>NC_139910.1:17326642-18775832 GCF_905171665.1 Trachurus trachurus | reverse complement strand
CACTCTGTTGTAAATCTGTATAACTTATTGTTTTGTTTTTTTGTCTTGTCTGCCTCTTTTCAAAAACAACTTCACACAACCAGACTTGTTGTATATATATTTATATGTTCTAAACCTGATTAAAAATGTTCCCTGTAAGTAAACAACAACAGCATGTTGAAAGATTCAAAGAGTCTAACTCGATCTCTTTTGCCATTTTCGGCTCCCTGACCATAATATTATGAGGTACAGTCAAATCTGCTGTTACAGATACTACACTGGCCACAGTCCATGTTATTGCACATACTTGTCTTGAAGACAGGGTTCGTAACAGGTTCTATTGCAGCTAACAGTCTTTTCCTTCATTCATGATCCCAGCCATCCTTCCTTATGAAATTAGGTTTTTGTAGTTTCAGTTTGCGGTTGCGTCTTCAGCTTCCTTGGGGCACATCACCGCTGCTGAGGAGAACTTGAGCAAAGTTTGCAAAATCTTCAGTCCTCAGTCCACCACAGCAGGGTCCCACCCTGTGTCTGTGTCTCTCGGCTCCTCAGGCTTCGGCTCCGTTAAAGTAACCGCAGCTCAGAGAACATGTCGCCTGGTTTGGTGCATTTCCTCTGGCACACGCACGACGTTATCCACTGCATCTTCCACTGCGTGTTGGAGCCTCCTTTGCAAGTGAAGTTGACCTTGATCATGCTGGACTTGTTGGGGACGCAGCAGCGCTTGTCTGTGCAGACACCGCAGTACGTGGGCTTGAACTTTTTGGTGCTGGTGCAGCCGGACAGCGTCAGCTTCTCTGCTTTCTTTGCCTGGAACTTAGGCCGGCACGTCTTTCCCTTAAGCACCTGGAGGTAAAAAAAATGAATGAAAATGAAATGTTTTTTTTTTTTTTTTTTTCAATTTATCCATATCATACATACACATACACAAAAACATAGCCTCTCATGCGTGCATATACTGATTAATACAAGAATAATAAATTATGTTACTAATCATCAAATTAATAATAACAGTAATAATGACATAACGCAAGTATCAAGAGAGTAATGGAATGAAGAAATAAATTAAGTAAATAATATATTATTATAATAAAAACACCAACAAATACAACACAAAAAAATAAAATATACTATATATCGATTAGAAAATTAAAAGGGGAAAAAAGAGAAAACAAACAGAAAACAACAGAAAAAGAAAAACACACACTCATACGCACACACACAAAAAGAGTACACAATACCGAGTTCCTTTGAACGTATATTTATGTTGTAGGTCTCTGCAGCTCTCATTTACAGGGAGTCATAGATTTAACTTCAAATTAAACTTCAAATTAAATTTGACTTTAACTAATCACCTTAATACTCCTGAGCACGCTCTTATCACATGGTCGCAGCAGACACAGGCGACGGTCCTTCCTCATCTCACATTTGCTGTTGTCGTTGTTGACGCGCACTGAGATCCCCAGGCCGCAGGTCTTGGAGCAGGGACTCCAGGGTGTGGTCTGGATCAGACAGTTCTTCTTCCAGGCTAAAGGAGGATCCCTGTAAGCTTTCATTATTACAGTTAAAGGGCATTGTGTCAACAACACCCTACACAAAGAACGAGCCAGTTGTCCACCACTCCTCCAAAACATAGATCAGAATCAACCAAACACCAAATGATTCACTGAGGGGATTCATTTCCTGCTACTGCTGAATATAAGATAATAAACTTTAAATGATTTAGCTCTAAATGTTTCCAGTGACACTACATGCAGTACATCACCACACCCAGATCATTGCTAAATCAGAGAAATAGCTTTTTTAAGATCATCTAAGGTGGGGCGCCATATAGCTCAGTGGGTTGAGCAGGCGCCTGATATGCAGAGGCTACAGTACTCCTCGCTGCAGCCGGCCCCAGTTTGACTCCCGAATCTGGTGGCCCTTTGCTGCATGTCATTCCCCCTCTCTCTGCCTCCCCATTTCCTGTCCTGCCTCTCTCAATTATCATAGGCAAAAAGCCTGAAAAATATACTTGAAAAAAGAAAAAAGTTAATCTAAGGTTTCAGATTCCTGTGCTCTCAAATCTTAAATCAAATGTTGATCTGTGTTTTTCTACAAGTGACACATTAAATGAGTGTTTCCAAAGAGTTCCACGCACAGCAAACTACACCGAACACCAAAATGAAGCATTTCATGCTTTTAACAAAAAGCAAGTTGTCCCCTCTCCTGTGTATAACAGGAACCATCAATCTTTCTGTAAGGAAGTCTAACCACAGTCCCAGCTCACCCCTCCATCTCTCGTCACACTGCCAGGGGAATGTGACGCCCCCCCCCACCTTCCCCTCCCCTCCCCATCCAACCTCCACAGGTTTACTGTATAAACACACACCTGACATGTAGGTAGTGTCCTGCTGGTGTTTCTTTGGGCTCTGAGCGCTGCGGAGGCCAGCTGGCATGTTGCCCATCTGTGGGGAAGTGCTTGAGAGACCCGCAGGCTTCTGGATGAAAGCAGGGGTGCAGCCAATGGCTCCGGCAATACACGTACACTTATAGAGGGGGCTGGGCTGGAACGCCTCTCCGTTCTCATAGTGGGCCCCATTCAGATCGCAGCCCACTGCCATCATGTCTGAAAGAATAAAGGAGACATCTCAGGGATCTGCCGCTCTGGTGATGCCATGTGAATCTCACGATGAATGTTCATGTTGCCTCAAACTTTAAAACATGTTACAAAATGGATCCAATCTTGATTATTTAAATAAACTGGTGTTTTATCACTAGCGCTGCAACAGTCGATCCTCATTTGACCTCAACATGTTCCAAATTAGTTTAGATTTAGGTTTATTTATCAAGTAAATTACATTATAATGTGACATTTTTGAGATTCACATCCACAGAGAAAGCCTTTCAGTACAGTGCTGCTTTCAGACTGAACACCAGTGTCACCAGTGACTGTTAATGAAGATGTTAGGTGTTTACAGGCAATAAATCACAACAGCTTTGGAGGGATGCACAAAAGTGATGAATATGTCTTGCATGGAAAAACAAATATCCATACACGTACATAAATATAGAGGGAATATGCAGCCAGAAAGTAAATCAGACAACATCATTTTCAAGGTCCAGTTATTCCAGGTTAGGGTTTAAACTGTGCCTCTGTTGTACTGTGACTTTAATCGGTATATTAGGCTCAGTGTAAACCTTCTGACCAAACTGAATTTAGAGATTAAGTTTGAAACAGAAACTGTGTAGCACCCCTGTTACTTTGACACACTGAGTAATAGTGGAAAAGATGTGAGTCACCCACATGCACACACTCCGACCTCATATCTGGGCTGGTCTGCTGAGAAGTCACAGTACATGCCCTTGTGCGGGTCGCAGACGTCCCTCTCGTTGCACGGCTGTCCGATCTGCCTGGCGCAGCTCTTGCAGCAGCCACACCCGTCCAGGACGGCGCTCACGCCCGGGGCGCAGTGAGCTCTCTGCGGACACTTGCAGGGCCACTGGCAGAACTGTCGCCTCTCGGCCACAGACTGTCCCCCCCGAGGTGCCCGCTGCTGCCCATTGTTCTGAGCCCTGCTCAGGCACTGGGAGAGGAGAGGAACAGACACACTGATTGGTTCAAAGTCAACATTCGCTATTAATTTTCGCTTGTGTTGCTGCTACTTACAAATAAAGTTCTGTTTCAAATGTTTGGCAAGGTGAAAATGAGCAGAATTTCAAATGGTGGTGTGTTGTAAGTGTGCTAACATTGAGGAAACCACACTTATTGGCTGGACAACAACATCACATTCCCAGCCCGATAATCACAGACATCCCTCACTGACTGACTGACTGACTGATGGTACTTTTTCTACCATTTCTCAGTGTGTGAGTCCTGGTCTACCAAGTCACTCTGGTTTCTGAGCTGCGGAGGAACTGCAGGGAGGACAAAGAGAGGAGTACCCCCCCCCCAAAAAAAATAGAGGTGAGACTCTATGTTAACTACTGTCATTACATGTAGCAACATCATTTAAGGAAACTAAGGAACAACTAAACATAAGACACACTGAGAGGCAAAAAAGGAACTGTGATCCCTGATAGTTCACCTGGTGTAGTTCGCTTAGGGTTTAGTTTTTGTCCTGGCTGCCCTAAATCCAGTCTTGTCTCACAAATGAAGGCAAAAGCCTGAAAAAAATATTTTAAAAAGAAATCATATCTGTCTCCTCTAATTTTCTCTGAGTGTTTCAAGCTAAAGAGCTGAGGTCGTAGCTCAATCTTTGTCTTTAATTCATCTGTTTGGTGATTATGACAGTGTTTGGTGACAGTGGCACAGATAAAATCAGGAGGTCCAGACACTAGGTTTTTGACCCAGTCTTATTTTGTTTGTACATCTCACTGTGAGACAGTTGCTCACCATCAGTTACCTATACATAATGAGAAAATGTAAAAAAAAAAAAAAAATCACAACAATAATTATCATTAGTTGAATTAATTTGTTGTGTATTTTGCCTCTATTTTTACCATAACTGTAGAAAAGAGCAAGGTGACTATAGGTGAACTGGTATTTGGCATGTATCATTGGTTTGTTATTCATTCAAGTGCCATTATTATCAAATTTTTATCCTTTAATTATCATGGTTGTCTTTAATAGTGGTTTATCACCACTCTTCTAGTTTGGACTTTGGTCAGTGCGAAGGCTGTAGGTATGCACACTTTGTGAAATGTTGACGGTGAGGATGATTACTTTACATTATGCTATAGCAGACCCTGGTCAGGTCAACATTTGGGTGCAGTACAGAGTACCTGGAAAACCCAGGGCCTCTGATACCGTCTTCAACAACGGGCAGATTGGTGTGATGCACCCACAGAGACGAACAATTAAGATTTTCGAAGAATTCAGCTTCCCCAAATGTGAGCCTCCTAGAATAGTAGTACAGCATGTGTTGTTAGAAACCCACTCTCACCAGTCCAGCATGGTGCTGTTAAACCAGAAACACTGGAACTACATCTTATATGGTGTATCTAAGGTAATAGACATGCTAACTAGCTGCCAGCAGCTGTGGATGCTGCCCTCAGGGCTGCACTGCCTTTAGCAAAGCGTGTCAGACGGAGGCTCCAACCCGTCTGAGAGGAGACAGACCCAGTTCAGACGTCTGCACACTGACTAGCAGCTCACAGAGTTTAAGTGGGTAAATCTGAATTTTCACCGTGTTTAACCAACTTCCTTTTGCTTTGTTTTTTATACACTTAATATTTCAGTTACGCATTTTTCTTCAAAAGAGCATTGTATTGCAACAATAAAATGAATATTTCCAGTATATTAGCATTTAAGTATCCATGTTATGTCAATGATAGTGAACCTGGATAATCAGTTTTTATTATGTTGTAGGAGGAAAAAAGGGATGTTACGCTACAGCTGTAGAGATGCAAACCAACATCCTATCCTAATGTTCAATAATCATCTCTACAGTGAAGGCAGTTGTTCCATCTCAGGAATCTCTCTCTTCATGTCTAGCCAGTTGTCGACACCAAATTGATCAGCCTGTAAACATTTAGGAGTCAGCATTTACTGCTGCTGCTGTGAATTTCTTTTCTCTCACTTAATATTTCAAGGAACATAACTTTAAACGTCCAGAGAGTGAAGACAAACAGTTGCATTCATGTGACGAGATGTCATAACATCAAATTTGCACATGTACTGTAATTTCAAAAGGCATTTTTCACATTTTGTGTTATTTCCTCCAGTAGATCACACAATTATAGTGATGTGTATGTCTATGGAATCTGTAGCTGCAGTATTTGCTGTGTACGTTAAGTTTCCAGACATTCTCCAAAAATCTTTAAAAAAATTTAACAGGCCCAAAAAATGCGTAATGATCACACACCCACAGCTAGAATATTAGCATTACTTATTTCAGCGCTTTTATGAGGTGTGTAAGGAATGATGTGAACCACATCACAGCTCCAGGTGTGATGTGTAAATCTAGTTGTGGACATTTATGTCTTTATTTCTCATATTTTTCATCCTCTGCTGAAAAGTCAAAATGGAAAAACAATGTAAAGCCCAGTCAGTCACTGTAGTGTTCTATAGCTGAGTCGAGTGACATCCATGTATAAATCAAAAGGCTGAATCTTTCAGCCTGACTGCAGATACAGTGTTTAGTTTGTTATGAAGTGAAAATGAATTCTAATAGTTTAAAGTGCTGCAGTGTCTCTAATAGTTTTAGTTGTTGCTGTTTTGCTGAGATGCAGATCACTCGTGTTTCAGTTCTCCGGCTGCTGAGTGCTTCCAAGGGTCACTGAAGGTTAAGCCAAAAATCTGAAGCCTGTCTGCCAGGTTTACTGAATAAGCTCATTTCATGGTGTGAAAACGGGTCCACTAGAGCTTTAGATATAATGACCTCAGACTTTACTCCTCTTTCGCCAGCAGTAAAAATAAAAAGGCACCATTAAAACCCACTCAGTACACTTCAAAACATTCCACAAGCTTTAAGAGTTTAGTATTGGCAAATTCCTTCAAGATTTAAATAGCTGGTGCTCTACTTCTGAAAACATCCGAGCTACAGCATGTATGGCAGGTGTTCAGTGCCACCGAGTGTTGTCTTATCACAAAGCCCAGTCCGTCTATAGCGTGAGAATAGATGCAAATAATTCTCTTCTTACCTGTTGGGCGAGGATGAGCAGGAGGGAGCGACAGAGAAGCGATAGCATCTTTCAAGTGAGAGGGTCTGTGTGAGCTCCAGGAGAGAGCAGGGGAGCGAGGGAGCAGGAAGGTGGGATAGAGGGAAAGGGAGAGAGGAATGGTGGTGGTGGGGGGGTGAGATTGGGGAGAGCTGACCTGTCAGGGAAAGGGGACAAAGCGCCCCTCTGTCTCCTCTCCAAACACACCTTTCCCCGCCTTACTGATCCAGAAGGGAAATATTTGTCTTCATAACTGCTGGGTCGCTCCAAGGCCCTTCAAACCCTGCCCACTTGTTTATTCTTAGTCTGCAGGACTCTGCTCACATTTAATCTGGGTGAAACTGACGGATCAGTACACCGTGTATGACAGCCAGCTACGCGCCACTTAGTAAAGTACATTACAAGGAAGCGTGTCCGGTTCCATTATTTTACCGGACAGACGGTGAATTCATGAGTAGTGAAACTCTCACCGGTCGCTCGGTGTTGTTTGTTTAATGTGTTGCAGAAGCTGTGTGTGCCCTCTTAATGTGGAGTGATGTATTTGAGTTCACATTCCACTATTATTTACACTGAGTAAAGAGGGTCCTCTGAGGGCCGGCCCTCCCCCTCCATTCATGTGAGGCCAACGCCCCTTTGAGATCAGATGGAGAGACCAAAACACAAGCTGCCTGTTTGTACAGTAATGCTTCCTTAACCGATGATAATGAACTAAATGTAGAGCATACAGTAGAACTGAGCTGTGTTACAATCAAGCATTTTCCATCTGCAGAGACTAATTAGAGTGTGAGGATTTAAGTAAAGGTGTTGCTCCAAGTTTAATTCCTCCCGGCCAGTAAGTGTCGCACTCACACTCGCCCGCTGTCGCTCCAACCTTCAATTGTACTGGTTGCCAGGTACGCCTGTAGGGAGTGGCTAGTAGCTAAAGCTATAAGCTAACGCTAACCGTAGTCTATATTTAATGAGCAGCAGGTCCGGTGTTGACAGTGGACTGGTAACACATCGGAATCATTTCCCGACTTTCCGTAACGTAACCAGATGTAAATATTTATATATTTTGGACCCGTCAAAATTTATAAAACAATTATTTATGTAAAAATATTCTGTAAAAAATTATACTTTTATTCTGCACCCCTCTAGATGTTATGTGGATGTATAAAGGTATTATAAAAATTAATCGTTTTGATGAAAAAGTTGTAGCTATAACCTTTAAGTAAAGGGAAATTTATTGTGTAGAGAAGGAATAGACTTTGCAGCAGGAGGTGGATCACCATGGAAGCAATCCTTAGGTTTAAGCTCCTTTGACTAACAGGAGTCATGAAAGGGAAACTCCTGATTGGATGTTTTTGTTTTGTTTTGGGTTTTTTTTTAGATATTTTGGGGGGGGATTTTCCCTTTTGAATTGACAGGATAGTGGAGACAGACATGAAAGTGGAAAGTGGCGAGAGAGACTCGGGGAATGACATGCAGTACAGATTAACACAGTCGGGAATCAATCCGGCGATCACTGCATTGGGCATTGCCAACATGGGACGTGCTCTTTGGGTTTGATGGTCTCACATCGGAGTATGTTCACAGTGCCGAATGACAGTGGCAAAGGTTGAGAATGATTGACAGCTGACAAGTGACTGACTTAAGGCCACCACGTCAGGTTGTGACTGGGTGAGGATGAGAACTGAGAGCTACTGTTCAGACTGTAAGGAAATGCTGAAACATGGAAGAAACTGAATAAACCTCATCAAACTTTAATCTATTCATACTATACTCACTTTTTCTTTTCCCTTTTCCACCTCTTTTTCTGAAATGATTTACAATTTTTCTGAAATATTAGAACCAAGATAGGGAGAAAACCAACATTTGTCTCTCTGTCATGATGTTTTCATCATGAAAATTAGGTCTTACCTGACTCAGGTCTTCCGAGCTATTATTATCTCTCACCTTAAAGTGCAACACTTCTGACGGGCCTCCCTTCACACACAGTAAAAGCCTTACACATGGTCCAAAGTGCAGAAGCCCATCTGGTCTTTGATGAGACCAAAAGGCCAGACAGTTGTGGTCTGTTGTTCTCTGACGGTGGAAAAGGTCACTGAATGGACGTCTCTCTCAGTGTTGAAGACTTGTCTCTTCTGACCTCTAACTTCCTAATAACTTCACTCTTCATTTTCACCTCTTCACCTGATCTCCTTCACTTAAATGCATGTATTACTAAGTACTCGCACCAGGGTCGAGTCTTTAACTGCACTTGAAGCTTCAGTGGTGTCCCTCGTTGTCACCTTGCTGTGGATAAACATGTCTGCCATATGAGTAACTCTAAAGGGAATCTCAGACTCTACCTTGATATTCTCCCAGACACAGTAAAGGCAGTGGTTCATTAAAAGTCTCTAGATCAAATCGTCTTTATGGAAATGAAATTAATTTAAAATCAAACTTCTCTAGTTACTGTTGACTGATTTTATGCCGTAGAAACAATTGACTTAAATCTTCATTTGGTCAGCTGCAGGTGTAGGGTTTTAACTTACAGTTTTTCTTAGTCACTTTGATGCAACTCTTAAATCAGAAACATCATTCTCACAACTCTTAATGCAGTTCCTAGAACACCACAGCTGACTGTGCATATTCCCTATTAATGATAATAATAAATTCTGTTAAATTCTGTCTCGACATTTTGCATGACAACATCTCCATGATGCATTCTCTTTAAAGGTAGATGTAAATAAATAAATGTGTTAACTGAAGTCATTTAATAAGTCAGCATGGTGTCTGGTGGCTGAGATACTGATCAGTAGAAAACAGCCCGTCTGCACCCAGTTGTCTGGTGTCAGCAAGTAATTCCCCATCTCTGGAAAACCTGGAATTGGTGGCCAAACCGCCCTCCCCACCCCAGCCCCCCAGACACAACGTCAGGAAACAAGCAGCATGACTTCCCTCTGGGAATTTGAAGAATGTCCTGTGGAGCGTCCTAACGATGCCAATACACATCTGCAGCCTGTTGTCAGTCTGTGTAATGACTTTCATTAAGTCCAACACAGGTTGCAGGGACTCAAGTGGTCAATGATGAATGTGCAGTGGAGTGGACTCATTTATCTGAGGAGAGAAAGCCAGTAGGCAAACACCTCCAACACTGAACCTTTAATCTTGTGTTACGCACCTCCCTCTGTGATGATTGTGAGTGAAGTTGGAGGCAATAAGAGACGGACTAATTGTCTCTTCTGGTGCTTTAGGGCGATCGTCCCACCTCCTTCCTATCTGATCTTAGTGGCTGTAATTATTCTCCTCATTTGACCTTAAGCACTGCGTCCTGTGAGCGATGTTAGTCCAGCATTCCAACTGCTGGGGCGTAAACGTCCCCCTCTGGCGGGAGAACTGTCGACATAATAACAGATCAACACTTTATCATTAGTCAATATTATTGTCCACTGCAAATTTATTAAAGGTTCCTATTTCTTTTGATCCCTGTGATGTTTCAGCACCTTGACTGGATTCCTCTTGTAGTCACTTAAGAATTGAAAATGACGTGGAGAGGCACATATCTGTCTATATCAGGCCTCACAGCTGACAGGACGGGTCAGAAGCAGCAGCATTTTTTTTATCACAAGTGTTTTATCTTGCATCATGTGGAAATGTAGTGATTGTGATTGTGGTGCAACACAAACTTGTGTAAAAACACACATCAAAAGATTTATCTTATCTTTTCCGACCTTATCTTATCTTATTAGTGTCAACAACAGAACACTGGGATTGATGGGGAAATACTAGGTTAGGTGAGGACACTTCATTTATATATGTAGGAAGGTACAAGTTTTAACATACACAGTCTGTGGTTAGGTTTAGGCAGTGAAGGCAGTTTTGGTTTAGGTGAAGGAAAGGTGGTGGTTTTGATTAATGTCTGAACTTAGTGTGAAAGTTTTCTTAATGAAACAACAGTTGGAGATTATAATGCAAGATCTGATATTAAATAACACTGTCGCTGATATAGTATCTCTATATCTAATCTTGTTCATTCTTTTGTATTCTTTTTTCAGTGCTTCTAGGTTTATGTACATTTTTGTTGATTTATTTCATATAACATCCATATGACGCAAATAGTGGCTGGTTACTGAATGATGTAGTTATCCTACTGGTTGCTTTGTTTGATTGTCTCTTAAAGGGGTCAGTCAGTGCTCCTTCTCCCTCAAGCAACAAGAAAAATATAGACCGCCTTAGAATAGCATCCTTTAATCATGGCGCCAGAGAATCTGAATGTATTTCATTTGGCACACATGATCTATTTACTGGAGGGAGGGCGGGTCAAAATGTTTTGCAACATGCAGCACTCACTGTATTTCCTGCTTTGCACTGAAGGGGCAGTCTTGCTTTACCACGTGTGTCTGTACATTCTGAGTTTGTTTCCGCAGCACAATTTAACTATTTATGAAACCTGGTCTTTGACGCCACTCCCCCCCCCCCCCCCCCTGCTGTGTGTTTCGAGCTGGGAATTTCATGCGCCGAGCCTTCACAGTGTGAAACGTGGAACACTGGAGCCCACGCCTCATCACAGGATGCCAAACCGTCAGTCTTCTCCAGTTTCCACCCTCCCCACGAGCTCTGTTCCACTTTTTGTGAATGGTTTTGATAGTGAGTGGTGTTGGCTTGAAGCATAGTGTGAGGCTCGCTCCTACGAAAAAAACATCCCGGGTTCAAACTATGCAGCAGCGGCTCATGACCTGATAAGGCAGAGAAGTGGAAGCTTGCCATGATGGAAGAGCAGTGTCAGAGCCTCTCTTAATCCCTCCCTGCTGTATTTATCTACTTCTTTTGTGTTTTCAGCTTTAGATACTCACACACACCCCCATTTACATCCCATTGTAGATCACTGAATACCAGCTGGAATGTGCCAGCCGGTATTAGTGTCTGAGAGGAATTTAACAAGTTTGACAACTGAAACCAAGTCCTCTTGATACCTGTGCCATGTAAACAAAATTACTGTGAATGCTCTTTGCACAATTTTGTAAAACACCACTGACTTACAGTGCACCAGTTTGGCCTCTTCGATAGATCTCTGCACTGCACATGCACGCTATAATGTGAAAATGGGCTCCTAGGGGTGAATCTTATGAAAGTTTTTGGAGTGAGAGAAGGTGGAGATGAGGGGGGGTGGAGGCAGCTCAGCCATCATCCACTTGCAGCTCCTCCCACATGAGTGCAATCACCTCCCTCCCGCCTTTGTTCACTCCCATCACTCAGAGGTTAGGTCATCCTCAGGGAGAGCTGCTCCACAGTTCAGTGCGGAGCAGCAGCACAGGTGTGACTGCATCAGAGAGAGAGAGAGAGAGAGGACATTTTTTCTCCACCTGTTAATCATCCGCCTGGCTTACGCTCTCATTTCAAGTCTTTTATCTGCAGCCGCCGTCACCTGCTTGTGTTGTGACTCTTTTGCACTTTTGGACCTTCTGAATCATCAGACCTGATCTGTGGTACACCTTTGTAAGTGTGCCCCCTTCCCCCAAAACAAAGTGCCAGAGAAATGCATTTTGATGAAATTCTCTGTCATATCGGAGGTTTCGGGAAGTTCCAGAAGATCTTGTACATATGGATCTGTCTACCTCAGATCTTTCTCGCGTTTCACATGCTGGTCACTATTTTCAGCGGGGCTGTTCCTCCTCATTTCTGCCGCTCCACGGGCACTCCGGCCGTGAACTTCAGCTTCCTGACCGCCACCAGTGACCTGTCCTGCTCCGTCCCCTCAAACCGCAGTAGTAGTGGTGTCAGTCTTGATGATGGAGGCCCTGCTGGAAGCTGCCAGGGGGGCTGGGAGTACAGCAACCAGACCTTTCAAAGCACCATAGCAACTGAGGTGAGTCACTCGATTCTGTTTTCCTGAACATCTACTTTTTCACTTGATGGTTTTTAACATGCGGACTCACGCAGTTCAGGAATGTGAAGGGAGCTTACATTGAGCTCTGATGATATCTGAGACTGGGTTAAACTGGGTGAGGGTTGAGCCCTGGAGTGCAGTGCTGGCATCTTCAAGGTCCCTCCACACACACACACTGTCTTTATGTCAGGTTTTGTAACATATGGACATGAGAGGCCGGGCAGCAGCAGTTACATGACCGAAATGTTGTGATTGGACGAAGCAATGTCACATGGGACAACACAACAAGTTTGGGAGGAGGTCTGCAGTTGATTTGGAAAACTGGAAGCCTGTCAATTCACCACTGTGTGTGGAGCTGGATGGGAAGATGCCCAGGGCTCTGCAATTCTCCCGCTGTGGATAATATTAAGGGCCTTAGTGGTATGTACATCATCTGGCTCCCCAACAGAGCAATCTGTCTTTGAACAACCTCAAGGGCAGTGGAAGGAGCCATGGTGTGACTCCTGCCTTTTATTAAAGCAAAGTATATCTCCAAAGGCTAAGGAGAGGTCCCAACGGACGGCACTGTTTCTTAAACTACACAGAACAAAGCAAATAGATTGGATTTCATTTCTTTATACTTAGTCTGAATACAGTGGCTCAACGAAAAGGCAACGGAAGTCATCAAACTGAAACAGCTTTATGGATTTTGAATATGGGGTGTAGCACCTACTGCTAATAACATAGGGATCAAGCTTATACGTTTTGTGTTACTGTACTTCTGAAAGTGTTTGTCTCAGGAAACAGGGATGGTCAAAAGTTCATTAGTCACTACTTATAAAACTACTTATCATAAAATGGAAGATGTTTCCACCTCATTTGTTGTCTTTGTTCTTTGCAGTGGGACCTCGTGTGTGAAAATGCCAGCCTCAACAACATTGGCGCCTCCATCTACATGTTTGGCCTTCTTGTCGGAGCTATTCTGTTTGGGGGCTTAGCTGATAAGTGAGAGCTGTTTTGTCTCGTTTCCTTTTGAATCAGTGCAAAGTTTTTATTTCCAGAAATGACCGAGTTGTTTTTTTTTGTCTCATTCCAGGTATGGCCGCAGGAACATCATCCTCATCAGTCTGGCTATCCAGTCTGTGTTCGGGGTCAGCGCTGCTTTTGCCCCCAATTTTTACGTCTACGCCGCCCTCCGTTTTCTGGTTGGAACATCCATCTCTGGTGTCATAATGAATGCCTTTGTTTTAGGTCAGTGTGCTGGAGAAGCTGTTTTCTGCCTCAATCCATTAGTTATTTTCAGTTAAAGAAAAAGTTCACTCAACTTAGAAAACAAACGGTGTGACTTTTCAGAAATACACGTACAGTATTTACCAGTAACTGACTGACAGGATGAGGAATATTAGATTTATTCGATTTTGGCCTTTACTTGACAGTTTAGAGAGAGGAATGAAACAAGAGAGAAGAGATAGGGGTATGGCAAATAAATATATATTTTTTTATGTGAAATGTTGGATCTAGCCTTTTGTGCAGCAAAGGGGGAGAAAAAATTAACATATTAATACACACCACTTACTCTGGACTAGATTGTCTTTTAATACTGATAGACGTAATCACTTTAGCCATAATTGTGAAGAAACATAATACCGAGACACTATATAATGTTAACAGAGAGAGGATATTAGAAGTTGAAGTAATACCTCAATATATACAAAGTTTTGATTTTGTTAGTACCGTATTGCTGTGTGACCTCTGCCCACTGTTTATGTCCCATACAGGCACAGAATGGACAGGATCTAAGCAGCGCATGCTGGCTGGTATAATCACTGACTACTTCTTTGGGTTTGGCTACATTATGCTGGCCGGAGTGGCATACCTCATACGAGACTGGCGTAAGCTGCAGCTGGCTATTTCAGCACCTGGCTTCCTCTTCATCTTCTACATATGGTGAGTGGGTGGCAGTTTGACCTAGATTTCATGCAGTGTGTATGGTATGTGTAGAAAAAAAAAGTTTTGATCAATGACTTTAACAGTAGGCTGTAAAAATGCTGTGCATGTGAAAGTCCGTGGTAAAAGAAATTCCCTGTCGTCCTCTACGATTGAAGACAAAATGCATGGCCAATGCTGATTGTCATGCATGGCTGGTACTAAATTCCTCTCATGCTTTTGATGGAACACTACAGAAAAATGCATTCATCTTATATCTCTGTTTATCATTGCTGTAGCTCTTACATACTGTATGAGGTCAATGATCTTAAAAAAGCTCAACAATGGCCGCCTTCCATTTAGCTATTCCTGTTTCCACCAATCTCATTAGGCCTTTTTCTTGCGATGGCAAATCAGGTTGTCGACAATGTGAGATTTGTATCAAAAAGCGGACCCCCCCCCCCCCCCCCCCCCCCCCCCCCCGCACCACAGTGGGTCAGGTGCAGGTGACTGTAAGTAGGTCATCTGAGCAATTTGTCTTTTCAATTTCAGGGTGTTGCCAAAGTCGGCTCGCTGGTTAATGGCCAACGACAGGAGAGAGGAGGCGTGGGAGCTGATCCGGAAAGCAGCGCAGATGAATGGGAAGCCCCTCACCAAAGATCTGGAGATATCTGAGGTACAGATTCAACTACTGTAGTTTTTACTGTTGAAAAGAACCATTTGTACCATTTATTTCTTCTTATAATACCAGCAGTAACAAAGAAAAACCTGCAATGACCAGTGATGCTACACAAGTTTACAGTAATAACTCTAGTAGATCATGAACCATCAAAATTCTTAGTCCCTTATTGATCCCTGGCTGGGAAATTATTGTGTTATAGCAGCAAGCATTAACACACATTTACAAAATGCTACATGCTATATACAACAAAATGCTACATGTACAAAATGAACGAAAGCTGCTTACTTTTTTAAAAAAGTTTAGTTTAGTTTATTATTACAAGACAGTGTACAATACCATTAGTCAGTTGTAAAACAATGAAAAGATGGTTGTACCAGATTTAGCCTCTAGGGCTCATTTCCATCTGTAGTCCCAACATACTTAAAAAAAATTTGCATATGAGTGATGTCATCCTCTAACCTTTGTAACAGTGTGTGTGTAGTGAGAGTTAGACTGTGTGACATGGCTCAAACAGTGAGACATAAGTCTGCTTGAATTATTTTGCATAAATGTTTCGATGACTGGTTATCATTTAAACATGCAAACTTCTTAAACAGTGTGTGTGTCACTGACTGACAGTAAAACCTTGTCGTCCACTCTCTGTTTCTTCAGATGTATGAAGTCCAAGAGAAAACAGAGACAAAGAAAAAACACTCTTTCATTGACCTGGTTCGAACCCCAAAAATGAGGAAGCAGTCTCTGATTGTTTTCTATCTCTGGTGAGTAAGAGCAGATCAGACCTTTTTTGCCACTGACTCAAAAAGACAGATATCTGTCAAAAGACATTTTAAATATTGATTTGATTGATGTATGAGCACCGCAGCATTGGAGCTACTCTCTGCCTTCAAGAGTGTTTATGGACAGCTATCAAATTAGAACTTATGTTTATTCAACTGTCTGATAAAAGAAAAATGTATACATGAGAAAGAATCCAATTCTCTCTTCTCTTCACTGGACCGTGACCGATGATTCGAGAAAAACACCACAGAGAAAATATGTTGCTCATGAAATTGAAGTCATCCTGTAAATTCATTTCATTTTTCCATGGACAAGGACAAATCCTTGACTCACTGCTTCCTGGCCTGATTCAGAAATATTTGACAGACAAATATTTTGAAATTATGCTTTTTTAAATGCTTGTGTAATGTTTATAAACACAACAAAGTTTTTATGGTGAACTTTGCCTGATATGAGGCGTGGAGGTGAAGTGGTGGAGGAGTGTTGCAGCAAATGCTCTGAAATGACAGCTGGGAGCAGGAGAGAGAGGAGAACAGATGTAGAAGAACAGCATGCTGCTGACATTAGCTTTAAACGTGAAGCACAGCTGAGGCTCATGGGGTTGTTCGTTGGGCAGCTATTTGGTTGTAAGGATTTGGTCAAGATTTTACCAGGGTGTCTTTCAGAGATATTTCCTGCCTGTGTCTTTTTGCATTTTCTGAATCTGCCCCGAAAACTACAAATGCATCTTCAAGTTCAGTGTGGAATTTACTTTTTATTTTTTAAATGAGTTGTAAAGCCTTCATAATAAAATAGTTTTACTGTGCTGTCAGGGTAAAAATAAAAACCACAGCTTTTAAAATGGGATTTAATCAGAACAACTGAGTGATTCATCACACAGGTCAAGTCAGTTGTTTTTATCTGATGAGGAGGCTGTATATTCAGTCACCCCCGTACAGGATATGAAAAACTCTTTGCTTTGGCACCATCTGGCGGTGGGGTGAGGAATCACACTGTTGAACAGCAGCGCTATTTTTTCATTTGGTGAAAAAAAATTTTTGTCAACTTGTATTGTTTAATTTTTTTTGCAAAGATGAAAACGTGTCATCATATCTCATCTGTCTGCCTGATACATTGAGAGTGTGCTGGTCATATGATGAAGGTCAGAGGTCACACAGCTGGCATCAAACATCGCTTCTTTTCTTTTCTGCGCCAGGTTTGTCAACGTGCTGGTGTACTATGGCCTCTCCCTCAACATCTCTGACTTTGGGATGAACATCTACCTGACCCAGATGATCTTCGGCCTGGTGGAGATGCCTGCACGCACCATCACCTTGTTCACCCTCAACCGCTCCCGCAAAATCTCCCAGCTGGCTTTCCTGGCTGTGGGCGGCACAGCCTGCCTCATGACCATCTTCGTTCCCAATGGTACGGACACATGATGTGGCCTTATCTCTTTTTAAAATGTAGTTTGTTCATTTTTATATTCCATGTTTCTTCTTCCCTCTTCTCTCTAGACCTGTCTGTCATTAAAACAGTCTTGGCTATGATTGGGAAGTTTGGAATCACAGCTTCTCTCTCCATTATTTACGTGTACTCAGCTGAGGTGTTCCCCACTGTCATCAGGTGAGTCCTCCTTCCCGTTCTGGAGCTACAGGTAATGGGACTTGGGGAGTTCCTATCAGCTGGGTTAAACCTGCTCTGTTGCAGATGTCACTGAGTGACCTCAGTTTGTCATTTATTTTCATGTGTGTTAAACTGAAGAGTGTGGGAGAACTCAATTCAGAATTCCTGAACAAGTAACTCTTGCACGCTGGCTTCAATAATTGTGAAATTGAAGATGTTTTTTTAAGTATAAGGTGTATATTGTTGAGACAGCATTTAAAGACTCTGGTCTGATGAGACTAAAGGGAGGTCTTTAATGGACACCTGAAGTCACTGTGGGTGTACCCAATAAGCGTTTGTATCTATAATGTGAAATCCTGTCTAGATAAAGTAGATAAAATGGAGTATTAGGGACACAGAAATTGGAAAATGCAAGGATTCAATTGTAATATTATATGAATAAAATCGTAATGTTACAAGAATTTAAAGTTTAAAATTTTCTACTTGAAATATTTCAATGTTTTCCTCGAGATATTGATTTTATCTTCAAAATGTCAGATTTCTGTCCTCAGTGCGGCTCTGATACTCCACTGTCACCATCACACACAGGCAGGACGCAAGATCAGTACAGATGAAAGATTTCCTATAGGATCCTATAATCACACAGATTCTGAGACTCACAGAAGCGACTCAGCAGACTCTGTAATGATCTGCCCTCAGGTTCCCCTGACTCAGCTTCTCTTTTTCCTCTTTACAGACAAAATGGGATCGGTATCGGCTCCATGTTTGCTCGGACTGGAGGAGTCCTGGCTCCCATGATGTACCTGCTGAGGAGCGTCAGTCCTCAGGCCCCCATGGTCCTTTGTGGACTCTGCCCCCTGTTGGGCTCTGCCCTCACCCTGCTGCTGCCAGAGACGGCCAATAAGCCCCTACCTGACACCATCGAGGACATAGAGGGAACCAGCCTCAGGTCTGACTCCACCATTTTTATCCCATTGTTTTTAAACGTCACTTATTGCAGATTACGAATAAATGGAAATGTGTGCATGAGCCAAGGTAGGAACTGGATGGATGGATGGATGGATGGATGGATGGATGGATGGATGGATGGATGGATGGATGGATGGATGGATGGAGGGATGGATGGATGGATGGATGGATGGATGGATGGATGGATGGATGGATGGATGGATGGATGGATGGATGGATGGATGGATGGAAGAAGGGATGGATGGATTGGTTGGATGGATGGATGGATGGAGGAAGGGATGGAGGGAGAGAGGGGAGGGATGGATGAATGGATAGATGGATGGGTGGAGGGAGGGATGGATGGATAGATGGAGAATGGATGGAGGGAGAGAGGGGAGGGATGGATGGATAGATGGATGGGTGGAGGGAGGGATGGATGGATAGATGGATGATGGGTGGATGGATGGATGGGTGGAGGGAGGGAGGAATGGATGGATGGATGGATGGATGGATGGATGGATGGATGGATGGATGGATGGATGGATGGATGGATGGATGGATGGATGGATGGATGGATGGGCTCAGCGCTTCCTGTGAATTCAAGTGTTTTCTTCTCTTTCTCTGACAGTGAGGAGGATGGTGGCGTGAAGCTGGTCATCTTTGACACGTCTCTGAGGAACACACTCGTAGGCAGCAGCAGAATGGACTGACAAACACCAGCGAGCTGCAACGTGTCACCAGGGAAGGAATGTTTTTCAGGACTACACCAAACACACAAGTCTGTGCTTCCAGTGTTTGGGGTTTTTTTTTTGTTTCTTTTGGTCTTTCATGAAGAACAGATTCTGGAGCTGCACACATACAAAAGTTTGTGCTCAAGTATTTTTTTTGGTCTTTTTTCACTTTTTGTTCTGTTTGTGTTTTTATGGATGGTCTGTACTCACTTTGAACGTTGTGTGATATTATGAATCAATTGGACTCCAAACATTAAGATGTAGAAAAATCCAAATGACAAGTTGCGGCTTATGCATCGCTAACTGCCAGTGAAGCTCAAACCTGATGATGCTGGTCTCGTCTTGAATTTCAGGTGACACTGTTTTATAATATTTTAGACATTTCTGTTGACATGACATGAGTGTGTCTTTGCAAACTAAAGATCAGAGTTTCAGACGTTGAAACTGCAGGAATTGTTTTGGTCACTTAGTGGCAGCAGAACAAACATCATGTCAAGCTGCTTTCTGTTTACACGTCATTACTACCTCATGAACGTGAGCTCATCTACTTTCTCCTGAGGAAAAGATCGGACATTGGACAGCTTCATGTATACACCAGACAGACACTAACTTTCTCTGTGGAGCAGGTGATGAACATTATGTGCTCTGCTCTGTTTCTAGTTGGAGAGTTTGATTCAACACATCGGCAGACAGACACACACAGCAGATTCTAAGTCAGTGCCTTCTGTCTTTATGACGCATTACCAGTGTTATCTGCACCACATAAGCCAAACCTGTTACTGTGTGTTTCCCTGCTTTGGAAAAAACAGAACAGACACTTACAGACCTCAGCAGAATATTTTGTTTAGACTATAAACAAACTGAAAAGTCAGTGATGAATGTTGTTGAAGTGAGTGTCTGGGACTCAGATTCACAGAATGGCATTTGAAAGGTGTGGGAGGTGTGATAAAAAAGGGGAAATGTACAGTTGTGTTAAACTTGAACTGCTCTCAGGTTGATCAAAGCCCAATATTTACACTTACAACCAACAGAACAGCTGACAGTCACTGGTGTACAGTGAGCGTCACACCTGTTCTAACACCTCATCAACAAACATGAGATGCTGGAATTATAGAAAATCATGTAAATGTTTTATAAAGCTCTTACATGTGTCGTCTTTTTATAGTGTTAATATGAAATTATTTTTA
Source organism: Trachurus trachurus (assembly GCF_905171665.1). NCBI lineage: Eukaryota > Metazoa > Chordata > Actinopteri > Carangiformes > Carangidae > Trachurus > Trachurus trachurus. The sequence continues at coordinate 18,755,525 of NC_139910.1, read as the reverse complement.
TGTATTTACATCAAAGCTTTAAGAACACCTCAATTTCTCCAGTTTTTTATTGAAAAGGCTGACAGACAAACATGTAGTTAAAAAAACTGAAAAAAAAGTGTAACATTTTTCAATGATCAAATAATAGTCTGTTGTCAACCTCTTCTGTCCTAAAGTAATATAGATAAAACAGAGGTTCTAAAACTAGTTTTATATTGATATTTTACAGTGTCTTTGACTAAAATTGTTGATATATCTTGTCTTGATGTTATTTTACATTAAAGGTTTGTTCCAGTTTTTTGTGTTCTAGCATAAATTTGTCAGGTTATATGTTCAGTGACAAGTCCAGTTTACTGTCTCCTGTTCTCCTTGGTCCTGAAGATGTTCAGAAGGAGGCACTTCTTGTTGCTCCATTCACTAAAGACCATTGTCAAATTTCTGTTCTCCTTCTGTAATTCTGGATTTGGCAAGATGCTGAGTTGTATTTGAAGTCTTGCGGTATACAGAGTGAGTCAGAACAGTCTCCCCCAGTGCTGCACATCACAGCTACACAGCTTGATGGCTGATCCACAATCCAGGACGTAAAGCAGGGATCCACCCCCATCCCTTTGAGCTTGTCTTAAGCAGCAGGGGTTGGATGGTGTTGGATGCACTTGAGAAATCAAAGAACAGAATCCTCAACCTGTCTCATCCAAGTAAGTAATGGGCCCATTGGATGGCATTATCCGCTCCACTGTGTTCTTGGTGATGGAAATGAGTTGGGGGAAATGGGTTCTACAACTTGTGGTGGAGAAGTAGATGATCCGGGGTCTTCAGAGCACATGAGAAGACGGGAACACATGCTAGTGAAAACATGTTCAGAAGCACAGAAGGAAGACAACAAATGTTCCTGAAGAGCTGGATGGTAAGAAGGCCGTTCCTCAGCTCCACTATATACAAGCAGTCAACTCTGTCCATATGAGGCTTATCAAGGTCATTCATGGCCTGAAAAGAAAAACAGATGCACAACAACACAAGAGGGCAGTGAAGCGAAAAAAAATGCAGATAGTAATTTTATTTCTTGAAACATAATTGTTCATATAGGATACCCCAGACGCAGCAGCAGACACTGGCTCAGGCTGCATGGTGGCAGCAGCCTCTCAACCACCAACCTCCCAGGCTGTCAGTTCTGACAGCAGTCATGTCCCTAGAGTTTGTGATGAGAGATGACAGCTCACTGGTCACCAACGCAGTCCCCTCATCCTGGTCCCAACTGTTCAGATCTTGCAGGAGTCCTGGGTCTGAGACCACAAACTGCTGACTTTAGCATCAGACTAAGAGAAGTTTGAGGCTGTCATAATAAGTACTAATAGGCAGATTATCTGGCTTTACTTCGACCTTGGAGCTGCTCTGTGGTACGCTGGCCCTGAGAGCTCAGCACACAGCAGCTTAAGAAAACATGTGGAAACAGACAAAACACAAACAACTTCAGAGCACATCTTGGCCATTTTGACAAAATAGGTGCCACAAATACAGTGTAATAATATTTATGTGCATGTATGCAAATCTTTTAATCTCAGAAGTCACAAAGCATTAAAACATGCACATCCTAGGTTGGCTACAGCTCTTAGGACCACCGTACTGTCTCTTCATGTAGACTGCATGAGAAGTTTTGGTTTTCAAACAACCCACAGATAGATGCTTTTTTTTCTCCTTTCATTTTTTAAATAGAGATCATAAACTAATTACAAGCTATTACATCCAGTGCAATTGATAGACATAGACTGTTTGACCCATTTTAACATTGGTTTTCAGGTGTTTCTTCCCTGTTTGGTGCATGTGACTTTATTTTATTAGGCAGCTTTTAAGTGCTGTTCTATGTGAAGACACAAGATGGCGGTCTAGCGTTAAATTGAGTACCAAAACACGCAGTGCAGCTACTACAGCTGATAGTCTCACATCAGCTGCAGGCAGCAGGCCACTTAGCACCTGGCAGAAAAAGTAGGTGCAAGCCTTCCAGAAATTTTAAATGGCACTAAAGAATTTCTTGGTAGCTTCAGTTTAACTACCTTAGTAGCACTTTAACATTTAATGTTTACTTGGATCCTCTAAATCTTAATGAATGCTGTGATACCTGAATTACAGTTTTGTGTGTCAGAATAGTTTTAACAGTCTCAAACTATAAGTGCAATCACAAATAAAAAGTACCCTACTACTTTTAGACTATCTAGGCTATATTATCTCTCCTGATGTGGATTGATCATTTTGCATGTGATGATAAAATAATGTTTATAAACTGGGAAGAGTTTGACGCATTTACTGAGAAGCAGTGAGCAAATCAATAAACCACGTCAGGGATTTTCGTGCAGATTTATAGAGAACTGTAGCCTACTTACTCTTTTGTACACATATCAAAACAATGCAATTTGCTTAAGTGAATGCAGTATGGCCTAATCTGAGCGACACGATTTGTTTAGAGATTTGAGCTCACTATTTAGAAAAATGCTTTTGTCGCGTGAGAATTGAGCCAAAGCGAATGAGAAAATCTGTAATCTAAGAAATCTGTCAGCCCCACACCCCCACCCACACCCCACCTCACCCACCCATTGTCCCTCCCTTCCTCGCCTTTGATTGGACACAGTCCTGTCAGTCAATGGACCAACCCAGTCGTGCTGCCTTTACGTGCTCCATAACTATGAAAAACAAACTTTTCGATACATTTTTTGTTCTAATACAAACAACTTTTAAAACAATCCTTAAAGTTATTATCAATTTTCCCGCAACAGCGTTTGTTTCATCACTGGAAGCAAACACCAAAACATTGTCATATATCGGCGACGACGACAACTTCAACTGAGGCACTTTACAAAAATTAAAATTAGCACAAAATTTTCATTTTAAATCACGGTCTTAACATGCCGGCTTGACATGCCGGCCATTACTTTTCCCGGTTCAATACCCATTATAACTCTACGCCGTGTCCAACCCTCTTTGTTGTTATGTGACGTTTGCTTACGCCTGTGTTACCGGGACATTTCCTAACAGTCAGTGAACGCAGCAGCAGTTCCATTGTGGCCCTGCAGAGCAGAGCTCCTAACGCCATCACACGCAGCGGCAGCGGCAGCAGCAGCAGCAGCTACGCCGAGCAGCTCGGTGACATCAGGGCCACAGCAGCAGCAGCAGCAGCAGCAGCAGCGGCCAGTCCTCACAACTGCCGATACATGTCATCCTAACGGTTATGGAATACAGAGCAGCGGAGGAGTAGACGCGTTCGAGCGGGTAAGAAACCCCGTCGCTTCCTCCTCTAAACTCTCCATTCAGTCCGCTTGAGTCTCCCTACAGCGGAATGAATTACTTTGATTTCATTTGTTTTCAGGTATTACGGTTATTGACGTTTCTTGAACGTAAACGTGCTCCCAGCCTGTTTGCTAGCTACATCCCCTCTTCTTGTCTGCCTCCTCTCTTGAGTGGAAACGCTGTCTAGGTGAGGCGTCGGCTTGTTTTTGACGCGATACCTCTGTGAATGTGTGTGTGTTTTGGGTGAAATATAAACACAGCAGCAGCAGCTACAGCTCTTAGTGTTAGTGGTGCTGAAATGGAAGAAAAACGGCACCCGGAGCAAAACGAAACAAGTAGGTTATCCACGGTCATTGGCGTGGGGAGGAGAGGAGAGTAATTACGTTGTGTTTATTACCACCACACAGGAGGCGTTTAGCCTTCAAATCTTCCTGACGCATTGGTTTTTCTTATCCTCTCTGCACGGTTGTTTACCATACCCCCCCTCCTCTCCTCTCCTCTCCTCTCCTCTCCCCCTCCTTTTATCCACTTTCCCTTTCTCCCATCAGCATCAGCATCAGCATCTCTCCCACTGATGCTCGCTGGAGTCAGATGAAGGACACAACCTCACATGATAGAGAGTGGGCTGCCTTATCTTGGAGGCTTGTTGTGCATGCATGCATGCAGTGGGTAGACTAAAACCACAGTGCTCAGTTTTAACTTGGAGGACCAGATTGCATTCCTTCACACATATGGCGTGTTATGCTCAGGCACCACTCTCCTGCATCAGTCTCCTGATGTTCGCTCGCAGATTGCTTGGGGGGATAACGTGTTGTTAAACTCTGGTAACCCCCCTCACTTTCTCTTGTTGTCAACAAGTCTTTCACATAACAGCGCTGCTGCGTTTTAATCAGGCTCGTATCCACTGCGCTGCTCTTCCTCTTGTCCTTCCTAATCACGAAGGGGAAGTTTCTCCACCCTTTCCTTTGTGAATTGTAGGTTAATCGCTCATGTCACCTCTGTCTCCTTTTTTTTTTTTTAAATTGATGGGCATCCCTTCATCCATTTTCTTCAGCCCATAAAACCTGGCCATGTCTGTACGGCAGCAATTTGTTCTGCACATTTGTGTTTGCAAAATGAGTGTAATTGATGACATTGTTGGTTCCTGCCATTAAGTGCCCCTTTAAGAAGTGCTTCTTAATGAAGCAGCCCATTTCTGCTTTTAATGGACTTATTTTAGGTAGCACTCAAGGGTACATTTCATAAACTACAGTCTGATGTAGTCGTAATCTCCCTTTTTTTTTTTTTTTTACAATTATTATCCCTATTTTCAGTATGCCAGCCTCCTTGTGCTCTGAGCGGTGCCAGCAGCTGGTCTGCAGCTCTCTGACTCCACTCAGTTTAACTCACTTTTTGCACCAAGAAAACAAAGCTGCTTGTTTTAACGGCCATGCAATGTTACAGCCAGCTGCAGGTGCAGCGTGTGGAAGCAGCACAATACACTGTGTGTCAACAGGCTGCCAGGACAATCTGATGAGATGTAGTAGTAGTCTTGAATTGTCAACTCAGGAACTGGTGCTTTATGAAATAGCAAGCTGTATATCTGAGGTCTGATGATCTAATTTTACAAATCCTAATCATTTGATGTCTGTTGGATGTCTGCATTAATCCTGACAAATTTGAAATTTTGGATAAATCCTTGTACATTTATGTTGAATCTGGCCCTTTTTTTGCTGTGGGCTTGTGTATTGCAGATGTCCTCATCTGACTCATAGCTTATTGCAGAACAAACCTGCTTGAATCAGGTTGAGTTATGAGTCAAGCGCGGCTGCTTTGTATTCCCGCTGCTGGTGCCAGGCTTTACAGAACAAGGCGTGCATGGTATCGGTGCGTGTTAAACTTGTTGGCCCATTTTTTTTTAACAACTTCTCATCCTTTTACACTGTGGTGACACCCTGCCAAAGTGCTGTGTTTCTCATTGCACTTCACCTCACTGACTTACAGACAGAGGGTTACTTTGTGGTGCCAGCAGAGACCTGATCAGGCAGGTAATCACACAGAGGTGAGGAGGAGAGGAGTGAACAACAGGAAATCTAAACGAGGGCAGTTATGTGCACATGGCAGAGTATGTTGATTTTTTTTTTCAAATTGTATAAAATTATCTGTTTAAAACAAGTTTAAATGGCTTGAAGCTGAAAGCTGAAAAAGATTAGATTATAGATTTAGAGATAGTTTGTTGTGAGCCCCTGAGAACTGCTGACTTAGTAGGATACGTACAGCGGATGGGAAGGCACAGTACTGTACTGTATGAACAAGTGTTAGTTTTTGGTACACATCCCTGCATTTGTACCAAAAACTAACACTTGTTCAGGGTTTTTCTTACTTTAGCTTCCACAAAAATTGCATAATAACTCACTGCAGTGGAATGAAAAACAAATAGCATCATATGTGTCACTTTGCAGCTTAAAGACCGGGGAAACCAAAATTAAATATGTTTTAGTTTATAATACCACAGGAAAACATAGTATTAACCAGTCTGTCAAATTTGAAGGACTAAAAAAGTTGTTAAAGGGATACTCCACCCAAAATCGAAAATTCAACAATTTTCTACTCACTGTCATGCCAAGGAAGGGTTTGGAGAACTTTCAGAGTTATCAAAACGCTTTTGGAGTTCCAGGGGGGGTCGGGCTGGCAACGGATTTTCATATAATGAAATGAATAACTACTGTATGAAACATCCAAATACCTCCATACTGCTCGTCCATAGTACTGACCCAAGTGTCCTGAACCCGCGACACGAAAGAGTTGTTCAGAAAAAATGTATTTGATCTCTGTTTTCAGCCTTGTTGTAGCAGTACGGCTCCATAGAGTGCTGATGTTTTCTGTGATCACAGTCACAGGTTTGCTCTTGGTCGTGTCCAGGTATTTACACTCTAGTGATTTCTATTTTAATCCTGCCTTGGCTTTGACCCACTTTGGACTTTAGGATTGTGTATGTGACCCCCCCCCCCCCCCCCCCCCCCCTCCCCATCCTTTCTTTACGTTGGTTTGATTCTGGGCCTTTGCTGTGCTGTGTATAATAGTGATCTGTGAGCTGGTTGTCCTCAGTTGGTCCGGTTCAGAGAGGGGACTCTAGTAGGTGCAGGTGTGAAGTGTACTTAGAGTGGTAAAATCATCTGTATATGTCAGTCTGGGCCCTGCCGGCACACTCTGTCGCTGGTGCCATTTTGAACAGATGTGGTTGCACAGAGCTGATGATGGTGAAGCTCCAAACCTCATCAGTTGGCAGCGTTGTGTAAACTCTAATCACTGCTACTTCAAAATGACACACTCTCCCAAACAGGCAGTATCACAGCATTTCACCATTGTGGGATTCAAGAAGACACAGCACAGGAGGATTTGAGGCAGATGTTAATGCTGCAGTTCATGTCTGTATAAGTTAAATAATTGATTTTTAAGCTTATCTTTCAATCACACACAGTTGTCCTTCTCATCATCATCAGCTGGTTAATTTTCAAAGAGCTTCAAGTTTAGTCAAGTCATTAGAGTCGCTCTATCAGAAATGCCTCCTGCCTGAAAGACTGCGTTGGGTCTTGGAAAGTTTATACATTGATCTGATATACTATATACTATATGATTCATTAATAAGCTTAATATTATTTCACCCGGATGAAACCACAGTCTCCCTTGACATCAGTTCTTCTTCGTTGCTCTTAAACAGCAGCTCACACAGGAAGTTGCTTTACCACTATTAAGAGAGATTCTGTGACATTCATGTATTTGCTCATGTTTATCATGAGCCGTGCCGTAGCCTACAACATGTTAAGATAGCAATGATAATACATCCATACAAGTTTTTTTTTGACATGGTAAAATTTTCAAAGTCAACAATCATCTTACAAAAGTAAACTAGATCTTCTACTGCGGATATCATACAACAATCAGACCGCAAACCTACATGACCTACATTAAGTCTTACACAGGGTTGTGGTCTTGGCGACATTGTGCTGGTATGCAATCACTTACTCATTTACTAACAATGTATTTATACAGTAAGCAGGTCTATTATCTGATAGAGTTGGATGAACAGATTCAGCCTTGATTGACTTAGACTTGTTCTCTGTCCCATATGGAGTTTGCTGCTGTCAGTCTCTGGGTTGGAAAGTTTGATCTTCTCTTATTGAATTAAACCAACCCAGTCAAGTTTATTATTAAAAGCCTCCCTCCGCCTCATTATCTCATTAACAAGAGCTGACGAAGAAAACCCCTCTCCTCAGCTGGAGACTCCAGTGCACGAGCTGACGACGTCATCCACTGGAGGTTGCAGTGGGTCAGCATCACGCCAGAACCTCGGAGGGTCAGAAGGAGCCCACAACAACAACAACAACAAAGCTGCTCTTTGTGTCACGCTTCCAGTGGTGGGGGAATGAAATGTGTCTCTCTCTCCTCTCTCTCTCTCTTTCTCTCTCTCTCCTGCGTCCCCGCAGTTGGTGGCAGAGTTGTGACGTACTCACAGGCTCAAACGAACTTATTGTTACAGAGAATAACTAAACGAATGCAGGGTATGAAGAGCTGGTGGGGACATAACGCTGACATGTGAGAGCTGAGCTACACATCATATGATCCAGATCCACCCCTCCAGTGTCGATCCTCCACCACAACTCTGCTAATCAGAAACCCAGAGCTTTCTCCGTCTCCTTTTTTTTTTAAATATACATTTTTCACGATTCATCAGCTTCATTAAAAACAGGAATGTTGCGAGCTGGGGCGTCTGTCGCTGCCGGATCATTGTTGCAGTGATATGGGGTGGGAAATGATATGTGAAAGCGATACACTTCCATAAAAGGCCGTCAGAACCGCGAGGCCCATCGGAGATGTCCGTCTTAGGGGTATTTCTTCAAAGGAATTCAATTAGCGGGAGTTGTTTGTCTTGTTTCGAGGAACCGGTGTGACACAGATCCTATCAGGCTGATCACATCATGCACAGTCCCTTATCAGCCCCACCGCTTCCACCTGCCACACATTTTTGCTCGTCTCTTATTCGCAGCGCTAGCTCGGAAATGTGCAAAGTCAGTCGGCTGCCGGTGGTCGAGTGTGGCTTCATTTCCTCCGAACATAATCACAGTTGCTCATTTACATCTGGAGCACAGGCAAGGCATGAGAGCACCAGCACACACGGCTCTCGCTCATATCCTGCTCAACATTTTCCATTTTTAATCTCCCTGGCTTTTTTTTTTTCTTAATCTCTCCAATTCCATTTAGCTCTCGACTCCATTTAGCCTTTATTCATGAGTTCAATAGTGCATTGGAGCGCCTCAGTGTTTATTTAAAACCTCGCCACTGAGTGAATCAAGCAGAAATCTTTTCATTCTGGCAGCCACAACCCGACCTGAGAGTTTATACTGCTTCCGGACCAGTTCCTATAACATGGCTCAACCAGGTTGTTGATGGAAGTAAAGCAAAAGTAGGTGGAACATCAGAAATACAACCACATGGTCTGAGCAGAAGTGTGTTAATGTGTTAAAGTGTGTTAATGTGTTACCTGTGTTTGTGCATTTACTCTCATTAATCACTTGTGCTTCACCAGGATTGTGTAAGATGCTTTCAGTCTCTCAGCAGAACCTTTCACTGACCTGGTTGGTGGTTTGCTCTGCTTTACATGTACACGCTGACACATTTTCTCATGCAGTTTGGAAAGCCAATTCAACTAGAATGTATGTGCAAAGACGTCTTTAATCTTTCAGTTCACGACTCTAAATCGACTCTCATCATTGTTTTCCATGATTAACATAATGTAAAAGACAAGATGTCTGTCAACAGGCGTTGGAGCCCAACCAAGAACTCAGAGGTTACCTCACTACACATACTACATACAGTAGATATACATGTTTTCTGTATTTACTGGATTTTTGAGACCCAAATTTTCAATTGATGGAGAATATAAACAACATTTTTCGATAGAATTTCTTCATTTTGCTTGTTCATTTTGTTGATGTAAAAATTTAGTTATGGCATTAGGACAAATTACAAAGAGAAAGTGATATATTTATCCTTTTTTCTACCAATTTTTTGTTTTTTGTGCTATTCCAGGCTACCTATCAGTTTATATGACATCTATTTTACCTCAGGAAAGTGGTTAGCGAAGGTCGGTTGTAGGCTTGGACAATATCAAAAATCTTCATACAGTCCAACTCATATATGGGAATATACAGTATTATCAGGGGGGCTGCAGAGCGAAAGAGATTGGTTTAAAAAAAAAAAAAAAAAAGGAAAAGTTGTTAATTGATATCAGAAATCTATTTAATCTTTCTTTTCTTTTTTTCTTTTTACCAGTTCTTTTTCTTTGTACCTTTTACCAATACCAGTGACAAACATAAAGACATGACACAAGAAAGGAAAGACCTAACAACACAACATAGCAGTCAAAAGAAGTAAATGGGTTGAGATAAATTGTGATTAGGAGCAAAACAAGAAAAGGAAAAGAAAAAATAAGTAAAGAAATGAGAAAATAAAAAAATAAACATCAGCAACCAATCGACCTATCAATCAGAAATCTATTTAATCTTTCTGATCTCTATGGTTTTGATGTGAATTATGGGATGTTTGGGAGCAGGCTGGAATGGCTTTGTGTTGTGCGACTGGCTTTGTACCAGCCCGCCGTGAACACTGGAGCATCTTGAGTCTCTCTGCCTGCCAGAGACGCAAGCAGCGATCATGTAGGCGTTGTTCTCAGTGGGCGAGCTGGACAATACTTCTCACTACGCTTCATTACTTATTAATGATGTGTTTACCACGGTGGCAGGCAGACCGATGTCAAGTGTTTGTGTTTTGAGAGGAAAACAAAAGTGCCGTCTGTACATAATATGTTAATATAGCCAAGAGCTTCTTCATACATAATTAACTTGCTGTGAAATTTCCAGCTGTGTCTAATGTCATATGTGAGTGACAAAGACTATGTTCTGTCTCAACAAAGCGTTCCTGTGCTGCACGTGGATGATGATGCTGCTGCTGGGAAATCTGCATTGCAAAAGAAGCCTTTGTGCTTTATGGTTTTCTAAGAATTTCCCTGTTTCTGATTTTTCTTCATGCACACAGATTTCCTCTCAGAACCCAGTGCGAGTTGCTGTTTCGGTGGAAAACTCTGGCTTCTGGGCCTTCATCTCTACTAAGATAGTAACAGTGTATCAGAGAGATTCTATTATGGCCAATTTCCACTGCAGTACACAGTCTCCTGAACTCTGCTTCCTGTCTGCCCTCTGTGTTACACTCTGCTCTCAGTTTGACTGTGCAGCATCGTTTCTCTGCATTGCTGATGCAGCTGCCAGATGCTGACAAAGGAGATGATTGCTCATCCAGGTCTGTGGCATCATGTTGGCGCTGGGCCTTCACCCCCAGGCCTCTCTTTTTTTTTTAAAGGTTGTGACGTCACCAAGAGATAAAGCCGCTGCTGGCAGAGTCACAGGACTTTGTCTGCAGGACGTTCTCACATGTTAAATAACCCCAAAGCCAGAGATGCTATTTTCTCCTTGGACAATTTGTATTCATATTTTGATCAGTGCTGGAGAGTGCAGCCTGTGTGTCTGGATTCGTTTTTTATCATTTCTAAGATTCCAGTGGAAAGGAAAAGTATTAGAAATAGTCTGTGTAAAGTGAAATACGAGATTTGATTGGAAACATATTAAATAAGTTAGAATATGGTTGCTGGGAACGCGTGAAAAGATTGATAACTATACTGAACTGTGGAATTTGAGGATGAAACAAGGATTTCTCTGTTTTTTTGCGGGACTAAGAAGAAGCTGAGTGACGTAGATCACTCCGCATCACCACTATACTGTATAAGAGTGATTGCACATACACGCTTTGCAGCGAAGTGAAGGAAAGAAGTAGTATCAGGCACATAACTGGCCCCCAATTTTAAAAACCTTGATTTTGAAACCTAACAAATTTTTCTTCAGATTTGGCAGGATGGTTAATACGACATCTGTCTGTGATGTGTCTACTCACAACACAAATATAGTTCCACTTTACATGGACTTTAAAGACTGACCGTCGGGCCTATTCAAATTTATCCGAACGAATTACAGATCATTTGATATTCGTCCGAACCTAATTTTTCTAAAAAGTGACAGCCCTAATCAAAACCTATTTAAAGTCTTGAATGGCAGAGGCATACAACCAACCATGATGCAGTAATTCTAGTTCTTTATTAGCTGAGGTTACTGATATGTCAATAAAACATGCAATAGGTCAAGTTCATTGTGAAATTGACACGATGCTCTGGTACTCTTATAGATTTGAATTCAAGCATGTCAATACAGTTAACTACAGTTATACAGTTATAATATCTTTTTTTTTTGGAATAGACAGTACCCCACAGTAAATGCAGACGGCCCGTGCAGATCGGGCACTGGAGGTCTAATCTGCCGTGTGGATAATTGTCCATTATAATCCACTCTTCAGCGGCGTCTGTCAGTCAGCCTCTCTGTGAGGGCTGGCAGCCCACTGACAGTCCTGACCTGTCAATCAAATCACATCTGTCGGGGCTCATGGGAACGCAGATGAAACGTTCAGGATTTTAATGAGTGTTTAATTAGTGTTCCAGGATGTCACATCTTTACCCGAAACTTCATGCAACGTTTTAGAAAAACCACAGGCAGCTGAATCTATTACCACTACCGAACTACCCCACCGTCTGTAAGGTTGCTCTAAATCCATGTAAAGGCTGTAGCCTGCAGCTGTAAGCTTTGCAAATGCAGCTATTATTGAAATGGCAAAGAGTCCTACTTACCCTTTAGAGACTAGCCCTGAAATGAACCAGAAGTGGGCGGCTGACGATGAAGCTTCACAATAAATTGCATAGGGAACGGCTCGTCTGTGGTGCAGACGGAAAGCAGTTGCCCAGCGGGGCACCTCCGGCTTGGCCCCGGTCCCCAAAGAGTACGAGTGGCTGTGTTCAGGGGACGGAAAGCCACTGAGGGAGTGAGATAGTGACTTTGTAGAACAGAGGTTTGTTCCTCTCCTCAAGAGCTAGCTTCTGAGGAGGTATTAACCAAGTCTGTATCTATATAAGAGGACACGGTCAACATTTACTCAAGTTTTTCATTTTCTTGAAGTGTCCGTGAATCTGAAAGCACCTGAACAGAAGCTGAATTAGTGGCCCTTTGCCTTTGTAATATTGTGTAATGTTCTGCTTCATCCACATGACTATGATTTGTTTGGAAACATTTCTTTGCTATGTTTTCACCGATACTGTCCACGCTACTGAGGCATTTTCAAGCACTGACAACACAGTAACTCCATTGCCTTGAGGTGAAAGTGTTACCGACTATGTTGTCTTTGCTGCAGTTCACTGTTGCTCAACAGTAAATTCTGCATTTTCACTCCCATCTTAGTTCTTTACTGTTCCTTGTTGTTGGTAGTATTTCTGTAACTAATCAACAGTCTGCTTCCTGCTTACATCAGTTGCACTGTGTACGCTATGTGTTTCAGGTGTGGTAGTATGGACATGTGGTGTCTGTGATACTCGTAGAAGTAGCCTACTCGTCTGGTCGCGGATTGTTAAAACCACTGTTTTAAAATGAAAACCTTGTAGTGTGGATGTAGCCTCAGTCTTTAGTTGTTGTATTTGAGTAATGCTGGAAACAACAATTATTTTCATTTTTAACATTTTTTAAATTGATTGATGGTAATTAAGAATAATGATTTAGTCTAGAAACATTTTCATAAAGTAATTTAAATTATAATAAAATTCAGTTTTAATTTTTTTTCTTACAAAGTAACAAAACGTATAATTAAAGCAGAAGTGAGTGATATATTTGTGTTAATATAAGTCTTAAATAGTTATATCTTCCGACAGCAATCACTTACATAGAGTGTTTGGACTGAAACACGGGTCTCTCAGTCCCTCTGCTCTGCTCTGAGCCGAAAAGAAAACATTTATCGTATCCTACAGTTTTTATCCAATGAGGAGAGAGAACGGCATGCAGGGCTGTGTGTGCAGCCAAGGAACGCCGTGAATGTGGTGACGTAGCGACGAGGACTGTTATGGTGCGTTCAAGGAAACTCGTATTTTTCCGACCGTGAAGTGGTACCAGTTCGATCTGGTACGAGTTCACCGGTCGGAAGTTACGAGTGGCCGTTATAGTGACTTTCACCGGTAAAACAGGTCGGAAAAACACGAGTGGGTTGCCTGGAACGCTACAAAGTCGTAAGTTGTGACTTGAAGCTGTAATTTACGATTTCAAAAGCCTGCCTGGAACGCAGCATTAGCGAAAACGACCGGATCACTCACTTCTGCTTTAAAGGAGACATATTATGCCCCTTTTCCACAAATTAAAATAGTTCCCAGACATGTCTGTGACATGCTTTGGTCAAAATACCCCAAGGATCAAACATAACGGCTCTCTTTTCATACTCTCAAAACAGCCCTGTTCAGAACCGCAGGTTTCAGTGCCTGTCCCTTTAAATACAAATGAACCACTGCCTGCCCCGCCCCTTCTACTGGTACCAGGTAGGGGTGGGGTTATGCAAATTCAAAAGCTAGTCACATCACTGGAAGACATCTGACGGAACAGCTCATAAAACCACATGGATTTCAATCTAGGGAGCCTGCACATTACAGATATTTTGTAAATTCTCACATTTTGGGAGCCAGAAGGCAAGACAAACACCCAAATATTGTTAAAGAGCCTTCAGAAAGTGATAGGCTAATACCATAATATGTCCCCTTTAAGAGTACCAGATTGTTAAACAATATCAATAAAAGTATTATTCTCTGGATGAGCTGTGATGTAGCCTAATATGAAACTAACAACTCAGTTTGTTGTTATAGTGTTATAGTAATATAGTGAATCAGTGACAAAATAATTAACAGATAATATAATGGTCAAGTTGCATCACTGAAAAAAAGCCTTTTAACAGAGACCAGACAGTGCTGTGTGATTGGCTGAGGATGATGCAGCCTCTGCAGGCCTTCAGACAGAGTCTGTGGCAATGACAGTTCCTCTAATAGATCCATACAGTGAATGGAGTTGGCTCGGAGCCTCCTGGGAGGAGGAAACGGAGCAAATTGAAATAAAAAATCAGCACAAAGCCTGATTTTCCCTGCCTGGACTCTGGCTGAGCAGTTTAGCACTTGCCTTCCTGCCCAGAGGTCTGGTACCTTCTGTGTGGATCCTGCTGTGTGTCACTTCAGTCCAGCAGCAGCCCACTCATCTGCCCCCAGTCGCCGGGCAGCAGCAGCAGAGTGACTGAGCCCGTTGTGCCTCGGCCGGGTCATGTGACAGCTCAGTGTGGCTGAATGACTTGCCCTGTAGCCCCGCTGCCATTATGTTTTATTAGAAGGGTGGGGGGTGCTAATGAAAAGACAAGAGTCGGTTCTGCCTCCGGGGCCGGGGTGGCGGGGTTGTGGGGGGGGTGGATGCACAAGACTCACAGCAAAGCCTGCTGGGAACCCGTCGCCATGACTGCCTGAGAGCAGAGGCGAGGACGGAGTCCACAGACGTTGTGGGGGGAAGCCAAATGGCAATTTTCTGCTGGTAAAGAAGACTTAAATCACATGTTTCACTCACACACTGAGGTCAGCCGGAGTATTTTAGGACACCCTCACAGAACTCTACTAAAATAAACACACGGCTCAAACCATCAGCTGAAAAAAACGCTGGTTTGTGTCTGGCTGAACATTTGAACACTATACCTGCACTTAACTCCCGTCCGTCCCACTATAGTAACAGTGGATTTGAAACAATACTCTCTGACCTTGCAGCATGCGTGCTGAAGAGGAGAGTACAGAGGTGTGTGTGTGTGAGACGTCTTAAGAGTGTGTGTAAAAAAAACAGACTGAAGTGAAGAGGTGTCTGAACAAATCACTTCTCTTCCTGTTGTCCTCATTGTCTTTGTTTTGCTCTTCACTATCTCTTCTTCCGTTTATGTTCAGAGAGGCCACATCATTTCTACCCTACTGTATCTCTCCATCTGCACCACAGCTCTGCCACTCAGCTCTTAAACACGGGGATTTTGAAATGAAAGTGGTGTTTTTTAAAGGGATAGTTCAACATTTTGGCAAATTGGCCCATTGCCATAATCCCTATACTTTTATGAATAGGTTCGTTACCTTTAATTGTCGGTGAAAGCTATTTTTAGAATGGCGGAGAAGAGCCACGAGCTGCTCAGAGCTACGCTACGGAGGCTAATGGGATTTCTTGGTTTCCCTTACTACGCTGAGTTTTTTGGCAAGCAGTCTCTGCATTTACCTCGAAAACAACTCCATCTCATAACGTTCTGTTATTATCTCACAGCGTGGTGAATGTGCCGGTCACAACTTGTCCACGAGAGCGTTTTGGAGTTGTTGGATTGTGTATTTGATGAGGGAAACCAAGAAATTCCATTAGCCTCAATAGCGTAGCTCTTAGCAGCTCGCGACTCTGCTCCGCCATTCTAAAAAAAAGCTTGCACCGACAATTGAAGCTAACAAACCTACTCCTAAAACTATAGGGATTATGGCAATGGGCCAGTTTGCCAAAACGTTGAACTATCCCTTTAAAAACAGCAGGTAGGGCGGGGAGTCATTCTAATTTTATTTTAATTTACAAATTTTGATAATTGACCTAAAATGGTTATTGTGTCTCATCATTCCCACCATCCAAATTCACTCCATCATCCACTTTTCATGCAGTCCACTGTAAATGTGCTTGTTTTCAAAGGCTGAATAAATGTGTGGCGTTTCCAAAGTAAATGAGTCATCGTGTTAAATAATCGTGATATCATCATTGATCAAAAATAATAGCAGCCTAAACAGAGGGCAGTGTCACAGTGTGTTAAGTGTTTGGCACCATGATGTTGGTTGATGTAGTGACAGTCTAATGACCGTCACACTTGAGCACATCTGCACAGATAAAAAGGGCAAACACACAAACTGATGTGTTTTTCAGATTGTTTCCCCATCATGCTGCTCTGCTCCATGCGTATTGATCTTGTTTAGATATAATCAACTCACTTAAGTCAAATGAATTGTTTGCCCTGTGGAGGCCCATCGCAGCCAATAACAGGAAATTTGTGTGTAATAGACCCCCACAAACATAAAGCAGCAGCAGCAGCAGCAGCAGCAGCGGGAACTTTCCTCGTGGGCGGCTGCTGTTGCAGAGCAAACAGTTGCATCACATCGCAGAAAGCCGCATGCACTTGCAGTGTCTGTATCGCTCCTCCAACAATGAGTGAAGCTACGGAGAGAGATTAAATTAGATTAGCAAAGGGCGAGCTTTCAAGTCAAAGCAGCAGCTAATGAGTTGGACCATATTTGGCAGCGGAGACAAGCACGTCTTTTGTAAAGAAAGGGCAGTTAGGAGGCGCACTGTGCAGTTAACCCCCCGACCCCGCTGCCACACAATGCCTCCGCTGTGTAATTCTGCCGTCAGTCAAAGAGCTGGCAGCTACTGTAAAGTTTGTCCATGCTTGGGGGAGATTTATCTGTGAAAGAAAAGTTGCCATGTAAGCCCCCCGATGATGGGTTAGGTCTGCGCTCTGGTTCCCTGGGCTGTTTTTTTTTTTTTTTGCTCACAGTTCTGAAATGTACAAAGGACGTAGTCTGATGACAGAGTTATTGAAGGCTGTCTCAATCAAAGCATCAGCAGAAAAATACAAAAGCAAGAGAAGTGAAAGGTCTGAGTACTTCCATAGCAGTTCTAAATGGTTTTACTACACTTGCTCTACAGCTCAGCTCTGAGGTTTTACAAAGCACTTGTTCTCTTCACTGTAGAAGTTGGTCAAGCTCAAAATGGACTGACAGAGACGTTTCAGGAGTCAAACTATAATTGAATGCATTAGTAATTAAAACATGTTGGTACAGGGCAGGGTTTGATGGATGTTTTTTGACATAATGTTTCCAGCCTTGAGGTTATTTCTTCAAATTTAGGTAAAAAACAAAAAACAAAACATTCACCTGCACTGAAGCATGAATTGATTAGATTTTGGAGCCTAAAGGTCAAAAGTCAAGGTGACAAAAAGTCACAAAACTTTTTAGCCAGACCATCAAGACTCCACATGGCTATTAGTAGCTCATATTGATCTGATAAACAGAGATGTGATCCTACACTAGTCTGAGTTGTGGAGGCAGACAGCCATGACAACATTATTATAGTCTGTAGTTCTTTAAAACAAATTGAAACAAATTGATTTAATTAGTGTAACAATTACACATTATAGATATATTTCCTATTTTAATCTAGTCACATATCTGACTGCTCTAATGTTTGTTTTTTACTCCATATTCATTTCAGTCCATGTTACAGTCTTTTTTCTTCTTTTTTTGTACTTTATTTTTATAGAAGGAACATAGACAACATACAGAGAGACACAGAACAAACAGTTGGTCACCTATACATTTATTCTGACATTATACAGTCCATGTTACAGTCTTGTTCACAATTCAGAAAAGAAAATCCTTAATTATCATTAGTTGTAGTTGTATTGTAACACAAAAAGGGGGCAGTACTTATGTACATAGATGACAATAATAACCTTTGATTCAGAACAGATTTTCCTATGTATTAGTTTAGTTCAGTCAACTTTTACTGTACAGCTACTGAATAGGTTTGTTTTTCAGCGAATGGAGATGTCCTACATTCAACAGACTCTCCCCATTCACACCTGGAGGAGTGAATGAATGGATTTCTAAAAACAGAAAAACTACAGAGCAGTGAAACGGGGCCATCACACCGGCTTTTGATTAAGGCTGGCAGCTCAGGTGCACTTTGCAGAAACCTGTTGCTCGCCTGTTCACTTACATGTCAGATCTACCAACCTCTTCCTGCTCTGTTTATCACACTGTTTCACATTCGATCACTGTGATAATAGGTCGCAAAAGCCATACTAACTGAAGTCGAGGCAGACGGTCCCTTGGCGTCATCCCAAAAGCATTCTGGGAA
This sequence comes from Trachurus trachurus, assembly GCF_905171665.1. NCBI lineage: Eukaryota > Metazoa > Chordata > Actinopteri > Carangiformes > Carangidae > Trachurus > Trachurus trachurus. The sequence goes on along the minus strand of NC_139910.1, from coordinate 18,737,370 downwards.
AGATTTGCAAGACCTATTTTCACAAAGAAGTGTGCGAACGATGGGCAGTTGGCGTACATGCAGTTGATATTCATGTTTTATTGAATGGGACGATCAATAATTGAGCATCTGTGTGTCCCTCCCTGCAGGGCCTGGGTTTTAGCGGCGCACAAAGCAATGTGGAGGAAATAAAGACCCTGACACGCTGAAAACCAGAGGTATGATGCCGCACACTCCACTGGACTCACACACACTCGTACGGACGGCACACAAACACACTTGTAGATGAATGGAGGCTCGTTTACCCACATCGCATGGCCATATGAGAATAACCTTGTGTGCGCACACTGACAACAGATGGATGGACGGCAACACATGCTCATTCTGGAGGATTTTCCTTGTCTTTAGATGCATGTGGGTCATAGGAAGCACACACACACACACACACTCGTTAAAGCATACACATATAGCTACCAGCTGGCCATCCCTGGCTGAGATTGTTTGCTAGAGGCAGAGTACACACACATACCTGTGGTGCTTTAACATGGACTGTGTTTTTTCTATACTTTGCTGCATACACCCCCCCCCCCCCCCCCCCAAGAAGAGGAAACTATATGTAAACTGCCTCCTGGTGCGTCCTTTCCTGTCACTGGAGCCGAGCGGCTACCTGGATGTTTGTACAGGTTGAACCCGCACGACAGCAAAAGAGCAAAAGGTGTTTTATTGCTTTTATATCTTTATGCAACATGTGACCTCACCCAGCTGTCCGTTTCTGCAGCCTCCATCTTTAAAGCCGCAGCGCTGCAGTAAGGTCAGCCTTATACTTTGCCGCAGGGTTAATGTCAGGTCAGCCACGTCATATACAGTAACTGTACATCCCTGCCTCAGATTTCTCACATACACAAACCAATAGGACTGTTTTTTGGCTGGATGGCGATGGTGGGGCCAGAACTACAGTACGAACATGAAGTTAAACCATCGGCCTGCTGAACGCTGTGTGACTGAGTGATGGCACTGATTGGCTGGCTGAGTGTCGAAGTGGTTCCCGAATTAGTCGTTGCTCTTTCTAAATTTACTGGTGTCAACTAGCAGTGTTGCCATTTTTGCACCTGTTACTAGTTTTACTGACTTTTCCGACACCTCCCACCTTTACGTTTACATTTATTTTTCAGTGGGGGCAGAGAGTGATCATAATAAATCCAGCTGAAATCACAGCTCAGTATTTGTCTTAAATCATGTGTCCGATGATGTTTGTCAGACAACACTGTGGTTGTGCGGTCAGGATTTTAGCAGCAGCTTGGAAATAGAAGTTAACAGTCTGAATTTCAGTCACTATTTAAAGAGACCCCGGGAAGTTTGCTTTTGGTTATAAAAGAGTCTCATATTAATGTGGATGAATCTGCATTACTTACACTTGTTAATGTGTCCATTTTCGATAAATGTTTATAGTTATTTTGATATTATTATTTAGTGGTAGACTCCACCAGCATTTCCTGGTTTCCGTGTTTCCCAGACGCTACTGATCGCTAGTTGGCATCGTTTATGGCCGGAACTACGACGGTATCTGATCGTCTTCGAACCTCCGACTTTCATTCTTGATTAATGAAAACATTCTTAGCAAATGTTTTCGCTTTCGTCCGTCTTGCGCTGGCCCAAGAATTTCACAGTGACTGCGGAGGCTCATGGGAAATGTAGTGTGAAAACACTTACGCTTTCCAAAAGTCCTCGTAGTCCCTTTAATACAAGGTACATCGCAATAATCGATATTTCGGTTCCAAGTAGATGCTCCTGAAGGTGGGATTCTAACATAGCGGACACACTAACCCATGGGGACTAACAGACTTCTGGCCAACTATGTGACTGAACTCATACCTTTTTGATGTTGCTGAGAGATAAAGATGAGAGGTCGATTAAAAGATAAGTGAGAAAGACAAACTAACTACTTTCATGCATCATACATTATGATGTTATAGACTTGTTAGACTGTTGTGCCTAAAAGTCTAAACTGGACATCCGTTGAAAACAAGAACTGAGGTCAGATTTTATATTTTTAGTTTCCTGAGCAATTTCTATGGAGAGCAGCACAAGTCAAGAACCGTCTGTTCTACACAGCATCCATTTGTGAGCTTCACTTGTTTGCAACCTTTTTTTTGAAGCCTAGGAGAAGTCTGGCCCGGTCAGAGGCAGCTTCCTCTTCTCGAGTGTGAGCGGAACCTCCGACGAGCTGATAAAGAAGAACATTGTGAAGACCCAGCAGAGCTTTCAACAAACAGCTATAAATGGAGAGAGGGGATCTCTTGGGGGGGTTAGACTTTATCAGCGAAAAAGCTGAACAAGACGTTGTCTTCCAGGAGAACAGAGTCAGCTGAGCATTTAACATTCATAGGTATGCTCAGTCGACGCTGCGCTAACAGCTCCTTCATTATGTGTGCTCCAGTTTCCCAGTGTTGCCTTGGCGGCGGAGCGGCGGAGCACGCACAGCGGCCTTCCTATAGAGCGGAATCAGAGTTTTTGCGTGCATGTGACTCAGCATTTTCAGGAAGAGCCTCTCGGCGTGCGAGGCGGCGGCGATACGGAGGACACGGCGCACAGAACACAGCCAGCGTCAGGATGCTCTGCAGAGCTGCAGCGGTATAGCCCATCAAGAACACTCACTGTGTGAACACGGAGCAGATGTGTGTAAGCGTGTGTGTGTGAGTGTGTGCGCGCTTCAGCGTTCTGGGTGGGTGGGTGGTGTTGTAGGCTGGTGAGAAACAGAAAATGAGTCACTGATTCCAATCATGTTTTCATGCTTCTTTCTGCCTCGAAGAGTTTCTGCATTGTGCAGAAAGAGGAGCTAAACAGCACGGTGGTAATTATCCTCACATTATCCCGACATTGATATTCACTGCGAGAATCATTCGCAGCCACGAGACAAACACACACTTTGTGTTCGCCTTTTTGCTTCTTCGCGGCTTCAAAGCCCAGCGTTCCCTCCTCTCTCCTCCTCCCTGCTTGTTACCTCCACGATAATGACTGTGCCAGTGTGGGCTGTGCAACTATTCACTGAAATGTCAGCGTTGCCCTCAGACTGTGGCTCCATTGTGGTTCCCAGTTGGCCCCCGATGCTTAAGGAGACGCAGTCAGTCAGTACGAGCGCTGCCGTTTATGAAAGCAGCTTTGCAGTTTAGCGTAGTTTGACACATCTGGTGGCATTTTTCATCTGCTCGCTTTCCTCCCGCCTCCGCCTAATTAAGTGATCTGTGAAGCATCTGAGCTGCAAACTGAAATGTACCCCCACTAACAGCGCACACAGGATGCACTGCACTCTTTGTACAGCACCTAACTTTTTTTAATTTCAAACGTGGCGCCGAAAGCCGTATGTTTATTGTTGCAGGGTCGTTAATTGAGGCGTAATTTGAGGGTGTCAAAGTTACAGCTCTTACATTTCGTCAGAGCAATTTCTAATATGGCATATGAAAATGACAACACAAAGTACACAAAACAGTTTGTTGACTCTTAGGGAATATTTGGCACACCCTTTATACCAGTCTACTTGTTTACTTGTCTTGATATTAGCTCTCAAGGGTAACTTGTTAGCATGAAGCTAGTTGGCAAGCTTCTTAAGGGTAATATTACTTTCATTCCAGTTTATAGTCTGCAAAATTTCATCCTTTATATTGTTAAAAAGTTCAATTTTTGGGAGGTGTTTAGCTCAGTTGAGCATGTGTTGAGGTTACAGTCCTCACTGCAGGCGGCCCCGGTTCGAATCCCGCATCGAGCGGCCCTTTCCTGCATGTCATTCCTCCCTCTCTGCCTCCCAATTCCCCGTCTCTTTTTCAACTGTGCTTTTCATTAAAGGCAAAAAAAAAAAAAACCTGAAATACTTTTAAAAAGTTCAATTTGACATCTGGATTATTTCTAGGAACAAGTAACCAACAAGGGAACAAGTAAATTAACTTATTGCAAAAAAGTGACATTTCTTTGCCTGAAATGGAGGGCATCTTGAATTTTTGATTGGCTGTTCTGTTTTATTAAAAGAATAATAATAACCAAAGAGGATTTGTGCCAAGTTTAGCACTTGTGTCGACTCCACGTTTGAATGACTTCCCTGAAACATGCTGTTTTCCACTAGTAGCTTGTTTCAGAGACTTAAAGATGTCCCATGAAACCTCAACGTGACACATCACCACCAGAGTATAGACTGCCCCCCCCCCCCCCCCCCCCCCCTCCCAGCCTTCCTTCACCATTCGAAGGCCGTTGCGTAGCCTGCTGTATGGACGACGTTCACTGTGTTGACCATCAGATCCACTCACATCAGAGCTTTCTCTCATCCTCACCATCACTACGCTGAGGTGCTGTGTTGTATGAGAAAATGGAATCGTCAGCGAATCAGCTGCAGCAGCGGTGGCGGTGGCGCTGTGCGACCCTGCTGAGAGACGTGTCAGCTCGGGGAAACATCAAAGCGCTGCCGCGGTGCAAAGGATCCTGGGATCCTCCTTCAGCAAACAGGGACAGTCGGACAGAGATATTGCTTCCTGCTTGCAGCGGCTGCTCCAGTTTGCAGAAACCATATCTGTGTGTGACATCTTCATGTGCCTGCACACACACTGCTGAATGTGTGTGCTGGCATGTGAACGTACATATGTAAATAGGAAAAACTGGCCTGCATGTAATTTTGGGAGAACTCTGTCAAGGGATTATTACACAGTGTATTCCTCTGCACCTAAAGTAAAGAACAACTCATTGGACTGACTAGAATTCAGAAAGAAGAAACAGCAGGGTCCAGAGAAGGTCTGAGATAGATGGTTGAACTGTAACCAGGGACTGACTGGCTCAGGGGATCAAAATGCTGATGTTGATGTCACAACTATAAATGGAGGAAATCCTTATCATTTAGCAAGTTGATGTTCCACTATGAACCATGTCTAGTTGGTCCACATGAAAAGGTGGTTCATGTGTACTCTATGATGTGAATGTTAGTGCGCTCATTGTCATCTTGATTTTGATTGATTGATTTTATTCAGTCACATCGCACAATAGCTACAAACATTATCGACACAAACATTATCGACAAAATAGTGACTGAAAAGGCACAGGCAGAAGCATAATGCTTATATTAATGCCTGTCCTACATACCAAATTAAGCTACCCAGCATTCTTACAATATAAAAAACAAACAAACTTACAATAAGAAAAACAACTAACTAACAAACAAGCAAACAAACAAACTAAACTAAACCAGAGAAAAAAAACGGAACCAATAAAGTTACCAGTATTTGTCCTAGTCTTGGCAGATAACAAACCCACCAGGTTCATTCTGCCTTAATTTTAACAGTGATCTGCAAGAGGAACTGCACCTACTGTAATGCGAAAACCTCAATCCACATAAAAAGATTTCAAAATGACAGAGGATTGCTTGGATACAAACATCTTCATTCAATATGTTTATATTAGGTAGATAAGACAGTTTGTTTTCCTACATTGTCCATAATCCAGTTAGAAAAACCCAAAGAAACACAAGGACCTGTTACATTCAACTGGCTCTACATGTACAGTCTGTGTTGTATTGAGATCTGTTTATTTCCACTGAAGCCGTCGGTATTTTTGTGTCTTCTACCAGAGATCATTCCCCTGAATAGTTTCAGAACAATGTACTGGAAGTATCTATAAATAAAAAACATGGAGCTGTGCGTGCAGCAAAAATGGGCCCGAAAATGCAGGTTAGTTTGCCAACAGCAGCTTGGATGGTTGGATCTTAACAGTTTGGTCTTTGTTTTGAAGTTTAAATTTGACTTATTTGCAATGCAATGCAATATATGAGCTCTATACAATAAGAGCTAGAAGATGAGGTGATTGATCGTATCTGTTTCCACTCTCTCTTCCACCCTTCCTCCATCCATCTCCTGAGGCCTGGGTGGGCGTAGTAGGCTGAAGGTGTGCGTCCACAGCATCTTAATGACCTCACGCTCAGCCGGCCTGTGACAGAGGCCGGTCACATGGGTAGAGGTGCACGTGCAGAGGGCGGCAGCTTGGCCCCGGAGTCCACCAGGATATTTATTTATGCAGCATGTTGTCTGCTTACGCTGATTGACTTTGTTTGCTTGACAGGGGAAGTAACATGGTTGATGTGTAAACTGTCTCTGTTCAGCACCAGCAGCGAGCTGGATGCCGGCTGCAGCGTGCTCTTCTGCTGTTTACAGGATGTGTGTGTCTGTGTGTGTGTGAGAATGACCCTACTGTGCAGATGGTACAATGCCATAACCTCATCCTGTTATAGTGACTTGCCCACCGTCAACACATCTGCTGCAGCATACTAATGAATTTACTTGTTAACTCCTCAGATTTTTGGACTCCACTGAAAGTCTAAGGTTCCTACAACATTTCCTTGCAGTAGTTTAAAGGGATAGTTCAACATTTTGGCAAATTCACCTACTGCCATAATCCCCATAGTCCTAGGGGTAGGTTAATTACCTTTAATTATCGGTGCATGTTGTTTTGAGATCCGCGGGGCAGAGTAGTGAGCTGCTCAGCAAACACAATGGAGGTGAATGGTACAGGTCCCCTGTCCCTCACCAAACTCATCAAATACACAATCCAATGATCTCGTGGACAAGTTGTGACCTCCACATTCACCACGCTATGAAATAATAATGTAACATTACGAAAGAAAGTTGTTTTCGAGGCAAATGCATAGCCGGAACAACATTCCAGACAGAGTATTTGCTTCATGTGTCTTAATAATTATACGTGATTATTTCATAGCGTGGTGAATGTGCAGGTCTTCTTCACGAGAGCGTTTAGAGTTGTTGGACTGTATATTTGATGAGACTTCCATTGTGTTCGCTGAGCAGCTTGCGTCTCTGCCCCGCAGATCTCAAAACAACATGCACTGACAATTAAAAGTAATGAACCTACTATAGGGATTATAGCAATAGGAGAATCTGCCAAAATGCTAAAACTACCCCTTTAAGGTTTTACATTTTGCATTGTGTTGTGATATTAACTAGGCTACACCCTCTTATCTTTCCTGGTAAAATCTTCACTGTGTCTACATACAGGCTGATTAAATGTCAAGGCCACCATATGCCCAAGCAGAAGAAAATTAACATTTTTATTGCCCAGTTTGAAGAAGTAGAGGTGGAGAACCAGGCTGCCGGAACAACAGCAGCTGTACATAGCTCCTCCTTGACAAGCTTTAGAATTACTGCCCGGCCCGCTGAGAGCCGTGACAGGTATATTGTCACCAAAGCTGTGAGGAACTCTCTGCATGGGTATACCCTGCCCTCTAATGGCTTCACACTCGGATGGGCTTATTATGGACATGGACGACAATGGCGTCTTTCACTTGGCCGTGGCAGGACAGAAAGCCAACATGCCAAAACATTTGTGGTTTTTGAAAATTAGCTTAAACTCAACCCACCCAGGCACAAAGGCCATCCGCTCCACAAAGGCAAAGCTCCGGAGTGGGAACCCCTGTAGATCCCATCACCTCACAGAGCTTCATTTATCTGGCTTCACCACATGAGCTGTGCTTTGATTCCTCCTCAAGTTCTCAATGTCCCTGCTCAGCTTTGCCATCATGTGTTATTTACTAACGTACTAGCTGGACTGGAGGTGGTCATGTGGCTCTGTGCTGTTAAATGGTGCCAACCCCGGCGCTAAGAAGAGAGAACTTTTTGATGTTGCTCTGGCTTCCTCTGCTCGGGGCAGTCTGGACTGTCAATAACTGGCTGCAGTTTCAATCAGCAGTCCACATGTTGGAGGTTTAGCGGCGACGTGGTTTTAATTATAATGGCGGAGGGGGGTAAAGGATGGGCGGAGGAGGGCGGCCGTTGGGCTGGGGCCATATGCCGGCCTTGGGTCCCCGGGGACTTAGCCAGCAGCTTAATGAGCATCCTCACAGGAATTAGTGCTACTTTAACCTCTGTGTTTTGACTGCTGGGAGAGGCCCGCTGCTCAGCTGATTTACAGCCACCGATGGGTGGAGGAGGGAGCAGCAGCAGGGGAGGAGGGGGGTTAGGGGCCTCATTCTGTCTGTTAGCAGACATGGTGACGTCTTCTCAATTTGTTACTGGTTGAGTTTTTGACAGATCACTGAAAGTAACTTACAAGTTGTTTTCCTCCTCTACCTGAGATGAGTTACCAACAGGTTGGTCAGCTCTTCCTGTCTGTATTTCAAAGTTTCCTTTAGCAAGATGCAGAACCCCAAATCACTCAGTGTGAGTGTGTCTGTCTGGGAGAAAAGCATCTGTGTGTGAATGGCTCAGTGTGGCTGCTGTTGTAAAGTGCTGATAAGACTGGAAAAGGTGCTGTATAAGAGCAGTTCATTTAACATATACTCCAACTATAAAACTGTTAACTGTTATGCTATTAACTGTTAGACTGCACTATCAGTCTCAGTGATGATAACATCTCAACATACAGCGGGGAAAATAAGTATTGAACGGCTCAATGTTTCGCTCGGTAAATATATTTCTAATCGAGCTATTGACATTGACAATTTTCACCAGATGTTGGTTACAACCCAAGTAATCCACACATACAAAAGGAACCTAAACATATACTATGTCCATAAATTCAGTGGAATGACACGGGGAATAAGTATTGAACACATGAAGAGAAGGAGTTGCAAAAAGGAATAAACCAACTGGAATCTGTCAGTATTTAGAAAACAATCCTGTCCCCTATCAGTGCAAATGAATATTTGCTGGTTTCATTCTCATTGATGGCCTATAAAAAGGTTTCTCATTACCAAGGTGTCAGACAAGAAGCATCTCATGATGGGGAAAAAGCAAAGAGCTCTCTCAAGACCTTTACAACCTTATGTTGGAAAACATACTGACGGCATCGGAGACATCGTGTTTCTAAACTTCTAAATGCGCCATAAACCGGCCACGACCAGGTGCTCCTCGCAGGATTTCTGTCAGAGTCAAAAGAAAAGTCAGAAGAGTTGTCCAAGACCCGAGGACCACTCACAGAGAGCTTTAATTCGTTCAATACTTATTTTTCCTGCTCTACACTGGCTGATAGGGGTGGCAATCTTTACAGGGTGTCATTCCCACAGCCTCTCTCCCCAAATTTCCTGTCTCTCTTCACTGTCCTGTCTAATAAAGACATAAAAATGACCAAAAAAACTTTGATACAATAGAAACTAACATATTTCTAAAAGAATATCAAAGTACCAGTAAGTTACAAACTGCTGGTAGCCAGCTCAGTATGAACAGAAACTATATCATTATATTGTGCCTTTGGATTACCATTGACCAGGAGGAATAAATTGGGACACCTGGGACTCGTACATCACCTCATAGTTAATTGCATTCACCTCGCATCGATCTAGTGGCTAAAGTTAGAACTATCAGGCTTTTATTATGCAGAGTCCCAATGAAAGAAAAGCAAAATAAATCCTCATGTTTTGCTTTTGTTTCTTCTGATTGCATCGCAAGAAACCACTTTGTATAAGTTTGATACTGACTCCATATTTTGTTGGTTACATATTATACAGTCACATCCACACTGAAGGTCAAGACAGAAGCTGTATGTTTTTCTGCTGAAGCCTGTCTGATGGGCAGGCATACACACACACACACACACACACACACACAGACTGCCTTCGTCTGTCACAGGCAGGGCAGTTTGGCTTTAACCCTGATGTCTGTTCATTGTCCACTGGCAGACTTCATGTCATGTTGTCCTCACTGTAACTACACGGTTGCATGTAAATGCGGCTACCCTACATATCCTGAATTCCTTTGGAGGTTTGTTTGTCCTGGACAATAAAGGCTGTTTCCACATGATGCAGTTGAGGACAAGAGCAGAGGTGGCATTAACATTTCTGATGTGAAGTGAACAAACCGGCACGACAACGGCAGAGCACCACCCACGACGCCGCGGCTGCAGCCATGTCTGTCACGATGTCAACATTTAACATTGTCCTCCCAGTTCCAGTGCTTCAGTGTTTACATCTTATAAGGTCTTAGGAAGATGACGCTGTTTTAGACTCCTAATGAAATGCAATGAAACACTGAAAAGCAACTTTTTTATCAGAGGGAGATCTGTGGCCTCATTTGTTTCAGATTGGAGTCCTTGATGTAAAAGAGTTTGAGAATCACTGCCTTAGAGCACATAACCTTAATCATCCCAGTATGTATGTATGTATGTTACCTACATACAGTACTATATATGGTAATGTCTAATTTGTCATGGGGTCTAAAATCCCTTTAAGCACCACAGTCTGTACCTTCAGCTAGGGCTGGGCGATTATTGCAAAAATCATAATCACGATTATTTTGGTCAATATTGAAATCACGATTATTTACACGATTATGCGGGGGGGGGGGACTATGCAGGATTTATAGCTTGACCATGCTACATTATTACCCTAAATAAACAGTGCCAATGTGTGTTTAAGGTTTTTAAGTTCATAATTTTAAATATTTATTCAAAATTAATTTAAAACTTTTTTTTTTAAGTTTTATGATCCAGCAGCAGAAACTATACAGGGGGTTGTCATGGTTTAACTTATTAAGAGGGAGAATGGAGGCTCTCTGCTTCCATGTGTGTCGCTTATTGCGTCTCTGGGATGAAATCCAACCTGGGAAGATCAGCCCCGCTGCGCTGTCCCAGCTCTCGTCACAAACGCACCCCATAACTTTTTTTTCTTTTTTTTTTGACGCGCCCCATAAGTGATCTCTTGTTTATGACAGATTAAACTACCGTACATAAATACACGTCGTAACATCGTATAACGTTATCCGCCGCTCTACAGATTGCTTTGTAAACATATGCACATGTAGCCTACGGGCCGGGGGAAGAGGAGGAGGAGGAGGAGGAGGAGGAGGAGGGTTGTTGTTGTGCGGCCGCTTTGAGGAGACGAGCGAGTGTTTTAAATGATTATTTCCCGTTCATTCGTCCTGAGCGGTGGCCGCTGCTCTCTCTTCACTGGCGCTGATTTTTAAACGCCGCCGTCAACACACGAGTGGACTCGTGCAGTGCAGGCGCGGGGGCGGAAGCGCGCATGTGTGTTTTTCAGAATAAAACACCAATGACAAAAAAATTATCGTTTTTCTTCGATTACAGTGTTTTTATGATCGTGAGAAGCCAAAATCGTAATCACGATCAAAATTCGATTAATCGTCCAGCCCTACCTTCAGCCTCTAGAGTCTTCTCTATCAAAACAATGACAAAGATCGCATTGACTGACATTATGAAATAGAATGGGATCATGGGAATTGTTGCCTTTGCCGCCATAAGCTCTTCCTGAACTGAATTTCTTCAGTGTCACTGGCTCTGACAACTTATGAACCAGACATTCAGCAGGGTTTTCATGTATAGCAGATGAATTGACACACAGAGGATTAAAACCAGTAGGAACACCCAATTGACCAACACTCTCCAGTGGACACATGGACAGGATGTCTCCCTCAGCTGGGACCTGAGCTGTCTCACATTTACTCAGCTTGTTTCTCCAATAGCTTCACATCCAGATGTCTGGGGACTAGAATGCTCCATCTGGTTCAATAGAGTTGAAACCCACCAAAGTGTTTAAAAATCACATGTTTAGGTCAATTAAAACAGATCTATACATTTTTTAAGACATTCGAATGTGTTAAAGTTTCATATTCTACCTTTAAATTCAAGACTTAACATGTTGCGTTGCTACGGCGCAGCATGTATCAAACCATATGACATTTTAAGAGTAGAGAAAACCTTTAGGATGTGGGGTAGAGTCTGTACTGCTGAGTCTGTAGAGCACCGAGTCAACATGAGCAGCATCCTATTTCCTGTCAGACTTTATGTCTTCACTGTTGTATTGTCTGAAGGTATTTATATTCAACGCGGTAGACATCCTCTGTGACAGCCTTCCTTCATATCATTACTGCTGTAACAGCATCATATAGCTCTTCAAACATTATCCGTTGATTGATCGTGATGAGGCCCACCTGCTGTGTGGTGCCGTGGCCTAAATAGAAACCAAGAATCACAACAGGGGGTAAATTGCCTCAGGCCTGGCTCCATCTTCTAATATTACTGCGGTTTGAGAGGTGAAGGATATAAACTTAGAGCTGCAGTGTCTGTGGTTACAGCGCAGAAAAAGCTTCCATCAAACAGAGTGCATTGATCTTTAAAGAGTAACTTCAACGGCCAGGAGATAGAAACCAAGGTCCAAATTCACACATTGATCAATAGTGTTATAGTGTCTGATATATAAGCCTATTTATAGATGGATTAACTGGGGCTGGTAGCGCATGACGTAAGGTGAGACCTCTCCAGAGAGTCAGCTCTGTGCTGTAACAAGACTGACAGGCTGTGTTTCTTTGCACATGGTTTCCCATGATTGAGCTATGATTGATGGTCAATCAATCACACACAGGAAGCCCCCTGGCCCATCATTCAGCCCACTGGTTCAACTGGTTCACCAGTTTCTCAGTTATCAGTTGTTTCCAGTGATGGATTTTGGTCTCGTTAGACTTTCAGGATGTTGCTGTCATTGGCAACTGGTCAGTCACTCAGTCGGCCTGTATTCATTGGTCCATCTATATGTCCATCACTGCTAGATATTGCAGCAGTTAGGCTACTGGTCAAACTGATGTTAGTTTAGTGGGTTACTGTTTGAAAAATAACCCAGAAATGGTATATAACCGGAAAAAAACAGCTAAGAATTGGGTTAAAATATTAGCTCTATAACCCAGAAAATATGTTACTCTCTGAAAAATAACCCATAATTTTAACCCAACACCAGTAACCTAGAAATTGGGTTAAAGAAATAACCCAGGAGTTTTTAGAGTGTGATGGTGACCCCTGAATTGACCCTTGTATTTCTGTAGAAATGTATTCAGGATGTTCCTCCCATGATTCACACATACATGTCATATACATGATACAGTTGTATTTACACAAATTGTTGCTGATGTGATGGTGATGAACACTAATGTAAATGAGCATGTGTGTTTGTGATTTTGTTTATTTCTGTGGCGAACATGATTTTTAATGTTTTTAATTTGACAACACAGGTGTCCTGCAGCGTGCGTGTGTGTATGTGTGTGTGTGTGTTTATCCATCCATATTATCCATATAAACCATTTGAAGACAAAGAATGATGAGCCTTAAAGATTATCCCCAGCCGGAACACAATCCTCTTTGGAGGTGCTGAGCGGTGGGGGCGTTGTGAGTCTGGGTGCTGTCTAGACGCTGCTGCTGCTGCTGCTGCTGCTCTGTGTGCAGGAACGTGCTGTGCTGAGCCCGGCAGCCGCACACACACACACACACACACACACACACACACACACTGGCTCAAGAGGTCACAGCTGGATCACACTGTCCCCCTCAGAGGAACAGCATAGTCTCATGTCCCAGGTCACCCAGTCACACCCTCCCTCACAGAAACAGAGACAGATATTTGAAGCACTTGTGTCAGAGATTCGGTGATGTCACGCTGCCCACACCGTCCACCCTGATGTGTGACCTCGTCCTCCATCGCTCACATACTCTAAAAATCGTCGCGACTACTGCGTCATCTGCAATCCCCCAGGCGCTGCCAAACCGTCTCTGCCAGCGGAGCGAGGACCCATCGTGCTTACTGGGCTCTGGAATGTGGTAACCTAGCAACAGGGCTATAGAGACAGATCACCGAGTTGGGTCGGTGATGGGCCGCGCCGTGCCTCATCTGCTTAGAGGTAAATCCATGCTTCTGAAGGGCACGTGCGATGCGATGTGAGGTTTGTCAGGCCGTCCCTCACACACTTGCTGCTCTCCAGTTGCTCACTTATGGATAATCTCTCATGTCAACGTGTAGAAAAGTAGAAAATACTTTGCACATCAATTTGATTGACAGGTGCATCGGAGAGGGACAGGTAGATCCGCAATGTTGCCACCGTTATAAAGGAGGAAGCTTGGGTGATGTGTCCATTTGGTGATTTAGATTTATAATAATAACTTATAACTGCAACATACTGAGTTCAAGTCCAACTATAGACCATTGTTACCGGTCCAAGCCCTCTCTCTGTCCATGTGTCCTTTCTTTTTGTTTTCCTGAATTAAGGCAGGATGTGTGTGCATCTCTCGTCTCTCTTTTTCATAGTTAGCGTTAGCAGCTGCTCACATGGAAAGGAAACATCTGGAAAAGCTGTCTCCAGTGGTGAAAGAACTGTGAGCTCTTCTCTCTGTCGCATCTTGTCTTCTACTGATGACAGCATGCTAACTGCTAACTAGCTTCACTCAGCTGCTCTCCTGACTTTTTAATAGCAACAAACTCCCTATCGCCCCAGAGGACGTATCATAACCTGCTGTCTGTTAAACTCAGCAATGGGGGTGTTGTTTAACCCAGTGGGTAGAGCGGGCGTCCCATATGCAGAAGCAATAGTCCTCACTGCAGCAGCCCTTGTTCGATTCCACCGGTTGCCCATTGCTACTCTGTCTCCTGTCTCTCTATAGCTGCCTTATCAATTAAAGGCATAATAGCCCAAATGACTCAACGATGGCTGAAGCTTACAGGCGCACAACATACTTACAGGTGCATCTTAATTAATTAGAATATCATGGAAAAGTTCATTTATGTCAGTAATTCAATTCAAAAAGTGAAACTAATTATCATATAGATCTATTACACACAGAATGAAACATTTCATGACTTTATTTATTTAATTTATTTTAATTGTAATGTTTATGGCTTATATTAAATGAAGACATAAAATTCAGTATCTCAAAAAACGTGAATGTTACAAAAGACCAATTAAAAAAGCGTTTTATATGAAAATGTTGGCCTTCTGAAAAGCATGTCCACCAATATGTACTCAATACTTGGAGCTATTTGACTTGAACTGCTGGAAATGGACTTATCCATCATATTCTAATTTATTGATGCACCTGTTTTACACAGAACAACATCTGTGAGTTCAGAAAGCAGGACTTGTTTTTTAGTTTTTGATTTTAAAAATGCACCTTGGTCACAAAGACAGACATCTGTACCTCCAGCACGGAGCAGTGTGGCATCAAACTTATCTTTCCTGTCTATGTGACCTATGAGGAAAGACTGTGGCTGCCGGGTGATTAAACATGCAGCGAATGGCCGTGTAGTTCAAAGTAAAAAGCTCTGCTGTTTTCTCCTGCTGTCGGAGGCTGCACAGACAAGGTGGAGCAGGGGAGGATGACAAGCAACACGGGTCAAAGCCACGCAGCCTCGTTTGGCTCCAGGTTGTCCGAGTCATCGCCGAGACACCGCGAGGACAAAACACAGAGAGCCGGAGCAGGAACACAGAGGCCTCCTTGATCTATTTATAGATGAGTGATCGACTACGGCCTCAAGTCACTTCATCAGCAAATCTGCCTTCCTGCGAATGGAAGAAGCGCGTGGTTATTTTCAGCAGTTTTTTGGGGCTGAGCCATATTATTACACAGCGCTCCTATGACATTGTTCTCAGTGAGGTGAATGGAAACTTAACAAGAGCGCAAGATACTTGTAACCACATCCTGTTGAAAGTCATAATGATGAGACGATCGTCAGAGTTGTGTTGCATTCTCTTCACACCTGCGCATCTGAGGGCAGGTGCTGCGCCCACAAGTTAAAGCGCTCATGTACAGCTTTTGTTTTTTGTTGGTCTGCCTCTGGTTTGTCTTTTTCTCTATTGTGTTAACGTTCCATTGGATGTTTGGTTTGTTGAGCATTGTTATCGTCAAAACCGAGTTCGTAGGCTGTAGGCTTCTCTATCCATGCATGTAAATACACCATCATTACCGGAGGACTATCTATATTTAATGTGGTCGGCTGCAGTTGGAAGCAAACTACATCTGCTTCTACCAGTTTGCATTTGTAAACACGATTTGGTTGTGCTCATCATTGTCGAATCGTAATCGATGATAAAATTTAATGAATCGCCCCAGCCGTACGACAACATGTTCTAACAATGGCTCATTTCCTCCTGTTTCCTGTTGAGCACACAGTCAGCAATTGCAGCAGTCTTTGGTGGTGCTCAGTGATCTGAGGATGTCTTGACAGAGACAGGGCTTCCTGCTGTATTTCATTCATCATAGTAAGTAGAAAGAGACACTTAGATTGTTGATCATCAGTAAAGTCATTTGTCTCTCTGAGTCATTAATCTTCTGTCTGTGGTGAGCTCAAAGAACTTTATTATTTGAAAAAAAAATACTTAAAGATAGGAATATTGTACCAATGTCACACTCTTGATTCAGATAAAAGTCATTTTAAAAAGTATGGCTAGTTTGAGCACTGGGTTACAAATTTACAATGACATCGTTATGTCTAAAAATACTTTTTTTGGGGGGGGACTGACTGACGAAGTGATAATATTTTCACCACTGGTGGAAATTAGCCCAGCCTGCGTTACAGAAATAAAGTAATTCCATGACATAGTATATCATTATTAATAAAGGAGGCAGGGGAGTAACTGAACAAGATACGAAGAGCAGACAGAGAAAGAGGGAGGGAGAGAGAGAAGCTGTCTGTCACAAGGCCTCATACCACCAACAATATAACATATAACAACTCTACTTCTCAAACAAAGGGACTTAAACCTGCCTGTAATTTGAAAGTTGTATGTGCATCCCAGTAGCAAACCTCTAATTTAGCTCTGTTTCATTTTACAGTAAATCACTGCTCAATTCTCACCTTTCATTTATGTGTTTAGATTTTGTTTTTTCCAGACAACATCACAGTTATAAAACGAGGATTTGACTGTAGGTCCAGACTAGGTTTGTGAGTGAGTGTGTACCGGTGTTAGTCCTGTGTACCATTACTCCTCAACGCCAGAAGATACTAATACTTTGCTGAGTCAAAGCCAAAATTCTGGAAATGCGACTGTACTTGCTTTTCTGCAGTTTTATGCACTGGTGTCACTGGTGCACTGGAGATGTTAGAACTGTGGGTCGTATAATAGCACTATACAATTGTTCTGATTTGGGGGGAAACTTGTGGAGAAGGAGAATAAGAAGAAGGTGGTAAAGAGTAAACAATAACAACAACACAAGGAAGAGTAGGTCCACTGCAGTATGAGGTGAAAAATACTAGTGAGGAGAAATGTTGTGTTTTGTAGAGTCAGATCAGCAACAGTATCACAGACATCTGAAATGAAGGGAGGAAACAGCAGCAGCTGATCTCAGCAGCTCAAAGACGGACGTCAGATGTGTAGATAAAGCTCAGGCTCAGTTGTTCACTTCATATCAATAAGATGTCATCAACATGTTTGTGTCCTGAAATCTTCCTGTTACCATCTCAGAACTGTGATAGATTACATCTGTGGTAGCAACACCTCACACACACACACACACACACACACAAAAAAAACCAACATCATTTCTGATTATCTTAAATGTCGATTCTTTGGTGGCATGATTCAAGACTGTCATGATGATGTACATTTGCTTGTCCTGTCACTCTGAGCCACGTAGTGACCTCAATCAGAATTTGTAATTATACATTGTACTGTTGCAGGTTTAGTTGTGCTCGGATCACAATGATAAAAATCATTACAACGTGGCCTTTGCCGTGGATCTGATTTGGTGGTTAATTTTGAGTGTGTGTTATGAGGTCGGCTCTCCACCACCACCACAGACCACTGCTCCTTTCGCTGGAGCCAGAGAGATCACACTCTGAAGGCTTTAACACCACATTAATGGCTGTAGAGTAGGTTTTATTTATTCATTGTGCCATGTCAGTGAGCAATGCTCTATAGACAAATGAACCACACAATAACATAATGTCAAATTTGTGCTTAAATTGAAAGTATTCACAGTGCATCTTGTCATCATATTCACTGAAAGTCATTGATCTGCAGCTTCTATTATATAGTATGATATAATATAATATAAAAAGTTTATATGTACAGTGTATAATATATCATACTAAACTTGAGAGGATACAAACTTCTAACGATGACTTTAACTTTAACAGAAGTTTCAAATTTCTTGTTTTGCTTCCGAAACAATTCATTGCTGGCGAATGTGAAGGGCAAATCTGAGACGTCCCTTTTCCCTGAGTGTGACGAGTGTCAGCGAAGACAAACGAGCACCTGGAAAAGTCAAAGCATCCCTCTAGAGGAGCTGGTAGAGCGACTGCGAAGGTGCCTCTTCTGCCTTTACTCTGCTGTCCACCAGCGATCACCGGCTCACAGCTCAGGGGATTAAGTGAAAGACGAGAGTGCACACAGCAAATGTATAAACATAATATACTTTCAGCGTACTAGAACTGAGGGATAGATGTTATCATTCGGCTGTCAGAGGAAGCTTATCATTTGCTGTAGTCACACAGCATTTACTGGGAATGAGAAAATCACATATGCAGCTGAATTTAAAATGCAACGTTTCCCGTCTTGTACCAACGGAGGCAAAGCAGCGTAGTGAAAGGCATGGGGTAATTGATGGTTTCCTCGAAGGAGCAGATGAATATTTGAACGAGCATGAGCAGAGGCAGCATCTTGTGTGTTGGTGTTGATTCATCCGAAGCCCCCGGGGGGAGAGGAGAGAGTGTGGGGGCTGCCAGGTCAAGTCCTGGACACAGCTGCATTATTAACAGAAGGTCAGCTGTCAGCACACGTCTGCAGGGCTCACATCAAGCAGCTCGCTCAATTTTGCACCTCTGGCTGACGCGCTTGTAACCTCATAGGCCATTTAATGAAGGGTCGCAAGCCTTCTCTTTTACTTTTTGCTTTTTTACTCTTTTTTTTCCCCTTCTTCCAATAAACCAGAGCCAGGCCACAAGGAGCATATAATCCACAGAGCATCTGGAACTTTTATTACGCTGCTGTAAAAAAAAAAACATTTAACATACACCAGGCAGGCGCCTGCGTATATTCACACAGTATAGAGCTGCAACAAAAGTACATGTTTACTTGTTTTTTTTTATTAGTTGATTAGTCTCACATGTTCCAAGCAAAAATGAATATCCAGATGAATTAAATAAACTTAAAACAGTTTAAGACAAAACTGTTTGCTAAAGGTGTGTAATTAAATCAGAAATGATTAAGTTGTAAAAGTTGTGAATACATTTGTTAATTATAATAATGTCTTTGTTGTGGCTTCAAATATTCATTCATTCATTCATTTTGATGTATTCCATTCATGGTATACATTCTACACATGGTTGCACAGATTTACATAATGTACACATTGTCACCATGAATGAAAAGGAGCAGGATGAAGAAAACGCCTATCTTTTCTTTTTTAAACATTTTCTTAAACTGAGACATAGCCTACTTGTACAACTTTTCAATTCCTTATTGAACTCAAGACACAGAGATAATAGATTTTTAGATTATTTCAGATGATTTGAAGCCGAAGAGGGAGTTGGATGCTTCTTTACACACCACCTGTCAGTACAGGTACAGGTACAGGTACAGGCCCTGGAGATGTGGTTTGGAGACAGACAAATGCACAAGGGTGGGCTCAGATGTCCCCCAGATGAGACAAACAGGACTTAGTCTGGATCCAAAGACACATAGAGGAGAAAGCTCATGCACAGAAACCAGGAACCTGGCGGCTTGGAGTGAAGAGCTATATGTAAATACTTCAGCGGCTTGTTGGGACGATGAGGTATGAAGGGTCAGGTGCACAGTGGAATAAGTTGGAGCGGGAAACTGGGAAGCCACACCTAGCACATCCACATCCACACACACACACACACATATATGAACAAACAGGAAACATCAGGAATGGGAAGTCAGTGGAAACACAGGGGATTGAGGTGAAAGCTGAGTAGCACTGCACAGTTGTTGCAACCAGACAACAACACTTGCACAGGGACCAACAGCTAAATCTGACAGGTAGTAAACAGTCCTCTGAATCCCCCCTTTAACTCGTTACATAAATATATCAAGGTCATCAGGCAGCTAATTGTCACTTTGGTGTTATGTAATGTTAACTAGCATCCATTCATATTAGCTTAGCACCTAAATGGGAATGGAAACATGGATTAGTTTGGACAATCTTTAATTGTCTTGGCTCTTTTTGACATCTAAATTGAGTTAAAATTTGTGTTAGGGTTAGTACAAGTATAAGAATAGCTATAACTATAAACAATAAAAGTAACTTACCGTACTATAAATTATGTTTTTTTTTAACCTGGTCCAGTTATTTGGTTCTAGGTTTGCTTCAAAATATACATGTGCTGACTTTTTTTTTTTTTGGTCACAAAACCAAAAGAACAGTGTGAGAGTGTGAGACAGGAAACAGCAGAGCTCTGTGTTCTGGCTCTAACAGAGAAACATGTAACCTGTCAGGAAACAGCTGAAAGAGTGACTCACTCTAAGTCTTGGTCATTGTAGTGAGTTTTTTATATGAAAGGGAATTGTCAAAACAGCAGGTGCATTTGGGCCTGAAGTTCAACAGATCGATAGTCCTGACACTGTTTTTACAGCGCTCAGGTCAGGTACAGGTAAACAGCTGTCACAGTGCTCCCTCTGATGGAGCAGGGATGAAGCTCAGACTCCAAACATTTATTTACTTGGTTACCAAAACTGTCGTCAGTTTGCTTCCTGTGTTCATCAACCAATTGATTGATGGACTGGTTGTCTAAGCAGCTGTAGCTTTCATCCATCAACATCTCCAACCTCTCTAAGTATTGCCCCTACAGTGGTAGAGGCATACCATACAGTACCTTGGTTGTAATGGTTACAACAATACACATGCGGACTCTACAGTGGTTGATATTAACCAACAGCTACATGTGATGAATAGGTACTATATTATCAGTCCTTGCTATGCTATGTTAGGTGTAGGAGAAAATTGTTATTTGTGGTAAAATGAATACATCCTCAATATTACGCTGTCTTTGTTGTCAGGGTTACAGTAGCTGATTTGATATTGGAATCAAACTTCACTATATATCCCTGTGTCCCCAACGTGGACTTTGTTTCTCATCACCACACTTTTTCCATCGCTCCTGTCATAATTACTACAACCACCACATGAGTTCAAGCAACAAAACTTAACTACGGATAATAAAAATCTGCTGCACGGCCGACACATTGGCTTGTTTTTATTTACAGGAGGAGGGTCTCCCCCCACAGTCTCACAAAGAAAACACTAACAGCTGTGATGAACCCAAACCAAAGCAAAGTAGTTTGTAGCTGTATTAAGTACCAAGTAAGTGGTAGTCTGTGCTCTACGTATATCTTTAAGCAAAGGGATACTTCAACATTTTGGCAAATTCATCTATCGTTATAATCCCTGTAGTCATAGATGTAGGTTCATTATCTTTAGTTAGATAAGCAAATACTCCAACACAAGGAAGAGAACAACTACAACTATACAACTACTGTACTTGCGCTTTTGAAATCACTCCGCCCAGGAATGTAGTTCTGGCTACGTATTTGCCTCGAAAACAACTCTGTCTCGAAATTTTACATTATTATCTCATAGTGTGGTGAATGTGCAGGTCACAACTTGTTCACGAGAGCGTTTTGGAGTTGTTGGATTGTGTATTTGATGAGTTTGATGAGGGACAGGGGACCTGTACCATTCACCTCCATTGTGTTCACTGAGCAGCTCGCGTCTCAAAACAAAATGCACCGGAAATTAAAGGTAATGATTTGAACCTATATACTCGTATGACTATAGGGATTATGGCAATGGGGGAATTTGCCAAAATGTTGAATTATCCCTTTAACCTCAGAAGCTCAGAGGGTCATCAGGTATCCACTGTCATCCTCTGCTGCTGCTGCTGCTGCTGCTGCTGCTGCTGCTGCTGCTGCTGCTGCTGCTGACACTGAGCTGCCCTGACACAATGGTGTCACCACTGGCTCCGCCCAGCTCGAGTTTGACTGACAGGAGCAGCGAGGACACACGGCTAGCGCCCCGTCCCTGCAGTAGGGAGAGAGATGAGAGACAGAGAGACCGAGAAGAGAGGATCATGGGAGCAGACAGCATTGAGGCCTATGTTGTTGTGACCTGCGCTCAGCCAGCAGGAAGAGATGCAGACGAGCATGTGGCCTCAGAAGCACAGATAAGCCTCGCAGGAGGAGGAGTGAGGGCTGGAAAGCACCATTGACTGAAATGAGACATAAGAAGCAGCTTTAAAAAAAGAATAAAAAAAGAAGATAATAATAAATAGTTTACAGAGTTCTTTTTGGCTGTTTGCAGAGACTGAGGCCTTTTATCTCCTCCGCACTGGAAAGCGACCTGCACAGGCTGAGGAGCTCACGCTGAGAGTGATAAAAACAGGGTAAACTCACTGATTTCTAATGACGGGGGTTGGAGCATCCTCAGGCGGACCTCCTGCGGGGACACGTGCTACAAGAAGAACAGAGCTCAGCTCCTTCACTCTGTGCACTGTACTCCACCCAGCCTCTTTGAAACTGACTGAAACCACACATCACAGGCACCATGCAGGCTTTGAAACACAGGAAGGATTACTCCAAGCCGAACTGGAGCGCGTAACTCTTGGTTAGGGGGTTGGGGTGACATTGGGGTGCCTGCAGATCTTAACAGTATTGTTTCATATGAAAATAAACACATTTTTACTCCATTCACTTTATTTATAACGCCCCCTCCTCCCCTGCTGCTGTTGCAAGGTCATTAATCATTTACAGTTGTAACAGAGCTGTTGTCACTTTTCAGGCCAGCTAAATATAGTCCTGCCCAAGTTTTC
The DNA here is from genome assembly GCF_905171665.1 of Trachurus trachurus. NCBI lineage: Eukaryota > Metazoa > Chordata > Actinopteri > Carangiformes > Carangidae > Trachurus > Trachurus trachurus. The sequence continues at coordinate 18,714,812 of NC_139910.1, read as the reverse complement.
CCTTTTCAATCTATACCAGTTTATCAGTAACTGTCCCTGGTCAGCGCTTGTGTGTGTTTTCCTCTTGCTCGCCTGGTTCCTAAAGAAAAAGGAGGCTGCTCCCTCTTATTATGGTTTAAGCCTTCATGGTGTGTTTAGGGAGGCAGGGATTACAGCTGCTGCAGCAGTGGTGTCATGTCAGCAGCGTATCCTCCGTGGTGACCAGGTGACCTCGGTGACCCCACACTGTCAAACCAGGACTTGCGGCACTTGCCTGAGCGAGGGTTACCCTTTTTTATCTCAGTTACAGTTACAGTTTGTGTAAAAACATGCACTCAGACAGTATTACATGATTACATGACACTTTTTACATACAGTTTAGTTTAGTTTATTATTCGGATCCCCATTAGCTGCAGCAAAGCTACAGCTATTCTTCCTGGGGTCCAACAGTATCAAATGTACAGTCAAAAATACAAAAACAGAAACATTATAAAAATTTTAAAAAAGGAAAACAAAAAACAAGTGAGCAATACGCCTCACCTATACAAAAACAGAGTGAAAGTGAAAAAAAAGTTTATCCATTTTTTTTTAGTAATTAATCACATACTAATCCATATTGCATCCATATCTACATATTATATATGTATACATTATTCCACAATGAACTTACGCTTCATATTATATTGCATATACATTCATTCTACAGCATACAGTATGGTACACTCACTGAATATTAATGTCTATAATTGTGTGAGTCAAATATCCAGGTGTTTTTCTAACTTTGAACAGGATGTAATTTATGCCTGTTTATTTGCTTTTTACAGTAAAATCGTAATCAATTTTCTTTTTTTCCCTTTTTTTAAACATATGTTTATTGACATTTTGTTTAAGCAGAGTGTACATAAACATACAACACAGACATTACCCCCCAAGGATCCCATCCACCAAGGTACACAAAAAAAACAACATAAGCAAATGGAAAATAAGAAAAAGTAAGAATACATAGAGCCATAAAATCAAACACACAATGCAATGCCATTTAAAAAAAAAGGAAAAGGAAAAAACAGATGCACAGACATAAGAGCGATAGCACAGATGGAAATCGTGACCAATTTTCTACCTAAATTTGTTCATTCTGAAACAAGGACTCTACTTTGCTTCCAGTCGTTTTTTGTAATGACTGCCTGTTTTACTTGCTTAATGTTGTAGTTTGTTGGAAATTACCAACCCAGCTTTGGTATAAAGTCGTCTTAGGTGAACTTCCCTAAAGTGTGTTACTGTGGTGTGTTGGATGCGCTGTTTTGTTCACTCCTTCCTGTGTAGGTGTGTGTGTGAACAAGCTTGACTGGCAAAGGCCTCGTCCCTCTGTGGGGACACTGGCAGGGTGAGGTGTCTCCACTGCTGCGAGTCAGTGGGGCATTGCTCATTCTTCCCTTGCCCTCACCTGTCCTCTGCTCTCCCAGTCGATCCATTTTATCACCTGCTGCCTTCCCTCCCACCTCATCCCCTCCTCCTCCTCTCCCTCCTCTTCTTTTCCTCCTACCAGCCTCCACTCTCTCATACACTATACCTCATTATTACTCCATGCAGACCTCCCTCCCTCTCTCTCTCTCCTCTGTCTATTTTGGTGTACACTCTTCCCCCGGCTCAGCGTGAGGACAGTGTAAAGTGAATAATTACTTCACTATGTGTCGTCTGTGCTACAACAACAGTGAGAAACAGCACGTTTGTTTGCATTACCAGCAGCCGTGCTGTTTGAACAGGGAGAAGCTCTTTTGCACATGTAGTAGTAGTAGTAGTCGTAGTAGAAATAGTTGGTGTCCCACAGCGGCCGTGATAGCCGCTCTCTGTTCCCTCACAGCACAGACAGTTCACATTACATTCATGGTGTGATTCAGCTAATGTTCTTTTGTTGAAATCAAATGTAGCCATTGAAATTGCTGGTGCGACCGGAGCCAGAAGAACCGTAGCAGCAGATCTGTGGGCTGCAGTTCGGCTGTATGGCAGCGTCTGACTGTCACTGACATATTGACATAATAGCTCTGTCCCCAATTCAGTGGCTGCAGTGTCTGGAGGCTGCGTTTAAGGACTGATTGTGTCACAGCAGCGAGTTTAGAGTAGACTGTCTCATTTCTTTTTCTGGGCAGTGAAGGCCCCACCAGTCAGGTGCTTCACAGTCAAGCCTTCTCAGAATCTATTGTATGCCAGAAATGAAAATAATACAGCAGAAGAGGATGTAGGATCACATTTCAAAAAAAAGAAGAAAAAAATATAGTTATGTGTTGTTAAGGTTGCTAGGTGATTGGAGTGGTGCATTGTGACACCATACTTACAGTGGGCGTTAGAGGTTGACCGATTGTGGATTTTCAGAGTCTGATATAATAACAATAGTATGGCGCAGGAATGAGCCAATAGCTGATTAATCTGCCAATACCCACCTCACCACCACCACCCAAAAACACACACATTATGAATTGCTGGTCCAGACAGCTTCCTCAGAGGGATGTTTGACTGGCAATGGTAAAAATCCTGAATGCTAAAATTAATTGCCACATTTTAGGAGTCGTTGCTGCAGCACTTGGTTTGGTTTGGTTTGTTTGTTTGTAAATCTTTATTGTCCCCGAAGGGCAATTCAAATGCAGCCTAAAATACCCAGAGACATAAGACAGACAACAATAAAAGACAACCAGTGGGCAACACCGGCGGCGGTGCAATAACAGGAGTGATCGTTGTGTGCGAAAGTGGCAGAATACATTTTATTGAAGGAAAAAAAATACAAGGGGATATCAAATTAAAAACATCTACATCTCCCAATGTGCAACACAATTTTAAACTACCTGAAAGTCATTTTACAGTATTTTTACAGGCTGCATAGACAAAAAAGGGGGCAGAAGTCTTAACTATCACACTGTACCAGCTGCCTCCATCAGCTGTGCGCTGTCTTCACTGTACTCTGTACCCGGTGAAGTGAATGTGTTTTCCAGCAGCAGCAGCAGCAGCAACAGTAACGGTCTAAAAATTGCCAGAGTTGCGGTATATTAAGTGTGTCCTTGTCAAGGATATATACACTCCCACGCGTACGTCCCAATCTATGTGAAACAAATTACGAGCCAACCCCCCGCCCACCACCCCACCCTGTTTCCACTCCGATGGAGCCCGAGGTGTTTTCATTCAGACACACAGAATTCCACCAGGGCCGACTTCAGCCCTCCGACGTCTCCAGAGGGTTGGAACGAGGGCTTCCCTGAGGGGTTTATATACGACAGAGTGCCCTCCACCTCCTACAACAACAACCTCTCGGAAGCCCCTCCCTCCCTCTCCTGCTTCTAATGACCCCCACCCACCCATCAAATAGAGACGCTGCTCACCCAGCCGCCATGATACAGCTCCAGCGCTGCACAACCACCCATGAATTATTCACCTGGAGTGACACGTGCATACGGGTGTGGCTCTAGACACCCCCTCTTCATCATGTCTCTTTATACCTCCATCTTTTCACAGACATGGTGCATACAAGGTGAACACACACATGTCTTATTTCAGACTGAGTTTGGTCAGTTTGCATCTTATGAACTCCTTTAGGCCGTTCTTTACACTACAAGGTTCAAGTGGCCCAATTCCGATTATCTCATAGCGTGGTGAATGTGCAGGTCACAACTTGTCCACAGGAGTGTTTTGGAGTTCTTGAATTGTGTATTTGACGAGTTTGATGAAGGAAAATTGCCTTGATTGAGGAAACTAAGAAATCCCATTAGCCTCCGTAGCGTAGCTCTGAGCAGCTCGCAACTCTGCTCCGCCGTTCTAAAAATAGCTTGCACCGACAATTAAAGGTAACAAACCTACTGCTATGACTGTAGGGATTATGGCAATGGGCCAATGTTGAACTATCCCTTTAAGTCTTTGGCTCTAATTAAAAAAATATATATATACTGATATTTGTCCATCCAGAGTTATGTGAGTAGCCACTAATTATAGATCCACCTCCACAAAATGGTTTGTCCCTGAGGGTTCATTAATTTCACATTGAAAGTGGCTGCACCATGGGAGAAGGTATTTGGTCTTATGTGTTAACCGCATCGTCAAGCTTTTATTTTGACGAAAGAAGAATAATTCAAGGTGCCTTTTGTGAAAATGTCTTAATAGTTAATTTTAGGGAATTGAGCCTGTGAGCCTCGGCTCGTCCCTTCGATTTGCCTCCGGTGCCGTTTCCTGCAGCGCTGTGAAGCTGAGGAGAGAGAAACCGGGGGGGGGAGTAAACAGCAAAACAGCCCCAGTGGCAAGCAGGTGCCGGCTTTTCTGTGGAAGGAGAATAATTAATCAGCGGAGAGGGCTGTGTGAAAAGGAGAGATGGAAGGGGGGGAAATGAGGAGATGAAAGAGCCTTCAGTTCAAAGAGAGCAGCCACTGATGACATTGGCCCCAACTGGCCCCTTGCAGAAAGCTGTGGAGGAAGGAGCTGGACAAACGGGGGCTTGTCGGGGGCCGTCTTTGTAAAGAGGGAAAGTGCATTTAACAGGATTTCAGTAATCTGACACTTAGACAATTGCTTTGATTAGAGTGAGAGGAAGAAAAAAGTCACTGAATGACAAGACTGACACTTTATCATGACACTTTTCTTTCACTCGCCACCTATCTGTGCTAATTATTGAATCTCAGCACTTCTGTACCAAAAGTACCAAAAGCTGTCATTCATTATCCTTTCACTTGTTTAGTTGTAAAATCTTTTCTAATTTGATTCTTGTATTGTGTCTTAGGCCTGGGTAATATCCAAAAAAATATTGTTATATTTTTGCACAGGGGGTTGTTAATGCCATGATATTAAAATATGATATAGACTTTCTATATTATATCATTTTATTGTATTTTATATTTCCGATATGAGCAATGCTGCAACCAAACAACAGTTGAAAGATTTATCTGTCATTTACCAGGGCTTATACCATGGTCTGGGTGAATACTCATTTAACGTCAGACTGTTAACACCTCCGCGTCGTCCATTACAGATGTTACTGGTTCAAATTTGCGGACTTCACGCGTGGTCCACGCGAGACGGCACAAGACTCATGCATTTTTTTTCTTTGGCGAGACAAGAGGTTTTAATGAAAAGCCTCAATGTGCCAAAACAACCGCCAGGTGGCATCTGTGAGAACGGAGGACGACAGGCGGATGACTCAGTGATCTGTGCAGTAATCCACAGCTTAAACTCTAGGCTATTAAACTAGAACTAACTACTGTATACACTGCCTAAATCACAGAAACTATTGTAATATGATAAAGCCTGTCTTGCTTTATGACTTGATGATTATGTATCACATATCGCCGCGATTAGGAGTGGCGCTGTTCATGATACAGAATACAAGAGGATGAAAGGAGAACTAGCTGCAGACAGTAAATAATATAGTAGCCTAGTTTTTCAATGACAAAATGTAACGACGGCAGCTACAGTAGACTATAGCCCACGTCTCACTCTCTTTTTTCGGTCATCTGTCTCGTCATCTCCAAAATGTGTTTTTAAAATGAGCCAACTACAGTACTGTGCAGTAGTGCCGCAGATTTCTCACTCCGCACCTTGTTTGAGAGTGCAGCTGGATGATTTCTTGTGAATGAACGGGTCTGTGTCACTTTGGGGCTGGGCGATAAAACATAGGATAAATAACTTTCCCTCGATAGAAGACGCGGCCGATACAAAGTGACACCGTCAGCCATGCAGCCGGCCTGGACTTTTTATTTTTAATTATGAAGGATCATCTGCGCAAGGCAAAGATGATAGCATCAACAAAACACGGCGTAACACACGCGGCTGTATGGGACAGGCTTTTATTTAATTCAGAACAAACCGCTTAGCAAAAATGGAAAATATAGTCTATAATAATTAATTGATCTGTTGTTTGGCCACTGTTTGAAAATAACCCGAATTATGAGCAAATAATCTGATCCAGAACAGCAGTCATAATCAGACTTCTTCTAAATAAACCTAAACATTAAATAACTGGGTCAGGTCGGACCATGGGGTTATTTTTTCTCTTCTTCTTCACAGGAGAAGAGGAGGCTATGTGCAAAGTACCACATTAACATCTCTATTCATATAACGCCCATCGAAACAGCTGATTTACATGTCGGCCGTTAAGGCAAGGCAAGGCAAGGCAATTTTATTTGTATAGCCCGTTTTTACAAACAGTTTGTCTCAAAGGGCTTCACATGGCATCGTAGCAACATCCTCTGTCCTTAGACCCTCACATCGACTGAGGAAAAACTCCATGGAAACCCTTTTAACAGGGAAAAACAGGAGAAACCTCAGGGTGAGCAACAGAGGAGGGATCCCTCACCCAGGACGGACAGACGTGCAATAGATGTTGTTACAGACAAGAAAACAGTTTACAGTTTGTCACAGAATGTGCGGAATATGGAAATGTTAACACATGGCGATTGGCCATTCACGCGGCTTTGTTCTTGGTTTCGGCCAATCAGCTTATAAGCACATGGCTAATTATCAGCTTTCAACCAATCGCACTGTTTTAATGTGTGTGTGTGAAAGTTATTTTCTTTAGTTCATTTTCGTTTCTTTTGGATTTTTTTTACAACAATGTATCAATATAATATTGTTTTCGTTTCATTTCGTTATAAAAATCAATCCCTTTTCTTTGAAACAATGAGATTGAGCAGCTAAAACTCAATAAACTCAACCATGGCTTGTCTTATTGTTAATCTGAACGCACATGTATAAAGGGCGGCAGAGTCAAGGCAGCAGATAAATCACAAAACATCAACGCGTCCGTGAGCGCAGCGCACCTCCTCTTCTCCTGTGAAGAAGAAGAGAAAAAATAACCCCATGGTCCGACCTGACCCAGTTATTTAATGTTTAGGTTTATTTAGAAGAAGTCTGATTATGACTGCTGTTCTGGATCAGATTATTTGCTCATAATTCGGGTTATTTTCAAACAGTGGCCAAACAACAGATCAATTAATTATTATAGACTATATTTTCCATTTTTGCTAAGCGGTTTGTTCTGAATTAAATAAAAGCCTGTCCCATACAGCCGCGTGTGTTACGCCGTGTTTTGTTGATGCTATCATCTTTGCCTTGAGCAGATGATCCTTCATAATTAAAAATAAAAAGTCCAGGCCGGCTGCATGGCTGACGGTGTCACTTTGTATCGGCCGCGTCTTCTATCGAGGGAAAGTTATTTATCCTATGTTTTATCGCCCAGCCCCAAAGTGACACAGACCCGTTCATTCACAAGAAATCATCCAGCTGCACTCTCAAACAAGGTGCGGAGTGAGAAATCTGCGGCACTACTGCACAGTACTGTAGTTGGCTCATTTTAAAAACACATTTTGGAGATGACGAGACAGATGACCGAAAAAAGAGAGTGAGACGTGGGCTATAGTCTACTGTAGCTGCCGTCGTTACATTTTGTCATTGAAAAACTAGGCTACTATATTATTTACTGTCTGCAGCTAGTTCTCCTTTCATCCTCTTGTATTCTGTATCATGAACAGCGCCACTCCTAATCGCGGCTATCAGGCTGTCAGCATTGTCCCCAAAACGTCTGAGCAGTATTTAGTACGGTGCTGCCACCTAGAGGAAAACAGTTGTGGTGAAAAGTCACGCGATCACGCGATCCTGCAGTGCAGGACAAACCCCGCAAATTTGAACCAGTAACATCTGTAATTCCTGATAATGGACACCTCGTCAGGCATTGTCTCTTACATAATGCACAGTAAACAAAGCAGTGAAATGAGGAATGACAAATGAGGAACTCTGATTTTTGCTCATTATGTAATCGTTATTAAAGCAGAAGTAAGCGATGCGGTCGTTTTGGCTAACTTCCTGTCAGCCGATGGAGTTAGCAGTCCCCGCCCTCGTCCCTACGTCACCACATTCACGCGCATCCCTTGGCTGCACACACAGAGAGGACCGCCCCTTCATGCCATTCTCTCTCCTCATTGGATAAAGGTTGTAGGATACAAGGAAAGTTTTCTTCTCAGCTTACAGCAGAGCAGAGTGACTGACAGACCCGTGTTTCAGACCAAACACTCTATATAAGTGATTCCCGTCGGAAGATATAACTATTTAAGACTTATATTAACACAAACATTCCGCTTACTTCTGCTTTAACTTTTATCATAAAGTTTACAATCTATGCTTAAAATATGAAACTAAGTTCTCACGTGGATGGTTCACATGAACAAACCATTATGGAAGGTTCTTCTTAGGCAAAGCACTAAATTCAATCTGATGCATCCATTCCAGTCCACTCCAAACAAGGTTTCCTTTTTTGTGGCCCATTTTTGCAGCAAGTGAACTCTGTAGTAAAATGACACATCCACTCTCAATCCAACCTGCTCAGCTCTAGTTGTTCCACATGTCTGATAAGAGAGCACAGTGCTCAGTGAGCTCAACACCAGACATAGAGACCTTACTCATTTCATCAGCATCAGTGAGCCAATCAGCATGCAGATATGCTATTTAATACCAAGAAGATGTTTCAATGTGAGAATAGACAGGGCTTTTATTATATATATTTTTTTAGGGTCATCTGGCCGGAGACTACAGCAGGATATCAGCCATGTTGGCTAAAGCTGCCTTTTTTTTTTTACTGTTATTGATATAGTTCATTAATTGGGATTGTCCTCGACATAATAAACTAATAAACTAAACTAAAAAAAAAGTAATGTGTATTGTAATGGAACAGATGTCATAAAATTCATATTAGAAAAAGTGTGTGTAAGAATTGATGTGAGAGTCATGGTCTCAGTGTCAGTAGTGGTTTGTGAACAATACCCAGAGCAGCACACAGAGTCAGTACTGACTGCTGTGTAGCATCACTCAGAGCGATATCAGGGCTTCACTTATTATCACAGAGCTGTGAGAGCCTCTGTGTTCACACATGGATGGCCTTGGCTCTATCTCTAGTGTGTGTGTGTGTGTGTGTGTGTGTGTGTGTGTGTGTGTGTGTGTGTGTGTGTGTGTGTGTGTGTGTGTGTGTGTGTGTGTGTGTGTGTGTGTGTGTGTGACGTCCAGCTCCCACGTGACCAGCTGTGAACTGAAAACACACCACCACCGTCATCCTCCTCCATCCTCCAAAAGATTATCATTTAACAACTGCATCGGAGCAGCTTTCACTGCGGCTCAGAGGGATCAATACACTTGTTTCCCTTCCAAAAGCCGATTCAGTCTGCCTCTGCCAGTCGGGGGGGGTGGGGGTTATGTAAAGATGTCAGGATGCAGAGAGAGAGGGGGTCTGTGGTTTCAGTCGGGGCGTCCCCTGCAAGCACATGCGATTAGAAATGCTCTGCAGTCTTGCACCGAGCGTAGCATCGCTGCTGCTGCTGTCGCCGCCTGGCCCCCCGCCCGCTCCACGTCCTGTCACACAGGATTACAGCGCCGGCTGACAGCGTGTGTCATGGTGTGTTCTGCTGAGTGTGTGACTTAGCCATTTCGCTTTGCCTGTGGGTTTTGACGCCAGGTTGTCGACACGGGTCGAACCAAACTGATTACAAGAAGCACAGAGGTGATGTTGCACTCTTCCTGAACCCCTCTTTGCTTTTGTCTCAAACTCTTAACTTCTACTTTTAATTAGGGCTGCAACTAACGATCATTTTCATTATCGATTAATCTGTCGATTAGTTGTTTGGTCAATAAAATGTTAAAAAAGTTGAAAAATGTCAATCAGTGTTTCCCAAACCACAAGATTACGTCCTCAAATGTCTTGTTTTGTCCACAAACCAAAGAGAGACTCAGTTTATTGTCATAAAGGAAGAAAGAAACCACAAAATATTCACATTTAAGAAGCTGAAATCAGCTCTTAAAAATCAGAATAGTTGATGATTAATTTAATAATGATTGTTGTATGATTAATTGTTGCAGGTTTACTTTTAATTAGAATCATAATACACCAAGCTGTTGTAAGGCAACACCTCTAACACCCAAACCGGAAAGACACGTGGCGTTCGGCTCAGTTTAAAAGTTGTGTGACGGACGTGTTATCTCATTTGCTTCAAGAAAAGATACAGTAGGGTCTGATTCCTCTCCCTCCACCCACCGCCCCCTCACTGTGACAACCTCTGATTGTACTGACGGGCGTCTCGGCCTCTGCCTGCTCCAGTGTGCCATCTGAGGGACCGGGCTGTAATTATGTTGAAAGAGAGTGGTCACGGTGTGTCAGTCAGTTCACGGCCGCTGTGCTAATTGGGAGAGGAAGGTTTTTCTTTAGTGACTTGTGCTACCATTAACAGAGACCTGAGCCCAAACAAGCGGGGAGGGGGCACTCATTTTGTGAAAGCTGTGATCTGGAATGTCAACAAGACTGCAAGGTTACAGAGCTGCTAGAAGTGGAGCCTCCAGGCGTCAGTGCTTTTACTTTTTAGTGGGAGAGAACAGAGGAAAAGTTAAAGGATGTGGCTCTTGGCTCAGCTGTTCTCTGTTTTTCTGTAGTTACAGAGTGACCAGACATGAAGATGAACCCACTCACATACTATAAGTAACAGTATTATAAGACATTGGACAGAACAACGAGGGTGTAAATACATTCAACCTTGCATAAACCTGCTATGTGCACAGTAGTGACTAGGGTTGGCATCAGAGAGCATTCAGTCAAAACTGAATGCCATTTATTTTATTGAACTAAATTTAGCTATAAATCAGTAGTAAGTAAAGTAAAATCCTCTAACCACAACATTTTTGTGGAGCAGCTTAAAAGGTATCTGAGAAATGAAAACATCTGCAGCCACAACCTGGAAATTACAGAAAGTGTTAGATATAAACACACACCGATTTCTTAAGCTACTAACTCCAAACACTGGACGCCCTGATTCAGTAATAATTCATCTGATAAGCCAAGAACTCTACAAATGGTATTTACACTCACATTCAAGTGTAAGTCTGAGATTCTCCTGTCAGGTTACTAGTTTCCTTACAGACATTTGCTGACACGAAACAAATGTTTAAATGTTAATTTTTCCAGTTTGGCTAAGTCCAACACTCATTTTGCTGTTTTCCTGAGCATACAGAATACTTTCTATATCTTCACGTGACAAAACTTAAAGGGGAACTATGCTTCCTTGTCTAGCATTACATTAACTGGTTGCAATCGGAGTGTGAAGAGGATTTCAAGCAATTTAGTAAAAAAAGAAATTCTCCAGAATAAGATCTCCCATCCTACCTTTAAAGGTTTAAGATGCAAATCTTGCATAGTCCCCCTTTAAATTAAACTTTGTCATATCATATGTTGTGAACTTCAGCCTGAACTGTTGAAAAATTACTCTGGGACACTTCAGAATATGAAATGTTGGAGTTTGTATTGGTTAGATGTGCAGACAGGGTTAGGAGTGTAAAACCTGACTGCTGGTCAAAATGGAAACAATTCAAGTTTCAGGACCAATGAACTGCAGACTTCAGTAGGAGGAGTCCTCCTCTGGGGAACACTGTGATAAAAAATTAAGTTGGGTTACAATCCTTTATCTTCTCTCAACCTCTTGTCTCCAGCAGCTTGTCCTTAACACTGGTTGTTTGTCAGTGACACTGGATGGTGAGGTTCCCATCCCATGATCCTCCTCTCGTCTAGCAGCCGGAGGGAGGGAAACAGGAGAGAGAGAGAGAGCAGGCAGTGACATATATTCTCAAGTGACACATTTGATGACAGACTGGAGCTGAAGGCGAGACTGGCACCGAGGGGAGCCTGGATTAAACGCCTGTTGTGTCTGCGCTGATAGAGCAAACCTAACACACGGTTATTTTCATTCTTGTTTTGCACAGAAACAATTAGATGGCATTGATTCCTCTGGGAGAGCACAAACTTGGCTGAGGGTATATTGTTGTGCCCCGCTGCGCTGTGGCTCATGTAATTTTTTTTTTTTTTTTCAAAATTCCACATTTAATGTCACTGAGGGGAACACCATCCTAGTTTAGTCATGAACAAACTATTCAGCAAGTGGTTCAAGATGTTTTGTCTCACTGTCGCTGTGGGTAGAGCCCTTGTTCAATGCAATCCAATGGTTAAGTCATAGTTTTAGTAAGTTATCTGTATTGTTTGGAGTCAGACATAAAGGGGGGATGTCGGGAATGGGATGTTAACTGATTTTCTACCTCTTATGTAGAAATCTTAAGTTTTTTCATCACCATGCAGGAATCTAGTACTGTATCCCCCCCTCTCCACAGCCAGCCTCCCTGACATCACTGTGACAGGAACTGTTATTCCCCCCGACCATGACAGACACACAGTGTTTGTGTGAGTCATCCAGAGACCAAGCTGTGTGTCAGGCTATTAAAAAAAAAAAAAGACGCCAGCCTCCCGGTGCTGAGAAGCTAATCAGTGGAAGAGCGTCGTCTGTAGAGAAAGCAGTGTGAAGCGGAAACCCTTAAACACGGTGATGAGTTCACTTGCATTTGGTGAGCCGTGCGCGGGGGAGAGCTTCTCTCTCTTTGAACTCGTTCCTCATCCACACACCAAGTTTCATTTCATCTTATTGATCCAGCAGTTAAGCCTTCTGGTCTATCTGGTGTTTGTATGCCTACTCTTTTTGTCTTATTGCTGATGAGTTCTCCTGTGTCCAAACTTCATTTTACACACCCACAATCTGTCTTTTTATAAAGGTTATTCTGTTGTTATTTAATGTGCTTAGATTTTTCCCAGTGCTTTCTTTCCATTTTTTATCACACGAGTCCAGTTTGATCCAAGCCAACCTAAGTTTTTGTTCTCCCTCTTGTTGTCTTCTCTTAGATTATAGATAATGGGCTGTGTGCAATGCAAGGATAAGGAAGCAACCAAACTCACAGACGAGCGTGATACCAGTATCTCCCAGGGAGCAGGATACCGCTATGGGGCCGACCCCACGCCGCAGCACTACCCCAACTTCGGGGTCACCGCCATCCCCAACTACAACAACTTCCACGCCCCCGTCGGACAGGGGATGACCGTCTTCGGGGGAGTTAGCACGTCCTCTCACACTGGAACGCTGAGGACCCGTGGCGGGACGGGTAAGAGGAACAGAAAACCATTGACGGTCTTGAGCTCTAATATGAATTATCAGAAACATAAGTCTGATATGTTTCACCCAGCACTCACTTTAATGATAGATCCTGAACTGTTACGATGAATGCTAGTGAGACTCATAAAATCAAGGTTATTCTCTGTTAATAAGGATTCATCACTGTTTCATTCCAGTCACTCATATATAACATATCACGAGTTAACAGCTCATTTTAATCCTGTTTTTTTATGCTTTCTCTTTGAATCTATGGTAACATTAAGGTCATCCATCTCTGCCAAACACTGTGAATACACTTTGAGAAGCTCACATGTTCAACAGAATTGTGTACTGAATTGAGTGCCAGAGGGAAATTAGGTTAAATTAGAGTTGCTCCTTTAAGAAATGAAAGGAAATGGCAAAGAATAGAGAATAAGAATTAAAATGATGAAGATAAAATATAAACAAGTCCTTGGCCGCGATCACGGTTTAATTGGAACACATTAGCGCAATATTGCGCATTTAGCGTTTAGTATCGTTACAGCGCGACCTGTCCATGCACCCGTGTTTGTGTGTGTGTGAGTCATGGAAGTACGTGCGTGTTGAAAGTTGAAAGTCAGTGCAGACCAGTGAGCTGTGGTGTGGGTTTATGATACCTACCTACATGCACAGGTTTTACTCTCTGCTTCTTTACACTAATGCTCCATGCTGCATCTTTGTGCATGGTGTTGAATTGTGGGAAATTTGGAAACAAAGAGAATTTTTATCACAGGTTGTCACAGAGTATTGCGATCGCACTGTGGTTGCGTGTTGAAAGGTCAACAGCCAAATAAAGTCCCAGTTGAAACTGAGCTGACATTGAGCATAGCAGTGAGGCGTAAAAATCTGAGCAGAGTGCAACGCCCAAGGTCACACTGGGAAGCAAAGAGTCATGGGAATTCAAATAGTTCTACCGCTGATCATGTGAGGAGGGGCTTTACAAGTCAATATGTGAATTCTGTTGCATGATGTATCTACTGATAATATGTTAAAGCAGAAGTGTTTCTATGGTGTTTGGCGTATTGGTCGTTTTTTTAGAAACAACACTGTTGGATACAGGCCTCCTGATAATCCAACAGAAACCTCATGTAAAGCACACTGAGGTTTTCATAATTCGACCTGGACCAGCTGATCGGTGGCTTGACCTGTGGACCAGCAGGACAGCTGGAGGGAGAGGGCAGTGTGTGTCCTGCTGCTGCACCTGCACCAGACTGTGCACAGTACTGCACATGACCGAAAAGAGAATCGCTCTGATTTTTTTATTTTTATATATATATCTTTTTTGGCGTTTTTGCCTTTATTTGACAGCACATAGTGAGATAGACAGGAAAGGGGGAGGCAGAGAGAGGGGGAATGACATGCAGGAAAGGTCTGGGACGCGGGATTCGAACCGGGGGACGCCTGCGTTGAGGACTGTAGCCTCTACATGGGGCGGCTGCTCCACGCACCGCCCCAAGAATCGCTCTGATTTTAACAGACGATTCGGTGGAGTCAACACCGAGAGAGAAACAGGGGAGAGAGACAAACAAAGAATTAGCAACAACATGACGGGAAGTAATGAATTTGAAGGGTTCTCCTCAGAGAGATGAGTCAAAGAGAAAGACAAAGTGTGAAGTTTAAAGGTCGCCTCTCATTTCTTTATTCCCACACACACAGTGCTCCGCTCCCTGGCTCACAACAGCCTACACACACACCTTCGCAAACATTGTTCAAGCTGTCGAGGACTTCACATGGCACCCAAAAAATCAGCTGACAGTTGTTGCCTCACAGCCTCTGCTGTGGCCCCCCCACCACCCCCCTCCCAACCCCGACCCCTACCCCGCCCCACTCCGGCCCTGTCAGGAACGTCCGGCTGGCATTAGTGGCTTTTGTGCAGGCGGGCTCATTGTTTAGGTAGGGAATATTCCTACTCAGGATATCCTTTATGTCTGACTGAGCCCGGGCTGCCGTGCAGAGGAACTCAGCATTTCCACTCAACTTAGCAGGAGTCCTCTGCCTCAAAGCGTGGATTATTTTTTGCACTGTATAATCCAAATCCACACAGCAGCAGAGAGAGGAGGAGGAGGAGGAGAGAGAGAGGGTTTTAGCTTTTTAATTTTCTACCAGTGGGGACATTTTGGACTTAAGCCACTCTCTTCCCTCTCAAACCCGCTGTTACAACACAGCTGCCTAACAGCCACAATTACCCCTCGACGGTCACATTGCAGAGGAACACATACCTTATTGATTATCAGTTGATGCTCTGCTGATGTCATTTTCCCCAAATGGAAATTCACAGCCGGTCCTTCTCGCCTTATGTAAGTAATTGAGTGGGATCCCAGCGGACGCTCATGGAGTGAATCAACAAAGCAGTTTATACCTAGCGCCCACCTTCGCTGAACTACTGGAACATCTGAGCATCACGCAACCACAGCTGCGATGCATTCAGGGTCTTGTAACTGTCGTGGGGGTTAGAAAACTAAAGCGAAACTCTCACCCCCCTCACCCTCCACCCACCCTCCACCCCTCCTGTTTGCTATCACATGAGCAATAGAAGGTCCTTCCTATCTGCAGCCCCATCAGCCACAGCCTCAATCACCCTCTTCATATCAACATTTCCCAGAAAGCCTCGGCCCCGGCCGCCGAGAGTGTCTGAAGTGAAATGACTTGAATAAATGCAATCAAGAGAGTTTAAGTGGACTTTGAAGAAGTGCCCATTCAACTTCCATTTGTCAAACACTCAGAGGCATGAAACAGCTCCGCAGCTGCCATCACCTCAGACCTGCTTCTGTCTGAGCGCCGCTTTTGTCTCCGCGCTCGTCTTTTGTTCTGAGACGAGGGGAATCAAGTCGGAGCGCCAGCGAGGCAGATGGAACTCCACTTTGTTACAGTTTGCGTTTTATTTTTTTTTAATCATAAATCATTCCCATGGGTCCAAACAACCGTGTGCATTACCAGTGTTTGGTAGGTTGCAGATTAGTCATTTAAATAATGTATTCTACACATCATACACATTTTAGCCATGCAGAATAAATAGACATGTAGAATATATTCAACTACATTTAAGGTCTCACGGCCTCCTTTTCTGTTTTGGCTGCAAGATAAAATGAATGCACCAGACTCAGGACCCGTCACTTTTCAGCTGTAACCCAACAACAAATAGACTATACAATATTGCACGTACATTGAACAGAGAAACATTTTACCCTTTGGGAAAATGAAGATGTGCTTTCTTATATACATACTAAATATGTTACTACTACTTATATACAAATAAAATCTTTAAAAAAAGAGTCGATACAGATATATCCAATAAAAAAAAAAGATGCTGGCATCACATTAGTGTCAGTTCATGCAGCTCAGGTGGTGGATTTGCATCAGGGCCAGCAGAAACACAGCTCTGAATAGTGCACTTGTTGTAAAGCCACTGAAACTGTGTCACAGGGATTTAGCTGATGCACTTATCAGCAGAAACACACAGCAAGTCAACATGTGAAGCGTTGATAGTGGTTAGACCGGCAATTCGATTACAGATTTAACTACTATATAACCCTATAACCCCAATTAAAAGTCTGTCTTTTGGGGAGTGTAGGCTTAACTTTAACTAAAGCAGAATTGAAATCACAACTCCAGAGTTTGTCCCCAGTATTTTATTGTTCTTCTCACTAACTACTTTTATTGATGTTTAACAGTCCGACTTTTTCTCTTATTCACACTATGATCTCTGTTGTTAACCTTCTGCTGTTATCTGGTCTCACGTCTTTACAATGAGCCAAACAGCTAGTGACAAAAGCAGCAAGCAAAAAGCAGTCTGAGCGTTAAGACAGTATTAATGGGAGAGAGAAGAGCTACTGGAGGATATTAAAGTGAACACCACTGTTCTTTTTACCTTCAGTGATGATAGTAAAATTAACAGGATTAGTGAATGCAGGAGAGGGGATAAGAGAAAGTGACTTCAGGTTAAAGAGTTTTTAATTCTCCGAAGGTTATTCTGCTATTTTACCTCAGAAACGCTGATAACAGTGTTTTACAGTGGATAGAGGTCAATATGTAATGTAAATACTGCAAGACAATGGGGATTAGTATGCTTAAAACTGGTTTGTCCTATACACATCATCATCATCTGACCACGACCACCACCAAGACAGCAGCTGTTCTGAAGGACTCTACACAGAGAGACCTCGTGGATCTCACTTCAAAGAGTCATGTGATATCAATATGATGACAACAGTATGGAATTTGCACCATATTCGTCATTGTGGTTTGGCATTTTTGCATTTGCGTATTAGCTTTGACCGATGTTGGCCTGATGATGGCACGTGATGATAATCTGAGGCTCTAGAATTCATTGCCGCATCCCGTGGCAGCTTTGTTAGTTTTGGGGATATTTCATTCACAACCAAATAAGTCAGCCTCTGAGATGTCCATCCTCTGGGAGTCATGAATCCACTGAGTTTCATTTCATTTATTTCCTCTTGACCCCTCCCTGGGGTAGAAGAGACAAAAAAAAGAAACAAAAAACGACAGAAGATCCAGATCAGAGCAGACAGTGGCTAGAAGATACAGTAGCAACATGCAGTTTATATCTTGATAGATCAGGAGAAAATACTTTTTCAAGAGTTGAAACAAATTCAACAAAATCTTTCCATTACAAGTTGATCATCAGCTTTTTGAATTTGTAGTGGATGTTTATAATTTCACTGTCTTAATGAAATATTCTTCTGGCTGCTGGCACCACATCAAAAAATCATCCTCTGGGCACCATGACCAGCTGTGGTCTTCTCTTTATATATGATTTTATAGACATACTTTAAACAAACAGATTTATTTATGTTTATTCCACACACCAAACAAAACAAACTCAACCTCAGTATCTTCATATCTGGTCCACATAAAGGAGATATGTTAATGATAATGTTATAATGATATTGTTATAATATATACCACTAGCCCTTATTTTATCCTTCACCAAATGAAACCATAATATGATCCTTTAGATTGTCACCACTTAGTTGTTGTTATTATTGTCCAACCATACCACAATCATCTAAACACACACACAAACTATCCAGTAGTTGTGAGTAAAGTAAAGATACTGTGATCAAATAGAACTGGGAAAGAAAAATAGAGTAAGACCAGACACTTTTACAGAGCTACAGCTTCACCATGAAGGTAATAATCTCTGTGCCTGGTTGAGAGTTATCTGTTAACTGTAACATTTGGTGAGCAGTCCTTACTGTATGTACTCGGTGCACTGGAGCAGCTTCCAGTTCACCCACCATGAGTCCAGCGTGTGAGTCTCCTCTGCTTCATTTTCATTCACTAATCTGCAGCGTGCTGACTCTGAGTTTTTATCGCTGCAGGAGTCACCCTCTTTGTGGCACTTTACGACTATGAGGCTCGGACGGAGGACGACCTCAGCTTCAGGAAAGGAGAGCGGTTCCAGATTATCAACAGCACGTAAGTATCAACAGCTGCTTGTCGAACCGTTTCAGCTCTTGTGTCACTGTCTTAAAGGAGATGCTGCTGCAGTAGCTGCAGGGAAGGTCACAGACAGAGGTTCGCGTTGTAGCTGCGGCAAAAGTGGCAGCATCCGTATAGGAAATGAAGTGTTACTGTAAGTATCGTAATATGGAGCAGAATGAGTCCACTGGGCCTCACTTTATGGAGCCATAAAGCAGCGAAGGCTTGAATCCGGCGAATATGGTCAAGAAAAGTCAGGATTAGCAGCAGCTTTATATAGGAGTCGGTATTAAAGGCTGCAACACATTTTAAATGAGGGTGAAAGTGGTGGCTTGAGCATGCGATATGACAATCAGTGGTGAACAGTTTATTTAAGGTTTACAGAGGGTGGAGCAGGGATGAGTGGTGTGGTGTTCCTTCAAGACTTCCCTCTGGACTTGGACAGGAAGTGCCCTGTTACACCCACAGTGATGTTACTGTAGCTGGCCTTTCTTCCAGACAATGTATGTGTATGTGTGTGTGCGTGTGTACAATGTGTATGTGTGTGGGTGGATGGGAGGAGAGGCATGATCATCTGCCAGCTCTTTAACCATCTCCGCCTCAGCTTGCGGATGGTTTTCATTTTCTCTCCGTGTGTCATCACGGTGCTGGAGTGAACCTCGGTCGCTGCCGTCTGTCTGCGTGTTTGTCTTTCTGCAGCGGTATGTAGATATTTGTGTCCTGGCCCTGTAAGTCTCGTTTTAGATGGGATTCTTGTAATAAGGCTGTTTCGGCGCATGTGTCTGCAGAGGTACAGCAGGTTTACTGTGACTGCCTTGTTTTATAATCAGGCCACATCTCAGTATGGAGCTGTCACTCCACTGATACGGCTCTGATTTCTGCACAAATTAGATGAGCGCGCAGCATATGGAATATAAAAATATTTTATGGCAGCCCTATTATTAGAGTTGTTCCGATACTAGTGTCAGAAAAGCTTCGGATACTGCCCAAAGTGCTGGATCGAAACTTAATAGTTTCACATCTAGATAAAATGGTAGTTTTCCTGGAAATCTGTTTTTCTTTGCAGCTCTAAAAGAGTTTCACAGACAGTTAAAAAAAAGTCAAATTAGGGATTGAAAGAAAGTTTCCATTTTAACCTGAGGAGTACAACAGGAGCTGCAAACATCTATGTAGTGTAGTGTAATGTATTGGATTGGTAATCAGGTACTGGCCTTTATACAAGTTCAGGTGTTGGAATCAGTACTGGGAATGAAAAGTTGATCTCTGAAATATCTCTTCCTGTTATTATGCCGGATCCTGGATCACTAGATGTGAAACACAGGCCTGGTTTCACTTTGAAGTCACTTATTTTGGTTCTTCAAGAGAAACATTACTGAAACTACTGGAATAGTATTTATATCCATCTGGTTTTCAAAATAATGTCTTATTTTCTTGATAATTTACACCAAAGTACTACATTTAAAAAATATTATTTACGTATGGACCTCTATTTATTTGGTGGTGCTATTGTTGCTGTCAAATTCCTACATTGTTTATTAGCATAAGTCAAAAATACTGTACTATAAAATGCTTCACACATACTGTAACTGTCCCCTGATGAATGGTAAAAAAAAAAAAAAAAGAAAGAAAGAAAAGAAAACTCTCTACTGTATATGGCTGTTTTATCGCCTCAGCCTTTGCTCCAGCAAGGTCAGTCTTCCTCCTCACCACACCCTGTTAGCATCCTGTCTCGGCCGCCGTGTCTCACATTCCTGCACACACCTTGCTCCCCACTGGGCCTCAGCCAGAGCTGGAAGACACCGCCATCAGCTCACACCCCGCTTCACCTCCTCTCTCTCACTCTCTCTCTCTCCACTGTGACTGTCAGACCCACGATAAGAGCAGCATGTTGTTGACCCTTCCTCTCCTCCTCCTCCTCCTCCCTACCTACCTCCCTCTGTCTGGGCTCTTTTACACTGACCCCTGCTGGACAAAACTGGGTTAAGAAGGGAAAAAAAGCCTTAAAAACCTCATCTGCAAGCCAGCCTTGTCAGACCTGGCAGGAAGTGAGTGACAGATGCCCAAACAGGCGGGGGCTCATGTGAAGCAGGGCCACCACAGATCCCAGTGCAGCCTCAGCTGACAGATGGCAATGTTGTCCCTTTTTGTTTTGTGATGGCATCCTCCAGGAAAGGGTCTGTCCATGAATGTTTAGAAGGCGCCGCTGCGTTCGGCTCCGGCTGTTTATAACCCACCACCGTCGGTGTCGGTATGTTTGAGCGTGTGAGATATTCAGACGTGACCAGGAAGCAGCTCCTGTCTTCACCCAACGCTGTATGTAAATGAAATCAGTGTTGTTCTGATTGCACTGCAGGCTATGAATAACACACTGTGGTGTTGTGAATGGTGCTGTGCTGTGGGACTCCTCTCAGTCAACACAGCCCCTGTGTTTTTATTATTCCCTCATCAGCAGTCACCACGTGGAGAGAGGATTTGAATCCATTTGCAGACAGGAGGGAGTCTCTTTGTTTACTTGTGTTGTTTTCTGTCTTTTATTTCTTTTCTTTTTTTTTGTGGCTGAGCTAAGTTGGTTTAATGGGGCTTGTTTCTGGAGACAAAAGAGGCAGTGGGACAGACTGGGGCCCTCCCTGGCCCTGGCTTCATGCACACACACATACCGACACAACTTATATACACAAAAACACACACAGACGACACAAACACATCCTCTCTCTCTTTCTGTTGCATACTTCTCCTTCAGCAGGCAGACTATGGAGCCCTCCCTCCCTCCACTCCTCAGGGATCCTTTGTGAACAAAGGGGAAGCAGGCGTGTGTTTCTGCCTGGGATGTCGTCCCCAGGCGATCCCCTATCATGGCTTTATTCAGCATAAATGAAAGACCAACAACGCCTCTCCTCCTCCCCCTTCGCTACTCACACAAACACACACAGGCACACAGAAGTCTGTCCCTACTGGTGTGTGAAGGATGTGATAGAAGCGAGCACTGGGTGGTACAGAGAGGCTGTCAAAGCAGGGATGGGGATAGGGACGACTTATATGTGTGACTGTGCATTGCAGCTGGTAAAACCAATGGCAGCAACGATACTGATAGGCATGACAGTGGAGGAATGAAGGTAAAACAAAGATGATGGAGATGTACAGATAAATAATGGGAGAGTGTCCCCCAGTATTCAGTCCTTTGGTTGCCCCTTAAAGGGATACTTCACCCAAAATAGAACTTTCGGAGCTATCAAAACGCTTTTGGCGTTCCATAGGGGTCCGGCTGGCAACGGATTTTCATATAATGGCGGCGGATTGTGCTCACTTTTGAATCATCTTGGAGCTACTACTACAACAAGGCTAAAAACAGATATCAACTTTTTCATGTCATGGCTTCAGGACACTTGGGTCAGTACAGATGAGCAGTATGGAGGTGTTTGGATGTTTCATAATGTGTGTTTTGGATGATTCAAAAGTTAACTCTATCCGCTGCCATTATGCACTATGAAAATCCGTTGCCAGCCGGACCCCCCCTGGAACTCCAAAAGCGTTTTGATAACTCCGAAAGTTCTCTGAACCCTTCCTTGGCATGACGGCGAGTAGAAAATTGGTGAATTACTGATTTTGGGTGAAATATCCCTTTAACATGTTCAATTGTTCAAAACAGTTAAATTATTATTCTAAAACAGGCTTTACTATAGTCTTTAGCAGTGATCTGAAAAGGTAGATGTTATAGACTCTGGGCCTGCTGCACACGGCTCAAGAGGGAAGGACGACATCATATGAAGGAGGTTCCCCTTAAAGAGGAACTATGCAAGATGTTTACCTTAATTAAACAGCTTCAGAGTAATTGTGATGGTTAAATTACTTGTGTCTAGCGTCTCTTGGCCGAAAACCAACCTTGTGAGATCAGCACCTCCCAGATCCCAGATCTCGTCTCGCGAGAAACATGGTCTGCTTTACGGCACCATGACACAAACAAGCCTGGTAATCTGTAATGTCTTGTTAATGTTACCCACATCGATAGACATCGCTCTAGGGATTCACCTTCTCGCCGACTTCTTTGAAAACAATGGCCGGTGGGGAGGGAGGAGGGTTAGCTGTGAGTTTTTACGACAGTAAAAATATACACTCTGAAACTGTAGGGGGAGCTGTGTAGAGAAAAAAGCAACCAAAACAGTGAAAGAAGACTGGACTTGCATAGTTCCCCTTTAAATCGGATGTTTATATGTTTCTGTGCTTTTCACAACCCCTTGAATTCAGGTAGTTATCGACAGGAGCAAGTTAAACACATTTGGCTGAAAGTGTTCGGACAGTGATCAGACACTGGGGGCTCAAAGTTAACAACAGTGAGGTGGGTCATAAACAAACATAGCTGGTTTTATGGCTTTTAAAATGAAGATATTTGAATGAGGAGGAGGAGGAGGAGGTGTGAAGGACTGAGGGGAGAGGAAGAGAGAGAAGCGAAATGTGATGGAGAGAGAGAGAGACGGAGGACGAGCAGCTGAGTGTGTGGACTGATGAAAGAGTCTGAGGCGCAGAGGGACAGATGGACCGAAAAAAAGAGCCGGTGGTTAGTGAGGAGGAAGAAGCAGAGAGGACATCAGAGAGAGACACTAATGGCTGCGTGGGCACCCGGGTCTTTAAGGAGCCCCTCCTCCTCTGAACATATTCAAAGCAGCGCGACTGTTATTCATGTGTCACCAGCATCAGTCACAAGCAGCTGCAGATAGAAACAGGAGCGGGAACACCTGAGCTGTTATGTTCTTTAAAAACATTAAGAAAAGAAAAAAGAAACTTGTTCCTGCTTTGTTCCTGTCTGATTAGTCTCATTTCAGTGCGTGAAGCTCTGACCTCACCTGTAGCTTAAGTTTATCTTAACACAGAGACTGGAGGCAGAGTAGACAGATGGTCTGCCAGTTTATAAAACAACAAACAACATTACACCACACTCCACACTGGTATGTTTTCATGTCTCTTCAAATGAACAGTTTAAAACGGTCCCCACAGAATTCCACATTTGGCTTTGTTTCAAGAGAGAGAGAGAGAAAGAGAAAACATCTCTCGAGACGAGTCGGTGCTGCGAGCATGGAGCTGGACTCAGGATGTGGTTAGCTTAGCTGAGCAAAAACACTGGGAACAGGGGGAACAGCTAAAACAGTCCTGAAGCTTCAAGAACAAGAATTTATCTGTCTTCTTCACATTGCTCATTCTCTTGGAGGAGGAGTTTATTAGTCACATATCATTTTTTTCATCTTACTCATCTTACATTCTTCTTTTGCTTGTGTTTCATATGTTTTTTTTTTGTTTTGTTTTTCTTCACTCTTCTTTTTAGTACTTCTATTAGGATATATGCTGACATATTAATTTCCTTCTGGATTAATGAAGTATCTATCTATCTATCTATCTATCTATCTATCTATCTATCTATCTATCTATCTATCTACTTTACTTCAGTGTAGTAGGTAAAATAAATTAGTATTGGAGGATAGAAACTAGATGTGTCCTCCTCATACCAGTTCTTCCTTCCAAATATCAACGTCAGACATTGTGTAGCTTTAGCTCTAAACTGCCAACCCTGTACTATGGATGTTTTATGATTGCTTTTGCTATTGGAGCAAAAACAAGTGGGTTCATTCAGTAGAACTACTGCTGGTGGTTAGCAGCAAGAAGGTTCTGGGTTTGATTCCCGGTTCTGATGCCTTTCTGTGTGGAGTTTGCATGTTCGGGTTCTCGCTTGCTTCCTCCCACTAGGGTGATGGGCGACACTACATTGCCCGTAGTGCTTGAATGTAAGTGTGTGTGTTGTTCATCCCTGTATATGGCCCTGTCACTGTGCCTGTGACTGTGACACTCTCACCCTCTGTAATCAATACATTACATGTAATCAGATCAGTACATAGATTTTTGTACTCATTGATACCTGACCCAGTATTTCAGGTCAGATCAGAGTCATTTCTGATGCATATCACATCAACTTTGTCTGTCATCTCTTTATTTTAGGAGGAGGCAGGCATTATAAATTGTTCTCCTTTTCTTGTCTATTATTCTTTCACATTGTGGTTGATGTTTTATTTTAAACTGAAGCACCTTTCCCAACATGTTTTTTTGCAGTTCCTGATTCGTGTTAACCACCCCCTGAACAGTGTTTACATGTGTTTATAGATTTGGGTGCGTGGCTGCTAAACAAACCCCCAGAGAGCCACGTCACACTCCGTGGTACACACTCACTCAGTCTGACGTGTTTTCCACATGGACAGTGTCAGTGAAACGAGTTGGACTGCAGCTGTAGCTATTTGGATGTGTTGGGAGGCTGGAGAGGACGTCAGCTCGTAGATGAAGTGTAATCACGTGTTTCCCTCCCTCTCTCTATTTCAGTGAAGGCGACTGGTGGGACGCTCGCTCGCTCACCACTGGAGGCAGCGGCTACATTCCCAGTAATTACGTGGCTCCGGTGGACTCCATCCAGGCTGAGGAGTAAGTAGTGTGTGTATGTGTGTGTGTGTGTAAATGCCTCCTCAGAGACCCACGGTACACTGGTCCAGTTCTGGTGACTTTCATCTGGGATGTGTGCACTAAAATAGCTTGAGATTAGTGGACACAGGGCCACAGCCTGACACACACACATGTGTATAGTAAGTTGTTTTTTTTTTGTTTTTTTAAATCACTGTCGTCCCACAAATTCTACTTTCCCTCCAGAGCAAAACTTTTGGTAACACTTTATTTTACACCTATCTCTATAACGCATTATAACCATACAATAATGTATAATGAGTTATAATGCAGTTATAGCACTGTATAACTATAGTTATAAACACTCATAAATGATCATAATGCTTTATAACAACACTATAAAGCATTTCATCATGACTTTAAGGTCAGGTATTATAATACGTTATAGTAACTCACTGACAATGCCCACATCGATAATTTATTATAAATATAGTTAGAATGTGTTATAATTAGCTTATAAACATGTATAACTATCATTATAAACACTCATAAATTATCATAAGGCTTTGTAACAATAAGCATAACACATCATAGAGCATTATAACTCTATTATAATACTTGACCTTATACACCATTATAAAATTATAAGTATGGTTATAATGTGTTATAGGCGTCAAATGAAGTGTTACCAAACTTTTTATACATCTGTGGTTTTAGATGTCAGACCAACTGTGGGCTTCTTTTTTTATCACACATTTACATACATTATGTACTGTATGTGATGGATGGAAAAGAATGAGTAAATAAATAAGTATTTTAATCCCCCTCATCCTGTGGTTTGGTTTTGGGTTTACGGCATCAACTGCTGACACAGACCTGAACCCACCACCCACCTGCCCCCCCACGCTGAGCCCTCAGACTGAATAAGATTTCTGAGGAAACATCGAGCCACGTTATGAGTCCACCGGTGCATGCTGGGATGGAAAACACAGAGGAGGAGTGTGTGTAGCTCTTTATATCAGCACACATCCACACACACACACACACATTTTCAATCCTTTTGAGAAACACTCTTTTCATGCGGTGTTTACTTCCCGTCTCAGTGTTGACCAGTGTCACGAGATAAGGAATAAGCATTGTGGGAGTTTTCTACGGCCTCTCTCTGCTATGAATGAGTATTTTTCCAGTGGTAGAGAATGTGACTAAACAGTAATTCATGAGCAGGTCTACTCTGCTGCATCTGGTTACTGACTGGATGTCTGACAGGCCAGCTGTCAAACATACAGACAAAAAAACAACAACAATAAAACTGAAAAGCTGAACCCCCACCTGCATAAAAGCTGCATTGTTCACAACATCACAGCAAATCAAACTGTGTCCTGGGGGTAGGGTGGATGGGTGGGTGGGGGAGTAAAGACTCCAGGCTCATGGGACAACCACAGTGAGCTCAGTCACATTAGCTGCAGTGACGTTAGTATTTCCAAGCAAAATAGCTAGAATGTGAGCAATTCCTCTGGCTCGTGGATTTCATACACATAGACAGATGTAGTGTATGCAAAAATCATATGGAACCTTTTAAGATTTGGAACTATTTCATATACAGTACATTCATATAATGCAAATGTCAAGCCAATTCAATTAAGTATGTTTGTTATATTTATTTATGTTCATTTATATTATATTATAGACATATTTTACACAAATAAATATATATATCCATCCTAATCCCTGTCAATATAAACCAGTGTGATGAAATTATAAACAGTAAGTTTCAGAGATCTGAGACCAGTTTCATAGAATGTGAATACAGACTTGTTTAAAATGAATGAGATAGATGTTCATGTGTAAGCTCAGCGGTTTAAAATGTATTTTGTGGGTTCAGACTGTTTGTCACTATAAAAAATTATATTTGATGGCATTGTGTTTTGCCATCAGATGTTTTGCTGGACATTTATCTCTGTTTTCTGATATTTATTGAATAACTGAGTAAATAAACTAAAGAAAATAAATCATTTGGAAAAAACAAAAGAATAAATAAATCATTTGTTTCAGCCCTGATTGTAACATTGCTTTTATATTTGTTCATATGTTGTAAGTGTTTTTCATGAGGAGAGTGGTGTCACAGGGAACCGGCAAATGTTTAACTCTGCAGAACTCCACTAAAGTTACTGTCCTCCTGTGTTTTCTATTAAGGATGTTTTCACAGTGTGAAGCCGGTGTCAAACAGTTAATTGCTCTTTAGAGCCAAAATAAGGTGGTCACAGCGCTGCATCATGCTCTATGACATGTGCTGTTTGAGTGACCATGTTTTGTCCTGTGTTTACAGCTGGTACTTTGGTAAACTGGGCCGTAAAGATGCAGAGAGGCAGCTGCTGTCCACCGGCAACCCACGAGGCACCTATCTCATCCGGGAGAGTGAAACCACCAAGGGTAAATGCACACAAGCAGACTCACACCAGCAACTTCTGTGTCCAGTGTGTGTGTGTCCATGTGTGTGCATGTGTTAATTTATAACCTGCTGCTCTGTGTCAGTCATTTCTCTTTCACAATTGACCTATGAATTGTTTCCATAGCAGCAGATCAGATTCGTTATGTTTCTGATATGACCTGATTTGAACCTGACTGAAGTCCAAGTTTAACCTCAGGCCGAAACCTGACTGATACATCTCTAGTTTTATGTAAACCAGTTTTATCACACCCTAACCTCTGACCTGTGTCCCACAGGTGCCTTCTCCTTGTCCATACGAGACTGGGACGATGTGAAAGGTGACCACGTCAAACATTATAAGATCCGTAAGCTGGACAGCGGCGGATATTACATCACCACCAGAGCTCAGTTTGACACGTTGCAGCAGCTCGTTCAGCACTACTCAGGTACGAGAAAGGAAGCTTTGCACTCACATTTACTCTGCATCTGTACGTAGAGGATCTTTCTGACAAACTCTGGGACATTCAGGTTCACTTAAGGGCACAGCCTGGTTTATTTTAAGAGCCGTTCTGGAGGAAAAAGTAGAAAGATAGAATATGTAAATACAGGACCAACTTAAAAGTGCATTAGGGAGGTTCACACTTCAATGACCTAGAACATTAGAAAGTTTAATTACCCCAAAGTAAGGTGACACCTGAGATGGAGTATTAGGGCCACAGTGATGGAAAAAAAATATATGGAATATCATGAATAAAGTTGCAGTATTACAAGACCAGAGACGAGAGGTTATTTTTTACAAGAATAAAGTTATAACATAATGAGAATAAAGTGGTTATTTTAGGTTGTGAGTGGATTCAGAGGTGAAATATCAGAAGCTTTAAAATAAGGAATGTAGAGAAGTTCTACTAGCTTAGGTTTCACTAATAATGAGATTCTTCATCATCATCATCATCATCATCAGGACAGTGAAAAGTCTATTCCGTTGTTAGACAAAAACCTCTCACCTGGTTTATTGGCTGCTGGAAAATTCCTAAATACGTTTTTTACATTTTTAATCACAATATTTCAAAGTTATTGTTGCAATATCACAACTTTTCTCCTAAAATATTATAATTTATTCTTGTAATTTCTGATATCTTCTTTTTTTTCCTCAAAGTGGCCCTAATGCTTCTTCATAGACATCACATTTGTGAAATTTAATCAGTTTTTTTTATTATTATTAACCTGAGAACCGACAGGCTGCCACTGTGTGGTCTGGCTGCAATATTTCCCTCAGTAGAAGCCGTGCAGTACAGCACATGAAGGACGCGTGGAGGCCCACTCTCCATTAGAAAGGGAAACGGACAGATGTTGCCATAGAGAGATTTGTTATGGTGGAAGACTGAGCGTCAGTGCTGTTGCCTCGTTTGCACAGGCTCAAATAGCAACGTTAAAGTCTCCTCTTCTGTCCAATGTCCATTTCCTTCAATTGATCCAGAGCACATTACGCAGACACTGTTACACTGTGTAATTGCATTTTGTCTGCCAGCACATTTTCACATAGAGGAATAAAAAAACTGACCACGGGACACAGCTAGACAGGAAGGAAAGCTCTTGTGCTGCTGCTACATTCACACGCTTATGTTCATATACACTTCAGTATATAGATCAACAGTCGTTTTCATGCAGCTAACAAAAGCATGACGTGATAGTGAGTGTGGGAAAGCAGTTTGTTCGTCCTTTTCTAAAGCACAGGGGTTAGCGTTAGTGCACCAGTGTCAGTTTGCGTCAATATGAGCTCATCCAGGTCTGTGTTTTCAGCCTGTCCCTCCTGGCCGTGTGCTCTCAGGAGACAGCCTCTGCATCTGTGCTGCTGAGCTGACACACATTCTACACATTCTATAATCAGATTTACAGGATGACACAGCCATCATTGTTTTAGTTTTTACAGATGTGCATTGTGGTGTTTTTTTTCTGTCTTATTTGTATTTATCACTATCCTCTTATGTGGATTCTGTTTGTTCTGCTTCATCAGCCTCCTCCTCCCTCTGTCTCCCTCTCACTGTGAAAAGAGGATATTATTCCTGTCATGCTCTAATTGGCACATTGATATTTTGATGTTTAAGTCCTGAAAATCAACAATATGGATTTTACTGTACGTCTGTGTCGTGGAACATTAACCCACTCTCTCCACAACATGCAGAGCCGACAACACACCTTCGTGAATACCCCTCGATTCTTTTCAGGGCTTGTGCTTTTATAGCTTTCTGCTTTCTTCTGTGTTTCCTGTCTTTCATGAGCCATGCCACACCCTACAGATTATTCTTCACATGAACACAACTGAACACAACAATGCAAGAGGCCCTGATGATCAGCTGAGATTCAAGTTAGATTACATAGATATGAAGATATGGGAGTTGAAAGAACACATGGTGTATTCTTCCTATTACAAACAAAGGGTTGAACTTTTTCTCTGACACTATTCCCACTGGGGCAGAAGTTCCCCACCTTTTCCAAGTGTCAGCAGCACAAATAACCCTCTCTAAATGAAATTTGAATACATCTGATACAGGATATAAATCCTCTACATCAGACTCAAAATAATGACAACATACAAAAAATAAACACAAATATACCATTAGAAATGAATGTGGTCATACTTATAGTTATATAAACATGCCAGCTCCTGGCTGCTCAGCAAAAGTTAAAGTCCCTCTTTATTGACTTGAAATGCACCTTTACGCTTTAAAGCTGGTGGCAGAAGTTTTAGTTTTGCAGGAGCATGAGACAGTTGTGGTGAATATGTGCAGTCAGTGTGTAGCTTTGTCCTCGGGTTGGACCAGCGCCTGTTTCCTAACCACTACAGTACGTAGTGTCCACATAGTGTGACGGTATTGATGTGTGAGTGCAGCAGATGAAGCAGCAGGCCCGGCCAGATGGGCTTTAATGGCCGAGTTGAAAGTTGAGCGCGGGCCTTTATCTCGTCTTTACTGCCCCATGCAAACACCCTCCTCCCCCCTCCGTCCCACCCCCAGCACCAGATATCAGGTCTCTAGATATCAGCGTGGAAGTTTCGGCGGAAACTCTCCCCCTAATTCAGCGGTTTAATCAATGGCTGGCAAACAGCAGGTCTTCCTCACGAGTAAACACGTTTGATTTCATGACACGGTGACATCGGTTAAAAACAAGTCGCGCACACGGAGGAAGATGGGATCGAAGTGGAAGCAACAGGAGGAGCACTCAGCCGTCTAAACAAGGACGGCTGCTAATGTTCCTCCTGGAGCATCAAGTCCCCGCTCTGCCTTTGTGTTTAACTACAACTATAGATGAAGATCTCCCCCATGAGTGACCGCTGCTCTCTCCTCAGATAAATGACTGTCATTATCGTAAAGTGTATGTGAGGCAGAAAATGCCATTAGCTTAACTCAACCTTGACATAGAGCCTGTACGTTTACTATGAGCTGCTCTCATCCTGGCTGTAGATTCATTCAGCAAGACAGGGCCACCACAACCTGGCAAGACTGAGCTCAAACCACGTTAGCTTAGTTTATCCATAGTATAATTAAAA
Source organism: Trachurus trachurus (assembly GCF_905171665.1). Classification (NCBI taxonomy): domain Eukaryota; kingdom Metazoa; phylum Chordata; class Actinopteri; order Carangiformes; family Carangidae; genus Trachurus; species Trachurus trachurus. The sequence continues at coordinate 18,683,977 of NC_139910.1, read as the reverse complement.
GTGTAAGGGAGACAGTTGTGACTGCTAACACCATCTGACTTCAGATTAGACATGAATGAACAGAAAGTATTGAATCATTAGGATTCACCCTCCAGGGACAATGAATGTAAAAAAAAAACCAAATTGCAACGCCGTCTCTTCAAAAGTCATAACAAGCATAACTGATATCTTTTTGTTCTCACTGAATGGGCCGGGACAAATACGTCGTTCCACATCAGCATCTGAAGGAAATATTCAGAGTTTGAGAAGCTAACTTTAAACTGTTTTATGGTGCTGCTGCAGATGGAATAGTTTTTCAGCCAGAGGTTTCCAGGAGTTGTGAAGGATCCTGGAAATACCGTCAGAGTAAAGAATAAGTGATGTCGGCCTTGGCTTGGTGCTTATCTGCAGAAAAACAGATGCTCGGCTCTGTGACTTGAATGTAGTGGTGGTAATACACAGAGGCAAAGGCTGGAGCCAGGGTCAAGCTGTAAAAGTGTTTCACTTTCCCACAATGCAACTCGACAGTGTCTTTTTGTTAGCCAGACCTGTCAAAATTAAAGGTCCTATAGAGCCACAGGTGATGGAAGAGGGTCGTACTCAGAGTGGTCAGATGGGTACAGGCAGACAGGCAGAGACCAAGGACCCCCAGGGACCCTGCCAGTGCCCCATTGTATAAAATTGTGTTTTCTATTAATACTAAGCTATTCAAATAATGAACAGGATCATTTATTCATGTTTTTATTTTAGACATGTACAGGTACGGTTAGTAGGGTGGCAGTCCCACTTCCATTTATAAACAGACCTTGTGCCAACATCAGTAATGTCTGTCAATCATATGATAATCACACAGACAAACTGTTTAAATTGATGTTTTTATTTCAAAGATAAATATGGAAACGAAAAACTATAAAAATTTTCTAATCAACCAAAGATTTCGTGACCCCCCTGCACCTGTTATTAGTACCCTGACCTCTTATTTTCATCTTTTAGTATAGCTTTTATTTGTTTTACCTTATCTTAATAATTGTTCTTATTGCCCTATCTTATTGTTAATCTATGTTGATGATTTATGCTATTTTTTTTTCTATATTGCTAGCACTTGACTCTATGTATGTTGTGCAGCACTTTGGGCAACTAAGGTTGTTTTTAAATGTGCTATATAAATAAATTTTGAGTTGAGTTGAGTTGAGTACCGTCTAAGGGTCACAGACCCCCTCTTGAAGACCTCTTATTATTATTAGACCAATCACTGCTGCATCCTCTGACCTGGCAGCAGCAGCCATCCACCAAACAGAAAGGGAGGAAGCGATTTCTGGCTTTCATGTTTGCTCCATCTCTGGTCCATGTTGTTTCTATCTGCCGCGTTGCTGTGAGCTTCTCCTCTCCGCCCCTGCTCGGTGCTATGTTAACTCTGTATTTCTCTCTCTCTCTCTCTCTGTGCTCTTATTTGTGCATCGCCTGCTCGGCACGTGCAGACCGAGCCGCTGGGCTTTGCTGTCGCTTGGTGGTTCCCTGCCACAAAGGGATGCCCCGCCTCGCCGACTTGTCCGTCAAAACCAAAGACGTGTGGGAAATCCCACGGGAGTCGCTGCAGCTAATCAAGCGTCTTGGGAACGGGCAGTTTGGGGAGGTTTGGATGGGTACGGATCCGGTCGCCTTCAAAAGACGAGGTCACAAGGGAAGGAGCCGCTGTGAATCAGCAGAGACACCAGACTGACTCTAAAACAAATGATTGTGACCTGGGAGGAGGGAGAGGTCAAATCAAACAGGGCGGGGGAATTTTTGATCACTCTCAGTTTGAGGATGTTGCCAGAGGAAAAACTTCTGGCTTCTGACCCCGTCCTCCCCAAATTAAGTAGAAAAACATCCCAGTGTGTCGGGAGACTCTGCTCTCACAGTCTAAAGATGGCTTCCTTCCATGTGGCCTTACTGCATGTACCTGTAGTTAACACTGTGTGTGCCTCATCATCCCTCCCCCCCCCCTGTAGAGAGTGCGGATGGTTTGTGCTTTAATTTAACGGGCGTGTGTGTGAACTACATCCCTGACACTGTGGGCTTGAGTCATGATGCCTGGGAGATCAGCAGAGACGCACTTGAGTTGGAGGTGAAGCTGGGCACAGGATGTTTTGCTGATGTCTTTTATGGTAAGAAAATCCCCCAAACAGAAGATTTTATCTTTTTCATTTTCACAGCCGACCCACCCACCTTGGATATGAATCTGAAGATTTACACTTTTTTCCCCCTTTTTTTTTTATGTGACAGGATAAGAAATGACACATTTTGTTCACTAGTTAGAAATGAAAGAACATTATTTCTTTCTTCCCACTAGATTTTATTGCAGTTTGTAACATAATCCATATAATAGGATTCAAAAATCAGTTTCTCCCCATGAAAACCTTTCTACCTCACATCCAGTATGTTCTGCAGTGTGGCACACTATTATAATAATTTTTAGGACAATGAAATCAGCGCTCAGAGCTGCTGGTTCTCTGCCTTATGTTGACTCTCAAATCACTTTGAATAAAGCAGCTACTTCACCCTTGCATCAGTGACAGTGGCTTTAACTAACTGTTTTTAATTTGCATAATGCAAAGTTAAAAACAGCATCCAAAACTCATTTAGCTAATTAAGCAATTAAAAAACCTGGAATAGGTTCAAAATGCCCCTGAACGTGTCACCATTGGGTGTTACAAGGTGTGGTGTTGACAACGTGCTTGCAGCTGCAATTGCAAGCTCAAATTTACTGTTTCCATCAGTTGTCAAACACATTATTATAACTTGTCCGTTAGAGGTGCTGTTCAAACACTTCAGAAACATGTGATCCAAAGGAGACGCTCAAAGCTGAGGTGACAGCTGGTCATCATACTGTAGAAAGAGAGGAGATGGGTCAGACATTCTTTCCAGTAGGACGTTTAGAGTCATACTTGAAAACTCAAGCGAGCAGAAAAGAGATCATGAGAGAGAAGCTGTATCTAGAAATTACTTTTTTCCATCTCTTGTGGGATGTTTATTCCACTACATCTTTTTTTGTGTGTTTGGGATATTTGCCGTGTTAGACTTCCATACTGCAGAACATGACGATGCGCTCTCAGGTCCCTGCAGATGACACCCAGTGCCCCCCTGGGATCCTCATCCAGCAGGTGATCATCACCTGCTCGGTCTCGTATCTCAAAGTGTCTGCATAGCTGCATCAGTGAAGAAGCCCACTTTCACTCCTTAATGAACCCCCCCCACCCCCCCCCCCACTCCCATCCCACTAACCCCACCCTGTATCCATCACTGTCACAGAATGATACAAATGGAGGACTATTCCACTGAAGTCAATCAGTGATCTCGACATGTTATTGTGTCTACTGTTTCCCACCGTGCTCTGTGTTACAGTAACTGGCATGCAGTCAGTGAGGAGCTTACAGGCTTGCTTTTGTTAATCATCCTACAAAGGATTATCTGCTCCCGTGTTGCCATATTGTGTCTCTCAGAGCCCTGCTGGCTTTTAAAAAGCTATTTCAAATCAAGGTCCACTCTAAATCTCATACCCATTTAATTATCCCTCAGCACAACCTGCGGCCATGAGAATTAAAGACAGACTGATTTTCATAGTGTCTCCTAATCTCATTCTGTGATGCGTGTTTACCTCATTGTCATTTCAAAGTCAGACTTTCCCTTTTTTTTTTTTGAGGAGCGTTTCCTCTCAGCCGTCAATCATCTCCTCAGGTTAGACAGCAGGGTTGCGGAGTCAGACTTTGAAATGATGTGATATGAATATGAATCGACGCTCGCGGTGCACTGACGGCGTCCCTGTGTGCGTGTGCTATAGGAACATGGAACGGCACCACTAAGGTGGCGGTGAAGACTCTGAAGCCTGGCACCATGTCCCCAGAGTCCTTCCTGGAGGAGGCTCAGATCATGAAGAAGCTCCGACACGACAAGCTGGTGCAGCTGTACGCCGTGGTGTCAGAGGAGCCCATCTACATCGTCACAGAGTACATGGGCAAAGGTAGATGAACACACACACACACACACACACAACACCTCTAACTAGCATGGCATGTGCATTGTTCTTTGCGTTTTGCGGTTTGATTCAGTTTCAGAAACTCAGTTCATTAACTTTTCCTTCTGTTTTTAGAGCTGTAGGAAGTAGGAACCTATGTGAATGTGTAACCCAGAAACAGAAACTGAACCATACATACCCACTTTGTAGCTGCAGTGTTGATTCCATTCATCTATTGGTTATACCACTTACCCATGTAGCTGAGAGCTGGCACAGGGTGAGGGTTGCTTGGAAACCTATGGGTGCTTTAGAGTCTCAAGTTACTCAATAATGGACTTAATGGACCAATATGACGGAGCTTCAGACTAAGTTGACTTAGTCAACCCCCCGCAAATTTACTGGTTGCACATGTGCAAGTAGATTTTTGTTCTTTCTTATTCTTATCTTATTTTATTATAACGATTACACACATCGGCATCGGCACCAACCTATTTATTTGTTTTTATTGTGGCCTAATGCAAACTTTTTTTTGTTCTGCAGTACATCTTGAATTAATGTCTGAATGACAATAAAGACTATCTGTATCTATCTAGATGAAACTTTACTTTACCTCCACGGTCTTAAAATTTAGGGGCAAAAAACCCCCATTTAGGGGCAGTCTGGAACCCTATTGGCTTTGGACCTGCTGAGAGGGGACAGTGCTCTCCATTGCTAACCATTGTACCACTGTGCCGCCCTGCTGGTGCTGCGAAATATTTTTGCAACACAACATTCTTTACATATTAAATCACAGGGTGATGCAACTTCAGCTACACTCACCCCGGTCATCATGTGTCCACTAGCAGCACAAAACACATGTGTAGCCACTTTGCCTCAGGACGGACCATGAAAAAGAAACTTGTTTGTTTTGGCCACAAATAGCTAAAGAGAAATGAGGCGAAGCTGAGCATCTAGTGTTCCATTTATAGTCAGAAGAATGTGATGAACCAAACACTGTGTTCATTGCAACGTCAGATAAAGATGAGGCAGAAGATGCTTCATGGTTCAGATTCATTTAATTTGATGAAATGATTAACCAAGACATTGTCCTTTTGTTGATTCAGTTGTGTTTTATAGTCATTTCTGTTGGCTTGGCCTCATACTCTACTATCCTACAGGTTCTATAGATTAAACATGATCAAGTTAGTATATTAATTAGTTTGTTTCAGAGTCTTTAGGTTCTGTAAATATAACAGTAAGTTGACATGGAAATGTTATTTTGAGGACTTGAGTATTTTTGAAATTAAAAAGTTCTCAAGTGCTTCAACTCAATAATATTTATAATGTAAAATACTGGTTACACTACTGCAGCATTAGATAAATGTCATCAGGTTATACTATGTGTTACTTGTATTCCTCTTTATAGTCTATGTGAAACAGAAAAGGTGGACTACTGTTATTACAGAGGGCATTTTTATTGTAGCTTCTCTTTATAATTAGAGGACGTCTGCTGCTGTCTCTGAGTTTGCAGTGTTTCCTTCATGGCTGCAGCAGCAGCAGATGTCTCAGTCCTTGTTCCTTAATGTTGCTCTTACTCTCATTAGATCACAAACTCACAGAAGAGGTTATGATATCTCTGTAACCCCCCTGTTTTGTAAAGTCAGTTTAATTGATACTTAACACATGACTGCCCAAAGGCTTAGAGCAGTAGCTCTCCTGGGATGGTATTCACTATTACATTGGTAATGGAGATGATGTATTTAGAGCAATAAGCTTATATTTTGGCCCAAAGGTGAAATAGGAAAACAGAGAGGTTTTATTCTCTCTGAAGTAGAGACTTAGTAAGTTTAGCAGAGATGACCATCTGCCATTTGATTTGAATATTTTGTCTGTGAGTGGAAATATTATTTAGCCTGATGTTGGTACAAGAAGAAAGGTCTTCTAGAAACGGGTTCCCTTAAGGCAGAAGTGTTTTGTAACTGTTGTTATGGTGAGCGTTTTTTCCAAAGACACTGAAGATAATTAAGGTCTTCAAAAACAATCCACCAAAACCCGGGAATGTAGAAACCACACAAGACAGAGAGCTCTGCATGCACATTTAACACCAAAGAGCACAACAATGGAAACTTTGATGTGCATCACTGTGTGTCTGCTGTATGCAGCTGCTGCCACATCTGGGTCAGCCCATTAAGCTGGAGAATGTGTTTTGAAAGAGGGAAACAGTTTTATGAATGTCTGAAATATCTGTGCCCGGCCCGCTCCTTTGTTATTACTGTTTATGATCTGAAATAGAAGTGAAAAGGCAATTTACAAACCTCAGATCCAGAGTAGACCACCAGCTGCCATACTGGGACTGCTCCCAGGGCACCATTCATTAACATATGGATGTGGGACAAAGGGGAGTAGCCTGTGTCTTCAGAGTCTGTATGTACTGTATTATGAACTAACATGAGACTTGTGTTTACGTCCTCTGTAGGAAGCCTGCTGGAATTCTTGAAGGACGGAGAAGGGCGAGGGCTGAAGCTGCCGAACCTGGTGGACATGGCAGCTCAGGTAGACCTGGAGCAGAGACCTGCATGGTTTATATTCACTGTGTGGTCGCTGTGTGTTTCTGTTACAGGAGAGCAACATTTTATAGATACCTTGGAAACTTCTTTTACTTCCCTTAGCAGCAGAGAAAACTGGCATAAAACAAGCGTAGAGTTTATATCCGTCTATTTTATTCTATTTTAATGAGACATGTTTCCTGATTGATGCTCGACACTTCCTCCATATTCCATGATAAATTCATTATGATAAGCCGAGAGAGAAGGTGCCCTGTTATAGTTACGTCACACTAAGTAGAGGTCCAATATTGTTAAACTAGATATTTTCACAATTAATTCATTAATTTTTCTATATAATGTTGAAAAATAGAGAAAATTGCATTTTATATTGACCTAAAGCACAAAATTATTTATCCAGTCTTCCTGCCCAAAAATATTCAATTGACCAGCAAATATGTATGATACAGTATATGTTATTATTTATAATCCCCAATTTTTCATTTTGTTTTCAAGGTATCATCAAACTCTATTCACAAGTATTTCACATTAAGTGAGACTTTTATTTTTAAACATGGGCAGTGAGTTTTGAGATTCGATGCTTAATTGCTTAACACCAGTCAGTCAAAACAAGATGAATGTGTCCGTCTCTTTATTAATAGATTAGCTGTCCTCGCTCTTCATTTTATAGAATAGTGTTTCTATACCATACAACACACACAGTCGATGGTCACAAATCTTATATTGGGTAAATGGTCTGTAACATGACACCATTTGTTTTCCACCTCGCAGGTTTTTTGTATTAACAGCACTAGTTAGGTCTGCAGGCTGTCTTCATATGAGCTGTAATTACCATCAACTACCACTAATCCAGACCACACAAAGGTTTTTCCTCATCCAACGTGTTTCAGACCCTGAACTGCTTCTCTACACAATCAGAATCCGGTCCACTGAGTGGTTGGACATGATTTCTCTGCCATTCACAAACAAAGTGGGACTGGTAGCTTAATGTACAGACAGAGCAGGTTCCCTCCATGTTTTCTGACGTAAATCATATTTCCAGCATTGAGCAGAGTGAATGTGAGGATGGTGTGTGCGTGTATGTACATGTGTTAATGCAGCGTGCTGTCTGTGCTGTGCTCCAGGTGGCAGCAGGCATGGCCTACATCGAGAGGATGAACTACATCCACAGAGACCTGCGCTCCGCCAACATCCTGGTGGGAGACAATCTGGTGTGCAAGATCGCTGACTTCGGCCTGGCCAGGCTCATTGAAGACAATGAGTACACTGCTCGGCAAGGTGGGGCTCCGAAATGCACATTCCTGATGTTCCCACGCACACACACATTCACATAAAGACTGCATTAGGTCATGGAGGAAACTCTCTCAGTGCGCCCTCATCAAAGGAACAAGCTAATATTAAGCAATGTAGCTACAATCAGAATCAGCTGCAGTAGGAGACTGAGGTTGATGACATCATATTGTCCTAATAGTCTATTTTTGAGGGGGGTATTTTCTCCTTTCAGCTAGTAGTGATTCATGATGTCAGTTTTAAACAATATAATTTACAGCCAAACACATCACTAAGCTAAATAGTCATAACTCATTAGCAATTTCTGACGTCCAGATTCTGTTAAAGTGTAGAACACGTCTGACCAACATCTATCAGAGTTGAAGAAATATATTGTTGGCCTTTAAAACTGTAGACTAAAAAAGAAAGTCAACGTCCAGTTTGTAGCCACATCGCCTGTCTTACATTAACTAATGGAAAAGGTGAGTTGTCATGGAAACAGTTAAGTCATCAGTTGATCTTAGTACGACCACATGACCTCACCGTAACCATGAAATCATCTCCCTGACAACCGGTCAGCTCTATTTACAAGAAGAAGACCCTGAGATGGAGTTGAAGGCTCCTGAAGAGTAATTAGAGAACCTATAATTTCAGCTGATTGCAACTCAGAGGCATCAACACTGCACTGGAAATAGATGAGACGTCTGTTCTTGCTTTGAATCTACGTCCGACTCCTACCTACTGACCATACACTCTGCATCTGGCACCACATGACACCTCACATTCAGTTTGAGCCTCATCATAAAAGTTTGGGACTGATAAGAGCTTAGAAGAGCAGGTGCAGAGATAGTTTCACTTTCAGAGTGACCAAACTTCACACACACTTGATCTGATTATTCCCAATATGGAGCTCAGTAACATCTCTCCTCTCCTGCTCAAGAAAATCTCTCCAAGTCTCCTCTTCCAGTTTCTAACACAGTCTTTATTCTGCATAGTTACAAGGCCCAGACGACGACCCTGAACCCTTCAACAATGTGTGTCAACTTCCCCTTACATAAAATATATTTTCACAGCTTTTATTGGTAACATATACAATGCACACATGTATACAAATATACGTACAGGCACATCACTGTTTTCACCTGTGGAATTACAGCAAATAAAGACTCACATGGCAGCAGCTACATAACAGCATACAATAACCACATGTGTAGAGGCAGGCAGCAGTGGACTGAGACGACTTGGTCCTGCTGTGATATGATGATGATGATGATGATGATGATGATGATGATGATGATGATGATGATGATGATGATGATGATGATGATGACGATGATGATAGCAGGAAGTAGAGGTCATGTTCCTCTCTCTGTTCTCCTGCAGGTGCAAAGTTCCCCATCAAGTGGACCGCCCCGGAGGCTGCGCTGTACGGGAAGTTCACCATCAAGTCAGACGTGTGGTCGTTTGGCATCTTGCTCACAGAGCTGGTCACCAAGGGCCGGGTGCCTTATCCAGGTGAGGAGGGAGAACCTAGCAGCTTAGCTTTAACAACCTTGAGCCCCTGGGGACACGTCAGTGAAGTGGTCTGTGAGTTGTACACACAGTGTTTCCTGTAACATCTCATGTAGTTCATCTGGGTGAACTCTCGCTCTCTGACAGAATATGAGACTGAGTCTGATGCTCCAAGATTTGGCTCCAATGATGTAATCTTCAACAAGACACAGTGTTGAGCTTCATTGTATTGGTTCACGTCATGTGGTGGCTGAGCTGTGAGCTGTGCTGCTCTGACTCTGATGAAAGACAGAATCCAGATTTCATGCACTCGTCAATGACTCTAAACAACTAGCAACATAACGTTGGATGTTTCTGTGCTTACACAACGCACGGGCAAAACCATTAGTGGCTTGTTGCCATAAACAAGTATGTGAAATTCTCACTCATAATGTAGTAGCAGTGGTGTGCAGCTACTGAATGAGTGAAGGGGAAACACTCGAAATGTAAATGAAATGAAATGTAACTGTCACTTGAACTTGGAGTTATTAATATCATTTATATTAGTGCATGTAATAAATCTAAGCCGGTCATTTCAGTGGTCTTGTTGGATTGGAAATTCAGCTGCCACTCAAACATATCGACCTGGGTTTTGTTATTATTACTGTTAGTGCATAGAAGAACAACAACATACAGTACATTTTAATGGTTTCAGTGGAAATTTGTAGTTCACAGGCGAAAAACTGTGTTCAAAGTAAAACAAAAAACTACATAAAACAGTAAGATGAATTTAAATGTACTTTAGATATGACAACAACAGTGTCAGTAAATTGTGCAATTAATTGGCAAAGAAAAAAAAAAGAATTCTCATAATATTATTACTTTATCCTCTAAATTTCCCAAAGTTTCCCTCAGCGTGGCTCTAATACTCTTAATTTTGGTAAATTTAGTTTAGTTTTAGACCAAAGACACTCTTTCAAACGTCTCAATTAAAATTATTTCTTACATTTAAAATGTTTAGATAAACTTGTCTCCACTGTTAAAGCTCTATTGAGGGTCCTCAAAGTCCTCAGACTGTCTTTTTGGTGTGTTTGGGAGCCTTGAGCGAAACATTCTCACACTCTGGGTGTGTTTGATGTGTTTTTTTTAGGGATGAACAACCGCGAGGTGCTGGAGCAGGTGGAGCGGGGCTACAGGATGCCGTGCCCCCAGGACTGCCCCATCTCGCTGCACGAGCTCATGCTGCAGTGCTGGAAAAGGGACGCCGAGGAGCGGCCCACCTTTGAGTACCTGCAGGCCTTCTTGGAGGACTACTTCACAGCCACTGAGCCTCAGTACCAGCCCGGGGACAACCTCTAAACCCCCCCTCCATGGGGTGGGGGGGCTCAGGGCTGGGACCACATTAGCCGAATCAGTGCTGTTCAAAAAACTCTGAAGCCTTCCCAGATAGGCCTTTATTTTAAGGATCTGTACAGCTTCCTCAGCTCAACCTGAGCTTTTCAGTTCCAACAACAAACCCCCAGAAACATGCCCCTCGGTCTCTGACACGCCCCCTAGTGTCTGAACTCTGCAATTATGATAATTAGGGAAGGTGAGAGATGGAGGACGGACAGCCACAGCTGGGGTTGTTGTAATGCAATGAAATACCTGTATTCAGTGTAAATAAGAAAGGCTTGTTTTAGTTTATTTGTTTGCCTCTGTTTCAGATTTTATTTTCTCCTGCACAAAATAATAATAATGATGATAAAAATGAAAATGCAAAGGAAGGCGAGCACCTGAGCAGGCACAGTTAATCTGTAATATATTGTAGTTCCTGTATTATTTTCTAGAAATTTAATTGGAAGCCTCCATTTAATTTTTTTTCTCCCATAATGTAAAAAAAAAACAACTCTCTCCCAGGTTATTGCTTTATTCGTGACTCTTCAGTTTGTGCAGAGGCTTCTTCGGACGAGCATGGTGCAGTCCTCCGTCAGCCTCTTGTCTTTTCTCGCAGCCCTCCTCAGCTTCCTCAGAGCGCTAGTCGTTAGCCGACGCTGTCAGAGCAGAGTTCTTCTACAAACGACATACATCAGATTTTTTGTAAATTCAAGCCAAGTGCGAAAGGATTTTCAACATATCCCTCCTCGCTTATAATTTGAGAAAAATATGGGTGGAATATTCCTGTCTTTGTACCACGCATGTTGTTTCTGTTGAGCTGGGAAAAAGACAGGTTGACCTCATTCGAGAAGAGGTCATCTGCCTTTATCTGAGCTGTTATTCCAAGGCCTCTCCTCATCCTCCTCCTCATCATCATCATCATCATCAAGGAAGTCTGTGGCGGTTTTTCCTCTCCCGTCTCCTGCACATCCTCCACTTGGGCCTGCAGGGCGCCAACCTGCAGCTGAAGCTGGACCACCTCACCTCCTGACTTATTATGTTTTAGTGACAATGTTATATTCTATCAGTATTTGAGTCTTTGATTTTTACAGACATTGTTTTTTTTGTTTGAACCTTTCTAAGTGATCCATCAAGAGTCAGTTGTACTGTAAGTTCAGAGCAGCTCCGGGACCAGTTCATGCTGCACTTGAGAAGAGGAAGTTGAAGAGTTGAAGGTTTGAACTGAAGATGAACTGGTCCCCGGCTCTGATCTGGTCTCAATGCAGATGGTTTCATGGCCAATGAAAAGCCCTCATTTTTTTCAGTTTTACAGCTTAATGCTTTTTAAGTGTCGCTAACTTCCTTCCTTTACATGTTTTATTTCCATTTTTAACATGACTTGTTTTTGTTAATTCAGTGATTTGGCGTTTAAATAACAATAAACATTTTACACTCTTTCCAAGACATTTCTTTTCCACACGCGAGTGTTTGTGCTTCAACCATGATGTGCTTATGTGTGTGACAGAATTGACTCGTCCCCCTAAAGCACAGTGGACTCTGGCTGCACAGACATCGACAGTTTCCATGTGTGTGTGGTCAGTTGTAGCTTCTCTGGTCATTTAGCCCAGCATTGTGCTCAAGACCTAATTAACAGAAGAATTTGCACCATCAACATTTAGTTTTGAGCTTAAACCATGAGACTTTCTCAAAATGTGTAAATTCATGCACATAAAATAAAAATGAAAATGGTATATAGGAACCTGTGAGCTGGCTAAATCCAGACGTACCTGCATGAGAGGTTTAAGGAGTTGCCTGCATCTTGTTGTTTTATTGTGGTAATTAAATGATAGGTCTACAATGACTCTGTGCTTTAATCCAGAAAAACTGAGAATTAGCGAATTAAAGAAACTTGGTGCTCCATGAGCATTTCACTATTACACATATGGACATACAGGGTTACCTGTTAGCAGTCATCCAGACTCAGAGCATCAATTGTAGTATTTTCCTGTAACAAATCTTTCCATTTTTCTTTCTCCAGAAATTGGTTGCACTCTCAGAACCTTGTTTTCTGTTGCAGTTATCCAGTGGAAAAGGATACAAACCTGTGTCCCTGGGAAAGAATTGATTCTCAGATCAATAAAGTGATGGTTGGCTTGCTGGGACTTCCTAACCAATCACTTGCAAAACATTTCCCTTCAAAAATCAATAACCTAAAGATAATGAAAATATCAACAAGTCCTTATAATGAGTTTTGAGAGTTTTGTGTTTATTAATTATTTTGTTTAAACTGTCATAATTTAGGGTGTCATCATTCAGATGTTGAGTTTGTCCTTTAGAAAGAACCGACTCTCCACGTCTCCATGTGATGCGACTCCCTCCTCCTGAAGCTTTATAGGAGCAGCTGCTGCTGCCGCCTCACACATCCCGCCTCATATGTCATCAGTGAGAGATTTCCATCTGGCCTGCACCTCTGTGGACAGAGCCACTCCTGTATGGTATCTTTATAGCTAGAGGGAAGACACCAAGGAGGTCCTATATGAACCAGGTATGTCAGATTTTATATGTTTTAACAGTCAGGGCTGATGTTTTCACCCTGATGGTGATAAGCAATCTGTACCAGTCCGGAGGATTTATGTTGCACTATGAAAGGTAAAAACTAACGAAGAAAACTTTTTTAAGCTTAATTTTCTGAAAAGGTTGTTTGTAATAATCTCAAAAAACAACCATATAGCCTATCATACATACAGTAGAACTAAAGGGGCTCGATGAATGATCAAGTCTTTCTGTAGAGTTACCAAGAGTAGACAGTGGAAGCATATATAGGCCTACATATGTATTATCCAGGTTATATTGAGTCATCGGCTGAGTTGCCCAGTTTACCTTTCAAGCCAAATCAAGTTTCTGAAGCACAGAAAGAGGTATCAAGTCTCTGTGTACGAGTTCAAACATGGCTTAACAAACATTTTTGGGAGTGATGACTTTAGTTGTGCAATCAAATAGGTTAAAGAAATAAATAAACTGACCTCTCTGTACAAACATGATGGCCTTATCATATCGGGGTTGGTTTAATTCTATGATTCTTGCTCTGTGAATTTATCTCTACATTGTAGTCATAAAGTTAATATTTGTACAACCTTAAATTAGTCGCAACAGGTTTTATACCTTTCATTTTATACCTATCATTTCCGATCAAGCTGAATCATGTAGTAAAAAGCTCTAATGTGCATTCTAGACCCTCACCAGTGTTTATCATCATCATGCTCCTCTCCTCTTCTCACCTGGCTCTCTAATGGCTTTATTGCAGGTATTAGCATGTGAGCCAGTGCCCAGCAGCGAATGAGTCATGGAGGGAGCCGGCGTCACCATTTTTGTCACTGTTCAGAAGTTCTATTACCCATTACTTTGCATTCTGGGTATTCCAGGTTTGTAGCTTGACATTTATTTTATGTGTGTTTGGCTTTTCATGTTAAAATCAGTAGGATAAACAATACTATACATTCTTGATAACTTTATTGATGATTAACCCACTCCTAGTGTTTCTTTCTCATATCACATAACAACTGGAACACAAGCCACATATCTTCTAAACATTTTGACGCAAATTTCAGACCAACAGATGGGAGAAAATGAACTTTGTTCCAAGACCTGTCTCTGTCTCAACAGCACACTCTCGCGAGATTTTATACTATCTTTTGGACTATTTTTATTTTATTTCTCACATTATAATGTTCAATACCAAACGTTAACTTAGTCGAGCGTTAATTTTAGCACAAACCGTGTTAAAATCTTAACCTAACCAATTAATGTTTGCGAATGCTCTAGCTAGCTAATTTTTTTAAGGCTAAATATGACTTAAAGCTGTGTAAAAATCTAATGTTAGCAGAAGAAAATATAAATAGCTCACTTACAGTACCTCTACCAATAACATCATGCAATGCACGACTTTTATCCATTCACACATTCACACGGCGCTTACAATACCTGTGACCATACCCACAGGAGGTATACCACTTCATATCATTGCCGCAGCTTGTAATGGGCCATCTTGTCAGAGTAGTAGGCCTAGAGTATATTTACTTAAAGAGACCCTGAGGAGTTTTTTTAGGCTATAAAAGAGTCTAATATTAATGTGGATGAATCTACATTACCCACACTTGTTAATGTGTCAATTTTCGATAAATATATCATTTTGTCTTATAGTTATTTTGATATTATTATTTAGTGGTCGTCGACTCGCCCAGCATTTCCTAGTTTCGGTTTCCCAGAAGCTGCCCTGCAGGTCATGGGAATAACGCCGCCTGATCGCTAGTTGACATCGTTTATGGTCGTAATTACGACAGTGTCTGATCGTCTTCGAACCTCCGACTTTCGTTCTTGATTAATGAAAACATTCTTGGCAAATGCTTTCGCTTTTGTCCGTCTTAACGCCGGTCCAAGAATTTCACTGTGCGTGCAGAGGCTCATGGGAAATGTAGTGTGAAAACACTTTGCTTTCCGAAACTCCTCGTAGTCCCTTTAAAACAACTGCAGAGCAGTGGTTACAGTTTACTATTACAAGGACACTGACAAAGCCACAGCAGAAGTACATAAACTGTGGATCTATTTAATGTTACGGACTTGACCACAACATCTGACGTCAGCTGAAACGATAAAATTTTACTCAGGATTTGTGAAAACTTGTGGTGTCTGTCAGTCAAATGTCACATCTAATGTTCTTTATTCCTGTCTTTTCCTTCAGCCAACCTATTCACATTTTATATGATCTGCTTCCGTAATTGTGGAATGTCCAACACAGCCATCGTTTACCTGAGCTGTCTGGCCATTGTGGACACCCTCTACCTGGTGTGGGTGATCCTCATTGACCTGACCCTCACCTTCTGGTTGCTGCAGCCCTTCTGGCACTCCCACCCCTGGTGTGGTATCCTGGGATTCCTGCAGTATGGATCGCTGTATAGCTCCTCCTGGATTGTGGTGGTGTTCACCATCGAGCGATACCTTGTTCTCCGCAGCACAGCCGCCAAGCAGAACTTCTCCCAGGCCTGGGTCACTAAACTGACCTGCGTGGCTATCGTCCTTGTGTCCCATCTCGTCTCTGTGCCATTGGGCTGGATCAATATTGTCACACATGTGAACCTCACTGTGGATGGGGAGAATGTGACGCTGCCCAGATGTCATTACCGTAATGCGACCTACTCTACTGTTATAGTGTGGATAACCACCTTCCTGTCAGGGGGAATCCCCATTGTGTTGGTCATCATCTTTAATTACCTCATAGGATATCATCTTTGCCGCGCCAGCAACCTCTTTACGGAGGAAGAGCACCGTGTCATGCATGGAAGGAGCACCAGGGGCGTGTTAAGGAGGACCATCCTGTTGCTGGGCACAGTTTCTGTGTCCTTTGTCGTTCTGAGCCTGCCTCGCTTTGTCACTTACTGCATCCTGAGAACCAAGTACAACAACGAGAACTTCAACAGGAACGACTACAGGATCCCCATCAATGTGGCCGGAGACTTAGCCAACATGCTGCAGAATCTTAACTCCACCACCAACTTCCTGCTCTACTGCATGGTCAGTCAGCGCTTCCGACGGGAGCTGGTCCAGGTGGTGACTTTTAAGGCAAAGGCACGTGAGCTGGGCTCAGTTCTCACCCACACAACCATGAAAGTCTTCTCAGTCATGGATCATAAGGCCTTGCTGTCCAGTAACAATGTGACTGTGGTGCTAACCAATCTTAAACAGACGGAAAAAGATCAGACTTCATAAGAATTTTGGCCTTAAAGTTCAATCTTGAATTTTGGAAAAAGTACTTTTACTAAACACCCATTTACTAATGTTTAAATTTTCCATCACAGTCTTCATCTGTAGATACAAACATAAAGTAGGAACCATGATGATATCAAGACATTAATGCTGTCACCAGCAGGTCAAGAATAGGTTTTTGAAAAAAAATATTGGGTCCCCTAAGGTGTGTCATTTGGACTGCCATTAAATATAGTTTGGATATTCTTGTCCACCCGTACAAATGCAATATATGTGTATATAACTGATACTATTATATAAAATATGTGCTAATAATGTAAAACTATAGGAAATTGAAACTATTTCAAATCTATGTAATATTATGTCAATATTTAAAATATATATAATCACGTATGTAGATACACATTATTATAGACATTTACATATTCAAATTTTACTATGGTTATTGTATGTAATGATTTATCCCATTATATGTGACATACTGTATAAAGCAATGTCACTTTTGATATAGGGACATCTCTTTATGGGCCCACACAGACTGACTTTGTTATTCCAAACCTTTCATCTTTATTCTTAATCAGGTAAAAAGTTGAATTTGTTGTTAGCATGTTGCACACTGAACAATAGCACTGTACAGTCTCCATGTTAACATGTTAATTTAACTCAGAGCTGTTTATTTGTTCAGTAGTGTTTGTGTCATCTGGCTGTGTGTGCAATGCAACTGGCCACCAGGCTTCACATCAAGTTGAATATAGTCATTTGATCCAAATGAATATACTGTATGTTCAATACATTTGAACACAAATTGCAAATTGTATTCATGTACATGTAAGTGTCAGTTGTTTTCTTGTCATGTTATTGTTGTGTATAACTATATGCCTTAATAAGAGACCTGGTATCTTTCAAATCAAAAAAGCAGTTAAACCTGAACTGATGCAGAAAACTTTTCCTGCTAAGAAACAATCTGATTGGCAGCTGTAGCCTTAACGCCCCGCATTATTTGCATGAATGAGTCACGAGACTTTCAAGCTTTGCATGAAACAGAGAGGAGTACAGTGAGCAATGGGAATACTTCCTGTTTGCCTCAGAACAGGTTTGTGCTGTGGATACGGAGCTCTAAGAAAGGAAAGGTAGGTCTAGGAGTACAAAGAAGTGTATTTGATCATCACTGTGTGTAGATTACATTTGTGAATGTAAAAAACATAACAAAACCTAGTTTTTAAGAAGACATACCTGACACACCTGTGGATCAGTGACTTTGACCTTTGTACTAGTTTGCAATGACCGTGTTGTTATGTTAAATCCAACAATGACTAAAAGGGTGTGTGTAGTGTTGCGTTCAGGGTGTCAGATAGAAGAATGTGTAAAGACAGTTCCTCAAAACAGTTTATGTTACTTCATTATGGTTGTTCTGATCCTTTTCAAGCTCTTTGTACTTTGTAAACTGTGCATTTCATTCAGTGGTGATTGTTTAGCTGTTAGTACTGAAACCTTTGTTTGGAACTGCAGTTTGGACTGTGCTGTGTTGTTGACTTTGTGGTTTGGACTGCGCTGTGTCTTTAAGGTGTTGTGCACTATTAAATTCCTTCAACATTGTCTTCATTTTTACTTTGCCAGACGTAACTGACACTTTCTTCTCTCTGTGAGAAAATGGACTCTTTCAAAGGTAGGAAACAAAAGCTTATCAGCTTCACAGCACTCATAAATCTGTCTAGTCTATCACAGTTTCATGAGACAGTAGATCAACTGTATCCTGCTCCCTACTCTCAGAAAACAAATGTAAAAAAAAAAAAAAAAAAAAAGTCTTTTATAAACAAGAGTAAATTTAATCATTTGCCTGGAAGAAAAAAAAACAGGCTGGAAAGCTGGAACTCTTACCATTTCCCAAAACTTCAAATGGATCATCAGTCGAGAATAATTAGGGGTCTTATGGAGCATCTGAACATAGGAACATTTTAATCAAAATATACCAAATCCACTGTCTTATGTTGGACTCTAACCCAGATTTCCTGTTTTTGCCTGAGACCTTACACAAGACAACGAAAATGCACCGTCATCAAATGTTTCAGGGTTTAATCTTAACGGTGAGTCGCAAGGGTCCAAGAGAGGTGGTGTCTTAATCATTGTGAGCAATATTGTCATGAAGTTTAGAGGTCATGTAAGGGCAGTAATGTATTGGAATTTGGTCAATGTCAAAAATTCTTTTAATGGAAAAAAAAAGAAATGCAGAGTCTCACAAGGACTTCACCATTAATGGGGAGGAAAATCATCTAGTAGACACTCAGTCAGGTCAGCAAAGCTTTTGACCTCATTCAGCTGGTAAAAGAAACTACAAGAACACTCAGCAAAACCCCAAAGAGCATTATTAAATCTTTTAATGAGTTGGCAGCTCTCTCCTCCTCTCTTACTCTACAGCCAGAAAGCTGAGGTATAAGAGCAGTATTTAAGCATCCCCCCCAAAAGGAGGGAAGGCGAATGTATTTGTAAAGCACATTATGACATATAGGCTACACATAGCTACACGTTATAACCAGTGTCAGACTTAAACAACATACAACATGCTAAACCATGAAAAGATCATACATAACAGTTTTATTCAATCAGTATTTTCAGTTTAACCCTAAAGACACTGACTGACTTCAGATTCTCTGTGGTGCTGTTGTTGAAGTTGCATAACCCTACTTTGTTACGACTTAAATAGTATGAAAACCTACTCTAAACATTTGTTTTCCATGTATGTTTTTACTGCTCTATATTCTTCATTTGATTTCTTGGCATTTGTCCGGGAAATGCAGATAAAGCCTGTGAGACTAAAGAAGTCTGAATGAAATGCACTCTTGTTTTCACTTGTTGGTTTTTGTTGTCAGGACCTTGCCCTCATCGGAGCGTCCCTGTGGAGATGGATGAGAGTATGACATCCTCTAGTCTGGACTTGGTGTGGCCTGCTGCATGTGAACAGTGTAGTGGACATACAGAGACCAGGTCACGGGGCCATGACAGAGAGCCACCCAGCCGAACACACACTGACGGGCAGAGGGGGTCCCCTGAGAGCCGGTACCAGTACCAATCAAGAGACATGGACGGCGCTCAAGCTGCACTTCAAATACACCCAGGACGGATAAAAACTCCCCACCCTGCCAGTGTCTGGCCTCGTGGCCCCAGAGAGGTAGAACTGCGTGAATGGGACTTCAACATCAGAGGACCTCACAGCAGAGGCATTGCAGGGCCTTCAGACTGGCCCCAGGACGGCTCTGTGGAGGACACAGAATGCCTGGAAACCCCCCTCCCACTTATGTCTGACATTAATTGCCCCAACTACGGTGTGTTACCCATGCTTTACTATGTTTACAAATAGAGACACTAATGTATTTATTATCCTCATACAATATCGCCAAGCTGCTAGCATTGCACTGCAGCTCTTAGTCTTATTATTCCTTGAGCTCTCACATAGACCTTGTGTTTTTCATATTAATGAACTTTTCACCCCAAAATAATTTCATTTGTGTAGGTGTCATTGGTACAATGGATTATTATGGCCACAAATAGGAGAAACAAATCTGAAATGTCAAGAATTAAGTTGTAATATTACAAGAAATAAGTCAAGTTCTACTTTAGCAAGACTTTATTCTTCTAGTGTGATTCTTTTCTTGAAATATTACAACTTTTAATGTGCCGTGGCAAACTGTAGGACTTCATGTCTGCTCCTGCATGTCTTTCTTGCAGGCCCCAAACCAAAGCAGGGGACTCAGTCCAGGTATTGTGCCTGCTGCCCTCCGACAGATAAGCGGCGTCTCAATTATAATTATGGTTATCATAACAAGCATCATTACTCAGAAGAAGCCCAACAGGATCCTCGACACAACCAGAATTCCTGGTAGGAGAAAACTGCCCTGTTTATCACGCGGATGTAATATTTCCAGCCCTGACCTCCCACAGATAGCATGAACTACAATGGTTTCTGATAATTATTTTTCCCCAAAACAGGCCACAGCTTCAAGATCCTCCATACGCCGCCCAGGGGTCTGGGCCGGCTCAGCGGGCGGCTCCTCTCAGAGATGTGGTGCATGAGATCAGTATAGATTACTCCCACAGGCCTCATTCAGGACCGGTCACGAGGGAGATCAAGAAGACCATAAGCCTACCTGAGGAAAGCAGTGAGTCCCATCCCTGTCCCTGCATGAACATGTGTAATGTAACTAAATGTGAAATGTTGTTAATAATCACAGCTAATGACGTTGCACTGACTTTCCATCACAGGGAACGTTTTCATCACATATTCGGTGGACACGGCCAAAGAGATTATTCTTTTCACCAAGTTTCTGACTGATCAAGGATTCAAACCTGCAGTAAGTCCTGTCGCTTCCCCGTCACCTGTGTCTGAGTGAGCTCCCATACAATCTGCAAGCTCACACATGCCTCCTTCTCGACAGATCGACATCTTTGATAATCCAATCCGAAGAATGGGCATCACCAAATGGATGGACCGCTTCTTGAATGATGTAAGTCTGACGATAGCCGGTAAATCAGTTTATGTTATATATTCAATGTCGTCATCTGCAAAACATCTGACAGTGAGATGATATTCTACAGAAATCAGTGCTCATCATCGTGGTCATCAGCCCCAAGTACAAGGAGGACGTGGAGGGAGACGGAGATGACGACCATGGCCTGCACACCAAGTACATTCACAATCAGGTAAGCATCACACAACCATGAAAACAGCTGACAACAGTCAAGGGCAAGGCAGAAGTGTTTGTCTGCAATATCACTTTCGAGTGGTTTTGATTATGTAATGTCATTAAAGTCCTTCCTCACACATGATGCCAGTATTGAGAAAAGAATGAGGAAACAGACATTTCATTTTCTAGCTCCACCCAGTCTCTCCATTTCACATTTTGACACACACATGCTAAAGCAGCCTGGCCGGTGTGTGTGTGTGTGTGTGTGTCTGTGAGGACGGTCATCACAGCTCAGTGTAGTGTAATGCAGTCCAGCCTCTCTGTGTTGTACGTAAAAAATGAAAAAAGCTTTTTGCCTATTATTCTCCAAAAAGAAAATGAATACAGTTTTCACGCCTGTGTCTGTCTTGTATTCATCACATCTTCTAGACGACAGAGGGTGCTTCAGTAAATTCTGTAAATTAAAAAGCTAATCCAGGAGCTCCAATTCAGCTCACAGTATGGACATGGACAAATGCAAACAATTGTACTCATCCAAACCTAAAGGAATGAGTGTATTGATTTTTTTTTTTTTGCCTGTGTTATTAAGTGAAACACTTAAGGTAAGGTTATTGAGTTCTATGTGAACTGATTTTCTCTTTCTCTTTTCCTGTGGGCACAGATCCAAAATGAGTTCATCCAACAGGGATGCCGGAACTTCAGACTGGTGCCTGTACTGTTTCCTAACGCAACTAAGGTAAGTACAAGCAATAAACAGCAAAACAAACACTCCACCAACCAGACAAGTGACAAGAAACATACTAACAGCCTCTCCTGGCTAGATATAGTGTTGAATAACAAAAACAAGTGTTTTAGGTTGTCACAATGAAGCTGTCCTTTGACATTTTAAATGTAACATGTCATCATGTTATATCATCCTGACAGACATTTAGGTTAAATTGAATCATATAGTCAATTGGTTTGTGAGTTATGGCCACACACATGTTTTATGACAGAAGTTTCCTTACTTTTACAAATATATGAAATCACTATAACCTTGACCTTTGGGCACCAAAATCTTCTCAGGTCATCCTAAAGTCAGTATTTTCAACTCTTCATCCGTCAGTCTTCATTCCTCATCTTCTCTGAAAGGGCTGATCTTTCTGTCAGTCTGGCCTCCAGACTGCCCCTAAATGGAGGCATTCTAAAATTTGAGACAGTGTAAATAAATTGATTTTTCATCTACTTGCACATGTGCAACCAGTAAATTTGGCTTCTTTTACCTTTACTATTACTAGTAAACACTGGTGAAACGTGGAAGGGGTGACTCAAAGTGAATATTTGCTTCTCAAGTCCATTTTTGGCGTGTGCGCCCCTAAATTTTCTGCTTGCACTACAAGCATTTTAAGTTAGGGGGCCACTGTGCTCCTAGTAAAATAAGTTTGTCTGGAGCCTTTCAGAAACAGTACTGTGAGCTGCGTCACAACCAAAGCAATCAACATCAATACTGAGCTGGAGAGGGGGGGGGTTGGCGTTTTAATGAAATCAGGAAGTCAGAACTTCATACATATAGGCTCTGCACTCACTGACCTTCTGTGTAACGTGTGTGTCACAGAGACACGTCCCCAACTGGCTCCTGAGCACCAGGATCTACCACTGGCCTCAGGACACCCAGGACCTGCTGCTGCGCCTGCTCAGGGAGGAGCGCTACATCATTCCCACACATGAGTCAGACCTCACCCTCACTGTCCGCCCCCTCTGAGCCAAACTGAGAAGTGATTGACACATGTGAACAGTGAGAAATTAAAAAAAAAAAAAGCTTTCATTTGTCAAAACCAAACACACGTGGATGAGCTTCATATGCCCTGAGGAGGATTGTGTTGCTGTTATTACTACAGCACAAGAGTTGTAAGACTTTTCACATAGAGATTTGCTGTTTGTGTTGAGTCAATATTCATTTAAACAGCACTCCTGATATCACAGTCTGCTCTAGTCAAACAAAATTATTAGAACAGCTGACAGAGCCGAAAATACCTGACCTTTTTTGGCATCCAAATATGATTTTATTTAATAATGTTCATTAAATATGCAGATGGTTGAGCACAATCAGATGAAGTGAGTCCTACAGTTTTTATCCACTTTTAACTTTAATATTTGGTATGTCCACCTTTTGCAGCAATTACAGCAGCACATTCCTCTGGCATAGTGTCAATATATTTCCTGAGAACTTCAACACTAATGTTATCCCATGCCTTCTACTACTCAAGCCAAAGGTTTTCCTTTGAATGTATAATAGATTTTCCAAATCACCTCAAATTTGCTCAATGGGGTTGAAGTCCTAGCTTGTTTTCTGTAAGGGAAATGATCTAAATCTTCTTATGATGGCTCTATTCTATTGTTTATAGAGCATAATGATGACCAATGACCAATTCAGCAAAAACAACTGAAACCTCTTAAATATGCCAAGTGTTCTAGCCTCCGCCGTACATGTACATCCAATTTGCTCCTTAAAGAAACATCTTCAGCTGCCTGCTGCAGATGGAAACAGGTCTCATGACATGAAAAACCAAACCAACAAGCTACACCAGGCTAAAAAGCTCTGAGGAGCTGCAGAGCTGGTTTATGTGTTTAGGTGTTTCAGTGCAAACAATTTTTTTGACATTCAGTGTCAATAAGGAATCCACTTCACATTTATGTAGCAGATTGGATTGCATCACTGGGTGTTTTGTATTTTTGCAATTTAGTTGTTGATTGACTTTTCATGTTTTGCTTTCAGATTGATACATTTTTTTTATTTGTAAAGATAATAAATACATTTCTGGTAACAGTTAAACAGATCATTAAGAGGTGTGTGTATTTCTTTGTAAAGCATACAGTTAACCAGAAGGTGGCAGCATGCACCACATTATGAAAACACTCTGAGCCTTCCTCACCTCTGGTCTCATTTCCATTTTAAATAATCTTATATGATAGATGTCAAATGTTTGATAGGGCTGCTGTTTGAACTATATGAAGAGGGTATCTAACCGACAACATATAGTTCACCCAGGTCATGAGAGCAACATTGTGGTAAAGGATCTGCAGTTGGGATCTGAGAACACACACATCCTGTCCATATGCTGCACACCAACTCCCTGATAAGACAGCATTGTGTGCGACTCTTTCAAACAGCCCTGAACTTCATCATTTTGGTCTTTCAGTCTGCACAGACCAGTTTGGCCGGCTTATCAAACCTGACATGAAAATGATTTGCTCACATCAGTGTGTGTGAAGGGAACTCTGGTGGTGATGTCCAGGCTTTTATCAGCTCTCGCATGGCGGTGATTTCTGTAAACACACACCCTGCCAGCGCCAATAAATCTACTGTTTGTTATTGTTCCAGGTCTTGCGTGCCACTTCGCGCTCCCTTATCTGGTGAGTCCAAAGCAACAGACACAGACAACCTTCCCCAAAAAGGCCTGGATCCCCTAATCCATCTGCTCTGCCAATTGTAAAATACACTCCCAGCGCTGGCTCATTTTGTGACTTTCCCCCGTCCCTCTATAGTAAACTCTCGACAACATAGATTACTCCTATATGTTACTCTTTATATTAACTCCTATACGTCCAGAGAGGCACTGTTGTGCTGTGAATTCTGCCTTTTTTGTTTTTTCCAACTCCATTTTATCATTTCACACAAAGGCTGGATGGGACACACCAACACTGGTGGCTCTGAGGGTTGAACCTGTGATCAGATCAGCTGCAGTTGAAGTACAGAGGAGTTGTGCTAAAGTAAACTGATCAGAAGTAAGCGGAGAAGCCCAAAATAAGGATTAACAAAGACACTCCCTTATTTTCCAGTATGAATAATCTTTACTGTGCTACAGTTGACTGTAAGGACACTAAAACACGCTGTTCTGTTACAACCTTCTCTCATATATTGTTTCCTCCACTGACCGGCCAAGTTGACCTTTGACCTTTTGGAAATAAAATCTTATTACAGTATATCACTGTATCCTTACAGACATTTATCTTAAATTAGTGAATTAATTTGTGACCCCCTGATGAACCAATATCACTGTGATCACCAGCACAGGGGTATTAAAAACTTTGGTTTTGAGGTCTAGGTGCAATTTTAACAACATATCATGGTCTCCATCGGTAAACAGGGGTTTCCAGTCATTCTAATAGCAACTACTTAAACGAAATCACCTGAGGAACTGAACAAGACATGATCCAAACAAAGCTCAAGTAGAAGCTGGTAAGTGGACTTTTACAGACTTTTATACACCTGCAGTGTTGCTAACTAAACCAATTTGTTGGTAGATTTTGAGACTTTTGTCCAAAACATGGCTAGAAGCAGATAGAATAGCTGACATGAAGCTGAATGCAGACTGGACCTGGTATCATTGCAGGATCTGTTGCTATAAGCCACATTCTTTTTCTCTTAAATTCACCATCACGCTGCTAAAAAAGAAATGGGTTTTCATGATGGACATGAGTAGGAGTTGGCACTTTCGTCATCACGGTGGTGGAGCTGTGCTCCCACTGGGACCATCCATACCACTGTACTGTGAGGCACTTTAGATAAAAGCTCCTACATACAGCACATATCATTTTCTGGATTCCTTTGATGTGCCCCTCATACACGCTCAGCGATAGTATGTGCTGCTGTCAGATGGAGGCAGATGCTTGCTGATTGGTTCATTAAGAGGGCTAGACTCTCACTCAAGGTCAGCACACGCTCAGGCAGACAGAGGCTCTGTCACCATCGAGATTAAAATGCTAATGACACATTTTTCATCATCGGGGAGTCATTGACTGCAATGTCCCTGGTATGAACCGGACCGAACCAGCTGTTCAGAGACGGATATGGCTCTTTCAGTGGGGAGGAGAAAGCAGTGAGCTCAGCACATCCACCACTGATGCCTGTCTGGCCATTATAGGAAACTGACTGGAATACTGAACAGCCCTGAAGGTGTGTAGTAGTGGGCAGACACTGTAAATGGTGGACACACACACTTTTCTCCGATACTGCTTTCATTTTAAGGTCAATGTATGCTTTCATAGGGAAATAAAAAATATATTGTTTTACTGTTTCAGATTATGTTTATGCAATACTAACACACATATATGTAGGTTATCACATTATTTATTTCTACAAATGCGGCTATATGGATGGATTGTTGCCAAAACTAAATTCAGTTGTGTTGTTTCACCAGTGCAATGACAATTAATAGTCTTGACATCTTGAAATGTATGTTAGTATCAAGATTCTAGAAATATTGCCTTCACAATTTCTTATTTTTCTTTGTCCTCAATTTTTTTTATATGGGTTTAACTATTTTCATTTCCTTGTGTGAACATTGACTGTAGAAAAACAACAACAACAACAATATATCAAAACCTTCCTGAATAAACTTGCAATGTATAACTTATCTGTCCTCATGTAAATTACAACCCCTAAATTGACATGACATGTCCTTGGTGTCAACATGGAGCTGTCTGCAATGTTAAAGTTAGACTATATGTAGACTTCCACAAGTTACAGTTAATAATATATATTAATAATAATTATTAAAACAGTTGGAACACACAAGTGTTGGTTTGTGGTGACTTCTCTCTGTATTTTATGGTAATTTTCTCTTTCTTACATAAATGTAAAATTCTTGTACAGGCTCACATATAGCCTATATCTGCGACAGCTGCAACCCAGTCTCTCTTAATAGAATATTTCAATAGGACTTGAATATTCCTATAATTTCTTTGTCGATATTTCCTTCTGTGATATGATTTTTGTTTTGTATTGGTCTTTTTATGTCTTCAATCACAGGAATTATATCAGCCAATTTTAAAAAAAACCTATCCCTAAACCATAACCAATGAGAGATGCAAAGCTTTACATGTCTTTGATCAGGGTCTGATCCTTGTGTTGATGCTGCAGTGGAAGAGTTGAAAAGATGTCAAGCTAAACTGAATATTCTACCGACCTGTTTCCTCTTCCTAAACTGAAATATTTTCAGTCGTAAAATAAGAGTCCCCCAAAGTTATTTTGAAATTGGGGGTGACATAGCTACATTGCAAGTGCTGCTGACGCTCAAAGGTCTAACGTGTATTTCTAACTTTTAAGTATGGTTGCATAGTATTTTCAAACCATAGTATAATTTGATTGGAATGCTGGGATCATATAACATAAATGGCATATTAGGGATGAGCCTCGGCTTCCTGTGCTGGTTTAAATTGTAAAGTGTGCATAGCAGATCAATAATTGAGCTTTGAGTGTGGTTTAATGGACACTTCTTACAATACGGGAAGTGTCTGCCCTGGCCTTTCGGTTTAGCCTATATGTTGTAGCTAAATTGTATTTGTTTAGATACCTGCTCATGTGCAAGTACACAGTGGAAATCAGTAGAGCCAGCCTGACTTAAACCAGTAATGTTATTCTCGTCTCCAGGGTACAATATAATAGCCAAGTAAATGGCAACAATCAAAAAGTGAGACAGGTAAAGAGACGTATAAATGAAGAGAATACCACGTGTAGGCTATAGTATAGGCTACATGTGTGTGTGTGTGTGTTTGTGTTTGTTTTAAGGTTTATGTGATATATTAAAAAAAAAAAAAGTACAGTGGACATTCATTATGTCACATAAATATAGTTAAAGGTAGAATGTCATAAGAATAAAATAATCAAAATAAAAATGATAATGTTTTCCTTATCAGTGTAATAAATAAACCATATGACTAAAGTATGCCATACTAATATTATACTATATACCAGACTATAATATAAAATGATGCAGATATTGTTGATAAATGATAATACTGTTGTGGTGGTATGACAGAATAGTGTGTGCATTATTTATATGATAGGAAATAATTTTGTTCCATTATAGTAATATAACATAAGCATATATAAGGTAATAATTTAACAACGTGTTTTGTATCATTACGCCCGTGCCTTTTATTGTGAAAATCCCCAGCGGAAGTCCTGCTCCTCTGCATCCTGAGCGCCTTGGAATCCGTCGCAGGTTAGCTAGCGTTAGGCCAGCCTGTTATGGAAGGAGAGGGAGCACAAGCGAGGGGCTGTCTGATTAAACGGGACTGGCTGGGACTAGTTCTGGGACGTGATTTGGAAAGATAGCGCTACATACCGGAAGAAGCCCGGGGGAGCGTCTTCCTGGCTGAAAACAAAAAACACTACAGAGACAGTGTGGGGTTAGAAATCACGAAGGAAGACAGCCACAGTTACAAGTCCAAACATGGACCCGACAGCAGCTGCTGCACGGTGTCGGACAACCACCCGCCGCCGTTGAGTTGAGCTCGTGCAGCCGCAGTTGGACTTCAACGGCCGCAGCTTTTGTTCGCGTTTTTTTTTTTTTTTTTTTTTTTCATGGGACACAGCCGGGCTTCCCCTCCGCTTCGTCGTTGTTTTAGCCCAGTGACAGCACTCCCCTCGGTTGGTATCTACTGGCCGCCGAGGTGCCTGCATCTTATGGACTCCTAACAGTAGTTTCTTTGCTTTTTTCCCCCCCTCGTCGGTCGGTCGGTGCCTCTGTTGTCAGTCATGTTCGCCGTGCGCATCGTCACCGCAGACTACTACCTGGCGAGACCCGTGAAGGACCTGGACGTCTGCTACTCTGAATTCAGGGAGAGCGACGTGAAGAGAGTGCCGGTTGTGCGGATATTTGGAGCAACACCCGCAGGTTAGTCAGCTCCGTGTTGTTTTATTGTTGTGTCTCCGTGTTATTGTTGTTGTTGTTGTTGTTGTTGTTATTATTATCGGAGGTAATGGTGGCTGTGCAGCTCTGCTCCGCTCTGCTTCGTGCAACAGCACCACGCGGCGTGTCGGTCGGTCGCTACGTGGTCGTGGTGGTGGCGGCTGCTGTTTGAACACAGCGCGCACAAAACAACGTCCGCGCTGCTGTGTTTGTTGGGAGGAAATCTAACGGGTGTAGTGTGTAAAATGACAACAGGAAGATGACTGGGGTGTTGACACGCTGTTTTTCAACGCGGTACTGTAGTGTGCACCGCTGCTGCTGCTGCCGCCTCGTACAGGAGACTGTCTGCAGCGGAGGGAGACCTCCTCTGCTGCCCCCTCCTCTCCCTCCTCACACGGCTCGGCTTTGTTTTATCTCCCCCTGCTCCATCATGGCACGGTGGTGGTGGTGGTGGTGGTTGTGGCGGACACCGCTGGCACCCACAGGGGCTGGACTTCTGCCTCATGAGGCATTCACGGACAGATTACTGTCTTGTCTTTATTGTGGTTTTATTGTGCTTATAGCAACCTGTGGAGTGTTGACACGCTGGACCAAAAAAAAAAAAAAGGCCAGCTTTCCTCCATTTTTTCCCTGCTTAATAAAAGGGGAAAAAAAGAGAGAGGGAACAATGAAAGCAAACATTTTTCACCACAATAGTGATATTTAGTGACTGCAGCAATGTCAGCACCAATGGAAACAGTATGTTGCTGGCAGAGAAAGAGTCTGATTTAGAGGCTCTGCATAAGTATGTGCAGTACAATGGGAAAAGGCAGAAACCATCATGACAGCACATTAATATGCATGAAAAAAGACCAGGGGAGAGTCATGCTAATTGGACTCATTCTCAGGTTGTGTGAATGAAATGCATGTTGACATTACTGACCACACTTATCAAGAAAATGTCATTGCTTACAGATTGCTCCATTTTGTACATGTTGTACAAAACAGATATGATTTAGTGTAGCTGAGTTTTTTTTTTTTTTTTTTACTGAGCTTTGGCACATCCCCTGCTCTTTAATAAAACCATTACAGCCAAACACTCTGGGTACCTTAATCCTCCTGCTGAAAACAATAGAATCATTTCCTGCACAATGGCACAGCATTAGCATCCTTGCCAAATCCTCTTGTGCTTGCCCTGCCCCTCTTCAACTCTTTTTTTTTTGTCAGGAGAAAACAACATTGCAGGTGATTGTGTGTATATTTTAAGCACATTAGTTCACAGTGGGAGGAAAATGGCAGTCAAACCTGTCCCCCCCCCCATAATGTGTCAGTGCTCCTTCGCAGGACAACCTGGAATGTCCGATGGGATGTACCTCAGGGAGGATTAAAGGCTTTCGAGCAGAGAAATGAAGGACGGTGGGTCGGGGGGGTTAGGATGTCACGTCTAATTTGGTTCTCGTCATAAACCGGCAAGTTCCCATGCAGTGGTGTTTGATGTGCATTGGGCATACACATCACACACACATACAGTACACATACACATAGCACTCTCACACTGCAGCAGTGGTAGTCTGGGCAGCTTGTCAGTTTAATGTATGCTGATCAGCAACTCATCAACACTGATTCCAAATAATAATAACAATGTTGTATTTAGGGTCTCAAGCAGGGCGTTACCACATCTGCTGATATCAAATTCACATTATGATGCAAGACTGTAATAAAAATGTGAACAATATTTCCCATGTCATCATGGATAAAATGCCATATCATTGCATCAGTTTTTTTTTTCCTTCTTCTGGTCTGGTCTTCACTCTTCCATTTTATCTCAGTAGTGCGTGTTCTTAGATTGTCGGGTGGCTCCAACACTTAGGCTAGTAATTGTATAGGTACCGTAATACTTAAAGCAACAGTTCCTCTGTCATAGCAACAAAAAAATGAATATCTTAACAGTCTGTTAGAGTCAAATATTGAAACTGGCCTCCATATAGTATGGCAGGAGGGCACGGCATATGGCATTTCACATCAGTCAATATCAATAATATGTAATGACGTAATTGCTATAAAGACTTGGAGAAAAACATTTGAATTTCACAAATTTCTGAACAAAGATTTTCTCCTGCACATCCTTAGCAATGTACTGTGCTGCTGCCTGGGTAATGTGCTTTGTTTGGATGTTTGGTCATGCGGCGTAGTTTCTGAGCTTCTTTCCAGCATGGAGAGATACTGGTTCTTCTGACCGACAACAAACACCTGGTAAATGATTGGCTGTTTGCATGTCACTTGTGCACGCTTCATTATCATGTTTAGATGTTTATGAGCCAGGCAGGGGGCACACCTAACTACCGGTCTTTCTATTCTATCAATGTTCTTATTGCTAAACTTGTTGAGTTTATTTAGAGGCTGTCATACACACATTGCTTTGGCTTTATCTCTCAGTCCTGAGATACAAGATTTGCAGTTTACAACTAGATAAAATCAAGAAAAGAAGCAGGTTTTCTCATTTCAGACACTGAATTTTTTGGCTTTTGTTTGATACATGACTCAGATTAACCCTTACCTACGCCAATATTTTAATCAAATAACTGATTAATCGATTAATCATTGCAAGCCTAAACCACACTAGAAGGAAATGCAGCATTTACCAGCCCTGGTTACATCATTGTAGGTGCTCAGACTATGGGTCACTGTGACTGTGTCCTGTGTCATGTCAACAGTTTTGTGCCTCTACCTTAATTTTCTTTCGCTGAAATCACCACTATCACCAAGTGGAAGTATAGTTAGTGATATGTAGAGGAAAAGTGTGTGTGTGTGTTGAGGTAAAACTGTATTTTTCATACCCAAACAATCGCTGTACACTTGGCATCTAGGGGCCAAAGTAAACAGGAAGCAGATTAGTCGCACAAAATGCCACAAGAGGCTGCTAACAAAGACAACAAGGTCAGTAACGCTTGTAATTGGTTTTCCGTCTTGTTTTCACCACTGGTAGTTGAGGGTGATGAGACCAAATCACGGAGTCACTGTGTCTGTCTATGTCACGGTTTCCAGAGGTTTCAGCTTCTGCCCCTCCCGTCTATAACACAACCACCCTGTGGAGTTTTCACAGTAAAAAGAGGTCAGCAGCGTTTCCAGAAGTGTCAATTTCAGGTGTTCAAAAAGCTCCGAACTCCAAATTGAATTTTTCCACTGAACTTTTGAAATGTCACAGAAGGAAAACTGCTGATGTGAAACTTACCCACACAGTTAAGAGTGACACAAAAAACTACATAGGAAGCACTCTAATGAACTTGAATGGGTGGGATTGTTGTCACAACATTGATCTTGGCTAAATACTGACACCTCTGATTGGTCATCAGTCCTGTCACATATTTTTAACTTTAAAAACTTTGGGCAGAGTTTTCCTGAGTGTGCACACGCAGCACTTGGCATCATCTCTCTGTTGCGTGTGTGGTTTGAATCAGAGTCTGTGTTGTTTCAAGTTGCATTATTGACAACACAGCCTGTCTGTAGTTTGTGTGCCGTGGTAGGAGACCCGCATATTTGCCTGGTTGGACTCTCCTTTTGCTCAGTTTATGTATCACTTGTGGCGAGCCGCAGCCAGAGTCAGCTCTGCGTTTCCAGAAATAAAATTACATCACCATCTGGAACACATTGAAGCAAGGCAGGAATCTCTTTTTCTTCCTCTGGAGCTCCGGATCAGGCCACACCCACCATCAAGAATTAGTTTTTTTTATATTTACTGTTCCCTGCATGTGATTTTTCCTATTGTTTGGCCTGAGGGGGAAGCAGCTCACGAGCGGTTCTGCTAAATGTGTGTCGGCTTTTATCACATCAATGTGTTTACCCCCGGTGTAAGCAGCGGTCAGCAGCAGTGCATCTGCACCATGTGGCTCTGGCTACAACCCCCCCCCCCCCCCCCCCCCCCCCGGCCTCATGCTCTCTGTCCTTTCCTGACCCATGCAAGCACACCCCCACTCCCACAGTCAGCCCTATGTAATTTGATGCCACACTTGTACTCTTCCTCCTCCCCTCTCTTTGTTAGCATTCAGCGAGTGGCCTGCCAACGTCGCACTCTTCCTATACCTGCATTCCCATCCCATCTCTGACGTAGCGGAGGGGAGGAAAAAAACAGAAAGGCCTTTGTTGTGAGAATCACACTCGTGATCAGAATTGCAATATGCGTATTAAGAAGTTGGTTTTGATAAGCTCCCGGGGCAGGAAACATTGGGGAATTGCTGTCGATGCCGCCGCCGCTGCTCTGACAGCATTGATCTAATGCCGACTAGCTCGGTCCAGATGCGCTGACAGGCCCTGGGCCCCCGTGACTACAGGAGGCACAGTGTTTGGTTCCTTGCTTTGGACATGCACACTTGAGTATTTGGTGTGTGTGTGTGTGTGTGTAAGAGGGAGAGAGAGTGGGGGGAGAGCATGACCAATTGACCTGAATGACAGGGCCAAGAAGTGAGGCACAGTGAAGAATAAAAGCGGCCTCCCCACCCCCGGTTTAGATCTCTCTGGGGGCCCCCTTAATGCCATCTGAAGGAATTCCTCCCGGATCCATTAGAAGGGTAATAGGTGGACTCGAACAGGCCCTGTGGCTCATTAGGGAGGTTATTGTCCACTCAACTGTTTACCTTCCTTCCCTTCTTATCGGTTACTCAGGTTCAATTATCCTCCTTTAACCACTGCTCTGGTTGCTTGTAATTGATTTATAATGAACAGAGATGTCAGTTTGTTGATATGGCGTCTCTAGATCTCCCGTCCTCACGATTTTCCAGTTTTCTTTCGGGGAGTGTCTGATGAGCGATGCATGTCATTTCTGCAGGTTTATCAGAGCCACATTGGTGACAGAGGAGAGTCACAAAACATTGCTCCACACTAATTCTGTCACACTGTGGTGTTTTTGATCACAGATGGCAGTGGACCAGCTTGTTGTCAGGTTAAATGAAAGGTAGCCTAGTAGTTTTATAGAATTTCTTCTTCTGGTGTATATTAAAATCTCCACGTTGAGGACACAGGAGGCTGTTATATGCAGGTATACCGACTGTTCAGATTTGAAGGCAAGACAAGATCGGCTTTGACGAAATTTAACCTGAAAACTGTTGATGATGAGAGCTGGAGAGGCCAAAATGAGGGATGCTGGGAGGTCGGACTTTGTCTGGACACATCAATCTGATTCAACACATCATCCTCGATAGTGTCTGTAGAAGATGTCACAGGATGTGTGATCACAAGGACAGGGGGAGAGAGACCTTACAGCCAGATTTGTCATGTAAAGAGTAGTGTTGGGCGATTTTGACATTCTCAGATCGTCCCAATCGCCCTCCCTGGAGATCGCCGATAGACCTATCTATCGCCGGGGTACGGGGGGACACCTCGTCGGGCTGTAACATACAGTAACAGGGCTGGCGTCGGCAGCCTAGTCACAGCCACAACACCACCAGCTAAACGTGTTTCCTCAAATTTGAGGCGGAGTGGCCACCCTGTTTACCACAGAGATTTTGTGTGCGGTCATATGACTACCTGGCTCCGTCTGATTGGACGTCGCCAGTGGCTGCATTTGATTGGTGAAACACTGTCATTTGACAGAGTATCTGTTGGAAGCAGCCAGAGAAGCGGCTTCATTAAAACAAAACAAACAGATTGCGCATTGGATCAATAAAAAAAGTAGCGAGTGTGTGTGTGTGTGTGTGTGTGTGTGTGTAAAATCGGCAAGAAAACAAAACAGCGCCGATCGTCCTTCCAATCGCCGATTGACGATTGGATCGCCAATCGGCACAACCCTAGTAAAGAGTATTGGTGTTCTTGGCCATTTAGACTGTGGAGGTGAGCACCAGTATGTTACCAAAGTGGAATATATGGAGTATGATTTGGAGCGAGTGGAGGGAAGCTAAAGATTGGTGTGATGTGTGATCTTATTCTCTTGTTATAAATACATGGAGGGATTACATTGATAATGGTACTGACTACCAAATCTCTGGTATGACATCCCTACTAGTCTCTCCTGCACTCTGTGCCTGTGGGAGGGGCTTCAGGGTGAAACAGAAAGCAGAGCGGAGGAGAGGAGCGATATATCACTGTGAATAACAGACAGCTGCAGCAGGAGCTCTCACACTCAGCTTGGATAAAACGAGTGCACATGCATTAGGTAAAAAAAACACACATTTTCTTTGCTTATACTTTGGGAGGGGGAGGGGATTCAATTGTGAGGGTAGTGCATGACCCCCCCCCAATGCAGTGGGCTGGGAAACATTGATCAGTATGAATGAACCCAGTAACCCCTCCAGCCATCACATGGATACACACGTCACTTGGACCCGTACAGTTGTGTGTGTTCATCTGTCATCCAGCATAACAGGCATACTGTAACAATCGTCGGTTAGAGTGGGGATGTCTGAGACCACCACCCCCAGTCTGTGTCCGCTATGTTCACTGGGTTAGTTGTAGGGCTGGGACGATATGCTTTTCTCCCGATTCGATTCTTCTACGATTTTTTGGATGGCGATTCGATTTAAATTGCGATTCTACGATATTGCCGATTCTCTCGATTCTTAGTCTGCATTTTTAACATTTATCTGCACACAAATACTGTAGGAGCCTATAAATTAACATACTCCATTATAAAGTGAACTTAAACCCTTTTCAAAACCTGTACTCTCTGTATGTAAAAAAGGCTAACAAATGCACATTGCACAATATTTAAAAAAAATAAAAATTCAAAAATACATTCACAAAAAAAAAAATCGATTTTTTATTTTTTTGAAAAAAAAAAATCAATTTAAAAATCGTCAAAAAAGATATTGCGATATTTATGTGAATCGATTTTTTCTCCCACCCCTAGTTAGTTGCCTCTTCTGTGAGCCAAAGGATTCCAGCGGCCCTCAGCAGAGCACCACGTCGATCAGATCGGCCCACACAGGAAGTCAAACACCGAGCATCCGGTAAATTTCAAAATCAAACACAACAACAAACTTTCCGATCGTAATCATAACTGGTACAAACAACAAGGTGCCAAGCAGTCAGAGGGTCCTAAAACTCATGACAGGATGTCATGGATGAAAAAATATTAATCATGGAGGTTAGGGGTGTCACGATTCTCCAAATCCTCGATTCGATTTGATTTTCGATTTTAGGGTCACGATTCGATTCGATTCTCGATTTTCTTTCTTTTTCTTACAGCACAGACGCCTATGCTATTTTCAGACTAGTCTACGATCATTGGTTTTATTCATCAAATTTTGTACAGTAAATCTTATTTCAAAAGATGGGATACATATAAATGATGCAATTTCCATAATGTATCACATTAGGCACTAATGGTCACATTTAAATAATTTCTTTACAATATAAAGGTAACATGCCCCCAAAAATCATGATCCAGGGTCCAAAATTGCCCCCAAGGTTTTGAAACAAATATATTTATATCTGTACATTATCATAATTTTATTTTCATTAATTTACCGTCGTGTCTCATTATTCTCCTGATGTCGGCTTAATATAATGTAAACGAGATTGCGCTGATACGCGAGAGTCATGTGACAGCGGGGCAGAGCTGCAGCTGCTGCGCTGCCATGGACCTGATGATCAGGTCCTGATCAGACTGGCGGTGGCCCACAGTCAATCAGTCCCGGATCCTCCACCGTCACCAGACCCCCGAAAGCCCCCGCAAATAATACATCGACAAAAAGTGGCAAGTTGCACCTTTTCGTCGGCGTATTATTTGCGGGTTTTTTTTTTTTTTTTTTAAATCTTATAACGTCTCAGCAACATGCGGCTCTCAGTGCTGATCGGTGTTGTGTAGTTAGAGCTGTGTCTCCCTCCTGTTTCCCAGGTAGGAGGGGGACAATAGCCCACCAGGGCTGGGTGATAAAACGCTATAAATTGTGAAATAACTTTTCTTCGATAGAAATATGAGACGTGGTCGATAGGTTCCGCTGCGCCGAACCAATCATGTGGCTGGAATAGAGCCGGTCAACATGTGCATTTGTTTGGGTTGCTGCAGACGTGCACAGCAGCTGACACCGCCGGTAAAAAAAAAAAAGCGAGAGAGAGAGAGAGAGAGAGAGAATGAGTGAGTGTTGTCTCGAAATAAAAAGTCTGACAACGGGCAGTTGTACTGTAGCTTTGCGGCGGGGGGGGGGGGGGGGGGGGGGGATCGTCGATCCTCTCTTTGACTTCGGTGCTCGAGATCGTGACGTAATTTCGATCGATTTCGATAAAAAATCGAAATCGTGACACCCCTAATGGAGGTGGAAAACTACAATATTTTACGATACAACACGCCCGATTTAAGAGTAAGTAGCCTGACAGAAGATCAACCTCACAAAGACAAAGGGATCTGTTGTTAACATTTTAATCTCACTTTATACACGGCTGTTATCACGATAGTTTGTAGTTCTCCAGTGATCTTCTCTGGTCTCCAGCTGAGTCAGAGACGGATCTAGTGGAAATTGGGGGTTAGGTTTATACCTTCATGCTACGTCCAATGAACAGTTTAAAAGATGAGACTGACTTTGCCTTTGTCCATCAAACTTTCAGTTCCCTGTCGTTACCCAAGTGTAGACAGAGGCTTATGTTTTTAAACCAGATTTATTAATCTCACCCTGAGTGTCTTGTAGGACATTAGACCACATAGGCTGTGATGAAGCAGGTTGGAGTTGTTGTTTAGTTGTTGTTGTCCTCCAGTAGCTGCATGCCAGATGGCTTTGCCAGTGAGGTAATGTGATTTAGTTCATCTCCATGGTGCGATGGATGCCCCCTCGGTAAGAGGGGAGTGGAGGGATAACAGGAAGTATTTTGTCTTTTGATGGAGCTGTATTAAAAAGCCAGCGTTTGATGTGAAGTGCCTGCTGATGCAGGGGCCTGCTGAGCGAGGGCCGCTGTTTGTAAAGTAGTATACTCCGGCTGCGCCTCTTCTTTTTTTCTTTTTTCTTTCTTTCTTTCTTTTTCCAAACAGGTTTCTGTGATGTGGTTCTGTGTGGTCTGAGGAGAGAGGCCTGTGTTGGCACGTGGTGTTGGGTCATTTCAGGTCCTGCGCTCAGTGTCGGGGCCCTTCCACTCTCCTCCTGCACTATTGTCCCCACAGAGAGAGAGAGAGAGAGAGAGAGGAGGGGCCCTCTGCTTTGTCCAGCCATGCCTGTGAGAGAGGGAGACTTCCCACTCTGTGTTCCCTCAGGGCCTCTGGCTCTGCTGCAGGAGAACTCTGCAGTGTTTCAAGGCAGATTAAGACCTTGTTTAAAAAGAATGAAAGAATTTGGCAGGCTGAGGAAAAAGCTTGAATCGCTGCTGGAGGGGTAGAACGCTTTGAACCCGCCATGCTGCGCCATTCAACAGGGATGTTAATGAGGCCTGTGCGTGTGTGCGTGCGTGAGCCTGTGTGGTGGTGGTGGCTGTGCACATTTGCACGAATGCACACAGAGAAAAACAAGGTGATCAAGTTTTTATCTGTAGCGTTTTGGGGTATATCTGCAAATTAGGGTACAGTAGCAGTGCCTCCTGTTAGAGCTCTGGTTTGTCTCTGGATTTTATTTCCTGCATGTGATATGAATTGCTGCTTCTCTTGTATAGCTCTGGATCAGACCTGGTTGAGAGCTTTAAATTGCTGAGAGAAAGTATTGTTCCCCCTCTTATGATGGAAGCCTGAAAAATGTTAATCGCACCTCAAATCTCAAAACAAGACAATGCTTCGGTCTTTCACAAACTCACCAGATCTCTCTGTATAGATTTCTTCGTCTAGCCTATTTACTTAAAGTCAGTGCATTTTTCGGTACCTGTGCAAAGTCCACTCTTCCTCTGGACAGCTGGAGACCATCCCCCGCCCCGTCTCTCTGCTGCTGTTTCTGTTCAGTGTGAGACTGCAGCGGGAGCGGAAACAGTGTTTGATCAAATTTGAGTTCCAGAGCTGTGTACAGTCAGTTTGAGGGCAGGCTTATTAAAACGGGGATTGGGAGGGAAATTCTGGAAGCCCTGGTCTAAAAATAGCACGGCTTGTGTGCGAGTGTGTGTGTGGTTTAAATGCAATCACAGTTGTGTCTTTGCAGATAGAAGGCAGGCTGGTGGTTGTTGCTGCCGTTTAACACCGTCTCCGGTTGATTGATACATATTTGGCAGACATTAACTATGCCACCTTTTTATTACTTGAGGAGTGACATGTCTAGACCTGCTCAGTTCTGTTCGTTTCCGGTCTCTGTTCTGTTCTCCGACCGGCAAGACGTGCAGTGAATATCAAATTTCATCTGAACTGAGGAAAGGAGGACAGGCGGTGCTGGGAAAATCTCTCGTGTTGTCTGGTGAGAGATTGCTGCCCCCTTATCAGAGAGCAAACTGTGGACACACACACACGGCTTCTTCTACCACTGTGGCAAGTGGCAACCACTTCTCCTTGTGAAATCTGCAGCATCTCTCTGCAGGTTGTCCTGTCACATCAGGGTTTGCAGGCCAGGCAGGGCTTTCTTCTCCCCCTCATCATTATATACCTGATGCCTCACAATGAAAATGTGAAAACAGAATTTGCAAATTGCAAAGCAAGCCACTATTCCCCTCCCTGGGAGGGAAACCCCAGAGGAGTCCACACACTGCTCAGTCGCCTTTAAGGCTTCTCAGCTTGTAGCTGTTGAGTCTGACTCAAAGATTTACGCAGATGTAGCCAGAATCAGAAATGAATTTATAATGCAGAGAAATTGCAGTAACCTACAAACTCCATGGAGCAGAGACGTGGCATGTGTGTATTTGCCTAGTTGCCAGGCTCATGAAGTACAGGCATTGTACTGAGAAAAGGCGCAAATGCAACGATGGAGACTCAATATTTCATCATTTAAATAAATAATTGTCATTAACTGTTTTTTAATCCAGTCCAAGTTTTGTGAGTTTTCCACTCTGGACACCACCAGCCTGGCAGAGTGAGTGTGTGCAGCAGCAGCAGCCTGTAGCTCGTCACTGTGCAGAGACTCGTTTGGGTCCAAACCTGCGCTGGAGCCAGAAAAACAGCCCAGAAGTTGCTGGAGGGAGGAGGTGAAGAAGACATGGCTCCAAAGAAAGACAACAAGCACATTTTCCATAATAGCTGCTGCAGTCTGAGGAGAATAATAGTAACTGGATTGAAAAGGTGCCTGTCTCTGTGATCAGCATCACAGATGTTGTGGCCAGTGTGTTTTTTTGGGTGTTTGTGAGTGTGTGTGAGTGAGAATCTCCCTGCCCGTATGTCCTCGTCGCTGCTGCAGGCACCCCGAGGGTTTCCCCTCTGCCGGTCACACTCTCTGCCAGTCTGCTCTCTCTCTCTCTCTCTCTTCCTCTGCTATACTCAGCCTCCACTCCTCCACCTCCTCCTCCACCTCCTCCTCTTCTCTTCTTTCTGTCCTCCACATTCCTTTGTTTTACTCGACATGCTGTTCCAGTTTTGAGGATTTTCACTTTCTCCCCCTGAATGGCATCAGCATTTCCTTTCATCTCTCTGTGCTGTCCCTCCTCCTCCTCCACCTCCACCGTCCACATTGTCCTGTCCTGCCTCTGCAGCAGGAGAGTTACTGCACATGGGGCAAAGAGAGTGTTTACAACTGGAGCTGCTTTGGCCTTTGCCCTGATCCCACCAACCCCTCCCCACCCCTCTTTGCTGTCCTCATCAACTCGAAGCCTCACACTCCCTTTAAACCCTCCTCTGCCCTCCACACCCACCTCTTCCTATCTTGGGGGCCCCATTCCCTTGCATGCCTGAACATTAAGGATGGTGGCAGCCATTGGTTGGGGCTAATAGAGAGGTGGTGTAAGTGAAGTGGACAGGTCCTTTTGTTGGGACAGGTGTAGACCAGGGTTCACTCAGTCCACACTTTTAATTTCAGTCCCTTAATCCTTCCTGCTGAACACCGGTTATAACAGAACCACTTATATGTGGTAGTCTGTTTGTAGTTGTGTTTGTTTGTTTCTGTCTCTCTCTCTGGGATTAATTCTGACATGGAGCTGTTACCCAGGAGACGAGATTGTTTTCATGTGGCGTGGAGGACTAGAGGAAAAAAAGCTGGATCAATGATGAGATGTCACACACAAGAATACAATCCTGAACATGTCAGTGTGTTGTGCTGCCTACTTCTTAGAGAGTGGTTGTGTTTCAACACCCACCCACCCTCCTCCTTCCTGCCGTCTCCCCTCCCTCCTCCTCCTCTTCATAGTGCTTCGCTGTAGGACTTCAGTGTGTGTGTGTGTGTGTGTGTGCCTCTTCTGGCCCTGCCCTACTCCTGCCCTCCGGCTGTGCTTGGCCTACATGGCCTTCACTGATGCTCCCCATATTTCTGCACAACACTCAGGCCAAACAGCCCCCCCCCTTCTCTCAGCCTCTGTCTTTGCTGCTAGGAGGAGGTCAGCTGAGATTATATGGGAATAAAGTGTCCTAGTTCACAGGGTTCTTCCTGTAAAACTCTCAGCCTGCTAATTACACTGCTCTTTTCTCTCTGTGCTTTTTGTCTGATTTGTCGCTCGCCCTCTTTCTCTCTGGCTTTTCCCTTTCTTCCTCTTCTCAGTTTGTCTCCTCTCTCTCCCTCCTGCTCTCTCTGGCTCTGTCCGTCTCATCTGTTTCTGTCCACACTGTAAAAGCCAATTTCTTGTCTTGCTCTGCACAGACCCATCGCCTCCCATCTTCTCGCTCTGCAGCTGTTTCCCTTCAAACATTGCACACATTTAAAGTGGATTTCCAAAGTGCTGGCTAAATTAAATGCAGACAACTAAAGAGTCAAGATTACATAACCAGTAACTTTAGATCCGCCAGTTCACGACAGCTTCCCACCCAGTATGAGACCTCAGCCATTTTTGAATGAATGGATTTATCTCTTGTGTGTCTGTCTGTCCACCTATCTATCTGTCTGTCTGGTCTGGTCTTCCTTCATTCATTTCTTCTCGTCCCTGTGCTGATTGTGTTAAAAGCCATGTCGGTGATAGACCCCTCCACCCCTCACTATCTCACTTGCTTTTCACAGTTTGAAAAGAAAAGACCATAAGTGAGAGTGTGAGTCATTAGTCTGTCAAGTCTGACTGGAAAGTCTTTCGGAAATTGTAAGTCACAGACTGGGTTCTTCGTTCTTCATCGGTAGCGAGGAACCGCTTTTAGTAAAAGCGCAGCTCCTGTTGTCCCTCGCCTCGAGTGCTGAATGATGAAGAGTTTTTTTATCATCACCGCGATATTAACATTTCTGACAAACACAAAACACTGACTGAAATGTGAGTAAGTTGAATGAAAACGATGTACATGCCAATGCTGTCACACAGGGCTTTCAAGGTTTCCATCCCTGACCCAGTTAGATCGGTCGTAGCTGTTGCCTCCATCTGCACCGTCTCCTCGCCGACCACACGGCCGCGCTAAAGAAATAAGCGGGTCGGTACGATCACTGTCCAGACCAGCCGGCACCGTAGCGCGGCCGGCCCTCGACTCTGGTGTTGATATTCATGAAGATTGATTTATCTCTGCTTTGTCTGCCTAACGAACGTCTGGCATGAAGCACAAGTTACCAAGTCACCATCTGGTCAGCCTCATCCTGTCTGCTCCAGTGACTGGCTCAACTGCACTGTCTGTCTCCTCAGCTGAGGGAGACGCCAGGGAGAGCTGGCACCGAGGCACGTGTGTGTGTATGTGTGTCTGTTCTCCGGCAGGCTCAGCTTGAGCAGTAGGGGCACGCTGGCATCAAAGTGGTCATTAAGGAGGAGCGCAGAGCTCATTGTGGTCCCCGACAGGAAACTGGGGCAGGGTGTCAACGAGCCATCCTGTCA
The DNA here is from genome assembly GCF_905171665.1 of Trachurus trachurus. Taxonomy (NCBI): domain Eukaryota; kingdom Metazoa; phylum Chordata; class Actinopteri; order Carangiformes; family Carangidae; genus Trachurus; species Trachurus trachurus. The sequence continues at coordinate 18,641,505 of NC_139910.1, read as the reverse complement.
GAAGTTACCTTTAACACAGGTGAATTGTAATGGAAATCATTTTAGGTCTAAATTCTACTAACTTTACTGAGGTTGAATGTACATTTGTTTGTCAAAATGTATTGTTATGTAGGTGTTAAGTACCCATGAGTTCTGATATTACCAATTGTGTTTAAAGGTCAAACGAAAGTAGTTTTTCTAAAAGGTTGATGTAATAGGCTAACGATAGTTTGGTGCAGGAAAAAGCCGATAACTGATTCATCAGTCAATTAACCATGAAAAAAAGCACAGGAGTCAACAGTCCAGACGGCTTGTAATGCAACACATTTTAAATAACTCCTTTTGTACCCCGCTGTCTCCCATTAAAGAGGAGCTAAGTAGCGTGGCCATGCTACATTTTTACCTTAAAGCAGAAGTGAGTGGTGCGGTCGTTTTCGCTAATGCTGCGTTCCAGGCAGGCTTTTGAAATCGTAAATTACAGCTTCAAGTCACAACTTACGACTTTGTAGCGTTTCAGGCAACCCACTCGTGTTTTTCCGACCTGTTTTACCGGTGAAAGTCACTATAACGGCCACTCGTAACTTCCGACCGGTGAACTCGTACCAGATCGAACTGGTACCACTTCACGGTCGGAAAAATACGAGTTTCCTTGAACGCACCATAACAGTCCTCGTCTCTACGTCACCACATTCACGGCGTTCCTTGGCTGCACACACAGCCCTGCATGCCGTTCTCTCTCCTCATTGGATAAAAACTGTAGGATACGATAAATGTTTTCTCTTCGGCTCAGAGCAGAGCAGAGGGACTGAGAGACCCGTGTTTCAGTCCAAACACTCTATGTAAGTGATTGCTGTCGGAAGATATAACTATTTAAGACTTATACTAACACAAATATATCACTCACTTCTGCTTTAATTAAAAAGCTCCGGACTAATTGTGATAGTTGTGATAGTTAACTACATGACTTGTGACTTGTTACGAGTGAGAATGGAGGCTCTCTGCCTGGCCGTCTCTGCGGCACCGCGACACAAACGTCCGTAAGATATTTTTGGGGCATTTTTTGCCTTTTAATTGACAGGACAGCAGAGAGAGAGACTGTGGGAATGACACCCAGTAAAGATCAGCACAGTCGGGTATCGACCTCGCGATCACTGCATTGGGCATCGTCAACATGGGATGTACCACTTGACCACTGAGCACCACATGTTGAAGTATAAAATGATCCCACTGGTACATTCTTGGCTTATGTGTGTGGGTCTGGTGCAATAAGATGATGTAACCTGACTGTGTGAACGGTGCACAGCCATCAGCTACTATTGGAGCAGATAATGACAATTTATATAATGTTCAATCTGCATTTGATTAATCTGTTTTGCCGATTAATTGGTCTATAGTTGTGTTCTCAGTACTGGAGAAACTAAGAAAATGGATTTTCAGTTGGTTATTGTCACATTAAAGTTCTCTTGTTCATTTTATCTCACCAACTCTGTTTTTGATAAACACATTTTCACTGGATGTTTCCAGTTTTCCACCAACCAGTTTGCAGGTTACTTGTCTTGGGTCCAGGTGTGTTTTGTTTGCTGCAGCCTTGAGCCCCCTCAGACTAGTTCAACATGATATGAAGAAAATCTGCCATGTGCAATAATAGTGTTCAATATTGGAATGAGCGGTGGTATCAACAAAAGCATTAGTGCCATTAAAATCTTAAGGACACCCCTCCCTATTGATTCCTGAGGACCGGACACAAAACGCTTCTGTCGGATGGAAGTAGTGTTTTTTTTTCATCCTCTCTCCATAAGGCCTTAAGAACTGTACAGGAGCCGTGCAGGAAGACCTACAGCTTGCTCAGGACCAACCAGGCTGGGACGTCGTCTGTCCTCTCCCCTTGGCTTGTTGCTCAGGCCCGCAGCCAGGAGGGCCGATGCATTTGTCCAGGCTTAAACGAAGTCCAGACACAGTCGGAAAGGGAGAGTTACCCAGCACAGTTTGAGGCTTGGACCCAGCTCTGCCTTCTACAGCATAAATTTGTGTTTTGGGAAATGCTTTGTCAGTAAGCCATAATTGTGCAGCAGTAATTGGAACCATCCTGAAATAGTACGAGGAAATGACTCTTTCTGTATACCGAGACTCAGAATGTGGTGTATGTTAATGTTGGAGTTTACATTTCACTTAAGGAGCAGGAAGACATTTGCAGTGGACAGTGTTGATGATTGTTAGGAGCCCAGGGTGTTGTATTACAGTACACTAGTAGACTACAATAAGCCCCTTTTGACTGGGGTGCATAAGACTACACTATGCCCGCCCGGATCTGCTGCTAAGTCGACACTGAAGATTAGAAAGATGGAAACTTAATCACCGGTGTGACACAATCAAATATTATTAAAGAGACCCCGAGGAGTTTGCTTTTGGTTATAAAAGAGTCTCATATTAATGTGGATGAGTCTACATTACCCACACTTGTTAACTGGTCCATTTTCAATAAATATATCATTTTGTCTTTATAGTTATTTTGATATTATTATTTAGTGGTCGACTCGCCCAGCATTTCCTGGTTTCGGTTTCCCGGACGCTGCCTGGTGGGTCATGGGAACCGGATCACTAGTTGGCATCGTTTATGGTCAGAACTACAACGGTATCTGATCGTCTTCGAACCTCCGACTTTTGTTCTTGATGAATGAAAACATTCTTGGCAAATGCTTTCGCTTTCGTCTGCCTTGCGCCGGTCCAAGAATTTCACCGTGCGCACGGAGGCTCATGGGAAATGTACTCGTAGTCCCTTTAACAATTTCTGAATGGATTCTTAGGCGAGACTGTTGAGGGTGCTGCTGTGTTTTCACTGGAAGCGACGCAGCACCAACACTGGAAGACCGAACCTCCTCTTTCTATAACTTCTTGATCAACGCAGTCAAGTGGTCGGCGGCTTGGCAACAGACGAAGCAGCAGTCGGATGTGTTTAATCAGTGTTGCTGGGTGGGGGTGGGGGTGGGGGGGTGGGGGGGGGGGGGGGGCTCACAGTCAAGTTCTGTGTTGTGTCACTCTCACTGCAGCAACCCCACAGCCATCATCAGCATCACCCCGTCAGTGCAGGAGGACAGGAAGACACGGTGACGATCCACACTTTGGGGAGCGATGCGCTTGGTTTGAGTGTCATCTGCAATTATGTAATTGCAGAGGTTTGTGTGGACGCCTGCTGCTGCCAGAGTATCGCACCGTGATGAACACTGCATGTCTGCTCTTGACAGTCCATTGAGAATCCCTCATTCACCCTATAGGAGCTATAGAAGCATATAGGCTATAAAGTCATTGCTGGTCTGCATTATGATTTTTTTTTTTTAAAACAGGCAACATAAAGCCCTCATTCATCTGTAGATTCCATCCCTCCGCCCTCCAGCTGTAATTTCAATGAGCAGATGATGGCAGTGAATCCATTAGAGAAACTGTGATTTAGCGGGTTGTCGCCCTCCTCTGTTCACTCCGCCTCTCATTGCAGTCAACCCCCCCCCCCTCAGACACACACAGCAGCTTTGTTCATCTTCTTGCTGTGTGTATCTATATATCCCTGCATGTCCGACTTCACGGCTGACGTGATGTTTGTGTCACTGTCCCACAGTAAACGTTCTGTAATCTTTCTTCAAGGATCTCAGTCTGGGAACTGCGCTCACTAACGTTTACTGGAATCCATCTGGACTGACCCCAACATCCTGGAGAGACATAATCACACACATCACCAGCAATTAACTCATTAGAGCAGTGGCAGAGAATATGAAGGCTGGTGCCAGTGACGCTCCTCTGGCAGAGGGAGCCGTTGATTGGCCGCTGTCGTCATGCAGAACAGTCGTTCCTGCGAGGAGCTGACTATATTTATATATTTGTAGGGGTAAGAAACAAAAAAAACAACAACAAGAGACACTTCCAATTCCATCAGCAGGCTGAAGGATCTGTGTGGGTGGTGGATGTTTGTGTTTTTCTGTCTAGACATCTGTTTTTTAGACCAGTACCTATCAGCAGAAGACTTGCTGCTTGAAGAACAGATTTGAAATGTAGCCCCCCCTCCCCCTGGGCCGCAACGAGGTGGAGAGGATGTGAGCAAAATAAAAACGCTTCTTTCTTTTTCTTTTTTTTAATAACGAAAAAAAAGGTTTTAATGCTCAGTCTCTTCTGATATGATGTATGTGATAAATAATAGATTGTATTGTGATATGACTCATGATTTCATACAAGTTGTATTATAATTTTAATTCATTGTACAGGTGCAATATCTGAATCACAGGGGCTGTATTTTAGATAAAAGTTGTGCCAACATTGTTCAGCTGCTTGCTACAGGGCAGGCAAATCATATTCTCTGACTATACGTGACAAACATATGCAAAACAACAAGTAAAATGCAACAACAACCATTCCAGCCTGCAATTTGATCTTGTAATTGCATATCACAACATCAGCCGAAAACATCTCAGCACAATTTTATTTTGCATATGAAAGTGTGAACCCTGTCCCACCATGTATCATATGTCTATTGTGATATTTGGCATTAATATCAAGGTGCACTTTGGCACTTTCCTCTTGCTGTCTCTCTCTGCCATTATGTTTGTGTGCAGCATGCGCGACTGTGACGTCGGCTCTGGAAGTGGTGGGAGTGCTCAGTCTCTTAGATGTCACACAGCTCTCCCTGGGCTTTTTTTTTTTTTAATTAATACCAACACTGGCTTCATTAACATGTTCTTCCACTCCTCCCCGTGGCAGCTGTCTGTCTGATTACAGACTCACAGTCTCGCTACTCCCCCCACCCCCCTCAACCTCTGAGAGGGAATGAGAGAAAAAAAATATGAACTCAGTGCACCGTGTTCACGTGTAGAGCGTACAGAGCTGCTGCTGTGCTCGAGAATAACTGGCAACATGAAATGTCACTTTCCCAACACGGTCTCAGATGAGACTACTTTGCTGGCCAGATGTGTGGAGATGTGTTTTCTGTTACGGCTGTTATGTACGAGCCTGTTGCCTGGGAAAAAGAGCTCTTGCGCTCCAAGCTTGGACCTTGAGGAAATCTCAATCTCTCTCTGCCTCCGTGTTCTGCTGTCGTGTGTTTTCAGCTTGTAGTAGTCGTCTTAGTTACAGAGCGAGGATTTGCTGCAGAATCCACAGTTGTGGATATTGGCTCTGTGTATTTACATATTTCAGCAGAAGGAGACGGAAACTCACCTCATTATCCCACAGCACCACCACCGCTGGTAGTACAGATTGTAACGTTTGCCACGTAATGTGCCTGTTTTCCTCATAACAAACGAAAGGAGGGGAGGGGTGGGGGGGCTCCCAAACTGGAGGTGAATGTTTGAAACCGTGGCTGGCTACCAGGCATAGAGGCTGACAGAGTAAACACACCTCACTGCCAAGGAAAAAGTTAGCAGCAATGACTGATGGCCGGCGCTGACTCCACGCTCCCGCTCCGGAGGAAACCTGGCGTCGTCGGAGCCTCAGCCAGCCGTGTGTTGAATCTGCAAACGTAAACCACTGGAATACACGGCTCTGCAACAGAACATTTAGATGTGAAGCACTGCAGGTTCGTCCGCATCCATGCACGGTCACCATATTGGGTCAGCTGAGTAGAGGGAGAAGAGTATGAGAGCAGAAACTAAGTAGAGCTTGGAAAAAGGCCACAGGCATGCACAGCAGCACAGCGTCTGGCTGCAAAAACACACAAAATATTGAGCAAACACAGGCACAAGCAGAATCTTTAACCAGTGCCAGTTTGTGTGCATTTTACTGTTCTGTGTTGTATAGGATATATAGTAGGTATATAATATTTGATTTTTAACTTGAAATTCAAACATCGGCTTGATTGTTTTATTTTGAAATACATCTCTGTTTCCTCCTGCTCTCCAATGCTGCTGACCTCTCTTTAGATTGTGCTGTAATCTGAATGGATACAATCTGAGACCTTTGGAAACGGTGACACACACTCTCAGTTGCTCCCTAACTGGGTTTGAATTAATAATTTATAGTAGACTAGATCATCTTCTCTGCAGTTAATTAGTTGCACACAATGTGAAAAATGAGAACAGCACAAACTTTTCTTGTTTACTTAAAGTCCCCCTAAAATGGCATTTTAAAATTTGTAAAAATGCTCTGCTATGACTATTTTTTGACTGAAATTGCTTTCTACAGTGACATATTAATAATTTCAAAAATTCAATTTTTGGTTTAGGGGTCTTTAATCTTAAACTTTGCTTAATCACGTTCAGTGTACATCAGTGGTCTGGTCATACGTGTGTGTTTTCAGGTGTGTTAGTCTGAATAGACATTGTTCCTACCTGACGTTGAGGCATCTTATTGACCGGTTTCTGACTTAGCTCCTGGCTGTGACTGCCTTACTGACCCAGTGGTGGCGGCTCCTGCGACAGGTGCTGAGTCATGGAGCTGCAGTGGTGATTACAGTGAGAACGTGGGGTGGGAGGAGGAGGAGGGGGAGAGAAGGAGGGGGAGGAGCTTGGCAGAGAGGCCCGCCTCTGCCTCAGACTGTCACCCCCTCAGAGATAAAAATAAAAATAAAAAAAAGACCCAAGTTGTCACAGCCCCTCCTTCCCTCATTCAGAAATCCTCCAGCTAGAAGACTGGAGATGGCACACTGCCATCCATCCATCCGTTGTGTGTAACACTCGTCCGCACATGGGAGCTGGAGCCAATCATAGGACGAGGACACGTCGCCAGTCAATCACAGTCCAACATAGTATAGAGACGAACAACACACGTAACACCTACGGGCAAGAGTCACCAGGCCCTGGAATCGAACCCTTCATGCTGAGAGGCGACAGTGTGCCAACCACGATACTGCCGTGCCACCAAGCAATAGTAATAGTAGCTTCCATTAAAATTTTAATTAAAATCCAACCCTGTGTATAGATTTATATCACCATCAGATCTTTATAGGCTGGAGCTTTGTGTTGGATGAGTTTTGATTTACTCTGTGGTGCATTAAAGGGACTCTCATTACGTCGGGACATATTCTGTCTGGAGCATGAGCAGCATTTCACACACTCACACACACACACTCTCTTTACTCTCATGCTGCCCTCATTTTATTCTTCTGACTTCATATCCCTCCTTGTTTTCTCTCTCTCTCTTTCTCTCTCTCTCACACACACACACACAGTTTTTCTCTGTCATTATAATTTCTGTGTGTCTGCTCTCCTTTTTCATTCATTTTGTCCTACAAAAACACACACACACAGACACACACACACACACACTTTCCTTTCCCTCTGTCTCTTCTGGTGGCCCGACCAGCTGGGTGGAAAGAATCACTTGTTTATCTCTCCCCCCCCTGTCTGTCAGGGGCTTTTTGCTTTGCCGGCACTGTTGCTTAGCAACTGCAGCAGAAGCCGGCATTGGCTGCTCACGGTGTGCGTTGGCGTGCGGGAGAAAGACAGAGCTCCATGTTGACATGGAGGGCTGAAGACAGACAGGCGCGTGCCGTCCTCTCTGCTCGCTCACCAGTGGAGTGGCTGCCGCCCTTTGTGTGGCTGGTACCGGAGATACACACACAGACACACAAACACACAGCGCAGACTCGAGTGTGCGTCTCACAACCCCGAACACCACAATCTGTTGATTTGTGTCATTAAGTGTTTTAGCAGTTTCCTTTGCACCGTTTTCTGTCTTTTTAGAGCAGCTGGTCAGAGGTGTGTCAGGTTGGTCAAGACACCTGACTGACTGACTGGCTGACTGGGTGGATTTGGTATCTTAGCAACAGCTTGACAGAACTTCTTCCAGCGGTCACTTTTATCCGAGGGGTGGTGCCCTTATCAGATTTTGGTTGTCAAAGGTCAGTGTCACAGTAATCTCATATTCTTGTGAATACGAGATGTGTGGTGTGACCTCACAAATTCATCCACCAATTGATGAGACAGTTGAACAAATGTCTCGAAGACAGTGATGTGATCACTTTTCGTGTCCAAATGGTCCTCAGGTTAACTTTGCTGTGACTTATCAATGCTCTGCATAAATAATTCAGGAAGGAGAGATCACCATCCAGAAACTTGGCCGGTCAGCTGAGACACAAGTGCAAGAGCTGAATGCAGCTATTTAAAGTCCAGGCAGATCGTGACATTTAAAGTTTTCAGTTACAAATTGTATGTAAAAATAATTGTGTTGAATTTCTTTCTTCTTTTTTTTTTTCTTTAAAGAGGAAAGCAACGACACAGCCACACACTGGAACCAGGGGATAATTGGCATGTTTTGGACTAAATAAACTAGTTATCTGACACAGAAACTCACACACACACACCTGTCTCAGCCTACTCTCAGAGTAGTCGGCTCTTCATGCAGGTCTGTTGCGAGAAGCTCATTGTCTTTCAGCACCACAGTCAGCCTTGTGTCACCCTCCCTCTCTGTGGGGAAGCAGTCGTGTATCACTGCTGCTGGTTAATATTTCTTCTATTTCTTCCATTTCTGGAGCCTTCACTTTGGGTACAGTCTCAGCTGTTGTTGGCAGGGAACTGCAGCGCTGCATCTCACGCAGCAGCCATCATACAGCATGCAGAGGGACTGTGTGTGTGTGTGTGTGTGTCACTGGGGTGAAGGACTAGTGTCTACTGGTTTCTGTCCATCAGCAGCAGCAGCAGCAGCAGTGGTGGTGGTTAGGAGGGCCGGCATGTCTCTGGGCATGTGCAGACAATGTCTGGCCAAGAGTGAAGCACCTGCTCAACACTGCCTCCTCCTGACCAGCTGTCTGTCTGTCAGTCTGTCACCAGCACAAGATGAACGAACAGAGTGAAAATCAGCCTCTGCACCTCCAGCATTTGTTGTCTTAGACCATGTTATCGTCTCTTATGTAACCTGATTAACAATGTGCAGAGTGCAGACTCCTGCAGCAGCAAACACAGCAGCGAGCAGCACCGGCCTCAGCTGAAGTGAATCAGTCCGTCTGCAGCACGGCTCACCTCGGATGACTCCTCAGCAGCAGCGTGCAATGTCTGCCTGTATCTCACTCTCTCTGCACCGGCTGACCTCACTTCACATTATTCAAGACCTCAATCCTCTCCACTCCACCCGCAATCCCCCAGCAATGTTCTCCCCCCCACCTGGTTTCTATTTAGTTATTTAGCTAATGGGCTGTTTTAACACGGAGTGCAAGTACATCGTGAATCACGTTACAAGCCTTTGTCGCACTCATCCATCTGTGCCGCCCGCCCTGCAGTGATCGCTCAGAGAATGTATAGAAAAAACAGTTTACCCGACCCCTCAGACACTCTCAACTGAGATATCTGTCTCAGTTGCACCCTGTCAGTAGATTTAATAGTGTCTGTAGAAGTCAAATTGATTTAGTACATCAGGTTATGCATTTGCTCAGGGCTTTGTCACTACCTGTGAAAAAAGTAGCTTGATTCATATTGTCTTGCGAGGCTGTTCGTTCTCCAATGTGCTTTGGTTTGTTCATACTTTCTGGTAAACGTTAGAAATAGAATGGACTGAGTTTCATCCTTTATTTTGTATCTCAGCGCCGGTGATAGTTAAAGAGGCATATTGTTGGACACAATATCTCACTTAAACTTTGGCACAGACTTTCATTTGGACTCAGAGTCATACTAATTTGATTTTCTTGGCTGAAGGTTAAAGGTTAAGGCCAGTGTGATCTCTCAAAACATAACTATGGCCTTGTGAGCAATCTGGAGAACTCTCTTCACTATTTGGCACAAATATAGTCCGAGTGGTGGAGGGATACGACCAGTTCTGGATCCCAATGGATAGAAACAAAGTTTCTCCCCCATGAAATAGTGTAATGGAGGTGGTATGATGGTGTATTTGGCGATCTTTGGCTCAGTGCTCTGTCTCTCAGAGTCTGTAGACTTTATTGCTTAAACATATCCAGCTGGTGATTCTCAGATCAGCTTCAAACTGCTTACATTCCTCTGTTTGTGAGTTTTATCTCAGGCTTCAAACATTTGTATTCCTCATCATTGCAACATAACACTCTGACTAATTACTGCAGCACTAATGTTAAAGGGGACATATTATGGAAATATCACTTTTTGAAGGCTCTTTAACATGTATTTGGGTGTTTGTCTTGCCTTCTGGCCCCTAAAATGTGAAAATTGACAAAACAAATCTGTAATGTGCAGGCTCCCTTGGTTGAAATCCACTAGGTTTTATATGGAGGTTATTTTCTATCATAAATCAAGAGCATATTATGTTGATTTGAGAGCATTACTTTTTGATTTGACGTTCAGAAAACTCTGCTCTCATATTCAAATTTACTCTGCTCGCGCTCAAACTATGTGCTCGATGTTTAAACCTGTGCTCTCGGATTCAAAGTTGCCCTGCTCGTGCTCAAACTTTGCTTTCGCATTCAAGTTTGCCCTGCTCGTGCTCAAACTGTGTGCTCGCACTTGGTCACAGCTGCCTGCGCAGAGTGTTTCCTCTTGCGCGGAGGAAAGTCCTGCTCTCGGATCTCTGCTCTGCTCACGGATTTTCTGTCAACTGTCAACCAATAGAAGACCGGCTACTGTTGACCAATCAGATCATCCCTACTTCTATGCTTCTTTGTGGGTGCGTTCACTGTAATTCAAGGAGCGTCACATACGGGCGGGCACTCTTTCTACCGGGTTTATCTATTTCCGCCCCACAGGCTGTTAAATGTGGCGGCTCCCTTTATGTTTTGACAACTTTTGGAATAAAATATCAGTTAATTAATACACGAGCGCCCGTGCTTTTCATTACAATAGGTAGCTATATAAACATAAACTAGCAGTAGTAGCGGATGGGTGCCTTATGTATGTTTTTTTTTTTTTATCCACGTTCATCGGTATATATGTTTTATAGTCTAAATGCCAAGAGTCACTAATAAGTGCTGTGATGGTACAGTGGTTAAGGCAGATGACAGTAGCTCTTTTTGTTGATCATAGGACCGCTGGTTCGAATCCCGGCCCTGCCGGCACCCTCATGTTATGCTATTTGATTTTTATGATTTTTTTTTTTTCATTGAAACGCTTAACAAACCGCCTGAAAGAGTCAGATTTTTATTATTTGTCAGGATTTTTTAAAATTTGGTTTGTAGTTGATTTTTATTATATATTTGGCTCAAAGTGTGAAAAGTGAGTGAGTTTGGTCTGGCAACATGAAACAATAAACTTACTTGAGTACTTCGGTCGGCCATGGTGACTGTCTCCCCGCTCACTCAGTCTCTTTCTTCTTGGGAAAGCACTGATCCAAAGTAGTGCGCCCCCTGGCTTTGACCCCCGGGTGTCACGCACCAAAATTATTATCATCATGGCATATTTTTTTAATTTTCATTTCATCATGTTTTTAATCACGCATGGTAACCCACCATCTCTTGTTAAGCGTTTCAATGAAAAAAAAAAAATCATAAAAATCAAATAGCATAACATGAGGGTGCCGGCAGGGCCGGGATTCGAACCAGCGGTCCCATGATCAACAAAAAGAGCTACTGTCATCTGCCTTAACCACTGTACCATCACTGCACTTACAAGTGACTCTTGGCATTTAGACTATAAAACATATATACCGATGAACGTGGATAAAAAAAAAAAAACATACATAAGGCACCCATCCGCTACTACTGCTAGTTTATGTTTATATAGCTACCTATTGTAATGAAAAGCACGGGCGCTCGTGTATTAATTAACTGATATTTTATTCCAAAAGTTGTCAAAACATAAAGGGAGCCGCCACATTTAACAGCCTGTGGGGCGGAAATAGATAAACCCGGTAGAAAGAGTGCCCGCCCGTATGTGACGCTCCTTGAATTACAGTGAACGCACCCACAAAGAAGCATAGAAGTAGGGATGATCTGATTGGTCAACAGTAGCCGGTCTTCTATTGGTTGACAGTTGACAGAAAATCCGTGAGCAGAGCAGAGATCCGAGAGCAGGACTTTCCTCCACGCAAGAGGAAACACTCTGCGCAGGCAGCTGTGACCAAGTGCGAGCACACAGTTTGAGCACGAGCAGGGCAAACTTGAATGCGAAAGCAAAGTTTGAGCACAAGCAGGGCAACTTTGAATCCGAGAGCACAGGTTTAAACATCGAGCACATAGTTTGAGCGCGAGCAGAGTAAATTTGAATATGAGAGCAGAGTTTTCTGAACGTCAAATCAAAAAGTAATGCTCTCAAATCAACATAATATGCTCTTGATTTATGATAGAAAATAACCTCCATAGTTTTATGAGCTGTTCCCTCAGTTGTCTTCCAGTGATGTAACCAGGATTCAAATTTGCATAACACCACCCCTACCTGGGATCGGTAGAAGGGGCGGGGCGGGGCAAGCAGTGGTTCATTTGCATTTAAAGGGACAGGCACTGAAACCAGCCGTTATGAACATGGTGGTTTTGAACGGATGAAAAGAGCTGTGATTTTTGATCCTTGGGGTATTTTGACCAAAGCATGTCACAGATATATCTTTAAGACACCTGGGAACTATTTTAATTTGTGGAAAGGAGGCATAATGTGTCTCCTTTGTCACCTGTGAAGTCAAATCCTGTTTAATTGTTAGTGCTGAAAAAAGGTATGATTCTAGTGAAACCCACCCTTGTTGCCCCAAACTGAAAAAAGTAAAAGAAGAAAAGTGAAAGTAATTCAGAAATGGAGAAACGTGAAGCATCGCTGTGTCTGACAGCATACTGTCAAATGAATGTGAAATAAAAAGATGTGTTGTTTCTCTGTTGCAGGTCAGAAGACATGTCTTCACCTCCACGGTGTGTTCCCTTACATCTATGTGCCATACGACGGCTATGGGCAGCAGCCAGAGCGCTACCTGCGGCAGGTGGCCTTCAGCATCGACAGGGCCCTCAATGTTGCTATGGGAAACCCTGCCTCCAGCACCCAGCACATCTTCAAAGTGGTGCTGGTCTCTGGCATGTAAGTGACTCATCATCGTCAACTGAATGGAGCTGATGAAGCCGAGATTTTCCCAAATAGCAGCGTGAAACAGGATTAGAAAGCATTTAAAATTCATGAAATAACAATGAGGGGAAATCCTGTGTGTTGATGATCTTTCTGATCTTTTTTTCTCACAGGCCTTTCTATGGCTACCACGCCAAGGAAAAGCACTTTATGAAGATTTATCTGTTCAATCCTCAGATGGTCAAAAGGTAAGGTTACCGTGGATCGATGCAGTTTAATGTGAAAAGAAGCTCATCCCAGGCTTCTGTTGTTTGATGTTACTGAACGGCAGACGGCGCGCGCACGACTCCGGCTCACTAAACTGAAATCGATCGCTGCGCACTCAGTTGTACAAATTGATTGGCTGAGAGTGTGTGTGTTTGTGTGTGCGTAAGTGCGTGGAAGCACACAGGGAAAACGGCCTCTTATTTGCCAGAGTGATCAGAGTTGGCGGCGACTCTGTGTGTGTGTGTGGAGCTGCTGATCTGGTCTTGCCAGGGAGCAAGTAGCTCACAGAGGGAACGAGGGAGAGTGACAGGAAGAGGCTCAAGGAAAAGACAATCTATAATGGTGAGACTGGAGACGGTTAGGGGAATTAGAAGGATAAATAAAATAACTGAGCAGGGATTCAAGGAAAACACCTAGCTGCTCTGTATCCCTCTTTCTTTCCCCTTATCTGTCATCTGTCTGTCGGTCAGACAGCCAATATGATGCTCTGACCTTTAAAGGGGAAACCTGACTCCAGGACAGACTTAAAACATGAATTGCTCCCTATTCATCTTCACAACAGTGCTACGTCTGAAAATGGGTTCAACATACTTCATATATTTAAAGCAGCATGTTGATTTTCAGTTTGATGACCAGTGAGTTTATTATTCAGAGTCACTCAGCATTTAAAATCAGTTGTATCGTTGCCTCTATGGTTGAAAACGTGCCTTTTACAAAGGGTATGTGACAAAACAACACTAGCTGCAGGTATTAGCAAATGACTGATGTGACACCATCTTGGATCAGAATTGGAAATGTACATTCCAGTTGACCTCACAAGCAAACAAGGCAATAACAGCAAGAAGCTCAATTCTCATATTATCTCATATTCGAAATATGATTGTGTGAACTTCTGAAGGCTTTAACCATAACTCCTTTAGCTCATGCAACAGACAACAGTTTTAGATTTTAGGTTTTATCAACAACAGGCAGATTTAGGACTCTGATGAATTTATTGAGCTTTATATGCATATTGTCAAACTATCCCCCATCCCAGCTTGATGAAGTTGCAATACTAGATTTCTGTAGATGCCCAATAATCAGTAGATATATGTCTTCAGATTTGGGGGAAAAAAATGCTGAGCCAAGAGTTTCCTACTGTGACCATTTTCCATGCACCACCATGATTGATTTCAAATGCAGAGTATGAATATTTTTTTATCCAGAGTGTATTTTTTAAACCCAGGTGACAAGTGATGTTTATAACCTCTGGTTGTTGCAGGGTGTGTGAGCTGTTGCAGAGCGGAGCAGTGATGAGTAAGAGCTACCAACCACATGAGGGCCACATCCCCTACCTGCTGCAGTTCTTTATGGACTACAACCTGTACGGCATGAACCTGGTCAACCTCGGAGCGGTCAAGTTCCGCAGGAGCCAGAGCAAAGGTAAGAGAAGAGGGCAAAAGTTTTTCCTTTTTTCCCCTCCCTGGGTTACTAGTCAGTCATGTCTACCTGGTATCTCCCCAGTGGGGTTGAGTCAGTAGCAGTGGCCTACTTTGGCTGCAGGACTCAGGAGTCAATCTTCTTTTTTTAAGGACAGTGTGGGCAGAGCCGGGTGTCTTCATGCTCACTGTGTTGTTCCCTGTGGCTCAGCAGGGACAAGGGACATGCCAGGACCGTCTGCCATAGCTTTTTGTCACATTGAATCAGTTCTGATCTCACCTCAGCCTCAGGATGCCTGTGTGTGTTGTCCTCCGCAAGCTCTGTTTTCTCCTATTCTGTGGTCTTTTTCACCTCTGCACCTTTTCTTCCATGTTTCTTCCGGTCCACTTTTCACAGTGTCTTTCTCATTTTTACCATTTTGTACCTTTCACTGCTGTTCAGGAAGGAAGAAATAAAACCTTATGGAAGCACAAAGCCTGCTGGAAACCATTTGAGAAGTTTCCACAGAACCAGGAGAGAGTTGGGCTTGTAAAGAGAGAGAAAAACAGAAGAACAACTAAGCACATATTTGTGTTTGTAGCAGACACTTTACAGTCTCCAGACTCTTTGTGTGTATGTTTTCTTTAATGTTTGGCCATAACTCACAAAGTCTTCAGCCTCAACCCAAATTAAAATGTTTGAATTTGTTACATTTGTTACATTTTATATCCAAAAAGTCAAAGGACAACTTCATTGTCACATCATAATGTGCTGCCCCTCCTGTCTTCTACACTCATATATTCCTTAATTCTTATTGATTGCAGGTTAGGTTGGAGGTCCTTTGAAATACACCACCCAAAACAATTAGGGGCACACTTAAATCACACATTGGACCTTTATAGACAATTTATTCAAATCAAAAATCTTTACGGATGTAATTTGTTGAGAACTAAACAACTGTCAGTCATCAACACACTGAGCACTGGATTCACAATCACACCAAAAATCAAAGTGAGGAAATCATTGTATTGCACCAGTAGAAACCCCACTGCCCCACTGTACCAGTGTGAGGTCTCACAATCACTCTCATGAATTCATCCTAGTACCTACCCGCAGTCAGGGTAACTGACCATGGCAATGACATGGAGGACTGTGCCACCCTCCAAGTGTGATCCAAGTCCGAAACTGCACTCATCTGTTAGGAGAACAAGGGCCAGTGACAGACCTGCCGATGCTGGCCGTCTGCCTGGTGGCGAATGCAAATCAGGCTGCACAGTGTTGGGCTGTGAACAGCGGCAACTCCAGAGGAGGTCGGGCCTCAATACTCCGCTCACAGCTTCTGTGTCTGATTTCGTCAGAAACATATACACCAGTCATTTTGTTAGTCTCTGGTAATGTTCTTCATGTCCCTCCTCACACAAAGGAGCAGATACTTGGCCTTTTATGGTGTCCTTATGGTATCTCCTCCATACTCTTGAGACTGTACTGGGAGACAGTGGGAACCTTCTTGTGGTGCCATCCCGGGGGAGCTGGACTACCTGTGCAACCTGATTAGATTGCAGATACTGATAATAATACATTTTACTTTCTTGCACTCAAGGAAAAAAAAAATACAATGATTAAAAAAAGTGCCAAACAAACAAAAAACACAAGATACACAAGATGAAAAAACAGATTAAAATTGGATGCATGGAGGAGGAAGTTTGTGGATGGCCTTGAATGTTAACTAGGGGAGCCAGTGGAGCTGCTGCAGAATGGGAGGGGAGTGATGTGGATGGATGGATGGATGGAGGGGGTTCTGGTGATGTTGCAGGCAGCTGAACTATGGGCCAATTGAAGCTTATGAAGGGATTTGTGAGTGAGACCAAAGGGGGAAGTATGCAGACCGGGTATATTATTGATGTGTAGGGGTGTCACGATTTCGATTTTTTATCGAAATCGATCGAAATGACGTCACGATCTCGAGCATCGAAGTCAAAGAGAGGATCGATGATCTGCGTCTGTGCTGTAAGAAAAAGAAAAAAAATCGAGAATCGAATCGTGACCCTAAAATCGAAAATCAAATCGAATCGAGGATTTGGAGAATCGTGACACCCCTATTGATGTGTGATTGTTGATTTTGGATAGTGTTGATTTTGTACCAATGAGGAGAACCTCAGTTTACTGGTAAGGTAAAGGTGGGTAGAAGTTGATATTTGCGGAAGATATTGCCAAGGGTTAAGGAGGTAAATGATGATCTCTCTTTTAACCTCTGAATGTGCCTGTTGTTTGTTGCTCTGCTCCACACCTGTGTGTAAATACATTGAAAGTATGTCCTGAGTGGGGACACAGTTTGCTTTCCAGTCACAGTCATGTGGGCCTCATGATTGGCGTGTCAGACTGAGGGGTTCCTCCTCAGATCTTGAACCTGACCCTCACAAATCCAAATGCATTTCCGTCCGATCGACCCTGTTTGATCAGAGCTTAGCTGTAGTCTCAGACCAGTACCTCCACTTCCCAGCAACCCCCAGAGAGCACCCAGCCCGGCGGGGGCTGCCTTCACATGTGAGAGCATTAATGATTCAGGACAGGAAATTCCTCACTTGACTTTAATAAAGTTCCTTTTTGAAAATCCTCACGCTTGACTCTCCTCTGACAAAAGCAGGGTTCCCATGTTTGATCCACCTCTACAATGATGCAATCAATAGAAAGAGGCTCCAATCACCTCTACGACAAAGAAACCATAATACTCCAATAATGGCTACACCTGTTTACATTTTCCTTCCTCCTCGATTTGAAAAAAACTTGAAAGCAACTTTTTAATCTGGGATCAAGTGAAGGACTGATGAAAGGGGCCCACCTGGTAAAATGGGCTATTTTAAGATGAATAGAGCTCTGAATGTGTGTGGAAGTCCATTAGTTGGCCTCAACACTCGCCTCCAAAACACACACACCCTCAAATGTCCTCATGTGGAAAATGTGTAACCACCTCTGTCCTCTTTAGTTTACTACATTCTGGTCCATTATAAATTGATTCATAATGCATGTCTTTAATATCAACACTGTATGCACCCATTTGTGTGAGTGATGGTGCGGCCCTCTTTCAAATAACAGCAGGGGAGTGTTGTTAGCATGGGCACACCCTTTTCCCAGGAACTTAGTGTTGCACACCAAAACTCCCACCGCCACTATAATCAATCCACCAGGTTGAGCAAATTCATAATACATCAAAAACGGACAAACGAATATAAAAAAACTCACTTCCAGCTCACCCTCCCTCACTGTCTTCATGATGGGCATGAGCACCATGCTACATAACAAAATGAATGTTAAAAACCTAATTTTTCATCATCATTATCATTATGGGGGCTACCATGCAAAACAACACTACAATACCATTCATTACGTCATGTCTGTGTTGATGTTTTGCAGGAGGCCCAGACACACGCACTCCCAGCAGCCGCCCCAGCATCAGCCCCTGGAAGAGTCCCTGCACCTCCAAACTCAATGACAGCACTCTGGGGGGAACGTTTGTCCGCTGGGAGGAGAACAATATACCCTGGTGAGTCTCTGCTGCATTATCTCCCACTAGAAGTTAAAGCTGAATCCCAGTTGTAACTGAATGCCATTACTTGCTGTGAGCCGACTGGATCGATTCAAATATAATTTTTGTCAACCAATGACAAGTTACTTCCTGTAGTGTGAAATATCCCATCAGTAGGTTAAAGTTGTGTTATGTTTCT
Organism: Trachurus trachurus; assembly: GCF_905171665.1. Lineage (NCBI taxonomy): Eukaryota > Metazoa > Chordata > Actinopteri > Carangiformes > Carangidae > Trachurus > Trachurus trachurus. The sequence continues at coordinate 18,623,285 of NC_139910.1, read as the reverse complement.
TTCTTTTTCTATCGTTTTAGGAAATATATTGGCTTTTCTGCTGTTTTGTGATTAGAGCTATTTGATGATTGATAGATGTATAACTGTCACGTCTCATGGAGCCAAAACAAAGAAATAAAAGCAGAATCGACCTGGAAAAATTAGAAACCAACAAAAATCAAATCCATGATGTTTCTAGACATGACATTGTCATCATTTGTCTGCAGCTCTTTAGTCCTGGATGAGGTGGAGAAGCAGAGCACCTGTGAGCTGGAGGTGGACGCCGTGGCCGTAGACGTCCTCAACCGCCTGGAAATTGAAAGTAAGTTCCCTGAGGACAGCATGTCGTTGCTGCATCCCCCCCCACCGGCCGCTGTCAGGGGTGCATCCCCCTCTGACACTCTTGTAGGAATGAGAGGGAAGCGAAGGAAAGGTGAAAGGACATCTGCGTAGTCATTTTTGCTTCAGGTACGACAGATAGCACTGGCAGGAACCTCCGACTGTCTCCACGCATCAAATCCAGCAGCAGCAGCAGAATGATCGCTTAGTTAAACAACAAAAAAAAAGGTTTGATGGTGGGGTGTGCTCGGAGTGTGGAAAGTCACTTGTAGTTAAGTTTAACTTGGGGGTGAAGCGCTTTTAGTCACAGCATGGGTGAGCATATGCCTGACAGAAACTGGCATTCAGCTAAGCTCAACACGCACCACCTCGTTGCCTATTTTTCAGTTTTATTGAGGTTCGGAGGAGTTAGGCACAGGCAAGATGACGAAGGTGGAGTAACTTGCTCTGAGCTTCAAAAGAGCGCTTTCAACTAAGATTCCAAAGATCTGCCCTTTCTTCTGGCTGCATGTGAAAAACATCTTTGGTCCACAGGAAGTGTCAAACTGAATAATGCTCTTAAACAAACGGAAAGTTTAAAAAACCCAGCAGGAGTCACCAGTGTTGGATCTTTCACGATTTTTAATCCCTTGATTTTAAAGCAACTCGCTGGTAAACACATGACTTTGATCAGGCTGGACACAGAGTGGTAAACCGCACCAAGCATCTGTCTGGGAGTGAAGAAAGAGAAAGAGAGGCCAGTCCAGGCCAGTGCATGCGTTGTGTGACTCATACTTTTCCATCTGCTTTGCTAACAGTACATTAAAGCTGCACTGTTGAAAAAGCACAGTTACAGAATGTATGGGTTGGATTTTATGGTTTGAGCTCATGCATGTTGGGTCAGCGGAGCTCTTACACGAATACCAGAGGAGTTCAGTCGTGGGGTTAAACAGTTTAATAAAGAGACAGTAATGAAATGTGATGGTATCGTTAGCTTGACACACTGTTTTGTGACTCGTCTCAACTTGTCCAGATCAGATTGGCAGAAACCCAGGCCTGCAGGCCATCTGGGAGGACGAGAAGCAGAGGAGGAGAGAGAAGAACCAGGCCACCCAGATAGAAACCCCAGAGTCACAAGGTGAGAAAACTCTGTTTCTCTGATCTCTTCACATGTGTGTCAGTTTCCTCATGTCGCACATGGCTGCCATTAATACGTTAACAATGATGCGCCTTATTGATCCAGTGCTGCATCTGTTTTTTCATAAGTTCTTTTTATTTTTTAGGGTAAAAGAGCTAGAAAACCATCAGATAACACTCTTGAGTTAAAGTAATCATTACTAATTACTTGTAGATAACTGGGCTCCAGGTTGCTTGTTTATGTAATATACCTGAGACAATGACAGATGAACAACAATCTCAAAAACGGCATTTCTCCTCTATAATGTGGCAGACTTTCACCAGATGTTTTGACAGATGTTTGTGTTTCTGCTTTTACAAGCAAAATACTTTTGGAAGAACCAGGGCATCCACCTATCAGCCATAATCCATATCTGTAGTACAATAAATAATTTAGCAGAGAGTCAAATCCTGCGTCGGTATTATAAACTGCCACACCATGCTTCGATACAGAAAGATTAGATGTCTCAGGGTTTTCCGCTACATGTAATTGATCATGACGCACTGCCATGGCAAAATGAAAGTGGCCACACCTTTAGAATGCTGATGCTTTTTTTTTTTTTAAGATGTTAAAACAATGTAAATGTAAGTTTGCACCCTGTTCCGCTACACAGTTACAGCTCAGCCGCGTCATCTCACTCTCTTTTATCGATCCTCTCATCAGCTCCAAACTCACATGAGCATTGAGGTCTCTCTGTCTTTTTAATTCAGTAAATAACCACACTGAAAAACAGAGCATTATACTCACCCTCTCTCTCATGCAGCCCTCAGTTTAAAAACAAGTCTGGGAGCTCCTGGTTTTAAAGATCTGACAACCGATCTGTTGTTATGTTCAACAGAGTAAATAGTCTGAAATTAGTACGATGTAGGTAATAGGAACAACTTGTATTCAAAGCTTTAACAGACCTGAAATGAGTTGTTTTCATTTCAGTGGCGCCACTCTCTCTGCTCCCTGTGATGTTTGTGACAGTGTCTCAGGCTATACAAACTCTTTTGTGGCCAACTGCATTGTTTCATCATGTCTAAGATCCTTATTATCCGGCTATCACATCTGTCTTAGTTTTGTTGTCGAGTCTTATTCCGGCAGAAGACAGCATTTTCCATTCCCTCCACGTACCGGAAAATGCATCCATCTTAAAGTTGTCCGTATGAGCGGCAAGAGAAGGACTTTAATCTCGCAAAACTCTGACTTATCGCCACACACAGGGAGCTCTCATGGAAACACGGTGATAAATAATCACAGGCTTATTCGCTGTGTTGTGATCAAATGTGCAAGGCTACATCCAAGTACGCAGAGTTCCCAGGTCTGAGAGAAATGATCATGTCCAGGTTTTATACAAATTATAGGTTGGAAGGATTTTTGCTGTATTATATACAGTCCCATTTTATGTCAAATACTACAACCACCGCCAGTGCACTGACTAACCAGCATGTTTTAATCATGTATTTTAAGCCTTGGGAGACTCTGAAATCTAAGAACAGGCAATTTCCAGCAATAATGAATGCAGTGTTGAAGTTGTTTGTCTGATATGTTCCAGATCGTGAGTCTGTCACGGCGACGGAGAGCGAGAAAATCTTCATGAAGAGATTCAAGGAGATTCTGAAAGAGAACGAGTTTGACGTGTAAGTTGCTCATCTCTCCTCTGATGTGTTGATGTGGTGACGGCCAGACATTTCCAGAACAAATCATATCTGACAGTTATTGTTGGACAATTGTCCCATTCCCCCGAGGACCAGTTGTGGCTGCAAAGAGATGAAATTTCTGGAGAAGAAACAATGTGTGATAATTAGGACAAGATGCTCGAGACAGCGTTTCAGACCACATTGATCTCATGTTACTCTCTTTGTCCTGAACTACGATAAGGACACTGGAGCAGAGGCTGGCAGGCCGGGGAAGGAGGGATGGGGGTCAGAACAGATGTACTGAGGGGGTGGGTCCAGAGAGGGTGAGAAAGAAGGAAGGAGAGAGTGAAACGATGAGGTCATACACCCCTCCCTCCTTCCCTCTCTTCTACCACCACCACAGTGTTGAGGCAGAAACAATTTCCTGTCATAACTGAAAGTACAGTTGGCTCAGGAGCGCTGCGTACATCTGCATCAGATCCAGATGGCTTCTGCTCACCATCTCAGATATCAGACAGGAGAAGGGGAGAGGGAGGGCGGGCGGGCAGTGGGGGAGTGGGGAGGCAGCTCCCTGTGTGTACAGTGGAGCTCGTCCTGAGTGATGGAACACACACAGTTTGCTGGACGCTCTCCCAGGACCTGGACGTCTCAGTCAGTCTCTCTGTTAATACTCACACACAGTCTGTCACTCCACCGCTAATGTTGGGCTTTCCCTTACTGCTGCTGCTGCTGCTGCTGCTGTGTGTGTGAATAAGCATGTGTGAAATCAATTGAAAATCAATTGGCTTCTGCTCCTCACACAATTCATCATATATGTCAAAATTCTACTATATATGGACAGTAGTGGTGTGCATCTTCACTGGCGACACGATTCAATTCGATTACGATTCACCAGTCTACGATTCGGTTCGATTCGATTATACAATGCATTTCAGTGCATTGCACACATGGCTTTTTCATTAATTAACATAAATAGTCAGATAAATATGACAACTTTCTATTTATATAAAATTAAATGAAAAAATATAATTTAAATGCATTTCCACAGCAGTTTCCTTGGAGTCTGAACACACAAAGAAAAAGAAAAAGGCCTAGCCCACTTAAAGGTGCACTTGTTAATTTCTCAAAAACAAAACGTAAATCTTGACATTGTGCTTTAAAATAAAATACATCACCATCTCTGTATGTGAACAACATCGTCAAACTTGAATGACTTATTTTCATTTAAAAATCGATTATGTGACATGACTGCGTCGATTCAGAATCGTCCCTGTAAGAATCTCGATGCATCTTTGAAATTATTACATTTTCGGTGCCCCTAATGGACAGGAGGCGTTGGGGTTTAAAAGACGTAGCGTTCCCCCATAGCAGGACCAGCCTGTGCACTAGTGCCTCACTAGTGTGCTTCCTCTCCTCAGCTCCATCACTCAGATCCTCACAGTGAGGCAGCAGAGCCAGCAGAGGCAGCGGAAAGGAAGGGGGGGGGGGCGTGGCCCGGCAGAGAAATGTGTTAATCGCCGCTGTAATCTCCCGACGCCTGCCAGGCCCACTCCCTTGTTGCCTCCAAAGTCGTTAACTAGCAGACTAATTAAGAGACAGCCAGGCAGTGGCATGTGCACACACACTGACACTCTCTGGAGCCCTTTCCTCACACACCCCCGGCAGAACAAAGTCTCTGAATGACAATGAGACCGCAAACCCAGTCCCAGCAGCCGAACGTCAGCCGAGGATTCAGACACTGGTTTCATATTCTCACCGCCTTGTGTTCATCATTCACCACCTTTGAAAAATCATTCATCATTTATCAGCCTTGCTACCAGGTTGGGATTTATCCATTGGAGTAAGCAGTCTTCAGCTCATTCATCATTTAAAGTGAGAGAGCGGAGGGGGGGCGGTCATGTGACTGGTTTCCTGCTAAATGCAGTTAAGTGTTAGTCTGAACTGTTGTCTGCTGTGTGTGTGTGTGTGTGTGTGTGTGTGTGTGTGTGTCTGTCTGTCTGGACTGCTTCCACAGGAGTGTTTACCTTATTCCTCTGGGCTTCTGCGGAGCTCAGACATCATGTTACACAGCTTCACCTTTCTGTCCACGCAACCGCCCTCTGTGTTTACAGCGTGCCGCATCTGACCGTGTTTCTAAAGCTGAATTTATCCTGCAAGAGCTGACGATGCACACCTACAGTCAGGAGAACAGCGAGTTGAATCAGTGGCTTTTCATATTCGCCTCATGCTCTGTTGTCGGGGCGTGATGCGGGGGCAGATACGAGAACCCCTCCACACACAGGATCAGTTCAGAATTCACCTTTAGAATAAAACATGCTTTTCTTTTCTTTTTTTTCAAAATTTGTCTCACTTGAAAGGGGTGGCCGCCTCTGCTTTAGTCTTCATTTCATAATTTCACAGTCACTAAGTGGAGAGTTGCTAGGTGATGCAGCAGGGCAGTATGGGTAAAGGAGCATTAGGCAGCTTGTTGCTGAGAGCACTCTTGCTTTCTGGCTGGCTGCCTGTTTTCCATTCATATTCCCTCTCCAACACACAAACGCACACCACTTAGCCTCACACACAATGATCAGATGAGAAACACTCGCGCCCCACACACACACACACACACACACACAAACACACACCCGCAAACAAACACGGAACAGCACCTCAGTGTACACATACACAGAGTAAACAGATCACTTCCCTGATTAAGACCCACAGTAAAGAGATGCAAATAAAACCTGACGGCATGAGGCAGACGCCAGGAGCTCCTCTGCTCTGAGACACAAGTAACAGTCGAGCTCCCAAAGCTGCTCATTTATAGTCGGGTGATCATTTTCAGTTCAAATGCAACAATCAGACCATTATTCAAGTTCAAGTATCACATGAATTTGATTAATATTCTTCTTTTGAGGCTACAATAAGGCTACTTAATCTTGCCAATTTTTTGCCAATTTTTTGTCTATGAATTATGGGTTAATGTGTTTAATAAGTGTTAATAACCGTATTATAAACAATTTATTAGTCCTTTTTAAAATGATAGTTTATTGTAAAATGATACCCCTCGTATCTGAGTAATCAAATTAGTGTTGTACCAACTATTAGTCGGTCAGGCTTTGACTTCCTTAAATAAACAATAATGAACTATAAAGTGTTTATAACAATGACAGTTCAAGTCTATCTATCTATAATGTTTCATTGTGTCAAAATGAATTTCTATTGTGTCTTTTCTCAGAACTCAAGCTTCGTCTGTGGGTGACGGGGATGACGACCAAGAAGATATTCTCTTCACTCTCCACTCTGACGCCCCGACCCCAGAGGGAGCACTGTGCACTCCTGCTAATGCCGTGGAGGTGCACAGGGACTCACAGCCAGGTGAGGGAGAACGAAACCAGAGTATATACTGAGCAGCTGCTGCTATCCCATGGGCCAACCCATCTTATTCCTCTATGTCTGTCCTTTCTCCTTCTTGCTCTCCTCTCACCGTGTGTTTGGCACAAGTAGTTGGTGAGACCGACATACAGTATGTTTTCCTTCCCCCCCCCTCTCACTCCCACTGTGTCAGGGCTTGAGAGTGTGACACTGGGTGATTAGCACCGGCCTAATCTGCAGGCACTTTCTCTGCCAAGTCTCTCGCAGGAGCGCTGAAACAGACAGCTGACCCTCATACTGAACCACAGGGCTGCCGCTGCCCTGGTGTGCAGTGATGGACCTAATCTTTTATGCTGTTTCAATCAAGGTTTGCCTGATGCACAGTAAAGTGTTCAGATAAGCTAACGTTGCTTTTCTTCTCCAGACTCTGTGGGGACCAGTGGCAAAATCCCACAGGAGGCGGTGGTCAACGAGGAAGCCATCTTGAGTCTCTTGGAGAGCAGTCAGACCTTCCTCCCACTCTCCCAAACATCCAACCACTCTTCTCTGTTAGGTACAGTACAATAACCACCTGAGTTCTCCTCAGATCTACACACAGCTTTCATCTGATTACTTTCTCTGATAAGGTATAAGCATTTTTTTAAACACTATATGCATTTAAAGGGATAGTTCAACATTTTGGCAAATTGGCCGATTGCCATAATCCTTATAGTTTTAGGAGTAGGTTCGTTACCTTTAATTGTCGGTGCAAACTATTTTTAGAACGGCGGAGCCGAGCCGCGAGCTGCGGAGGCTGATGGGATTTCTTGGTTTCCTTCATCAAACTCATCAAATACACACCTGACCTGTACACTCACCACGATATGAGATAATAAAGGAACGTTACGAGACAGTTGTTTTCGAGGTAAATTCATGCAAAACAGCTGATGCACGTTGCCTTCAGGGACAGTTTTCCGGCAAGCAGTCTCTGCATTTGCCACGAAAACAACTCTGTCTTGTAATGTTCCGTTATTATCTCATAGCGTGGTGAATGTGCAGGTCACAACTTGTCCACGAGAGCATTTGAGTTGTTGGATTGTGTATTTGATGAGTTTGATGAGGGAAACCAAGAAATCCCATGAGCCTTCGTTGTGTAGCTCTGAGCAGCTTGCGGCTCTGCTCCGCCGTTCTAAAAATAGCTTGCACCGACAATTAAAGGTAACGAACCTAATTTGCCAAAATGTTGGACTATCCTGCTATACTGCTAATCTATGCAGATTGTACCTTTCTCTACAGCCTTTCAAGTAAAGACATACACAGCATCAAGGAGGGATGTCATCACATGCACTCACAGAGCACACACACTACTGACACTGACCAGAGAAAGAGAACGAGCTGTTAGCCGCCGCGCAGACCAGTAAAAACCAATCTGGCAGGTCTCACCCTCAGGTCAGGCTCCTCTAAAGGTGTCGGAGCCTCTGTGTTACACACTGTGATTGGTGACTGTGTGTTTTCAAGGCTTTTTTGAGCTTTTTTTTTCATCTTCTAGCAGTGAAGCGGTCACATTTCTGGTAACAGATCCGTCCGCACTGTTTATGTCCTGGATGACATGATCGCTTTTCAACCAGTGGAAAAGTGGCTTTATTTCCTGTTTAACATTCTCGTCGTGATGTCTTCGCAGACAGCAGCCAAGACCACGCCATCATCGATTTGCTGGCAGGCCTGGAGGACGACGGTTTCTGCAGGTCCCCTGTTAGGCAGAGTTCCCAGTCACAGTCTCTCCCCGGTGCCAGGAGCTGCCACTACAACAGCGACGAAGAGGAGGCCGAGCTGGAGCTGGAGAGAGCAGAGGCAGAGCTCAGTGTGATAATGTCACAGCGGTGGGACAACGAGGCTCCTGACAGTTCATCCTCACTAAGGCACGTTTGTTTCTATTGTGTCGGAGTTAAGAAAAACTTGTTCTGACCCCTATTGTGCGACTCAGTCAGAATGATCAATTATTCAAATTGACAGTTGATATCAAATAATCAATTATAACTTAACATCAATTTATGATGACAAATGGAGCACAAATGACCTGACACATAACCTGTGCAGATCACACTGGTAGGAACGCTGCTCCAGTCACGTGTTTTTGCTGTATTCTTGGCTGCAATGCAGATGTCGTACATTATATCAGTCACGCATAAAAGACCGTTTATAAATGTGCAACTTAGCCGATCTGGTGGCCGATCGCAGACTTTTAAAGCATTAATATCAATCTACTGATCAAATATTTTTTAATAAAAACCAGCTGCAGTTGATGAATCCCTCTAGACTGGGCCTCGCTATCAACTCTGAAAATGTTATTGTAAATTGTCGAGGAAGAAATGTGTAATTAATGTGTGGTCAGGTTTGTAAACGTTCACTTATTCTATTGTTAGACCATTTTAATTGTTTAGGTTTTTCTAGGTTTGGTCCTAATTGGCTGGGTTCAATGGGTTCAAATCCGACTGCATGTCAATCATTCTCTCTGTCCTCGACTTTGCCGTCTCTCTCCTGTCTTCTATCCAAATAAAAGGTGCAAAACAACTGCTACAAAGAAGGGAAAAAAAGAGAAACAGTCTGACCCAATCGTTTTGGTGTTATTATCAGAAATCATTGAAATAAATAAGAGAAAATGTTTCCCTGGCATTGAAACACTCCATGTCTCCGTGCTCCTGCGGAAGCATGAATGCGAGGCAGCAGACGCGGAGCAGTCAGATGAAGGTCGTGGACCGTGAGCTGTGCCTGTGCATTGTTTAATCAGTGCTCCTGTCACTCCTGTGTGCAGGCCCAGCGTTAAGGAGGCAGAGGACAGCTTCAGCGAGGAGCAGCAAGAGTCCTCTGATGACGACATGGAGTGGAGCGGGAATAACTCTCTGTTCGCCAACCTGTCCATCCCCCAGCTGGACGGGGCGGCAGACGAGAACAGCGGTGAGTCATCTCACGCAGAGACATACTGTGAAAGCACTTAAATGTCAGTTTGCTTTGGCTTTATCTCACATCTCCTGCTGATTCATGTTCCATCACTGATGGTCACATCAGAGACCTGACAGCAGCCACACAATAAACTTCAGGTTTTAGCTGCACAATGAGGGAGATGTGATTTTATAATGGATAATACAAGCTTTAAATGATGATCTGGAGTTGAATTAAATCCTCATAGGCTCTAGAGTGGCTGTTAAGGCAGAGTTTGGTATGAAGTGGAATTTAAACATTCATTATACTGCATATTTATTTATTTTGATCCATTTTATGGTGAGTAGAAACTGATAGGAAATCCAGGAAAAGAGAAGGAAAAGACATTGAGCTAATGTTCTGGTTAGTGGGGGGGTCAAACCAATGTCATCAAACATTTAAATTTGTTTTACAGGAAGAGACTATACTGTAAAATAAAACAATGAACATAGAGTCATAATTTTTGGCGCTGACTGGTGGTCAGGAAGTCTTCTACCGCATCATGTCATTTTCTGATATGTGGTAGACTGATGATGGTTGATAAATACAAAACACTGATATTATGTTATGATTTTAATTTTTTTTTAAATCTAATTAAGTACAATCTCATACTACTAACGCAGGAGACCCAAAGTTGACAAAATGAACATAATGTAACGTAACATAACATAAATGAACATTGATTGAACACTGTTTTTTGCTTCTCTTCTGTTGCTTCCATAGATTCGTCCTTAACTGACAGTGGCTCCCGGACCCAGTCCTCTCTCATAGCCGCAGAAAAGATGCTTGGAAAAAGAAATCCCTTCCCTGGAGAGACAGTTCACCTGGAGCCGCCTTCCTCAGCTAAGATCCTTCTGGAGTTCAAGCACCCTGAGCACAGACCAGTTCACGGGCTGAACACAGAACAACCACTCGACAAGCACTTTCAATCCAAAAGCAGCCAGGACAACAGCAGCGAATGTTCAACAGGGTTCAAGGTTAATAAAGAAATCCCTTACATCCCACCAGTCAAACACCCGATCCCTTGCAAAACAGCCAATCACCCCGAGGCGTCTCCCTGTGTAAACAAAGAGGGCATCCAACCCCTGTACACCTACGACAAGAAAACCTCTATAGCCTTGGATAAGACAGAATTAGAAAGTTTCCCATTTGGTAACAGACAAGTCACCAAGAGCAGGAAAAAGTACAGCAGCATAAAGAATGTAGAAACCAACTGTCTGTCCATTCTTCAGAACCACAGGACTTTCTCTCTCTGTTACTCCGAGCTGAGAAACTGCTCAGCCAAAACTGAGCTGGAGTTGAGCCAGAAGGACAGCAGGAACATCTCCTCGGCCCCCTCTGCCATGGAGAAGGGCGAGTTCCTTGATCCCCAGGAGGAAGAAATGGGCCAAGACAGTGAGGAGGGCGACGTCGGCGAACTCAAAATCAGGTACGAAGACTATCAGGAAAATAAGACTGAGAAGACGATCGTCGCCCAGCAGGAAGCACACTACAAGTTCTTTCCCAGTGTCATCCTTTCCAACTGTCTCAGTCGGAAAAAAGCTGGCAGCAAAAAGCTCACAGACTCATGCAGTAAATTGGTGGAGGCCCAGCCCCGCAGGTCTCGGCTAAAAGTGAATAAGAAAAGACTGGGGATGACGGGACAGAGGAACAAATTCAACACAACTGAAAGCTCTACCTCTGACGGCAACGTTAGCACTAGCCCCAACTCAATCACCTCTTCTCCGGCATCGACCGTCGACATAGACATGCCAACTTCGGATGAAACGTCACAGGAGGCCGAGCCAGTTAATGACGAGCCCAGCACAGAGGGACAGCCAATCGCAGAAGAGGAGCCAGAGGTGGAGGACGGCTCTGAAACTGAACCGACACAACCAGAACTTTCCGAGCCCCCTCTCGCCGACTCCGCCAGCGTTCCCTGTCTCGATGAAGAGGTCAAAGACTCAGCAGAGGACAGGGTGACCCCACTGGAAGACGTATCTGCTCAAGTCACCTGCACCAAACCTTCAGCACTGCCTGGTAGTAAATACACTCTGAGGGCCAAACGGAAAATGCTCTACGACGTCGAGGATGGAGAACACTCAGGTTCAGCTCGTTCAAAAAATCCAGCGACGGTCAAAGACGGAAAGTTGAAGGACAGCGGCGCTCTTAGCGGGCAGGAAGCAAAATGCCAGAAACGGCGCAAGAAGGAGCCTCCGATAATCATCAAGTACATTATTATCAACAGGTTCAAAGGCCAGAAAAACATGCTGGTGAAGATGGCCAAAGTGAAAACGGAGGAGCAGCCGGTGCTGCTGACACCAGATAAACTAGAGCTGTATAATAAACTGGCTCCTCTGAAGGATTTCTGGCCCAAAGTGCCTGAATCCACCGCAGTCAGGTTTCCTGTCCCTGAGCCCAAGGCCAAGAAACAGCCCAAACGGAAGACAAAGGTCAACTCACCTCCTAAGAAAACAGTCAGCAGCATCTCCAAACCTCCAGTCAGAAGGGGTGAAAGGGTGAGAAGGCCTAAAGGCTGTCAGAGAGGCCCCATCCTCCCCTCTCTGCCTCCCCCTCGCCCATGTTACTGCGAGCTAGTCGATGACCATAACACTGACTACACTGATGTCATGGTGGAGTTAGGATACCTCTCTGATAGGTCCCCGAGCCCCACAGACTCGACACCTCCACGCTGTTGGTCCCCAACAAGCGACCCTCTTATGGACAGCTCGGAGCAGCTGATAAACCCGCTCAGTGACCCGTGTCTTAGCTCTGCTTTTCACGCGCCGCACAATGTGTCTTTGACCAAAGGAGCACGGAATAAGCGTCTACCTGCCAGGTCTAAGAAACCTTCAGAGAGCAGAGCGAAAGCAAACAAATCAGCTGCTAAGCCTCCAGAGGCAGGAGAGCCCAGAACAGCTGCTCCAAGGCAGAGGAAGAAAGCTAAGGATGTAGCTGAAGGTACAAGCAGCTCTACGACCGCAACGAAACCCAAAAGGTCCCGCAAAAAGAAGACACCAGAACCCAAAAGCCAAGAGTCGTTTAAAGACAGCTCTCAGATCCTCTTCCCTGAGGATGAGCTACCTCCTTCTGAGAGCTCCTCTCAAGACGTCCCTCCTTTTCAGCAGCCAGTCAGCACAGACGGCAGCAGCAGCCAGGGCAGCGTCCAGCCTGCATCTACACCACACTCTGTCTCAGCAGCCCAGTCCATAGAACCAAAGGTTGAGGATTGTGAAACTTCAATCATGGAACTCAACCAAAGTGTTTCACCACAGACTAATGTGAAGCAGCAGAGCTGCCAGACCACTGTGGTAAAGGCAGAGGCTTCACAGGATGAGTGCACAGCTCTGGCAGACAATAAAGAAGCCCAACCAGCAGTCGCCTCCCCAGACTCTGGTCCTAAGAATGGGGAGATCCCTGCTCTTTGTGAGACGCCCTCTGGCCTGACTGTCCTCAAACAGCTTCTCCAGAAGAGGCAGCAAGGACAGACCCTTCCCCGACAAGTGGTGGGCGCAGACAGCCATTCTACTGCCATAGCTCAGGCCGCAGCACTACTAGATCCTACAGCTAAACCAGCTAAACCCAGAAAAGCTCCTCCCACCACTAATCGTAAACCTAGGGCCCCAAAGTCTACCACCCCCAAGAGCAAAAAGCCCAGAGCTAGGAAAGACAGGACAAGTGGCTCTCAGCCAGTGAAGCAGGAGGGCAACATGTCGGATGACTTCTCACTCTTTCTTTCAGACCCAGGGTTGGAGGATTGTAACTTCATAGAGGACAGTTTGTCTCCAGAGCTCCCGCACAACTATAAGTTTGACATCAACGCTATTGATCAGACTGAATTCTCCAGCCCGTATAGTGGGAGCCAGTTCGTCCTGACCGATAAAAACTTGCCAGTCAAGTTCCTGAGTGATGTCAGCCAGGAAGCTGTCTCTGCTCAGATGCTGAGCTTTGAGAAGAAACTCGACCGGCTGTCAGGTAGTGGGGAGGAGCTTCAGAGGGGCTCTGACCTGCACAAAGCGAGGCCCGTCAGCCCAGACCTCTTCGATAGACCAGAGAACAAGGAGTCCGCATCCAGTAACCTCACTTTCCTCGACTCTGAGAGGATCAAGAACAGAGAGTGGGACCTTTCTGTATGTAAATCCCACACCCTCAGTCCCTTTCAAGACTTTCACTGTGAAAGAAAAGAGCTGCTCTTTTCCGTCTTCGACCCGGTCATCCCGCTGCCTTTAACCTCTGCCTCCTTCGTTGACCACGAGGGCTCGCCGACATCCTCTGGGTATCTTCTGGAGGGCATCGACGGACTGACGTCCACCACGCCCAGCAGCTCCCCCCGCTCCATCGGCTCACTCTCCCAGGTGAGGGCGAGCCAGCTGTTGCGGGGCACAGGAGGCGGCGCTCACGTTCTCAAGCCGCTCATGTCCCCGCCGAGCCGAGAGGAGATCCTCAACACCCTGCTGGACCTGGAGATGTCGGAGGCTACCTTCCAAGAGCCCTTCTGCAGCGACCCCTCTGATGCTCCAGGGAAACCAATGTAAGACTATACACCAGTACCACAGTCTTTACACTGTCTTTCATAAGAATCAGCTGTGTGTGATGAAATGTAAGTAGCAGACAATGAACCTGAAAGAACTCCTCTATAAGAAATGGAGCCCAGCTGATCAACATTGTTGACATTATTGGTCTATTTGAGCCTCATACAGTTTTATTATATCAGCAACCGTTACCTGTTTAACTTTAGTGACTCAATAAACGATCCATGAAAAAATATTTTTTCCAGCAGATATCTTAGTTAAAACATGATTGAGCTAACTGGAGTAGTTTCATGTTGTGTCCGACAACGAGAGGGTTTTAACAGTTGACATCCTGATGTTCGCTTTGCTACCGCCGTCCTTGTCAGCTGCAGCCACTGATGCTTTCTAGACACCGTGATTCCCCAAAACGGATAAATACCACACATAGCAACACAAAACTGCTTTGCTCGTGCACAGTATATAAGTATATATAAAGAATAGTAATGTTTCTTCAATCATTTCAGATTTGTCTAAACGGTGATAGTGGCATGAAAAACATGATAAATATAGCTAAACTCTCGTTTTTTTACTATTGCTTTCATTCAAATTTTCTACCTGGAAGTAGTTGTAAACAACAAGGCTATTCGTTCCATACTGTATGTCGGAGGAGAAGTACAGCTACTCCGGGGCGAGATGATGGATCCACTATTCCAAAGTGCGACCAAACTGTCAAGTGCAACTAAACATTTTAATTTAACACGTCTGTGTGCATGTGTGTGTAGTTGGCTATAGTAATGGTAAATTTATAAGAAGGCCATCAAACAGCATTTTTGCTGGGCCCGAAAATCATTTAAAAAAAACCTTTAACAGGACTTTATGTGATTTATTGCTTGTGATATGCTGTTACAGTGAGTAAATTACAAACATTTGTATAATGTAAATGAACCCTGTGTTTTCTCCAGGGAGGTTGGAGGCCGTAAGCTGACAGTGGGTACCAGACTGGTCAAGGAGCTTGCAGAGTTCAGCGGAGAACTCTCTCTGGAGGGCCTCTGCTTCTGGAAGACGGCTTTCTCAGCCATGACGCACCCCAACGCCACTATTACCTCCTGTTCCCAAGCCCAGGGAGCCGAGGCTGCGAAGGCAAACAAACAGCCAGCTGAACCCAACCCGTCCTCGACCAGCGACAAGAAGGTCATTCTTCTGCCCTGCAAAAACCCACCGAGCCGTGAGCGCGTACATTTATGGCTCGAAGCCAGGGAACAGTACGAGTGTTTACAGAAATGGAGGAGAGACACAGGGATGCTGAAGACTGGGGGGGCTGGGTTAGAGTTAAAAGAGGAGAACCAGGAGAGAAGCGGGCAGCCATCTGCTACCTGCTGCCCGACCGTGAAGGTGCAGCTGTGTGGGAACCTCTCCAGTGTCAGGACTCAGAGGAGAAAGAAGAGGAACCTGTCCTTAATCATATCTCCTGTGAAGAACACACAATCCTCACAGGTGAGTCCAGTCTCAGATGAGGGAGGTGTGGATCCTGGGCAAGAGGAAGAAGAAAAAGATGATGGTGGTAATGATGATGATGATGATGATGATAAAACCACCTCTCCAGAGTCCCCTGAGCTGCCTCCGTGGCAGCAGTCCTGTCAGTCCAGCCCCATAGGTCCAGACCAGCCCAGCAAAAACAGTCAAAGTGAACCGCTGTCCCCGAGGCTCCCTAACTCGCAGGAAAGAGCAGAGGAGAACCACAGTCCCTCGGCCCTCCATGTCAGTAACAAGGAAGACGGCAGGGCTAGTCCCCATCTCCTCCACAGCACACCCTTCTCAAGAAGGACGCGGAGAAGCAAGGAAGATCTGGAGCCAGTGTGCAGCACGCCGAAATCTGAGGGTGAGAAACCTGTCACGGTCATGTCATGTTAGATCTGTGACTGCTGTTTTCTGTAGCTCTGCTTTTTTCACGCTGTTGCTTCACTTGTTTCTGCTCTTTGTGTCTCATTCCTGCTGCAGAGAGTCACAGCTCTCAGAGACTTCAGCAGAGAAGGACAAGCCAGGCAGACCCTCTAAGAAGAGTGTTACTGACCACACAGATAAAGGTCAGACCCCTTCACCACACCAACCACCATTTCTCCAGTCTATGGTCTGGAAAACCGCTTTAGAAAACCTGTGCAGAGCTCTGCTTCTTCTCTTTGCTTCACTTTATGAATTGAACATCTGATGTACTCATATTGTCTTGTTCATTAAGATATTCTATTCTTATTCTCCTTGTTTATCCACAGAACCAGTTTGCTGCTTTGAATGTGCCAAAGAAAGATAACTCTCAGATTGAAGGGCCAAGCATAGCCAACTCTTACGGCTTCAAAGTCAGCATGCAGAACTTGCAGGATGCCAAAGCTCTGCATGAGGTGAGCTGCTCTTGGACTCGCTTTAGAAGATGCACCTCTCATATCAAAGATATGAGAAAAGTACTGTTTTAGCATAAGTACTGATAAATGTCAAATGATTCCATCACTGGTTCTGTCAGTGCCACGTCAGTCCGTCTGTTGCTGAGCTGAACCAGTTTTTGTAATGAAAGTTGAGACCAAGACAAAGACTAAAGAAAAACACAAGAGGGAAAATAGAGCGGAGCTCGACCCTCACCCAGCAGGTTCACATATTGTTCCAGGATTTCAGAAGTGCTGGGATCAGCAAACAGAGAGGACTCCAACTCAAGTGGACTTTTAGGACACTCTCATGAAAAATGTAGGGGAAGAATTCGAAACAATCACAAGTTAGCATGAGGAAATCTTAAAGGGATAGTTCAACATTTTAGCAAATTGGCCCATTGGCATAAACCCTACATAGCTCTGAGCAGCTTGCGGCTCTGCTCCACCGTTCTAAAAATAGCTTGCACCGACAATTAAAGGTAACGAACCTGCTCCTAAAACTATAGGGATTATGGCAGTGGGCCAATTTGCCAAAATGTTGAACTATCCCTTTAAGGGCTACATCTCAGACAGCCCATACAAAAGAAGACTATTACTATCTTCACTGGTCACAAATGATGCACAAGTTATTAAGCCTCCTCAGAATTAATGATAATAATGTTATTAATATCCAAGCACATAGATAACATCATGCAGTCTATTAGGCATTTAAAGGCTGCACCTGTCCAGAGAGACTTTGAATGGACACATCAGTGAAAGAAGCTGAGGGTGACTGGTGTACTTCTTCTAAATCACAACTGAAACCCAGTGTTTTAGGTCCAGGCTGACGTTTTTATTCCTTTTGACACAGCTTTGATTTCTGCCTCACCCCCACCCCCAATCCTCAGGTCCAGTACCTAACACTGATGGGCATGGAGCTCCATGCAAGAAGTCGTCGTGACCTCGAACCTGACCCTGAGTTCGACCCCATATGTGCCTTATTCTACTGCCTCAGTTCTGATGCCCCCTTGCCAGATGTAGACAGCAAACAGCTGACTGGTGCCATTGTGGTGGACAAAGACTATCAAAGCTGTGATGAAGGTGAAGTTTAAATTTTTTTGGTTTCACATCGTACAAAGCCTTCGTATTTCAGCCTTTGTATATCCTTTCACAGCATTTCCTCCCTCTGCACTGATTTATAGATATTTGTTATGTGTACCACAGGCTGTTGAGGTGTTTACTTAGCTACAAATAGTTCAAAGTAACATGATGTCAGGCTGACTCTGTTTAAATGTCCTCAATAGGTAACAAAGGAACAGCTCCCCTGCTGGTCAGGTCGGGTATCTCGGGGCTGCAGCTGAAATGTGCCACTGATGAGAAGATGCTGTTTCAAGAACTGATCACCATCATAAGAAGGTGTGTGTGTTTTACAGCAAGTATCCAATCCTGACAACTGTGTATCACCACCTGACCTCTGTGTTGCTCACCTGGCTGTGTCCCGTCAGGTTTGACCCAGACATCCTGTTGGGATACGAGGTGCAGATGCGTTCCTGGGGCTACCTCCTGCAGCGCGCCGCCGTGCTCGGAGTGGACCTGTGTCAGCAGCTGTCACGAGTGCCAGGTAGGACTGTTCAATACCATCATCTGATCAAGCCTTCAAAATCACATGTCAATCAAACTGGACCCCGCCGCACTGCATGTTGATCTCACTCCCTGCTCATGTCTACATATCTAATTTAAGAGCAACAGGAGGAAAAGGCTGATCTAAATGGCAATGTCCACCAGAGATTAACGGAATTAAAAAACATATCTAATTTAGGAACCAAACAGCAGGATTTGAGAGTGTTTGCCTCCCTCTCTTGGAAAGATAACAGAAAATATGCTAATAACTGAAAACTAAAGTAAAAAAAAGCATTCCTGTTGTCTCACAACATATGTAACTGAACGAGGTCTGTGGATTATGTAGTAGAAGGAGATTCAGAGTAAAGACTACAGATCTACTTTAATCTTGCACATTTGCAGACAGGACCAGGTAACTTGAGGACAGACTTATCTGTGTGTCTATTATTCATGTACAGCTTGTAGGTACTTCAGACGTGTGTGCATCTCTTTGTGTGTGTTTGGGTTTTTAAGTTTGTGTGTGTGTGTGTGTGTGTGTGGGTAGCAGCTGAGTGGAGAGCCTCTGGCAGCTCCTCTCCCCCTCCTCCCCTCCTCCTTTTAAAATGCCTATCTGTCTGGCTGCTGTCCTCAGGTGACTCCAAAGAGAACCGCTTCACTGCGGACAAAGATGACTACGGAGCTGACACCATGACTGAGATCAACATCGTCGGACGCATCACCATCAATCTGTGGAGGGTGATGAAGACTGAGGCAGGTGTTCCAGCGTGACCTCCAACGGTCTCACACACACACACACACACTGTTGGCGGCCATCAGCACGTTTTAGCTGTGATCTAATTTGTCTATAAGAAATGATCCTCATAAATGTTATACTTAGGAAACAAGTAAAATCTTTGTCCTTCAGAGTTTGACATTCCATACCATAAATCTGTTATTGTCACGCATTCCCATACTGCGGCTTCTCTTGGCACCGTGCACACACGGCCAGGTGTTAGTGAGTTAGTAACTATGGTTACTGTGACGCTCTGTAACTTTCTCTTGATTCAGTCACAGGTCAGTATGCTTTTACAAAAGAGATGAATATTGTTGTACATGTCTAGTGACATGATTACATTTTTAAACAAAGTGAAAGAAGAGGAAGCGTCAGAGCCTCCTTCAAAAGGAAAAGGGCCAGTCTAAAAGTCTAAAAAAAGGTGCAACCAAGTTGTGTAAAGGTCGGTTTGGTGGTCCAGCCTCCCAAAACAGTCCAAGTACCAGGTCTAAGTAATACAACTAAAAATACTTTTAAAGTAATATGAAGCAAAGCAGCAGAGGCAGTGGTAGTTTTCATGAGCCTGGATAAGTGTGGACCATGTCGAGGTTCATATCCATGTTTTGTCGACAAGAGGGCATTGCAATATAATTAGAATAGAATAGAATAAACTTTATTGTCACTGCACAAGAAGTACAACAAAAATGTGTGTGCCAATTCCCAGCCATGACTGTCATGTTTAGTACATAAATAGGTTGCTGTAATAGATCAAATACCTGTTCATTTATTGGCATTCATTATCAATTTCTAACATTCAGGCAAGTGGCTGAAAAAGCTTAATGGCCGGGCCTGACTCTTAAGTATTTTAAAGTCTTTATTGTATTTTAGTAAATCACCTGTAGTGGCTGCTCTCCTGCTGTCGGCACTGAGCAGCAGATCCAGCTGCTTCAGTCTCTGGGCTCAGTTTGTTTTTTAATGCTTCTGCTCCAGTCACAGTCAAAACCAGAACATTACTGTACGTGTTGAGGCTATTTTAAAGCCTCACATGACTAAATGTCAGCCACCGTCATAAAGGATTCAGACGTATGATTTAGACGAGGAAACTCTGGGCATTTCACAAACCGTACATTAGGTAGAATCAGACTGCATGTTATTTTCCCATACGTTACCATGGGTAACCATGGGTGGTTGACCACATCAACAGGACCATCAGCTTCACTCAGGAATATTTCTGGACTCCAGTCACACTGGATTATTGCAGTTCTCTGTTTACGAGTCCAAATAAAACCATCCGTAGATTACAGCTCACCCAGAGTTCAGCCACATCCTGCTGCTTTCAGACCAGTTTCAAATGTTCCTCTACAAAGCACTGCATGGTCTGGCTCCTCGGTGCACATCAGACACACTGTCAGTGAACCATCCCAGCAGATCTGGCTTCAAGTTTTCCTGCTGATCTCAGACTCACTGTTTAATTCCAAACTAAAGACTTCCCTCTTCAGCCAAGCTTTTTCTTCACTCAACACACTATTTGTATGATTTGTATATGTATGTATGGATGTTTCTCTCCTTAAACAGACTTAGCTTTTCTTGTAAATCACTTTAATCTGCTGCAGTTACTAATAGGACTCCATTTGAACAGTTTTCCAGTATTGTGTAAAAGGTTCTTTTCAGTCTGTTCACCACTTCAGGACTTTTGGGTTTGATCTAGAAAACGATGAAATGGTCTAAGTTTGTGTTTCCTCCTCCAGGTGACTTTGAACAACTACAGTTTTGAGAACGTAGCGTTCCACGTGCTTCACCAGCGTTTCCCGCTCTACAGTCCCCGCACGCTCTCCGACTGGTTCGACCACAGAACCCACTTGTACAGGTTCGTTGCCACATGTCGTTGTAAATGTGGACATTGTTTATTTTTAGGACTTTTTTTTACGCATCTCAACTTGAGACACCATGGCCCTGTAATATTTTGAGGGGAATTTTGTCAAACATTTATTCAGACTGAGGGTGAACTACTAAGACCAAGGATCACTGTGACCTCACAAAATGTGTTTTTTGCCATAACTCCATAATATGCTGAATATGACACAATGTTAACACTAGTTGGGGGAGGGTGTTTTACTTTTGGTCCCATGACATAAAAAGGCACAAAGGCATTCATTCTGTTTTTATTTGAAACCTCTTGACCTGTGTGCACGTGTTATAGAAAATTTCCCTTTACTGTGTTTTCTTGTCTGTAACAACATCTATTGCACGTCTGCCCGTCCTGGGTGAGGGATCCCTCCTCTGTTGCTCACCCTGAGGTTTCTCCGATTTTTCCCTGTTAAAAGGGTTTTCCATGGAGTTTTTCCTCAGTCGATGTGAGGGTCTAAGGACAGAGGATGTTGTTACGATGCCATGTAAAGCCCTTTGAGACAAACTGTTTGTAAAAACGGGCTATACAAATAAAATTGCCTTGCCTTGCCCCCAAAAAGTATGAATGTATGAAAAGAGGCATTTTACTGAAGAAAACAAAGAAGTTAACCAATACAGTATAATTAATACCATACATACATGAAGCAATACAAGTCTGAGTGTTAACCGGTTCAGTCTTCATGTAAAGTAAACTCTGCTCTGTAAGAACATGGTGTCATGGTGAACATGTGTGTGTCTGT
The DNA here is from genome assembly GCF_905171665.1 of Trachurus trachurus. NCBI lineage: Eukaryota > Metazoa > Chordata > Actinopteri > Carangiformes > Carangidae > Trachurus > Trachurus trachurus. The sequence goes on along the minus strand of NC_139910.1, from coordinate 18,601,975 downwards.
AGGTGGAAGATGGTCGACCACTACGTGAGCAGAGTGCGCGGCACCATGCAGCTTCTGCAGCAGCACGACATCATCGGCAGGACCAGCGAGCTGGCCAGACTGTTTGGGATTCAGTTCTACCACGTTCTGACCCGAGGATCTCAGGTACCAACACACTCACACACACACACACTCTCTTCAGTTCACTTCAGGCCTTTGTGAGCCGTGTGTATTCTGCCCTCAGACCAGGTGGTTGTGGTAGATTTTGGACACAGGTTTCTGCTCTGTTGGGTTGAAGCTGTTGGAGAGTTTCGGTTGTCTCCAATATAGCAAATTGCATTTGGATCTTTCAGTGTTTGATTGTTTTTATGATGCTTAAATGAATAGATTGATAAGTAGAGTCAACTGAAGTGTATGAACTCAGAGAAAATGCAAAATAGATATATGAAAGCAAGCGAAGGAAATCATTTACCTCAAAGACAAGGACTTTTCAAAGCCTCTTCGTCTCCTCATGCGCCTCCTGTTCCTGATCCCACAGTACCGTGTCGAGTCCATGATGCTGCGTTTGGCCAAACCGCTGAACTACATCTCCGTGACGCCCAGCATCCAGCAGCGAGCCCAGCAGAGGGCGCCACAGTGCATCCCGCTGATCATGGAGCCAGAGTCGCGCTTCTACAGCAACTCACTGGTCGTGCTGGACTTCCAGTCGCTCTATCCCTCCATCGTGATCGCGTACAACTACTGCTACTCCACCTGCCTCGGCCACATCGACAGCCTGGGAACGTAAGAACCGACCCACCGACCCGCCCGCCTGTAACTGAACCGGTGGAGGAACGTCTCTCCTCCACCGCCGCCTCCTTCCCCCTCATTATTTTTAATGGAGCAGATGTGCTGACATCTCTGCATGTTGTTCACACCTCGGAGCTCCGCAAGTCGGAACACATCTAAACTTTTTCACCAGGATTATTGTGGTTGCATAGCAACAGCAGTAGCCACGAATACTTCCCCCCCCTCACCCCAACATGCAATATGTTAGCGGAGCGGAGCCCAGCAGACCCACACTGGCTCCATGCTCCAAGGAACAAATGAGCTCAGGGGATAGTTGGAAATTGTAGCTGCTCAGCTTTGAAACTACGTTCTGTTTCCATTAGCTGTCCTCTGAAAACACACAGCAGCTTTATACAACACTTGGTTATTGTTCTGCTGTGCCTGACACATGTGCATAACGTCAGGAGCAATACAGCAAAACAGCCTGGTAGAGATCTCATCTGAGCACTGGAGCTTTTTAGTTTTTAGTTGAATGATCATCATGTGTGTAAAACAAATAGTTTTCTGTTCGCTTTGCTACCCAGTTGCTCTGATTATGATAACTATCCCACCATTTGTAGTAAAGGGACACACAGTATTCATTGTCATATCTTTTAAATAATGATCACACATTAATGCTGAGATTTTTGCTCTGCTCTATGTTTTGGGCTGTTCAAAGGCTCCCAGCTCTGAGGTGAAGAAACCAGAGGAAACAATTGATGAATTAGTTGGAGAAATAATAAACAGATGAATCAGTTGATAAATGAAAATATCTCATTGCTGATCTTCAGCCTGATAATTTAATTTCAACCTGATCCATGGGTACCAGAGCAGCTGTTAGTCCGTCACTTCACCGTCATAAACCCTTTGCTGCCACATGTTTGTTGAACAGGTGTGTTCTGGCTTTATTATCAGTATGTGCTTTTTTTTAACACATATCTTTATTGAGTTTTGAACTGGGTATATCATTCGTCCAAAATAATTTGTTAAATCCTTCAAGTCTCAAAACAACTTCCCTCCACCCAACCCTGAACTCAGAGCCATCAGTCCAAGAAAACAATGATACTTTGATACTTTGGGCCAACATGTACAGGACGGCTGTCATCAGTATGTTCTGCTAATATTCACACACGCGTGTATTCTTCTTTCAGGTCTGACGAGTTTAAGTTTGGCTGCACCTCCCTGCGGGCTCCTCCTGACCTCCTCCACCAGCTCCGCAATGACATCACCGTGTCACCCAACGGCATCGCCTTCGTCAAGGTACGGCACCGCCTGACCTCTCCTCTGATGAGATCCCACCAAGGACTCACTGCTGTCCTGGAAAACCACTCCGGCCTAACCCGTCATAAATCACGTCCCTGAGTCCTCCAACGGTGCAGATTTATGGAGGTTCATTAGCTGCTGCGAAACCCAAGCACGTCTACAGACAGCCCACTTCATGCTCTGCATCCCTCCATTCATTCTTTTCATTCACTCGCTGAGTGCTCCACACTGCCTGGCTGCCGTCCCACTGTCTCATTACATAACACACACACACACACGCACACACACACACACACTGTGGTGGCCGCAGCACGGCGAGCACTGGTGAGTAATGAGGTTGTTAAAGAAGGAGACCAGGTTTGTTCTGCATCTGCTTTGAGTTTTCTTTCACCTCCTGGCTTTGCTTCACACATGAAGTGTGTCAAAATATAAAATAGCCAAAATATTAATAATCGAGATGCTGGATGCTTTGAGGACATCATGTCTTATCTGATAACTACATCACCAGCATGTGAAGGGTTTTAAGATGTAAAGACGTCAGATCTTCATCCCACATGTATCTGAGTTAATTTCCAAAACCTAATCGCACACAAGTTTTAAGTATCTGAAATTGAATTAATTACCGTTGACACTACATTAACATATCACAGGTGTATGTTAGTTAGTCCCTTCGTTGCGTGTTATTCCCCCCTCTCACGCTCTCTCCCCCTTGCCGCCACCTTAAATATTGTCTCCACACCTGTTCTCACCTGTCTGTCCCTTCTGTCCTCAGGCCTCGGTGCGTAAAGGCGTCCTGCCCAGCATGCTGGAGGAAATCCTCAACACCAGGATCATGGTGAAGCAGTCGATGAAAACGTACAAGCAGGACAAAACCCTCATGAGACTGCTGGACGCCCGACAGCTCGGACTCAAGCTCATCGCCAACGTCACCTTCGGCTACACTGCAGCCAACTACTCTGGACGCATGCCCTGTGTGGAGGTACGCTCGTTGAAGGACGAGATTCATTATTTTTAAATGAGCACTATCAAGAAATTGAAGACAGCAGCTCTCAGTGTAGAAACGCTGCTGTTTCTGCTCCTTTTAGCCACCACACATATTAATGAGAACTATCTGGAGTCCAGTTTCCTAATCGAACCTGTGTGAAGCACAAGGTTGTGCAGAGGCAGATAGATGTTGTATTTGCTGACTTTGGTGTCCTGTTGTCTCCAGATTGGAGACAGCATCGTCCACAAAGCCAGAGAAACCCTGGAGAGAGCCATCAAGCTGGTCAATGACACTAAGAAATGGGGAGCACGTGTTGTGTACGGCGACACCGACAGGTGAGCAGCATCGGGACTGTTTCATCATAAGAGAAGAGGCGCTGCTGATACACACTCACACTGACTGACACACTGGTGACGGTGACACATCTGTGCTGCACTGTCACTGCAGCACAGATGTGTCACTATTTGCACTCGTCGCTCCTGAGCTCAGCCAAACCTGTCACGGTTTCCTCTCATTAACTTTGAAGCTTTTTGAAGATTCAGCTGAATGTGTTAATTACTTGTCAGTGTCAAAAAGGCTGCAGCTCCTGTGTTGAGAGGTTTTATGTTGCTGTGTGTTTCAGGAGTCAAACTACAGTCTCCTTTTGACTTTGCTGTTGAATTAAATTAAACTAATGAGGCCAAGAAACAAAGAGACATCTAAATTCAGGTTCTATACACATTTGGTCCTACTTTCAGACTTCACTCTTCTTAGTGTCTGCACAGGATGCGTTCAGGAACAACATTGAGAGTTGGTCACCTGCGTTGTAGTTCACAGTTACACATTAAGACTGAAGGAAATAAACTGGATGTTAACTGAAATGTGGAACCTTTCCTCATTAAAATCTCAAATAAATAAATATATATATAGTGGAGCTATGTTTTATGTTGTCAATTCGTGTTCTTATACTTTTCCAAATGTTTCTATCAATTCTGTGATTTTAATTATGGTAATGGTCCATTTTATTGGTCACATGTCAATGATGTCCCAGATGAAAGACGTTGTGAGTCGTTGGACATGTGGATCTGATGTTCTGAGCTCTGACCTGTCGTCTTCTGTTTTTTGTTTTTTTTTGCAGCATGTTTGTTCTGCTGAAGGGAGCCACCAAAGAGCAGGCCTTCAGGATCGGCAACGAGATCGCTGAGGCAGTGACTGCAACCAACCCCAAACCTGTCAAGCTCAAGTTTGAGAAGGTAATGATGCAACACAGGCCACACACACACACACACACACACACACACACACACACACACATGGACTGTACTGTCTGTGCACTTTGATGTGGATTTGTGTCACTCTTTGTAAATGTCTTCGTGTGTGTGTGTGTGTCAGGTGTACCTGCCCTGCATGCTGCAGACAAAGAAGCGCTACGTGGGATACATGTACGAAAGCCTGGAGCAAAAGGAACCCGTGTTTGACGCCAAAGGGATCGAGACAGTGCGCCGCGATGGCTGCTCTGCTGTTTCCAAGGTAACAGGCAAACCGTTTTTTCCTCTCCTCTCCTCTCTGCCTTTGTTTCTCTTCACTCTACACCAATCACAGTCACAGCGGCTTTCCCTCCTGGTCTCTCACACTCAGACGTGTCCGTCAAGGAAAAACAGAACCATCCCAGTGTCGGTCCTGTGTTTCTGCTGAGTCATAATCAGACTTGTATATCAAGGGGCCTGAACAGTGAGACATGAATCGTGCTGTAACAATCACCACCTCATCTCTTGATCGATCCTCCTCCGTGTTTCCCTCCAGATCCTGGAGCGCTCCATTAAGCTGCTGTTTGAGACGCGGGACATCAGCCAGGTGAAGCAGTTTGTGCAGCGTCAGTGTGTGAAGGTTCTGGACGGCCGGGCCAGCATGCAGGACCTGACCTTCGCTAAGGAGTACAGAGGCAGCGGCTCATACCGGCCCGGGGCCTGCGTCCCTGCACTGGAGCTCACCAGGTGTGTGTGTGAGTGTGTGTGTGGCAGAGAGCAGGGGAGTGAGACAGAGCATACAGTCAACCACACATACTGTACTCAGTGTGAATCCAATTACTCCTTCCCCACAGTAATTGTCTGGCTGCAGTAGCCTGCGTGTACAGTACCTGAGTCTGTTGCTAGGCAACGCAGCTCTAAATGGGTGAAGTATATATTAAAAAAAAAAAAAAAAAAAAATCAGATTTCAGAGAAGGAAATATTCAGCTGTGGTTCAGTTTATCAGCACAAAGAGCTCGTTGCATCTCATGTCAAATCTGCCAGAATCAGTCATGTGTCACGTTCGCTCAGTCAGTCTGATCACCTGTGTGTCCCGACCCCCCCCCCCCCTCTCTCCCTCAGGCGCATGATGGCCTACGACCGTCGGCTGGAGCCGCGTGTGGGCGAGCGGGTGCCCTACGTGGTGGTGTACGGGCTCCCCGGCGTCCCCCTCATCCAGCTGGTGCGTCGGCCCATGGAGCTCCTGCAGGACCCGGCCCTCCGCCTCAACGCCACCTACTACATCACCAAGCAGATCCTGCCGCCGCTGGCCCGCATGTTCCAGCTGATCGGGGTGGACGTGTTGAGCTGGTACCAGGAGCTCCCCAGGGTGAGAGGGGGCGAGGCCTCCAACACACACACACACACACACACACACACACACACACACACACACACACACACACACACACACACACACACACACACACACACGTGTAGAGTAGAGACACGGCACACCAGGGTTTTAATAATTCAATAAGGGTCTTGATAAACAGATAAATGACGAGGTAACAGATCGCCCCGCCGGTGAAGTGAGAGAGGACGTGTTGGACGCGTTGGCCCCGGTCCACTCAGCGGGTGTGTTCAGTGCAGAGAGAACAAAGGACGAGGAGAAAATCTCTCCTCCTTCCTGCTGAGGATGGAATGAGACTCATCAAACTGCAGCCTGACGTCTCCGTCTGTCGGTGCTGGAGTCGGTGCTGCTCTGACGGAGCGCTCACGCCCTCTGCTGGTGGAGCGCAGGACAACTAGTGGGCGCTCTCAGACAGACATGGTTCTGGTTCTGGTTCTGGAGTCTCAGGACCTCGGTGCTTTAAGCGAAACCAAAGTGGGAGTACGACAGAGGCAATTTTTTTTCTTTCTTGCTGTCTCAGTAATCCTTCTTCAGTTTTTTAAAGGAGGATTCTTGTCATTTTCTAAGTAACACTCTACAGCTCTGAGGCCCAGAGTGCGACCATAGGAAAAATTTGAGAAAAATATGTGCAGACCGGACCTAGCTCTCCTCCTGCTAGCTGCGCTACACTACAGTTAAACAGAGAAGTAATGCAGTTCTTCTAACCGCGACTTTGGCCTCTATAATGCTCAAAATATCACTACACATGCTTTGCAACATTCACCAGTTCTCTACCACACAACACTGTGTGCATAAGTCCATTAATATGAGGGAGCAGTGTGTTTTTATCACGTACCTCTGTTTACTCTAGCTTCCTGGGTAGACCTTACTAGTCGACTGTCGAACTCGGGACTGTTTCCATATCAACAAAGACAAAAATGCGACGAAAACATGGATTTAAGAGGAAAAAAATGATTTAGGATGGGGGGAAAAGCATTTATATTCATATTGATGCTTTTCTTTCTCATGTTTAGTGATATTTTGAGCATTATATAGAGGCCAAAGTCGCGGTTAGAAGAACTGCCCCCATTACTTCTCTGTTTAACTGCAGTGTAGCGCAGCTAGCAGGAGAGCTAGGTCCGGTCTGCACATATTGTCGGATTTTTTCCTGTGGTCGCACTCGGGGACCTAGAGCTGTAGAGCGTTACTTAGAAAATGACCGGAATTCTCCTTTAAGTCTATGAATTATTTGGTCTGGTGTTGAAGTGAACCCAGTCCGGGCCATCAAGATCAAAGAGAAGAATTACTTCACTTGATTAAGCCCCAAAGGGAAATTCATACAACTTGTTCTTTCAAAAGATAGAAGAAGTCCGGTGTGTGTATCTTGACGGTGTTTGTGTCTCTGGTTGTTAACGCGCCTCCTCTCATCCCTCTCCAGATCCAGAAAGTGTCCTGCTCCGCGGCGGCCGGCGGAGAGGAAGGGGGGAGGAAGGGAACCATCTCCCAGTACTTCACCACGCTTCACTGCCCCGTGTGTGACGAGCTCACGCAGCTGGGCGTGTGCTCGCGGTGTCGCGCCGAACCCCAGCGCGTCGCCGTGACGCTGTACCAGGACATGAGGCAGTGGGAGAGTCAGCAGGACCAGCTGCTGAAGGTGAGCGGCTCGGGGCGCGTCTGGTTTCTGGCTGAACGTTCCTCCGCTGACATTTTACAGCTGTTGAGCTAAATGACCCCGAAGTACTTCAGATGGTCTCGTCAGTTTAACTGCTGGAGACAAGAGTTAAAATGTCTCCGGTCTCCCTGGAGAGTTAATTCTCAGTTCACTGAAGGTTTCACGTCCCTGGGCGAGACTCTGAACCTCAGATCAACTCCACTGTACCGTGCACCACATGTACCAGTGTGTGTTAAAGGGCCGAGCTCCCTCACTCTGGGTTGCTCCCTCAGGCAAAATGCAAAGGTCAAAGCAGTTTGATTTTAAATGTGGGGTTACCGTGGTTACCAAGGGTCACCCAGCACAGTTAACAAACGATCATGAAAGGGACAAATGCAAGGTTCAAGAAAAGTAGAGTAGGTGACGGAGAGTTCACCTGTGTTTACTGTTATTTTGTTTACAAACAGGAAGTGAAGGAAGAAAGAGACATAAAATCTGAAGTCCTAGAGTCCTACACACAGATGTAGCAACATGTTTTACGCAAAGTGTTGTTGGGATGCACCGATGACCGATAACCGAAGCTCGTTAACTGATTATTAACTGTTGACCGATAAGATTACAACGCTCGCGGGAGCGATCGACAAGCAGACATGCGCTGCAACAGCTGATCAGCGCCACATGATCCATCGTGCTCTGCCTCAGCTGATCGCACTCAGATGGCGGTTAGATCGTCCAGTGTTGAACTGTTTTTATACAAAGTGCAGCCAAACACCAGGCTGAAGGGGAGGGACAGCAGAGCTCCTCTGTGGAGCTGCAGGTGAACCAGCTGGAGAGCACATGGTCGTCTTTTTCTTTTTCTTATTTTTTTGCAGCCCCGTTGTTACAGGTGATGCACATCTACATCTGTGTAGGATACATTTATTGTCTGACCTTCTCTCACGGGGACTGTGCTGCATAACTGGCACATACTCGTCCTCCGTAACTTTTTGCTACGAAATATGACTGAAGGCATGTGGACGACATACAGTAAGGAGTTAATAAAAAAAAAATTAACCAATAGTATTAATCGGTCAAAGTTCTTGTTATCGGTTAACGGTTAATCATGTGCATCCCTAGTTGTCTTCTTCACCATTTAGAGCCCTCACAGATGTGTGTGGTGGTTAAAAAGACTAAATGATCAAAAAATGTCTATTTAACACTGACCGTTTCAGAGTGGAGCTAACTGAGCAGCTCAGAGTTCAGTCTGCTCCCTCTTGTCATACACCTCCTCAGTTTTACGGACAGTAAATGGGTCTGTGTCTGTGATGATCCCGCTCTTTGGTTGAGCCTCTGTGTTTATTTGTGTCCAGATCTGCAGGAACTGCAGCGGCAGTGCGGAGCGGCAGGTTCCCTGTGTGTCCCTGGACTGTCCCGTCCTCTACAAGCTGGCCCGGGTCAACAGACAGCTCTCCAAGGCCCCCTACCTCCGACAGCTGCTGGAGCAGTTCTGATTGGCTCCTGAACACTGGCGCTCCTGCTGATTTGGTGCTAATTGTTTGTCCCCACCCCCCCCAAACACCCCTTCACCCCATCTCAGTGTGTGACTGTCTGTTCAGTTGTGATATTTTAAATGGTGCTTTGATTGAACCCTGTTGGGTTTTCATCCTGTCTTGTAACTGTTATTTGTTATACAAGTGTTCCTGTGTGTGTGCGCGTGCGTGTGTGCGTGTGCACAGTGTCTGCCTCCCCCCACCCCCCGATCCTCCTCCTGTCCAGGGGTTTGTGTTCGTCTCCATGCTTGTTGCTGCCCTCTCCATTAGCTGCTATGGGCTGAGTGAAGCTGGTGTCCATGGCGACACGGCGACAGAACTAAAGTGCAGTCGAATCAAGGAGGATGTGTCGTATCTGAAATGCGCTGTAGCAGTTTGAAGTCATTGGTTTTTAATGAGCTCCGGACAAATCTCAAGACAACATACACTCAAACCAATAACCTTCTTCTTCTTCTTCTTCTCCTTCTTCACTTTTCTATGACGACAACAGTCTTGTAAATACTTCCTGTAAAGCTCCTCTATCACATCACTGTGCATTAGCATCAGAAAATCTAAAGCTCCGGCCATGAATGCAATCACATTTGTTTGTATGCGTTCTGTTACAGGATGCTGTTCTCATTTGATTCACTTTGATTGTATCGATGTCCATTTTGGCAGATATGACACTTCATACTCTGCAGAGTGGGAACTGGAAACCATTTCAGTTTTTTTTTTTAATCTGGGACTGTTGCAATACTGTATTTTGATAATTTATGTCATGAAGAGTCTATTATTTCCTTGTGCATATGGTTTTATGTATCTTTCCGATTTTCTGTGCAAAAGAAACAAAGTAAAACGTGTCATTGAATTATATCAAGATCTGATCTTCAGTTCCCCGTACAGCAGTACACAGGATCTGTGTATTTGTATAAATGTAAAAATAATGATAATGAAGGAGGTGTTTTTTTGTTTGTTTTTAATGGACATTGCTGTGGGTGGAGGTTTGAGATTGATTGATATAATAAAAAGTTAAACGCCATTTTCCTCGGAGTGCTTTACTTTTTTTTTTAAAAAACTTCAAAAATCACAGTATCAACACACATGAGCCACATGACACAGAACAATACAGAAAACCAAAATCAAAACCTGATCTTTATCAAAAAGTGCAAACGAAAAGTAATTCATTCAAATCTTACACAACGATCATCACCACATTCACTGCCACAGTACAAAATTAACCAACGTGTTTCTAACAACCATTTTTATAAGACGGAGTATCACGAACACAGTGAGGGGGGAAAATCTGCACATTCAAGAATAAAGTTGTAATATGAGAATTAAAATAGTGCAACTAGAACTAAAGCTAAAGCACAACTTTCACAGGAGGCTCCTCGTTTCAAATCTCCTCCATACAACACACGACCTGAAATTACAACTTTATTACAACTTGATTGTTGAAACGTCTTCTCTTCAGTGTGGCTCTAATACTCCGTCACAATTTTTTTTTTGGCAGCAGAATGACGGGATGACGACGAGGGCGAGCGTCCCTTGTCCAAACTCATTCACTCTGCTCACGCGTCCTTGAGCAAGGCACTGAATTCCTACCTACCAGCAGTATAGGGCTTCTGCTTCCTACACAGAAACCTTCACATTAAAAAAACACCTGTGGCGTAGTGTAGACTTCAAAACCATGTTTTTTATGAGCTGCACGATTCAGCGAGTAGCCAGCGTAGCTCTCTCTTCCAGTGTTTAGTCAGCGATCAACAGTGACGGCAGGAGGAGGACGAGGCTTCAGTCTCGCTTCTCTCTGTCCAGGGAGAGCAGCAGTTTGCGTCTGGGGGAGTCTCCGACCAGAGAGACGGCGTCTGAGAACGTGGTTCCTCCTCCTCCTCCTCCGGCCTCCATCACCTGGAGACCAGAGGAGGAGGCGGAGCTTCCCGTCAGAGCCGAGGCGTCGGCGAAGGAGGCGGCCTTGCTGGGCGAGCTGACGAGACTCACCGTGTCGTCCATCTCGATCACCTCAAAGTCGGCGTCGTTCCACTGGTCGGCCTCATTCTCCTCCTCCTCCTCTTCCTCTTCTTCCTCCTCGTTGGCTCCGGAGTCCAGCAGCGCCTGACGGAACTCGCTGTCGTCGGCCTCCGGTCGGCGCCGGGCGCGGGGTTTCCTGCTTCCTGTTCCGGTGGGGGCGGAGGCCAGCTTGTACATGACGGGGAAGAGGATGGAGGTGAAGGTGGCGGTGACGAGCGCCAGGTACATGAGCAGAGGCTGCTCGGGGAACTTCCCCAGCAGGAAGCCGAGCAGAGCGGGCAGCACCATCTCTCCCAGCGCCGCGCCCACCACGAACACGGCCGCCGTGTGGCCCGTCACCGTGGTGTACTGCTCCACCCAGGAGATGCCGCTGGGGAAGGTGGTGGCCATGGACGCGCCGTAGAGGCCGGTGCACACCCAGATGGCGGCTTTCTCCTGGCTGAAGAGGCAGAGCAGCAGCGAGGAGATGGTGGAGCCGACCAGGCTGAGCAGGATCAGGATGCCCGGGTACACGCACGCCGCGAAGAAGATGGCCAGCCCCCGGCAGGCGGCGAACGTCGCCCAGAACAGAGAGTTGAGCCCGGCCGCCTGCCACTGGTGCATGTGGGCGTAGTCCTTGGCGAAGGTGAAGATGAAGGAGCCGTACGCCACCTCGGCGCCCACGTAGCCGAAGAAGAAGAAGGAGAGGAGGACGACGAGAGCCGTGTGGTGTTTGGCCACCAGGGGTTTCCCCGACGACAGGCGAGCTCTGTCGCGTGACGCGCCGCCGCGGCTGTAGAGGAGGAAGAAGAGGAAGGAGATGAGGAGGACGAAGGAGCCGATCACCACGTAGGCCCACATGGACTTGAGCGTGCTGCTCCGGCTGTGGACGTAGCGGATGACGGTTTGGGCGTCAGGAGCTTTGGTGGCGATCTGCTGTGCTGTGGCGGCGGCGGAGACGGCATCGGCGGGAGGCGAGGAGCCGGGCGGCGTGGTTCCCGTCCCGCTGACGTTCACGTCGGGCCCGAACAGCAGCTTGGCGATGATCGGAGACACGAAGGCCCCGGCGGCGAAGCTGAAGTGCAGAGCCTGCATGTGCGGGCCGGCCTGCTCCCCCCACGTGTTCAGTATGAGCACGTTACCACCTGAGACACGACGAGGGGAAGAAATCAACGTTAGTGATCGTCATGGTCACATCTCTGCAGGAAGCTGGACTCACTCACTTCCACCCTCAAAGTACAGTGAGTGTTCGAGAAAACACAATGTGTCACATGCGCAATCTGATCTCAAGTGGGCTGGACCAGTGAAATAATACCATAATAACCTATAAATAAGAAGAACCTTTTACAAAACATGTTACGAGCAATTTTCTGAATTTTTTGAGAAAAATACTTTCAATTTCAACAACGTAATGCCTCTTCTGGCTTCTATTTGATTTTCACACTTGGCAAATTCATTCCGTGGGCCAGGGTGGATCCTCTGGCGGGCCGGTTTTGGCCCACGGGCCGTATGTTTGACATCCCTGATCTACACAATAGCTCACACTGACAAAGTGACAAATGTGGTATTAGATAATTGCAAAGTTACCGGAAATTAGAAACTGAAAGAAGCTGCCTCTGCCAGAAGTGAACACTTCACCTGCACACGCACACATACAGTACTGTATATATATATAATACTGTATGAACGTTAGAGCCAGAAGACACTGTGACAAGAAACACACACGAGGAAGGAGACGGTCGCAGGTGGAAGTGAAGTGTTCTGCTTCCTGTTTGCGCTAACTGTTTTTGAGATGTGTGTCGAGCCTGTGTGGAGTCCACCTGCAGCAAACTGACCACAACACACGCTTCACACACTCATATTCGCGCCTACATGTGCATGTGTTTGGAGAACATGGAGAGAACCAGGTCTGTGAGACCTCGGTATGAACCGCTGCACTTTCAGACAGTGAGTTGTTCACATGTGGCCAGTGAGTCCTTTTCTCCTCAGGCTTTGGTACATGAGGTGAATGGTTGGACAATGACGTGCTGTCTCACCTGTATCCAGAACGCCCATAGACATCCCAATGCTGGACATGAGGCCGGTGAGGACCAGAGCCTGCTTACAGAAGGGGATCGCACACATCCCGAACGCTGTGACCAGCATGGAGAAACCTGGAGAGAGATCAGCAGAGTGAGGCTGCTGTGAGAAGAAGTGATCACTCCACAGGTGGCAGTAATGTGTGTGTGTGTGTGTGTGTGTGTGTGTGTGTGTGTGTGTGTGTGTGTGTGTGTGTGTGTGTGTGTGTGTGTGTGTGTGTGTGTGTGTGTGAGGGAGGGGGTTACCCAGCAGGAGGTGGGGGTTCATGCAGTCGAACAGGACCCCTCCTAACAGGGAGCCTCCGATGTATCCCGCAGAGCGACCCACGAAGATGTAGGAGATGTTGCTGATGTTCTTCTTCACATTCACAGCCAGGTCCTCGAACGTGGGGCCGAGAACTGAGATGCTCATCCCCTAGAAAAACAAGACGAACGTGAACTGACCATCAGTGTTTCATCAGAACAGTCTGATTGACAGCAGCAGATATTATTACAGTATATACAACAGTGATGTTGCCATATATGTTGCATAATATTACTATTTCATACATCCTCTGGATATATGGATATATATATTTATTACATATACTACACCTGTACTAAAATTGGCATATGTATGTAAAAATATCTATTATGGTACTTATTAAAATGTTGCAACCATATATGGTAATTACATATCGCAATTGCATAAATCTAAATTAAATCCTTATATATATTTTTTTTTCATAACCCTTAACCCTCTGGTCTCAAGTCTCAGACTTTTGGAAGCTACAGTTTATAATGTTGTATAATGTATATAATATGTATAAAATAGTAGCACAAATAGGCTACTGTAGGCATTTATAGTCACTATAAGACATTGCTCCAATTTGTAATAAGTTGCATATATCATTTTTACACAATTCACATATAGTACATTTATTATACAGTACTTTATTGTAAATGTAAAGTGTCAAAGAGAGATTGTGTTGTACATATGTCTCTCTTCACCATCTGAATGGAAGATAGTGTTTAACGGTGCATTTAAAAACAAAACAAAAAACATAGCACTACAAATACCTCTAAACAGGGTTTAGCTTTGTTAGTGCGTGATCTATCGATGTACAGATCTGTCTGAGGTTAAACTATTCGTTGAATGTGACCAAACAGCTTACTACTTCATAGTATGCCCTCAACTACAGGATAGCTGGGGTGCAATATTTTTCTATTCTCTCCCAAAGTTTTTCAAAAACACAATTAAGATCATGTCCATTCTGGTTTGTTGGGGCCTTCAGAGTACAGCAAGACGTTAAAGGTGTCACATCTCTCCAGCTCCTGTCCCCATGTGTACAGAGAAAACTGGTTCTCCTGGATAACGACACTGACTGAGAGAGAATGATACATCCTGAAGGAAGGACGGGTCCTACCCAGCCGTGTGTGTGTGTGTGTGTGTGTGTGTGTGTGTGTGTGTGTGTGTGTGTGTGTGTGTGTGTGTGTGTGTGTGTGTGTGTGTGTGTGTGTGTGTGTGTGTGTGTGTGTGTGTGTCTTGTAGTGCAAGACATGCTTATGCCAATAATTAAAAATATATATGATACTGAACCTCAAATTGCCCCTGGTGGCTGTCCTATCAGTGTGTGTGTGTGTGTGTGTGAGTGAACAGGTGAATATGGTTGGTGGTCTCACTCTCCAACACCACTGTATGTGTGTGTGCTGTATGAGTGCAATGCATTTCTTCCTGCCATGTTGTAATAGTAACAACAAAGCCAGTGTGTGGAAGCAGGAAGTTGAGACACTCACCTGAGTGTGGTCGGACAGGAAAATTCACCTGAGCAGCCTGAACGTCTCACTGTCACACACACACACTACACCTGCACTAGTTTTATAACTGGACTTTGTGTTGTTGTTGTTGTCGTGACACAGTGTGGTGCCTGTCACGACGACTAAATAAAATCAATATTTTAAACTCGTGCTTTATGTTTTGTTTCCTCATTCATCCAGATGAGATCATACTTCACTCTGAGCGAGGAGTTTGTTGAGCTAACGTCACCTACATCCACTCATTGCAGCAGCAGCAGCAGCAGCAGCAGCAGCAGCAGCAGCATTCTACTGTAGCTATAATATGTCACGAGGAGGCCTGACTGATTAAACAGCCGACATGTTAATGCCATATTATGTTTCCGAGAGCCAGCCACCTCCACCCCCATCAACCTACCAAGCCCAGGAAAGACGCACACAGCGCCAGGGTGACCACCCAGCGGCCGCAGGCTCCGTAGCCGCTCCTCCCTCCGCCGACCACCTCCACTCGGTCGTCGCCTCCCGGCTTGGCCGTCCTCTTCACCGCCTTCAGCGCGCTCTTCAGCCCCCTCCCGGTGTCCTTCCTCTTGTCAAACAGGGTGTCCTCCTCCTGCTCGTCGTTGTCGTCGTCCTCGTCCTCCATGCTGGCGAAGCGGACGTGCTTCTTCTTCACGACGGCGGACGCGGACATTTAACCGAGCTGCTGCTGCTGCTGCTGCTGCTGCTGCTGCCGCGGCGGGGATGATGGGATGATGGGATGATGGGATGGGGAGCTGAGCTGTCACAGTAGAGCCGAGTAAACAAACAGAAAGCGGACGGCTGCAGCTGTCGGGTTTAACGGCCTCCTCCCGTTAGAGCGCTTCCTGTTTAGACGCCTCCGTGAGTTAGAGACGTACAGCCGCGGTTGGACGCCTGTAAACAGCTGGATGATGGTTCAGACGGTGACAGCGGAGCAGCGCCGCGGCCCCCGGTCCTCCATATGTCAACAGACCGTACGGCAGCTGGAGGCTGGGGGCCGGAGATCGTCCGCTGAGAGGAGGCTCACTCCGCCAGAGGAAGTCGCTGACCGACGCGCCTACATGTGCACGTTACTTTTAAGAAGTAAAGTAGTTATAGTTACTAGTTACTTTCCCCAAAAGGTAACTGGATTACTACATTATGCAAGTAACTAAATATCAAGAAAAGTAACTATTGCATTTAAAAAATATATAAATATGCTACTTGAACCATTGGACCCCTAACCTGTTTTTTTCTTTCATTATTACATGTATCATTATTGTTTTGCATTATTAATTGATGTATGTATTTCTCCTTTCTTTCCTATATTCACTGTACAATTAGTCAGTTGATTGTTACTTTTCTCTACTTACTTTTCCTTATCATTTAATTATTCCTTATTTTCTTGTCTTTGTTCGTCACAAATTTGGTTTTTGATTATGTTCTTCATCGGTGAGGTTTTCATATAAGCCCTTTTGGGTTTCATACCTCCCCTTCGCACCTCCCAATCATAATAATTGTTCATACTAACAGCAACTTGTGCGATAAACCCATTCCAGTGAGTGAGGTCCTCAGAGAACATACACCACATTAGTATCCTGAACTCAAAGCAGTGTGACACATCTTACTTCTTTTCCCTCTCTGATTCATTTGACACGTCGAGGCCACAGGAAGTAGTAGCCACTGAGAGAAAATGGCGGCCTCTAGTGTATAATTATAATACATCCATGGACTCTCCCTGCAGGTGCTGGAGCTGGGCCACAACCATAGAACGGGCCACAATGAGTGTGTGTGTGTGTGTGTGTGTGTGTGTGTGTGTGTGTGTGTGTGTGTGTGTGTGTGTGTGTGTGTGTGTGTGTGTGTGTGTGTGTGTGTGTGTGTGTGTGTGTGTGTGTGTGTGTGTGTGTGTGTGTGTGTGTGTGTGTGTGTGTGTAGAACAAGCTTTACAAACCTAACAAATAGTTTTACAAATGTAATGTTTGAGGTTTTTTTGTTTGTTTTGTAGAAGTGCATAGGATTTGTGACATCAACACAAGGCTGAACAGGTCACTTTGCTATATTAATACAAGTTTGACACAAATGTCTGATGATTAGTTCAATAGGCCTACTGAAGTGAAAATAAAATATTATATTACAAGAATGAGTCCTTTACTTACTTACTAAGTTTTCATGATGAAGAATGACCCTTAGTGCCATCAACCAGAGTTAGTAAATGAATTACGTAAAGGAATAGCCTACTGCGTGCTCATTTTTATACAATCGATGAAGAATAGGACTTCATGTCCCATCAGTTTATGTCTGTTTTGCAGATAATCAAATAACAGGAGCACAAGGTAAATTGGTTATATTCTGAACTCTGCTGTGCACTGTCATTGTGCAAGAAGATGATACATGATGATGTCATTGTATGCTGCTTTGAAAAGAAAATCATCTACCAAATGAATGCAATAAATGTAATGCAATAACAGTAAAACTGAACTTATCATTCTGTCCCATGAATCTTGCCGTCTTCACTAAGAATATTTCATGTTTGCAGTTGGCAGGTTTCCTACATGTTTAGTTTTTCACACTAATGATGGTGTATTCTGGGCTGTTTGTTGGAGCCGTGCCCGTTTGTCACACAGCGAGGACGTCTCTAAAAGCCTTTTCCCTGGTACATCATAAACTAAATTTTGAGGTGAAAAAATTCTGAGAGAAAAATCAGCAAACATGCAAGATGGAGTAAATGTATGAAATTAAAAGTGAGAATGAAGGAGACAGACCAAAATGATGCAAAATAGGATGAAAAGAGCAAATATTCAATCTTTACTGTAAAGCTTAAAGGAGGAACAGCTTCATCTGTACATGCAGCAAAAACAAAACGCATACGTACAGATATTCTGAATAAAATCCAGAGGTTGGATTGGGTGTGACAGAGCCAACACAACAGCAAACAAACAATAAAATGCAATAAACACCGGGGAACAAAATTTCATCCAAAAGTCCTCCATACACACACGCGCACACGCACACAGTCAGACCGTCACATAAACCTCTATAGACACCAATAAGACAGTTTTTTAAGGCTGTTTGTGATTCAAAATCATGACTAAATAAAAATAAATCATGTAGTTTTTGGCTTTTTCTCCAAATGTTTTTGGAAGGCAAGGCACAGGTCATTTCAAGAAGCAGGTGTGAAGCAACAACTAAATAATATTAGCTAAGTAAAAGTGATTAAGCATAAAAAAACAAAACAACTATGGTTACAATCAATGTTCAGAGGTACAAATTAAGTAATTTCTTGTAAGAAATTACTTGAGGCTCTCATTGATGAATCACACTACAATGCTTATAAGTCTAAAAATAAACGGTCATTAAAGCACGTCATTTAAAAAAAGACTGAAAGGCAACAGATGTGATTTTATCGTAAAAATATATATTCAGAGGAGAGAAGATGTAAACGCTGCTGAGGTTTCTCTGACTTGTTGCATAAAATAAAGTGTTGGATTAAACAGCAAAGCTTCAGGCAGCTCCATCGTTCTGTTTTTTCGTCCGTTGGACTTGAACACTGTCGGACCCGCCTCTGATGGAGGAGCACAAAAGAGTCCAGACTGGGGCAGTTCTACTTTTTTTTTTTTGACAACATCTGAGGTAGAGAGTGTCACGATCACCAGCCCACAGCCGTCCTGTGGTGCACGGGTTTCCAAAAAAAAAGGTCTCTGAGTTTTTCCTTAAGCCATCTGTCACCGAGCAGCGACGGAGCGATGAGTGACGTGTTCAGATGGTTCACTACTGACACTAACCTGGAAGCTTCAGGGAGACGTATGACAACAAGAAGAGAGGATTTAACACTCTCAGCCATTTTCATTTCAATACATTTTTGGTCTTCAATAAATGAAATTAAGGCTTTTTAGGCAAATGCCCGTCAATTACAGCATCACATTCTCCACAAAAACTACAAAATAAATACAATATGGAAACATCAAACACACTCCTTCCTCTTAAAGGTCAACAAACTGGACACAGAGTGAATTATTAACTCGACTTCACTTGACTAATGGTCACGTAGTCAATGATTAGTCAAATTCAAATCCTCAGATTCACTTCAAATAAAGCAGACTCCATCTCTGAAATGAAATGATAACTGTATGTAAAAGAGTAAAAGCTTTCGTATAAAGTGGTGAGGACCTAAATACGCAGTGGTATTTTGTGTTTTGGTTTATTTTTTTTTGGTCCTTTTCAGAGGTCATCCTCCAAGCAGGTGATCTGCAGCTGACACAGCGATATGTGTTTTATGACCTGCTGCTTGGACTTCCGTCACATTGTAAATTCATGTTGCACATTCAAAGGATAAAAATGTTGGACCAAATAAAAGAGAAACATTAAACACATTTTTAAAAGACAAAACAAACAAGTTTCACCACTGTGTGTGTGTGTGTTTTTTTTTTTTAAGAAATACTGCTTAAAGTCACTACTACAATCAATTCATGTAGACTGGAACAACAAACACAATGTTAATATGTTCCTTATCGATCAATATCAGGCTCATCGCTTACAGTGGGTGTATTTGTACTGGCTGACTGACAGATTGCAAATTCATTGCCCCTGCGCCTGGACCTGGACAAACACTGTTGTTTTTCTATGTTGCCTTTTTTTTTTTTTTTCAGAAAACAGAAGGAACATGTTGAAGGTTTAACCTCCTTATGGAAGCGAAATGACAGGTACGAGGTGACGTGTCAAGACAGGATGTAAAATCACTGTGATTAAAGTTGCTTTTCTTCAAGTGTTCAAGCACCATTATAGCTCAGGCAGTCCTTCACCTAACACTGGCTATGACGGCCGTCTCCCTGTCCCTTTAAAAGGCTATGGACTCACACACACGTATACAGTTTGGCTTCATACGACTTGGGACATGGGAATCCTGTTCTCACAATACTGAGGCAGCTTTTCCACAGAAAATGAAATCATAAGAGTATGTGGTAGTATTTTAGAGTAATGGAAGTCCACCTTTCTCTTAAGACTGTCAGCGTTCACACTGCATTCATAGTGAGCACAGCAAGCATTGTTTCCTTTTTAACCAATATGAAATCTTTTTTTTTTTTAAACTTCAAGTTTCCTGCTCTTAAAACGATGTCAGTTTAATTAAAACAATCAAATGCATAGTTCTTGAGCTTCACACTGCTGTGAAACTCCACTTCAACTTCTTACTGTCTAATATTTTTCATTGCTTTGGTATTTTCTGACATTTTCCTACTAAAGGCAGTCATAATCAGGGCTACTCTCTCTCACTCACGCACACACACACACACACACACAAACACACACACACTGTAATGCTGCCAGTCAGCAGCAACTTAATCTGCCCCCCACCCCGTGTCTCCCTCAGTCTGTTCAGCGGGGACTTTAGAGGACAGACTCTCCAGTCTTGTGTTGCGGGTCTTCCACAGCCTTTTCGTGCTCGATCATCTTCTGGGTGACGTCTTGCTCCTTGTTCTGCTCCTTCTCCAGCCTCTTGCGCCTGGCCTCCACCCAGGGGATCAGACACAGCAGAGCGCCTCCGATGAGCGGGGGGATTCCTGCCAAGTAGAAGGCCACCTCGTAGTTCCCCAGCCGGTCCCTCAGGAAGCCTGCAACCAGAGACATGCAGAGTCATTGCGTTGTCATGACTGCAGCGGGGGTCAGGCTGAGGCCAATAAAGGTCAAAGTGCTTAAAGGGATGGTGCAACATTTTGGCAAATTAGCCCATTGCCATAATCCCTATAGTCACAGCAGTAGGTTCGTTACCTTTGATTGTCGGTGCAAGCTATTTTTTAGAGCGGCAGAGCAGAGCCGCGAGCTGCTCAGAGCTACGCTACGGAGGCTAATGGGATTTCTTGGTTTCCCTTATCAAACTCATCAAATACACAATCCAACAACTCCAAAACGCTCTCGTGGACAAGTTGACATTCACCACGCTATGAGATAATAACGGAACGTTACAATACAGAGTTGTTTTCGAGGTTGTTTCCCTTTAAAGAGTCTCCAGAAGACAGAGCTGCTGTATGAGATTTTAGCACAGACACAGTTTATCACTTTGACTCACTGTCACAGTAATGAATGACCTCTCTGGAGCCCGAGGGGGTTAATAATAAACGGTGCTGGAGGGACACTCATGTGTCTATTAATAGCTAATTCATTGAATCTGGTCATGTCAGCTGGGGCAGCAGACCAGGCCACAGTGGTCCTTCTTTGTGCTTAGATTCAACATGGAGGTCAGGAAGCTACACACTCCATCTTAGGAAAACATGCAAATGGCCAAAAACACAAATCTAGAAAACATCTTCATCTGTTAGACAACACATGTGCTGCAAACACAACACAGCAGAAGTGTTTCCAGGAGATTCTAAAATGATGGACTGGGCCAGGACTGGTGACTTTTGAAGTTCAAACCATTCAGCAAGTGCAACTGAGCAGGTTCATCCCTGTTTTTTAAAAGGTATGATTTGTCTTATTTGAACAGCAATAGAGAGAGGTGGGAAAGTGAGAAAGCGACTCCTCCCCATCCACATTTTACCTTTTCAACACCTCTTTGTGTTGTGCTGTATCCCTGACCTCTGATCTTTATGGAGGGGGAGGCCTAGACCATTGAACTGTCACATACACTATATCTCTTTGGTCTTATGCATTCAGTGTTGTCCATGTGTTATCACGAGTCAAACACTGGCTGGAACCAGAGTGTTTCTAATTTACACCAAGATGCCAAAGTGAACACTAGGTGGTGCAAGAGGACTGTGGATCTCTGTGACAGCTCACGTTTATCTCAGTGACAGCCACAGAGATCCTCTGTAAAATGCTGCAGGACTGTGTCATTTTAAAATAATAACGTTAACATCATACAAAGCACATGTATGAACACATTTTGTTGTCCTTTCGTATTCATGGCTGCTCTTCACAGCAACATAGTGTCAACACATGGTTGCCCATAAAGATGGAATAATTCATTTTTTTACCTCCTTCCATGAAAT
This sequence comes from Trachurus trachurus, assembly GCF_905171665.1. Classification (NCBI taxonomy): domain Eukaryota; kingdom Metazoa; phylum Chordata; class Actinopteri; order Carangiformes; family Carangidae; genus Trachurus; species Trachurus trachurus. The sequence continues at coordinate 18,580,346 of NC_139910.1, read as the reverse complement.
GATTGTGACAATGTCATTTATTCTTGCCAGATAGAGTGTATATCTTCTCAAAACATTATTGATCAATCTCTATAACATATCACTGTGAAAATTAAACCACAATTAACCTTTATAATAGGAATAAAAAGAGGAATGTGTCATACTCAGTTTGACTCATGCCAGCTTATATATATTATATGTTTGGCGTGTTATTGTGAGTCTGTATTATACCTGCGATGGGGGGCCCCACGGTCATGGGCACGGACATCAGGCCCAGTAGGAAGCCGATGGCCTGGGACACGTCTTTGGCTCCGACCAGCTCGAAGGCGATGGGGGCCATGATGCAGATGAAGCAGCCGTCAAACAGCCCCATCAGCAAGCACACGGCAATCAGCCCTCCGAAGATATTGCACAGCGGGATCATCATGGACATGACGCCGATGACGAGGAAGGAGGTCACCTGAGAGGAGGTGAGAGGTAGAAGGAGGTGTGATCATATGCAAACTCTCCAAGTTTTACTTGATGGTTCAATCACAGATTGATGACGAAGGATTAGGAACACATTCAGGGAAACAAAGAAATCTGTCATTTCAAAAGAATAAAGTCAGAGGAAGTCAGAGGAATGAAAAAGAGTGTGTTTGCTCACCTGCAGGTAGACTTTGTTGACTCCATTAACATAGTCGGCCACCGTTCCGCAGATGAGTCGGCCGATGCATGAAGTGATGCCAAGGCACAAGAGCAGAAACTCCTTGTTGGCATCTGCTCCAAAGGTCTCCTCCACATGCTTCATCTGTGGAGCAGCATGGAAACAGATGAAGACCGAACACTGGCTCATACAGTAGCTCCAATCATGACAAGCACACTAATAAAAACATCCACGATAAAGCGGAGGAGACAGCACTGTGGTGAATGGTGTCTTTCCATTATCCCGCGCAGACGGTATGATTGTATAGAAGAAAGAAGAAAAATTGACCTTTTAAAGAGCAGAGCAGATTTTGAATAACGTACTCTGTATTTACAATATTGAGCTCTAGTGTCCATTAGGGGCTGGGTTTGAGGCACCATACAATTTGACATCATTGTCTGGAGTAAATATCAGAGGTCTGACTCTAAAGCATTTGCAACCTTGATTGGAAACAAATGCATAATGCACGCTGACTTCACTCACCTGTGAAAAGAAACCATCAAAACCAATGGAAAGTTGACTTAAACACACATTGTCTACCTCCATCTGCCTCTAGGGGTCTCTCAATAACAAAACACAGCCTTGGGTGAGATTATGAAACCGCGTGGGATGATCTTTGGATTTGTTATCTTCTCCCGTCACAGTCCAGGTAAATCAATCTGACTTTGACAGAAGTCACGTTCACAAATGAGGTTATGATATGAAATTAGCAAACATTATGTTGTCATCCTCACCAGTGACCGGTAATTAACCTTCATATGTTGAAAGTTCATTTCTTTTAGTATCCATCTAAGCAGACATTTGATTATTTAGCTGACATACAGGAAAGAAAGTTAAAGTCTATGTGTTGCTAATGCATCATTTACATGGGATGGTCACTATTCTGAAGAAGTATGAGGTCTTGAAATATTTAGCAGCGATGAGGCCAAGAAATTCTTAGTTTTACAAACAGAGTGGTGAGTTTGTTGTTGCTACCATGACACAGGCTGCTACTCATCAGCACCCTTGTCTGTAGGCTACTTCAACACCGCATTTGTCTGCTGTGGATGCTACTTTCCATCTCAGACTGTGAAGCCCAGCGCCAATCTGTGAGGCCCAGAGTTTTGAGAAAAGAGTGACCCTATTGTATGGAGCTGGGCCAGATCCCTCTACCTCCGGGCAAACTGCAGCAGCAGTCCTGCTCACAGAGCCGGTCTGTCTGTCTACCCTGCACCCACCTCATCACCCTCTCTCTACCCGGTCATACAGTACATCCATCTGCAAAGAAGACCTCTGGATGACTTATTGTCTTTGTCAGAGCAGCACAACTCCACGCTCTGTGTTCATTAGTGTCCTGCTCAGAGGGGATTCTCCCATCCGAGAAGCAGAACGTGCAAACACGCAGCAGAGTTACTGATAACCTCTGGGAGGAGGGTTTTCAGAGAGGTCTCGGACTGATCTGGCACTCTACCAGCGTTGAAAAAGTCACGTTACATTTATTACTGCCTCTCCACTTATCACTACTACTATCAGGCATTAAGGAGCGACTGATTGATAAGAGACAGAGAGTTATCAATCTTGACGATAGCTCGTGAATAAACAAAGTTGTGTTTTTGATACAATCGTCTTCAGCTGGAAAATCACCAAATATGGAAGAAACATTGGTATTTTCTATACTTCCTGTTCCGGCTCTGATCTCTGTCTGTAAATAGATTCTACATAATGATTTATGTTTTATATTATTTAAGCATCATTAGCTATAATATATCTGGATAGACAAGAGACAAACAACCATCCATGCAGTCACCAGTCAAACTGCCTGTATTTGCACTATGGGAAGACACCACAGTACTCACACACAGGCATGAGGAGGACATAGAGGCTGCGTCCCAAATCACTCACTACTCACTATATAGTGGCCTATATAGTGACTATGCCATTTGGTAGTGCTATATAGTGGACTCATAGTGTCCCACAATGCAGTGTGAAAAGTAGTGTACGACTGATGGTCACTTAGGAAGCAATATATAGCATAGTGCATTGTGGTCGCTGGAATGTTTTAATTATGCGACAGGAATAATGTAATTAACTGTGTGTGTGGTGGAGAAGTGTCCGAAAGTGTTTTTTCATTTTACCAGTGATCTATATAGTCCTCTATATAGGATTCCCTATAGAGTGAGTAGGGAATAGTGAATGAGGGAGTGATTTCAGACACAGGCAGATAATACAGTATATACGGTAGTTATAGTTCCTGCCTCTGAGGCTCAAAGCTAGAACTTCCTGTGAGGAGAGAGAGAGCCAGTAACCTGTCTGGGCTTTTGGCGCTCGCTTCCTTGACATTTTGAGGTGGAGACGTCGGGTCCGAGGAGCCACTTTGTTCCTCCTAAACCTGCGTCAGTTCATTCTATACAACATTACTCACTATTTCTTCACAGAAGCACTCCCAAAGGTTTGTGAAATGTATTTCTCAGGTTTATCTAAATCATGTCTCTTCTTGGCCGCCTCTTCATCTGTGAGAATCCACTGTGGTGTAATGTGCTGATGGTGTAACCAGCCCCCCGCCCACCCCGCCCACCCCCCCACCCTGTGATGAGCCTGTGTGGTCAGTGGTTTTGTCTGACTGTTGATTCCTGGAGAGACATGAGGAGGAATCTATCTAACACACACTACGTGATAGTGAGCCGGCGGGCTGGGTAAATACTCCTGGATGTTGCAGGTAGACTCAAGAAGATTGAACTCTCTGACTCATTCACACACTGTATCAGATATGTGTGTTATGTATTTCGAGGCTTCCTGCGAAGTTGCAGTATGGTGCCGTGTCCCGTGTTTGGTCCCTGTGTATAAAGAGAAGGAAAAACAAGGAACAACTTCTCTCCCCCTCTCTTTAATGAGCTTATAGATGCTCACATAGATGAAACAGCACTCATAACCCTGTCATCATGGAGGTTTGACATTTAAACACAAGCTGATGAACGCTCGCATAACTATCAGCCTCCAAACACTGTCTGTCCCTGTCCCTGTCTGTCCCCCCCCCCCACATTACAGGAACAGTTTATGTTAAAAAGGTCTTTGCAAACATTTGGAAAAGGTAATTTCATTTAAATTGATGGATGAAGCACTGTTGCTTATCAGGGCTGTGTGAGAGCAGATTGCAGCAGGATGTAGATTGTTTACTCTTTCAGGGCGTGGGCCGTTTGATCACGTTTTCAGGGAACACAAGTTCACATTCATGTGATGCCCCCCCCCCCCCAGAGCCTTACAGGTAACATTCGCACTCACACAGGCCCCAACACACACATACATGCATCAGCACAGGCACCTGTTCCCCCTAATGAATTATGTAATACAGAGTAATGCATGACTTGTTGATTTAATGTTATGTTGCAGAGACTCCACACGCTGGAGTCTACAAGGAATATGGAGATGTAGGGAAGATGTTTGATTTTACTGAACCACCGACACTGACAGGATCTACACTTTGGAGGAGTGGTGCAGCAATGGTGGTGAAGTCAACAACTCCCATGATCCCACGCTATTTCGTCGTAACCTAACGCAGTCTGTTGTTAATGATTAAAGGGATAGTTCAACATTTTTGGCAAATTGGCCCATTGCCATAATCTCTATAGTCATAGCAGTAGGTTCGTTACCTTTATTTGTCGGTGCAAGCTATTTTTAGAACGGTGGAGCAGAGCCGCGAGCTGCTCAGAGCTACGCTACGGAGGCTAATGGGATTTCTTGGTTTCCCTCATCAAACTCCTCAAATACACAATCCAACAACTCCAAAACGCTCTTGTGGACAAGTTGTGACCTGCACATTCACCACGCTATGAGAGCGTTTTGGAGATGTTGGATTGTGTATTTGATGAGTTTGATGAGGGAAACCAAGAAATCCCATTAGCCTCCGTACTGCTCGGCCGTTCTAAAAATAGCTTGCACCGACAATTGAAGGTAACAAACCTACTGCTGTGACTATAGGGATTATGGCAATGGGCCAATTTGCCCGAAATGTTGAACTATCCTTTTAAAATGAGAGACCCGAGGCTGGGATTAAATCTCATGAAATGATTAAAACAAAGTCTGTGTGTCTGCCTACTAGTTAGTTTTTGATCTTTTGTGATGGGATTTGGTGGCACAGACAAACGTACAGAATTTCTCCAGACGGGTTCTTTAAATTCCACCTCCTTCCTCACAAGTCAAACACAGGACAAATTAATTACTTAATGACATTTCTATGGCTCTGTGTAATCATAGACATGGCTTACAAAAATGTATCTGAGCTCATTGTTGGTGTCATCAATAACCATAACCTGTCATCACAGGTGAAAGTGTCTGCTGTGAATAAACATGAGTCATGACACACTTCATCATCGGCTGACCGTGGGAATTTAATGGTGCATTTTAGGGTGAATTTGTCTGTTGCAGAACTTGAACCCACTTTCTCTCAGCTCTCTGTTTTTTTTTTTTTTTGGCTGTTAAAGGTGCTCGTTAAACATCTAAGATCCCAATCCAGCCCACACACCGCAGCCCTGCAGGTGCTCCTCATTAAACACACCGAAACAAGCTTGGTCTGAAAACAAAAGGCAGCTTTGTAAACCAAAGATACGTTCTGTGTGACACTGTTCTGTGTGAATGTGTTCCCTGCTGCTTACCTTGCAAAAAAATAACAGACAAACTCCTGCACCACTCTACCCTGGGTACTACTACCACACCTTTATCAACTCGCTTCCAGAGCAAACATACCTTACCTGCAGCCAACGTCTTTATCACAACTCAGCAATTCTCAGTATAGTGTGTGTGTGTTTCAAACTGGACTTTACTCTTTTATAGTCTTTATGTGCATAGTAACAAGGCTTGGCATAGAGCAGGGAGGCTGGTGGGGTCAATGTCTGAGGAAGGACAGCTGCTGCCACATGTTTAAAAGGCTACAGGTGGCGCTGAGGCTGCTGACAGTAAATAGTAAATAGTTGGTGTCAGTGAAAGTCCTCTGTGGACCAGACTGTCCCATTTCAGTTTGTTTTTCGCCATCTACAATGGCAAAGGACCACACCTTTGTAGAATGCACACGCTCAAGGATGTGAACTCTAGTCTGAACTGGCACACGGCTCAAGTGAATTTGAAAAAAAAAAAAAATCCCTCTAGGCGTCACTGAGATATTGTCTTCATAGAAATATAATACCCAAGTCAGAATCATGCTGATGGTTACATGCACAGCCATTTATGCTGATAGCTCTGAGCTGTTTGTCTGATCTGCATGTGTCAGTCTGTAACGTATGTAATCAACAAGGTTTTTTTTGTTTTTTTAATCGGCTTTGCCATGTTTTATGAGAGAAAGTACTTTACAGATTGTAAAGTGATAAAACGACACATAACAGGACAACTTTTAGCCATAGATGAATATACTAGATAAGGTGTTTGTTCACGAACACCAATTACCAGACCAAAGCATAACAATGATGCTGTACAACAGCTTTAGAAAAACATCATTATTATTTGAAGACATGAGCTGCAGGTTCTCACAATACAATCTGTTTTGTCTCTGCACATGTTTTCTTATGCTGCTGTGCTTTGAGCACACACACCCTCTGCTTGAGCACACTTGAAAACTCATCTATCAAGTGATGTCTGGCTGCACACCCTATACTGTAACACCCCATACCATCTCTGTATGTTTGGACGACTGCATACTTCCCTTCTCACATTTCACATGAATAGACCTCACGTAGCTAGAGCGTGTTTTGATATCCGTGTTGTTGAAGCACCTAGTTGACCTCTTGCCCCCTTTCCGCTCCCGTGCCAAGGAACACATCCAAAACACGGGATCAGGATACTGGGAAATCCCACCATGGAATCCCTCCGTTAGCATTTACGTGCTGTTACAGTATGTATCATCACGCTGACCTTTGACTCTGAGTATGGGGTGATGGTAGCAGGTAACACATAAACACAAAATCGCGCACTGTGCGAAGGCCTGTGAACGTGAATCTGGTTGACAAGCAGACCAGAGAAGGAAATAGTAGAAAACAGAAAACTTACCAGATGGACATAAGGCACATAGTAGCCATAGAGGGCTGCAGGGATACCGAAGGCCCAGATGCGATAGCCCAAAGACCTCCAGATGTTGACGTTGCAGATCTGGCTCATGGCCGGGCACCGACTGCCTGTTTGGCTGTTACCGGGTTTGTTGGGCAGGAGGGGCTTGTATGTGAAGCTAGCCAGGATCAGCACGAACATAAGGACACAGAGGACACGGAGGGTGTTATACAAGCCCAAGTGCTCCAGCAGATACGTCAAAGCGAAGGGTAGGCCGATGGTGAAGAGGCTGCTGCCGGCCGTCACGATGCCGTTGACCAGACCCAAGCGTTTCTTGAAGTAGTGGCCCAGGATGACGAGGCTGGGCTGGTAGGCAAAAGAGCAGCCACAGGCGAACACGACGCCATAGGTGAAATACATGGGAATCAGGGACCTGTTGACACACAAATCAACTGTTACTGTACAGCTTTATGACTCACACTGCTAACAATAATGTCTTCAGTTTCCCCATGGCACTGGGTATTTCTGAAGTGTTTTTGCTCCATTATCCAGATGACTCTATTCATTAAGCAGCTAAAACGTGTTTTGTTCTTGTCGTTGTTTAATTATCTGCACATTCAAAGGCCGTACAGATAAGAGTCTAGAAGGAAAAATAGACCTGTTGGCTGGCTTATGGCTGTTAAGTAGAAAAAAGCAAATGATTATGGTTAATTAGACTCATGTTATAGTCTAGTTCAGACTGTTTTCACATCAAACCCTGATGGTTGATAAAGATATCCCTCTGGCTGTAACAAAAGGCCCTCAGCTATTTGCATAAATAAACTTATTTTCCATCTGAGCAAAGGCTCCACCTTAAACCACCTCTGCAGGTTAGTCTGCTTTTGATGACAGCACTGATACTGTTGTTTCAATCCATACATTTGTCATGATATATTGAGCTCAGTGACACTTCCTGAATAAATAAAGCTCAGAAACCCGACGACAGGTAGTCTATATTTGACATATCTATAACACTATTACTCAGTAGAATATCTTGACACATGGTTGACCTTTTTTTCAACCTTAGGAGATAACATAAAACAGTAAAATCCAACAAAGCAAGCAAATAAAGAGTTATGCTCCTGTTTGTATAAATAATCTTATCTGCTTTATAAAATAACTTTCTAACGCATCACAATTAACTTTTGCACCTTGCACTGCTGCAGTCAGCTATCAGCCTGGCCCTGCACTTGATAAGCAGTAATTCAGCCTTTTATGACATCGTCTTTTTTTTTTTTGCACTTGAAAGTGATTACAAAGTTGAAGCGCGGCTTCATTTGGATCAGATATTTCTGTGTGTTGGTGTGAGTGTTTCCTCACGTGTGAAGGGCTCTAGGAAATGATTAACAACAGTGTGTTAAATACAGAGCCTCGTACACACATAGCGATGATGACGGCTTGGAGGATGCTTTGTTTTGGAAGATGTTAATTCAAGCCCACCCACACTGCAGACTTAGATAACACAATAGTGACTGAGCCTGGGCCACTGATCAAAGTAGTGAAACCATTTAATCATTATGATAACATTCCCAGAACAAATACCATGTGAATTTGATGCTAATACAAACCCAACAGGTGAGTGAGACTTTTTTTTTTCCAAATTAAAGAATAAAAAAATGTCTTTTTCTACACAACAGTGACAGTTATAGTGAATTTTAGAACATGTTTAGTTAATTCACAGGGAAGCTCCAACACTCTTCAGCCCATTGACCAATAGTGTCAGCGGCAGGCATCACGTTCATCAGGGCTTGGCCCCGCTGATGCCGTCCACCCATCTATATTTAGGAAACAGCTCATCTTTGAATGTAAACTATGAAGGGTTTGCTTCCTTACGTGACAAAGGAGCTGGCCAGGAGGCCCAGCAGGGCGACAGTGGCGCCACCCACCGCAGTAGTCCTGCAGCCCAGGATGTCGGTGCAGATGCTGACGATGGGAGAGCAGAAGAAGATCATCCCCATGGAGAGGGAGCCCACCCACGCTGCAGGAATCATGGAGAGACAGAGCAAGAGACGGTGAATGAATGATGAGCACAGGGTTTATACAGGAATCTTGAAGTTAATTCTAATACCTTTTAAGACTTTTTCAAGACCTTCTCAATATTTTTCAATACCTCACCGCCACTTCAAGCTGTAACCATTTACATCAGTGACACTTTTAACGTATCAGTTTTAGTTTGTGATAAAAGACTATAGACCACTATGATGCTACAGAATTCAAAATAGGCTAGGATAATAAATCAAGGGCAAAGTTTATCAAAAAAACAAAACAAAACATTGCTCCACTCTCAAAAAAACAAAAACAACAATCTTATCTTCTTTTTTATGTACCGGTTCATCTTTGTTTTTTAATAAAATGAATAAATTCACACACTTTAACAATGTTTTTTAGGACTCTTGGACAGCTAGGCTAATTCAGAAAAAATACCTTTAAAATGTAAGACTTTTATAAAGTCGTGAAAAGACTTTTTAATACTTTTTAAGGGTCTTAATTTTCCCCAAATTGACTTATCACCTTTTAATACCTTTCAAGACCCCGCGGATACCCTGGAGCAATATGTGATGAACAATCCACACATCAAACAAGACAGTCTATGGCACAATGCGCTCAATAATAATGCTGCAGACGTTGACAACAAAACGGCGCCCGACGATGCTGTTGTAGTCCATTTACTCAGGAAATCAGTCACTAGACGTGTCAACAAGCCATGCGTTTCCTCTCTTAGATCGGGGGCATTAATCACACTCCACGTTGTTTGTATCTGCACCCGTGTTTCTCTGTAACCTTGAAGAAAACATCTCTGCAGATGCCACTTGCCAGCTTGTACAATGACCAAAAGCTGCAATGGCAGGAAAACACACAGCGGGCAGGAAGGAGTGGTCAGGAAAACACTTGGGCCTAATGTCAACACTAAACACACAAACACCATGGGAATACCATTAACCTTACGGGTAGGTCATGATGTAACCTCTCCTGATCGCCCTTCGTCACTAAGAAATAAACCCTGTAGGCTACACCCAGGATTACTATGACGGAGCCATGCTCACATTGTTACCAGAGATATTAAATCAACAGCGACATAAACTGTACGGTATTTGTATTGGTCCACTCAACCATTCTCTATTTCGGTATGGGAAAAAGGGACACTCCACCCATTTTATATATAACTTTTACAAAGTGTGTGACATCAGCAAAGCAGCCAAATATGATCAGTATCAGCCAATCTCTCTCATTGATGATCAGTACTGGTATTAGTATCAGAGAGGATAATACTGTAAAAACCCTGATTGAAGCGTCATATACTGTAGCTCAGTTGGTGGAGCAGGCACCCCATAAACAGAGGCTGTAGCCCTTGCTGCAGCGGCCCCAGGTTTGATTCCACCTTGCGGCCCTTTGCTGTGTGTCATTCCCCCTCTTTCCCACTCCCCACTTCCTGTCTCTCCTGTGTCCTATCATAACAAAGGCATAACAGACTCCTTGGCATTGGCATTCCTAGTAAAATAATGTGTGAAATTGTCAAAAGTCTCCATGGAAACAGCAGAGTTTTGCTGCCGTAAAATCTCCTTCACTGCTGCAAATGCCCCCACATCTTTCCTCACCTAAGGAAACTCAGATGTCATCATATACACAATACAATGCTGTAGTCAGTTCAGTCGACAAACCTCAGGATTGCATTAAAATCCATTGTTCCATTTCACCTGAGCTCATTGAGCAACCTCAGTTAGCCTTTTATTTTCTTAAGAGAAAAAAAAACAGCACTGGGCTTCAAACATTGTCTCTTTGTTTCCTGCTACAGACAGTATTTCATGTTCAGTCAAGTACCAGTACAGAGAGACAGCTCTTTATTGTTCAGGTCAACTACAGTGATTATGTTTTACCTCTAATAAGAAACGTCAGTAGAACTAAACTGTGAAAATCAGGACAACAGCAGGAAACATCTGCGGTGTTTGCTCGGTGCTTGGTCGGCAGTCTTCTGTTAGTCTAAGGTTAAAGAGCCGTGTCACGTGCTGCAGCAGCGGGCCTCTAATATGTGTTTAGATACATGGGACACATTTACAGCCCTGCAGATAAGCAGCGCTGGAATAGTAACAGCAGAAAAAGGACTCGATCATTCGGGGAGTCTGGGACCAACAGGACAAACAGATAACTTGAAAAGCTGTTGGTGGTTATCTCGGGCTGTTTTTATATTGCTTCAGACAAATGGACAGACATCATGTGACCTGTGCTGGAAAAAAAAACCACTTGTTTCACTAGAAATGCTTGCATGTGCATCACCGCTGACCACACACACACGACTTGTGCAAGCCTAGTCGGTGCACCCTTGGACTGTGGAGCGAATGGGGAAGTTTGACAGGAGTGACATGTTTTTGGTGGGAACGGCTATCTGGGACACCTCCAGGCCTTCCAATGACATCACAGCCCCGAACAGTAGTAGTAGGTACCGCACAGGTGAACGACAAGCCCGGACATGTGACGAAAGACTAGTTGTTTTTCTCTAGTGAGAAAAGATACGAGTGGTTGGAGTGTCACTGATTCTGTTGTCTGTTTTTTACAGCAAGTAAAAAGAGACCACCGTGTCGGGTTTCATGGTTATTACTGGTTTTGCCGCCCCCCTGTTTATTCTGAGAATCCTCACCTCACCTCATGCTGTCAGAGTATTGCACCCTCTCAGGTTTCCCCATGAGACGGAGGTCATGAAGGCGTTTTGAGGAAAAACACCCTGCTACCCTGACGCTGTTAATCTATGAGTTTGTCTCCACTCTGATCCCTGTGACTGAGCAAACACATCACTGCTGAGATCCCGGCTACAGCAGTCTGCGTTTGTGGGTCGACGGCTGTGTGGTAAAGTGTTCATTTGTGCGTGTTAATGGATTGCTTGACTGATGACAGTGGAGTAGTAGAGTGGTCTGGGCTGTTGAGCTCTCTGGGCAAAATTAAACTATCACTGGTCTGATCATCAGTTTAACAGACGACACAATAAAGCACATACTGCACCTGTTTCTAAATTAGCTAAGCACAGTGCTAGATGCATAGAATGCCTCGTCAACGACCAATGTGTATAAAGCATTACACGCATGCTGAATAATGTAAGGTGTGTGTATCTGAAACCTTGGATGTCAGGTCTGTTTTCCGAGCCGATTGTCGGGAGAATTTTGACTCTTAACACACCACACACTACAAGAGAATCTTATACAATAATCGGACGATTTTTGTCCATGGTCGGAAGGGGGAAAATCGGGGCAAAATCAGCCCGATTATCTTTATGTGTGTGGTAGGCTTTAGGTTGTAAGATTTCTCATGATGAGAACTCAAAGGTTTGAAGCTGAGATACTGCGCCCTGTCAGAATGAGACCCAACCAACATCTGACTGTCACAGTTCAGAACAGCTGGAGGGAGCTGTTGAGATTAGAGGGTGACACGGTGGTGCAGTGGTTTGCACTGTCACCTCACAGCAAGAAGAGGGTCTGATGGGTCCTAGACCTAGAACTCAGTGCCTTTTTAAGGGTTTGCCTCCGACAAAAATATTAAAGCAGATATCAGTGGAATGTTTTTGTTAATATAAGTCCTAAATAGTCCTATTTTCCGTCAGCAATCACTTACATGAAGTATTTCAGCCTAAACACGAGTCTCTCCGTCACTCTGCTCTGCTGTAACCCGAGGAGAAAATTTTCCTTGTGGGATACAAGTGTTATCCAATGAGGAGAGAGAACGGCATGAAGGGCTGTGTGTGCAGCCAAGGGATGCGCGTGAATGTGGTGACGTAGCACGAGGACCAATTGATGCCTGACAAGGGCGGGGGCTGCTAACTCATGGTGCGTTCAAAGAAACTCGTACTTTGTGTTTTTCCTTCCTGTGAAGTCATACCAGTTCGATCTGGTACGAGTTCACGGGTCGGAAGTTACGAGTGGCCGTTATAGGGAACTTTCACAGACAACAGGATGGTAAAAACACGAGCTACGGGTTACCTGGAACGCTACCAAGTCGTAGTTGTGACTTGAAGCTGTAACTTACGGTTTCAAAAGCCTGCCTTGAACGCAGCATTAGCCGAAACGGCCGTGAAGCTGATATCTGCTTTAAGCCATTAGGGCCACTAATTGGGGCAAACTCTTAATTACGTCACAGAAACACGATATATATCCTATATTGACATTCAGTTAAAAAACACTATTACTTTTGGTCCATATCGCCCAGCCCTAGTTGAAATTAAATGTATTTTTCTCAAGAAATGTCAGGTTGTTTATAATGTTTTGTAAAAAGATTAGTTCATACACTGTAAACATCTTAATAATGCACTTTGCACAAAGTGAAAAAAGGAAAGAGTTCTCATTATTTACAGGTTATTATGCGATCATTTTACTGGTCTGCCCCCCTTGAGATGAAATTGGGTTGCAAGGGACCTGTCCTAGAACCAACATATAGAGATTACTGTAACAATGTACACCTTCTCATATTTACACCTACGGGCAACATGGAGTCACTAATCAACCAACTGTTCATGTCTTTGGAATGTGGCAGGAGGTTGGAGAACCCACACAGGTACAAGGAGAACATACAAGAACATACAAACTCCACCCAGAAAGGCCAGAGGCCCACGTACCCAGAACCTTTTTGCTGAGAGGCAACAGTGAACCACTGTGCCACCATTGCGACTAATCAAGTAATTGAATACTCGTTCATAAGGGAATGTGAATCCTCAAATACTGAGATGAGTGGAAATGGCTATCTCCTGTGTAGGCTGCACAGATGCTGAAGTTTGGAGAAGACTGACTCCTTAGATTCTTGTTTTCAGTGTTAAAACCTGAGCCAGGTTCACAGAGGTCTTAATGCTGACCTAAATCAAGTCCAAACTGATTAATAGATGTGTGCTGGACACTACATTTTCACATTTCCACAGGTAAAAATAGTGATGTGTGACCTACATGCAGCACTCTGGTCTCCCGGTATGAGCCAACGCACGGTCAGAGCTTCTAAAGACCTCTTCCAGCAACCGCTGTCAGGACAACGGCCCAAATTCAATGGGATCTGCCCTGTCGGGTCTCATATTTGTGGGGATATCAGCTCCCTTTAAGCAACATAATGTAATAAATGGCAGTGAACTAGAAAGGCAAAGAATCCCTCAAAGACAACAGGAAATTGTTGTTATGGTTTCATCTGCCGGCTCTCTTGATTTAAAAAGCATTTACGCTTCAGACAAAGAGGAATTCCAGATTGAAAAATGTAATTTTGGGATCCTCTGTCCCAGTGACATCCATTGCTAGCCGCGGGCCGCTTGGACACTGAGGCAGAGTTGCTCTAAGTCGTCTGTCTGCTTTGTTAAAGACTCCTTGCTGGAAACCCCTGTGCTCTGAACCCGCTCACCCCGCCATGACTGAACCTACAGCAGCGAGCACTGACTGCATAACACTCTGCCTCAGGTAAACCAGAAAAGATGTGTTTGAAAACCCACTGAGGTGACACTACTGACAGTTGAACTACAGACTTTGACCTCAGTGTCCTATTCCTCTGTGTGTTCAGGTCCTGTCAGCTATTTGGCCTCCTGTGAAGCGCAGAACAATGGTTCCTGACATGTCTTTGTCTCAACACTATATAATAACATATTATTCTCAGTAGATTAAAAGATGGATGTTATTGAACAATTACATTATCTATATACAAATGAATGACACATGTTCTTCATGATTGGTACCCGCTTTATTCATGGCTTTTAGCCGTTTCCAGCTCCTGGCTCTCAAAACTGGTTCCAGACGAGCACCAACTCCTTGCTGGTCTAGAGCCAAGAACCGATTACGCCAGGGGCAAAGATATACATAGACATTATCAATATCTTATTACGTTTGTTTAACTGCTAATTGATGTATGCAGAGTTGAAGCTAAGTAGCCGAGCTACAGGCTGTGGCTAACGGCTAACGTTAATTTAAGAATGAAAACATCTTGCCGTCAAAACATAGTCCATAGTCGCTGTTCGCTGCGGTTACAACAAAGACTGCTTCCCTTTCTTTGGGGGATCCGGTTTCGGGGCAAGAATTAATGCTAGTGAGACAGGCTGTGTAGACCGCTTCAATACCCCTCAAGTCTGGTTTTAATTTTCAAGCCTGTTGAGAACTGAGGAGCAGCTCTGCTGGCTCTGACTGGTTCTTTGGAGGCACAAGAGTTGAACCAGCTGAGCAACGACACTGACACCAGCACCAAACTAGCACCAGGTTCTTTTTGGAGGAAAAGGAGTTTCTGAAGGAGCAGTTCTGAAGCTGAGAGTGAGCTGCTCCACTGTCACCATCTTGGCAGTGCCTGACTTTAGAGACCAAAACAGCTTTTGTAGACAGCTGTTAACATGTTGATTTATGCTGTTAAGTATGATATTTTCACACAGGAGCCTATGGGGGCTGACTCACTGTTGGAGCCAGACCCCAGTGGTCATTAGAGGAACTGCAGTTTCCATTGGCTTAATTTTCAGCCTTGGAAGTTGCTGCCTGGTTGCATCAGACTTTTAGGGTGATAATTCATGTACTATGTAGACAGCTTATCACAGCTGGTAGCTTACTTAGCCTACTGTAAATCCATGTCAGATCACCATCACACCATTTCCTCTCCATGTATTAACTGTCAGGCTGAAAAGCACCAGACGTTAGCCATCACTGGCTGAGAACATCAAACAAGACTGTGTGTAAAGGAGAGAATGGACCTAATGGATCCTTTTTCCATCTATTCATGGTGGTGAATGGTGAATAAATTCAGAGGGCATCCATTAAAGCCGCTGGCTGGAGAGTTATCTATTTACCAAAGTTAATGGAAACAACTAATGGAAGAGGATACTTGGCTCATATCAGTGGTGTGACAGGCCATTTTCTGGGCCTGGACAAATAAATACCTTGTGCCTGTAGCACATTCTAGGAATCTTTTGACTGACAATGCTCAGAGTAATAAGGTCAGGCTTCATTTAACACCAGAGAAGCCAACGGCTCAGACAGTTACACTGGAATAAAGACAACAGTGTTAATCACAGATAACACACACATACTGTAGGAACAGATGTCCTGTTGTATCACTACCTCAACGTGGAAATAAGGTCAGATCATTTCTTTCTGGGTGTTTTGCAATGCTAGAAGAGCTATTTGTAAAAAAAAACAGAAAAAAAAAACAGTCCTACAATGTTAATGTTAACATTATTCACATGTTTCCTTACTCATCCAGAGGAAAAACTGTTAATTCAGCATCACACTCTAATTCAAATCTGTCTACAGCTTCCTCTACTGAAGTCAGTGTGCCAACCTGCGGCCTCTCTTGTCACTTTCACTGTCACTGTGGTGTCTAGTTTGCCCTAAGGAAGTGCTGCCTCTTGTGAAGTCACCCATGGGTGAATCAATTTACTGCATGAACTGATGTAAATCTTGGAGTTAACAGCTGTTAATGCTAACATTGGCTATGCAACAGTTGACAAATCTATTAATAGCTTATTTAAAAAAGAAACCTGGGTTGTTTAAATTGAGACTGTTTGCAAGATTAATACAAATATACAACATGCATTAGGTCCAAGTTTCCAATTTCAACATAAGCAAGAGTTGTTCAGAGTGTTCCCAGAAGTCTTCATGTTTCTGTAGAAGATAAAGAACTAAATAACATCCACTTAGTGCACTGAAGTTATGAAGAGGCTGTGGAGTGGATTTCCCTTTTCATGCTTTTTTTTTTGTTTTTGCAGAAACTTTGACCATAGTTCAGCTTTTCAAATGAAACACAACAGATTAAAGACATCCTCTGTGCAGAAATACAGTGTGGAATGCAGACTGCTCTACAGGTGCATGGAGCTGACCCCCCACCCCCACCCACCCCCCCAAAAAAGTACATTTCAATGATCTGTTCAAGCACACTCCCAACACTCCAGCCAGGGAAATGACCTTTCTCTAATATAACCTAGTATATTAGCTGACCATAGGTAAATTAAATTAATTAGAAAAAAAAGGGAAAGCCAGAAAGTTGTAGCTTAGCATGAATGTTACGACTCTGTGTTACCTGCAGGGTTACACACACAGAACCCAGACTCACTGGCTCTGCACAGACAGAAGGAATGATGGAGCCACTCAATGGGCCGAACTGCTGCTGCTGCTGCAGGAGAACCTCCACCCGGCAGCCTGAGCAGCCAGCTCGCATTACAATCACAGTTTTTAGACCCATGGGGTCAGGAAGTGAACCACTCTGTACTGAACTCTCTGCTGGGCCCCACAAGGCTGAGTGATTTTTTTTTTCCCTGGTGAGGGTTGTGAGTCAGGAGGACAGAGAAAGAAAAGAGAAAGAGAGTTGTAATAAGTAAAGTAAAGGTGTAGAATTCGGTGTAGAGGCCCTTGTGTTTCCCAGCTGGCTTCAGATTACATCCTGCCAGAGCTTTGTTTCCTACTGCTCGTCTCATTAAAAAAAATTGGCAGCCCACTCTCCTCGAAAAAAAAAAAAAAAAAAGACAAAGCAGAACGAGCGGCAGGGTTAATGGGTTTACAAGCTGTGGCCTATGTTAAGCTAAATATGTTTGGCACATAGCTGAGACTCATTACTAATGTCCCTCCCTCCTGAGGGGAGAAGCAGTAACTGATGATCAGCCACAAGCACTGCATCATATATTACTTTGTTAATATTAGTGGAATACTTTGTCTTGTTTGAAGACAGTAACAAATTGAAAGGAAACAACCCAGAGCCACACACAGCGTTATACAACACAGGATGAGCATGACGATTAAATGAATGGTCATATATAAAGTCAAGGGAGATGCCCTTATTATGAGACATCAATATTAATGGTGTAATTGTTGAACATCTGTTGAATCTGAGAAGGTTTTACAATAATAATTATCAAATGAAGGAAGTTCATGCATTCCTGCAGCTGCATACAGTATAAAGCATCACGGCAAACTATGAAGTGGTATAACAACGACTGCTGTTTAAGTACGACTTTGTAGTGATCACAAAGACCTCAGCGATAACTGGGCCTCCCTGTGCTGCAGATACATCTGGCCCCCGAGTGGACGACACAACATCGCAATCATTACTCCATCTTCAGCTTCTAGCAGCTGGAAGCCATTTACACAGAGCTGCTCCACCACTGGAGGCTCTGAAGAGGGAGAAGGCAGGCAGTGAGAAACTGCCAGCTTTTTCTTTTGTGCACGCTTGCATCCCCAACTCATGTCCGTCATGTGCTGTCTGGCCTCACACCACAGGAAGTGGAAACCTCTGCTCAATGACACAGCAAAAAATGAAAAAAAAAAAAAAAGTGGTTGGAGCAGCCACAGTGTAATTTATGGCTGTGAATAAAAAAGGACGTGCATGCTTGGAATGACTCTCTGCTGTGGACACAAGAGGTCCATATGAAAAATGTTAAATGGAGTCGTGTTCTGTGGGAGAGGGAAGAAAAAGGGGGTGGTGTGTCGAAGCCGGCCGGTGATTGGGGGAGATTTTCACCCACCCCATTTTTTAAGCGCACTGTATAGACATGGCCACCAGCCACCGTTTGGATATGCTCCTCATTGGGTCCTTATACTCGATATCTCCAGAGGTGCATGTCTGCCTGGAATCTGCATTAAAGGCTGAGAATGGAAAAGACTCGTTAAGCTCTCCAACTGACTCTTTTACAACAGGTAACTTTAGATACACATGATCTATCTGAAGTTACTTATTTTTAACTTTGCAGGCACAAATCCAATGAAAATTAATCTGAAAGCTCATATTATTAAAACAAAAACTTAATTACTGCATATAAAATAGATCTCAGGGTGAGAGAGATTGACAATAATAGGAAAGTTGTTTTCTATGGCTCCCCCTGTTGTTTACAGATGGTCTCTTTGATAAACACACACACACAGGACACACTGATCATCATACCCCTCTGAGTCTCGTGTCGTGCTGCTTGTGATGGATCGTGTCCATGATGAGTCCTGAACTCTCTGGTACAAGTGAATCAGCTCCATGACGACAGACTGGTTCGATCTTCGATGTCCATGTTTCTTAATTACACACACGCCTAATCGCAACTGCAACTTGGCTGAGAACAGAGCTTGATGACTGCACTGTCTGTGTAATATCACACTCATATCTCGGGGAATTGACTTGGTTGTTCCCTGTCATTCAAGCCGATCGCTATAGGCCCTCAGGCCGTAGGCTTGAAGATATGTGTCATGTGCAGGGTCAAACAATTGGCTCTTCTGCTGCCATTGAAGTGGTGGTGTGCCTCCAACATGTTTACCCTGCTCCAGGCTTATCTCTTGACAGCCTTCACCCAATCTCAAGCTTCTATGCACCTGACATCAAACAGCCAGTCAAACATTAACCTGTGTGTTTTTAAAATTGTCAGGGTTTTTTGGACTGATTTCATCCATGTAATGACGTTTAAAAAAAAATATATATATATATATATATATATATATATATATATATCATTTAAGTTGCCCATACAGACAGGCCAGTGGTTCTCTGTGAAACTTCTAAAATTAAAAATGAAGCTATTTTTATAGTACACTCTTAATAAGTCCAACACACTCACTTATGGTGGCTGTGTAACTTATTACTGAGTCAACAGACTGATTTTACAACTCCCTCCTGCTATTTTTATACGACACTTTCATTCACCATTATCCTGCTGTTGCCAATGGCCATTGTTCAGCAAAAGTCACTTTAATGCAGGACTTTACTATGGTCTTAACTATTAAAACTTTAATTGCAAGGAGTTGGTGGACACTGTCACTTCCAACTTAATATGGATTAAAGAAAAGAAATGAATGTTGACCTGATGAACTTTCAAGCTGCATGTATAGGAATGAGGTAGGAATCCTTTTCTCTGCCTCTTCTCTCTGGGAAACTGAGATAAGATAAAAGCTGCTGACTGTACCTTAATATCTAATAGGTAGATATGGTTATACCTGTCCCTGTCCTTCCCAAATTGTTAAACTTTTTCTTTAGGACTCTAGTTGTAAGTGGCGTTCAGCACCGACTTTAACTCGTAAAGTCAAACTTGCCCCTGTTTTCACAAACGCTACAACACAATGGGTAGCGGGTGTTTATATTATGCATTTGTGCTGCAGATCTGAGGTGAGGTAGTTGTTTTATTTAGGTCACTTGCTTTGTGGGTTGCATCAAACCAAAAGAATCCCAAATAGCTGATTGTATTCTTGTTTTTACAATATAGCCTAAGTGTGCATGTGTGTTTTGTAATTGCGGATGTGTGAGGAGTGAGAACTCCCTCATCAGCAGTTGTTGGTCGCAGGACTTTCAGTGGCTGGTTGTAAAGTTTGAACATATTGTAAATTTGATTGGCGAGAAAAACTTTTACTGTTGTAGTAACATCTCATTTTCAGAAGCAATTTTCTGTCCATGTCTACTATTATAAACTCAGTCCTAACACAAACACAGGAGGAGTCAGGTAAACACTGTCTCTGACTGCAGCCAGTTTTGACTGATCGATAACTCTGTCCCTTAATTACCTGCCGCAGAAACCCTTGAACAGGTTTGATACAAGAACGTGTTGCTGTGTGACAAAGAGTCAATAAAAAACCCTGCAGTCGCAGCAGTTCATCTGGCTCCTCATAACTCTCACTGCACTTTGCACACTTTGCCTCGGGCCGAAGAAAATCAAGATGAGGCAGAAGAAATGTGGAGGGAAGGGAAGCCTCACACAGGGAGTCCTTCCACTCTGATCGGATCAAGCTTCATTGCGTTCTGCCTCAAAGGACAGGCTGCGAGTCAGCCAGGAGACAGAGACTCCATCAGGCTGCTGAATTACCCAAAGATGTCATCTGTGATCCTTGTGACGAACAAGCAACAGCGAGACAGACAGACTAACCCGACTACCTCTTGTTAATATGTAGTAGAGTTAACGTCCAGTCGGCGTTGCACAACCACACCAGGGTCAGGGTCATATTTCTTGTTTGTGGACTACATTTCAGTCACATTTCATCTAATGTTGGCAGAGCCTGGTCAAACTCCAACAACCAAATTACAGGTACATCGGCTGCAGTCTGCTGCTACGAGCTCGTGGGTGATCGCTCAAACGCTGTCCGTCGCTGACACCGATACTGAAACAATATTTTCAACTTCGCTGCACAGTTACTGTGTCAGTTTCACAACCGGAGACAAAACATCGGCCTTGGACATCTCACTTCTCTTTATGTTTTCCTTTGAAACTGAGTGGAAACAATATTCAGCAAAAAAAATAGAATAAGGACACGTGATTTCACGTTATTGACACAAAAGTCAATCAACCACATGAGGTCAGGTTACTTCAGATTCATCAAAACAGCACAATCAAGGACTCTAAACTCTGTTTGGTCCAAAGGTCTTGACTGCCTTAACATTAGATGACAGGCAAGTGGTTTTAATGGCACAAGGCCCAGGAATAACCCCATCTGGCATTCCCACAGGGAGGGAACCGGAGCCTGTAAAACAGATGTGAAGGCCACTGACCTGGCAGCTCAGGCCACACTATGAGCTGGACCTCCCCACCCCAGCATTGCCCACTGTGATTGGTTGATTAAAATTTACTATTATTGCCCAGTTTTGTGAGCATTACCTGCTGCCCAGGAAAAGATAACTGCTGCCACGTGAGGGCTGAGGACATCAGTAGCATGACGCAATCATCTCATCCAGAATGTCGGAAGGTCTCATACAGGGTTTTCTTCAGGGTGTTTTCTTCATAATGACAATAATCATAATCGTAACTTATAAGCGAATGACATACATTTCTTTACAAAGTTACAAAATGCTTTAATAGAAAAGGTTAAGCCAAATAAAATCTGAGAAAAATCCAAATTCTCTGAGCCAATAAAGGGATGCAAGCAAGCACCAGAGTCATGTGATTTTACCTGTTTGTTCCAGTAATAAGATGAGCAGCAGTTGGCTTGAAAGAAGTAGAGAGGTCACCCAAGAGAGCTCAATTTGCGGCCACAGAGTTTGAATGAATTTTGGGACATCTACAGTACATGTAGAATTTAAAAAGATCAGAGAGGATCTGTGGGGGGTTAGAGGTATAACTTGTGTTGCTGTGTTTCATCAGCAAAGAAATTATAAAACACACACCATGATTCAGAATAATCTGGCCGAGTGGAAACATGTACATTGAGAACAGAGGGGGGCCAAGAACAGAAGTTCAAGGAACACAAGGTTATTTAGAAATGCTATGCGGCTTATACACTGTAGAGACCTGCTGAGACGGAAATTCGATTCGCAGCACAAGTCTGCAGTATGTTTTTGTTTAAGTCTCCTTGTGATAAATAATGAATTTCAATTTGAGTTTAAAGCCACCAAACAACTTAGTGCTAATAAAATAAACACTAGGCTTTGTGGGGCTGGAGATACAGAATTTACTTCCTTATCACAAGAGAAATTAGGATTAAACAATACAAACTATAGACACTGATTGGGATAAAGTAGGTGAGCTACAGCTCCTCTTGTTGAGTTGTCACATGCAGAAACTAGTCTAGGATCATACTGACATTCTGGAAAGACCTGGGCAGACACCCTAACAGGTATCCGTTCTGCTTCAGTGTTTCCAGACCTGTAATACCAGGAGGACCGAAGGCATGCTGATGCTGCTTCAACTAAAACATGAATAGAGGGGGATTATCATTTCTGGATGATTTTCAAAATGCCACCACAAAGTTTCTGACGTGCTGTGACTGATCACCTCTGGCCCTTTGACACATCTCAGGATATGAACGTTATATATGAATCCAGAAAATGAACCAATACTGGGTGGTAAATGGACACAACTTCCACTCCTGAGTCCTGAGGGTCTCTTAATTGCTCCATGGACTTCCTGAAGCTCAGCTCAGGTAACTAGTGCTCACAATCACATACCTTTAACTGAGGCCCCACGCAAAACTGATTCCTATAATGACCTATTTTCATTACTTAACAAAAAGTACCAGTTATTTTCACGTTTTTAGACACATGATGTTTCAGCAGTATGGGATGATGATGCATGTCCAAACATGTGCCCTGGTTCGTCTCTGCAGTTTCTCACAACAGGAAAGTCAGGCAAATGTTGCACCAGTTTCCACGCTGAGTATCCAGAGATCATATAATTATCTCTCTTTTGAAGAGAAAACTTTAAAGAGTACAACTTGTGATTTATCGGTAACCCCCCCCCCCCCATGTTTATAATGGGATGTTTACTCTGCACTAATAGGGATGAAGTAGAATCAAAACAGACAAAAACGCTCCCAAAACAAACAAACAAAAAAAATCAGGATATGAGAACAGGACAGGCCGACAACACAGACCGACTACACACACAAACACGCACACGCACGCACGTGACCTATGCAATGAGAAACATGGCAAAACATTTAGTAAAAGTAAAACCATATCCTTCCATCTTCTCTAGGTTTACGTGAACATGTAGAGCAGTGCAGAGAAGCACTGGAGAGCATGAGCAGAAGGCAGCAGTGATAGTGAAGACGGAAGAGAAGCTGCTGACTTCAGATAAAAGAGCGTACAGGTTCACGAGGTCATGTCCTCAACAAGGATATGGTGTGTAGCTCTCTGTCCCTCTTTGATAGACAAACTAATACTGGACAGGGGAACTGCAAGTGGAGTCCATAATGTTAATCATAATGATCATAATGACTGTTGATCAACCACCAGTTGATTTGCTATTTTATATTTTGCTATATGAACACTTTTCCATAATTATTAATCTACGGTCATTTTTCATTCATTCTCTGCCTGATCAACTGATAAAATGAGAAAACATATAATAATTAACAATTGAATGTGGGGGCGTACTAGTGTAATAAGGTATTAAAAGGCATTCCAGCAGTTGCTACGATGTGTTAATCAGACTTTAACAGATGACACAGAGTATAACTGCTACAAGACTCCAGCTAATACATACGTGACACAAGATTGCAGGACAAATCTAAGATCACCTCCTTACAGTTGCTTCCTCCGCCAACCAGCCAGGTTTTCAGGAAATACGGCCACAGTGTCTCCTTCCTGACTTACACTGTTGAATAATGGCCAGAAGTGTTTTTGCAAACCCTATGATGTCACGGTGAAAATATTGGAAATAATATGTTATCACCTCATTTGACACTTGGGTTTCATTCTGTCATAATTAGTATATAGGCCTACATCTGTGAATTACGAAGAAGTTGTGTTGAGGTAGGACTGAGGGATTCTTTCACACGACTGTGCACCAGATGCGAAAATGGCATTGTTTCATTTTTCAGCTCGTATGGTTTGTGTTTACATGTTCGTTTTCACGCCGCACCACTGGCAGGGTGTCATGTTTCCATGACGACTCGACTGGAAAAAGACACGTGGTGGTGGTATGTCGTCATGTTTGCATGTTTGACTCCCAATTCACGGTCCCGGTGCGGTCGTCGTTTCGGTGAACACCCGGGTGCGACAGTTGTGCTCACACTGACCCAAACGCACCGCTCTCTGGTCCAAAGTCCAACTGGGCCGACCTAAACACTGCCTGTGTGAAAACACCCCAAGTTATCGCACCATTGAGAATAGGATGGACATGTCCAAAACACAAGCGTGTGTGTTAACTTGTACGGATGTAGTTCCTCTATGTTACACACAAAAACAAAATAACTCTTATCAATTAATGACTGAATAATTAGGTCATAAAAAATACAAGAATGTTTCCTTCTCCGGAGCGGATGTGTCAAGGTTCATTCATTGTCTGCTGTGACACATCTTGACATGTTTTTAACTAGTGAGTGTCACAGGCTGAGGGAGAAGCTTCTCTATCTGGGGTCTGCTGCTCCAGCTGCAGGTGACATTTATGCTTTTCTATTTTATGTTGCATGTTTAAGCAATGCTGACTCTAAACAGTAGTCCAATGTGTGATTTGTCACATGCCAGGGAACAGTGTAACGTAAGCAAAGCTGTGAGCAGGGGGAAAAAAACATGCTTCATCATAATATGAAAAGTGATGCCAATGCAAGAAGGAAAAGGATGCTATTATAATGATTCATGATATTCATCTCATGGTGACTGCCAGAGTGGCCTCTCACTTCCTTCTACCATCCATGGCACTTCTGTCTGATTGTGAAACTGTGCAAAAACCAAGTAATGCCTGACTGTCATAACTGTGTGCTCACGCCAGGGTTTAGACTAGTGCAGCAAAAAGAAAAAGGAATATCCCTAACACCGGCTGTCATCAAGTATAAACTTAAACCTCTAAATCTAAACTTTACATCCTTAGTGTCAGCCATATTCTCCATTTTTCCATCTGTAGGTGGGATATTATTAAATCTGTGGAGGTTACAGTATCACCCCTGATCTAGACCAAACAATTGCACAAGCTCATACCAAGGTGGTGATTTCATGCTGTCGAAGGCAAAGCTTGCATGTACTCTTACTGTATACAGGCAGACTTTCCAAAGAAAGTGGGCTGAACATGACACATTGGAAATGAAACAGACAATTTGAATAAGCAGGGAAATCTCAACACTACACTACAATGACTAGAGTACATCAGCGGCAACAGTAAGAGAGCCAGACTGTGGGAGGTTTGAGGGAAGGCAGCTGGAGATGATGCAGCTTCCTCCACAGATATGAGAGTGCAACTAGAATCAGCGGCTCATGGTCGTACGTCTCACAGCCAACCAGCCAAGCTGCAGGAAACATGGTCATAATCTCTCCATCCTGCATTACAGTGCTGAATAATGACCAGAACATTATGATGTCACAGTGATGTGTAGACCATTGACCTTTTGGATATAAAATGACATAATTGCTTTTCTCTTTATCATTTTATTTTATTCATTTTATTTTATTATCATTTAAAAATGTGTCATAATTAGAATATGAATGGCAACAGTGGCATTTCACCAGCTAATTCTAATCAGTTCGCTTAAAGTGCTAGTGTTCAGGTTCACAAGAATGAGATGGACAGATACTATACAATAATATGATACAATACAAATTACTTTATTGATCCCCAAAGATGGAAAGAACCAAAATAAATTTGGAAGCACGTAGTAAATGTAATTTGAGGAGCAAGCAAGCATCCTGGGCATCAGCCAAGACAGTGACATGATGGCTGGACTCAGTTGTAGCACTTGGATAGTGACAGGATTACCAAGAAAAGAGGGAGCAGAACTGTCAGCAGCCAATCATGTTCACTTTTGAATGGGAATGACTGAGCCTGCAGACAAGAGACTATAGCAGCAACATGATGCCAGTGGCCGTGCCCTACACTTCTCCATGCAAAAAACCCTGAATGACAGCGACAGAGAGACTGACACTGAGACTTTTTGACAGCCCGCTGTAAAAAAACACAAAGTCTAAAGACGACTCTGTGTCTAAGTTAAAGTTCACTATAATGCTCCGTACTGTATCCTCCATACCTAATAAAAATCACATTTTAAAATATACGTGTGCCTATGTTTGAGCCATTCCAGCTAATGTCCGATTCCACCGATGGCCCTTTGCTGTATCTCTCTCTCTGTCTCTTTACAGCTGTCCTATCAATTAAAGGCATAAAAGCCCCCCCCCCAAAAAAAAAAAATCCTTTAAAGACAACACAGGTTCATGGCGACACTGTCACCAGAAAATAATTTATATTGAACAACTCTACTAAACTTGGACATGTCAACATTTTATCCATTCAAAATCTTCTTCACTTTGGGCAATATTGATGTCCGACAGAAACCAACCACGAGTCCAAACAGAGCTGTAGTCCAGACCACCTCTGTCGAAACCAAATCAATCCCATAACCACGTTCAAAGGTCTGAGGAGAACTGAATGATTGTGTAACATGCTGAATTTGAACCGAATCCAAAGGCACAGTGTGTTCTGTTTCATCTCTACAGAGGCTCACTAACCAGCTTAATTATTATATATATTTAGTTTTATTTTGGTAGTAATAGAAGATTTTTATTTTAAAGAACCCACAAACTCTAGATTCATAGGGATTTAAACAGTACTATTAAATAATAGAAGGCAGAACAGTAGCCAAATAAAATAACTTGAATATTAAATTACACAGTAATACTTCAGTGATTAGACTGCAGTTATCTTTAGCACGCAAAGCTGCACCTTGAGGCTAGATGACATGTGCGAATGTGTTTTGTGATCATCAAACAGGGCGGCAACAACAGCAAAAGTAAAATAGTTGATAAAAGACGTTTAAATGAATTGTATTAACATATATTTATACAGATTTTTTAGTTCAGGGTTGAAGACTGATAACAGAGGCGAGTGAGTTTGTGTCTCTCTTTCAACATAAATAAAACCAAATAACACCACGGTACTCTGGTGTGAATATCTGCTTCATTCCCAAAAGATAGGATGAACTGCAATGCATCGATCACACAGACAGGTTGCATTTTTCACTTATCAGTAAAAAAAAAAAAAAACCACAACAACCTTTAAACTCACAGCCTAAAACTTCTGCCTGAATCAAAACAATGACAAAAAGACTGCATTGTGTGACATCATGAAATAGTGTAGGTCTTGACCACCACTAAGTTCCTCCCGGTTTAGATTCCTTCAGTGAGAAACTTCCGGTGGCGCTGCCCTGAAGCAAACCGGCCTTCTGCTACTGTAGCTTGAACTGTTACACTGTGGCCAAGACACATTTCCCTTGGGAGGACAATTAACTTTATGCTACTTTGTTCAAGAGTCAGCGGTTCAAGAAATCACACAGATTTCAACATTAAAAAAACTGAACTAAGCAGTTTCATATTTACAGTCAGTGTAACACAGTGCATATGATTTATTGTTTCTCTGGTAACTTAGGAACCAGACATCCTGCAGTTTTTTTTTTCTCCAGCAGATGAATTCTCCACAGAGGAATCCTCCTCTGTCCTCTCCATAACTCACAGGCCAGTAGAAACACCCATTAAACCATTCCTCACAGATTCCTCTGTTTGAGTATTTATGGAAACTTTAGTTAACAGCGTACAAACACAACTCAACTGCACAGGTCTGGTTGTTTTTAAGACATTTTGTTATTGAAAAGTTACAGATTATAACTTGACAACAACACAGTCATGGATAAACTCTTAAATACCCATCTGTCAAATAATGGCACCAACAACAGGTGGTTGGACTCAGCAGAATAACACATGACTCTTGGGCTGAGTATCTCTCTCTCTCTCACACACACACACACACACACACCAGTGAATGAAGAGATTTTGCATGTGTTATCTGACTTACACTGTCAAACATTTAACATCCTGCACCAACACTAAGCTATTTACTTAACTGCAACAGAAGAAGCAGAGCACTAGTGTGTTGACCTGATAAAGCAACCAATTGCTTTGCTTTAAGAAATGAGGAAACAGAACGGGTTATTCGGTGTGGGGGAGTAGCCTATCTCTCTAAAAAAAAAAAAAAAAAAAAAAAAGTATCTGTGGCAAACACTGTGGTGCATTCATTGTTTTAGCAGCCACAGTAAATAAATCTGTTATTTCCCCATGTTTCCTGTCGTTGAAAGTATGCAGCAGCTGCAAACTACAGTAACTTTCACTCCACATAAAAACAGCAGAACCACTCGGAGCTCCCAAGTTGGGTGACTTTTTGCCGCCAACACCGCGAACGAACATCCCCCACAGGCAGGCAGACAGACGTGTCACTACACCACAGCTGCTTTTACTCTCTCTGCCATGCTGCTGTGCTGTCCGCCGCCCACTCTCACTTTTACACACGTAAGTTACTGTATATTGGGCCGGCAGGAGTTAGCTGACTTACAGTGGGCACAATGGAAACGTATTACACATTTTGGATGAAAGAAATGCGCGAAATGACGCAAAGGAATTGTTAAAAGTGATAAAAGATGTGTAACGTTAGCTTGTGTGGAGGTCAAAAGTTCAAATGTCCATGTGCAGTTGGTAACTTTAGCTAACGGTTTTTCAACCGCCGTGCTTGAATTAATTGCGCTTACAGTAAAGACTGGAACGTCTCTAAGTTACCGTTAGCCGTCAGTTGAGAGCCGACATGAGGATGATTGAGGAGGGTACTCTATGCCCCCCTGCCTCCTCCTCCTCCTCCTCCTCCTCCTCGCACTCACCTGTCTTAAACTGGAGGTCTTTATCCTCCTCGTTGCCGAACTCCTTTAACAGCGACAGGTAGATGATGCCGAAGGAGTTCTGGATGCCGAACACGGAGCCGTTGCACCACATGGAGGCGACCATGACCAGCCAGCCCCAGCCGCCCTCCGGGTGCACGAACTCTGCCGCCGCCGCCTCCTCCTCTCCGGATGCCGCGGCCACCGCCGCCCGAGCCGGGTCCTCCGGGACAGCCGGGACCGCGACCTTAGAGTCCCAGGTCTCCTTCTTCTCCTCCTCCTCTTTCTCATTCTCTCCTCTTCCTCCCCCTCCTTCTGCGGGTGCGACGACCACTGCGGCGGGGGTCTCGTCCGCACCGCCCGCATCCTCACCGTCCGGGATGTTGTTCACCTCAGTCATTGTTGTGGCTCAAGTTTAAGTTAGCAGAGCAACCACAAAAAAAAAAAAAAAAAAAAAAAAAGGCAACAGCGGTGTTTGTGTTGCTTTTTAAAAAATAAATCTGTGTGTATTTGTGTGTGTGTGTCTCCTGCACTGACAGAAAAAAAAAAAAAAAAAAAGTTCAGATACAGTGTGTGTCTGAGCAGCGGTGGCTTTCAGCTGTGGGTGAAGTTGCATCCATTGAAGAGCAGCAGCAGCAGTCGGAGCGGTGTCGGTCGGGCAGCATCTGTTCCTACAGTAACTGTGGAAAAGCTGCTGCTGCAAAATATAAATAGACAACGCGGAGGGGCGGGGCTCTAGGGGGGCATCCTGGCAGCTGATTGGACACACCACAGTTACCCTTGGCATCTTCTTATTGAAGTAGAGAAAAATATTGTTTCCATATACACAATGTTTTTTGCAAGACTGGTAATTAAATACTAATGTATACACAGGCTTAAAGTTCCCCCTCCGCCTTCAGCAGCGCTGTCAACGATGAAAGGTCTCACTTCCCCTTCCCAGCTGCTAAAAATAAACATGAAGTGCTGGGCCAGCAAAGAGACGGTCAGGAGGATCTGTGGGCTGAGCAGCACATTGAGGGGTGAAACTGTAGCTGAAAACCAGAAGGCATGATATCCAGAACAATATCGATTTGTTTGAAGGGCTGTCATATTGAGACAATAGCTAGAGAGAAAGATGGAATAAATTAGTCATGAAGCAATTACCAAATAAATGGTTGCATCATGACGTTAATTCTAAGTGATGAGGGAGAAATGTTTTAAATAAACAGCCCAGAAAGCTTAGACGGCCATGATGATGTCTGTCAGCAAACCAACACTGTTATTTCAGAAATTTGATAAGTCATCCCATCTTTTTTGAACTTCAGGGGGAAAATATGATTTCGGGTTAAGGAAAAATGAAAGGAAGACATGGGGAGGCGGTTGGGCTTGATACCTCGATCCCCATGACTGTGGTTGTTGGGAGATGAAACAACAATTCCCCGTTTGTAATGATAAAAACAGGGGTCACCACAGCTGCCTGAGTGATAATCACATTACAGAAGTTGGGTGGAGTCTGTGTCAGAGATACTATTATATGAACACATCTGCTTCCATCAGTGAGTGTTTTGCTGATTCATCTGGTTGTACTACTTTAACTGCTGAACATCATAGGTTGTTTGAAATATGTACGTGTAACCAAAGAAGATAATGATTGAAACAAAGATAAATAAATTTTAGGTGGATTTATTTTCTTTATAGCGAGTGATGGGTATTTATACATTTCATATTAACAAAGAAATCTGCTGATAATCCAGTATATTGACAACACTGACTGCTTTGTCAGACAAGCAGAGAGCTGACACGTTTACGACACTGGAGAAAAAGAACCGCATGAACGTCTCATGGGAAAAATACAAGGAGAGAGAAGAAATCAGAGATGTGATCCTGAATGCCTGGAGGCCGCTCACATGTCGGGTAAAGGCAGAGGCAATGATTAGCACACGCTCAGTCTCATTAACAAGGTGTCGGTCCAGCACTGGAGTGATGGACACACAGGTGGAGGACGGGTCTAGCTGTCCTGTGTCAGACTTGAGTCGTCTACTTTGACCACTTTGGACGCCTGTCCGTCCTGCTCCTCGGCCACCACCTGTCCCTTCCTCTTCCTCAGGCCCTTCATCTTGCGTGTGTGCAGCTTGGTCAGGTCTTGCTTCTGCATGTGCACCCGGCCAAACTTGGTACCAAAGGCATCGTGGGAAATGTTCTTCTTCTTCTTGGGCTGAAACGGTAAAAAACAACAAGACATTTTACACCTCAATAAACATGTTCAACGCTGGAAAGGAAACTAATGAAACTAATATACATCTTACACATCTCCCAAAAACTCTAATCCTTCTCATAAACCTCCCTGTCATACTTTCTGTGACATTATCATTACATCACTAAGGCTCAATGACTTTCCATCTGATAAAAATGTTCCAGATGTGTTGAGCAACATCATTGTGCTTTGGTACATTTGTAAACATAAAAGTCTCCTCTAGAACTTAAAATAACTTATTTCATTAAAAACTCTGCAGCTCAGCTGTGAACTAGAACACATCACTCCACTTTGAGCTTAAGAACCATTTAAAGGTCCTCCTCCTTATATACAATAACCCTCAGGACCAAGCTTTACTTTCCAAATCTTATACATTTGATCTATATTTTCTGTTGTAATATATCATTATTCCATAACATGTTCATTCATTAATTTTATGCCTACATTTCTATGCTGTGAAAATTTGAGCAAATTTGTGAAATTTGCTGCATGTGATAAAAGCACTTAGAGCTGCATTTCTAGTATGGATGGTGCTATACAGTTTATTACCATCATCAGTATTATCATGTTGTCATATCAGAAGGAGTTAGTATTGAGAAGAGGGTTTTAATTTTCATGTTAATTTGATGCTTAACCCTGAATTACCACAGCAACTGCAGGGTGTCTAAACTTTTTTAATTGAGGCCACAAATGGCCTGTCCTCTGGCGCCACCTTGAGGAGAAAACTTACAATGCATCTAAAGACAGGAGCCTGCTCATCCATCAAGTTCATTGACCTAAAATATAACAAAGTACTTTTCTCTGGCCGACACTTTCCACTGCAGGTCACTCCCGTAGGAGAGACTCTGCAGAAACTTTGCAGGACTTTGTTTCATCCAGGTCATTTTTACCTTCAGGGCTTTCGGCTGTCTGTGCGCCAGCTTATACAGGTCATCTGAGGCCAGGTGTGTTCTTCTCAGGACGAAGTCAAACGACGGCCCGATCTCCTCCAGCTCTATCCGCGGTGTCCGGCAGCCAGACTTCTTCAACAGACACCTGCAGTCACACATAACAAACAGGCTCTCTGTCATGCTGGATTTTAGACTTCAACTCAGGCAGCTGCTACATTCACAGGATTTATTATGAGTGCATTTGACACCCAGAGATTTCTTTTTTTTTCTTATTATTATTCATTTTTCCTTTTACAAAGCAATTTATGAAATAACACATGAACATGAGGTGTTTTCTGTTATAATAATATAAGAAAATAAATATTTAATCAAGTACATCTTAATATACTGTATTAAAGAAAAAAAAACATAAACAAAAGAAGGGCATTTGAAGGAAATGTACCTTTTCCATTGCTTCCAGAAGCCTTTGAATTTAGATTGCCAAAGCCTCATTTTAAAGTGATTCTTTCCATCACAAATACATCGTAAATGATATCATACCGTTCGTCAACACATGGGATGTCTGGCTTCAGCCATTTCTTTGTAATTGCTTTTCTAGCAGCTGAACTCAGTATTCCAAATACATATTTATTTTTCACACTTATAGTAGTTGAGCTACACCCAGAGATTTTAATGTCTCACCTGTAGCTGCGCAGGAATATTTTCCCATCCAGGGCAGTGAAGTGCAGCACGTGCTCCAGTCCCGCCAGACGCACTGCGGGTACAGTGGGGCCCCTGAAGAAGTCTGAGCAGAGAAAAGGGCAGGGGCCGATATGAGCAGACCAATCACATCGTTCACAGCTGAAACAGAGGGAACACCATCTTTCATCGTGAGCTTACCTATGAAGAGACTCTTCAGACGCTTGTGCTCGTTGTCTGTGTCAAAAGCGTCTCCTGCGAACACCAGCATGGGCTTGGTCCCCTCAGGACACTTACTGGTCTGCAACAGAGAAAATGACCAGGCTGATGAGAAACATGATGGAAACTATGCTGCTTCAGTGGTGGTGAGTGAACAACAGAGGACTGATGTTTCTGTCAAATGACTTTCATCCCTGAACTGCGCCACGCCCACCTCCTCAGACAACACCACTGTGCAGCTACTTCTGACCTCTGCCTCTCTGCTGCCCTCTAATGGCATGAAAGCATACTGCTTAAGAAAACCCATTTTAATGAATGATGTATTTGTGTATATCAGCAATCATCTATAGGCATCCTCCTAACACAGACCCCAACCCAAATGATGTATTTTTTAATTAACTATTTATTATTTGATAGCCAGATAGCCAACTATGAGTTATTAAATAATCTTTTTAATATAAGCAAACATGAACACAATGAACCCAGGGCTCCAGACTAACAGGAGCTCAGTGACCCCTAACTTAAAATTTTAGGTGCACAAACAGAAAATTTAGGGGCGCATTGTCATTACAAGTCGTTCCGACGAAATTAGATCCAGCCGAGAGCCGCGTATGTAAGGGATAATGTATAGCTCGGAGGTTGTTATGGAGAAATAAACCCCGACAGGTTGTATGGAATCCCGATGCGAAGCATTATACGGATATACGCGGCTCTCAGCTGGATCTAATTTCGTGGGAATGACTTGTAATGACACCAAAGTTATCTGGGTGAGTAAATGATCGTATTTTATGCTAGAAATGAGGTCCAGATTGTAAAAAACAGTAATTATCCTATAATCATGTCTTTGATTATAATCTTTTTTTAATAGCACCTAAAACATATTTGGCATCTTTGTGGAGCTGACCACAATCAGCTGAGCCTCCAACCCAGTGTGTCTACGAGACAAACAAATCCAGCTCCACTGACCTTGATGTCGCTCAGCGAGACGAATTTCTCAATCCCAAGTTCAATCATATCAAGCACGTGGAAGTCAAACAGTCGACCTGCAGAGAAACCAAAGGGAACAAAGACGCTTTTAACATCATGAAACCTGGAGCCCCTCAAAACAGACCTGATGACCCCTGAAGTGAGAAGCTTTGGAGTCATAGTGCACTCTCTCCAGATAGAAGATACAGGTGATCATTTCACTTTGCAACTTGGTAATAAGAGTTGTAAAGTGTTTATAACTGTAGGCTTGGCATTTTTTGGTATATCTCAAAATATGAATTAACTAGATGATACCCAAGATAACTTTAGTCATGAAGAAAAAGATGTTTAAACTACAATCTTTCCAAACAGCTGTTCTTGTTCTGGAAAGAAAGAGAGGCCACCAACGATTACAAGTCCTTGCACTGGATCCCAGTCCTCTTCAGAATTGTTCTTAGAAATAGCAACTGGACTTAGTTATTTGTCTTTGTTCCTAGACAAATAACCAAGTCCAGTTGCTTTTTCCCACTGGTTTTAGTCAAATTGGCGTTCAGTCTATGAACCTTCTTAAACCTCCAGTTCTAGAGAGGTGTCTTTTTATTACTGTGGCAGCTGAAACTGTAGCTATCCAGCCTGCCTTTTGTTGAATTTTATTAATTCTTCATTTATTTCCTATAATTTACATCTATTTTACTGGGTTTTTTTTTTACATTTATTCTGAGTATTTTCTATGAGTATGTCTTTGCAGCATGAAGATGACTGTTACAGAAGAATTACAGCAAACGCCTCCCTTTCTGAAATTTCTCTACATTTATTTCAATCATTATTTCTATTTAAGGGTATGAGTTCCTACTGTATTGTGTATTATTCTGTACATTAATGTAAAAAATAAAGAAATAACAAGTGTTAATTTACCAAATATGAAGTTGTTGGGCCGTTTCTTGTTGTGAGAGCCAAACAGAAACAGAGAGCAGTCCGTCTTCTTGGAGAAAAATTCCTAATGAAAGAGTGAACATGGTCAGTGACACAGCTGGTAAACAAACATCCGACTGGAACAAATAATTTGCTGTGTGTTGTTATGTACCAGTGACGTCGAGTCCTCAAATGGTCGAGTTATGTTCTTTCTGAAATGGAAACACAGCTGTTATCCACGGCTGATGACTTTTTACACTTTATTTTAAACAGGGAGGTACAAACTTACACAATCAAGCAGAGTCTGCTTAGTTCAGAGAATTCACAATTTAAATTATATTTAACACATTTGTAATTCTAAGATATACAATCACTTACTTCTTGTACAGCACAGCATTGGGTTTCTTCAGGGAATACTGCAGGGACATATTTGTGTTTTGTCAATTCCAAAAAGTCGCCATAATCCATTCAGACAAATCACAGTATCAGAACAAATGTGGTTACAGGTTTAAATCTGGTAATTTAATCTGATTATTTATCCGAGAAAACATTTGTCTCTTGTTTTGAAGATACCATCCAAACTCCAGATGTTCTTTTATTAGGCTAAAATCCCCACACAGAAACTCAGCAACTGCAAACAAGCTTCTTCCCCATCAGTCAACGTCATTAGAAACAAGTGTGGGTAGTTTTGAGGTGTGTGTAAAATGACATCTGTGCTGAAAGTGTGTTTAACTTCTGCAACCTTAGTATTCTGGATCACGAGTGCGCCATAGCGTGCACAAATGAGATCTGTTACTTGTATTCAGTGAAAGTGAAATGTATTTCTGGTTTCACCAAAACAGTGACTGATGCAGTAGATGTGTTCAGGCCACTGATGATTAGAAAATTGCTGTTTTATCAATTCAGAAAACCTGTTGCAGAGACCACAGGTAGGAAACCGCTGCATTAAATGACTGAACAGCTGTTCATTTGAGCTTCAACAAAACTTCTGATGCTTCCTGGTGTATTATGTGACTCCACTCATCTGAAACGCAGATGTTTCAGTGTTTCATTATAATCTAAATCTAAAATTCACTACATTATATTTGTCTTTTCAAATCAGATTTAAACCCCATCTCCTGTCCAGCAGGAACATACAAGACATGGGGGAGGTGATATGGGAATTAATGTCTCCACAATTTTATCTTAATCTGAAGGTTTCTCAGATTGTTGAGTTACTAAACCCTCAAGGAAACAGCTCCTGAGTCGAGTCACTGAGTGTGTCCACAGCTCACTTACCAAGTCCCTGAGGGCCTGAGTGACCGTCTGGCTGGTGTTTCCTCCCTTCATGATCATCACATTTTTCACATCCTCGGTCAGTTTGGGCGCTCTGCTCTGGAGGAAACGCTTGGAGCGCTTCGTCTTGGGTTTTCTGAGGACACAGAGACAAAAGACACACTCCACTGGTGAAAACGAAAAACATCTATCTACACATGCAGCTAATTAACTAATGCTGGATAACTACCGATGTACCGCTAGCTCCGTGCTAGGCTAACACCAAACAAGCTGATTCTGGACACGACCGAGACAAACACGAGAAAACACCGAGCTGTAAACTTACACTACGCCGTCCAACTGTGTCATTTTGAGTCTTTATTCTTCTTCCCGACAGACGAACACACACTCGTGCTGCTCTTCCACGTGAAGCGAAGCAGCGGAAGACAACATTGATGTGACCCTCCTTCGGTGCCTTTCCCTGTGGTTCACATCCTGCCCCGGGCCCCGTAGCGCCGCCTGCCGCTGCGGCCCCAGTATGACGGCTCTGGACGACCGCGAGCCACAGCGGTGTGACGTAGCACAAAGTGGGCGTGGCAGGCCGCTGCAGACGGTCCACTAGGGGCGCTGCAGGCCAACACTAGACCATAGTTTTTTATTTTTTCCCCAAATGCTTTATTATTCAAAACATTTCAAATGTGTAAACGGGGAGAAAACAACAAGACACATACACAAGGATCATGAAATAATTCTGGATAAAAAAGGACAAAAGCACAAATTACTGTATAGACCTACACAGGGGCATCAATATGTAAATACATCTTCATATACTGACATGTAGCATATATACCATACAGATATATGTTATGTTTATGCATGTTTATGCAGGTGGCATTAATCTCTCTTGACATAGCCTAAGGATATATAACTATAAAGATAGATAGATAGATAGATAGATAGATAGATAGATAGATAGATAGATAGATAGATAGATAGATAGATAGTTGTATTACTATTATAGGTGTTATTAATCAATAATACATGTCCTTACCGTATTGTGGCCAATATGATACTACAACTGTCATTTCATCTGTGCTGTACCTTAAAACTAAGATTGTACTATCCAGTCTTACACATACACAGACATGTAAATGTGTTCATAAAGAAAGGAATGACAGAAAATGAGTGAATCTGTGTTTGAATGGGAAGCTTCCTCAGGTGCAGTTTTCTGTATTAATTTTCTATATTTACTCTGTCCCTCTGGATAGAGACACTGACCGCCCATCTCTGGAGGTTTTTGGTAAAGACAGTGAAACGTCTTAGTCCTACAGAACACTGCTGGATTTCAGGGGTGATGTAACTGTTTCAGTCACTATTGTGGATTTGGTGAGAGGAGAATTGCTTCTAGACACATGGCTCACTGTAGGTCAATGAATGGATTTAGAGTCAGCATTTGTATTATCTATTAAGACTTGATAGTTTTCTCTTAAACTTAGAGAATATTCAGTTTCCTCTTTTACTTATTGGCTCATCTGAGATTCACTTGTCTGTGTTTTCAGTTTACTTTTGCTTTTCTCTTTCCCCAAAGAAAAGGTCAAATATATACACACCAAATGCTAATAATCTAAAAGAACACAAAAAAAAAAAAGCTAATGTTCTGGCAATAAAGAGGCTTCAAATGAAGAAAAGACAGCATTTGCACAGATAAGTATCTTTATTGAAGCATCAAGCTCGGAGCACAGATATATTTAGCACATCTTGACCATCCAAAGAACAGCAAAAGAAAGAATTAGAACAGCAAGTTTACTCCTTCAGTACATCCTGATACATCCTGCAACTGCACCCTCTCACCCAGGGGAGGCTTCCACCTTCCTTTCCTCTCAAGATTCACAAAAGGAAAGGAAAGTGAAAGAATAAAAAGAAAAGAAAAACTACATGGTTTAGTCAACTTTGAAAAGGTCATCCCTTAACTTCATAACAACACCGTTTTTACAACAAAAAACCAAACAAAAAAACAAAAGGGGGAAGAAAAAAAAAAAAGATTGGTCCGCAGCAAAAATACAAAATATTTTTTGTATAAAATTCTATCACCGTTAAACTGCAAAAAAATGCATTTTGAGTTCATCGTATAAAAGTAAAACAAAGTTGTAATGATCCACACCAACACCAACACCAACAAGGCTAAAATGTACTTCATCTAAGAACAGTTTGCATTAATAAACCGCTTTAGTATTTTGAACAGTGCGAGTCCAAATTCTTCTGGAAAAAACAAACAGAACCACAGTTGTAGCAGATCACCCAAGACGTCTGACGGAAAGCCAAGTCGTTCATGTAGGAGCAGAGATTGGTCCTCAGGAAAAGAATGAAACCACTCCAAAAAGCCTTGAGAGACGAACTAGAGGGAACTATTCCAAGTGCCGGTTCTTACATGAACCGCTCAAACTGGCGCGCCAAGTGCTTTAGGTGATTACTGCAACCAACAGGTATTTCTAAGAACAGAGTGTACTGCACTACAGGGCTGAAACCAGGTTATTAACACTCCCACCATGTTGTCTCTCCAGTGCGCAAACTTCAAAACTGCATTCTCTGGCAGGAGAAGCACCGTGAACACCACTCGACTGAAGGGGCAGGCCGAGGAGACAACCTCGGATGTTTTGACACCAAGTAGCCAATAAGAAACCTAACCTGCTTTCAGCACTTTGTCCACAGCTTAAAAAAAAAAAAAGGAGATTCATTACAAGTTAACCCACACCCCTTAAGGAAAAAAAAAGATGAGTCCCTACCTACCAAAAGAAAAAATAACAAAAACAAAAAAAACACATCAGGATGCGGCAGTTCCAGCTCTGCTATTGGCTGGTAAAGAGAGGAAGGTGAAGCACACAGACCTACAGACGAGGAAAAAAAGGAAAAAAAAAAGGGGGGGGGGGAGGAAGAGACGGCGCTACACTACACTGTTAAGCAACACGGCACTAGTAGTCACATGCACCATAGTGTCACAGGATTTTCCCCCTCACTGAACAAAGGGCACTGATCCAAACAAAAAAGA
Source organism: Trachurus trachurus (assembly GCF_905171665.1). Taxonomy (NCBI): domain Eukaryota; kingdom Metazoa; phylum Chordata; class Actinopteri; order Carangiformes; family Carangidae; genus Trachurus; species Trachurus trachurus. The sequence continues at coordinate 18,541,435 of NC_139910.1, read as the reverse complement.
AAAAAAACTGCTAGGGGAGTCACATTTTCGACCAGTTCACTGCAAAAATTGTCTGGACACAATAAATTTAATAAAATGGCAGTTTATGCAGCAGTTACATGTGGAATGATCCGGGATCACCCTGGCATGCTCAGACTGGTGGGCCTCTATTGTGCGTTATACAGATTTCTGTATGGGGGCGGAAAGAGACAGAGAGAGGATGGATATTATGTGGGAAAAAGAAAAATGCTTTGCTGGGCAACTTAGCAAAAAAGGGGTCTGATTCATTATTTCCCATTCAGAACGGGGGCGCGGGCGCAGCGAGGAAGAGCCGACTCTGGTTGTGTCACGGTTCTGGGGCCAGCCTGACAGTCTGACTCTGGCAAGGGGGGAGACCTGCTGAGAGCCGGACAATGGCTGGTCAGCAGAGGGCATTGTGAACGCTATATATGTGTGTGTGTTGAGGGAGGGGAGAGTGGCTGGTTTTTTTTTTTTTTTTTTTTGGGAGGGGGGGGGTGTCTGTGCTCTCCTGGAGTCATACATTCAGCTCAAACCTGGTCGAGGCTTTTCTCTAGAGATGTGTACATTCGGAAAAAAAAAAAAAAAAGACGGGTGGACAGGCCACTTCACGCTGAACCGTGCTACATTCAGTCTGAACATTTTACTATTTAACCGAGTCATGTGAATGTGGCGGGGGTGGCGGGGGGGGGGGGAAAGAGTGCTGAATATGACTAGGACCCAGAAGCTTCTTATAGATACAGCACACTGTAAAAACATTGAAGCCTGGGTGCAACAAAGTGCACAAATTGAACTGTCTTATTAAATTATTCATGTCCATCTACACACAGATTTAATAGCATGTGTGTTTCAGTAAACACAAGGGCTCTGTGATTGTCCAGGTAGAGGAACACTACAGTGTAAGCAAAGGCCCAGCAAAGCAGAAATCTTAGTGCAATCGTAAAAAAGCAGTTTACAGCAACCGAAGACCAAACTAACTCGCGCTGCAAACCCTTTAATCCAATAGTGTCACATTAAACAGCTAGTATGGCAGTCGCTTTCAAAAGGAACTCAAATATATTTGACGATGATGAGGGTCCGAAGCTGACCATGATTCATACATTCAATACGACTCGAGACGATAGGTTGGCCTCATCGTTGTACCATGAGTAAACAGGTTTTTAAAGTGCACTCAGTAATTGGTAGTGATTCATTAACACACTGGAAAGCAAAACCAGCTGGGATGAATTTGAATGTTTCCTTTTTTAAAAACAACGACAGACAAAACTGAGTGGAGCTCATAAAGAGGCAGACTGATCTGAGCATGTCAGGGCCCTGGCCTAGTGCGGGCGGAAGCCTTGTCTGTGGGGGATGAGGGGGGAGACCTGCAGGAAGGGACCGTTGTACTGGGCACGGGTGGACAGCCTCGAACGGAGAGTGTTTAATTCTTCTACATGCACTTCAATATCACAGCAAGAGTGAGCTAGAATATCGAAACAGAGAAAAGAGCTTTCATGCAAGAGATCTAAATCACAGGTACAATGCAAACAACTCAAACTGGAGGTTAAGCGGGGGCGGGGGGAGGAGGTGGTGGGGGGGAGGAGGAGGGGGGAAGACGAGAAGGTTTCTACTGGGGGGTAAAACTGGATACGGGGGGTGAGCCCCAAGCGGCCGCCTTTCTTTTTACGCCTCTTCTTCATCCTCAACCCTCAGCTCTGCTGGTTCTGCTGGCGATTCTTGGTGTAACTTGTGAAGACAAAATTGTAGTCGTTGAACTGAGCCAACTGGCGGTCGAGACGCTTGTAGCCCTCAAGCTTCTGGGCAGAAGAAAAGACACTGCGACATTTGGAGCTCTGCAAGGGGGCAAAGAGAGGGAAAGGAGAATTTAGAGACTGGTGCTTCTCATTAAGATTACAGGAAGTAACAACAACAACAACAAAAGGTTGTTTTATTCATACCTGATTGACAAAAAGGGTAGTCACAAATTTTCCTGGCTTGAACACCTCCACCACCTTCCTAACCAAGTCATCGTACGATGTCTGGGATAGGTTGGTTTCGAAGCTGACGTAGGAGAACTCCGGCTCAGGGGTGATGTGAATGGTCCAGTAAGTTCCCTACAGAACAAAAAAAAAAGCCACATTACTGACGTGTTTCGCGTAGTCGGCACAGCGCGGAAACAAGATAACAGACAAAAGAGACACTCACGTCAGTCTTCATTCCATTCATTGAGTAGCCACAAGGGTTGAACATTGTGGCGTCGATCACAGAACCTGGTATCAGGTCACGAATTCCACTCATCTGAAACAGGAAAACAGGAATCATCAGCATCAGTTCAGCCCATCTGTGTGTGTGTGTGTGTGTGTGGCTGTGTGCGCTCCGACGGCACAGATCAACACATGTTCGTGGTAAAATATACTCACACGAGTGACATCACTTGCAGAAACACCATCTTTCATATAGAACTGGTCCATAATGGCTGGATCAAGGTCGCTCATCAGAACTTCCAGGGTCTGATCTGCATGCTTGTTTTCCCAGTACTCTGGTAGGTCCAGGGTAAACAGGTACCTGGAGGAGAGGACACACAGGGAACGGTTGTTTTAGTCTGTTACCAAATGATAATCAACACCCAGACTGTAGGCTGCCTGTGCTGTGAATCTAAATGTCATACAGCAACTTCCTGCTGTGGCTCAGACAAAGACTCTGCTACCAGCTGCTGTTTAGTCAATGTGAAATAAGGTATCAAGGATTGAATGTAATTCAGTTTTCCTGAGTGCAACGTATAAACCCTGATACCCTCAAAAACATGAGCAACACTGTTTGGAAAATAGATTAACATCCAGCCGTCTCACATTGTTTATGAGGGATTATGTGGATCCTCGGGGGATTAGCAACTACTGCAGGAGGAGCTAATGTGAATTCAAATAAAGAATTAAAAGTGGGAAAGGAAACGGCACGATGCTTACCAGCAGTCAGAGTTCAAACGCCCCATACAGTAGGCTGCACCATCTGGAGGAAGCAGAAATCATATAGTTACAGTCCCCAAGAAACATCTGAACTGTGAAACTGTATTGTCTAATGACTTCCTGCAGGTTGAGGTATTCAGCCTCACAGACATGACACACGCTTAAACACTAAAATGCTACGTACTTGGGAAAATCTCGCTGAGAAAGTCCACTTCCTCCTGGAAGTTTCGATGAGGGAACTCTTGCTGGGTCGGCTTCATAAAATTCTTTCGGGAGTAGAAGAAGTTCTGAAAAGATAACGCGGGGTCAGATCGGTGCATCAGACACAGGTGTCATTTAGACCAAGAGAAAATTGTGATCATAGGATTTCAGTGTTTGCGTATGTAAATAGTACCTCGATGGCATCAAAGCCACAGTACTCCCTGGCGAGTTCCAGCAGAGGCACCAGTGCTTGCAGCAAGAGGGTGGTTCCGCACGTCTTCAAAATGAAACGTCTCTTGGAGACAAACATGCTACTCTCACTGGAGGGGGAGAAAAAACAACAAACATTTTCTTAGATTACAGATTAAACTCCACACATGCACCAACATTCATGCCCTCCTTGATTATTTTTTAGATGTATTATATTTGCAGAGAAAGCATCTATCACACAGCAGAGTATTGGCGAGTGTTTTGAGTTGGCACACGGTCGTAGATGTTCTATAGCAACAATTTGGTTTTAGGATATCATAATGTATGTATTATTTATTAACACTAGTTCTGTATTGGACTCTAGGAGAGGGAGCAATAAATAATAATAAAACTATCACATTAGTGGGGTTGTTTTGATTGTGACAACAGCAATCACCTCCTGTTTGCATGAGAACATTTTCAACTTAACTTTATACTAGTTGCATCCTCCTTTAGTGATGGTGCATGTGTCAAGACTATGCAGCATGTCATGTATGAATTCATTCCATAGGTGTCTTGGGTCATCACCCAAGACAGTGAGTGCAAGGTAAATGACAAGCGGCTTACAGGTGACCGCTGTCTAATCCTTGTCTGCCTTCTAATCGGTGGGAAAATAGAGGAGACATCATGTGATTAAAGACTGCTCACTCACCTGAGTATATAAGCTTCCTGCTTGTCAGTCTTTGTCACACTTATGATCAAACAATGCACATTCTCCAAAAGTTTGTCCCACTCAAACCTAAAAAGAAAAGAGAAAAAAAAGGAGAAAAAAAAAGAAAAACAGTTAGTATTTTGTCAGTCCTTTACTTGTTTATGTCCTGGTTGCTTTGTGGTTGTTGATTTTTCTGTAATGATACGGCACTGCGGGAAGGATTCAGACCGACTACAGGGATCAGGCTCTTGCTATGTGCAGGGAAAGATGCAGGGCAGTGTGGATTTGTGTCATTTGAATACATATTGGCTCTAGTTCCTGGGTAGACAGAAAATCATAGGCTGGAGGGGGAAGCACGCAGCCAGCAATCTCCCCGCCAACAAGAAGGCCCCCGCTGCTGCTGCCACCGCCATCTCTGCCCTCCCACCACCACCACCACCACCACCACCTCCCCTCAAAGACAGCTGCAGTGCAAATGCAGCTGCGTCACACTCATTACAACCTTAGAAGTGCAGCCTGAGCTCATTCGGTGTCCGGTGGTAGGAAAGAAGCCATAGCCTGGTGCTAGCACAGACGGACGGACGGGGCCGGAGGAGGAGTGTAACGTTCAACAGGGAATCCACCACTAAGCAGCCAGTAAATGCACTTCACCTCCAAAGATGGATGAGGCGGCATGGATCATCGTTAAGATGGTGATTTGTGTTGCTAACAAGACTGTCAGCAGGTGTTAACAGTAAATCATTCACTTGCTGCGGCGAAGCCAAGTTACACACGGTTTCATTCAACACTTGAATACACGTTTTCCTGCACGCTGAATGACAAGAATGGGGTTTTGTGTTTAGTTTGAAACTTCAGAATATTACTTGAGCAAACACATGCCTGGTGTGGCTGTGATTCACTCGCACTATGAGAAACACCAAACTAAAAAACACGTTTTAATTAACGTTCTGCCGGCTTTGTGTAAACAGGCGAATTAGGAAGTAACCGACACTTAGGTTCAAGTCTGGCTGGGGACCCATGTTGCATGCCAGCCCTGCTCCATCCCCATAGCAACCTAACAAAAACTCTGCAGGGGGTAATACACGTGGCTCAGGGGACAGAAATTCATTCATTGCAACAGAAATGCCATCTTAAAAAAAGATGCACAAGTGAAAGACCAAGTTGTAATCACAAGTACTGGCTCTTAAACGATTGACAGAAACATGCTCTGCAGCCTGCAGCCTTTACACATTTTCTCCTCTTGTCTGCAATGTTTAGATGCAATCACAGCTACTGAAGTTGTGGCAAAAGATACAGTAGGTGTCAGGTTAGTCAATATTAACTGATCAAACCACAATCTGCACTGCCTGTATGTTGTGGTTCTCTGAAATTAATAATTTCTGCCCACAAAGAAATGACTACCTCAAAAGCTAACAAGCTGACATTATAGATGAACAATAACTTGATCATGGCCTGATGGTTGCATGGTATCAGAGTTTATTACTGTCTTAACACGCTGCCGTTAACAACTAGGATAGAGGAGAGTAATTGATGGTTTATTGGACAGTGTCATCTCCTGTTTTCTCTTCACTGTTCCATCTTAAAAAGAGGCCAAGTACAATTATGCAAAGCCTGCACTCGACTGATAAGACTTACCGACGTCAAGCATCACAATGTGTTGTTATGACAAAAAAGGTGACAACACTTCAACCCTAGTAGATTAAAATTATTGTCCTCATCAAGCACAACTGTAACAACACTGTAACTGGGGCTTCCCGTTCAGATCAACAGGTTCGGGCATCACAGGTATTACTGATCAGATTAGAATTAAAAGAACAAAATAACAGAAAACAACAACAGCGATGAGCTGAGCTGTTGCAACATGCTAGCTTCCCCGCTTCCTCTCAGAGTGACAATGTTGCTTGACACCAGGGGGGTCAGCTCCTGTTTCAGTGTGAAACTCACACTTGAGTCTATTCCTGGTCACTCAGCAAGATCAGATTTTCCTCAAAGAAAGCGTGGTCTCCAGGAAAAGGCCCAGATCAGGCTGCTAATTACTGCAACAGAGATCTGGGGTTAACCGAGGTAACAGAGATACGGGAATTTTGGTTTCATCTGAAAAAAAAAAGGACTAATGACAAAAAAACAACTAATAAATTCTCTAAAATACCACCTGCGAAACAGGTTCAGCTGTCAAGCCATGTGGACGGAAAACCACATGGTGAAGTGTGTAAACGTGATACAGACTGGGCCTCAAGACTAATTACTCGACGGGCCTGCACAGCCAAGGTAATGTGAGCGAGCTCCACATTTGTGAATCAGATGCCCTTGTGGACTTATTTGGATATTGGCTGATGTCCAGCAAGCCTGAATCACCGACAGTGTCACTCTGAGCTGTTAATCTGCCCTACGGCTGTACACTGATGCCAAACCCACTTCAACCAACTTGCCACGGCTTTCTTAAAACTGCCCTCAGTGAACTGGGTTGGTGACGAGGAAAGTCCGTCACAGTGTCACTTCATTAGGCCTTTTGAACTTTGCCATAGGTTATCACATAGTAACGCTGCTGCAATAACATTAGGTAAGAGAACAAAAGTAGCAGGCTGAACATGTCACAGCCTGCCTTGAGGATAAATTATTGATTCTTTTTTTGCACACAGCATGCCCCTCCAGGGGGTTTCTGTGTCTGACAAGCTGCTGTCATTCTTGTGAATCATTATTCTGTGGAACCCATCGCCACGCCTCAAGTTGCTCAAGTGTCACACTAAAGAGTGAGACTTGACCAGGCCGGCCCCTGCCAGAACTACCTCTGCAGACATTTCATGCAGAAAGCAAACACTGACATGCATTATTTTACTCATTTAAATTCATGACTAACTTTGTTCTGCATGGCACAAGCTCACTTAAGGCACTGCAACAAGTGGTTTTCATGCTGTTGAACAGGGGGGGGCAAAGGTCAAATGCCCTTTTTGAACTTTCACTGACATTTTTTATAAAATGTCCCATTAGCCCGGCATACCCCCCCTTTTTTTTTTTTTTTTTTTGAATGCCCATCTTCTCAGTGCCTTTTAGCAAATCAGAGTCCTAAGACCCTCTAACCAATCAGAGGGACTGGGAGGCGTCTGCATGGAGTGAAACGTGACCGGAACAAGAGCCATACGCAGCGCAAGTTTAGTTGCAGAAGCAGGTCCAGGAGGAGAGTGGCATGCATTGAATGGGCAAGCGAAACCTGGACATAAAAAAGCAGCACCTTACTTCTCCATGAGTCATATCGTCCTATCCCAGAGGATCAGACTCATACTCATGTAATTAGTCACGTGAATTGTGACAGGAGCATTTGAGATCCAGTCTCCGCTGTCATTAAAGCTACAAACACCTCTATCACTCTCTGAATAGCAAAAAAACAAACAAATGTAATCTAGTTGACGGGACTCTAAGCTTCCAGTGATCTGAGATGTGTTGTCTGTCTGTGTCAGGGTGTTTGTATGTGTGTGTGTGACGGTGTGGCAGCAGCGGCAGCACGCGGTGACGACGGGGCGACCACATGCTTTACGTCTTCAATGAGGCCCCCTCTTTGAATGACGCAGAAAAAATACTAACCTCCCCAATTTCAGCAAAACATTTACACACAACACGGCTAAAAACAAACCCCGTCTGACTGGGTGAGTCCTATTGTATACTACAATTTATCACGCCGACATAATCTAATCATACGAGGTCCCGGAACCAATGCAGGGGTAATAAAACGTGCGCACTGATACGGGTGAAAAAAAAAAAAAAGGATGAAGCCCGCCTGACGTGGGCATCGAAGTTAACTGCTGTGTTGCGTTAATAAACGGTAGGAATAATAATTTAAAAGATATAAAGCAAAGCCATGGTCTTGGGAAAAGTGCAACAAAACAGCATGAGACAGCTGGTATTTGAGTATTTTCTCCCAAGACCTAGCTGAAGTTAGCTACCGAAGCTATATATTTGTTGTTTTGCCAACTTGCCAGTCAAGACGACGACTTTAGGGCACTATAACCAACCGAGCTGTCGTTCAGTGTCACAAGCGAGAGTTCGTGTTAAAATGTCAAAAATGTGAGACATTGCCATGAAACTCCTGGGTGAAGAATCAATGACTCAGCTCCGGAGTGCCACTGTTAAAGGGGGGAGGTGGCCATTTTCGAGTAACGGCGTTGGCTAGCTTACTATTAATGTGCTCTGGTGTCAGGATACGATCACTCTCCGGACAGTTAGCTCACTAACTGAGCTGAACTAATCATTACAGAGATGAAACAGTTTCTAAAAACAAAACAAAACAAGGTTTCCCACCACCACATTTGACCGGTTCAATGTCAATGAAATGAACTGCGAGAGAGAGAAGCCAACCCTGTGGTGGCCGAGGACTGACAGTGCAGCCGAGACTTTGTAAAGACACAAACCTTGGGATGGTACGGAGGTCCCCGGTTCCTTTGGTCTCATCCTGCCGAGAGAACCACACCTCCAACAGCTTCTCGGTCCCCTCGAAGAAGTGTGCGCCGTTATCTTCCATCATGAGACAACAAGACCCCCAACAAAAAATAATCAAACGTCGGTTGAAAACGTTAACAGCTTAATTAATCCTTCCTCGATCAGTTATAATTTATTGAGGTACAGTCCTTTAAGTAATTCAGGTGTTGATTTTCTTGAGTTACCGTCTTCCCTTTTACAGAGAATACCGTGAGCGAGTGCTAGCTAATATCGCCGGCCATACTGTGTAGAGCAATGAGTGAAGATGGCGCGGCGTATTTATGTCCAACTGCCAGCTACGTCACTCTCGCGTTCAGCCAATCCGGTCGCCGGACACTGTCTTGTGATATTCGATTGGTCCACTCATCTGCCAATCACTGCAAAACAGCGGTTTCCTTATTATGCCTCTTTACAGCCAACGCTTAGCGTAGAAAATATCAAAATACAGTTAAATTAAATTTGATAAGGATGTCACTCACCATAATATCAAAAGAACTGTGTGTGTCATTCTGTCTTAAAGGTTCGTTTATTTTATCTCTAACAGATATCATAGCATGGTCGTAATACACTCAGTTATTGTTAGTGCATTATTCTGGCATAAACAAACACAATTATTTAAATACACACAGTGTTCAAATAACACACAGTGTTCAAATATTGTTTCTACACACAACGATAAAACGTGTTAAATAATATAGCTGTGTAGTTTTATCATAAAATGAACCTGTTGAGGTGGCTGCAGTAGAGGGAAAAATAATGAGATTGCGTTTTTATCGACTGTTATATGTATTATTATATAACTAGCTGTTTGACAAGTCGGGTAACTCAACTTAGGAACGATATGTTCTTTTTTTTTCTTTTTTTTAGCAACGATATGTTCATGAGATGACTGCTTCTGTAAGTTGTCATCACTGAACAACAATTACTGTAACTGTTATAATAATCCTCCTTATCGTCGTCATCAAATGAAGGGGCAGAGAGGGCAGTGGCAATTTGGGTGTTTGTAATTACACCATCCATGACAATAAAAGACACAGGGTTTACAGAAAACTTAATTTATATTTTCAACGGAGGACTAATGTTTTTTATTGCACTATCTTGATAGTGATTGTGGTGCATGTAACAGTAACAGTTCGGACATCACTCAATTATTTATTTAATTATGCATAGAAACAACAAGATATGCAAACGAACAGCTTCCTTCACCATGAAATCCAAACCTGCCTTTTTGAAGAGCGTTCATGAGTACGCAAAGTGCAACAAACCGCAGCGAGAAACGCGGGTTGTAGTTTCTCACATCCTGGCTTTCGAGCTGGCGAACCGCGGCGCCTGCTGGGAAGAACTACGCTACCCAGTGTGCCCTGCGCGCCAATTAGAAACGTCAACGAGCCAGTGAACATTAAGCGGAGCAGACCAAAATCCCAAACAAGGAAATGGTGGGGGAATAAAACGACCAGATTATTTAATTAATGCATGTAATAATTAATATTTTATTTTATTGTAAATTAAGACGTATTTATGGGTTAAAATGGATTACGACTTCAAAACAAAGCTGGCGGCAGAGAGAGAGAGAGTAGAAGATCTGTTCGAATATGAAGGTTGCAAAGTGGGTCGAGGCACCTACGGGCACGTTTATAAGGCTAAGCGCAAAGACGGGTAAGATAACCGTGAACGTTATTGTTTATACTGCCATAAGACTGAGCACGGGATGCATTTTCGTAACACACAACCGAGTTGTGCGTGAAACGGGGCGTTAGATTTGAACCTGCCCGAAGCGTTTGCCCGTGTTTCTGTGTTTTTGTTTTCATGTAACGCACTCACTCACTCACCAGCGGCCCCCCCTTCCTTCTCTCCCTCCTCTCCCTCCTCCTCCTCTTCTTCCCCACTCCCCCCCAAAACAACACAGTAAGACAGCGGTGCTATTTATGTTTTGACAAGTCTTCTTCACGGTAGCAACGGAGGTAGCTGAATCTAAATGCATGTAAACGCACCGACAGGACACTGCAAATGTCTCTTCACGCGATAGTGACATTTCAGCGCCTTTTCGTGGGGCAAGCTGCTCCCCCATTTTTAACACTGTGCACTGCCAAACTTTTGATACTCCCAGCTGGTAGTTACCTTTTTGTAATCTGCCGTTTTCACCCTAAATGCACTAAGCACATTACAGTCCAAAGCATTGGCATACAACAGCAGCAGCAGGGATATGGATAGATATTCTCACATTCTTGCAATGCTGTACCAGCTGTACCATCTATTTGCTGCACACAATCCCGGTTCACAATGAAAACTCTGCAGTGCAAAGTTATTTGAGCAGTGTGACTGAAATCCATATGCAGAAAGTGTCTTTAAGAGAACAGTTTCTCTCTTTTATGATAATAATGCATGTATTTGATTTTTCACCTGCTTCTCAAACAAAGTAAGAGGAGTGGAGTGTGGAGTGTACTGTGTAACAGAGGTCACATACGGGCTTATTTATTCACATGAAACCAACAACGCTTACTATAAATTCTTATCTTGCACGATTACATTGTTGTTCAACAACAATGGTCTAAAAACACTGGGGGAGGGAGTGGGTCTGGCATATGATCAAATGCTATTTATTCACATAAAATATAGTTTCTTCATCACCATTGTCTAGTTACAGTTTGTGGACAAGCTGCGTTGCCATTTATTTACACCGTTCACTGCCAAAGTTTTCATACCGACAGTTTGTAGTTGCCTTTTTCAAATTTGCTCTAAACACTGTCACTGTAAGGCGTGTTGCAGTGAAAAGAAAGAGTAAATACAATGGCCAAACAGCAACAACTGTTAATACTACACCAGGCAAGTAGTGTCAATATTTGCCACACAAACTGGCACATTTCCTGTTTATAATAATACTCCAAATAAGAGTGTAATTTTATTCTTGCAGTGTGACTCAAATGTTTTTATCAGGTGTTTTCTTTCCTCTTCTTCTTTTTTACCGCTGCCCAAACAAAGTAAGAAATTAGTGTAGAGGAGTACTAAAACAATTATAGTGAAGGGACAAGCTTCTGTTAAAGAAATATTACTTTTAAGAAGTTACTCATGTTCATATTGTAATAATTATGTTTTGTAAACATTCTAAGTCAGCCCCATTCAAATGTATCAAAGACAGATGTGAGCAATTGAAGAGGGTGTGTGTAGTTACACCTTCATGTAATATTCAGTATTGTGGGAGGTAACATTAAAGGAAACTTGTAGTGGATCAGCGTTACCAGCGTTCGCTCCGTTCATTGATTCATTGAGTTGTTGGAGGCTGCAGGCAGTGTCTTATTGTATCCGCCTATACAGCACTGGATAATAGAGATGTAATGTGAGGTCACAGGGTGAACGCAGGCAGGTCGCTCATCTCTGCAGCAGTCATTACCTGCGAGCTTGTGAGATGCTGCTGAGTTAATAACATCCTTAAGGGTGTTATAGATCTTGTGCATAATAATGTAGTCAAAGGTTTTTTATTATTGATTTTTACATAAGCTCACACAGGTATTGGCCCCTGTATTTCAGCTATAGAAATAAATAGTGATGGTTTACCGTCCTCTGAGTGTGGTGTGTAAGTCGTAAGAATGTGATGCTTTTATTACTGCTGTATAGACTGTGGTACAATACTATAACTATATAACTAATATACTACTATAACATGTAAAATTGTGGCAGCTTCTGTCCTTAAACTACATAAAGAATATGTTAGATCTGGAAAGTTGATGCTGTCATATCTGTGCTATAGCCTGTAACAGTCAGGGTCATGTCATTTGTGTGTTTTGTTATCATGGTTTCCTCTCCTCGAGAGGATGATGCATTTTTATCAATGGTGAATTGGACTAAAGCACACGAGTAAAAGACTCATTGTGCTTTTTTGAGCATCTGTGCAGCTCATATCAGTCAGTATTAGAGATGTGAGCTGGAGAGTTCCAGTTAATCTATGACCATCTCCAATGCCAATTAGGCTGAAGTGGGTTTGATCCTAGAACCTCATTGACATTTTTGATCTGTGTTTACATTTTAATGTTTTTTTCATAGTGTTTTAAATAGAAAACCTTTTCATTCAGCTCGTACTTTCTCTGCCGCCCTGAGCTCAGGCTGGTTTTTTATACACTGGAACACTGCTTATGCCAAATAATCAATATTCATCTGCTGAACGTGCTCATCCCTACAGTGTCACATATCCCTTATTAGCTGATTTTCATGCACAAATGTGATTCACAAGGGCAAATGACTAACTTGCCATGAGGAAAGCGACAGACTCCTGCAGGGAACCCAACGGCTCTTATGTCCCAGAGTGTCTTCAATGGCATTATTGTCTCTGCCAAAACACCGCCGACTTTCATTACCAGAACTCTAAATACCGAAGCAGGTATCCTCGAGGTTGATGTTGAAAATCAATGCAAAAAAACTATGTTTTGTTTTGTTTGTTTTGTTAAGTCGCCCCTATTTTCTTTTATCTCCACAGGAAAGATGAGAAGGAGTATGCACTGAAACAAATAGAAGGCACTGGAATATCGATGTCTGCCTGCAGGGAAATAGCCGTAAGTGACATTATTTTTTTTGTGCGTCCTCAGATCACTCTTTTTACTTTAATGGCACGCGTCAACAAGTTGTGAAATATGGTGCTTTTAGATCCCTTAAAGAGATTAATTGGGGAGAGAGAGTAGTAAATCTGTTTTGTGAAATGCCATAATCTCTTTAATTTTCCAGTTTAGTCACTTTTAATGCCGTTCTTAATGCTTTGGCCCAGTTCAGTCATTAGCCAGGGCTGGAGTGATTAGCCTAGCTTAGCTTTGTGTCACGACTGCAAATGAAAAATGCATCCAACACTACTTTACATGTTGTATCTTGTTTGATAAATCATCTTCACATAAATGCAGTTTTTAATGCAAATGCTACTTTTGCAATTAACAGATACACGTAATAAGAACAATGAACTTTTCCTCTGACATTTTGTTTCAATGAAATTTTCTTAAAACGGAGTTTAAAAAAAAGAGGATTGAATTGATCTCATTAGGGCATTCCGGTTTGAAATCTGTTTTATCAGGATTTAGACACAACTTTGGATTTATCTGGATTTATTTTTCAGACATGCAACTTGCTACCTGCTAATCACTGCTTTGTGCTGGGACTTTAACCTGATGGTCTCATAGTTACATGACTGGCTGTCAATGTAAAACACGACACACAGAAACCAATGTAGTGCAAACAAAAGAAAATACCAAGGGAGTGGCATGGAAACAGAGGACACATACTGTAGTATGACAGGTTTAACAGTTCCATGTGAAGTCCTACAACGCAATAACACACAACCACAGCCCCACCTTGTACTGAAGAAGGCATTAGGAGTATGTTGAATTGGCTTGAATTGGAAAAACTTAAAAATGGACTTGGAAAGTGCCTGTTTCAAAAAAAAAAAAAAAGTTTTCTTTTTTAAATTATTTTTTCCAGACATTTTATGCCTTTATTTTATAGGACAGTGGAGAGAGACAGCAAAGCAGGGAGGGAGAGTGGGGGAATGATATACAGTGTAGTCTCGGTTTGGAGTTGAACCAATGATGTCATGCTACTCTTAAATGATGTAATGTTTGTATTGTTATGTCCAGTTGCTTTTATTATTGTTGTTGCACCATACTGAATCAGCAGGTGACACCTGTTCAGCTTCCTGTGCTGGTCCAGTTCTCCATCCCTTTACACACAAATGTTCCCTCCACTTCAGACTTCAACAGCACTCTAGATTTTTAAAAATCCATCTATGATGCAGAACAGAAAATATTATTGTAACCATGACAACCACCGTGGTCCGGTACCGGCATGCTGCCTCAGTCAGGAGCACTATTTCTGGAGACACTCCAGTGGGTCGATGGTCGTTCAGGTTGGAGGACTAGTTGCCCTTTTCAGTTAAACACTGGATATGTCTTCCTGTCGTGAACCAGGAGCCATATTTGGCTTTGTGGCTCCTCCTGTAACTTCCCTGTCCAGTGTATATACTTCATATTGTGTTACCAAGTCAGTTACATTCAAGGAGAATGATAGTCAAGAATAACAAAAATAAAGCAGCAAACCACTCCAAAATCAAACGTCAACTTATTTCTTTTAACCATCTATATTAGTTGTTGGATGGACTTGGCCTCTCATGTGGTTTCCAACTAGCACTCAGCTTTGAGTGTGTAGTATTTGTGATGGGGGTGGTGCTGCCTGAGGGCCAGTCAGCGTGCCACTCAGCCGTTCCTCTCAGAGGCTGCAGATAGAGAAAGAATGTGGCCCCCTTTGACAGGCTGCTGGGCTGTTATGTAAGAGGCTCTGGTTTCCACTATAACATGTTCACCTGGAGAGAGAGGGTATGAGCCATATGGTGCAAACACTGCCAGCGACACTGTACAAACACTCCCCTGTAATGAGCAAACCTTTTGTATACTACATTTTCGGCACATTAACATTTGCATCCACATTCAACAGCCGACACGATGTTGCCTAGTCACAGTTCCTCTTTCTCCCAGCAACGAGCCGCAAGTTGCCCGCGGTTTGTTTTTGATAATTTAGTGGGGTGTGGTGAAATTATCCACAGAGAGATGTTGAGATTATTTTTTAAGACATACAATGACATTAAAACACGTTTAAGAGTTTATTGAGTATTTGACAGTGGAATGATCATAAAGCAGCAAACCAGTGACTTTGACTGTTCCAGCCCCACGTAAACTGCAAATGATGTAACTTCTCACTGTACAGAGCAGAACCAGTGTCTGGCAGTCATGTCAGTACTAAATGTAATATCTGTAGTGAATGGGTGAGGCTACACAGAGCCAGTCACGATGAAAGAGGGCTAAGGCCGGAGACACAGCAAAGTGACAAGCACTAACCTGAAGCTGATCATACATCAGCCAGCGTGTTGTGGTTACAGCTGTCACCACCTCAAAGTACTTCCTCAATAGAACCGCCGTCGCTTCTCAGTGAAGTGAAGAACTTTCAGTTCTGGGTTGGTCTTCTTCTGCCCGCTCGCAATCAGATCAATACATGCAGTAGGCTACATCTGTGGTCATGCACACGTGTGAAGCATTTTAATGTAAATAGATAAAGCAAAGGTCACAGGGGCCTGTGCTTAAAGGGATAGTTCAACATTTTGGCAAATTGGCCCATTGCCATAATCCCTATAGTCATAGCAGTAGGTTTGTTACCTTTAATTGTCGGTGTAAGCTATTTTTAGAATGGCGGAGCGGAGCGGCAGGCTAAGGGAATTTCTTGGCTTCCCTCATCAAACTCATCAAATACACAATCCAACAACTCCAAAACGCTGTCGTGGACAAGTTGTGAGCTGCACAATCACCACACTATGAGATAATAACTGAACGTTACGAGACGGAGCTGTTTTAGAGGTAAATTCATGCAAAACCGCAGTTTTTCAGCAAGCAGACTCTGTATTTACCTCGAAAACGGCTCTGTTTCATAACGTTCCATTATTATCTCATAGCGTGGTGATTGTGCAGGTCACAACTTGTCCACGAAAGCGTTTTGGAGTTTTGTATTTGATGAGTTTGATGAGGGAAACCAAGAAATTCCTTTAGCCTCCATAGCGTAGCTCTGAGCAGCCTGCTGCTCCGCTCCGCCGTTCTAAAAATAGCTTACACCGACAAATAAAGGTAACGAACCTACTGCTATGACTATAGCGATTATGGCAATGGGCCAATTTGCCAAAATGTTGAACTATCCCTTTAAATGTTCTTTTGTTTATTATTTTATCATGTAAAGCATTTTGGGCTGCTTTTTGGTATGAAAAGTGCTCTAAATAAAGTTTTTATTGATTGAAAGTAAACAACACTGACACAGAGCCTGAGGTTTGCACTGCTAACCCTAAGCCTTAAATGGAAGCGTTGGGTTTCAGCTCAGTTGAACAGCTACAATTTACAACTGTCAAAACCAAGAGCCTTAAATCCGTCTGAAAAAAGTTGCATGTGGTCAAGGGTGCTGGTTGGACAGTGAAACTCCTCAGCAGGCCAGACCAGTCTCATTTTTGGTTCACCCTCGGTAGACTGCGTCCCGTGAAAGAATAGGATCGGCCTTGGATCTAGTATGTTCAGTGAGTGGCAGAGAGGCTGAGCTGAGACAAAACCAGATAGATATTCATTCTCTCGCCTCTAACTTTCACCTCACCTTTCACCTTTCAGCGGCTAGGAAATGGCATAGAAAAGAAAAAAGAAAAAAATCTTAATCCACCTGACAGCTGACTATGCAAAGGACCTTTAGATACAAAAAAGCAAAACTTGGTTTGAGAGTTGAGGTGGTTAGACTTTAACACCATACAACAAAACACATTGGAATTAAACAAGTATTATACATTATCTTACTTATGTGAGTAATAAGCTGTGGCAGATTGTTTCCCAGATGTAGAGCAAAGCTGAAGAATGAGCTGCCTTGTTATAGGCTTTTGTTGGGGTTGTTTTAATCCTTTCGTTAAATTTGCTGAAGCTGCCTCACACTGAGCCATAATGAACAACAATAGGTTTGATTTAAGTCGGGCTTTTTTGCATTCACAGCAACACATTTAAATAAATGAAAACATTTGAATACATTAGATCAGATAGGCAATGTAGGACACTGTTTTAAAAGAAGTGCAATTGGTGTCCCGGTGGGTTGGACTGGAACAAAACTCTGCCAAGTGTGTGTTCATCAGTGCAAATAATATTTAATATAAGTATTATTTTTTACTACTGTATAAACAAGTCAAGACTGAAGGCAGAATGATGAAGGGAGTTAGAGCGCTAACAGTTCACGTTGTTGATTTAACAACATAATTGTCATTGCATGCAGACAAAGCAGTCAGACCAGTTTTTAAGTATATTGAATTGTTTGTTGTGATGTTGCACAGCCTTTCATGTGTAAACATTATCTAAGATAAGCTGCAGGCCTGGGAACACACACTTTTCCTCAACAGATATTTCGGGTGTGTTCACATAATGTGGTAGGGACACCTGATCACCAGAAGAAGGCAGTGAATGAAGGAGATGACGCACCTTGTCCTGTTCAGATGACGGTATAAAAGTTGAAACAACTTAATTCTCAACAAAATGATTTAGATACTAGATATATAGGCTACAGACAGAGTGTTGGACAGAGAGCTTGTATCATGATAGTTGAAATACCAATTATGGCCTTAATGAGTCTATAAGTGGACAACTAAAGTGCATGTAAACGCGGCCGTGTGATTAAGACTGGATTTATCCAGATCCAACTAAAACACCCAGATAATGCGATTGGAAACTGATTTTCTTTTCCATGAATATGCCATAATCTGACTGAAACTGGACTATGCGTGTGCTCATTCTTCACAACGGCACAAAGTGTAGCATAGAAACGCTCCAGCGACGAAACGCTCAACTTGAGCTAGGAGCGCAGCATGACTTGGCTTTGAATGTAAACGCAGCGTATGTTGTTCTTGGACTCTGCAGGAGCCGTTCTCTCCCAGTTTGAGTGTTCCCTCCTCTCCGTTTCTTCTCTCAGCCCTTCGGTATTTCTCAAGCTTCTCGTGCTCCTTCCTCCTGATGTAGCTGTCAATTGGGATCACTACATCTGTCACCACAAGTCTTCCTCTGCTGTTTGTCCACCTCTGGTTGGTTCACCATCCACACTTTGTCAGTCTGTCTCTGAAAGTCCCACAGGATCTTGGCCTCGGTCATTCTCGACCACCTTCAGATGTGTGTCCCATTCGGACCTCGGCACTTCCAGTTCCAGCCCGTACTCGGCACAGATGTTCCTGTATTCTATACGCCAGCCACTTGGTTATGGTGTTTGCCCTGCCTGCTATAGCATCTAACTCCCTGCCGTTATGTGCTGGATGGTCTCAGGGGCATCTTTACCCAGCCTGCACCTGGGGTCCTGCCTGTTGTTGTTGTTGGCTTGTAGAGTTGTTTTCCACAGCACCACTGAGTTCCTGATGAAGGCTCAGGTTCCTGTTGGAGTTGTGTAGAGTTTCAGCTATACCAGGATCCATGTGTGAGGCATCGAGTCGTCAGCTTTCTTGTAGTCAGAGCAGGCGGTGCACAGAGGCCTTACAGTCCTGAGTGACTGCTCTATCTATCAGCGGCTGGTACTTTGCACCTCAGCTGTCCTTACCAATTCCCTTCTAGGCCCCACTCATGTACTGAGCCATGTAACACTGATCTTTACTGCTTTGATGTCCGACAAGACCCCCGATGTTGGTCTGTATTCGAGTATGAACCAAACACCACTCGTGGACCGCTTCTCTGGAATAATATGTTCTTTGTCATGTCAAACCGTTCTCTCCTTATTTCGCTCACAGTGTGATCCTGTGATCTCACACTGTTTAACAATGTTTGATCTCTGACTTGCGAACTTGAACGTGTCATGTTCTTGCTCACTTGAACTCAATGATGAGCCGGTTAGCTCTCGATGGTTAGAAGTCAAATTCAAAGCTCACTGTGACATAACCCAACAATAAGCACAGTGATTATGACACAGTCTCGCTAAAATATCGAACAAGATAAAAGGATGAAACGATGACATTTTAGTTAGTAAACGACTTCACGATGACAGCATAATGTCTCATCACTGGAACCAAGAGAAGAGATCACATCTCCCCTGTACTGGCCTGTCTTCACTGCTTACCTGTAAAGTATAGGATTGATTTTAAGATTCTGTTTGGATGGACCAGGTTACATTTCAGAATTGCTAACTCCTTATTTCACCTCAGATCCACCGACAATTTCATTCCACTTACAAAGTTAAAGAGGTGACAGATGGTGCTGGTCCGACATTATGGAATAGTTTGCCACAAGCGGTTAGATCATCACGTTCCATTGATATATTCAAAACCCGGCTAAAAACCCATCTCTTTGCCATTGCATATGATTCAGCTTCATGATAACACTCTACCATCCTCTGCTCCTCATACTTTATCCTTATTATTTGTTAAAGCAGAAGTGAGTGATATATTTGTGTTAATATAAGTCTTAAATAGTTATATCTTCCGACAGCAATCACTTACATAGAGTGTTTGGACTGAAACACGGGTCTGTCAGTCACTCTGCTCTGCTCTGAGCCGAGGAGAAAACATTTATCGTATCCTACAGTTTTTATCCAATGAGGAGAGAGAACGGCATGCAGGGCTGTGTGTGCAGCCAAGGAACGCCGTGAATGTGGTGACGTAGGGACGAGGACTGTTATGGTGCGTTCAAGGAAACTCGTATTTTTCCGACCGTGAAGTGGTACCAGTTCGATCTGGTACGAGTTCACCGGTCGGAAGTTACGAGTGGCCGTTATAGTGACTTTCACCGGTAAAACAGGTCGGAAAAACACGAGTGGGTTGCCTGGAACGCTACAAAGTCGTAAGTTGTGACTTGAAGCTGTAATTTACGATTTCAAAAGCCTGCCTGGAACGCAGCATTAGCGAAAACGACCGGACCACTCACTTCTGCTTTAACTGTTTATGCTCTCTCTCTCTATCTATCTCTTCTGTCCCTCTCTCCCTCTCCTTTTATATTCTCCAGTTTTGTTTGAATATTTATTCAAGTTTTGTGCTGAATATATCTCTTCTAAAGTACTTTGCTCCAGCGAGACTGGAAACCATGAGGTGGTGGTGATTCCTGTTATTTTAGGCTCTGTTTTAGTGAATTCAACTTGAATGACAAAGGTTGCCGGATGAATGAATCAGGTGAAAGCCATTTGCTTGGTTCAGGGTAAAGTTTTCGGTTCGGTTGAAAAGGTCTGTTTCCCTCTCAACCTCTGCGTTCAGGCCGGTGTCAGGTTGCCTGCTCACCGACTTCTCCGTCTGGTTCTGAGCAGCAGCTTCTCTGCCAAACAGGACGGAGGGTGTGAGTCACGGCCGTGGAGACTCAACTTGTTGTTGCAGTATTGTGTTATTTGACACTAAGTCATTACCTGACAGATCTCACATGTGTGTGTATGTGTGTGTGTGTGCATTAGGTAGCTGTATTGTCATTCATTCAGCTTAGGAACAGGGCTGTAAATTCTCAGTGTCATAATACTCGCATAAGCACGCGATGCTCGGTGGTTGAAGCAGCATGGTTGATTTACTTCGTCTTTTTGGGTTTGATAGAACAATTGTTACTTTGTAAAGTTCCTCCATCGTTAGTTAGTTTTTAATCCGCCCTGCACGGAAACTAGAAATAAGACAAGATGTTTTTTATCCAGAATTATCAAACCACACCATGACAGTCTCTCCTGGGAAAATCAGGCAGAAGCATCATGGGGGAGTTTTGCTTTTGTTACCTATAAATGATGAATCTTTACAAACAACCCTTACTTATCAGTCTTGAACAGTAATGTCATGTTCCAGCTCTGTAGGGAACTTATTTGTAGGAAAAAGGGAATTCACATTGTTTGAATAACATTGTGAAAGTCTGTTCCAATATTATTGGAATAAAGATGTGCGACCTGAACTCTCTTTGGGAGAAACGTGTCCTCCAAAGAGCTGAAAGTATGCTGAACCACGACCATGTTCTTAGTAATGAATGTGCACTAATGCCGTCAGGCCGACGCTACGTGCTGCCTCCCAGAAAGACCAACCGGTAGGCCAGGTCATTTGTTCCCTCATAGCGGTCATGCTGTTAAAAGCAGAGCTGACTGTATGATCTTTTTTATTCGTTATCATTGTTATTTATTCTGCTGTCTGCATTTTTGTATTGCACTTTATTGGCAAATTGCCTTCTCTGTATATATAAGCTTTATTTATTTCCTGTCTCATAATTTTTTAGGAGCACTATTGTTCTGAGTAAGGACAGGGTTCATGCGTGTCAGAGTAGAGGAGTGAACTGTGTTTAATGTGGATTGTTGAAGTTTAGCCAATACTTAATCAGGTTATTAAGGTCAGTCGCTACACCAGAGCTGATCCAGAGGACGGCTTTGATCCATTCCTGTTTATCGAACCATTAGTCTGGAGATACCAAAACACTACTGCAGTTAAAACTATTAGGATATTGATACATTTTAATGCTTCCATGCTGGGCCACAGCCAGAGCTGCAGCCATCCTGTTTCCAGATTTAACCTCTTCTGCCCCTTTTTCTGAAGCAAGCTCAGATATTATCTGCACATCTGCAGTAAGATGCTGCAGATGTTGTATCAGTCTGTGGTGGCAAGTGTGCTGTTCTATGCTGCAGTCTGCTGGGGAGGCAATATTAGACACAAGGACGCAAAGAGACTGGACAAATGAGTTAAAAACTGGCTTTGTGATTGGAGCCAGGTTGGACACACTGAGGGAGGTGGTGGTCAGATGCACACTGAAGATGTTAGAGGTCATTCTGAACAACTCGGAGTCAGATCATCCACTTCATAACACCTTAATGGACCAAAACAATGGCAGTGGTGGACGGCTCCTCTCCCTTCGCTGCAGGGCGTAGAGCTGTAGAAGATCCTTGCTTCAGCCATCAGGCTTTTTAATTCTTCTGGAAATGGTAGATGGGATGACAGACAAATGAATTTCCCTTTGGTGATTAATAAAGTCATTCTTATTCTTAAAATTTAAAAGAAACATTCACTGGGACTAATTAGATTTTGATGGTCAAAGTTCAAGGGTGTGGTGTGGATGATCTCAAAACAGTTTTTAGCTATAATCCAAGACATTACACATTGGTAGTGGTTATATAGTATATTTAAAAAAATAAAAATAAAAAATGTTTTTTTTTCACATAACTTTCTCACATGACAAACGGTGACATTGATAAAGCAGTAGGTGATAACAGAGGTCTAAAAGCGTACTAGGGAAATGTGGATGTGGTCATGGACTTGACAGTAAATGCCCCCAAAACTGGGCCAAACACACAACTCCATGAATCGAAATCGTGGACTATACGTAGGTCTGAGCAGAGCAGGCCTCACTTTACTTGTCTCCTGAACATTACATTCACCAGAAGCTGGTCTCACTGAAGAAAAAACAAAAAAAACTTCTCGGCATACCCAGCAGAACAAAGGAGTCTTTGTGTCTTCCAAACCACCACCTCACTTCGTTTCGCAAACTGTGCAGCTCAGCAAATGGCATGCCACATGCGGCCAAGCTGAGGCGGGAAGGGTGGAGAGAGGTTGGTTTGGCTGCATTGTGTTTTTGGTCTTGCAGTTTTTTCCATGTTCATGTTGGTATTTCCCTATTAGCTTGGACAAATGATTAACAAAACATTTGTAATCAATAGCTAATCCAAACAAATCCAAAAAAACAACCAGTGTTCATTCAGACATCATCAGACATTAGATAAAATCTTTTAATGGTGAAGATCTAGTGCTTTACTCTGTCATGTATTACTGTAGATCGAGCTGTGATTTATGAGCAGCCGGTCTAGCAATTTACAGACATTAACTTGACTCTTGGCAAAGTTGTTGTGGACTAAATATTTTATAGTCATTTTATAATCAAAACAATCAAATAATTTCCAGTCTGTCAGCTCTTGATGACAGCCTGGCGAGATGACTTCAACCTGCCTGGCTAAGACCTCGTGTTTGACAGATTCAGCTACATACATCGACAAGAAAAACAGAATAGTTGAGGCTCCAACTCAAGATAATCTCCCTCCAAAACATTATGTTTGGCCTGTATCCACTTTGACTGTTGGAGCACGTATCTACACTTAAGGATCAGAATAACATTTCATTAATTTTCTGACTGGAGAAATATCAGACAGTATTAAGTCACAGCTCAGTGTCTGATATAGTCTTTCATCTGTTCATGTGCCTATCATTTAGTCTGAGTCTTTTCTGCTGTGGCTACTGGCTCTGCTGTCATGCGAGCCCTCTGTCTATCCAAACCTTCCTGTCACTCTTCGGTTAACCCCCCAGCTTCTATGATCAGATCATGTGACGTTTTCAAAGTGCTGTAACAAAAAAAAACAGGTCATCTGGAGCGCTGCTCAAGTTCCCTCAAAAGTGCAGATTTAAAACTCTCATTCAGTTTTTTTGTTTGACCTTGATAGATGGATAAAACTGGAGATATGATAGTTTTAATTTCATAGTACAAAGATATTTATCTGATGGGATGGACAGGCATTGCATTTCTTTTGATATATTCGTCTTTTTTTTGGGTCATTTTACAAAACGGAAATAGTGGTAGAATCAGCTTAATTCAGATTTAATGTTTTTTGTGTATTTTTAGGCCCAATATGTTAAGAAAGTAGATTAAAGTAAAAAAAAAAAAAAAAAAAAAAAAGTCAGGTAATATAGGTCAAGTGTGCTGGAAATGTGGCATATAAAAAGGTATTTTAAAAATGGCCAAAAAAACAGGTTCAGACCCCTTAGGGTTAAAGGAAAAGAAAAAAAAGACAGTGCCGAGGTTAGTGTGTCAGATCACACATTAGATAGTGAGCAGCAAACATGCAGCAGATTAGATCAGTAGCTGTGCTGCGAGCTCAGCTACCACCGTCAGTGATAGGATGTGTGCAGCTCGGTCCTGTGTAGACTAGGGAAATGCCTGAGGGTCCAGTCTGACCTGTCGGGTGTGAAAATCTGACTGACAGGGAACACTCATGTGTCTGTGGTCTAGTCCTTGCTAATTTGCTAGCTCCTTGTCCACCATGAAATGAAACAAGCATTAGGCACATAACCCATAGTTGATCAGTTGAACAAAAACATATTTAAGGACTGCCTCAGTACAGGCTACTTCCCAATATGTCACATGCTCGCCTTAAGGTTCCTGATGTGGCAGGAAATAACAGATAATGAAGAGGTCACAGTTTGTTAAAACTAATTACTTTTCAATAATTAGTTTCTTGTTGCAGTGTTGCTTGCTGCACTACAACATGTTAACATAACAACTCTTGTTTATGAAAAACCAACAGGAAGTGGAATGAACCCGCAGCAGATCGGCTTGATCCACATCAGTTTTTGCCTTGAAGGGTTTATGTGGTTTGCTAAGGGTTCCTCTTAAACTGTGAGGGATGTGTACATCAGTTGAAATGATACTTTTGCTACTTATACGTTCTCTTGTTTCCTTTTCAAACACTTTGGTTTGGTTAACCCTGAGGACGTTGCTTTACACCTGTCTGACCACTCATGTTCCTTTAAGCAGAGTCTGTGTGTTCTGCGCCGTAAGTAAGTAAGTACTTTATTTATATAGCACCCTTCCCAGTACGAATACACAGCGTGCTTCACAGAGTACATAAAAACCATAATACAATAAATAGCAATACGCAAATAAAAATAGAAAGTACTGTGCATGTTACAGTACAAAGGAACAGCAATGATAAAAACACAGGAAAACATCATGTGGCACTTGACCGGCCGTAACGTAAACGTGCGGGGGGCCCCCGTGCAGAACGATCCTGTCTAGGAGCTGTCCATGGTTACTTAACCAAAAGTCTCTTGAAATATCAAACAAAGAGAACTATGGACTGTGGAAGTTTGAATAGTCAAAATACAGAAGTTATCATGACGTGAACCTATGTTGCAGTAAAAAAAAAAAAAAAAAGACCGTTGATTCGGTGGAAACCCGGCTTTACGGGCGGGGGTATACTTTACGGCCCAGTGCGTGTTTCTCAAAGAAACAAAATATCAACATTTTACCATGGTTAGCCTTTGTATCACCGGCTTCTGTCATGCCGGTTATGGTGAACTAAAATGAATGACCCCAATAACACTGCTCTCTACAAGTTGAAATATGGTCTATTTATGTACCTACTGTCACCAGGAAGCAGGTGCTGGTTTAGTGGTTAACTTAAGCTTTGCCTAAATATTAACAGTAAACAATTCAGGCTCATGATGTCATTTAATAGCAAAACAAATGTCCACACCAACAGCTTACCGTAGCCATATGGGCTCTCCATTACCTGCAGCAATAGCCCCAAAACAATAGAATCAGATTTCAGAAAGAATCTTTCTTGAATAATTTTATCATAACTGGTTCTGTGAAAGAAAAGAGAAAAGTAGCAGCCTCATTTTATGGGTCTTTATACTTATCATCAAGGGACCCAGAAATCCTTCTGTAGTTTCAACAGTATTATTAGGAAGTCCATTAACACACCTGCAACAGCTTCACATCTGTTCACTCCATTAAGTTTGACCTTTGTGAATTGAGACATTGTTCATGAATTTCATTATTCTCATGAAACAAGACTTGTTCTCCCTGTTGGTCACAATGGCTTTTGTTTACTCGAATGTCCTGACCTCATAAATATTCTCTTTCCGCTCTGCCACAGACACGGCACATGTGGGCAGATACAGTACGAGCCCTTGCTCAGATACATTTTTGTTCGCCATGTGAAGATAAGCTACTCTCTCAGTAATGATTAAAATGACACAGTAATGAAGTAGCCGAACGTCCTTTCACCTCACACATTGAAACATACAATTACGGGATGGTGCTTCATCTTTTCTGCATCAGTCTCCATCGGCCTTTGTTTTTTTCTGTTTTCTGGCCTAGCTGGCCGTTCTTCCCCAGCGTCCTGATCACTGTG
This sequence comes from Trachurus trachurus, assembly GCF_905171665.1. Classification (NCBI taxonomy): domain Eukaryota; kingdom Metazoa; phylum Chordata; class Actinopteri; order Carangiformes; family Carangidae; genus Trachurus; species Trachurus trachurus. The sequence continues at coordinate 18,515,515 of NC_139910.1, read as the reverse complement.
CAAACAGGAACATATTTGAGTTGTATTTGTTGAGGGTGGAGGTCGAAGAGCTTAAACACATAGTTGCTAGGGACTGAATCAGAGCTAATATAATTCTATCAGCTCTTTTTTTTATGCCTAAATCACTCAATTTCATCTAGTAAACTCCATATTTTTATGTATGAAGTAGCAGTAGAAGCATGTGTAAGTACATAAAAATCACAACATAATAATGTACGTACAGATTTTATTCATACATTGAGAGGATATGTGTTAATAATTTATCATCGTACAGGTGACATATGGCAACGTCACTCTTGATAGAAGCATATGTGCCGTACATTAAATATCTGGATGCATATGCATGAGCACATTTGCTGCAGCTGTTGTTGCAGTATAAGATGAATGCATCTATGCACAGTGTCTCTCTCTGCATCTCATCTGATGCAACGTCGTTGTATTAGTTCTGCTGCATCCTGCACTCAGCTCGTCCTCGGTGCCGAGACACAGCCGAGTCAGCAGCGTACGTCTGTAAATAACACCAAATGGTTGCAGCTGCCGGGGTAATGTCTCACCGAGCCAGTGGCCGTCACTTTGTTCGTTCTGGAGGGAAGAAGGCTTGGCGTGCACATCCCCCTGCAGACAGAGCTGCAGTGTTTGTGTCTGACCAGCGGCAGGCAGAGCCCTGCTCAGAGCGGCCTGTAGTGGATTTATCGACCCACCGCTTGCCAGCCGGATGAGAAAAGTCATTAATCAGTCCTCAGGAGCAGAGGGATCCAGGGCAGCGCTGTTTTTCTTGTGGGCTTTTCTTGCACATGAAACCTCGTTCTCCTGCCAGTCTGATGTTCAGCGAGATATGAGACGTAGCCTCGACTGCTTCTTGCTGTGAAATCCCATCAAAACTGTTGGTGTTTGGCTGATTTTCTAACCAATGATTCTGGGCAGTTTGGCCTAATCACCACAGCTGCTTCATCTGAGCTGATGTTCTGCTTCAGTGCTAATTAACATGGATTATCAACACTAGTAGAAAAAGGGTTCTCCACGCATCATTGAGTAAAATGTAGCTGCAATCAGGTTCTTCTCAGATATACGACATAGAGACTAGAGAAAGGAAAAGGTTGGAGCACAACGGAACGGATGGATTACAGATTATTAACACTATTGGTTGTGTAACAGTAGATAATTGGTAAAGGTGTCAGTGTTGCAGCTTTGTGCTTCAGGTAATGGATGTATGTGACAACTAGTCAGTCATAACAACCCTTGTTATGTGAGTGGTGGCTTAGTGGCAGTGTGCTGGCCTGAACGTATTTTAGCTTTTGTGTCTAATTGCAGTAGTGTCATACATATTTCGTACAGTTTCATCCAGATAACTAAAGTGACAGGCCTAATGAGGGTTTGTTATGTGTCAGATAAGACTTTAACAGCACCGAGCAGTGGAACATTTTGATTAGATTTCAATCCTGAAGTATTATTGAGCCTCTGAATCCTCACTGATGATCAGTTGCCTGCCACAACCTGTTGGAAGTATGAGCTGAACAACCTGTTACTTAATGGTGCATAAAAGTGAGTCACAAGATTTTCTGTATATCAATCTTTTCCCCACAAGTCATGCAGATCCCTGGCTGCGCCTAAAACTGGATTACAGATGTGTGGTTAATGGCCTGTTTTGCTATTTTCCCAGTAAGTTTTATTTTTGTGATGTTGCTATGCCTGCAGGTTGTGTGTGATATGACTGAAGAAATTACATCCTTTCCATATCCATACTTTCATGTGAAACCAAACAGTGAAGATGCCCCCTGCTTTCTCACAATTGTTTTCTTTGTGAGTGACTGCCCCCGAAAATTGATATTTTTCCCAGGTTTTTCTGAAGATGCACATTAATATGCATTGAACATATATAAAATCTAATTTATTTCCCTTTTGCCAGCACTTATATTTGATTGACAGCAGAAATATGCAAGTTTCCTTTATTACCTTTCAACTCTTACTACCTTTGCATCCACATCCACGACCCTACCATGAATTCAGGCAGAGAGGAGTGTGGCAGATGCCAGCAATAGTGGTAGTAAACCACATGTATATTTCTGATATTTCACCTTCTGTCTCTACTTTTCCTATTAAAAAATGTCTAAAAAAGTTATGGGGAGTGAAAGAGTATTTCGCAAAACTCTATAAAAAAAAAGGAGACCACTTTTTCATCTTTACAATACCAGCCTTGGTATCATTTAGTGTTAGAGTAGCAGGTGTGTGTGTTTTGACCTGAGACTAGAGTGGCAAACCCAATGTAGTGTAAATTGTGTACAGTAAACGGGTTAAAAACCAACTCAGCGTCCTGCGTCAAACACCGCGGTTGTGCGTGAAAGTGGTATTAGTGCTACAGCGATCATGTGAGGTCTCGGTGGGTCTGTCTCAGCCAGTGTATGGTCCTCAGGATTCAGAGTGGTGCCACAGAGCTGGAGGTTTACAAGCCCTAAGCCCGGGGCTCATTTACCACAATGCCCTGTTACAGCCAGTGGATTAAGGTTGTGATGAAACACAAACCTAATTTCAACGTCTGAAGGCCAAATCAAACAGAAAGCACATGATTCCTGCACTCTTTGATCCCACCTTTGTCTGCACTGCCCACTAGGTACAACAAAACTACAATATATTAGAATATTCCTGCTGCACAGTTGATCCAGTTATCACAGTTGACCTGTTGTGTATTTATTGTGATGATTCTGGTGATCTAGTTTAAACCATCAGAATACAACAACACTTTGGACAGTGGTCTTCACTCCTCAGTCCACTGGGCCGTCACCAAAAGGTTTGTCCACATGAAGGAGGATGATACATTGTCTGTCGAGGAATGTCATGTACTTTAGGATATAAGAGACTGAGCACTCCCTCATGAGCACTTTACAACTCCTACACAACAGAAAGAAACACTGAGCAGAAGCTCTTTATGGCCGTCTAATCAAACTGTAATATTAATTAATATTGTCTTTCTATTTTATTCAGTTTTATGCTTGTTTATTGTTATTTTTTATATGTATTCTGTTTTTTCTTGTTTTATCATAGCTTTTTGAATCAATTTTATGGTATCTCATCATGGCCATTTTCCCGACTTGATTTGACCCTTCCATTTAGCTTATCAGTCAGAAGCGATTTGAGCTGCACTAACCTGAACTGAGAAGTCCTATACAAATACAGTTTGATTGATTGGTCAGAGCTGTAATGTCCTGTCATCTTGATAGAAATCACCCTGTGCATGTTGTTGTTAGTGTTCCCATCAGTTTTTCCTTTCAGTCTTGTCATTCAGTTCTTTATCAGTGTCACACACAAACACTGCAATCAAGATGAACTCAGCCACTTCATCAGCATGTGCAAAATGTGGTAGAGTCACGAAGCAAAGAGCAAGCCAATGTAAGCATCCGAGTTGTTTTTCTCCTTGTGCTAACTGTTTGTGAAGTAGAGTGAGGGTCAGAGCAGCCTTTGCAAATGAATAATTCATCCGCTGAGTAGGATTCTCTGCAGACGTGGAGGCCTGTCCTATTATGGATCGTCGGGGGAATGGCTCAGCGCGAATGTGAGTGGGTGAAACCAATGAGAGTAAGAGAGGGACCGCTTGAACGATGTAGCGCAGTCAGTCAGTGTGTAGCATTAGCCAGAGTAGAGTCGTCCATTATGCATCTGCCTCTGCTGAGACCTTGAGCTGCTGTTAAACCAGGGCTCACTGATAAATGAAAGGAAAACATAACAAGTTTCCACAATAGATTTAAGTCATTTAAAATTTGGCCACGTAATCGCAGCGTTGTATTATGTTTCACTGGGTTGAGCTCTAGTAATAGATCTTATGTAATGGTCCGTAAATATAGTAATCGGACTTACAGCTCTGCATTACTTAATGTGGATGTTGCTGGGGATTATAGGGTGAAATGGAAAATCAGTCTGTCTCAATGTCGCACCATATATCATCATATCTCTCAATATTTATATGTTAGTACTTTGCTGTTGTTGTTTTTTACAAGAAAATGTACATTTTCAAGGCTGCTGAGGGAGATATCAGGTGAAAGGGACAAATGCATGCTGGGAAATTGCAAATTGCTTTGGCTTGTTGACTCGACCCTCTTATCACTGTGGTCAACTGGAGGAGAAATAATAACTTTTACCAGCCTACTCATAATTCCAGCTGCTGCTCTTTGCTCCTACATGTTTGAATACAAAGGGCATACTGTATGTTAACCAAGCCTGCAGAAATAGTGGAATAATAAATCAGCCATTTACCATTTGGTGGATTATATATCAATAACAATTGTATGTGTAACATGAATCTTATACACTGTCGGGACAACAGAGAATCATTTCCAAGGGAATGTGTTTGAGAATAGAGGGTCAGATCTTTTGTTTGACAATGATTTTGATTTTTTTTTAAATATATTTTACAACATGAATAAAAGTGTGTTTGATTAAGAAACCTCAGGCTAAAATGTGTCTTTATATTATCCTGTGAATGTCATTAACCATAACTAAATCCCCATCTTTACCTCCATGCTGAAGGAATTGACACATTGGCCCGTCGTTCTTCATTCATCTGTTCGACAACAAAAATGTTTCTGTTTAGTCAGTTAATTTTGTTCTACAGCCTCAAAGTGACGTCTCTTGTTGGCAATGGTCAATGCAGTGATTCCTGACCTCGCCGATGCAAAAGTGGTATTACATTAAAATTCACACGGCCTTGTTGTGTCTTGCAGCTCCTACGAGAACTGAAACACCCGAACGTGATCGCCCTGCAGAAAGTGTTCTTGTCCCACAGCGACAGAAAGGTTTGGCTCCTCTTCGACTATGCTGAACATGATCTTTGGGTGAGTCTCACTCCACTGATGCATCATTGTGTAAATGAATGTCTCCCATAATGTGAACTCATGTCTTGAAAAATGTAAATGGGTGTGTCACAGAACCCCGTTTGGCCTTAGGTGTTATTGGCAGAAAAGGTATTTTACAGGTAATTGCTGACAGGCTGTATGTTTTCAATACATTTTGTCAGCAGCACCGTATAGAAGTGTTAGGATGATTTGAAAGGCCCCTACACACCGGGAACGTGTTTTTCGTGATTTTGAAAATGTGACATACATTTTTTTAAGATCAGTTTTTCTGAGCTTTCACGCGCCAAAATAAACTCATCAACCAATCATGTTGTGTGGAAAGGAGGTCAGTCACAACCCTAAACAACACCATGACAACAATGTCAACAATCTCTGCTGCTCACCACCCTGTCTTGTTTGACAATAGACACAAAGATTACAAAGACAACAAATGAAGGACAATGTGCGGCGAAGCGGCACCAAACAACTCGGCTGCCAGGATAGTGATCAGATAGTGAGCGGCTCTGTTGGCGCTAGCTGGTAACGAGACGACAGCAGATTTTTTTAAAAAGGGATTTGACACCGTTGACCACCGTATCCTCCTGGCTAAACCTTCTCACTTACTTTTCAGAACTAGCCATCCAGTGGCTGAATAACAGAAAACAGTGTGTGGTTGTCAATGGTGTCAAATGGACTGATACATATTTGCGATTACACATTTTGCACATAAACAGGGCACTTTACATCATGTACTTTATCCCTTGCACTTCATACTGTTACAGATTGTATTGTATTGTTTTAATAACTGTTACCTGCCAAAGGACAACGGATGCAAAATATATAATAATTTATACTTAAGTTCATAAATATGCACCATCCCTTTTAAATACAAATAAATAAATACAATGAATATAAATTGTTACCACTCAGCACTTAATTTTCTGGTGGAGCCTCTAATAGTCTGAATCTGAATCTAAATGTTTGTATGTGGACATGATATCATCCCTCTCTTTTTTCTCTCTCTCTTTTTTATAGTGCAAGTTCAGTGATTGACAGACAACACATATGACATGACATGTTATGTTATGTTTATTTATTTGATATGGACATCACAAATACATTAAGACTGTTCCAGTGGACAGACCAGATGCTTTGCTTGAGTGTGTTTAGCACAAGTGCTAATTTTCAACACCAGTCCATAGGCGGCTAATCTAAAAATACAGAACATATTATCAACAGTATGAGATAAAACCAAGTGCAAGACACTACATCATGACAGTAACATATTAAAAAATACAGAGCACAAGATCAACGAGAGGAGATTGAGTAAACAGAATCATGATCGTAACAGTAAAAATGGTAACAATAAAAAAGTCCATATTTATACATGTGAGCATTGTTGTTTTGCTTTTAACCATGCTTTTAGTCCTCTATTAAACGAGTTTGTGTCAGTCTCCAGTTTCAGGTGAGTGGGTAAAGTGTTCCATAGGTTAACCCCTTTTATTGAAAAGGCAGACTGTCCAAATGATGTTGTACACTTGGGAACAATGCAGTCGCCATTGTGGGAGGCTCGTGTGTTTACTCGGCTTGAGCTACAGCGTCTTCTCATCAATGCAGAAAACAGGGATGATACACAATTATGAAGACATTTAAAAACGAGTCTGATATTACAGTAAATTATAAAGTTTTCAAATGCAAGAAGGTTGTGTTTTCTCAGGATGCTGCAGTGGTGCCATCTCATTGGTTTTTGATCCATAATTTTTATTGCTTGCTTATATATTGCTATTATGGGTTTCAAAGTATACATACATACATAGGAGAGTAAGAATGAGGGGAGCAACATAGCCAGACAATATTTAGGACAACATGGACAAAACCAGACACATAGACAACAAAACAGAACAAAACATAAAAAAAAGTAAATAAAATAAGTAAATAAATAATAATGGTGATGATAGTATTGCAGTGAGTCAATTTGTTATAGTACTGTCTGCACGTGTGTGTGTGATCTCTCTCTGATCAACGGGCCATATGCTGGAGGAGAGAGTCCCTCCATTAGGACAGAATAAACTAGGCTAGAGAGCAAAAGGCCATAATATTTATAAAACTCACTGGGGCCACATGAACACATGATGGAGCCGGGTTTTCCCACATATTCCAGAGGAAGGTCTCAGCGGATTACCATTACCATGTGAACGTTAACATAACACGTGTATTTGTGTAATATTCCTCAGTGGTAAATATGACACTCACCACACTGGGACCTGCTGCTTCTGCCTCTTCCCTCAGCCATCTCACTGCCCCCCCCTCCAACTTACCACACAGCACCATATGCCTCACTCTCTGTGTTTCTCCTGAACTAGAAACACAGGAAACCTTTTTTGTGCCAGTTACATACAGTATAGTCACAATACGCCCAAATTACAACATTATAGTGTAAATAAATTTGAGACACTGCAAGTATATTTTTAATCTACTTGCGCATGTGCAACCAGTAAATCTGCTTTTTGTTTTTTTACACTCAAACAATCTGGTATCTGTTATTACAGGTGGCAGGTGGTGTTGAATATTTGCTTTGCAAGTCAATTTACAGTGTGCACCCCTACATTTTCAGTTTGTGCTCCTAAAATTTAAAGTTCTGTGCTCCTAGTAAAAAAAAAAGTTAGTCTGGAGCAGTTTTTTGTAAATGTGTGAGCTGACAAGTTGTGCTCCACTCTTTCCTCTACCTCACAGCACATCATCAAGTTCCACCGCGCCTCCAAGGCCAACAAGAAGCCCATGCAGCTGCCCCGAGGGATGGTGAAGTCTCTCCTGTATCAGATTCTGGATGGGATCCATTACCTCCATGCCAACTGGGTGCTCCACCGGGATCTGGTAAGCAGCTATATTAGCCTCACTGCTCCAGTTTCCCTTTACAGACACTGGCATCCACCTCGTCTCAGAGCTGCTTCCAAAAAGTGACACACGTTGACATCACTGATCACTGAGGCAGAAGTAGCTTGTAGTTGTCATGGTGCCAAGGAGATAAATAGAGACTTGGAGGTGATTGGTGAAGATTCTCAGTCATCCAAGTGATGGTATCTCTAACAGCTGGGTGTCTGTCTGTCTGTCTGTCTGTGTGCGTGCGTGCATGATTGCGTGTGTGTGTTATGGTAAGAGAAAAAGTAGCATTTATGACTGGTCACCTATGTCTTATACTCTAATTTACTCTAACTCAGTATTTTTCAACCTTGGGATCGGGACCCCACGTGTGGTCGCCTGGAATTCAAATGGGGTCGCCTGAAATGTCTAGTAATTGATTTTTTTTTTTTAATTACTGATAAAAAAATATTTTTAAAGGTGTACAGAAATGGCAGTTTTTCCTGTTTGTTGCGCCGAGTTTTCACGAGTTGCCGCTCTAGTTTACCTGAGTAAGGAAAACAAATTTGATTGGTCGTTATCGAGCGGGTGGGATATTCAAAGCTTGGGGCGAGACCGAGCTCGGTGTGTGTGTGTGTGTGTGTGCGTGTCTCAGACGTTTGATTGACGGATGACCGATCCAATATCAGTGGCTGATGAATTGTGAGCAGACTGACGTATAATCCATGCGCCTGCATTATCCAATGCGGGAAAAAAATACCACACTTTCATCCCGGATTTACTCAAAAATAGAATTTTGCACAAAGTTTGGGCTACATCGTCTGATAGATGAGTTATTACACTAATGTTAAGACCCACAGTGAGCTCAAATTCAATTTTCTTTTCTGTACAACTTTAACTAATTATTATTCTTTTAAAATTATGATTAGAAACACCACACACAATCTTAAACAACTGTATTCTATACTCTCACTTTCTTGATTATAAATTGAGTTCAAATAAAATGCATCATATGAACATATCTGCTCACTAATAAGTGAGTATCTTTAATGTGTTTTTGTTTTGCTTACAGATGTATTATCTTTTAATGTTGTCAATAAAATTATTATTCAATACAGAAGTATTGAATAAGTCAGCACGAGGCATCACAGTCCTTTTCCAAGCTGTTAGAAACGTCAAACTTAGTTTTTCAGTCAACCGATACATTAAGAAGTGATGTTAGCTAAAGAAATAATTAACCTACATAATCTAAACAAAGAATGTGTGAGAATTTCTCAGAATTTAAAATTGAAATTCGTTGTGTTGAATTAATTATCTATGTGGTTACCATTGGGTCTAACTAGCGTCTTTAGATAACCCTGCGGGCAGGTACGCCTCGTCTCTCTCTGCCACACATGTCACACCAACTTATTCCAACCATAGAGCCGTGTTATCAGAGGGCGGGCGTTGTTATGTCTCAGGCTGGTGCATTATTATGATTTTTGATTGTCTGGAGCGGTGTGATTGTGATGCCAGAGGAGCAGAATGTCCTGAACTCTGAATGTTGTCTGATTCTTTTCTAACCTTTAACCTGGCTTCTACACGCTGGCTGTTCCTGTGAGATCCTCTCCACCTCGGTTTTCCCACAGTGCTTTGGTTAGAGGGAGATTTTGCTCTCTGTTGGTGAGTCAGAGCGGAGCCACAACACACAGAGCTGCTCATTGTGTGTCTTAAAATTGCAGTGAAAATGGTAGCACGGCTGGAGCTACATTAAAATAGTTTTTGCATTAACTTCAATCTCCACAGTCTTGGTTGACTAAGCTTCATGAAATTTTAACAAGGGTGAGCTGACAGATAATCGGCTCTTGTCTGCTTTGTTATTTGTTAATGCTTTTTTTCTGCTCATGTCCTTTTAGGTCTTCCATTCAGTTTTCATGGTGAAGGCATTAGACAGGTTCATACAGGCAATGTTGAAAAAGTTATTTTAAAACTACAAGTAACAGTCCAGACGTTGAAAGTAGGACGCTATGCACCAAACTAAAAGTGGCTCGTGATAATCAAATGCAGTTCTAATTTAATGCCATTAATCAAAAACAAGTGTAGAAGCTGTTGTGGAGTAACAGATGCATTGAAATCATCTAAGAAAACACAATGTAGTCATTTAGTGTTTGGTGCATTGACATAAACTAATACATAGTACATAAGCATTAGCATAAACTCAGTGGATATGACATCTTGCTAAATGTTGCTTAGTTTGAGAATGAACACTATGAAATGGGTGGATTTGTTGTTGTTACTCCCTCATGTTGTGACACACTCCTGGATTATTCACAGAGATAGTTACAGTAAAAAGAACTGGGTCAAATGTCTGAGTCAGACTGGGTATGAATATCTAATACTTTCACTTTCTATAATACTTTTTTATGTATCATAGATTTATACCTAACTTCATAAACCCAGATAATCTCATTCTAATGCCACTCTAAACTCATTCATTTAATGTTTATTGTCCAATCATTCCTGGTTACAATAATAACCATTTACAAAGACAGGAGACAAAAGTCAAGGGACTAACTAAAGGTCTTCTCTGGGGTTTAGTCTTGACCTGTGGACTCGTGACAGACCCCTACCTGAGCAGCTGCAGTAAGGCACGTGTGAGGTCAGAAGGTCAAAGATACAGAAAGGAGCGAATCAGAGAGGCTCAGGCTGATGTTTTGTGCGTTCACTTCTTCACCCATATTTAAAGGGATAGTTCACCCTAGAATGATATTTCGCTCATTATCTACTCACCCTCATGTTGACTAAGGGCTGGAAGAATTTTCAGAGTCCACCGTCCCTTCTCTGAGTTACAGGGGGTCTTGGCGTAGCAGTGCATTTCAATGCAACGGTTGCAAAGGGACACCAGAGCTCTTCGTAAAAAAACACACACAAAAAAACATCCAAATACCTCCATGATGCTCGTATGTAATGTCCGTCTTGTGCTGAAGCCCCAAATTGCGTAATTGTCCCGAAAAAAATTAAATAAGTCTATATTTTAAGCTTGTTTGTAGCGGAAGCTTCTCGAAGCTCCTCTTCCTGGTCCGTCCAAATCTCGCGTGATTTGCGCCGGCGTCAGTGCGGTTACTGCGAATCACGCGAGATTTGGACGGACCAGCATCATGGAGGTATTTGGATGTTTTTTTGTGTGTGTTTTTTTACGAAGAGCTCTGGTGTCCTTTTGCAACCGTTGCATTGAAATGCACTGCTACGCCAAGACCCCCTGTAACTCAGGGGGTCTTGGTTTAATAAACATTAAATTAATAAATTTAGAGTGGCATTAGAACGAGATTATCTGGGTTTATGAAGTTAGGTATAAATATATGATACATAAAAAAAAGTATTATAGAAAGTGAAAGTATTAGATATTCATACCCAGTCTGACTCAGACATTTGACCCAGTTCTTTTTACTGTAACTATCTCTGTGAATAATCCAGGAGTGTGTCACAACATGAGGGAGTAACAACAACAAATCCACCCATTTCATAGTGTTCATTCTCAAACTAAGCAACATCAGGACGGTGGACTCTGAAAATTCTTCCAGCCCTTAGTCAACATGAGGGTGAGTAGATAATGAGCGAAATATCATTCTAGGGTGAACTATCCCTTTAAGATGGTGTTTGGACTTGTTGTGGCATCTAATTTAGTTTTTAATGTCTGTGAGGCAGGATTGTAGTTGTTGTACTGTAATCAAGCCATTTGCATAGAAAATACAAAATACAAACCCTTAGTCACACCATGACTGACCTGGGTCGAGGAGGATTTACGTTTTGGTGATAGTGGCACAGGTCAAGTTGCTGTTTGTAAGGAAAGTAACTGCAACTTTATGAAGTGAACAGTCCCTGAATCTGTGATGTCTGGCTGCTGTGTCAGACCTTTAACATCCATGTGGTCCAGATTAGTGTTGAATTACTGTGACTCCACACTGCTTCTTAGAAAACATCAGATCTTTCTCGTGCCAGATTAAGAGACAGAACTGGAACAACTGACTTTCTGTCTGTCTATCTGTCTGTCTGTCTGTCTGTCTGTCAGTAAACTCAGCCAGCCCATCTGTTTGTGTGGCTCCTTTGCTCTTGCTGGTTTTCTCATGTCATCTGTTTCGCCATAGCAAGAGACATTTGTGACTTTGGTTGCATAGGGAAGAGTATAATTAATCAAAGTACAATTAACTTGATTACCGCCATCACTGCTTTGACATCAGGTGGTCTGGAGGGCTGTTTTCAGTTAATCATTATTTCTTTACAGTCAAAAAGTCAAAATTATCGGAGCTGTTTGCCGAGCTCTTCGAGCATATCTTAGTGGGAAAAGTCAGGTTCAGAAGTCAGAGGCCACAGCAGTGACAGTTCAGGAGTCTATTTACAGGGTCGTCCACTTGCATAATCCCTGGCAATCCTCAGTGGTCATGTGGTGTCCGGCTATCACATTATGTAAAGCTTCAGGGATCAGGGACTGCCTTTACACTGTGTCTCTCTCTGGTGAGTTGGAACAATCCACAGCGATCCATACCTGCAGGCATTAATTACCTTTCTCTCTGTCATTGTCAATTGTGTCAAGTACCTTTCTTGATTCCTTTGCAGCAGTGAAACAGAACTACTGAGTTGAAATGTGAATGTGCTTATTGAAAGTGTTTGCGGTTTGTCGGTTTTCTAAGCAGATCATTTCCAGAACCTTAAGTGCGGTAAATGCTGCAGGTCAGATACTTTATACCAGTCCTGTTGCACAACTCAACTCAATCTGCTCTAAATGTCTGAATCAGGCTGATGTTCACATTGGTGACAGTGTAATCAGATGTGAGTCTGTTTTCTTCCGTAAAACGTATAAAAAGAACTCAACATTTTCACAAGTGTTTCCATCAGTTCGCAAAACCGGAGGAATGTCCTGAATGTCTGCTTTATAATCGGTAGTCTCAAAGTGAAGATAAATGCATAAACTTAAATGTGGTACAATTTGTTCTACTGTGCTTCGTCAAGAAGTTATGAGGCATCATGATCATCGGACACCCCCTTCCTTGTTGGCATGTATGCTCGCTTGTGTATGAATAGTTATTAGGGATGCAGCGATTGTGAAATTCTAGGCCAGTAGGCTGATACTGATACCGATATTCAAAATGACAAATTGGCCGATGGCCGATGCTGTTACCGATGTTTTTACTACGTTATTTATTCCTGTATTGTGTAAAGGAAACCAAGAAATAAATTACTCCCACACAACAAACATTAACAAATTGAACGTGCTCTTGCATCTCGGCAGAGTCACATCCCCCCAAAAAAGAGGTTAAAAAAAAGGCTTCTCCTCCGAGTCAGCACAATATGCCACTGAACAAATAAACATCAGCCATTTTCCGATGGCGAATATCAGCCAGTACCGATGTTCAACCGATGCATCGATGCATCCCTAAGAATTATAAATCTTTATTGTGAAATATCTTGGAAAATTTTGCCAACCAGCACCTTTATCGCCTGATTTGTAATTAATCTAATCAAAATATGTGAGAATGAGAACATTTTTATCTCAGAGGTCGATAGTTTCCAGAAATTTGTAGACTTGTGTTAATGTGTTATCAGTGAAACAATGTAAACAGAGGTTAACAACCGTCTCAGCTCGGGCTCTTCCGTCTCTGTCCTCTGTACAGTGTTGGTTGGGCCCTGTCTTATACCTGGCACAAAGCATAATGGAGGTGTCTTAATTGGTCATTTCAGAGTGACACAGTCATTTTCACTGTAGAGCTTTGAGCAGCACGTTGATGCACTCAACGCCCCTCAGAGTCACAGAGCTACTGCCTGTGTTTAGACTAGTCTTATTGGTCAGTCACAATGTGATCAACTGAGGGAAAACATGTCCTAATTCTGAGTGAAACACTTCCCATCTCATAACAGAAGTACACCAAGGAGCAGATCTGACTTATAAAGTGTATGTGATCAGTCTATTGGATGTTATGTCCAAACGAGATCAAGTACAACCCCTTTGAGCCACGTGCCTGTCACAGGGACTATTTTTCCACCATTTAAATCGCGAGGACCCTCATCACTGGGCCTTAACCACTGATACTGACGAAACCCAAACCAAGAGGAGCTTATGGTAATGGTGGTGAAGACAACTCCCATGATCCCACACTATTTCATCACATCCCTACGCCTACAGTTACGCTAGCAGCTGTTTGAGACTATACTGGTTTACATTGACACAGCAGTGTTTGAGATGCATGCTAATGTTGCATGCAAACATGCAGAAACACACCGATGTTAAACAATAATGCATATGACGTTAAGCAGATTTAATACCAGTCCGTCCAGTAGTGAGTGGTGACATTTGGTCTGTGCATCATTGAAGAGAGGATCAAATAGAAACTGATTGAAACAGTTTTATGTTGTGGTTTCTGTTGCTGTTTATACTGTAGACAAACCACTAATACCTCACTGCCATTCACCATGAATAACCTCCACTAAAATGAGGAAGGTCCTCTGTCTTTGCTTCTGTATAGTGATCTTCATTATTCAATGGTTTTACCGTGCAGGTTATCAAATGATACGTATCTATACATTACAACGAGACAGTGTAGGTTGCGCCAGTGTCAGTCAGCTTAACTTCATTCATTATTGTAGACTGGATTGTTCCTACTTTGTTTTCCATCCTCAATGAAGGTGCAAAATATGCCCCGGGGGAATAGTTCAAGCAGATTAAACCACAGTGGGATGTTAGATAACAGGCTCTACTGTGAACTAAAAACCAAGTGTATAGATGCACCAGATCACAGATTGTCACATCCAGTGCAGTATTAACAGGTTTCCCTTTTTCCGTTCACATTGCTCACATGATACAGTGTTTAAAGGGATAGTTCAACATTTTAGCAAATTGGCCATAATCCCTATAGTTTTAGGAGTAGGTTCGTTACTTTTAATTGTCGGTGCAAGCTATTTTTAGAACGGCGGAGCATAGCCGCGAGCTGCTCAGAGCTACGCTATAGAGGCTCATGGGATTTCTTGGTTTCCCTTAGTACAATGAGTTTTTCGGCAAGCAGTCTCTGCATTTACCTCGAAAACAGCTTTGTGTGCGTGGTGAATGTGCGGGTCACAACTTGTCCACGACAGCGTTTTGGAGTTGTACCGATGTATGGATCGGTGTAGATTGTTCCAAATCACCAGGGAGAGACACTGTGTGAAAGACAGTCCCTGATCCCTGAAACCAAGAAATTCCATGAGCCTCCATATCATAGCTCTAAGCAGCTCGCGGCTCTGCTCTGCCATTCTAAAAAATAGCTTGCACCGACAATTAAAGGTAACGAACCTACTGCTATGACTATAGGGATTATGGCAATGGGCCAATTTGCCAAAATGTTGAACCATCCCTTTAATATAGCTGCATTTACATTAAAGTCTGGACTGCAGAACAATGACTGAAACATAGATCCATCAACACCAACGTTAGTGGGTATATGCAGGTAATGAACACTTTTCCATTCGTTAATGCCTGCGCTGTATCAAGGGAGAAGTAACCACAGTAATAATAATGCAGTAACGCAGTAAGAGGGGGAAGCCCGGCCACCTCCGACACAACAAGCACCAGTTCTCCCACAGGAGCTGGAGGGTTGTTTTGTTCCCTGAAGGTCACACCACTCTTATCTGTGCACCAAGTCTTCCGGCCGTTTGTAACTATTTTCACTGCAGCTGATGTATTGCGGTTAGTGCTGTGTTTGGCTGCCTTGTTGCCGCCACTTCCTGCCATTGTGACCACACCACAGGACCGTCCAGATTCTCCACTTTTTTTGGTTCTTGTAGTTGGATGGATGAGTAGTTTTGAGTAGATGTTATGACTGTCGATTCTTTTCTTTTTTTTGAATGTAAGGAAGAGCAAATGAAAAAGCAGGGTGCTGTTCGGCGTCAACATGGCACTGCTAGCTTTTGAAATGTATGAGAAAGCTATAAGTCAGCATGTGAGAGGAGGAACATGAGGACAGACATGTAATCCACTGTGATCTGTTTAGCCGCGGGGGAAGGTGCTCCCACCAGAACAGCTTCCACCACGGCTGCGGTTGTTCTGCTGTTACATAACTGACTGTATGTTAGCGCTGGTGTGTGTAGCATGTTTCTGCGTCTCCGGCCTGTGCTATGCATTGCACCACTGCATAGCCCTCATCCCCCACTTGTCCCCTCCCTGCTCCACTCCTTCCTCCCAGTCCCACCCACACACACACACACACACACATCAGTCATGCTTGCCATGCCTCCTCCACCCTCCCCCTACACCCCTATAAGGGTTATGTAACAGCCTTCAGCGAGTGCTGAGCCCACCGCCCTTCATATGTCACTGTGTCAAGATGCTGACTTAGCAGCTCTGCAGGCCAAAACAGAAAGCATGCACCTCAGTGGACGATACCAACAATCACTGCCAGGGCGGAGGGGGGGGGTTAGTGAAGGTGATCTGTTGTTGCAGTAAATCCTGATTAACCTACTGTAAATGTACTGTACTGGATACACTACACACAGTGGTATGTGCCTGGTTGTCCTCCACTGTCACACTGCAGCAACACTACGCAGATGATGCTGCTGACGTCCAAACTGTCTCAGAGGGGCAGCGAGTATAAACTGGACACTGGGCTATTATATTTTATGATTAAAATTGACTTTTTTTTTTGCTTTTTTTTTTATTCTACTGTTAATCTGACAGTAATAAATCCAGTATAGTAACAAATCTGAATGAGGGATTCAACTGTATATCACCATTTAATTCAGGACAATAGTGGTGGTTATGGGATAGACTGGTCCTGACTATGAAAAACAGTGGCACTCCCCATTAGAGCATAGTCTGGGGTTTGCTTTTTCTCCTCCCCTCTCCTCATGTTATTCTGTATTTCTTTCAAACTGTAATTTCCCAGCAATGGGATCAATAAAGTATCTATCTATCTATCTATCTATCTATCTATCTATCTATCTATCTATCTATCTATCTATCTATCTATCTATCTATCTATCTATCTATCTATCTATCTATCTATCTATCTATCTATATGTTGCTCTCTTCAGTTCTGCTCAGTCTTCTGTTCACACCTATTACAGATGAACCAGGAGGAGTCAGATGGACTGACAGGTAACTTGTCAGGCTTCATACAGAACATTTTTGTATCAGACATCATGAAATACTGTGGCTCAGGAAATCAAATGGTCTCAGTGATTATAATCATGAAAAACAGGTAGCACAAACCCTCAGTTATTCACATATAGCCTACTATATGAAGACAGAGGACAGGGCATCTTCAGCAGCTGGGGCTGAGCTCCTATGTATTCGGCTCGTTTCTCTGACTTTTTACAGTAAAGTCCAAATGTCTGATAATTAAAATGTGATATTGATGGAAAAACACTGAGCGTTCATGTAATCTTGTTGATCATATACGGTATCTTGTTGTGCAGGAGAGTTTTGTGAGAAGTCTAGATCCAGCTTTAATTTGCAAAGTGGCCTTGAAGATAGTGGAAGTATGCAGAGAGGCAAAGTTTCAACTGAAAACATCTTCCTTGCAAGTTGCAACATTAGCGATAACGTGGCCGTTGCCAGGCAATACGACGTGTCTTATGAATACGATGCATTGTGCCTAAATACTGATGAACTTCGGGGAACTCCTCTCCCACAACTTTGTGTGTGTGAGATTTTGTGCACTGCTTGAAATAAAGAGACACTGACCTCAAGGTCCTCGTTGTGTGAGCTTGGTGATAAGTTGGTCCTTCGAGCCGGATCCCCGGTGCCATTCCTCTTCTCCTCCACGACCGGGGAGTGAAAAGACGGTGCAGGGCAGAGTTAAAAATCCTTATCTGTGAATCAATGGTCTTAAATGATTTGTTTGTGTTTGTGTCAGTTCAAAATGAGTCTGTCATACAAGTGGCTGCAGTTCAAGTCCAGTTTCACAGAGACATTGGCCCTGTTGGGGTTTTGTTCATCGACACTTTACATCCTGACTGACTTGGATCTAAGACCAATGTTACCATGGTTACATTCAGTGCCACCTGCACTGACCCATAGCACCCAACAGCAAAAACAGGATACATGGCTCATAATTTAAAGATAAAGTTAAAGTTTAAGTAGCTATGCTTTATTGTCCCATGAAGGGAAACTCGTCTTGGGCGCCAGGCCGCTACATTGCGCACGTCCATCACAGTAAGAAATACAATTAAAATCCATCATAATACACAGAACACATTCACACAGTCATCACAGTTAGAATACAGTTAAAAACCATCGTAGTGAGTAGGTAGAAGAACCCATGGCGAGGGAATCATAAAGTGCTGTTGCTTTTGTTTCATAAAGTGCTATTGCTTTTGTTTGTGTTCAATAACTTAATGGAGATGGGAATGAATGAGTTTTTGTACCGATTTAATTTGCATCTCTGTGTTCTGAGCCGTCGGCCTGAGTGCAGGCTCTCAAACTCTGGGTTCAGTTTGTGAGTGGGATCATCCAGAATTTGTGGTGTGTTGACACTGTTATGGAGAGAGTGATGAGAGACAAATCTTATTTTTGCTCGTTTTGTTGTTTTCACTTTTTGCTGCCACTTTCTCCTGGCTCCTTGGTCTGTCATTTGTTTTATTTTGAAGAAAGTCTTAATTTAACTGGAATCCATTTGTACCACAGTCTGGCTTAAGATAGTCAACAACTAAACAATTTTGTTACGAAATCATCTTATACATTAGTATATTTTTCCTCCTTGATACTTGACAATCAGCAGATGGATGGCACAGATGTAACGGCAGTTTCATGCTCCAGTCACGTGTCTGCAGTCACACAATCCTGTGATTGTTCTGAGCTGCTCTCACACCGCAAACAAACAGCACAAGAATTGGACTGGACCTGGGCCAAGAATCCTCCTTCTCAAGTGGCTGAGGTCCAGTTTTAAACCCAGACCAGAGTTCAGATGACAGCTTTGCCAGCAGCCTCAAAGAGCTGAAGAGGCAGACACCACAGTGAGTCTGAACTCCACCAAACAGGTTCACTGCTCAAGCATTCACACTCACACTTTGCCTAAAGCGAGTGCGTTTTTATATCAACTACTGCATGAAAAGTGTTTAATAACCGTGGGCATGAAACAGGAACATTTAAAGTAGAGCGGAAGACAAAGATCTGAAACCACCGCGGCTGCCTGCGGGTCAGAAAGAACCGTAGGGATTAGAAAATGCTTGTGAAAACGCTTGTGTTGGTACGCAGACGTCAACCGGTCGACTCTCTCAGCTCGCAGTCCTGTGCGTAAATATGAGGGAGATCATGCGGTCGATCAGACAAGGTGCACGGCTGCCTCCGAAGTGCACATTGCATCTCGACACTTGAAGTGATGGTGTAGTTGTTGAGCCCAGTTGGCTGTGACCTTTTTGGGGATAACTTGTTCATCATCCATCATCATCCTGCCTGTTGTGTTGTAGACTAGGACTCTGGCTCTTCATCTTACTGTAATATTAATTTTTAAAAGGAACTATGCATGATTTTTACCTTAATTAAACAGCTTCGGTGTCATTGTGATGGTTAAATGACTTGTTACAGGGAGAATGGAGGCTCTCTGCCTTCCACCGAGCATCTCTTGGCTGAAAACAAACCTTGCAAGGACAACCGCCACCGACCTGGTGTCCCAGATCTTGTCTCACGAGAAACATGAACTGCTTTACAGCACTACGACACAAACACCAACGACAAAGCGACCAGACTTGCATAGTTCCCTTTTAAGATACAGTAGTAAGATAAGATTTTATTTGTATGGCTCTTTGCAATAGGTACAAGTAACAGATTTCCTCTGAGGTTCTTAACCTAGACCCCTGAATGGCCAGAGGATCTCAGATCAATAGAGAGATAAAAGATTAGAGATTTGGGGCGGGGGCGGGCCACACCGCCTTACAAGTCGTCAATATTTTTTTTTAATCAGTCCTAAAATAAGCAGGCAGCCGGTGTAGAGATGTGAGCATGACTTGAGACGGGTACACTCAGTGGTCAACGTAGAGGATAATAAATTGTTGAGACAAACCTGTAGATGGTTTTGTTGGAGGGCTGTGATTGGATTATTTCAGATAAGTCTGAATTTTGGATGATGGAGCAACCTGCTGTTGAAACACTTGCTGCAATAAGAGAATGTAGTTTTCATATGACTTTCCCTTTGGTCTTGTTGTCCAGCTCCACTTCCACTTCCATTTTTGTTGTCACTTGCTCACTTTGCCTCGTCAGAGGCCCCGACACTCACTCCGATTATCCACAGCAGCCAACATGAATATGTGGTCCAGGCTCGAAACATTAATTCAGCCAGGCCTGTTTACAATGTGAAAGAAGAACTAGGACTAAACTCGTTGGGGCTCTGAAGAGATGCTCGCTTTTGTGTTTGCCCGATCGCTGTGTGTCTTGTTGTGGTCGTGAATAATAGACCTCATTAGTAGTGCTGTTTCTATAGCAACAATACGTGTTTATCAGGCAGGTCCGAGTCCGCCGAGCCAGAGGGTTCACGTCCACTCAGACACCCGGGGAGAATGGACAGGCTGTTTGACGACAGGCAGATCCTGCATCCTGCAGTAGAAGAGGACAAGTATAAACTTCAAACACATGGACCGCTGATTAAATATGCAGCATCTGTTTGTTTGATGTCACCAGCTGATTTGGTGCACAAGGCATACTGCCGATTGGTGTTCAGCTGTGTGCGTGCGTGCGCGTGTGTGTCCATGCTGTCCCCTCTGTGACCCCTATGATCAAAGTGTCAGCCACACTCCCTCACGTTGCTAATTGCTTTCCAAGAAATGTCTTTCGCAACAATGGAAATGACTAAAGGCCCTGTTTTCACCACACAAGTCCAAAGACCACTTTTCAATAGGATTGTGAACAGTGGTGATTAATAAACCCACTGGTTTTCACTGCAGTGTCACGCACGACAACAGTAGCTCAGTAAATGGATAAAGGACCTCTCTGGGGAGTGTAAAGAACTGTAAAGATGGTAATAGCCTCCATGATGTCACTATCACCATCTAGTGTCTGACCCGCCCCTAACTCCCAGCTAGTCCAAATATGGTCAAAGAAGTGGGAATTGCTTGTTCTGTTTTATGGTTTTATAGTTAATGAAATGTGAACAGGTGGGTTGTATTAAAATCCTGCAAAAAAAAAAAAATGGTCAGGAACAATGAGCCTCTGTAATCCAACACAACACATCATGATGGACCAAGTCTGATGTAGTGACAGGATTTCTTTGTAGCCGACTAATGCCATTTAATTTAATAAAGGTGTAAAGACCAATGTATGTCTCCAGGTATAATAATGTGAAGCGTTCACACACAATATGAAAAAGCTGTGGGCAGATACAGGAAATATATTTCCTGTATCTGCCTTTGGGTGGATAAATTGGACTGATTTATTGATACTAAATATAATGTAAATGTTTTTTTATGCCAGTTTTAAGTTATTTTAAATGGTTTATTACCCCCATTTTTGCTGTGTATTTGTAACATGTAATTAGCTCTATTTGGTTTTATAAAATCATCAGCTGCCAGCAAATTGTTGCTGCGTCAGAAATAGATGAAGTTTGGGGCCCAACACACATTTTGACTTTTTTCACTACCAAATTACCAACAAGTAAAGCAATACGTTTTCGTGTGTAACCCTCAGGGGAGGAAGAAAGCAAATTTGAGAGATAAACAACAGTAAAAGTCAAGTAAGTAAAGGTAAATAGACTTAGATTTGCCAAGTTGTTTGATTCATGCATCTGTATGCTAATGCTGCTATGTGTTTGCTGGATGTGTAAACAGGCAAATATCTACTAACATTTTCCTACAAATGACTTATAATGTGTCAATATTATATTTCCTGCTTGTTGCGTACACAAGTAAACAAGTAAAATAGCCTAAAGAGTTAAAGGTGCACTAATGAAGGTTTTACAATGTGAGGCCTCTACAGTGCTGTGAAAAATGTCAATAGGAGATGATGTCAGTGACTTTTTCATCTGGTCTTGAATTTCTTTAGATCGCGGTATGATGTGTTGCTGCTCTCTCAGCCTCCTTCACTTCTCTTAGACAGCTTCTAGCGATTTCTGGCAGTGATCAGGCCTGGCAATAGATTGATAGATAGATTGAACTCAGCTTTCCAAAAAATGTGGTTTATCACAGTTAGTTACTTGATTTCACAAGGGGGGCAATTGCTTCTTCACGCAGGGCCAGATAGCATTGGATAGCTTTTTTCCCTTAGTGAATGAAATCATCATTTAAAAACTGCATTTTATATTTACATATTTGTCTAATATTAAAATTTGTAAAAACATTGAAGTGTGACAAATATGCAAAAAAGTAAGAAATGAGATAACTTTCTGCTTATCCGCTGTAGTTGATGTTTAGTTTGAGCATCATACAGCTCTCTGGAACATAATGAAGCGTTTTAGCAGCAAGGAACCTGATCTTTAATTCCCTCAGGATCTGGTAGAAAGGAAACCAGAGCAAACCAGAGCTCATAGTGTCACGTGATCCACCGTCACATGATTATATATCTATGTATATATGTGTGAGAGAGGACTCACACAGATTTATTACCATCTCCAGCTCCCCACAGCCCAGAGAAGGGGGGGGGGGGAGCTTCACTGTGATCCAATTTATTTCAGAGCAAACATTTGTCAGCGTTTGATTCAGTCTCTTGCTCCACCGTCCCAAAGTAGCTTCATACTCTCTGATCTACGTGCTGCTCCCACCACAATGAAGACACTCGACTCACTGAGCTTCACCACAGGTCATTCTTTTCTTACTCACCACTTCATCAAGTCAGGCCAGAGGTTATCCCATGGCACATCTCAAATATTACAATAAACAATTAATTCTACACACACACACACACACATATACCCACTTTTAAATGGGTATTAGCATTGTGTTTATTATATTTGTTATCAAACATTTTTTCATTGGCAGTATTGCTTGAATATTTATTAGGTGAGGCTTCAAATAAGCCCTTTGGGTTTTTCGCCTCTCCTTGCACTGTATATCACTTGTCATTTTTGTCACATTTCTATATATTTCTAAACTGTGCTACAGTAAATAAACTAAACTAAATTAAAAAGTCTCTTTACTTATAAATATTATTTATTTTAGAGACTCAACAATTCCTTGCAAGAGCAGCAGAGAAAAAAACTCCCTTTAGGGATTATTTATGATGACGACGATGGCGATGATGATGAAATTGTACAGTATATGTTTGCTCACTATCTGTGTGTCCATTTTATTCCTTGTGAATTCATATGTGTCTGTGTCTAATCTGTATGTGTGAGATGAGACGACTTATTCAGATAAAGGCTTCATAATAATAATAATTAGCA
This sequence comes from Trachurus trachurus, assembly GCF_905171665.1. Lineage (NCBI taxonomy): Eukaryota > Metazoa > Chordata > Actinopteri > Carangiformes > Carangidae > Trachurus > Trachurus trachurus. The sequence continues at coordinate 18,492,522 of NC_139910.1, read as the reverse complement.
CTTTGCAAAGAGCAGACAGGGCTATAGTCTTTTTTACAACACTACCATCTCCCACTGATGTAGGTCAGTGGGCTAGTGCAGCTTTTACTCCCATGTGCCTATTTTTGTGCGCCACAAGCTCCTCACCCAAAAAACCAGACAAACACGACCAGGTGTGTGTGTGTGTGTGAGCTGCGGGATGCCAAGAGGACTGTCAAGTGCACTCTTGCAAAATGGCTGACTGACGTGATCATGTGGTCGTGTGGTTCAATAATCAGAGGGACAGCCAGCGCCACAGAGGAGAGTCGCTTTTTTAAAACCAGGAAGTGTTTACACTCAATGGAGCCTCCGAATCAAAGTGTCATCTAACATTTCTGTGTGTCTTCCAGAAACCAGCAAACATCCTGGTGATGGGGGAGGGTCCTGAACGAGGAAGAGTCAAAATCGGTAAGACTGAGAGACCAGCTCCATACAGCGCTTGACTGACAAATGATACAGTTATCGCCAGGACGACGGATCAATGAGGCTGTTGACCTGTTTGAGTGTCCGATAGCAGCAGCGCTTAACCTTCTATGCAGGAGGTCGACAGGGAGCGGGGATCAGTACTGTTGCATAAGGCAGCTGGCCAGGGGACTGTTGAAGGGTAACGCTGCGGCACTGGAGTCTATTTATAAACCCTGTGCACCTAGTAATAGTACCAGCCGCAACTAGACCCTCTACAACTGCCGCTGACGAGTATCTCTCTGGACGGAGTGGCTGTTACTACTCAGGGGCCGCTCCGGCAAAAGTGAAAGTCCACCGGCCATGAAGTTTAGATGCACTCATGTTCCCTTGTCCAACTGGTCTGATCGCTTCTCACAAAGGAACCTTCAAATGAAAGGGTTTTAAGATTTCAGGTCAGAGGAGTCTCACACTCACTCTCATTTCTATACTATGACACATTTAACTATGAAGTTTACTGTTGTAACTATTTCACCTCGCCAGAATCCAGAGCCCGTATTTATGAAATTTGCTGTATGTGAAACTTTGGACCCTATTTTACAGATGAAACTTGCAACAAAAGTAGGAATAAAAGCGTCAGGTGTCTGTGAAGTTGATTAAATAGTTGATTAATGATAATTGCAGGTTAGAGGTGAGAACAAACAAATGGCCTCTCTCTCAGAGCGCCTCTCGCACGCTATCAGAATGAGCAAATGAATACATGAGGATGCGGTCTGGTGCCACACACACACACACAGTTTATATGAAATGCTCTGTGAACTCTGTGCACTGTTGTTAAGCAATAACCCTTCTTAAAATAAAGTTGAGCTTTCTTGACTGAGCTAGATGAAGATCATTTACTATGCATGTGTGAAGCAGATGTGCCAGGTGGCTTCTTCATTAACATACACGTATCTTCTCTCTCTCTCTCTCTGCTGACTCTAGCTGACATGGGTTTCGCCAGACTCTTCAACTCTCCCCTAAAGCCTCTGGCGGACCTCGACCCTGTGGTGGTGACGTTCTGGTACAGGGCCCCCGAGCTTCTGCTGGGGGCCAGGCACTACACCAAAGCTATTGGTGAGTAATGGGGTTCAAATGTGCAAAGACGGCCCTCCTGTGTGGGTGTGTGGGTGTGTGCACGTGTATGCATGAACATGTGATTCCCTGCCCTAACTCAGGACTTTGACCTGAATGGTTGTGTGAGTGACACAGGTGGGTGATTTAGTAGAAACAATGAAGTTTGCATGATGACTAGCTGTCATGCAGTGGGTCCGTCCAAGGTCTCTCATTGGGAATAGGAATCCACATTCCTGGTTTAGAAGGTCTAGTCCCACATGACCTATAATTATCATCGGTATGAAGCATGTCTACATGTCTATATTTATCATTCCTGGAACATGTCGCCACACTGGTTCACACTCTGTGCACCTATTGTGTCACAGGCCATCTTTATATTTTGGTATGTGAGGTATGACGGAGATAGATAATATACAAACTGTCCTGCTGTTATTGTGTCCTGTGTTTTGGTAAATGTTTGCCATTTTGGTAAATTATCTTATTTTCATTCTTGAATTAAATCTCTCTGTTAAATATTAGACTGCAGCCTCTTTCTGAATGTAACATCTTAAAATTAGACTTAGACTTAGAGAGACTTTATTGATTCCAAAGGAAAGTGCAGAAGGGCATAGAAGAGCAATTAACACGGACAAGTAAGATGCTGGTAGCTTAGTATTGAGTAGACAGTTTTGAGTCCTCCAGAGAATCAAAAATGTCAACTATCTCCTTAAATATTGTTGAACCATCCTCAGCCTCAGTTATACAACTACATGTTTGAGATCAGACCCAAACTGAGTCTAACACTAAAATAGTGACACTGCTTTAATATAAAATCCAACTTACACCAACTTGTGTGTGTGTGTATTTGTGTGTATATGTGCAATCAGATATTTGGGCAATTGGCTGCATCTTTGCGGAGCTGCTAACGTCGGAGCCCATCTTCCACTGTCGCCAGGAAGACATCAAGACCAGTAACCCATTCCACCACGACCAGCTGGACAGGATATTCAGTGTCATGGGTTTCCCTGCAGGTCGGAACAAAATGCAACTACACAACTACATCTGCACATCTACATGCAGACACGGATGCATGTAGATGATAAATGTGAAAACAAATTCTACTGCTTATTATACAAAGCATGCACTAAATGCCAGTTTACGTAGTTGCACGCAATGTGCTGATGTAAAGGTGTACAAACAAACAGGATAGCATATTGATCATACGATAAAATTATAATTATAGTATGTTAACTGATTAAAATGTGACATTAAAATCTGTCTCTCTTAAATAAAACAAATAGCATCAGTAATATTAGTGATATTTTTTGTGTCTTCACACTTCTGTCTTCACACCAACCTGATTTCATCTTGTGTTAAGGGGACGTGATGGTGACTCACTGCTCCTACAGTAAATAAACATCAAGTGAATTTTAGTCTTGGTTTCACAGTTGGGAGTGTTGACTTAAAGATGCCCTGTAGAGTTTCCTAGAAACAAACAAATTGTGTATATGTGTTCAATTGTATGTAAACACAGTGTGTCCATGTAAAATATTTACAGGCAAATATCTAAATGTTTTAAACCTACACTATTGACACGTTTACAGTGGCCTGAATCCATACTGTTGATGGGGCATTATTGTGTTTCTTGGGCCATCGCCACATCAGTGATCAAAAACCCAACTAGTACCGTTAAATAAACTTGTGAGACAGATTCAGTAGGTACAGTATATCTTTACTGCTGCTTACCTCTGTCTATGTCTGGACAGTATCTGATGATAAGGACCACATTGTGGAAGAAGAAATCTGAAATTTTGAGAATCAAGTTGTAATTTTCAGAGTTATATTTAGAGAATCAAGCTGTTGTAATATTATGAGAGTAAAACATTTAAATTTGGACAGAAAAAAATCCCATAATATTTAATATTTCCAGCATGTGAGATACAGTGCAGCCTGAGCTGCTTCTGACAGCTGCTGTTTGTTTAACAATAGACTCAGTGACTTTACAGTCTTTGAAATCTCTGAAACAGAAGCTAACATAAAACTCTTGTGACATATTTTGTGACATTATTCTTGTCATATTATGATCTAATCATCAAAATTACATTTTTCTGCCTACGATTCTAATGAAGAGTAAGAGTTCTTTTTTAAAAAAAGAGGTTTTGTTCAACACTAGTGTGATCACTGCACAAACAGCGACCATGTTCCACACAGTCTGATCAGTGTCTGAATATAGTCAAATATGCTCATGTGTAGCAGGAAGCTCAGAGCAGTTATTTACACATTATGTGTTAACATTGGTTAAAAGACTGTTAGCTACATGGAGTGACTGTTGCCATTTGCACATTTTGTTGTTGATTTAATTGGATAATTTTGCCTTTTTCTTGCTCATTCACATAAACTCAATAACCTGTAGTCAGGTTGAAGACACATCTCAAATGTAATTGGTTATCTGACCACAGTTCGGAGCCGTAGCAAAGAGCCAGAACAAAATGAGAGATTTTAGTTCTTGATATTTTATATATTTCCAAAAATATATTAGAAATATATTTTCATGAGGACAGTCTGAAAACTTTCTGAAGCCTGTAAATCCACTGTATGAAGTTGTTGTTGTGTTTGTTGAACCACTGGTTGTGTGCTTGCGTGTTGCTCAGATAAGGACTGGGAAGACATCAGGAAGATGCCAGAGTACCCAACACTGCAGAAGGACTTCAGAAGGACAACGTGAGGAAACACTTTGATTATCTGACATCATCACAAACTCACAGAAATTGCCTTTTTTTTTTAAAGTGTGTCTTTGTTTCTGTCAACTGACAGGTACGCAAACAGCAGCTTAATCAAATACATGGAGAAACATAAAGTCAAACCCGACAGCAAAGTTTTTCTCTTGGTAGGTGTGCGTACTCGTTCATGCATGTACACACAAACTCACAAACAAAAAAGAGTTGATTTATGACTGTGAAGCAGGTGAAAGTCCTGTTTGAGTATTTGCATGTTGTCACACCACACCATGACATACAGCCCTGGAGTATGAGAGTGATGTGTCATAGATTAGTGGGTAAACAGTGTGCAACAGTTGTGTCTTTATGACATACTTTTATGTAAAACTGATCAGTTAGATTGAGATGACTGGATTGTTTTATTTATTTATTTATTTATTTATTTATTTTCCACAACAAACCTTGACAGGTGTCTTGTTACAGATGTGAACAGCTGCTCTTCATTTGTCTCTTAGAGCTGCTAATCATTAAACCCCAAAGTAACCACTGTCGATGTGTAAAACATAACGTTTCGGCATTATTGTGTTTTAAGTGACAGAGTATTCATAGATTATTTTTATTTTTAGCTTTATTCATTCTGAGACGTTATGCATAGAGGAAGACGACCCTGTGAACACAACTGTTCCTCTCATTCACACATAGCATGGTTACCACCACAATCACAGTCTGTTTATATTGATGGGTTAAATGCATCATGTTCTCCTGCATCTGTAAGTTCAGTGAGGTGCAGCCCTTAATGTGTTGCACAGTTCTTTGATATGAACCTATTAGCCCCACATTCAGAGAAAATAAATAATAGTTTAGAAGGAATTTTGAAACTAACCCTTTATGTACTGGGATCCTCCAGACAGAAAGTATTAAAGGATTATATTTATGTGACAAGACTCAGTGGTCAAGTGTCATCACCTGAAGGTTGGGTAGGTGACCCTGGCAGCTTGAGACTTTGACCATGAGAAGCTTCTTGGTTGTTCTTTCTATACTGTATGTAATACAGATGTGAACAGCCTCCAACCTAAACATCTGCACTCTAACCTCAGCTGTTCTATGATTTGTAATCCAGTTGCACACTTTCATATCCTAACATTTCCTTTGTCTTTGTGTCCTGTAACACTACGTGTGTGTGCTCTTCTGTCTTCAGCTCCAGAAACTCCTCACAATGGACCCCACCAAAAGAATCACATCAGAGCAGGCACTGCAGGACCCTTACTTCCTGGAGGACCCATTACCAACCACAGAGTGAGTCTTAACTGTTGCAACAGACTTTCCTTTGTCATGATTCAGCTCAGGAAACAAAGGCCCAAAGTGATTACTGCATGGCGATTGTTTTTCCTGTATTTGAATCAGAGTTTTACACTTACAGCATGGTAATGTTTCAGTCATTGACCTGTGTTTTTGTCTATAGTGTGTTTGCTGGGTGTCAGATCCCCTACCCCAAACGAGAGTTTCTCAATGAAGATGAGCCAGAGGAGAAAACAGAGAAGGTAAACAGTCTTTCCATTTCATACACAGCAGCTCTCAGAATAGAAAGACTTTGAATTAAGGTGCAAATCATGAAATTCCTTCTGCAAAAAAGCTAATACCTGATACCACCCACTGATACCTTTTAACTGGTACAAACATACACAGTAAAATAATACGAGAATTCCTCACGTTCGTTTTATTAATTACTCTCATGAACTCTCATGTTCATGTTGGATTCATTTTTAGCCCTGAATATTGAAACAAAATGCTTTCTCCCACACTTCTAAGCTCATACCTCCCCTGCTCTCCACAGCTTCTTAATCACTAACGTTGAGCCTCTGTTGGTCGCCCCGTGTTTCCATCTGCAGAACCAGACTCAACAGCACCAGCAGACGACAGGCCAGACTCAGGCCCAGAACCAGCAGCAGACGACGGCCCAGCAGGCGCCCTCTCAGCAGAGTTCTGCCCAAACAAACGGCACCGCCGGAGCCACAGGGGCCACCGCCGGCGGGGGTTTACAACACGGTCAGGACCAGGGGCCGCCCAACAAGAAACCTCGAATTGGGCCCTCTGGGGCCTCCTCAGGCACCGGGGTGCTGCAGTCAGAGTACCAGGTCAGTAGGATCCCATGTGAGCTGCACTGTTGCATCATCAGATTGCCACTAAAATCTGATGTCTCAAAACCACCTTGACTGTTTCTTATTAATAACTTGAATTCTTTGGAATAAGTTCATGTATAAATCTGGCCTAAGACCTCGCCAGAAATTCTTCCAAGTCATAAAATACCCTCAGTCCAGTGAAACCAGACTAGAAACTAGACAGTTTGACTGGATTTACTTGAGGCTGAAAGGGTCACAGGGTCGTCTGAGAGTCACACAAAATGTCCATAGATGGAGATGATTCAGTTGTGTGGCTACTCTGCAGAGAAGTGGAAGTCCATCTACGATGTCTCCGAAGGAAGGCAGACTGATCAGTACTGTGACAAAGTAACAGCTGAGGGCTCAAAGCAGTGGTTGTCAGGAGCATGTTGCTGTACAGTACCTTGGATACCACAGAGGAAGCTGCTGCTGATTTGTTTTTTGTGAGTTTGGAGTCTCCTGCTCATCTCCCAAAATTAGCTGCTACTTTTAACACTAAGTGGCTTTGGAAAAATAGTCCTACAGTAAGGTGTCCCCTAAATCAGAAAGTCGGGAGCTACTTTTAGCCGTAACAAGCCTTATGAACAGGGACCCAGATTAATGGGTGTTTAGGAGTTTTTGAGTCCATTTTTTAATCCAAATACATGCAGAAGTAATCCCTCTGTGCTGATGAGAGAGGTCAGAGAATGGACAAACAGGCTACATGTTTGTGTGTTCACACACCCACACTTACACACACACACCACATAACAACAGCCTGCCGGCCAACTGATAAGGACCGTGCATTCCACATGGTCCCGATAGAAAAGGTGCCTGTGAGCCTTTGTTTCCTGCTTTGGCTTCGCTCTTATCGCAGCAGAGCTAAGGAGAGTGAGATGTCTGCGTGGCGGAGAGTGCGATGACATGAGCATGAGTGATTGATCTGCACATTCAAGTCTATCACATAAAGAGACGAGCACAGATGGGCAGGTTATCAGGTACCTATCTGAAAGTAAGATCTCATGCAACACACCTGCAGTAAAATCTGTGGTTTGGCTGCTGTGCGGCTTTTGAATTGTGTTGTCAACACATCAAGCCTCCTGTAAGGTTTCTACAGTTCAACACTGCAAATGTTTTCAAATTGATGAAGTTGTTTTGTAGCATTTTTGTGTCTTCCAGGAGCAGCTCAGACCTGCACTGACTGTTCTCTCAACTCTTTTTTTGTCTGCTGGTAATATTCCTGAACAGGATGTTTTGTTTTGTTTTGTTTTTGTTTGTTTTTTTGTTTTTTTTTTACCTCATTACAACTCCATTCTCCAAGTCCATTCTTATTTTTTCTTTTAAGTGGCCCTAAAGTCCACTGTAAGTGCAGGTGCATGCTGGGTCTCACAGCTGTGATTTGCTGTTCTCTCTGTTGTGGCTGCAGCCGCTTAGATTTTATATGGAACGTGAATGAGCGGAGAAGTTAAATTAGATTTTTGAGCTGGTCGTGTAGAGGAACGAGACTCACATGGTTACGCTCAGACTGGCAGGTGTTTGACTATAGACACTCTGAGGTGTCCTGGTGTTTCTACTATTTTGTCCCATTTATTTCAGTAAAGAGAGGCTAAATAACTGAACCATGTCTGCCTCAGTTTCCACGTGGCTAATTTCTCTCCGACTATCCTGTCAATTAAAGGTGTAAAAGCCCCCACCCCTCAGCAAAAAAAACAAAAACAAAACTGAGCATCAGCAGCATCCTGGGGGAGGGACTAGTGTGATAGACTGCATTAGTTTAGAGGCGTTCTTGATAAAGTGTCAGGGGCTGCATGTGAGGTGGCTGGTAGCTGATGTATAAATAAACCAATTGAGTGGCCTGACATACCAGGAGGGTGGTGAGCTGTTGGCGTCCTAGTTTCCCCTTATTGATCCCTCATCCCACTGTCACACAGGCCATCACACACACACACATACAGTATTTTCTAGGCATTCTCCTAAATGATGCTGTGTTGCACATACGAGAGTGAAGTGGAGACATGTAACCAGGTCAGCTCAGGTCCTCACAGACACATATTCTTGTCCTGTCTCAGCTGAGTTGTTTTGTCATGGTTTGGGTTGGACAGTTTGTGCTGATCAGAGTGTTTGTTTCATTTTTAAATGCTACTGTCTGACTTTAACACGTCTCTCTATCAAAACCATAACTAAAGACATTGTCATCTCCACAGTAGAAACACCCGTAGAGTGGTTGACCAACACCTCTCAGTGGACTCTTCAGAATATTTCTGGCTTAAAACAAGAGAAGATGTTGAGCTTCTGTCAGTCAAACACAACATGACACATGATCCTAGAGGTGGATTTGGACGTGATATTAAAATAACAGATTTCTCTGATTTGAGAAATTTGGGGAACATGTAGGAACACAGCATATTGAGGAAAGGTCAAGTTGTTTTGAGATGTCTTTTTAATGTGGAATAGTTACAGATTATAACTTCTAGTAGATGAATTGATAGGGGAATCATATTGTTCATTGCAGCTGCAATTAACACTCTGCACAACTCTGTGTGAGCTTTAAGATGTCTCTGCCGCTCACTGCTGCGTCCTCTCTCTCCCTCCCGTCTCTACGGCAGCATTCTGGCTCCCGCCTTGGTTACCAAAGCAACGTCCAAGGTTCAACCCAGCCCCAGAGCACCATGGGATACACGTCGTCATCCCAGCAGAGCTCCCAGTACACCCACCAGACGCACCGTTTCTGAGGCTCCCGGTCACTCCAGAACCAGCAGAGGAGCCAGCTCCTCCTCTTCCTCTTCCTCCTCCTCCTCCTCTTCCTCTTCCTCTTCCTCCTCCTCCTCCTCTTTTTCTTCCTCCTCCTCCTCCTCCTCCTTCAAAACAACCCTCAGCAACCTCAGCAGATGCGAGCGGACGCCCTGGGCTCCCACATCCCTGGGACCTCCCTCTGTGCATTACATCATTCCAAGTCGCCATCCTCCTCAGCCTCTCTCTCACCTCGGTCCTCTCACCCGACGGCCTTCGCTGGCGCTGTAACACGGAGGGAAAACAAACACAGGAACCAAAAATCCTAACAAAGTCGTGACTTATCAGGCTGGTGAACCGAACTGAACATATAATGTAAGATAGATGTGAAGGCATCACACACAGACTCAGAACCATGGCACTTACAAACACAACGTTCCTCCACGAGGAAGAATCGCAGCTGTGTTCATATATGTACATTATATTATAGCACTTTTTTTAATTTGATTTTTGTTTTGTTTTTTGTTTTTTTCGCGCTTGTTTGCTAGAGTTTTCAAGTTTACCTTGATAGTTGATGTCATTGTAAATATTGTTACATATGGAAACTATCAGATGAAACAGCGGAGGGAAAGGCCTTTACTGTCATCTCTAGTGTATTATTACCTTGGATAATCAAAGAGAGGTTTGAGTTAACCCAAGAAGGAAAACAGATCCAGAGTTAATGTTTCTACATAGAAAAAACAATCAGCTCTGATGCTGATGCAATTGCAGGGAAATATTAAATGCGCAACTTAACTTAATCTTCTTCTTATAGTAGGGTTTCTGTATTTAGACCTCTCTTTATCTACATTTGGATTTGGAAAGTAAGAGAAGTAGTTGTCTTTTTACAGCTCAGAGGACGAGGTAAGAATCATTTGACGGCCGAGCTTCACTTAACTCCGACCTGCGCGGCGTCTTCAGGAGGTCGGACGCCTCTCGTTCGTGACTGGCAGCTCCAGCGTTTTCTTCTACGGAAGCTGTTGATGGACACTTTGCTCTGACACCCATCTTCTAGTGGACCCTCAAGACTTTCAAGGTTTCTGAACATGACTGTGCACATAAAGGGCAGCTAACAGTACAGCCCCCCCCCCCCCCCTCGCCCCAGTATATGCTCCTTGAGACTGTTACTGCCTGATGTCAGATTGTTTTTTTTTAAAGATTTTATTGTTATCATTGATGCCCTGTGTGCATGTGTGTGTGTGTGTGTGTATGCATGTGTGCGTGCCTCTGTGTGTGTGTGTGTGTGTGTGTGTGTGTGTGTTGTTTATCATTTTACTTACTAGAACTGCACTGACCGCTGAACCAATCTGCAAAGAGCTGGAACAAGTGTAGGGTGAGTTTGGTCCTCCTCCTCCTCCCTGTCCAACACAAGACCAGGACACATTCAAAGACAACGGGTGCGTTTTTTAATACATACCGGAAGTGATGTAAACAGAAAACGTCCCCTGGCCTTACACAGGTATCTTTTATTTATTTTTTTTAACTTTTTTTTCTTCAAACTAAAAAAAAAGGTACCGTGACAAAAACAACAGAAAAGTCAAGTGTAATAATAATAATAAGAAAACAATCAAACGTAGAACACCAAAGACAAAGAAAGAAAGACACAGATGTTTTATATTAATGAAAATATATAAATGTGTATATCCACAGGGTCAGCACTGGTGTCACCTGGTTACCTACTGAATATATAGACACCCCATGTTTTCCAAAATACTGCTCACTTTATGAATAATTGTTCATTGTTTGGTCATTTCTCCAGACCTCCCATTGAACAGGAAGATATTTTCCGTTTTCCACGGTCCAACTGTGCAGCCACTCTCTGGTATATTTCCCCACAAGTTCCCAGTCATCCGACCCTCATACAGCACATGCACATAGATTTTTATCCTGTAATTTAAGTCTCACCGTTTTACAGGGGGTCCAGTAACCCATATGCTCCATCCTTAAACTAATTAACAGAGTTTGCACTTCCCTCTATGTGTTACACCAGGACCTGACAACATCCTCCCACATCTCATCAGCCACTGTATCTCCTGTCTTACACCGCTGAGCTGTGGTGGCTGAGATCGTCTCTAGATGTCACACTGCGAGCCTTGTCTTTTTTATGACTTTCATATGAAGCCTGAGCAGCTGAATGTTCATTGAATAAATGAGGCAGTTAAACAGAAAACCTTGAAACAGCCCCGGTGCTGTTTGCTGTTCTCCTCTCCTCTGGAGGTGACAAGATCACCTCACACTGCCTCCACACCTCGCTGGTTCACACATCGTATCGCTTCCAAGTTTCTCTTCGCTTGGACCAGTTGCCGGGCAACCAGCATCGACTCCAGGAAGTTACTGGTCCTGCCAAAGAAATATAAAATGGCTAATTTAGCACAAAAACAAACAAACATGAGTTAATTTCTCTTCCCTTATGGATGAATGTGATTGTATTCCTGTGTCACGCTTCAGATTCTCTTCAGCACACAAAACACAGAGAACGCTTTTATTTTTTTCTGTGGTGGACAGAGACAGGAGAGAGAGAGAGAGACCTGCATTAAAGTGTCCAGATGGCTGGAAGTCAAACCAGGGATTTGCTCATTTTGCCAATACGGTACGCACTCTAACCAGTCAGCCATAAGGACGCCGTAGTACGCAGTACAACAGTCTCACATTGTAAATCTGGACTTGTTCCTCCTTACTGTAAATTCTATTTAATTCTTTCCTAGAATCAAGTTTGATCTTTCAGATTAAGACTCACAGCTTTGTTAGGACTGAAAACAGTTGCTGCAACAATAACCATGCTATTATTAAGACTTTAAAACACCACTTATAATAACCCAGTGTTCTCATGTGTACATGTAACACCATCACAGGCTGGTTTGTATCTCTTCCGCTTTTCATTTCCACAAATTCTCCTCCATCCTCACTGGTCCTGGTTGGTTTAATGAGCAGCCATCATATGGGATGTATTAAAAAACGCACCCAGTGACTCTTAACCTTAATTTGTGTTTGTCCAGACACTGGATGTGTGGGTGTGGGACAGAGTGGGGAGGGTGGGGGGGGTATGTGGCCTGCTAGGAAATACTGACACCTTGTGGCTGAAAGAGAAGCAGACCTCTGCTCTCTGTAAAACTGTATTCATACAAGTAAAATATGATGTTGCCAGAGTCAAAGCAGTTTTATCAGAAAATGCAACACGTCCTGTTTTACTATAAAAACGTATCTGATTGTTGTGTCCAGCATCCCAGTCACTTTTGACCGATGCTGAAGCAGCTTCCCAGTGGGACAAGAGTTACATCTCAACACTAAAATTGTCTCATGAAGGCTTTTTGTTTCATGCATTGATACTAATCATGAAAAATGATCTTCAGTGACTCCTCTGCTGTTCCACCCCGTGTCTTTCTCTGCACCAGCCTGGTAGATTTATTTATTTACGATATTATTATGATGTTTCGGGTCAGGGTCACTTCCATCCAAACTGTGTCAGTTCTGCAAAATGAAAAGCTAGCGGGTTTTTCTACCTTACCTTATAAAGCAAAGATTTACAACAAGTGCAGATGAACTTTTGTAGGATTCATGTCCATCCCTGACTCTGATCTTGAAATTCTGAAGTGTTTCGGTCCAAAATATTATATTCTAAAAAAAAAAACAGTTCACCATTTTAAAGATCTGCTAACCAGCTGTTGTATATTTTACTCTAAAGCTGCATCAATTGACTCCTGTTGGCCACCTTGGGCCAATGAACAAGCTGAAAACACAAAGTCCACCCCGACCTCTTAGTGAGCGTTTGTCTCTCTGGTTCTTGGATTTACCCCCTATAATATTAAGATGAATGTATGGTGGCCCTGAGAGCTCAAAACACTGTACCTTAAGAAAACACACACTTGTTCAGTGCTCTTTTACTGTTCCCTGGAAACACTGCCATCGTGTTGTGAATATTTGCAGCTCATTTGCTTCGTCAGTTTGTGTTTTCTTAAGTTGCAGTGAGTATCTGCTACTGCTGCTGTTAGCATTGGCAGGTACTCAACATCTGAGCTCATAATCTTCTTCCATGTCCATAACATCCAAAACACAGCTCTAATGTCTTTTTTTTTCAATTTTGAATCTCTACAGTGCATTTAAACAAAGGTTAGGATTATTTCACTTAAGGTTAACCTCAGCTAAAGCTGGTATGGCTAATGTTCAGTCTCCTTTTTATCTCATTTTGGTCTCAACAAAGTCCTGCTTCTTTAGCTGTTAGATATTTTGTCATGTTTACTAGCTCGCTGGTAGCTTTGCCTGTAGGCAGCTAGCTTACAGTACAGTAGGTATGTTAGGGTTTCTTCACTGAAAACCACTGCAGGCTTGAAAATCACAGTGAGCTTAAAAAGGCTAATGTGGCTGATAGATTGGAGGGAAGAGCAGAGGCTGGAGACAACCCTGTGGGTTCTCCACTAAAGGCCATTACACTTACAGAAGATCCACACAAATTTCATAATGTTTTCTTATGGTGCAACATGTGCTACTATGTGGAAAACATGTAACATGATATAACCATAGACTGTAAAAAGAATGGACGTAGCGTCCGTGACGTCACCCATTGGTTTGGAGGAGTCTGTTTTGTGCCGCTACTATGGGGATTTGAGCCGCGCCATGTTGGATTCTACTTGCCATATTTGGAGCGGTGCGGCCGTTAGCCGGCCGAGAGCCCGCCCACTGGCCTCGTAGCAGCGGTCGCCGGACCTGTCACTCAACGGTTCTGCTCCCTAATTGGCCAGAACTTTAAACCTAATAACAGTAAAACGGTAGAGTTTTTAAAAAATTCACCCCCCTCAGAGTGTGTGCGGGGGTCCACATGGGGTCCCAAACCCAAGGTTGAGAAACACTGATATAACATGCTACAAACACTGCAGAGTTTCACCATGTACATGCGGTCACATGGTCAAATGTGAAATTCATGTGTGGTTTTTTTTTGTGTGTGTGTAAGGCTACACACAGTCATGAGATCAATTGTTAATCTATAAATTGTTACTTAGTGCAGCTTTAAGAAGGAGCAGTGGGCATGTCAGAGTTTTTGGACATGAGCTCTTCACAGCGTCTGCTTCAGTCGATCCATTAGTTTTCTGACAGCCTGGCAGACAGATCCACGGGGGGGACGCAGATGTGATAGGGAATGAAAACCAGCAGCTATTCAAAGGTTTTCTCCTCCCTTCAGTGTGTGTATCTTAAATCAAACTGAGCAGCAGCAAGGATACGTTTAGTTGTAGATTTCTCTCTCCACACAAGCGAGGTGTCACAAATATTGAGCATGAGGCTCCGTTGGACAAATTACTGTCAGACAACTCCTATGCAAAAAAAATAAAAGTAAAAAAACAAAACAAACAAAAAAAGCCAGTCTAAAGCTTTCACCTGTGCTTAGGTTTTGCAGTTGACAAGTTTTACTATATTTAGATGGATTATGTGTATTCATTCCCTGTGTAATATTGAGTACAGTAGTCCAGGACAGCACTCTCTTATGTCCTTTTTTCACAGCATTTTAAAAGATACTCTAAATAAACTATTGTAGATAAATACATATATATGGATAGTATACAATCATATTTATTATTTCCATACATCTATGTATAATACTCATGTTCTGAACTTTCCTCTGCCTTAACTATAGTAGCTATAGAAAGGGACCTCTGTCAGATAAAACCAGACTTCACTCTTGTTTCATCTCTATATGCTCACGTGGAAGCATGTCTAGTTACTGAATGTTAACGCCACCTTAATGTACAGTGGAATGAAGGTGATGCTGATCGCTCACTCACCGGCTTGTTGCGCAGATTTTCCACAGTGTCTCTTTTTTACATGAATGATCATATTTGTGTGTGGATGGTGCCTTTTTTTTATTTGTGCATCCTTTGAAGATGTCATAGGAACATGTTGTTTTTATTCTCTCAGTCTTTCAATGTGTGTGCGCGCGTGTGTGTTTCGCCTTTTTTCCCCCCACAGTACTTGTAGCATATTATCATTCACATAATGTGTATGGAATGCCATCTGAATCAGTGTTCAATAAATAAATAAATATGTACATGAATAAATAAATAAATAGCCTACAGCCATCAAATAAGTCCTGAAATAAATAAATTAGGTTAAAAAAGATAGAAATATATATGTTTGTAAATATTAACATATGTGAGTAATTAAAATAATAAAGAGCTTTGTAAATGAATAAGTAAATACATTCTTAAAATGACATTTTTATGTTTATTTCAGGGCACTTCTATTCTATAATTCCAAACATATTTATTTCTGCTAATGCAAATTTCCCAGCTCATATTTATTCCATTTGTTATATAATATAAATATATTCAGATGGAATTATAAAGTAAATGTCCCCTGAAATAAATAAATAAATCACTTTTAAAAATGAAAATACATGTATTTATTAATTATTTGGTTATTCATACAGCTCCTTATTAATTTATTAATTCACTCATCATCATCATCATCGATATACAGTAATTCTACATTTACATTCACTAAGCTTTTATCTCAAGTGACTGACAAGTGAAGGACATGTATATTTCTGTATTTATTACTTTATTTATTTATTTCAGGATTTATCCCATTTGAGTATTTATTCCTTTGTGTGTGTGTGTGTGAGTGTGTACTATTTCATGTCTTTGTGTCACACCATCTGAAGACTGCAAACAACGCTGATGGAAGATGATCACTTTGTTTTCTCTTCTGATAGATATTGTGCTCACACAATTACTTAATCGCAGTTCTAAGTATGATTTTGAAATGCTGTACATAAAGACATATTTTAAGAATTTTTCATTGAGATATTGATAACTGAGAATTGTCTTTTAATGCACTGTTGTTGCTCAGATATTTAGTGGTAAAATAAAGAAAAAGTACTTGATGTTTTGTTTTTAATGTCTTGCTTGCTTTAGACACTAAAGTCCCGGCAGTGCTGATGAAAAGTGATGACGCAGATGATGCTCCGTCTGTGTGTGTGTGTGTGTGTGTGTGTGTGTGTGTGTGTGTGTGTGTGTGTGTGTGTGTGTGTGTGTGTGGCTGTACATACATATGGGGTGACACACATCACTACACAACCATAAGACATCTAGTGCAGCTCGAGGTCTCTTTCCCACTCTCACATTTCCTCCTTTTGCTAGTGTTACATGTGCCTGTCTATTTCTAGTAGAGAACAAAAAGCACCTTTTGTCGCAGTGTCAGGCGGGCTGACGCTTCATCCTGCAAGCCTCAGTATCTGCGATGTGTTCAGTGCCTGTCACAAGACATAGTTACAGTCACCTTCCTTAAAATGTTCTCAGAAATCATATCATTATCACTTAATTCCCCAGAGCTCAGTGAGAATGATCTGCAGGCTGCAGTGTCTGTCCACTCCTTTATACGCATGTGTGAGAGAGAGAGGTTGTGTGTACTGTGAGGGACTATGTGCACACACAGTCTCAGATCTACATCTTGCCTAAATGGTTTGTCTTTTCATGGCATTATGGATGAGGCAGCAAAAGCTCGACACCCGACACAAATCAAAAGATTTAATTACCTGCCTTTAGCAAACACGTCCACACTTAACTGTACAAATTACTGTTCATGAGAAAAAAGTCATAATACTGTAAAAACCTCCTTTGTCTCATCCACTGGTGGTTGATGTTCAGGGGAACACTGCAGCTCCTTGTGTTGGCCACTTGATGTCACCCAAGGGTGACAGTTTACAGTACAACGAAGGTGGCACTGTGATCCTGCAACATAAGACAAACGGCTGATGAGAGAAATGCAGTATTCAGAATATTGTCTCATATATTTAAAGGAATGTTAAATGTTTGAATCCATGAACTTTAATTCACACAGTTTCCCACAGAACAGACTGACTGACCACACAGCCTGAACCTCCAGCCTCTAGAGGTCTCTCAGTCAAAACAGTAATGACAGACAGCTTTGGTGATGAAACATCATGGGATTATGTGTCCAGTTACAGTCTCCATCTCAGTGCAACTGAGATGAATATACTTTGTGATGGTCGTAATAATCATTATTTTAGAAATGGAGTTTTCCCTTTTATCTGTCAGAACTTTATGTCATTAGAAGTTGTAAAGAACCAATAACAGCTTCATATTCACTGCAACATCTTTATCCCTGTAGAAACAGAAAATATCATGCACTTTATCCTGAACGGGCTTTTTGTGGAGATGCATGTTGCTGTTTCTGTTTCCCTGTCATGTATCAGTCTGCAGCCTGTTGATCCGCCGAGTGCCAGGTCAGAAACTGTGCTTTCTGTCAACCTCAGGCTGCTGCACAGCTACAGACCTTTGTATTCTTCTTTCTTATTGGGCTACACACACTAACACACAGTTACAGTGACCATGTGTGGATGATTGGAGCGCTTACAGAGCACCGGCGCCACCTACAGCCTCACTGCAGCCACTGGAGGGAAGATAATGCCATGGAGAGAGCACAACAGAAAACAAACACCTCTCTCACACAGTGTTAGTCTGTGTGTGGTTGTGTGTGGTTATATGTGTGTGTGGTGGCATACTTTCAGGTAGTGTAGGGTTTGTGTCTCCTGCTGAGCTCCCTCATCAGGGCCTAGCTTCCCTAATTGGTCACTTGCTGCCTCCTGTCAGTTTTAAGCTGGTTTCCTGAGCTGCAGCGGTGCCTCCTCTTCACCCCGTAACAGACTGCTACACCTGCTGTGAACAGTACTCCATATAGAGGAGCTTTTATATGAGTTAACTTGCAACTTTACAGCACGAGCAACCAACTAATCTGCTGAAACTGTTGCGTTGTTCTGCTTTGCCCTTTCCTTGCCTTATTGTGCCTCATTTCTTGCCTCACTGGCTTGATGTATAATTGAGAGGGTGAGAACATTATAGTTGGAATTTAGTAGACCTAGTAGTAGTAGTAGTATAGACCTAACTAAGAGACATACAGAAACATACTGACTGACATACTTTTCCCCCTCAAGCAGCACACTGTGTGTGGTTAGTTGGCGGCTATAACTTATAGGCTACAGATGTGTCGCAGTCACATACTGAATACCAATACCACTATACCAATACGAATACCACTGCAAAACCTACTAACTGGGCCACCAGTTGTACACCAGCTAAATGCAATGGGCTTTATGCACAGCTCCACTTACTTCCTGAAATAAGCCAGCTCCTTTATTTCCTGTCTTACATTATTGGACCAACTGATTAATCCAGGTGTGTCTGACTATTGTTGTGAGGTCAGGCACACCTGGATTAATCAATTGGTCCAATAATGTAAGACAGGAAATAAAGGAGCTGGCTTATTTCAGGAAGTAAGTGGAGCTGTGCATAAAGCCTATTAGCCATTATTCTTGTGTTACAGTGCAATCTGTTTTCAGTTTTTGGCCGTGCCCATCTCCCGCAGCGGCAGGGGTACATCTAGGTGGATCATGTGACCAAGGGTAGCCAGGTCATTTCATTTATCTAAATTATTATTATTATTTGTTCAGTGTTATTCTTAAAGGGCCACAGGCAGGCTTTCACACACACGCAAAAAAAAAGGAGCCTCAGCTCACTGTTTGTCCTGTTTGGGTTTCTGTTGGACTGACTATTTTAACTGTAATAAATTGGAGTATGGAAGAAATTCCACTCAAGTCCATAGTAAAACAGTTAGACGTGTCACAGAGCACATCCATGGCAATAGAATGACCTAGAATGAAGGTCAGGGGGACAGTTGTGAAAGGAGGAGGGTCACACAAGGTTACAAAACTCTCTCGTGGACAAGTTGTGACCTGCACATTCACCACGCTATGAGATAATAATGGAAAGTTACGAGACAGAGTTGTTTTTGAGGTAAATTCTTGCAAAACCGCTGATGCACGTTTCCGTCGGGGTCAGTTTTACGGGAAGAAGTCTCTGCATTTGCCTCGAAAACAACTCTGTGTCGTAACATTGTGTTATTATCTCAATTTGCCAAAAATGTTGAACTATCCCTTTAAAGGTGTTCATTTTGTTCCAAATGAACCTGAGCTAATCCACTTTCCATGTCCATGCAAACATTGTTATTTTTTATCCATGTTGAACCCTGTTTATAGGAGAGAGCCAGAGTCTCAGTAGAGTGAACGATGGAGATGTCACTGAACTCTTCTCCTTTGAAGGTTTCAACCTCTCCACTGAGGCAAACTCGCAAATATTCTGGAGAAACCAGGTTTAAATCAAAATGTATTATTGAGTTTATAGTTCCACTCATCTGCAGTGTAAACTATGGAAACAGATCTGACAACTCAGATGTACAAAACCTTGATTAACAAATGTTTAAAGAAAAAAAAGTTTAGCCATGATGTGTGTGAAGAGCATGCCAGACCACCCTCCACTCCGCCTCTGGTATAAACACAATGTTTCTGTCAATTCATTAGAAAATTTGCGCATTTAATTATTACATTCATGTGTTTCTTATTTCTTATGCAAGACATTTTTACATTAGAGGAGAAAAATCCACCACTGACAAACACCTTGGTGTGATTGATGGCAAACAGGAGGAACCTGAGTCACGGTGCTCAGTCATCAGTGTGAGTAATTTTCTTATTTCCTGCCAGTTTCATGTATGAAACCATCTATCAACTATATGAACTGCTGATATTAGAGCGTTTGTTTCTTCTCAGTGGCACTTCTTAATGTGGTTTTAATGATCTTCAAATATGAACATTTCAATTGTTTATATTAAGTGGACAATATTTGGAGTGGATGGAGATGGAGTAACCCTCTTCTTCCTCTTTCTGAATTATCTCCTTGTTCAGGAGTTACCTTGGTACCAGTCACCACCTCTGACTCTGATTCAGTGTTGACCAACTCACTGCCTGGTGTGGGATGTCAGACTGATGTGTTGGTGTACTCCTCCTCCTCAGGCACTGCTGTGTGTGGAGGGAAACTACAGAATCACAATGAATAGAACAGAAATCGTCAAATACAAGCAGTGATGAGATCGATCATTCAGATCAATATTAAAATGCATGATCATCATGTTTCAGTGATGAAGGACACACACAGTGTAACCCTGTGGTTAACACACACAGAGCTTCTCTTGTGTGTGTGTGTGGGTGTCACTGAAATACAAAATATATATAATATTTTTAACGAATCTCTATTTTTTTTCTCTCTTCTTCTTTTTTTTTTACTCTCACAGCTCCAAGTTGCAGAGTGCGATTTCCTTTCACAGGTCACAAACTGCAGTGGTGCACATGCAGTGTGACAAGCTGAAGCCTACAAAGCTGACAAAGACGTCACTTACTATTCCAGCAACAAGATGGTGAGTTCAGTGTTGCTGTTACATCCTGTCCTCTCTTCACGACTCCCCAAATTTACCCCTTTTCAGGTCCTTGCTCGGCTCCTCGGTCTTCTTCTTTTCCTCTGACGACGTCTTCTTTGCCTTTTTTAACTTCTTTTGCGCCTATGCCATGATAAATTGAGAGTAGTAAACTAGCTGGCTTCTTCTAGCTAAGTGAGAGGTGTTAATGTTCATGCTGAGGCGTAGCAGGGCAGGCAAAGAAAGTTACATGGTGTAATACCAGGCCATGGAGTCATTCTCCCTGTTACAAGTCAATGAAACATCAGAATGATGTTGAAATGATCATTTTTAGGTAGAATAATTACATACTGTAGACTTAGACTAGAAATTCAAGTAGCCAGTAGTTAAAGTAACCAGTAGTGCATATAACAATATGACAGAGCCTTTTCTATCGCTGCCCCCTGGAACCCACTCCCCAAACCCATCCATATCTGCACACACCTCCAAGACCATGCTCACCTTTTTAAATTAGCTTTTAATTTTATTATTCTAACTTTGCTCTATTTTATGAATTTTAAAGTGAAGTGTCTTTGAGCATATGTAGAAGCGCTTAAAAATAAAATGTATTTATTATTAATATAATATAATAATAATAATTAAATATGCATAATGTATAAACTGCAATGGAAGAAAAAACTGTGCAAATACAGCTGTGCATTGTTGTTTCCCATGCTGTATGGGCAGTAGTACAAACACGTTTTTGAGTCTGTCTGTGCAGCAGGCTAGTGACAGAAACCTGTCACTGAACACACTCCTCTGCCAGGTGAATGTGTTGTGTAGAGGTGTTGTGTGATGTCTTGTGTAGAGCCACACAGTGGCTTTAAGATGATGTGATGCGAGCACCGCCCTTCATTAGTGTGAGGTATCTGTTTAGATACAAAATAAAGTGCCTGTTATTCCTACAATTAAACTGCCAGAGAGAGCAGCAGCTCCAAGTCCTCTCTACCCACTTCAGCTCTAGTAGGAACGTGCTGGGCCCATCCACAGAGTCAGTTTGACCTTAAGGGTAGGAGATCGGCATCTGGAGCTCTGCCATCACACCACTCACTTCCAGTCTGCTCTGAGAGCCTCTGACCACAACTTGATGCTTACACTCCACAGACCTTGACATTTCAATTGCCTCTCTCAGTAATAAACTCTCCACTCGGCTCAAAACAGACCCAGGCTGTGTTTGTGTTGTTGTCTCTTACATAACGCTAACACCAATGCAGTTTGAGTGTTGCAGTGTTATTGGGATTTCTGTCACTGTTCGGAGCAGCCATCTTGTATTTTTGGTGGCTGATCTGCAAACACAAGTGGGTCTGTCATACTGAAGGGCTACGTACGGCAACACCACTTGGACAATCAACACCGCCTGGTTTGCGATGTTAAGACCCTCGCAATGAATTACTGCATTTCCAGTAGATATTCCTCCAGTTTCCTCTCTCTGGAAAACTATTCTATTCTTTGAATGGACAGTCGACACCAGTATTAGAAGATGTGGATTGGATAAACAGACTGTTATGAGCATGTGATGCAGGAAATAAGAGCCGAAGTTGACTTCAGACTGTTTCAGTAGTTCATGTTTGAAATATTTAAAATCAGATTCATAATTGATTAAATATTATATCAGTGTGAGGATCATTGTTCTAGACAGCAGAGACTAAATGTTTATCATCATCATCATCATCATCATCATCATCATGTTGGGCTGTTGTACTGTTGGTCATTGTAGAGATGAGTGTGCAGCTAAGCATTTGTGTTGAGATTCGTGTCTTGGTCTTTTAGACAGAACTGTAACTCCCTGTTAAACTCTGAGCTCTGAGCACACTCTGAACAGTGAAACAACAGATCCGCAGCATGCTGATTCAATCCAGCACCAACCCCAGTGAAAACATCCACTGAGGAAACTCAACCAATCATAAACATGAGGTGTTGACCTGCCCTTCCAGTAACCTGACGTGTTGTGTTTTGACCTTCAGGGCTACCATAGAAACCCCCTCATCGGGTTGAATCAGAGATGCTCCAGCATGACAGCTTTCACACTTCTTATACCTCTACATGTACATCCAATAATTAAACACAGAAATACAGAATGATTCATACTGATGCAAAATAAAACAAAATATTCAAAAATATCACCACACCATGAGCACAGAGGCAGGGAGACAGGACAGGCAAATACCACTGAATGGCTGAAAGGCTAAACTCCAGGTCAGACACTAAACTGGTCATAACACACTGAGGCTGAACATGGAGAGACTCACAAACAACAAAGATGAACTGACACAGGAGGCATGGAGCACCCAGACTCAATTCACTATGACAGGATAATGAGAAACTAGTGCAGCACACTGAGGGCCAACTGTACCATGACGGCAGACGGTGGAAATCTGGAACTAGAGAGGAGGTAAGACACACACTGAAAATAAAACAGGAAATGGAAAACAAAATGACAAGAAACTGAAGACATAACCTAGATCCGCATCCACGCACCCACTGTCTATATACAGTACCACTCTGTGTGCAGGGTCATGAGGAAGGCTGGAGCCAGTCCCAGCTGACAGGGTGAGGGTGGGCTACACCTGGACAGGTAACAACAAGGCCAATATATGCTGCGGGGACAAACACACTCATATTCATGTCAACAGGCAATAGAGCTGCCAGTCAACCTGGTGTGTGTGTGTGTGTGTGTGTGTGTGTGTGTGTGTGTGTGTGTGTGTGTGTCTTTGGACTGTGGAAGGAAGCTGGAGAACCTGGAGAGAACCCACGCAGACACTGAGAGATGCAAACTCTACAGACACAAGACCCAGGCCTCAGAATCAAACCCATAACAGTGCTAACCACTGCACCACCATGCCGTCCTTGATTTTGATCATGCATATCGTGAATTGCTTCCAAATTAATCACATGTTAGATTTCTCTCACCAACTTCATCCATGTGAAGGTGTTCATGGAGAACTGCATGAGCGTCCGTGTCATGCACTAACACACCCACAAAGTCTCTGTGCACAGTACACCTGTGCAGCTGTTTCATTCAGTCAGTGCTGCTGCAGGAGGTCGACAGCACTCATGTTGTTGAACGCTGCCTCATTTAGCCAATGTCTCTAAGCCTGCCCACACTTACAACATCCACCTCCAATTCATCTGTAATCAGGTGACCGTACGAAAATCATGCGAAATGACAAGTGAAGGAAGTTTCAATTTATAAAACCTGATTTATTAAATGCAATTGTCTCTGTGCTTCCATTCTTTTCAGATTTAATAAGAAGAGTGAAATATTATTGGATTCATTGTGCAGATGTTACCCTTTAGGATGGAAAGTCAGAACTCTGTTACATTGTGGAGTAGATCAGGTAAAGGGTACTCATAAACTGATCGCTTTGTTAGGAATTCATAAAGTTTTGTAGTTTACTAGTAAAGCGACTTATTAGGGTCCGGGCAGCGCAGCTGACAGGACACTATTGTATTCCTAGGAATTCTTCTTCTTCTTCTTTCTTTCTTTCTTTCTTTCTTTCTTTCTTCTTCCAAGGAAGTCATACTTCCCATGGGCGAAAACTCACCAAACTTTGCACAAAGGTTCAGTCCCATGCCAGATTCACTCAACTCCAAGGACATGTGCCCCCCCCTCCTAGGGGGGGCACAATAAGCGTTTAAATTTAAAAACTTTAAAAATTCCTACCAAACCAACGGTTGATGCTACAGTGTTGAAACTTCACCACAATGTAGCCTCAATACTGCTGAAACTTTTGTCCACTTAAACTTATTACAAATTATGAAGTCCATCACTCTGTTTTTTTCAATAACTGTAAAACTTTTAAAATGTATCTCCTCCCACAATTTTTGCTCAATTGACACCAAACTTGCTACAGAGCATCTCCAGACCGTCCTCCACAAAACTTGTTTCTCGGATTTTTGATTAAGCAAAAATTGAGCCTACAGTGCATGAAAACGTTTGACTGTAAACAGTACCGTAAACATATACCATCAAATTCTTGATAAATACATTTTCAATCTTCCTGAAAAAAAATGACAATATTCTGGAGTCATGGTTGATGAAGTTTGGCAAATATCAGAATTTTATCTCAAAAACTGAATTTTTGAGAACATTTTGAATTCTGCTCTCATGGGAACAACTGCAGTCAATGTGAGAGTGGAATTTATAAACATCATATTTTCTCTTATGAAGCAAGACACTTATCATTAAAAACAAATCACCAACATTTCCATGCTGTCAAGATGCAATTTATGTATTATCAGATTTTTGTTTAGATGACTGAATTATTGACATTTTGACCATTTCATCACAACAGCTGCCCGGGCACTGGCTCACCTGAGTGGATAAATTAAGCTACACAGCAGGTCTCACTACCAGCTAATTAGCTCAGCGAGTTAGGAGCTGGTTCTTGGTGTCAGAGATTGTGAGTTCGAGACCCAGCAAGGGTGATGATGATGATGACTTGACAAAATGTCAGTTGTCCTCAAGCTGTTTTGCTGTCTAAATGCAATTTATGTATTAACAGATTTTTGTTTAGATAATAGATTTTCTGACTTTTCAAAATCTGCCTTGACAACAGCTGCCCGGGCACTGACTCACCTGAGTGGATAAATGAAGCTACACAGCAGGTCTCACTACCAGCCAATTAGCTCAGCGAGTTAGGAGCTGGTTCTTGGTGTCAGAGGCTGTGGGTTCGAGACCCAGCAAGGGCGATGATGATGATGATGATGACAAATCAAAATGTCAGTTGTCCTCAACACGAAACACAAGACAATTGTCCTAATGGTGGCATCACAGCAATCCTCTAAATTTAAAAATCCAAATAGCTTGGACTGGACCATGTGCGAAGGCTCCTAACATCTTAGATTCATAGTAGATGTTTGACAAATACATATCATTATTTTACCTCAAAAACTGATTTTTCTTTTTACTGTGGTTTCAAATCTGCCTACACGACAGTGAATGGCTTAGTCAATTTGTGAAGCCACTGTTGAATGCCACTTGTCAATTAGCTCAGTGCGATAGACACCGGTCTTTGGTTCCCGAGGTTGTGGGTTCAATCCTCGACTGGTGCCAATTGAACATTATAAGGTCAACTGTCTTGTCTTCCTATTCTCCTGTTTGTTGCTCAGAATTGCATAAATTTGCCCAAAAGTAGCCCGGACCCGACCCATCGCTGCGCAGCAGCTATAATTACCTAATATAATTTATCAGTAATATGATCTAGAAACCAGTATTTTATACCTATTTCCAACCTTTAAAATTGGCCAGTCAATTTATTTCTAGGCTGGACCAACATAAAATTCTTGTCAAGTAACAATTATCTTGCTGTTTGTATGGGTCATTTCACAAGTATTAAGTAATTTTACTCTCAAGCAACAGTGTTTTGTTTTTTTCTTTCTTTCATTTCTGCAGGGCAGTCTTTGTCTTTCATGCATAATGTTTGATGATTTTGTCTGCAAACATCACAGATTTTTGGATCACAGGATTTGACCACAGTTCAAGATGTAAACCCCAAGTTTTGAGTTTGTCCTGTTGATCAGGGTTTGGTCCCAGTAATAAAAGTGTGAATGTGTTCTATATCATCATTTTTTGAGAGTGTGAGAACAGATCAACTTCCTGCTCTCTGTGTTCCCTCATCCCAAATAACAGATTGTTGGCACTGGAGCGGCTGTGTAACCTGCTCCACCGGTGGAGAGGCATTGCAGGACTTTGCTTAAGAGGGGAATAATGACTTGAGACCCACTGCTGAGCTAAATCTAAACTGCTGACCCTTGACAAGCTGTCCTCAGACCGTGAGAAATGGGCCTCTTTCCATGCCAAGAATGTGGGTGGCCGACCTTGTTCCTCCAAAAAAGCCTGTGTGAGGAGTGTGGCCGATTACAGCAGCCGAATGCAACAGCAGGTTTTTGTGCGTCTGATTCCTCTGGCTGATGTTGTGTGCCCAAGTTAAAAAAACAACAACAACAACCAAGATTTAGATGGACCACGCTGTTGCAATTTGTGTAATCTGTGTCAGTGTAGCATGCACACTGGGAGTTGGAGCTGGTGGAGTGTGTGTGCATGTGTGTGTGTGGGTGGTTGGGTGGTTGGGTTGTGGAGAGAGGGTGCTGTAATTTCGGGACGTGCACAGTCCAGTTCCACTTGTTTGGCAGTTTGTGAAATGAGAGCAAAACAGGAGAAGAACCACAAAGAAGCACATTCACGTGGTTAACACTTTGGAGTTTCATTGGGAATTTAGATTCTGTTGCTTTTGTTGTTGTGTTTTTTTTTTTTCCAGTTTTGCTGAATCACTGGCTTGACACATGAACCCCCTCCACACAGCATCCACCCACCCACCCCCTTGTCGCTGGGCACATCGCAGAGTGTGTAAAGGCATTGTGTGAAGTGATGAATGCTGAATGAGAAGACTGGTCAGGGAGAATAAGAGGCTGCACTGTGCTGTCAGCTCACTGCTTGCACTGAAGGGGATCGCAGCTCCTCGGGCATCAAACCCAGAGTCACTCATAGTCTGTGTGAGATAGCAGTTTGTGTGTGTGTGTGAGCATGTGAGTCACTGCATTATATCGACACACGAGACGCCATATGTTTCCACCCAGTTCACTGAAGAACAAATGCGGCATCCTTTTTCATGAGGGTTCCCACAAGCATCTGTTTTCTCACTCATCCCTCATGTGTGGGTTCATGGAGCAAGAAGCAGCAGCAGAAGAAGTGATCCACATCAATTATGCCATAAAAGAATTAAATGGGACACCTGTTTATGGTGTCCACCAGAAAGCAAAAAAAAAAAAAAGCGTCTCATTTAGAAAGAGGGTGCAACATTGACAGTGGAAAGTGGACTGTAGCGTTTCTTAGCTGCTCCTACGAAGCAAACAATTCAACGTCAATGAGCAATTTCTTAATTCTAATTAAATTAACAGTGCTTTATCAGTTTCTCATTCATCTTTCATTGTTTAATGATACAGCTTTCACTCAGTGACATCATGTAAGTTATACTCTATCTTATAAATCCTTAGTAAAAGCCCAATATGCATTTCGAATGCACAAGGAGTGTTCATTCGCTAGCTTTCTTCTAGAGCTTTCTGACGAATCAGGGCAACAACAGAGGGACAAACTGTGCACTGGTTTGTTGGATAGAGCTGTAGCTTTATAATATGTTGTTTCGTTTTTGGGTGGAGACGTGTACATATTTGGATAAGACATAGCCCATGCTGGCTGGTCTGTGAAGGTGTGAACCAAACACAACTCAAAGGGCAAACAGAGCTAAAATAGATGTGTCAGGCCTTTCAATGGACAGAATACCATAAGGAACAACCAAAAACAATTTCTTTAGTCGGCTCATGCAGAGAGAGGATTGTTTGGCTCCACCAAAAAGTGCATTTTACAGTTAATGAAAAATGAATCGTAAAAAAGAATGGATTTTCATATTGCATATTATAGTGTAAGAAGTGGTTTGTATGCAACCATATTGAAAAGTCCTGCTAAGTTCCTCTGGAGTAGAAAACATGTTGATAGTCAGTGTACATGAGAAAAATTTATATTAGTTTTATTTGTGGTTTTGGGTGAAAAATAGCTGTGTCACAGGTCACTGTGTTAAATTAAGTACATGATATATAGGCCTACATTGTTACCCATAACGTTGGAATAAGTTTGTTCCTCTCTTTATTCCTGTTTATACACATCAATAATCACCTCTGACCAGGTGAAGAAGTTTGAGAAAATACACACTTTATCTATCAAGAATAAATCACATTGTCACAATCATTTAATGAGAAGACATAATATATATATGAGTCGAAGTGATGTGTCTATTAGCAATGCAATAAATACCCAGCATGAGGGGTATTATTCTGTACCTGACCTCTGACCTCTAACCTCTAACCTTCCTATGCTTGAAGGTAAGATGCAGGTCAATGTACTTTTTGACACCAATGTCTCACTGTTGAATCTGTATATGATTCTGACCAGAACTGGAATCCAGAAAATAAACATACGTACTGTAAAAATGAATATAAATAGATAAATAAATACATATATGAATGTAAATACAACTATATTGTGAGTCAACAAAAATAAGTAAACAGATAAATAAATCCTTCCTCATACTTGTGGTATGATATTTATTTATTTCCAGGGACTTATTTCTAATGTTTTATCTCCCTGTTATTTCATTTAAAGAAACAGCACCGGTGCTTTTTCGGTGCAAAAAAAAGAGCAATTCATGTTTTAATCATTCATACATTGTTATATATCTATATTTACAGTACATGTATTCCTGTAGAATTTACACTCAATTATTTAACATTGATTTGCAAAGCTCTCGGTACTTACACAGATCAGCTTATTAGCAGTCACAACTTCTCTCTCTCTCTCTCTCTCTCTCTCTCTCTCTCTCTCTCTCTCTCTCTCTCTCTCTCTCTCTCTCTCTCTCTCTCTCTCTCTCTCTGTACAACTTTGGGAAAAAGAAAAAAAAAAGAGAAAGACGAGTCTCGCGATAGTAGCCTGCTTCTGCAGCCGCCATATTCTGTGACAGTATTTTGATTCGTATCTGCTGGAAGTGAGGAAAAAGAGAAAAGTGAAGTGCTGTCGAGGGGAGGGGGGGGGCTCAAGAAGAGGAGCTGTCAAAAAGGTATTCCCGAGTCTCTGTCCAACGGCGGAGGCCTGAGGCTCGGTATCCCTCCTCCAACTTTTATATTTCGAGGACACACAAGGCCCGGGGCCTCGGTGCAGTTGGCTCTTCGTCTCCCTGGTAGTCGCTGGACCCCTCTCGGCTTCTCCTCTCCCAGCTCCGCGGCCCTCCGGAGCTCCGGTGGCGGTCTCGGGTGTTGAAGGCGGCCCGGGGAGCGGCGGCAGCGGCGTCGGCAGCAGCAGCAGCAGCAGCAGCAGCCCGAGACGGGGAAAGCAGCAGCAGCAGCAGCAGCAGCAAGGTACATTAAGGTAGGCTTTTTGTCAGCCAGCAACCGTCCCAGGAGCAAGAAACCACCTTTTTAAAAAATAATAACGGTGCTGTGAAAGTGTAGGAGCATTTCAGCGGTGTGTGTGTGTGCGATAAGCGCCGTGGAGAGCGGAGCGGCCCCACGCTGTTTCACAGAAGAAGTTTTCACAAGTGGAAAAAAGTTTTTGTCTGTGGTGAAGCAGCAGCAGCAGCAGCAGCAGCAGCAGCAGCTAGCAGAGGGAGCTAACCTGGGCTGTTTGGAGCCTATGACCACTGGTTTAAAGTTTTAAAACATATCTGTTACCCACCCCACCCCCACCACCCCGAAGTCTCCATAACTTTTATCCCCGTTAAATACACACTTTTTGTGCCTTTTTAATTTGGCATAACAGTGACTGACGTTACATGTTGTGTAGTCCATGTTGGGCTAGTTTTTCCATTGAGTCCTCCTCGGGTGAAACGTCGCAGGGCAAGACGGAGAGGATGGAAACGGTAAATCATAAAACTGTAGCTCCTCTTAACGTCACACACACATACAGCGTGTTATTTCTAACACGACTCAAAATAAAAGTTGTTACCCACCCACCCACTCCCCCCCTTCAATCAATTATTATTATTATTTATTTGTTGCCACAACTCTGGGACTACTTTGTGTAACATGGAAACTTTGGTATAAGTGGTGTCGTAGCTGCACAGCCAGTTTAGTGCTTTGGTCTCGTCCTTTTCATAGTGAGATAATGCTCATAGAAAGGTCCAGGGTATAAACATCCACTTTGTTTTTTACTATTGCACAACTGCAGGCAAGTTGTGGACTAAAAGGGAAAACATGGGATTCAACACATTGTGTGTCAGTGGTGTAGCATGTGATACACAGGTATAGAGTATACACACTGCAACAAAACTATCTAATTATAGTTTATGTGATACAGGTGTGTACCAACTTAAAAAACATTTAGGTTTCAGTATACTGACTGGTGTGTGTGTGTCTTGTTCAGTAACTGAGTGTTAATGGTGTCACTTCACCTGTTTGTGGTGACTACATGTTGCTGACGTTGTCCCCCATGGATCAGTTGTGAGTCAGTCTGATAGAGGTCGGGATGCTCCTGAGCCTTTTGTCAGCCAAGATGACACCAACGTTTGTGTGTATTCTTGATGGAGTGAAGATCAGAGATGTCGTCTCGAGATGCAGCATCAGATAACCTTGTCTGTCGTAATTAAAAAAAAAAAAATAGTATATACTGAAGTGCTTGGAGATATTTTCATTATTTTTCCTTTCAATGTTGTTTTGTTTCTCCTCAATTTAATCATTGCAATGGCAACCGAATGTGACACGGACATTACTATGTAATGACAGGTCTTTTTGTTAATGCAGTGTGTGGCTATAATAGCCTCCTTTTTTGGCCATTTGTGGTGGTCTACTTGCCCTCTGGGTGTGTTTGACGGTGTATCTCTCAATGTCGTATCACAGACTATAGTCTTCAGTAGGCTATTGATTGAAACGGCAGCCAGCAGTCGGATGATACAAAGTGTTTGTCGTGGTTGAGAAGTGTGTCAGCTTTACCAGCCAGTGTGGTAAAGAAATTATTATTTCCCTGGGAGCTAAAAGGAAAAAAAAAAGGAATTGTCTAATGAAATCTAAAATCTCTCCTGTGTTGTATGTGGAAATCACACATTCATAGCACAGCTTCCCTGACTATTTATTTATTTATTTTTAATAATCCATGCCTCTTGTTTTATTTTACCCTGCCCTCCTCCTCTGTTGGCATCTGAACACCTTCAATCTACACGGTGTGTGCTGTCATAGCTAGATTGTAGGTGTGTATATCATTCATTAGCAGCTTGTGCCTTTCTTGACTTGCAGTCAACATTACACTTCCTGACCAATAAGCTGCCATGGCCAACTGTTTATAGGTGCAGACCCCTAACTGAAAACATGTGTGCCTGTAGCTGGGCAAATCTGTTGCTAGGAGGCCGTGCTGATTTGCCACTCTTTGGGGACTCGGCAACGAATGCTCAGAGCCTGTATGATGATCAGTCCTAGATGAAGATTTGGGTGAGGATCACGTCCTCGCGCTGAATGACGGACTGCTAATTGCTCTGTTTGGATGTCATTAGGCGACGTGCTAGCAGGCTAAACCAACATGACTAATGCACAGATTACAGATCTAAACCCTGAGTGTATTCACTGTTTGTTGATAGAGATGAAGAATTAGGCTCACTTGTTGTGTTTGCATTTTTTTTTTCACAATAAACAAGCACGGACTAACACTTGTGCTTGAGAACCTTTTACAACAAGCAGAGTTTGTGGCATGTTGTTGAGAGACCTGTGCCAATACTTAAAATCTTCTTTCCAGAAAAACCTGTTTCCTGATTTATCATTGGCAGTTTGCACAACTTATCACCAGAGAGCAAAGGGTGGGGGTGTGTGTGTGTGTGGTACGTTCCTTGTTCACAAGGGGAAGGATAATTACTGCATATGAGTGTGTTTGGATGGAGCACAAATGCTTGTTGTTTGGATCAACGGTGCAGAGCCAGTTTAACCCGGGAAACGATATAGGCTTACCTCTCTCTTTTTTTTCTGTCTGTCAGAACAGATTCTCTTCAAGAGGCTGCAAACTTCTCAGCTTGTGCAGATCTAATCTGATACATGTTCTTTCAGGCAGCTCCGTGTTCGCTGACCTGTCCGCGTAGGTTATTATTCAGCGTGCGTCTTTAAGTCAAAGGAAAAGTGTCAGTTCAGGACCCGTTGTGCCAAATGGGAATCAAGTAGGTAGAGGGGAAGGATCCATCACGTTATGCCCATAGCTGAAGACTCAGGAAGGAGGGCTTGGTGTTTTTTAACCCTCCCCCACTACACTGTGTGGTTGTCAGGAAGAGAGGCTCTTATTGGAGCCCCCTCCCCCTGTGTCGAGCTATCCTGACTTCTCCGCTTTAAATGGAGTCCTCCATTACACATACTGCTCATGGTCCTCTCCAGTTCAAGGGTTAATCTGCATGCACCAAGGGCCAGTGCTCAACAGTCCACTACACCTCAATCTGTTGCCCGCTCAGCGCTTAATCATTTTTGCTGTGTGGCGTTGTCCACAGAACTTGCACAAGATCATTTGTGCAGAGTGCAGAAATAATAGTACTGGCACAAGATGATTTTTTGTTGTTGTGCACCTTTAGGTTTTAGTTTGCCACCTGTAGCCAGAAGAACTCATTCATGAGCTGGTAAACCTGCAACTCATTATGACTTTTTTTTTTTTATAATTCTCATTCATATGGAACTGTGTTGCTTGATGTGTGCAAGTCAATCCTGAGAACAACATCTGTGTCTTTAGTTGCTCTGTGCTCGACTTTCTCTCCCAGCAGGTAGTGAGGCCATGCTAACTGGTGCTGGGTAAGTGTTTGGTTATTATAGATTGTTTGCTGAAAATGCCTGCTGCTCCATACAGGGTTAAAGGAGGGGGGGTGAAACTGAAACGTTGGTCTAAATGAGTCTAAAAAAAATACACCTCACCAGAATTTGACACTATGAGCTATACTGGTTGTACCCTACCTGTAGATCTGTATCAGCACTGGTCTTGAAGTTTAATTTGAATGTATTCATTCAAATCTTCATTTTTTTCAGTTAAATCAGATAAATCCTAATGTATGGACTTCAGGCTGGATTGTGAGGATATTCACAGGTAAAACAAACAAACAACAACTCTGGGTTGTCAATTAGTCCTTGGCAAATGCAAAATGAATGTAAACCATGACACTTTTAGGTAAATCGAAGTCTGCATGTGCAGTACCATAGAGCCAGAATAATACATACCTGAGCCACTTACAAGCTGTCATCATGCAGGTATTGATAATAGTCAGTAACTGATTCCAGTACACAGTATCGCTTCACAGTAAGTCTTACCTTTATAAATGATTTACAAATGGTTTTATGATCTTATTAACATTAATAAGCTTTGTGCCAATAACACGAGATAATAAACAGGGCAATAGCGACCTGTTGCTTCATCACATGTTTGTTAATTTACTTGCAGTTAACGTCCGTCAGCGTCAGAAAGTTTCATTTGGCAGATCAGATTGAACAACCAGTGACATTATTGATTATGCTGACCTACAGTCAGCAGCCGTCCTCATTATAATCACAGGTGTTGATCAGATTGTTGTGGATATTAAGATGCAGACGCTTGTTGCTGGCTCGTCTCTTCTGTAGGACTTTCTAGCTCTCCAGCTGTAGGTAGGTGACCGTCCTTCACCTGGTCAGCTTGTTTGTAGTCTCACCTGATGTGAGGAAAAGCTCAGATGTGTGATAATGTTGTTCAATGCTGACATGCCAATATGACTTATGATAAATCATCAAAATGAATTGTGCATGTGCAGTTTTGCTGAATGAACACAGGTAGACAGTGTGCACACAGGTGATGAAACGTTGTTTTTCTTAAGAAGTCATTTACACATTTCAAGTGTAGACAGTGTGCAGGAGTATTTTCTATTTCGCTTTGTCGGCCGTCGGTTTTCTCCTACGCACCTGTCCATTTTTAAAGGTGTGCGTGTGCATATGTTTTTCTTGCAAAATAAAGAACACAAAGGTCACTAGATCTGTCTTCCTCCGTCCCCCTTCCTCTGCTGCAGTAACACTGCTGAGAGAGGAAGCTGCTGTAAAACAAGTACAGGTGTGCAATATTGACATAAAATAATATCTTGTTTTGGGGATCTTAAATGTAGAATAAATAAAATAAATCCTCTATAAAGGTAGTCTTATTGTAAAGTGGCGACTTAGTTTCTATCCCCATCATGATAAGCCATGCAATATATGTCAAACTGACGAACTGCACAGATGTTTGCATCAGTTCACAGATCAGGTCATGCAGATGAGCTAATAAAGATTAGAGAAGTCACCACTAAATCCAATGTGCAATTTCCTAGTATCGATACAATCGATTGTTTACCTTTGAAAACAATTTTAGATCTGTATATGTCGCCCGGAAGGCCAACTTGCTGAGCACAGATCGATGTAGTTGGATCATAGGAATATAAATCGATGCATTGATGTAGTAGATGGATCGTTACACCCCTAGTCACCAGAACCAGTATTTTATGTAGTTTATGTCCATGCAAAAGTTCTGGAAGTGCTTTTTGCAGAGCTGTAGGTGTTCCTAGTCTTCCTAGTCTGATCTGAACAGCTCAGAGACGGACATCGGCTCGTTACACAGGCGTTGGGCAGACATTCACTTTATATTCAATATGTCTTTATTATTGTTTATTATAGGGATTGCTGGATCTGTTGTGGACATACACACAGTGTTCATAAAGGCTTGTGTCCTCTTGCTGCTAATGCCTGATCCTTGGAGGATTTGGAGCTCACAGTTTGTTTAACCCAAAACATATTCTCATGTAGACATTACACTTATTGCAAAACCTCACGGTAAACTTTGTGGCACTTTGCAGTTTAGGTGAAAGTTGCTTCAGGCAGCTTTACGGTCATCAGCTGGTTGTTGCAACGCTGTGCACACACAACAAGATACACTTCCCCTTTGCTGGCCCTTTGTAGTTTTGTCTCTGAATGCACTGTGCTCCCTGCAGTTATTTATTTGTTTTACCTCGTCTCTCTCATGATGTGGACTAGTAAACGGCAGAAGAGTGAGTGAACCACATCCTATGCTGCCGAGACTCGGTGCACTGATCCCTCCCCCATCCGTTTGCCCTTGACCTGGGCTTTGGGTTTCATCTCTGATGGTTTTCTTTTCCTCCATAGTCACTGCCTCAGCTTCCCTAAACTGACACATCCTCTGTTGCAGGCTGAACAGATCATGAGCGCCTTGGGTGGGACTTATTCCACAACTGTTATTAAGGAGCTGTACACTTTAAAAAATCAAGACAAAGTCGTCTTTGAAAGTACAGTGTCATCACAGTCTTGTTTCACACTTGCACAGGTACACACATGTACACTTGGGAGTGGCCCCGTAGTAGATGTTGAAATTGCCAATTTACCCGAGGGTTTGAGAACTTACATTGCAGCCTCCTCAACGCTGTGGCTATTAATGCTCCAAATTTATTTTGAATATTCAATATATATATATATTTTTTTGACTGTATATGGCAGAGCTGTCACAACTGAATTAAAATTAGGGCTGCATGGTAGGCAATAAACTTGATAAAGTATTCATCATGCCAGAGATTTTCCCTGGAAAAAAAAAGATGGTGTGATTTTTGTTAGGTGCTAAACAAACATGTTCCTTTACGCCTGGAGGAAAGGATTTGGAGGCTGGTGTGTCTCTGTAGCAACACAATGCTTACTTTGTTAACAGTGCTCAAAATGTTGTGATACATTTTGTTTTTGTCAAGAAAAGAAAAAAAGAAACTTCAGTGATTTGGACATTGCACTTGGCTACATTGCTATTTTGATTATATTTCACTTCAGTTATAGTGCAGCGTCTGCAGACCTCAGTAACACTTTTCACATACTGTGTAGTGTATACAGTCAAAACATGCATGAAAGACTAATCTGCAATATGATCATTAATGTAATATCATAAACTACAGAGATAATTTAACCCATGAAATGACTGAGTGGAAGTCATTGAAATACTTGATTTGCAGTAGCCTTTAGCTTCGGTGATAAATATTGAAAAAAACATCAACAAATGCAGATGCTGTGTTGATGGATACAAATTTACATCAAAACCCCAGTTTTATCAAAGTGTACAGCTAAATTGTTAAGCTGAATAGAAGTAATAATTACAGAGGATCTTTTCATGCTAATGAAGTGTTTTTCAAGTTTTCTTTGTAGAATCTCAGCTCTGAAATAGGATAGTAGTGCAACCATCAGTGAAAGGAGCATGGTAGGGCTCATGTACCATTTAAACCAACTGGAACCAGAAACACCGCTGTGTGTGTGTGTGTTAAACAGGCAGGTTTGAAAAGACAGCAGAGCAGCTCTCGAGGCGCTTTGACATTGTTAGCAGGTCATTGTTGGTGCTTGGAGAGTTTATTACCACCCTTGTTTTTCCTCTTCTTGATTTACTGGTCAATAGAAGCAGCAGACCAGGAGGGTTAGGTCGTCTTTTGCTCTGAATGACAGAATGCGCTGTCACTCACTACAGGAGCATGGTAACATGTTGAGCCCACAGAAAACTGGTTTACTTCCTGTTGACAGACTTGACGTCCTCCGTGTGATTTACTTCCCCTTTAAACCAGTGCAAGAATCAACAGGTCTGAAGATTCAATTTGACAGAACAGGATCAGAGGGGAATCATGTCGGATACTTAAAACTGGTTTTGTTTTACAATCAGTGTTTTAACTTTTGAGACAGTTTTACTCAGAAAAGTCAAATTGCCTTGTGTGTGTGTGTGTTTGCAGTCCTTTTCCAAATAGTGCATATCTCCTTTACGAATGATTATTCAAAGTTAATGTTGGTTCTATCGCGGTTTATCAGTTAAAGGTCAAGCTGCCAGCAGTGTCACATTCTTCCACAGCAGTTAATAGCTGTTTTGCATTTTCAAGCAGAAAACATATCTCAGATTTCAAACTGGCTCTCTGTGACTTTTCCTGGACCCACTCGCAGAGCAAACCAATGCTTTTGACAAACAGGCATTCAAATATTAACTGTCCAAATTATCCCTTCAGGTTGCTCATTGACTTTTTTTCTCGTATCCACAAATCCACTGACCTTTCTAGTGTGACATGTAACTAACTGCACCAACTGTTCCCAACACGAGCTGCAAGATGAGGACAGCAGTGTACAGGAAGATGGTTCAGTGGTTATCTTTGACCCACGCGCCTCCTGACAGTCATGTAGGACGTAGCCTCTGCAGCGGGATGTGTGCGCGTGACACAAGCACTTCCTCTCAGCGTGCATTAGCCTGAGAAACACCTCAGTCTGCATTTTCACATGTAGCCATCCGCTGCCTGCTTTTACATGTTGGAGGGAGCAGCGCTTGTGGTGAGACAGAGGAACGTGCACTCAGGCACCTGGTCCTCCCGATTCTTTTTCCTCTATGATACGTGAACATTGCTCCCGTCTGTCCAAGGCCATGATGTGTAGAGAAAGACAATACCACGTATATCATACTGTGATACTGGGGGTGTTAGTATTTCACTGCAACAACGGGGTGTCGGCACTGTGACTGTAACAGTATGGTGTTATGGATCATTGTTGTTCATATGTAGATATGGATATATAGATATATATGGACTAGTTATATTAGTCATTATAGATAGTATGATGGATGGATCATAGATAGAAAATAATTGATAAAGGATAATATTCGATTCGTTATTGGGGGTAGGATAAAATAATTTTTCGTGCTCATAAACAAATAATTAATGGAAGGGAAGGAAGTATTTGTTTTCCTTTTTTCTCTGTTTTTTTTGTTTGTTTATTGTTTGGTTTTTGCTGTCTTTATTTAAAAACAAAATGATAATGATGAAAATAATGATAATTATGCCGTAGGTCTATTACATTTATGTGGGAGCACCCTCGCCTCTCAGCAAAAACGGTTCTTGGTTTGATTTCCAGGCCGGGGGCCTTTCTGGGTGGAGTTTGCAGGTTTTTCTCTCCATGCCAGCTGAGACTGGCTCCGACCCCCTGCGACCCTGCACAGACCAGCAGTAGCCTATAGACGATGGACGGATGACTTATTTCAACACGTATATAGAGTAGCTTGATCTAGGAAATACAGTGTCAACGACAGTTTAAGTTTTAGTCACTGTCTGGGACACAATAATTTTTCCTCAGCTCCTATTGCTCGATTGAATGTGGTCCAGTACATTATGATTCTTTGAGACATTGCTCACTTGTGTATAGTGTGGTGTGGGGTCAGTACTTTTACTGCAAAAAGGGTGGTATTAGCACTTTTATTTACGTTTCTTTTTTATATACAAACTAATATGATTTATACTTTCACATTGTGTAGTTTCATGCCTTTTAAAAAAATATTTAAAGTTAATTCTTTATAATTAAGTTAACTCGTTCAGTTCACTTGTTCAGTAGGGAGATGCACATTGCTGTTCATTTTATGTTTCTAGAAGAGAAACTTTCTACACAGACTTCCAACTTCCAGACTTCAGCTGTAATAAATCCTCTCCCTTTCATTCCCACAAGGGTCATTCTCACTGATGGTAGTG
Organism: Trachurus trachurus; assembly: GCF_905171665.1. Taxonomy (NCBI): domain Eukaryota; kingdom Metazoa; phylum Chordata; class Actinopteri; order Carangiformes; family Carangidae; genus Trachurus; species Trachurus trachurus. The sequence continues at coordinate 18,454,068 of NC_139910.1, read as the reverse complement.
ATAAGAATACTGAAATACTGTACGCAGGGAAACTGATGTATTTTAAATTGGTTATCATTTGTATCATCATGTGTATTAAAAAAAGAAAAAGAAGCTGATTTATAACAACTTGTTGAAAAGCTTTTATTGCACTTCATGTAACAAGTTGTCAGTCTGTCTCTCCCCTGCTCTGCCCTGTTAATGTGTTTGGGGAGGGTCTAAGACACACACACGCACACACACACAGAAGAGATGCGACTGTAAGACAGTAAAACAGCTGAAACTCTCACTCGCAAAAACATACAGTGTAAATCATACACATATTCAGATAATTAGCTTTTATTTCTTTACATTGCTTTCAGTTAGTTAAAATTATAGTCCTTTTTTCTCTAATTGATTTAACACAATATCTAAACTTCGCACAATATGGTTGATAATATACTGTACATATAGGCGCTTGAAAATCACATCACTAAAGTGTATGTCATGTTAGAGCACTAGAAAATCAGGTAGAACAGTAGGACGATCACACTATGGTTAACCCTATTAGAAGAAGCTGGAAATAAATCTTGCATTGTTTCAGGTCGATTGTGAGCAAATAATTCTGAAATTGGCGCCATTTACAGCAAGACATAGTGCCAACTAGATATCCACTATAAGTTTTTTTTATAATAATAAAATAATTGATTTCACAATAGTTAATCTTTTTTTGTGTAGGAGTTTTTTTTTTCTGAGAATACTTACTCCACATAAGTCTACACAGACTATACTGTTTAACAGAATAAAGCTATTTAGTGTTTTTCTATAGATGAGGACTTACTATAACTTTAATAATTGCATAATTAATAGATGTAGTGTGTGTAAGGAGCAGATAATGACTTGATCTCCCTGCTGCTTGTTTTTCTGTAGCATGGACATTGCAGGCTGCCGTCTTATCACTCCCCTGCTCATCCTGTGGGCAGCTTCTGGCCCCACATCCCCTTTGACTCCCAACTGTTCCTCACAGTTGCAGCATAGTGAGCTTGTCTTAATCTTTGCTGTTTGTAAATGCCATACAGGGACTGCTCTGTCCTTCATCATTTCTCCCACAGTCTGTTGATGGTCTTTCATCTCTCTCAGGTTTTTTGTACTCACTAACGATGGGAAAGGGCTTTGATCTAGAGTCCTATCAGTAACAGTGTGGGCCTTAGGCTCTCATACTCCCTTGCTTCCCTGCAGCATCTCTCTAAAAACATATTGTCAGGGTGTGCTGGACAGCAGAGTCCACCCAGCTGAAGAGCCTTTGTTTCTTGTGGTTTAGTGCAGCTTTGCCAAGGGCAACTGCTCGAGTGGATCTCTATGAAATTCTTGTATTAGTAGTGGTCTATAAAATTAGACCCTACATTTGCCTATGTTGATCTCGGATACAACAGACTGAACTCTCAGACGAAAGCAAACCTCCTTTTAGTTCTTTAAGGGGAATCTTTTTCTTCCCTCCAATGATTGTGGAGCCCTCACATTCAAATCTGCAACATGCAGAGATGTCAGACATGCTGGGCCAAAGCTGCTGGAAGTCTCCTTTGTTTCTGATAGTTTCCTTGTCACTCAGTCAAGGTCAATGGAAACCAGGGCTTCAAGATATGTGAAAATGGCAAATGGCAAAAACTGTCAGATATTGTAATGTGCATTTAGTTGCAGTGAGTGTTTTTTACATTAAAGCAGATATCAGTGGAATGTTTTTGTTAATATAAGTCCTAATTAGTCCTATTTTCCGTCAGCAATCACTTACATGAAGTATTTCAGCCTAAACACGAGTCTCTCCGTCACTCTGCTCTGCTGTAACCCGAGGAGAAAATTTTCCTTGTGGGATACAAGTGTTATCCAATGAGGAGAGAGAACGGCATGAAGGGCTGTGTGTGCAGCCAAGGGATGCGCGTGAATGTGGTGACGTAGCACGAGGACCAATTGATGCCTGACAAGGGCGGGGGCTGCTAACTCATGGTGCGTTCAAAGAAACTCGTACTTTGTGTTTTTCCTTCCTGTGAAGTCATACCAGTTCGATCTGGTACGAGTTCACGGGTCGGAAGTTACGAGTGGCCGTTATAGGGAACTTTCACAGACAACAGGATGGTAAAAACACGAGCTACGGGTTACCTGGAACGCTACCAAGTCGTAGTTGTGACTTGAAGCTGTAACTTACGGTTTCAAAAGCCTGCCTTGAACGCAGCATTAGCCGAAACGGCCGTGAAGCTGATATCTGCTTTAAGTTTTCCTCAGGTGTTGCATGTTCCTGTACAGTATGTCTGGTGAATGTGATTTGTACGCCACAGTGTCTCTGTAGGATCACAACACTTGTGCTGTTAACAGTTCTCAATTATTAAACATTACACAACTTGATTTTAAAAAAAATGGAGCCACGTTGCAATTTCAATTATATTTTGTTTAATTGTGCTGCTGCAGCCCCATGAAAATGTTATACTTGACTAGTTGTCATCAGATATTCACATACACCATCTAACAATGACATTTTTTGATCGTATGGACCCTTGCATACTTGCAGATGTTGAGGCTTTAAGCAGAGAAACTCATGCGTATTCACCACCCCCCACAACACCCTACTCGTCCCTCTGTTCTTCGCTGCCCTTTGGCCTCTTTAGCCCACAAGTCTGTCTCTGCTCCTGGTTAAAAGTGTCACAACGGAGCCCTCTCTGTTGCGGTATTCCTTGGAGGAATGTGCTTTCCTGGGTTCTGGAGTTTACGTATATATGTGGTTTGGCTGCTTTTCATGTAACGGATCAGACCCGTGCTGGCACCCTCCATGGCTCACCTGCTGGTGCCGATCTAGGCAGAACCAGCATTGTGTTGTTCATCTGGTCCTCTGCACCAGCAGCGCAACCGATCAGCCTGGACATATCCACATTAACCTTGAATGTATGGGAGAAGAGAGCCAGGGACACACAGAACCTCTCCATCCTGCATCACAGACCACTGATGATTGATCGAACATCTCAACAATGTGAAGAATTTGGAGCTTTATTGATCAGTACCAATGACTCAGTGTTTACTTGGACAGGTGCTAAGGCATCCAGCAAAAGATGTTTGCCCTGTCATTTTCATTTTTAACCCACAATGGACAACAGTACATTCCAGATATTAGATTTGTGTGTCTAAACTGCAGCTGGATCCAGGTAGCAGCAGGTTAAGAAACTTAGACCAGACACCCCCCTCCCTCCTGGGGGATGCTAAGGGGGGTTCCCAGGCCAGATAAGATATATTTTCTCTCCACCATGTTCTGGGTGTAACTCAGGGATGTTGCCAGTTTGAAAATGATTAAATCCTAAAAAGAAAAAGTAGTTTTATGCACATTTTCATTTTGATGAGTCAACTCGACGTTTGATTATGAAAACTTGGCTTCATCCATTCAGAATCAACTTTCAATGGTGATGAAATGATTGCTATTTGACTATGAGCCTCTCTGCTTCTTTCTGTTGAAGTTGATCAGATGGTAACTTCATGAACAAGTCAATTAAAGGTTTACACAGACCAGCCACAGCATCATGACCACCTGCCTTTTGTGCGGGTCCCTCTTTGGCCACCAAAACCCCCCTCATTGAGGCATGGAGTCCGCAAGAAAGTATGCTGTGGTAAGACGTAAGCAGCTCTAAGTCCTGTAAATTGTGAGATGGGGCCTCTATGAATTGGACTAGAGCTCCCTTTTGTCCCTTTTGACCACTTTTACTGGGTACTGCAGATGGGGAACACCCACCAAGGCCTTCAGTTTTGGAGATGTTCCTCGGATGTGTTTAGCCAATGCAATTTGTCACAGTTGCTCAGATCCTTACACTTTCCCACTTATGATGCTTCCAACACATTCAGATTAGGACCAGTGAAATAATAAAAAGATAAATGACCTAAGAACCAGTATTAGAAAGTTAAACTTCAAGGAGTAAATGTTCACTTGCTGCCACTTACAGGTGACATTATAATGAGATAATCAATGATATTCACTCTTTGCATGATGTTAGCTGTCAAAGGCCACATCCAAGTCATCACTTTTGTTATAGGCTATATGTTTTTAATAGGACTTCTGCACCCAGCAGTCATTCAAGAAGTTACTTGGCCAGCTGTTCACTGCTTACTGGGCAAAGGTGAACTTTTACTGGATCTGATTGTCTAACGTTGAACGCCTTGAGTATTTATCAGGCGGTCATTTTCTTGCACGAATCTCCCAAGCAGAGAGAAAATGAGACCTGATGTTTCTAATTTTTAGGTTTTTATTCAAAGAGCTCAGACAGCAGTCTTTCACTGGCAGCGTGACCTCCAGGGGCTGGAGCTGGCATCAGATGATGGTATGATGTGGCTTTCAGACAGAATGTGGCAACGGCACATCTGCGCTCTGAAAACCAGTATTTACAATGGCTCGCACCGAGTCACGGTGGTTTGTTGCTGCTGTCGAGCTTGTGTGAGTGTTGCGGTCAAAGTTCAGTCCAGATTAATTTTCATTCTAGTTCAACCGATTTGAACTTTCATTCTAGTTCAGTCTAGTTGAACTTTGACTGTCGTGTAGTTCGGCCGGGCAAATCGGTCCCTGTTGAACGGCTGCTTCTTTCCCAGCTGCTCTCTGTACCTGAGGTCACAGGTCACACAGCCCCCCACCCTGTTATTAGTGGGACTAATGCTAACACTTGACTCTGAACACTGGAAAGATGCATCTTTGTTGCTTGCAGTCTAAACAGAGTGGGACCTTCCTACTTCATAGTGACTTGTGACTCCACCTATGTTTAACTTCCCTGATCAATGTACTGGTCCGAGTCAGGGATGGGCATTTCAAGCAAAAGCACTATTTTATAATCACTGGGAGCTATTCGGCTATTCTTTGACTATTCATTAAGTATCTTATTATCTGTAGCATTATTTATACTGAATATCATTAGCAAGCCACAGTTTGACCCAAAGAACGCTGATTGCAACAAGTGGACACACACAGACTCTCTGACCCACTGACTGAATGAAGTGCTGCTTGGTGTGTGTGTGTGTGATGAGGATTAAGAGTTGAGGAGATCAACAGACACACAGGGAGCAGTCACTTAGTTCAGGTTATTGTCCTGATGCTTCTTATCGTGGTAAAAACAAAAGTCCATGATGGAGATGAAAACAAAACAAACACTTGCTATACACACTAAAAAAGCTCTGTAATTAAATAAATGGGTTGTTTCATAAAGATCAGCTGTACCTGAGGTGAAGATGACACTAGACCGGGTTCTGTTATAAATCAATTACCTTCATGTGGATGAAAAGGCCCTGCTCACTGAGGGCAACAAGTATGACTTGAATGTTTGGAGAGGGCTGGAATAAGACCGAGTGGTATCTCAGCAGCAGAGGAGTCATGTGACTTGGCTGCTATTTGTCTTTTGGTTGGCCTCAAGGTGGGGAATGATACTCCTAACAGCTGCGGGAAGCATTTCCGGCAGAGGGGTTCCTTCTGCACATGGAGGTCCGGCAGCGACACACTGAAGCAGGGATGTATCGATAACCACTCCTCCCCTACCGATACACATGATACGCACAAAACTTTATAGGCCTTCTCTGTTTCTCTGACTGAGCAGAAGCACGTCAGAGAAGTAGTTAACGTTTTTAACCCTCTGGAGAAATCTGAAATCATGTTTCTGATAAAGGCAGAAAATATCTGATGCCATAGATTTATTCTTGTTAAATCAACCACAGCAGGAACCTGTTGGAGGTGTGTTGTTTTCTTCTGTACCACATGTGGTGGAGTGAACTGATGGAATGAGCTGACCAAAGACAGAGGTGCTGCTAATGTCCCGCCGTCTGTGTGCTTCAAAGAGCATGATGACATACAGTAAGTGCATTTCGTAAAGCGATAAAGGCTGAAGATTTGGCCGGGGCGTATTTGGCATGTCATCGCTAAGTGCCTGAGTGCGAGCAAGCCTCATTGTGTTCAATTGCGCTGCAATAAGTGTTGAGAGAGGGGCGCTGCCACCCAAGCTCTGGCTGTGCAGTTGGGCCCAGAGGTCACAAGTTTGAATCCTTGGCCGACTGAGTCTGGGAGGGGGCGAAGTGAATGAGAGATTCTCGTTCCTCAGTCTCTGATGTGGAGTCGCCTTTTGAGCAAGGCACTGGTAGCGAACCGATCAATGAACAACAGACAGCTGTAATTGTACTTATGAGCAAAGTATGGAAATGCAGGGCATGTACTGTATAATGTACTGCTGGATATGAATGGGATTCTCAAAGAACTAATGCTGTAAATCAAACCTTTAAAGGGACAACAAGGAGTTTGTATTTGGTTATAAAAAAGTCTCACATTAATGTGGATGAATCTACGCTACCAACACTTGTTAATAGCTCCATTTTCGATAAATATATCGTTTTGTCTCTATCGTTATTTTGTTATTATAATTAATGGTGGAAAAGCTGTGTGAGCTGACCAGCGTTTCCTTACTTTTGGTTTCGCAGACGCTGCCCGGCGGGTCATGATAATAACGCAGCCGAATCGCCGTTTATGGTCGGGACTACGACGATATCTGATCATCTTCGAACCTCTGACTTTAATTCTTGATGAATGAAAACGTTCTTGGCAAGACGTCCGTCTTGCGCCGGTCCAAGAATTTCACCGTGTGCGCGGAGGCTCATGGTAAATGTAGTATGAAGACACTTCACTTTCCAAAACTCCTCGTTGTCCCTTTAACCTGGTGCATTATTTAAAACATTAACATTGGATATCAATATATCAATATCAATATCAATATATGTCAATCTGACCACTTTACACCATTTCATTTGTATTTAGATAACATACGCTTTAGTGATTGGATCTCCAAGCTTTTCAGAAAGTATATACAGTTTAATTGGATCCTGTAAAGTGCCGACATGTTGTTTCATCACTTTCAGACACCTGTGTTCAGACGACCAGGTCTGGATCTTGCAGCTTCACACTTCATGCACAGAAGAGAGGAAAAGGCTCATACGTATTAAAAGATTGATCTTATATCAAATTAAATTAATCAATCAAATATAGATTGAGTTTAATCAGTCAATTTTCCAATCCTGCACTATAATTTTATATATTAGGATGAGAAATTAACAATATTTATTTGTCAGTAAGTGTTTGAGTATAAGTGTTGAGTTCAGGTTCAAATAAAATCCAGTTTTTATCAAATCCAACTTCAACAGCCTGGTTTGTTTGATATGAAATATTAGGTGTTTTCCGTGAGGGAGATGGCCTACTGAGTTTGTGTGCTTGTCTTGTTGCAACACTGTGAAAGAGGTGTGTGTGTGAGTGAGTGTGAGGGGAAGAAGGTGGGGCTGTGGAATGGGATTGACATGGAAGTTATGTCTGGTATTTATGGCGTTTTGTTTGCAGCTTTGTTATCTCAGGGACTGGGCATAGAAAACTGTGAAGTACCTGACTACAGATGTAGAGTGAGTCCACCACTGACATGTGACCTGTGATTTTAATTTGACATAAAGTCTTTCATAACTCTCAACAGTGAATTCACTGCACCATTTCCCCCTCCATCTGCCAGACGCGTACGGTATCTGTGCTGCTGATTAACTGCTTTGAAATAAACCTGGCTGCAAAATTAGTTCATTAGTTAATTCCTCCACTTTAATTAGTTCATATTAGCTCTCAGTCGGGGTGTAACACCATCAAATTATATTCATTTGGATAACCATGCAAGATGAACTCGGTGTCTTTTCCTGAGTGGCATGGCACAAATGTGTGGTGCTGTTCCACCCCTAGCTGATAATACTCATAAAGCTGAACAGAGGAAATCTGTCACAACCGACCACCAGCCCACCCCTCGCTGGTCTTAGATCAGTTTTCAAATAACTCTGGTTTCCTGCAGGTCATTGCTGTCGTTGCTGTGACGTGACATGAAAGAGCAGTTGTGTCAAACACTTGGAGTGTGTTGGTTGTACTTGACCAGTGGAGTTCATGGACTGGCTCGTATAACTGTGTCTTCCACACAACAACTCGGCTAGTATTTTTTTTTTTTTTTTTTTTAAGGAGCCAGCAGGTTCACTCTGCCACATGTCCATGAGTCACTATATGACTCGACGACGTAGATGGACTTAAGTGCTCTTTTACACAGTACAGTGCAGTGATCAGGAAACAGAGCTCCTTTGTTCACCCAGTGAGCACAGTGAGGTATCTCTGTTTGTTGTTGGAAATACTGGAAATAAAGGTTTACAGCTTAGCTGCTGCACATCAATTTAGTTATAAATACAAAGGGGGAGGGGTGCTGAAACTACCTGGTTGTAACTTGTCATTAATAGAACAACCGTCTGTAGGTTTAGGTTACCCTCATCATCCTCTGACTCAGGAGCAGAGTGTCGAAGCCACTTGACGCCTGGTAAACGGTAGCCTAAGACAAACACAAGAGGCTGTCCTGGCCGACCTCAGCACCACACAGGTGAGTGACATAAGAGGGTCGTGAGCGGATGCAGATGTTAGCTGTCCACTTGTTCTAATACCTGAATTAGTGTTTTTGTCAATGGCTTTGCAACCACCAATGACAAGTGAGTTGTCTGGTTATGTGTTAACCTGCCGTGAGCCTGGTATGTCTTGGTGTAATGATACAATTAGATTAGCCGACTGAAGATCAAGAGTGACTGTAGTGATGATGAAGTTGTATCCTTCAGATGAGACTTGGCAGCTTGACCGGGGAAACTCGTGCTTTGTGAAGAGAAGTACAACAGCTCATGCTTTGTTGTGGGCTTTGCTGTAGCTCGGCTTTCTCTGCTTTTATATCCTGGGGCAATTTGATTGGCTGTAGCAAGCCTTTAGTCAGGAGGAACTATTGAGAATGCCACCTTGGTGAAACATTATCTGTTGATTCCAGTTGTGTGTTGGTTGGGTTGGTTTTGTGTTGTCAGCTCATTGGATTTGAGTTCATCATGCACTTATTGTCATGTGACTAGTTACTTGCAATTCAAAGCCCCTTAGCTACTAGCTATAGGTGCTATAGGTTTGTCTTTTGTTTTGCGTTGATTTTATTTTTGTGAAACTGAATATGACACTGCCATGGATATACATGGCAAATATACTTTTTTTTTTTTTTTTTTTTTTTTTTTACCATTATAGCAGCTGCATGTGAAGACACTGGCATTTTACTGGTGTTTTCTGTCAAAAATTAAAAAAAAAAAAAAAAAGTGAATGAAAAATTCAACATGCCAGTCTGAGTGACCTGCAAAAGACAAAGAGAGACAGAACTGGGAGGAGCAGCAATGCAACAGAGATGCAGCCTGTAGGATCACACAGGCTATGTAGCTGCCATGCGGACACAATAGATCCTCCCACCTTAAGAAGGAGGGCTGCGACACCAAGGCCACTGCTGTGGAGCTGTACAGTATGTGTAGTTGTCAATCAAAAAAAGGTGATTGTGTTTGGTCTCTGTGTGTTTTCAGATGCAGGATTTGTGCGCACAAAAGACGCTACATTTGTGCGCCCCCGCACCATGCACGCACACACGCTTCAAACAAGGTGGTGGTCAAAATCAGAGCCAGAGTTTAAACCATTAGCAGCGATATACCTTGTTGTTTTGGAAGAAGATCTGAAGAGTTCTCCTGGACAGAACTGAAATTGGTCCAAATACAAAAGGATGCACTAGGACAGTGTTTCTCAAACTTTTTCAGACGAAGGACCACTTAACCCATAAAAAAAACACTCACGGACCACCTAACTTTACATAGCCCCCAAAACAATATGCCCACTTCAACAGTTCTCAAATTACAGATCGTTAGAGTTCAGTGTGAACACTAGAGTTGCACCAAAACGGCCCTGAAGAGGCTGGTCACAGTTCTGCTTCGGTCGAACTCTGGTGCGGTCCGTTTGTTAGGCCACACGGCCGGACCTCCATCTGCTCCAACTCCCTGGTGTATTACAATTGGGAGTCATCTAAACATGACGTACCATGCGTCGTCATGGAAACGCGTCACTCCGCCAGTTGCGTGGTGTTTGGACCAGAGCAAAAACAAACATGTGTGAACGTGAACCGTACTAGCTGAAAAACTGTCAACAACACACCTCTGTCGCAGGCGGTTTGAAACGCTGTACATTTTAAAACGTGACGTGTGAACATGTGACCTGGCGGACCGCTCGGGGTCGCTCACGGACCGCTCTTTGAGAACGGCAGCACAACGACATGCTGTGATGGAAATGATATCAAAATATGGAGATTCAAGCTGCTGCCAGAGCCCCGCCGCTGCACTTTGCTGACTTTGTGATATCTTGTGACATAAAGTGCTCAGACATGCATCCAACTGCTTTATATACCCATTTTAAAGGTTTTCATTGCAGCTTTTCCCCCCATTGTCTCAGTTGTGATTGGTTGGGTAAAGTCTCCACCCTCCTCTTGGCCTGTGGCAGTATTTGGAAGAATACTACACTGCATGGAACCAATGCCAACACTTTGTTAAGCTGCTGGCTGCTCTCAGGTACACTGTTACAATAAGGTGTCGATGTAATGTACATGGTCACGTGACGTGAACACCGCTGTTTTGCTGAGTGTTTGTTTTTACGGCTGGAAAAACAACCTATCAAATAACCTGAACGGTGGTTTGGAAAGTTTAACTTATAGATTATACTCTACCTGCTCAATGAGTGTCTGTGTTGGGGCTTGTCAGCTGGCAATTAATGTTTCCACAATGTTAGGAAAAACACTGCACTGTACCCTGCTGAGGCTGTCACTGCTACATGCTTGTTTCCTTTCACTTGGATAGTGTGTGTGGATATCTCAAACTCCCCTTTGCTCCTTGAAATGTTCTGAGGAGAAACCAAATAAAAAGATTAGTGGTTTAGGAAAAGACTTTCCATTCTGCAGAGGTTTTCTATTTAAAGCCCAGACTGTGTCCATGAGATGTAACACCTAAGGGAAATTTAAATATGGCGCAGGGTCCTCAAAAAGACACAACTGCTGCTGTCGGGCAGAGGTTTAGGATTATTTCACTGTCTCTCACTAAACAGCTGCATCTTTGGCTAAATTGCACATAGACGCACAGCATGCTTTCCTGTGTATCTCATGTATTTCATTTATCCCGCATAGATGATGAATATCGAATTTGACAGAGCAAAGAATAGCAGGACACGGGAGAAAAATAAGACTAGAAACAATACAATATAAAAATGATGAAGTAGTTGTGCAGTTTGTGCATAGCAATCTGTCTTGAGGTTTACAGACTGTGTGCTGTGAGAGAGAGAGAGACCTGGTAAAGGGACAAACAGGGAAGATAAATACTTCTCCCCTGGACTATCAGACCTGAAATACATACATACATGATCATTCATGTACCTGAGTTTGTCTGATCTTGTGTAAACAGGAAGCAGACAGTAAGCTATAGGTAAGGAATAGCAAAGACAGACAAATGCAGAAAAATAAACTCAGCAAAGACGACAAGGTCAGTAACACCTGTACGTCTTTATCCATGTTGCTTCACCACTGGTAGTCGAGGCTAATAAGCCCTGACCCGGGGTTATCTGTGTGTCTGCATCATCGTTTTCAAAGATCCCAGATTGCAACACAATCCTAGACTTTTTAAACTAAAAAAAAAAAACCAATCCTGCAGTGTTTCTTCAGTGTCTCTAGAGTTGATGCTTTGGCCACCACCAGCTTGTAACACACTGATGGAAAACCCTGAATGGACCTTATCATTATCATATCAAACCGTATCATGTCACTGAACAAAGATTTACTTAAAATCATCCAGGGAAGGATGCTCGGGAATCACTTTCATGGTGTGCAGCAGCGGTGCACAGATGTTGTAGTTCCCTGACAGTAACTGCGCTGTTGTAGACCAGCCATTTCCTGCTGTGTATCTCTGACTTTGCATCTCGTTCATAGCATAAAGAAGACCCAGCTCTGTGAAGATGAGCTTGTTTATATAATTATGGATGGTTGACCTTCTGGTCATCTGTTTCCACATGTGGACGTGGAGTTGGAAGACGGTTCATGGTAGTATGTCATGAATCTACAGTGAGAAGGATGAGAAAGATCCTGTCAGGAAACGTTTTCTTGTGCTCTGTCCAGTGTCATCAAGTCATCAAGTCTGTAAAATGACAAAAAAATGTTTGTAAAGCTGAATAAAGCCGTCAAACATGCACAATATGCAAATTATCTATAGTGTACAAATCACTTAAGGGAATTTATTTAAACTTTCTCATTTCTGTCATCGGTCTGTTTAATTTATATTCTGTGAGTCAGCAGTGTAAACATGGTTCACAGTCCAGCTCAGCCCCTCCCTTGAGCCACACAAGCAATATTAACTGAAGCTTCCTTATGTCATGTTTTATAATTTGTTGTATTTATTTGATGCACTTTACTTCTCCCATATGGTGAAACTCACTATGGTGCATTGGTAAACGTATGCCCTGCTCCTCTCTCTGTTGCCATCTCAGTGGAGAAGTGTTGTATCTGCAGCCTTTTGCTACTTTATTGGGTCTGTGTCTGTTTCCCTTTGGAAGATGAAATTTAGATCTGAATTGAAATATATTTGTTTCTGCTTGTTAGTTTGAGAAGATAAAGCTGTATAATAAACACATGATTTACTAGACAATTTACCAACAGCCCAGTCTCTGAGCTCCTGTACAAACACATCAACACTACTCAATAGAAATAAGTACATATGCATGAAAATAGACATAAGGGCACAGTGTGCTTTAAGATTTTTAACATAACAGGATGTGAAGTGCATATTTTACGACATGCTGTCACTTGTGTTTCTATGTCCGTTTGTGGAGATGTGAATTTGAGTTACTGTTATTAGCAAAACAGCACTTTGTGTGTTGAAGTGGAACCTGTACCGGCTGTACTTTTGCTGATAAACCCAAACTCACCTCTCCACAAACAGACATAGAAACACCGATAACAGGAAGTATGCTGCTGTTCCAATTGCAAATAGACCTGAGGTTCTTGGAAGTCCAGACTACTACTGAGTTTGTGAAGTTTGAACTTCCCAAGTGGAGATATGGTGTACTCTGCTGGGAAACGTCTATAGTCTTGTCAGGACTTGATATACAGCAAGATAATGCATGTTTGGTGCATTTTGGATGCCATACACCACACAATCCATGCAAGGGTTAGAGGTTTCTCCTGAGCGGTGTGTGTATGTGTGCAACTTTTATTATCATCATCATCCATGTTGTTATTTTTATTGTTGTATTAATTCCTGTTTTGTAATTATCACACGTCTTCGTTGTGCAGTCCCTTTAGGGGTCCGAGGCCCAGATCGGGAGTTTCTGTTGTCAGCTGGGCTCAGGTTCTACCTTTGATTGGACCAGTTAATGGATGAAAAGCCAGAGAACATTTAGTCTGAGGTCAGAGTGACTGCAGGTGAGAGCAGCTGTCACACTCTGTCAAGGGAGAAGCACATTTGCACTTAAAGAAGCTGCTGGATGAGCTCAGCAGATTGTTGCCCACACAGAGTTAGTGCAGGAGAGGTGGACAGAGGGGGAGGTCAAAAAAAAAAAAGTAGGAGGGAGGTAGGAGTCAACTGGTATCTGAGCACACACACACACACACACACACACACACAGTGAGAGAGAGAGAGGCAAGCTGCAGCAAGCACGGCTTCACCTACTCATGTCTTCTGAACGCCCCCCTCCCATTTCCTCCCCCTCCTTCCTTATACGGCCAAGAAAGACAGACGAAGCAGCCAGGCGGCTCCCTCCTCAACCTTTATTTGTCTGTTTACAGAGGAAAACAAAAAGTTGTCAAAGGCTGGACACTTTTTTTTGTGTGTGTGTGTGTGAGACCTTTTCATTCCCACAGTGCTTTGGGAGTGGTTGGTCAACCTGGGGAGCTGGTGCCCTTGTTGCCTGCTTCCAATCAACCCGCCAGCTGCAGGCTGTGGTATTGAAGAATTTTTGATTTCCTGCACACACACTTTCCCACCAGCGTGCACACACACGGGCTTGCACACAAACACTGTCATACCCCCTGTTTTCAGAAGTGGGCAACTCAAAGCAGAGAGGGCTGTGTGTGTGTGTGTGTCCGTGTGTGTGTGTGTGTGTGGAGGAGCTGCTGGTCCCAGCTCTGTGTGTAGCTGTGAGGCCCAGGCTTCATGGCACACTTGAGTGCAATTGGAGTTCTGTACATAAAGTGTGGTTTGTTTCTGTTCTGCTGCAGACGTCGCCCAGAACAAAAGAGCTGCTTCAAACTTATACAGTATGTGCAGTCCATGTGCAGGCTGAACATACCGGCAGTTAGTTCAGTGTTGTGCACTAATGTTGTCATTGGTGGGATGAATTTAAGTTGGTTAAAGAAAATACTACTGCATGAAACTCAGAGTTATGTGGTGAATCGTTCACTCTGAGCACATAAACTGGCAATAAACAGGTAATAAGATTGAAGATTTACACTGACCTTTCACAGTGATGTTTTAGCGTGGTTTAAGACAACGTCGAGGATGTACAACTGTTTCAAGTTTCCAGGGATGATACAATTGCAGTTTATCTTAAAGTTTATTTTAGTCAGACTTTTGACATTAACACGGTGGGAAATCACTTTGATTCATCACGCAGCTTTTGTGATTACTTAAAAAGCTCTTTTGTTAAGACAAGTCTCCTTAGTGAAGTTTCCAAGTATCCAAATATTCCTTTGCTTTGTGGGAGGTGAGGGTATGGCATGTGGTTCTTTACAGTCATTCAGTCAGAATGAGGAAAAAAAAAAAGTATGAATCAAGCTGCATTCTTTAGGAACAACGAGTGTATATGAGTCGTTCTCAGAAAAATAAGGAAAGAACGGCATCAGGCGAAGTGCAGCAGAGCAAGCTGCAAGCTTAGCACAATCATCAATGTTCAACCTTGTGCAGTCCAATAAATCTAATATCCATTTGTAATGAATGAGTCTTGTGTTTGTGTAGATGCACAAACAACTGCGATTGTGTTACAAGCAGCACCAGCGGTCTGACAGGATAATCGCTCCCTGTCCTGGGTGTTGTAATAAGGTTTAACTTGATTTCACATGGAGGGCCTTTTAAACGTATGCAGTTGGGGCGTGAAGGCGGCTCTGCTGCAGCAGTGGAGCCTGACCAGAAGACAAAAATGATCTGTCCTGTGAGCGTTTGTTGCTGAGACAGATTTAAAATACAGTTAATTTCCTCCTGATCTGTTGCAGTGATAAATGCCTTTTTAATGTAAATGCTCCGTCTCCTTTCTCAACGGTCGCTGGTGTTACAGATGTGCAGCAGTATTAAATAGATATATAATCTTTGTTTCCTGTTTTGGTAATAATTGATCAAGATAAGCGTATTAGCACTCTGAGCAGTAACTCGCCGCGAGCGTTGCAAGAGTTCCTTTGAATGTCGGTGGCTCCTCAGGAGGACTGGGGCGCCTGCCAGCATCCACTGCCAATTAGTCCTTTTTATTTGTTTAAGTTTTGCTGGACCAAGACGCAGCAGTTCGACATTCCACTTGGCTGCTCCTTGAAGCTGCGGAGGATGTTTCTGATTGAAGTTCAGACGGGAGTCTTACTGTTTCCACTGTACTCCACACTTCACCATGTCTGTAGACACGTTGTTGGACGATCCACAACAATTGTGATCAGACATTCCAGGCTGAAGATGAAATGGCATGATGACAATTGGTTATGTGTGTTTTTTTCCTCTGCGATGTGTAGCCTCTTTGTTTGCATTGACGTGTTTTGTGTGGGCTACAACAGCAGCCTCAGCATCAGGTACTGTGCTGGTATTTCTGCCAAAAGCACAAGTTGATTATTTATCCTTTTTGATCAGGGCTTTAATTGATGTGGACAGTTTTAGGTGCATTCACTTTAGCCTAGTGAAAGAGCCTATTGATGCTGCACAGCGAGTGTGGGGCCGCGGGTCAGAGCCTTGGCATGGTGAATAACAGCTTCAGCAATAGACACTTTGTCTCTATCTCTTGCAGCGCAGCGCTGCCCCAGGCCAGGCCTTGCTCCACCAGTGCCCTCAGGGGCAGCAAGGACTAATCTGCCTCCCTCAGAAACCCCCCGACACATGGGCCGCCTGCTGCAGGCCTGTCATTCTGTACAGTAAGAATCTAACCCCTCTGTTGTCCTGTAACTGGGGCATGTGCCAAGTAGGGCAGTGAAAAAAACATTTTCACATCACACACTTAAAGTGTTCCTGTTAACTTTAACAAAAAAGGTTTTGTGATGATGCTAACGAGTTCAACCCCCCAGTAAGAATCACATGACCGCAGTTAGAAGTGTGGTCATGCTGTTATCGTCACAGCTTCTACCACCAAGTAGTGAACTTCCTCTCCCACAGCAGGCGAGTGGCCCTGCCCAGTGAGGAAAGCCTGAGTGACTGATGTCTTCTTGTGGCTCTTAAATTAAAATACGTCAGATTATTAAACTAATAATGTTTTAGGCTCCAGCAGTGGTGGTTGTGTGTGAGGGTTGACTTTCTGTAGGCCTAATCTTGTTAATCAGTTGTAAAAAGTTTCACTGGAGGCGAAAGATTTCCTCCTAACATGTCATCTGAGACAATGTTTCCCCTAGTTTGTATTTACAGTAGAGGCTCTCCTCCTTTTGTCCAGTCACACAATGTCAAACTTTCTATTGGTTTTGGAGACTCAAAGACTTTTTTTATATTGATGGAAGTGGTCAGAAATAAACAGATGGATGGTTTTCTCTTTATATAGGCTGGCTTTTAGTTTAGTGTATAGAATTTGAAGTTCATCTCATCAGACTTCAGGTTTCTCTCTCTCTCCTCCTTGCAGCTGCTGCTTTACTATTGACAGTAGCCAAACAGCTCCTCCTCCTGTTATCAGCTACAGACTGATGTTTTGCAAAGCTGATTTATGACTTTTCAGCTCTGACATTACACATCTTCATATCCCAGATAAGACAGAGGCTTAGCTGCCCTGATACACACTCATTGGCTGTGTTCGAAACCACATACTCCATACTACATACTTCCATACTGCATACTTCCATACTCCATACTACATACTAATCGATCATACAGTATGCAGAGCGTTCACACTGCTGCGTACTATGATAACCCACAATGCATTTCGCTCCTGCCCGAGCCGAAATCAGCCGCCCTGAAGCTGATTTCACTTAAGCTCTAAACTCTGTAAATATATAACTTCAGCAACATTTGAAATATTTTCAGGCGAGAAAGTACTACTTCGTATCCCCATGGTGTTGAAAAAATGACAAAATAACACCTATTTACAATTTTAGTCGGACGAAGTCGGACTTCTCTGGCGTTAGTAAAACCAGCCGTAGTGAGCACTGTACTTCCGGTTTCTGTGTCAAAATAAAGCACCCGTTGCAATTGACCATAAAGAAAGCCGTTACAATGACGTCAGTGCTCTTACTTTATAAACAGGAAGTGAACCTGTCCCCACTGTGGCTAGCTTGGAAACGTCGTTTGGACCGACCTGGTGCTCCTCCTTCTCCGTTCTTTTTTTTTTTTTTTTCGCGGCAAGGAAGAGGCGGTCCTTGACGTCACGTTGCGTTGCATCTTGGGTAGTTTGAGTATGAGTAGTGACCTCATGATGTATACTCAACATTTCGGCCGAATCTAGTATGCATCCGGGAACTTCTCGCCTACTGCAAATCGCATACTGCGCAGTGTGAACATACTGCATACTCAAATCGTTAGTATGAGTAGTACGAGTAGTAGGAGAAGTATGCGGTTTCGAACACAGCCTGTGTCTTCCTGGCCCAAAAGGCCAGTGTGATATTGAAGCAGACTCTTGGCTTTTCATTATCACAACGTTTTCAAAGTGTCTGTAAATTTAACTCTGGATTGTTTCAGGCTCCACTTTCTTCGTATTCAGTATTTACATGGCCATCAAGAGACGTCTCTCTTGTTCTTCCACTCTGCATCAGACTTGATTGGTAGAGCACAACAAGGTGTGTTTCATGTGTCCCAATTTAGAGGGAGACCTCTGAGGCTAATATTCTGTAATAATGATTGGAGCAGGAAATCACAGATGGCCAGTTTATCTGTGAATATTAGCTATTGTCAATAAACTAGTTTATATGTTGTTGAGTATCAGTATCAGTATCAGTTTCAGTGAGGGTGGACTAAAAGTTAGAAACATGTTAACAGCATGCATTAACAGTGTTGGATAAGGAGGTTGAGATGATTTGCAGATAAACTGGGGTAAAAGACACGTTTTACTATTTTACAACATTTAGCTTGGATCTGTAGCTGTCAATGTGGTGCTATGGTTAAAATGGCACGTAATTGTCCTTTAGGGCACTGTCATATCCTGGTCATAGAGCTCAGCTGATTTCTTTGTGTGCATTTTTGTCCTGTTGTTCTACTACAGTGTGTTGTTCTACATATAGCAGGGTAAAGGTGCTCTGATAAGAACCAGCAGCAGCAGCAGCAGCACTACTGTTTGGCCCCTTCTCTTCCTAATGAGTGAACACAAAAAAACATGTGCAGGCGTTTACACTTTGAGAAACATATCCATAACTCTATTGATTTAATCTTTTAAAGACACAGAGACTGTTTGACATGCTTCACCTGCCTTAACCAAAAAAAAAATCTATGAATTGGCTCCAGATTGTCCAGAGCTCAGCTGCCAGGCTCTTAACAGGATCCAGGAAAAGAGGCCACATCACAGAGGTTTTAGCCTCCCCACATTGGCTCTCAGTACATTTCACAACTGACTCAGATCCTACTATTACCTGGTGACTGAGGTTTAACAGAGGCAGACTGTGGCATGAGCTGTCCCCGGGGATCAGGTCATTAGAAACAACTTTAAACCTCCCCTTAAAATGTTAATTGCAGAGCATCCCCTTATTTTATTTTAATTTAATTGGCTAATATGGCTGCACAGTTAATGAAAATGAATTATAGATGGCTAGATTGCCTTTATTGTCACTGAAAAGATTTCAATGAAATTTACACTGCCACCCCACCGTGGTACAACATATAACATATAATAACATGTAATAACAGAAGACAAGATAAGGAAATAGTCATAAAAACATTATTTGTCCTTGGGGTAACTGTTCAGCTCCTTAATGGCACAAGAATTAAAACATATGTCAAAATTGCAACATGATGCAATATCCAAATCCCAGTAGCTGCAAAACAAATGTGTCATGTTGTTTTAAATCATATCCTCCAGACATAAGGGAACACATTTGTTTGGTACAACATTCAACAGGAATCACGTCATGTTTTATTTTCTCTGTGAAACCAACATGAATGACCCGTCCAACTGAAGCCATGACAAAACCGAATTGCAATATCCACCCAAATAATCGAATGATGACTGCGACAGACTACATTTGCTAATACTGAATTTTAAATTATTTTGGTTTTGTTGGCTGTTAAGACCTGCATGTTTTATTTTGCTGCCTTTGTAAAGTACTTTGTAACGTGTTTTAACGTGGTGATCTATAGATAAACGTTTTTAGCACTGTATTATCACATTATACTACAAACATGGAGCACAGGAACACGGAGATAAACGCTGCACAGTCCCACTGTCGTTTTAAACATGAATTTCAAATCAACTAGCGAGTTCCGCTGTCTGCAGAAAGCATGATGCTGTTCTGCCCCTTGGGAAAGTTTCTCTCTGGTCAACCAGGGGTAAGATTGATGTTCCTTAGATTTATGCGTGTGAGACAATCAGGAGGGGAAAAAAAACGTATGCAGCTCTGCAGAAATAAAGCAGTGATTGTTGGGAACAAACTGTTCTGCAGAGCTGTGTAGCGTTCTTTATCCGGACCAGGCTACTGGTTTGACCTCTTCTCTCCTTAATGAGTGAATGTTGATGTTTAGGATCGGTTGGAAAAGCTGGTTTTCACAGTTGTCGGTCAGAGAGGGTTCTGCTCCCTCTGCTACTCTTTTTAGTATGAGGAGGAGGAAGGTGTCTAAAATCAATGAATCTTTTAAATACATAAAAAAGTTCTGAAATCTGAACAGATGACCTCAAATGTCCGATGGTCTTGTAGAGGGGAGTTGCAGTAGATGAGGAAGTTACAAAACACATAATTCAGCTGATAGGAGGATGTGAAGCTGCCCCTTTTAAAAAAACACAGTTGGATTCTGTGTGATTCTTTTATTGCATGAAAAATATACACAGTTTTTCTTATCAGTGTTTTCTTTATTCCATTTCAGAAGATGTTCAAGATGAAGGCGACTTGCTGCCACAACTGACGCCTCAGTGCACTGAACAGAACAAGCAGTCCTGACCTGGCAACATACGAATGGCCCAGGGAAGCCACCAGATTGACATTCAGGTTTTGCATGACCTGCGCCAGAAGTTCCCTGAAGTCCCAGAAGGTGTTGTCTCCCAGTGTGTTCTGCAGGTAAAGCCAGATTCAAAACTACAAATCCAAGCCAAAACCAGGGCGTTATTAAAAAGGATGTTACAACTAGGACTGCTTCTGAATGACACTAAACTCTCCTGAATACTTTTCTCTCTCTAGATCTATATTCAAAGCTGCTAAGAGCAACATTTATACCATTTTGTCCACCCAATTTAGCATTTCCAGGCAGGTTCTTTTAAAGGGTGAAACCCCCCTAAAATATGCACTCCACTTATTGTACACTTCCAGTCCAGTTTGTCTTTCTCAGAGGCCACTCAGAACTGCAGGGAGCAATGTAATCACATGCAGCTACAAAGCACACACACACAGCCAAAGGGCAGAGAGAGTGACTGCTTGCTGCTGTGCAGGGTAGTTATGTTAATGTAGTTAACTCTTTCATCCCTGAGTGCAGTGTACACTGTGTGGTGTTTTTGCTTAGACTGCTGCCTTATGATTGCCTGTTGGATAAATCCCTGAATACACAGGTGTATGGGTGTTGGTAATAAAATGTTTAGTGAGTGTAGGACTCATTTGTTGTGCTTTTTTCTTTACAATTCATAAACTATTTTGCTATTTTGACAGCTTGAGCAATTGTTAAATATCCAGATTTAAAGAATCATCATCAAATTCATGTTATCTGTTTATTTTAAAGAGATGGCTCAACATTTTGGCAAATTGGCCTATTGCCATAATCCCTATAGTTTTAGGAGTAGGTTCATTACCTTTAATTGTTGTTCTGGAGTTGTTGGATTGTGTATTTGATGGGTTTGATGAGGGAAACCAAGAAATCCCATCAGCATCTGTAGCGTAGCTCTGAGCAGCTCGCGGCTCTGCTCCGCCGTTTTAAAAAACAGCTTGCAGCGACAAATAAAGGTAATGAGCCTACTGCTAAAACTATAGGGATTATGGCAATGGGCCAATTTGCCAAAATGTTGATTTATCCCTTTAATATTGGCCAAAATGTTTTTTTTATCAGAACATTTAATTCATAAAGCTTCTCTGTCTCTCTCTCTCTCTCTTTCAGAACAACAACAACTTAGACGCCTGCTGCGAATATTTGTCCCAGGTCAGTCCGGGCTACCTGTACAGTGAAGAAGGAAGCTTTTCAGACGACCCCAGCTTCAGGCTCCGTAATCACATGACCCAGTTGAACCTGGGCCCGCAGTCTCAGAATGTGCACGTGGCCCCGGTTCGGGACGGCCTGAGAATGAACGGCAGTCGGACTCTGGCCCACAGCCTGAGTGACGGGCCCCTCCAGACGAGCCAGGCCCCCAATAGTGACTTCTTTCAGCAGGAGCCTCAGTCAGCCCCAGTGCAGGTGCCGTCCAGCCTCAATGTGTTTGGCGTGATGGAACCCACGCGCAAACCGCAGCCTCCGCAGCACCTCGGACTTTACCCTCTGGGTGTCAAAGGAACGACGATGGGCGCCCAGCAGACGCCGCGCTTCAACCCCATTACAGTGACGCTAGGACCCAACATCCAGCCGGGCCGCAGCACCCCCACTTCTTTGCACATACACGGTGGGCAGTCGGGCCTGGGCAGCCCACAGGGTAACTCTATCTACATCAGGCCCTACGTCAGCCAGCCCGGTACGACCCGGCAGAACCACCACCCGGGGAGCAGGGCCCAGTACAGCCCCACTTCGCAGCCCCCGCAGCAGATCTACCAGATCTCCCACCCCTCCTCTGGCTCCTGGTCCGGCCCTCAGCACCCCTCCTCTTCACATACCTCACAGCACCCGACCCAGGGCCACCAGACCTCTCACGTCTACATGCCGATCAGCTCGCCCACAAACCCCCAGGCGCCCTCCTTTCTGCCCTCCGGGAGTCAGGCCTCTTCCTCCGGCGTATCCTCGTGCTCCTCCTCCTCCTCTTCTTCTGTCATGCCCACCTCCTCCACCATCAGCCAGTACAACATCCAGAACATCTCCACCGGCCCGCGGAAGAATCAGATAGAGATCAAACTTGAATCTCCTCAGAGGAGCAACTCCACAACCACAACAGCTGTGCTGCGAACAAGTAGTGGCCCCCGTACGTCCTCGACCTCCTCCTCCTGTCCTTCCTCTTCCTCCTCCTCAGCCGGGGTGCCCACTGTCCCCACCACACCTCTGTCCATCGGATGTCCTGGTCTGAGCCGCAGCCAGCCCACTGTTTACATCTCTGCCAGCCCGCCTACTGCTGCTACCACCCCCTCTGAGGAGGCCATCGTGGCCTCAGCCGGCTCCCGCTCCCAACCCAAGTTTTACATTTCTGCCAACGCCTCCAGCGACGACGGTGGGAGTAGGAACCCTCCCACAGTCTACATCTCAGCCAACCCCCCCTTGCAGGGGCCCTCGGGGCCCAGGAACATGGGAGGCCAAGTGAGCATGGGCCCAGCCTACATCCACCACCATCCACCTAAGTCTCGTACCTCCGTGGGAGGGGGAGGCACGGCTTCGTCGCCCCGCGTGGTGGTGACTCAGCCCAACACCAAATACACTTTTAAAATCACCGTGTCCCCCAATAAGCCCCCAGCT
Organism: Trachurus trachurus; assembly: GCF_905171665.1. Classification (NCBI taxonomy): domain Eukaryota; kingdom Metazoa; phylum Chordata; class Actinopteri; order Carangiformes; family Carangidae; genus Trachurus; species Trachurus trachurus. The sequence goes on along the minus strand of NC_139910.1, from coordinate 18,431,304 downwards.
GTGTCCCCCGGAGTAGTCTCGCCTACTTTTGAGCCCAACAACCTCTTAAGCCTACCCTCAGACCACCACTTTGCAGAGCCAGACCCCCTCCATCTCTCAGACCCGCTGTCGCCACACAGGGAGAGGCCGAGCGAGCCTCGCAGACTCAGCATGAGTTCTGATGATGCAGCGTACACACAAGGTGAGCAGCACTGACTATCACTGTGATATTAATCTCTTTTATTCCCCAATGAAAATAAATGCACAAGGACTTTGACAGAAGACTAAATACTTTTTGACTGTTTAGTCTTAGTGACTTGTTCTTTTTCCTTTTACCACATTGGCATTAATAAATTGGCAGATGATTTTGCCAGATCTTAAAGGTTGAGCCTGATCCACACTGAACACACTCTAAATTAATGCTATGTTGACAAACATGTTTGGCATTAATGTCAACATTCGTGCCACCGGAGTTGTCAGATGACAAATGAATCCACTTGTGCAAAAACAAAACATGAATTTATATTGGTAACACTTTATGTGCACACTACTTTATTAAGCATTAGTTCAGCATTAAATACTGAATTCATCATTTATATGTTTTACTCATCATTGATAAGCACTAACTGTAATATAAACTACATACTAATGAGTATTCATGTATTATAAATGAAGAATTCAGTATTTATTAATGCTTAACTAATGCTTAATAGTGTGTACTTATTATAGTATTATATATATATATTAAGTGGCTGTGTTACCCTTATATTTTATGATTTCACAATCACCCTGCATCAGTGACGCAGTAGTATGACAGCAGAGTGAGTAAGTGCATCACCAGGTGGAAAAAAAACAAGTTAGCGTTACATTGTAAGCTTGATTGTATTGGTGAATGTGAATGTGTAAGAGACTTAGCTTAATTTTTCAGAATGAACTTTTTTCTTTTCTGTTATTTCATCCAGCTCTATCAAAGGGAAACGTCAGCTAAGAAGTAGTGTAATGCTAACATTAGCTGTTGTGCAGCAGTGGTAGCTCATGGGTTATGGAACATGTTTTTTAATGTTGACATATTGGTCTTTGGGTTTTCATCATCTGTCGTCTTTTCTCTTGTTCATTGATCAGGAAATGGTCAAATAGAAACAATATGTCAGATTCTCCATATAGATATAGACTGTATAACGTGCAGCTTTGAACGCTGCAGTACAAAATGGTCCTTTCAGCATTGAGCTTCAGAGCTGTGTGAATTATGTTCTATATATTCTAAATGTATATCCCTTTGGCGCTTACTTGCACAATGTTCATCTCTGCCTTTCCGCCAGTGTGTTTACAATGCTTGACGTGTTGTAATGTTGTGAGCTGGTGTCTTGTGGCTATTTTCACAAATCAGGCTCTTACTGTATGCCCGCAGGCTTGTGAACACATACTTTAGATAACGAGTCAGCGCCCACAGTTCGGAGTAAGCAGACAAAAATGTCCAAAAATTGTCTGCATTGTGAATCCTCCATCCAGTCGGTCTCCAATGTCTCATTGAAAGTATTTACTTCGCCCTTTATTGGTTGTTTTGTAAATGTCAAGTGGCTAAAAAGGGTGCACTTCCTCTATAGCTGCATTGTGCACAGTGAAGCTTTTAGAACTATTTTAACAATAAATCACACTATCCAAGTTTTGTGCTACCAGCTGTAGGCCTAAATGCTTTTTCCACTCCATTCTGCCAAGAAAGTCATTTTACTATAAAAGTATACTGTGTGGTTTTAAAAGACACTTACCATAACATCTCCTGTAATGTAATTGTGGAGCCAAACTGTGTATACTCGCTGTCTCTAATGTTCAGTCAGGATAGAAATACTGCTTTTCATGTCCATCTCCTTTGGGCAGATAAAAGCAAAGGTGACTAGCTGTGTGATGACGGTAGTGTGAGTCCTCCACACTAAATGCTGTGTTTGCTCCATTAGCCTCGGAGACTGGTGGATTCTGTAGCGTGAGTCAAATGTGTCAGTGTGCACTGCTGTTTCCTTTTTTGGGCTTTTGATTATATTACGCGTGAGTCACCGGCTGTGGCTCCTGCTCAGCAGTGACTACGAACCGAGAGGGGCTTCGCACTGTGCTCGCTGCCTGCTGACCCTCGTGAACCAGTTTCCCCCCTTGTTTTATCTGCTTTGACTGGGAAGACACGTGTTTTACTGATAAACATTCAGGGTTTTTACCTGATGCACCTGTCACCACTTAGAACTGCACCAAGTAAATATGAAGCCTCTTCCTTTTTGGCAGCAGAATCACTTATTGTTTTAATCAAATGCATTTGGCCTTTCAGAGTGTGACACAGAAGCCAGGTGCATAAAACTGTCGATTTTCTGACTAAATCTATGCACAAAACCAGATTTTTTTTAAATTCAATTTTTCTGTTAGAACTACAAGGTCACGTGTTCACATGGGATTTTGCTTCATAAATCTCACTCATTGAGAAATTGGGTGCATGTGCATGAGTCTCATTACCGCTCGTACACCACCAGGAAATGGTGACACTGTCTCAGCCACATGTTCAGGCACAGAAAGAAAGATGAAAAAGAAGAACCATATCACCAATTGCGAAACATAGGTAAAAACATGCATCAGTTTACTTGATATTTGCAGTGATTGTAAAGTTTGTTTTACGACACTGACTGGCTTTCAGACTGTGATTAGTAAATACTGAAATATTGTGAGATGGTTTGCAGAATGATCCTCTATAAAAAAAAAAATCAGGATATTAAACATTGCTCAAGGAAACTAATCATTATTTCTGCTCATGAAATGTACAGTAAAATAGTTTTTGCTGTGCAAACAGGTAAAGCCTATAATGATAGTAAATGAAGCTCTGTGAAGTTTGTTATTTTATTCTATTATATTATGAGTCACACAGCTTATTCAGTGTTTTCACTTCACGGTAACTCGGATCATTACTCAACGCATGGTGAAATGAATGTGTGAAGTGACACATTCTGTGTTCATAAATACCAGTTTGTGCATCTGTCCCTTGTTACTAAAAGACATAATCCTTCTAATTCTGTAGGAACTCCTGCTGGAGTTTTTTTCTAAATGTGTTGTTTGTCTAGTTTTGAAAAGATCTCCTACCAGACGGCATTTCTATCGGAAAAACCTTCATTCATACTAACAGACGCAGAAACACACATCCTATAATTATTTATACACTGGACAATGTATGTGCCAGTGTAAAGAGGAAGCAGGTTGTCTCCTGTGCAGCTGGTTGCTTAGTCTGTAACTCTGGACTGTAGAAATGAATGTAGTGGATGTAGTTGTTAGTTAATATCTAAAAGGTTCACTGAATAATCTGGTAAATATCTTGATGTCTCCCTGGTTCCCCAATCTAAAAATCGAACTGAAATTTTTTTGGGGAAAGAAGAAAAGATCCTGCATCTGCACTTTTAACTGGAGGTAGAGTATGGCAGCTCTGATTCCTCCTCCAGTCCAGCCCTGTCCCGGGGTCACTGGGCAAAATACTCAGCACAAATAACCCCTGTGGAAAGTGCAGTATGCAGATGCTTTGGATGAGTCACAAAGCTGAGTTGCAGTCCTTATTAGAGATGACCGCACACTGTCTTTAATCATTGATGAGCAGAAAACTTGCCAGCACATCACAGAGTCATAGTATGAAAAATATTTACCACAATCTTTCTTTTTTATTTCCGAGTTCACACTTTCATTTAGTCAGTTCATGCTCTTTCACTGAGTGAGCAGTTCAGCAGATCAGTGTTTAGCTGCAGGTGACAGGAAACTCTGTGGATCTTTTCTCCTACCTGTGTTTGTGTGTGGCAGGGCAGAGTTGTGGATTGTTGAATGCGTGTGTGTGTGTGTGTGTGTAGGAGGTGTTACAACAAGTCATCAAATACTGGAAATGTGATGAATTATGGGAAACGTGTTGTAGAGACAGGCAGAGATCATCCTCCTGGTTAAGGCTCTGTATTGAACACTACATTCTGCAGCAGTCTGCCAACCGGGATAAGTCTGATCTCTTCATCCCACCACAGTAGGTGAGGAAACATACAAATGGAGAACAATGAGCAAACTGTGTGATTCCTGTCTCTGTTTGTGTGCACAGGGAATTATGGCCAGAACTGGTTTGACTGGTGTTTGGAGAAACCGTGTGGTTTTCACAGCCACCTTGCTTGAAAACATTTTCATCAGCTCAGTTTTCTCTTTTGTTCCTTTCTTTAATCTACATTCAGTGATCACTGGAAGTTTTCAGTATAATAATGCTCATAATAATTAACTAGAAGTTTGGTTTTATTCATTTATTTTCCTCCTGTGTGACTATTTCTAAATTATGTTTGCAGTTTCTGTAAAGTTGATCGAAACGGCGTGAATAGCGCAGAGGAAACTAACTATTTTGTCCGTGTGCTTCTTCCAGCGTTGTTGGTCCATCAGAAGGCCCGAATGGAAAGGCTGTGGCATGAGTTGGAGCTGAAGAAGAAGAAGCTGGAGAAGCTAAAAGAGGAGGTCAATGAGATGGAGAACGACCTGACCAGGAGACGGCTGGAGAGATCCAACTCAGCCTCCCAAATTCCCTCTGTACGCTTTGTTCACCGTTTATTCATTTCTTTTACAGCAATTTAATACTTTTAAATTGTTATTATGTATTTTCTTGTCATTTTGCATGATAGTAACAGTTGAAGGGCAGACAGGATATCTAATGCCACGAAGGTGAATAGATAAAGTGGTCATGCGGAGATGGCAGTTACATCAACACCTCTTGTACACATTATGAACAGTAGCCATGAGATCATAGAGCTGATTGTCAAATACTCAGCTAACACAAGCCAGAATCAACAGATGAATCAATTTAAAAACCAAGTGCATTGTGGTTTTGTCAGCAGTTAACTTGGTAATGTCTGTGTCATCAGACAAGTTCTCCATAACTGCAGAGAAATGTTTTTTTCCTTAATACTGAAAGATAAAGGCAATCTGGGTCACGCTGCCAGTCTTGGTTTCTGCTCCTACACCCTGAAACTATGTTGATTACAGGGTCTGTTTATTACTTGGCTGATATCTCTCCATATTTTCAGACTGACAGAGCACACAGTATACACTCACATTCATCCCGCAGGCAGCTTCTGCTATTGCACAGGGAATGTAAGGCAAGCCATGGGAAGAGTCCAGTGTCTTTTGTTTTTTATTTTCTGCACCATTTAAGCTGTAAGTTTGTCGAAAGCCTCTCGGGTTCAGATGAAGTGTGCTCCGAGCTTTCTGTCGAGTCAGCTCTTTTTGTCAGCTGTTCCAGTTTGAGTCAGCGGAGGGGAAAAGTGGCTGTGGCAGGTAATTGGCTGGTGTTGCTGAGCTCAGTAGCTCCTCGGTTTTAGTGTTGTTTACTGAGGCAAGCCAGCTCTGGAGAGCAGAGCAGCTCTCCCCCTGACACGGACACCGATCTGCTCCACTGACTTCAAAACAGGAAGTCAGACCCTGTTCGTACTTGACAGAGAGAGAGTCCTAAAACCTGGAAATTTGTTAAGATCCTAGCACCTTCAGCTCATGAAGTCAGTGGGTTTTTGTTTGAATGACTAAAATAATTTCTGTCGTTCAAATGTTCCACAACACAAAACACATCAGTCAATGCCCATGTCCTGTTTTTGTTTTTAACCGTTAAACATCTGTTAAGAACGTGTCTGAATGAGACTACCGAGGTTTTCTGGTACATTTAACATCATGTTCAGCACAAAACCAATTGACTCCACTGTCTGCTTTAACAGCTATGTTGTGTTTATACTGAAGCTTTAAAAGGACAGTCCAACATTTTGGCAAATTTGCCTATTGCCTAGTAGGTTCATTACCTTTAATTATCGGTGCATGTTGTTTTGAGATCCGTGGAGCAGAGACGGGAGCTGCTCAGTGAACACAATGGAGGTGAACGGTACAGGTCCTATGTCCCTCATCAAACTCATCAAATACACAATCCAACAACTCCAAAACGCTCTCGTGGAGAAGTTGTGACCTGCACATTCACCACGCTATGAAATAATAATGTAACAATACGAGACAGTTGTGTTTTCGAGGCAAATTGCATAGCCGGAACTACTTTGCAAACACGGCTGCTGGGCGCAAGTAGTTCAGAGTATTTGCTTCAAGTGTCGTAATGTTACATAATTATACGTGATTATTTCAAAGCGTGGTGAATGTGCACGTCACAAATTCTCCACAAGAGCGTTTCAGAGTTGGATTGTGTATTTGATGAGTTTGATGAGGGACATAGGACCTGTACCGTTCACCTCCAATGTGTTTGCTGAGCAGCTCCCGTCTCTGCACCGCGGAATCTCAAAACAACATGCACCGATAATTAAAGGTAATGAACCTACTTCTATAACTATAGGGATTATGGCAATAGGCGAATTTGCCAAAATGTTACTAAAAACTATCCCTTTAACAAACTGTCACTTACCTCGCAGAAGAGCTAGTCGAACGACTAGTTGACGTTCAGTGGTGGTGATGTTGATGTTATGTGACTGTGGTGTAGTTGGTTGATATGCTCACAGTAACTTTTTACTTCTGCTAATTGTGGTAATGCTCCAGACATCATCAGTGAAGACGATCCTGCAAGATAATTTAATTCAATTCAAAAAGCTTTATTGTCTATCACAAGGACAGAAAATTGTCATCAGTTTGGGCTCCGAACAATACCTCAACAACACCTCATTCCTGGTGTTGTTGAATAACTATTAACATTTATTTGGGATGACCAACACTTCCCACCCAACATCTGTCTCCACACTTGTGATGCTGTTTTACTTATATGTAAAGTAACACGTACAACATTTCTGTCTGGTAAGACAAACTGCTTTGTTGTGTTTAAAACAAGAGGGAGGCAGCAGCACTCTAAGCCCATTCCTTGTTCCAGGCAAAACCAAATCAGCCAAAATGTAATATCTTGGGCAATTTGAGTGATATAACTTATAATATCTCTGAATACAGAACCTCTGAATGTGCTCTAAGTGACTAGATCTCTACTCATGCCTGTGATCTTTCCCTCTTTTCAGCTCGAGGAAATGAAGCAGTTGAGATGTAAAAACAGGCTACTGCAGATTGACATCGACTGCCTCACCAAAGAAATCGATCTCCTCCAAACAAGAGGTAAGAGTCCTTCCTTCTCTCTCCGTTAGGGGATTTTAAACCAGCACGTACAGTACAGTATGTGACTATGCTGTGTGATAATAAAGTCATGAAGTGTGTGAGGTCAGGCCTGCAGCTCCAGCTCACAGGTCAGGTCCAGCTCACATCCTCTCGGCACACGCGGCCATGGTGCTGCCATTGTGCTGTTAACCACCACTCCTTCCTGAATTACATCCTGTTACTGGATGGTAACAAGGGATTTATTGGTCCCCTGGCAACACTCCACTGCTGACAGGGGTCGAGCTGCCAGCCAATCATTTTACACAGGTGAAGGAAGGACTGAGGCCAAATAGACGAATAGCGGCTCTCAGTGTTATCTGGGGCTTAAACCCAGACATAATGTTGATGTGAGTGTGAAAGATTAGCATACAATACAGAAAAATGGTAATAGAACCTTTTAATACATATATAAGTCTATCAACTCTTAACACACATTCAACCTCATACATGTAGAGAGAATGGCAGATGATTAAATCTGAGAAGAATTGACAACACTATGGAAATACGTATGGAAGTCTCCTGCTTCATAGACATGGAGGGAGTTTGGCTGGTTGAACCTGAGCAGAAAACATCTTCAGACTGAAACCAATTAGGAGAAACTAAAAATAATAGTCAGTCACTTTGGAACTAAGTTTTCAGAGGAAGTGACAAAGCCTCTCAGCAGTTCAAGTAGCACCTGAGTCTGAGAGAAGTTAGTGAGTTGTGAGTCCTCTACACGCTGCTATCATTGTGGCCCTGTTTTGGAAACTGAAATTACTTAAACTATATGACCCGGAACAATGATTATTGTGGAGTTTGTGAACAATGCAAAAAACATCTCCTAGCAGCTGAAACAGCCCAGTCAGTGCATGATTAAAGTGTTTTGGCAGCACGGCTACTTGAAGGAAAATGCAACTTTCCCAGTTATGTAAACTGATCTGTTCACCAAACAATAAATACCTCTGTCGAGCCCGCGTCATAGGATGTCAAGACCAAGACAGATTTGTAAACAGGACAACAACAAAAAAGATTGCAGGAACCACATATGCAACTTGGGAGAACTCTGAACGGTAAAATAAAATGTTCTGTGAATACGGGCCCAGTATTTTATTTCACCTTCTTAGAAATCTCACTTCCTGTTTCCACGAGAAATTCTGAAATCAAAACACAAACAACTGCAATCTTTTCTGGCTCGCCAACGCACACAAGACCGAACTAGACACTGTAAGGCTGGATTGGACTTTTACCTACAGACTGGTGTAAAAGAGATTTAATGAATATCCTACTGGGGGTCAGTAAAAACAATATCTGGAGGGCTCGACTGAAACATGTGGTGGAGAAATTATGAAATGTTTAAGAAACAGTTTTTGTCTCTCATAAACTGGAACAATGAACTACACATTGGAAAACATAGATGCACCATAAAAAAAACCCTTAAGGCCTGCTTTTATTCTTCATTTTGAAAAGATCATTGTCTCAGTTGATGGCTCATTTTCACTGTCTTTTCTTTTCTTTTCTGCATCTGTATGGTGTTAAATACACTGTATGGAAATATCTGCTTGATGTGGAACGTAAACAAAAAGCCACATTGACTTAATATTACTAGAGAATAGATGGTAAAGAAAATGTCTACTGTATGTGGTTTCACTTCAGTCATGAACATGAATGTTTATTTGTAAGTGCATTTGTTGTTTCTAGTTTTTAAACCTATCACAGTACAGATTTGAAAAAGTCAATGTAATATGATTATCAGATTGTCACTCACACTGTTCCAGAGTACAAGTGTAAATGCATATGAACACGTTCTTCCAGGTGTTGCTTTAATGTCCAATAAGAGTTGATGATTTCATGTGAAGTAAACCTTCCGTCTGTTTACAGGACCACACTTTAATCCCAGTGCAATCCATAATTTTTACGACAACATTGGATTCCTCGGTCCCGTCCCACCCAAACCCAAAGGTACTTTATCTATTGGTAAGTTTAGAAAAGGCTGTCCTCACTTTGTTGTGTAAACATTCCTGTTTATTATTTGTCTTATTCCAAGTGTATAATTAACTACAACACATAATACCTGTTGCTACTGAAGCCATGTTTACAGCCCCAGCCCTGTAAGGAAGGAGCAGTCTGCCTTTATGTCCCATTCTTCTGTTTGTTTCCTTGTATCACACCCACTTTAGTCTTATTGTCTGTTTGCTTGTGCTCGGTCCTCTCAGTACTCGGTGACATGGAGGACTGTGCCGGGGCTGTTGCATGTTTTAGGGTTAACTTGGTGAACCAGTCAGCAGGGTGGAGGCACTGGGAAACATGGTGGCTTGACCAGTGACATGTGGTGGTTAAAATGTTATCATGCAATAAGAAACAACAGGTCTGAGATCAGTGTGGAGTTACAGGCACTTTTCAAAGAGAGCAGGTCTGACCCTTCTGTTTATACTATCATTTACTGAGACCTAACAGTTTCCACCAAGAGCCCTGGAGCAGGGCTCTCTGATAGATTGTTTTTTCATTGTTATTGCAATAAGCAGATCACAAAACACTGACTGAAATGTGGTAATCAGAAGAAATGATTCAGTTTCCACGTGTCATGTGTAATAACAGGGGGATAAGGTTATAACTACAGGCTGGCCAGGGGTAAGTAGATCAGGTATGAAGTCAGTTTGGAACTGAATTATGTAATGAAAGCCCCTTGAAGGTCTGATCTGATGGGGACAGGACGCCATGTGGTGCAACCAATCGTCACATTAACCAACAGTAGCTATCTAGCCTTAATAGTAACATGTGATACAGTGACATCCAGGGATGTAGCCATGGAACAAACCGCACCGCACGAGGAGCCAGTGGGCCTTTAGTTGGGCCAGAGAACTGCGGACCACATAATGAGTGTGAAGACTGAGGAGGCCATTGTTTCAGAGCAACGTTTAGAGACATTTGTGGATCACACATATCCTTTAGTCACCCTCTACAGTTAATGTTCAGATGCTGTGTAGTAGCAACAGTGCAGTGTGTTGGTAGAACAGCAGAGCTTTTTCCTGTGTGTCATGTTCATGCACTCTGGACTTGTCAGAGCCATTTCCAAGCAGACGTGCATCACTCCTTCCACCTAAAATACACCTCCAGGTTGTGTGTTAACCTTATACTCAGATAACTGCAGCACATGTAAGCACGCACAAAGTTATGCACCGTTCACAGTTTTGATGTCCCCACGTTAAATCATGTGATGGATGAGCATGTACCTCTGCTCCGTTGTCATGTCCTGCACTGACCAAGCTGTCCTTGTCGTTGTCACAGACCCGGGCAGTAAGATTGTGAAGCCCATTGCAGACCAGGAGGAGGATGAAGGGACGCAGTGGAGCTGCACAGCCTGCACCTTCCTCAACCATCCCGCCCTCAACCGCTGTGAACAGTGCGAGTTCCCGCGGCACTTCTGAGCCAACCAGGCTGTGACGCGCCGCCTCCTCCTCTGCCCGCCTGCCGCCTACCAGAGTAGAATAGAAAAGGGCCCTCTCTGTTCCTTCTTCCCTATGTGTATGAAAACTGGGATGGGGCGTAGTCGTAGCATGGTGCGGCCGGTTTTCCTTTTTTTTTTTTTTTTTCCTCCGTTTTTTGTTTTTGTTTTTCCTTCGGGGGGTGGGATTCTTGTCGTTTCTCTTTCCTCTCTAAGGTTTGTACAATGCTGTCCACTGAAGGCTTGACTGGATAGTGTTTACAACTCGTGTTTCTTCCTAAAGGCTGACAGAGTCAGATGATACCTCACCTTAGAGACTCAGATTGTGTGGGGTCAATTCCCCCTTTTTCTGCTCGATGGGTGACACTTTACCCCTGGGGATACCTCGCTGCTCCCACTTACAGTATTACGAGTGTGGCCCTGCAGTGTGATGGCACAGACACACACATATACACACACATACACACATATACACACACACACACACACACACACACACAACACAACACAGGTGCCAATGGGGCTTTTGCTGAATTGATGAATTAGTTTTTCTTCCTGTGTGGTGGTGTGACCGGGGGATCGGGAACTGTGCTCAGCCGCTGTTCTCCATCTGAAGGGAAAACTAACAGACTACTCATGGACTTAAAAGTTTGTTTGCTGTTTCTAGAGGATGTTAAAAGGGGGGAATCAAACGTGCCTCTTGTCCTCCCCCTTCAGTATCCCTTCTTTTTCTCTTCAATCATGAGTTAATGAAAAAAGAAACTAAGTTGCATGCTTTGTGTACAGTACACTGAGGCAGAAACTCCCCTTGAGCTTTTTACTGTACATAATTTTAGAATGTGCCTTAAAAGCCTTCTTCCTCACACTATGAATCACTTGTATTTCCTGTAAGTATAGCTTTATAGACTTTATTAACTTTTTGTCTTGTTTTGTTTCCCTCTTTCAAACAAATAAGCACCATGCTCCCTTTTTAAGCTTTTTACTTGATATCTGTGAGAGTTGAAGCCTTGCAGAAGGAGAGGAGCAGAGCAGTCATCATGAAGCTACGTCTGCCAGGTCCGTTCATCGCTTGTGTAATTGCTGAGTTTCCTGTGTACGATCTGCAGATGCAGCAAAGTGGAAGGCGATGGAGGAGTCTTTTTTTTTTCTTTTTTTTTTTAAGTTTAGTTTTTTTTTGTTTTGTTTTGTTTTAGGACACCAAATATTTTTCGGGTCTGTTGGGGCAGGGAAGGGGTCAAAAAGAAAAATTACAAACTGCCATCTTATCTGACAACTGGAATGTAGGTTTAACGTTTGGGGAAAGTCCACCTCGATGCAAAGAGACAGTTTCCAGTACAATCAGGATCTTACCGCTCCTGGAGGAGCTGACTGGATTAAGAGTTTTTTGTGAGGTCCAAAGATCAAAGTGAATTTGTTTCTGTTTAAAGTGTTCCTATGATGCAGAAATACACACACGGTCCCTGTCGTGCCTTAAATGCAACAGGTCAGAATTGTTACAATATTTCAGAAGCAGCCAAGGCAAACACCAAAACAAAAGCCAACAAATACAAATCCAAAACCTCCTGTTTTATCCAAATGTAACCACAACACGACAAACACGTCCACGACTGTAAACTCTTACTTTTATTTGGCTCAGTTCATCCTCCTAAGCTTTTATTGACGAGGGTGTTTCTAAAGTTTACTTATTGTCATTAACTTACTTTAACTGTGGAGTAGTTACTTTGTTTTGTTTTTCCACATTTGTGAAATGTTGCCTTGCATTAGTGCCTTTAGAACTATTGAATTTGTATTGATAATCTATTTTGTCACATCCAAGTGCCATTTTTAAACCCAAGCCCTTCTTATTGTATCAACCCATTTAAAAAGTAGAAGATGAATTATTGTCTCTTAAGCACTTACACCATACTTCTTCCTTTTTCCAAGCCAAAGATACCAGTTTTCAGCTTTATCTGCACCTTGGTGTGAAGAGGCAGTTTATTCATGTTTTAATAAATGAAAAAAAAGAAAAAAAGAATTTGGATATCTAACGTTTTTTTTGTTTCCTTTTTTTTTTTTTTGATTTTTTCTTTTTTTCTTTGATTTTTTTTTTTTTTTTTTTTGATTTTAGCTGGGTAAACTGTCTTTGTAACAGATAAGTTATTTGTTAAATAATAAAAAAAAAAGAATCTATTCTGAATGTGCTCGTTGTCTTCGTGATGCTTCCCCCAGAGCCGTCACTAGATGGCAGTAGAACGCAACATAGAACTCAGTAGAGGCTGTTTTGTCAGCACATGGAAATAAGATCCCACAGCAGCAGCAGCAGCTTCATGTGCCCAGCTCTTCATACAACCAGTTCAAAACACCAGACACACAGATCTTAAGAAATGAAAGGACCACACTGCATATTAGAGATGAAGATCGTCTCCTCACAGCAGTATTTAACTGCTCACAAACAAACCACATCTGCATGGAGACTTTGCACTGCGACCGGCTGCCAACTCCCACCTTCCCTCCCTCCCTGTCTGTCCAATTGTCTTTTACTGTCTTCTTTTCAGTTATTTATGTCTTCCTATAGATATTTTCCCCTTTATTTACTCCTAATGTTCATTAGGGTCTTCGATGTAGAGCCTGGACTTGGAGCTCACTGGGCAACGCTCTGTGTAACTCTTGTGGGTGGAGGGGTGGACAAGATGTACCGGCGCTCCGGCTGGTACAGAGTGGGGCAGAGGTGTGTGTCCTGAAGGCCCGTTTTGGCGAGAATATACATCGTGCTTGATGAGGGCCTGGGGGATGTTCTTACTATAAAAAGAACAAACACTATACATTCCTATTCCATATTCAGTATGCTTCTATATTGTTTGTATACTGAATAGAAATATTTTTTTTTTAAAGAAGAGTGTAAGGGACACTCTGTAAGTGTTCATCAGATGAGTCATTGAAAAAGTGCATCTATGAACCAATGCATGATACCATTCTCTGGGTGGTGTAGTTCAACCATCAGTGTTTTAATGAAGCGGGTCAAGATATAACTCTGGACCAGTCGACACGCAGATGCTCGTCTCTTCAGAAACGTGAGGAAAATCAGAACTAAATGTGTGTATTTATTTGTTGAACTTATTGGATGTAAGAGGGAAAAATTTTAACTTTTCCTTTAAGTTTAACTAACAGCCCCTGCCATAAAAAACAGGCTTTGTTAAAGGGATACATAGTTTATAACATCTTCATCAATGTGACAACACATGACCTGTAAAACATGATGAGCCTTTCTCGCACTTGTTCAATGCCCAGTTGTTAGTGGACAGGTTCATCCCATATTTAGTTATCAGATGTCTTGATTCAGACACAGATGGAGGACAAGCTGCAGAGGTCCGTAGGTGGTCCTGTGGTTAGGACTACACCTCCATGACATGTGCTCCACAAAGTACAGTGTGTTTGTGATGTCCCTCCACTAACTCCACTTTGTATGTTATATATAGTGTTAAACACAGACCCAAAGATGAATTGAGTGCTTTTATTTCATTGGCACAGAAATAAAGAAACACGCGTCTAGAAAACAGCACATCAGAAACAGGTCAATGACTTTCTTTACAGAAGTATAGACAATATCATTCCTCACTTTGAGGCAACATGAGAACAAACAACACATGCTGCTTTGAGACATTTGTCAGTGCTACAATAAGTAGCATGTAAGGTGGCAGTGCATTGCACTTTTACACTGGGATAAAGAAGTAGCATTCAGTCTGCTACCTTTCCATGACTTCATAAGATTGAGTCACATTTTAATGCTTGGAATAAAGAATACATTCGGAATTGAGTTCATGTTAGTATGATTCAATATCATATAAATTCACAGTCACTTTAGGAAGAGGAGAAACTCTCTGATTCCCATGGGGGCTCGGTGTCAGTCTTGTCTTCTCTAGAAGGAGATGTGGCTGGTCCTGTAGCTCTGGATGAGAGCGATCAGTTCGGATGTGTCTGACACATCTGGGTATACATTCATGACCTGCTCCACTGTGCTCTGGGGGAAGAGCGTGCTCAGCTGGCTCCTCTGGGCCTTCCTCTGCTCGCTGGACGGGCTGCTGGCCCGGCTGCTCTGCCTGGCGTCCGGGTGGCTGCTGTGCGCCCATGGGTCTCTGGGCAAGCTGTGGCTGTGTCTGCTGGAGACATGCCTGAAGCGCGGCTTCGAATTATGCGAATCGTGGCTGGGATACTCTCCGTTTTGCGGGGGCAGAGCCGGGCAGGAGGTCCAGGCTGAGTGGTGGTGGTGGGGGTGTGGCACCCTGGCCTGCTGGTGACCACACTTGCACTGGCAGTTTTGCTGGGGGTAGTAACCCTCTCTGCTCAGAGAGTGGCGGCTCTGCGTGCCGCTGCCGTACGACCCTAAGCGGGAGTAGTCTTCGTGGGACAGACTGTAGCTGGCCACCCCGCTGCTGTAGCTGTGGGAAGGGCCGTCCATGCTGTAGGGTATGTCTTGGATGTACAGCCGGGACATGGAGCTCTCCATGGAGCTGAAGGCCTCGTCCACGTCCGGGCTGGGACAGTGGTGCAGGCTGGTGTTGGGTTGGCTCCTCGGGCTGCTGGAGTCTCTCTGGTAGAGGAACTGCTCGCTGGGCGACGCTCTGTGGGACTGGTCCTCGACGCTCGAGGGCGGAGGGGTGGACGAGATGTACCTGAGCTCCGGCTGGTACATGGTGGGGCCCAGGTGTGTGTCCTGCAGGCTCGGCGTGGGCGAGAAGTTCTTGGCTCTGTCTCTCTGCGCCCTCAGCTCATCGGCCACGGGCAGCTGGGATTGGTTGGCCCGCTCTGGGTGGTAGAACTTGCACTTTACTCCATAAGTGCACTTCTTTCCTGGAAAAATGAAATTAGGGGTTATTATTACAGGCTTTTGAAACATGAGCACCACATGTGTGTTTGCTGCACCACTGTAAACACATTTTTGCTTTAGGAGACATAAATGAAAATGTTCCTTCTAAAACTGCTACTGTCGAAATCATTGTTTTGTTTTTTGTTTTTTTAATTGGTTGACAAAGAGATAAAGGGCGAGGCCAGATATTTCCTCACAGCTTCTATATGTCTTTCTAAAAAATTCCACCCTGATGTGAGTTTGGGGACTTTTTTTTATTCCCCTGGTGTGTTGCAAACATTTCAGTCTTGTGAAATGTTTGTTCTAAACCAATTGGATAATCTTAAAAAACACACTGTTTCCTGCACTTCTGCTTTTCCTTCAAGTTCATGAGGAAAAGGGCGTGTACAGCCAGGGATTCATCACAACCCTAAAGAAACCAATCCTGATAACTTTTGAGGATGAGGACGGGGCTAAATAAACATGAAACTTTGTCAGTACTTAGAGTGAGAGTTTGCATTAGCGCAACCACTAACGCTGTATCAGCCAGTTACAAGCTACTGTAACAAACAACTTGAAGAAATAGAAGATGCTAACTACGCACTGCTCTGACTAAGTCTCAAATATGCGTCTCCCTGCTGTTTTCAAATCAGGAAGTCAGAAGATAAGAGACAGTTTTTTTTTCCACTTCTTATTTGCGATAACCATGATCAACACAATGTGAATCATAGCTGAGGGTTTTAACAGATGTCTGCAGAGAAACTTCACAGAAAAAACCTGAGTGTTTGTGTCATACGTGTAAAAGTGAGCACAAGTTGACATCCTTAACCGGCTGCTTGTAAGAAAATGATTGACGGACAAAGAAGCGTAGCTGTAGCGCTCCCTGCAGGCCATGACAGCCAGAGCTGCAGTTATTTCAGCAGTGCATTTCTGTTTAATGTGCTTGACTTGTTCTTATTTATCTAACCATCTATAAAGCAGTAAACAACTTTTGTTTTTTTCAGTTCTTGTCACACCCTCTCTACTCCTAGTTATCCGTTCCAGGTTTCTGTTGTCTGACAGAGGGGGGAACGAGGAAGTGTAACGTGAGCAGAGTTCTCTGTTGTTCTGAGGACAGTGAAACGTGAACTAACCGTATGGACAGTGCTGCAGCTTGTTGTCTGCTGTGGTCCAGGGCTTTCTCCGCAGAAAATCATTGATGGTGGGTCCGTTTCTGCCCAGAGGGTCGTCCGGAGGCATGAACCTGACAAAGCAGAGATACACGGTTCAGAATCAAAAGAAAGTGACATAAAAATGTTGTTGTGTCTTTCATTTCATTTTCCTGCGGGCGCTTACTTGTCGTTGGCGAAGGTATACATCAGCAGCCTCTCCTCGATGAACTTCTTCCACTGGGCGTTCTCCGTCTGGAGGTCACGGTAGTTGTCGTTGGACACGATGATGCCATCCACGTCGAACGCCAGCTTGACAATGTACCTGTCGTCGTAGCACACCACCCTCTTCCCGTTTACACAGCGAGACGGTGTGTACACCAGGATCTTCCCCTTCTCCAGCTGGTGGAGGATGTGTTGATCTGCAAGTGACATGAGAAGATGTTGTTGTTACTTATCTAGTCGATACAAGTCACAATTATGTTGATGCTTGTGGTCTTTAGGCTCCACTTGGGCAAAGACCCTGGTCTGTTTTAATACAGAAACAAATCACAGTTACTTCAGCCTCATATTTATTTATACTCAAACTCCATCTTTCGCTCTTCATTCATTCTGAAAATGTGCTGCCTCAGCTGATCCAGTAGTGTTATGAGTTTTTTCTCTTGCCACAACAATCACCTTGTTCTTTAGCAGAGCTCATTTTAAAGGGATAGTTCACCATTTTGGCAAATTGGTCCATTGCCATAATCCCTATAGTCATAGCAGTAGGTTAGGTTCGTTACCTTTAATTGTCGGTGCAAGCTATTTTTAGAACGGCGGAGCAGAGCCGCGAGCTGCTCAGAGCTATGCTACGGAGGCTAATGGGATTTCTTGGTTTTCTTCATCAAATTCATCAAATACACAATCCAACAACTCCTTTTTTTAGCTGCACTCACACTACCAGTCAGCCAGTTTGGAAACTCCTCTTCATTCAATGTTCTTTCTACATTGTAGATTCATACTGAAGACATAAAAACACATGGACTTATGAAGTGAACACAAAAGTTTAATGACCTAAACCCAATTGAGATGGTTTGGGATGAGTTGGACCACAGAGTGAAGGCAAAACAGCCAACAAGTGCTCATCAGCACCTCTGGGAACCCAAGACTTCAAGACTGTTGGAAAACCATTTCAGGTGACAACCTCATGAAGCTCATGAGAAAAAGTCAAGAGTGTACAAAGTACTTTGAAGAATCTAAAATATAAAACATTTACTTTAACACTTTTTTGTTTAGTACATAACTCATGTAAATCATATGTGTTCCTTCATAGTTTCGATGTCTTCAGTATGAATCTACAATGTAGAAAGTAATGAAAATAAAGAAAAACCATCAAATGAGAAGGTGTGTCCAAACTTTTGCCAGGCGGCGTAGTTCAACCTGAACATGTGCACAGATGCCCGTTCCCTTCCATCACTGCACCCTGAGGCGAGTGGTGGATTCAAGCGTAGAAGGAAATAGGCTTGATATTCCACAGGCGTTTATGGGGGCAGATGACCTGCACGTCACGGTCTCAGTGTTTTGATAGCGTTAATCATAAAAGATCTGGATCTTGGCACCGATCATGGCTCCTCGTGAACACCTCGTACTGCTTTTAGAAAAGTGACTATTTTTAGCTGACATGCCCCGGCATGAAGAACGTGCTGAAGTTCAGTTAAGTTGGCTACACTTCTTCATTGTTAGAGGCACTTGTTTCCACAGTCTGTTTGCTACTTTTTTTTTTTTTTTTACACAGAGCAACCAGGAGAAGTCGATTGGCTGCTGTCAATCGAAGCTGGTGAACAGCTGCCAAACAGGATGAGGATAACATCAGGGCTGACTTTAACATGCCAGGACGGTTATAAACACAACACAATGTTCTTTTATTATTTCCTTGATTTCCATTTTGCTGATAAGAAATCCTAGTTTAGATATTTCCAGTAAATGTAGCTGCTGTCTCAACATGTTGTATGAAAGACACTCCGTGGTGCAGCTTCGACTTTTTCCTCAGTTTATACAAATGAATCTGTCGGTTTATCTCACTATCAAATGTTTCATTTCCTGTCAGACTTTTTCCCCTCAGTGCACCTGCGAGTGGAGCATCACACAACAGGAACACTGGTGTTGTTGTTTGTCAACTGGATGGAGGAAACAGTGTGAAAATGAACTAAACTTAAAGCAATGAATGAATCACAAACCCGCAGCAGTCTAAGGCCGAAAGCTGCTTGACAAGCTTTTATAAGGAAGCTTGGATCAATCATCAAGTGATGGATTTCACTGACTCATGAGACTTATTGTCAGTTTGTGTCTCAACGTGGATTACGGTCTGGTTCATCCTGATTTGGCAAGACACCGTGCGATTAAAAGGTTGCTTCCGTGGCCGGCAAACACCTGCAGCCGTGTTAAAACACACCGTGACGCGACAGTTGGGTGAGGTCAGTCTGAACGGAAGATATGTGCACGCCCCACGCCAACAAAATAACATCACGGTGGCAATTCCCTCGATCCTGAGCTCAGGCTGTCAGAATGAGAGGAGGAGGCTGCCTTTCGGCTCAGTACCTGTGATGGGTGCGTCTGGTCGCGGCTGTTCCTTCCTCCACAGGGGAACAAACACCGTGATGTCGCGCAGCCCTTTGTCCCAAAACCAGTTCACTGCCAGCTGGAGGCCCTGGCACGAAAACACCTTCTTGTCCCCATGGCTACAAAGACACAGAAGAACAGAGTCAACAACAAAAAAAAAAACTTCTTCTTTTGTGTTTCTGTGCACATTATAGACACAGACACACATAGACTCATCTGTTTTTCGGGAAATGAACGGTGTTGCAAGGCCTGCGATCAGAGTTGTGTAAAACACAGTTGCAAAAGCCCAGAGATGAGTGAGCTGACACAGATCTCAGTCTGGCTGTTAATTGTGAAGCTGAAAATGTTTTTACTGTAAATGATTGCGCTTTGGAAAAACTGTTTGACGTTTGGAAATCGAGAAAGTGAGTAAAGTTTCACACATGAGCCTCCGAATAGTTCTCACAGGAAATTAAGATTGTTTGGTTTGGCAGCAGGTCAGAAAGGTTTACTGTCATTTCAATGTTCCTCGCAGCTCGGAGAGCAGACACATGCACACAACACTCTGGTGTGTCCTGTGAAAAACAAGCCAATAGAGATGGCCCGTGCAGCAGGTTGTTAAGAACCATTTGTTGCTAGGAGACATAATTATTATGAGACGAGCAAAAGGAAAATGCACAGTGACGAAGTCATGAGGAGCTTGTGGTGGACTGAACAATGCGACACACGACAGCATTGTGTTTGTGTCGTGATCGTGATGCAAAACATGAGCAAAGTAGTACAGCTGAGGAAGTGTTCATTTTAACACAAATCATGGCCTTTTCCGGCAGCATACCCTTTTTTTTTTTTTTTTTTTTACAAAAGCAAGTAAGCTGCTGCTGTTGGTGCATGTTTATCACTGTGACCATGACAACCGAGGTTCAGGTGTGGGCGCTATTTCAAGAGACACTGTTATGGTTAGTATTAGTAGTAGTAGTAGTAAAAAAAGACGACCCATATGGTTGCTCAGGTTGGAGGAGTTGTTGATCTTACATTAGCAACAGCATCCTGGATGTAAACAGGGTCCATGTATCTGTCTGCCTATGTATTATGAGCAAAGCAGACTTTATGTAAATCTGCATTAATGAACTGATGTCATGTTAAATAACTTAGTTAGTATGTTGGTGTCATTGTTGAGCATGCCAAAACCTAATCGTCACCTCAACTGTTCATACTGTATCAGATGAAATTGTCCATACAAAGAACCTACAACATTATGATCACTCACTTTCACTCGGTGTATCATGTATCAGGAGGTAAGTCTGATCTTCCTCTCACAAGTTCACCTGACAAACGGCTGTGATATGAAACCCTGAACCTGTCGTAAAACTCAGGTACTTTCTTCCTCCTTGCAAGCAAACTGGATTGTTTTGCTTGCAGGAGGAGACGACCTGCACATGCGCGTGGGGCATCCCCCTCTCTCTGTCAGCAGGAAGTGGTGAGACACTTTGCATACAACAGCTAGCAAAGACAAGGCCTGGCACGAGAGACTTTATGGATTCTGAGTAAATCTATCTGCCTGCATAACTTTGCTTTTACTAGCATGTGATAGCTACTTCCTGGATAATTCACACGTGCTGATTTGAGAGCCAAGCACTTGTTTGCAGCCAGCTTATATCAAACTGGTTATGGAATTGGTTATAACTGTCCTGCAGTCAAGAAGAGATAATGTATCACAATTTTATTAAGATTGGCAGTTAAATATTTGAAATGTTAAATATCTGCCTCTGAATAAAATGACCAACTGTGTAGATGATCTACTTCACTCAGGTATGGCTAGATTAAAGCAGCAGCTGTATTAATTTAAGGATATGAATATGATATATGAATATAGTATTAGAAAACAATAGGCTGCGTAGAACGACTGCATGGATTTGTTGTGTTTAAGTTCAAAGTACACTCTTCTGTTTTGGATCCTGGGGAAGTGTCGCTATCTTTAGCTTACTTATTGCAAAACAATACAAAAAGGAGGCTAAAAAAAACACAGAGTAAAGTTGAGTGGGACTGTAGAGTGAGTGAGGTGCTCATTCTCTACAAGCAACACCTTCCACATCACACAGTCATTTTAGCCATATTAATAGAAAAAAAGGGTGCAGCTTTAAGCTTTTGTTATTCTTTAAGCTATTGTAAAGCCTCGTTCTGCACAGTCACTAGAATGTGACAGATAAATATGCATGGCATGTAATATATGTTGGATGACGACAGATTCAGATGTCGAAGTTGATGTATTAGTTGTGTTGAGTTTATGTGAAAACAGCCTGACTAACAGATTATGACAGTAGGGAGATAATCTGTATCTGTATAATCTTGGTTAAGGCAGAAGAGCAAAACAAATACAAAAATTGCATTGTGGGAAAAGCAGGATCTTGGCCTCTGCTGCTTTGAGTTTGACTTTATTTTAAACCTTTTTAAACTCCATTATCGCAGTGGAGTGCTGCCTTAAGAGCCTGATAAAGAAATACAAAGGTGACGGTTATTCATGTTAGACACTCAGGTGAAAAGGAACGAGCTGCCTGTCACGTTCACAGAGTCTCCCCCACCCCTGAAGCTGAATTACTCCTACACCGCCTCACCTGGGAACAAAGGTGTGACAGTAAATAGGCTTCTCTCTTCCTCTTTCAAGTAAATTAGGTCCTTACAGGAATTTGTATCATGAAAACATTGCCCTTGTTTTCCCCTTTGAACTAATATCAGGCACTCCACCTGCTCACACAGGTTTTTGTTTGAACACATTTTAGCTGTAAGAACTTCCTTGTTCTCCCAACGCAGGCCACATAAACTTAAAGTCACATGAGCTAGCAACTTCATTTCAGGACTGTTTCACAAAAGTCACACAAACACGAGTGTCAGCAGCTTCAATCTGATGTCACAATGAAATAAACGTGTCATTTTGTTCTCTGGACAGCTTGCTATCGACCAAAAAAATAAAGAAGAATCCAGCCGCACATCATGTTTTCAGTTCCCACATGTTTAAAGAGGAAGTGATCACATCTGTGAACCGAAACAGGATTTGACACAAATGGAGACAATGAGGTACAAAAACATATTTTGATCAAATTTCACCTCTTTGTATGTAGGCCTGAGGTATCGATGATGAGGTTTGCCAGTTGAGGTGGAAAGTTAGTGGAAACATTTTCTCAAGAGCTGAACTTAAAGACAGTGTTTCTTTATAGATCTACAGACATAGACAGACAGTGGGGAAAATAAGTTTTTGATCCCTTGCTGATTTTGTAAGGTCTATAGTTTTTATGGTAAGTTTATTTCTAACAGAAAGAGACACAATATCAACAAAACACCTAGAAATTATATCATCATATTAAGGTTATAAATAAAATTGGATCAATTGAAATAAGGGCAAAAATCAGCAGGGGATCAAATAGCTTACTTATTTCCCCCACTGTATAGGAGCTATAAATACTATGGAGATTTAACATTTAAAATCAACATTTCAATATGAATTTAATTATAACAACATATAAAGTAGTTATTTAGCTCCATCTTTACTGGATTGAAATGCTGCAACTTTAATAAGTAGTAACAAATACTGGACTAAAAGCTCAGCACATCTCCTCCCCCTGCAGCTGGACAGAGACTGGACTCACCTCATGGCCACGTTGCTTCCATCTATAACCACTGGTCTGAAGGCAGCAGCTGGCTCCCTGTCCGGTCCGGGTCCGGGTCCGGGTCTGGGCTGGCTGGGCGCGGGGCTGCAGCCTCTGGGCACCAGTTTGGGGCTGCTGTCGGGAATACTTTTGTCGTTGTAAGTGCGAGTGTGGCAGGTCTTGATCAGCTCCTCCAGGATGTCGTTGGTCTGGGCGTCGTGGCGGAGGCTGTCCAGCACCCTCAGGATGTCACTGTGGGAGTATCCTAACTTGAGGAAGCGCTCCACCTTGGCGTGCTGCTGCTGCTGCTGCTGGTCCATGCTGGATGCTGCGGGGTCCCTGTCCTCCCTGTCCTCCCTGTCCTGCGTCCTCTCAGCTCTGCGCGTCTGGGGAATCCTCTCCGCCTCCTTATCGTGGCTCATCGGCGTCTCCACGGCGACAGCCTGTGTGTTTTGGAACAGTTGACAGGTGTCAGGAGGAGGAGGAGAAGAGAAGAGGGGAGGGGAGGGGAGGGGGGGACAGGAGGAC
The DNA here is from genome assembly GCF_905171665.1 of Trachurus trachurus. Classification (NCBI taxonomy): domain Eukaryota; kingdom Metazoa; phylum Chordata; class Actinopteri; order Carangiformes; family Carangidae; genus Trachurus; species Trachurus trachurus. The sequence continues at coordinate 18,408,033 of NC_139910.1, read as the reverse complement.
AGCGACCTCAGTCAGTGTAAACACAGGAAGCGCCGCTGCGGTCTCACAGGGGGGTTTCGGACAAACGCTTGTGGTTTGGCGCGCGCTGAATCTGCTTTGCTGCTCACCGCAAACTCATGACTGCCAACGCAAGCGCAAACACCGGCTGACGTCACGCTGGTTAAGAAAGCCCCTGTCAGTCAGAGTGAAGGAGGAAGCTGAGGGTCTCTGCTCTAATTTTAGGCCCTAACACCGGTGTCACTGAGGTCAGTTACCAAAACAAACATGAATGAAATGAGCTGATGTGAATGAGAGTGAGTGGGTATTAATGTTCACAGCCTCACCCCATTCCACTGGTTTTTATTGCACTTTCTGGAAAACCCCTGAATTTCTTATGCCAAACAGAGAGAGAGAGAGAGAGAGAGAGAGAGAGAGAGAGAGAGAGAGAGAGAGAGAGATCACACTGATGCACCAGAGGGTGAAAACTGTTGAATGACTCAACCAACTTTTTTTTTTCTTTTTTCCACTTTTCCCTCCTACAGCTAAAGCTGCTCTGACAGTGCAGCACTTCAGGGAAATCTTCATTCAAACGTGGATACAAGAGCTAAACTTGGGCACAAATCATTCCTGCAAGCCACTCAGCCTTACTGACAAGGAAATGCAGTTGTGTCAATTTCAAAGTTAACACAAACACCTATAAATAAAACATACAAAACATGTCCATCATTCTTTGCATCATCTTTCAGGTAGGACAGTTTTTTTTTTATTTCTTATCTTGACAGCTGGACTGATTATCATCTCAATCTTTTGATGTGTCAGCTCTGACATCTGGAGAATGAGGAAAACGAACAAAAAATGTGATAACTATGTCTGTGTTTCTTTTCCCCATTGAAACCATAAGAATTAAACAGTCATTACATTCCCTCCTCCCTCTGCACAGGGGCTTGGCTGAGTGTTAGGCTTGCTACAACCTGCAGCAAACCACATCCTTTGTGGCTGTGTTGACGTACACTTAATCTATATTCTGTACCTCAGACTCATCTCTTTTTTTTCTTCCAAAAACAAAGCTGTTATGTTATTATCTGTTTGTTTGTCTCACATGTCCAAACCTCCTCCACCAGCAACCTTTGCTCTTTGCAGTGCTGAACACAAGTTACCACACTGCCTGTCCCTCACACTTGTCTCTCATGCTCTGAAACATGACGAGTCCAAACAAGACCAGACTTCTATCGGTGGGCTCTGGCTGAGGATTCACATCCAAACACAAACAGAGTTACATTGCTGTACAACTGAAATGATCTGTCTTAGTTGGTACTTACACATTCAGTAAGCCGTGGACCGGAGCATGAGTCCTCCTCTCTCTGTGTGTCTGTGAGAGAGTGTGTGTGTGTGTGAGAGAGAGAGAGCTCTCCGTCAGTCAGCCTCTCTCTCTGTGTGAAGCCGCTCTTATTACTCACAGGAGGAAGTGAGTGTTCGCTGTACAGAAACCAAAGTCACTCTGAGCGCAAGGAAGAGAATACGCTGTGTATTTGTGATCGTTACTTCCTTGTCAGTGGTGAGGGCTGATCTGGGATCTGTGGGATTTATTTTCCCTGACTTGAGCTCTCCCTGGTGTCCTAAATAAATGCTGACTGAATGTGTCTGACAAAGCAGTGTGGAGCACCAGGAGCCCTGCAAGGCTTTACACAGGTCGAAGTTGTATTAGTCATTGAGACGTTTTATCAAAGAGCTTTAAAAAATATGTATTACTATATTATTAGATAATTATGTTTATTTACTCTAGAGAGAGGGTGGATCATATGATTGATACCCTCTTCATACTGTATATGTTTGTTGAACATGAAGCTGCAGCAGGTGGAAACAGCTACCCTGGCTCTGTCCAACACCAACAAACCAACACCAAACAAGACTTTTCTGGCAGTTTTCTTGTTTTGACTTAAAATCTGGTGGGAAGATCATGTCACCTTTGTGACACACTTGTTTAGTGAAAGCCATCACAGGGGCGTAGTCTGTCCATCTGTGGTCAGATGTTATTGCCCTGATAGACACAATCACTGAATGTGTGTGTGATTAAGATCAAAACGGGCATGGCCTGACGCAAGGCCTGAGTGCTCACGAGCCGCAAGATGCTGAGTCATGGCTGGTGTGAACCGATCCCAACACGGTGTCTAGTTGAATGTGTGAATTAGTGGTCAATTTGTAATGATGTTTATGACACAGGTCAGTGACAAACGTTAACAGAAAACGTACAATAAACCTAATTGAATGTTTTCAGATGCTTATTTAACATGAAACCTCAACTGCATGAAATATCGTATCACACATTTCAGTTCAATTCAGTAATGTTTAATTGTCCCCAGGGGCAATTTAAAGGGCACAAAAAACACAAATAGGCTACACAAAGGCCTCACAACCAGTGCAAGACAAACAATGGATGAAGAAAGCACTTCAAAAGACAGGAAAATGGTGCAAAACCAAGCTTTTATCATTATTATTATTATTATTTTTAGTAGTAGTAGTAGTAGTAGTAGATTTATGTTTCAGGAAACCTCCACTTTTACAGGAAAGGCTCATGACAGGATATCATGTCCAGTCATCATAGGTAAACACTGTTGTAATATTGATTGTGTAATCCATGTAATGTGATTATGGGAAGGATACAGCATAGGAGCATAACACCTGAAGTGCCTCCGATTCTGAGAAACACAGATCAAAGTTCAGACTCATTAGAGTGTTTGTGTTCACACAGAGTGTCTGTGGATCTCCACACACACTGACACTCCCTCACTTCAATATCTTGATCTGTGTGTGTTTATGCAGACAGAAATATGAGTGTAATGACGGTGTGATGATGACATGATGACATGATGACAGCGTGGACAGAGAGGAACGTGAATGAGACCAGGAAGAGGAAAAGTGAAGATAATAGTCACAATGAAAAAGCATTTTTGATATTTGTCCTTTATCTAACCAGGATGTTAGACATGTAAATTATCTGTGTGTGTGTGTGTGTGTGTGTGTGAGAATTGTGGGAAGGAAAGGACAAGGGTTCTCTCTCTCTCTCACTCCCTCTCTCTCTCTCCCTCTCTATGTATACAGTATATAAAGTTTGAATAATTTTCTTTTCTTTTTATTCCCTGGGCCCCCCCAGATGAGTTTGGGGAAATTTGAATTTTGGTCCAAATTTTCGACACCCCTGGGGTTTAGAAATTTTTCTAAATGGCCTTTGTGGTTTTTGGTCATTTTCTCCAAGACCACCAGCCCGATTTCAACCAGACCTTCTGCGTTGGACTCCCCTCGGCCCCCCAGATGACATAGCCTATTCGAGTTTGGAGAAATTTGAATTTTGGGCCAAAATGCCATATTTTGACACTCTGCACAACAGTGGTTTGGTTTGTTTCTCTTGCTTTTAATCAGTGCTGCTCAAAACCTTTTGTGTCTTTTGATTGGTCTGCTTAAAGCAGAAGTAAGCGATCCGGTCGTTTTGGCTAACTTATTGTCAGCCGATCCATGACGAGTCCCCGCCCTCGTCATGGATCTATTGGTCCTCGTCCCTACGTCACCACATTCACGCGCATCCCTTGGCTGCACACACAGCCCTTCATGCCGTTCTCTCTCCTCATTGGATAAAGCTTGTAGGATACAAGGAAGTATACAAGAAGTTTTCTCCTCGGTTTACAGCAGAGCAGAGTGACTCACAGACCCGTGTTTCGGACCAAACACTCTATATAAGTGATTGCTGTCAGAAGATATAACTATTTAAGACTTATATTAACACAAATATCCCGCTTACTTCTGCTTTAACTGATCACTTGAGCACCCACATGTGTTTCACCTGAGTCTGTTACCTACTTGACTTTGCAGGTGGGGTTCACTTACTTTTGCACATACAGTATTCTGACCTGACATTTCATATATAAAAACTGGTGATGACAAAATAAGAAAATCATGCTAAAAAAAATGAACAATCTAAACTACTCATGGGGTTCACAAACCTTCAACCTGTATGTGTGTGTGTGTGTGTGTGTGTGTGTGTGTGTGTGTGTGTGTGTGTGTGTGTGTGTGTGTGTGTGTGTGTGTGTGTGTTTGTATAAGAATCAGGATTGTTTTTCATTGTGACATGGAGATTTTTGGCCTTTAAAACTTCTTCCCATGTATACGCTGTGTAAAATGAGGAAGGTGATTTGTTTCTGCAAAACAAGCACCATACGCAGGTCTTTTTTCCATTTCAAAAAGATAACATCAATCGTTGATTATTTATGTTTTATGTGTATTAATTGCATTCATACTGTACAGTTATTTAACTTATGGCATGCCAATATTACCTTCAATCTTCATATTCGTAACATTATTAGAAAACTCTATTAGTGAAAGCTGCATCCACTGTCTTCAACTGCCATCTGATTCCATGAACAAGGCTACAGTCACGTGACTAAGGTGCTCACTTCCCTTCATTGGTTCCCTGTCAATTTTTGCATTGGTTTTACAATTACATTACTGACTTTTAAAGCCTTCGACGGCTCTGTCTCATATTACATTTCATACTTATTGATACGGTGTGCACCCAACCAAGATGTGTGGATGGAAGATCGCTGGTCACCCCAAAGTCCAGGCTTGTGACCAAGGGTGACTGGTGGTGACCATTTACTGTTGGAGCCCAAGTACACACACTGACGCTATAACTCTTTTACCACTTTTAAATCTCTTCTTAAAACACATTTCTTTGTCTTAGCATTTGGTGGTGTCTGGTTTGTGTTTTACACATCTTATTATTTTAAGCACATTATTGTGACCACATGTTCTATTGCTGTCACAATATTTTACTCATTGCTGATTTGAAATGTTTCCATGCTCTTTTATGATGTTGTTTGAATTGGTTTCATTTTACTTATAGGCTGTTTGTAACTCTGTAAAGAAAAGTGATATATGAATACAGCTTAATACAATTATTATTGAGTTTATTTTCTTTGGCCTTTAATTGAAAGCACAGTCAAGAGAGAGACAGGAAATGCAGGATTCAATCCCGGGCCGCCTGCAGTGAGGACAGTTGCCTCAACACATGGGGCGGGTGCTCTACCAACTGAGCTAAACACTGTCCCATTATTGAGTTCCTCATATTCAGTGATGTTAACACATGATCACACACATTCACGTTCATGCAGTTAACTGGTTATAATACTCACTGACACTTCAATTATCTGTACTAATTGCTGTATTTATGACTGCTGTTATGTTATTGTCAGTCCTGTGGTTTTAATGTTTGTACCTATGCACCATGCACTTCATGCCCAAGTCAAATTTCCCTATATGTGACAATAAAGTAAATCTTATCTTATCTTAACTATAATGTTAACTGGTCTTGACACATAATTACTACAAACTATTTCTACTGCTTTTAAGTCAAGCTGAGCTGACCTGTCAATTGCTTTCATGATTTACACTTTGCTGGATCCTTTCAGCTCTTTTAGTCCTTTTCTGGTTTCTTGGCACTCAAATGTGAACTGTAATGAAGTCTGTAAGGTAATGTTAAGTGCTTTCCCATAAATCGGAGCAAACACGTGAGGTAAATTGACAACTGCATGTTTAAAAAGTAGACCAGGAACTTCCAATGAAATGAAAGGAGGAAAGACAGCATGGTGTGTGACTCTTATACTGGACTCCAGTGAATGTATAACTGAAGGTATGTGTGCATGACCTTAATCTATGTGAGGAATTTGGACTGACAGGAAAGTGTAACAGTTCTTGCCAGACAGCTTATCATTTCACGGTTTTGCCTGCTTTGCATAAACAGACCAGTGAAATGGATAAGAAAGCAAAACAGAGAAGAATGCAAACACATACTCCAAGCAATCCTATGACAATGATAATGAAACACCTCCAGCTTGAGTTCAGCTCATTTAGTTGCCACACATTTATATGAAAAATATGAAAAATATTACTCATGTCACAGAAAATACCTGCATGCTACTGTAGCCTCATTCAGAAACAGGCAGGCCTCGCCTTGTGTTGTGTTCGTTTATGATTTCGTAGAAGGCCGAAAGTAAGAAAGAAGTGAACACTCATCGTAGGCGTGTGGGGTAGTCTCTAGCAGTGCTTCCACTTGTGGGAGTAAAGCGGTGCAACCCTTATTTTCCACTCTGCTCAGTGTTGTCTCATTTCACTTCTGACAGGAACCCCCTCCTCCAGAGTTCATTCAGCTTTTTTTCCATTTCCTCTCACCGCACACACTCAACTCCTCCACCCACAAAACAACTGTGTTTATTTGGAAAACTCAAAATATTGTGTGTGTGGGAGTGGGGGGTTCTTTCTTAAGAATTACATATTTACTCGAGGGCGACAGATGTCTTTGATCTTGTGCTTAAATGTGACAGAGTTCAAGTTAAATGTTGTAGATGGAGTCTTTATCATCAATGGCCCTGCTAGATTTACTGTAATCAACAGAAACTTCTGAAAATCTTGTCAATAACATGTGAACTGAAACATTTCATATGTGATTTGTTTCTATTCACATGCAAATTTTGATTTCACATCACAAATAAACATGAAAAAAAAAAAAAAAAATTAAAAGAAATTGTATGTACATTCAAATGTAAAATCAAACATGTTTGTGAATACAAACCATGTGAATGGATTGAATTCATGTCAAGTTAAACGTAGTCATATGAACCTGAATTTAATGAAAACCACATGTGTCAGTTAAAATTTTGGTGTTTAAAAATATATGTGAGAAAGATGTCACATGCGAAGTCCTGTAGTATGGTTTCACATGTAAATCTAAGTGTCATGGGTTTCATGTGTTCACGGACTGCACATGTGACACCGCAAAGATGTTTAGAAACCACATTTCTCAAGAGACAACACCTGTGTCCCACACATTTCACACACGCCTTTAACAATTTTCTGTTTAGAGTAAACTAAACAATAAACTGCTGAAAACTTTAAATACACTATTGCCTTGCTCTTTCAAAGCCGTCAATTGAAGACTGAAGTTTATTATTAAGCTATAGTGTCCTATAAATAACAATTATTAATTTCCTCGCAGAAATTTTGAGAGTGCCACAGGGGAAGCTGCTGGTGGTGCCATCTCTGTCAACATGGGAATCAAAGTCAAGACAGAGCTAATCAGACAGACACATGATCATCTTTCTCTGAGCACTGACACTGAGGAACTGTCACCTGTGTGTGACCATGGAAACCATGGAAAAAAATCATGCAGATGGAGCAACGTGTAAAGAGAGAAAATTCAGACAATTTCACACAACAGCTCCTACCAGGGCCGGCTCTACGCAGGGGCAAGAGGGGGCAGCGCCCCCTCAAATAAATGTCTTGCCCCCTCAAATCCAAATTTTAGGAGTTGAGAAAGCACATTTTAATATACTCAAAAATGTGTATTACAAGTTGACAAAATTATCTGCAGTAGCACAAAACACCTACTGACTACCCTTCAGTTTTCAGGTGTGCCTTGTCAGGGTTCATTAGTGGAATTTCAGTGAGAATCTACAATGTAAATAGTCATGAAAATAAAGGAAATGCATTGAGTGTGTCCAAACTTTTGGCCTGTACTGTATATGCACCCCTAACCCCCCATATAATGTGGCTCTTTGCATTACGACAGTAAAAAATTTGGGCTCCAAGACCCTGGTTGGCCACCCCGGCCCCTAGTTGGACAGGTCTGAAGGTAGAGGCCTGACAAAGTGCAATCCACTTCTCCAGGTTGGGGTTGGACACATAGCCAACAACCCAATTCAATAAAGTTACTATAAGCACGGAGAAAAAAAGTGCTGGAGCATGATGTGTTCACATGATGCCCCCTTCACATTTCTGACTGCCCCCTCATATATGCCTGCCTAGAACCAGCCCTGGCTCCTACTCAAATTGTACAACTTATGTCCTGCTGTGGGAGGAGTAACGAATCAAAAATGTGGTATAGAAGAGGAATACTATAATATGACCTCTGTAGCTGTAGGCCAGTGCCTCGTAGCGTTTTAGCCCCGTGGCACTAATTATGAATAATCTTTAGTCAACGTTGATGCTTCAGCTACTTTCAGATGTTATAATGCTGTCAGTGCACTGTCTTTAAACTTTACTCAAACTGAAAAGCCATGTCCTCCCTTTGAACTTCAGTAGCCTACTCCACCCTCTTCATGCAGCTTCATAGTTTCGGACTGTATGACTTCCCTCTTCAACTGTTCCATCACCTTTAGACTTGACATTTCAGGTGTGTGCACTGCTTTACATCAAACTGCTTTCCACGTGAACCGAGGGACTTTTAATCTTAAACTAACATTTGAACTGCTGCAGATGCTGGTGAACCGACTTCAACCCACAATTCAACTGAAGTCATCTGTTCCGCTTTAACTTCTAGTGTTATTCAAGTCTTTCACATAAACCTTATTGTAATTATGTTGTGAATTACATTTTGTTTATTAAAAATCCATTGCATCTCATCTGTATGTAACCTTAGTTGATTTGTCCTAGTCTTTTTTGCTCATTAGTCATCAGTTAAGCTCTTTGAACTGCACTAACCTGTATGAAAAGTGCTGCACAAATAAAGTTTGCTTGATTCTGTTTGTTTTATGACTAGAACAAACACATGGAAATTCAGCCTTTCCTTGTTGTTTCTGCTTGTTCCAGAGCCATGACAACTTCTTCCTTCTTCCTTACTTTCTTACACTCATTCTGGGCCCAACTCAGCTATAAACCTTAACCTATGCATTTTACCTTCTCACCTCAAACATAAAACATTCCTCTTTGCACTTGGACCTGCAGCCAAAGGCGTGTAAGATGTGAGTTCGAGCAGTAAGATGTTGAGATAGTGAGACTCCACCCAGGTGTAAGAGGTGGGTGGAGGGAGACACTAGTGAATTCCCTTCATGCTGCGGGGAGACACTCCACCATACAATTTTCCATACTCACATTTAATAAATGTAAAAACCCCCACTTGTTATAGACTAAGGTCAAATGTGAAGCATTAATCATCCACCAGAGTGTGAAAGAAAGAAGAAGGTGCAGAGGAAGTAAATAACATTTAGATGGGGAAGTCTGCTGTGGTAAGTAAATAAAGAACTTACAACTCATCTGCGACAGTTTTAATGTACACATAAAAAAACATGTGACAAACATGTGACAATCATCTGATTTCTTTTAAAGTCAAGGTCAGGTGATTCTACAGGAAACCAGCACTTTAAGATTAGGAACATATAGATGCCAAATGAATTGTGCTGTATCCAGTTCAGGAGCTGTGGCTCCACTCTTCTCTCATCTGTATCTGCTCCTCTCTTTATCCTTGGACTTCTTTGGGGAGCGGCTGCGGCTCCTGTCCTTGTAGCCGTGGCCTTTGTTACGTCCCTCTTTCCCGTGTTTGGCCCAGGACTTGTTGTGTTTGTGATCCCTGTCTCTGGAGCGGGAACGGGAACGAGAGCGGGAACGGTGGCGGCCCGTTTTTCTCTCTCGCCGGCTCTCCTCACTCTCCTGGACATGAGAGAAAGAGAAGATGTGAGCATGTGGCATCACTCGTGACAAGAAATACGGTCTGTAGAGATAAGTACCAACAGATGTGTTTAGGTGTGTCCCAACCTCTATGAAACTTTTTAAACCTTTTTACACCCGGCTTTTTGTACGTCTTGTTGCTGTGAGTGTGGATACTTTTTATGTGATATTGCTGATCTGTGCTGTTTTCTGTTTTTAGGGATAATGTTTTTATTTTGTGTCATGTCTTTATAACCATATGACGCAATGGACTGTGCACAAGGCAACTTTCTCCTTGAGGGAATACAAAGACTCGTAATAACCCAGTCATTCTGATCATTAAGACTCTTCAGCTTCTTCTTCTTTTTTTCTTCAAGCATACCCACAATTCCCCTTGGTCTGGACCGATGTGGGAAACACAAACTCAAATCCTCTTCTATTTGAGTGTTGGCGTCACCTCCGTTAAAGAGTTTCTGAGAGATAAACATGAACTCCACCCTGCTACCAATAATAATGATGATTGATAATAATCTATTTCTCAAAAAGTATCTGATGTGATCCCATGATGACAGGAACTGTGATGAAGTTTCTCATATTTATGTCACACTGTGCTGATGGTGAGACACTGAGCTGTGTGTACAGAGCAGAAACACAGAGCAGCCTCTGCTGTCGCTGTGGCAGCACATGCTTGGTGTTCATGAAGGAGGAATTCGGCTTCCTGTGAAAAATAGTTTCTTTCTGGAAACAATGCATCATCAGTGTTACTTCATTTACTTCAGCTTGGTCCAAGTTCAACTCCACGCCCCTCCCACGAAAAGGTTAAAGATATGAACATGAAGCCGTGGCTCCGTGGTTTGACTCCCAAATCTGCACAGTCAAGGAGAAGTGCAAGAGCAAAAAGGATGTAGTGTTGTTCCACCAAACTACGTCTGATGATGACGTTAAAACCTCTGTTAAGGCCTCTGTAACACCACATCAGGCTATTGTAACAGTCAAAAACAACGCTGTGGTTTTTTTTAACCAGCCTCACAGTTTCATTTCATTTTCAAACTCTAAATTTAGATTCCTGGACACCGCAATGAGGCACTGCTAGTTCCTATAATAACAGTCCCTCTAGCTCACCACTTCCTGTTTGCATCCACTGTGATCTTATTTACAAAACATTAATGTACACAGAGAGACAGATATATAATTAATTAACTGACATTTAGCCACTACCAACTTTTCCTCTGGCTTAGCTCTGGGGGACAACAGGGTGGAGACTGTTCATGTGTGTGCAAGCAGGGACCTGTTCCAACAATCAGGTTGACTCAGTTCTGTGGAAGAGTTCCTTTGACCTGTCTCACTCTTCCATGTCTGAGGGACCTTATCAACAACTGAACTCAGTGAGCCTGCTTCAGTTCGTCTGCGTCCCTGTAGGGATGAGTAATAGTTACCGTAAACCAGAACTAGCTGCAGATGTTTTACCGTATCAAGTTAAACCCAAATAAAGACTGACAAAAAACTCTAAATCATGAGTTTATGACTGAATAAAACCAATAAAACTGCTAACCCTGTTTGTTTTCTTTATTTTATTTTTAAGATCCTGACCTTATTTCCGGACGTTTCATCACAATATGGTGCAATAGCTGAATATGAAATCTGCTCCTCCCTACGTAGGTGTTGCCTTTGATGTGTGATTGACACGTTTGGCAATCAACACCGACATCTAGGATGAGTAAAGAGACAGAGGACCTTTGTGATCCCAGTCTACATGTTTGATACCAGCAGCTGCCACTGTAAGAACCAGTTCCCCTGCAGATGCAACCTTGTACAGACTGCCACCGGCTACAGAGATGAGGTTAGATTCCCGTAGATTCAATCACAGGGATGACATTTAAAATCTCGCAGAAGAAACATGAGGCTAATGCACGATGGATACGAGCTGGAAAAAAAAAAAAAAAAAAAAGGAAATCAGCACGGCCTGCCCTCAGAGAAAAGGTAAAAGACACAGTAAAGGTACCTTGTGTTTTTTGGTCTTCCTGTTGTCGTCATCGTCAGAGTGGTGATGGTGTTTCTTTTCCTTGTACTTCCTCTCTGAGCTCCACTGGCTCGTCGTCTCTTGCTCCTCCTCGATCAGCAGGTCATACTTGGGACTTTTTTTGGGAAAGTTAAGGAAATCTCGTACGAAGGTGAAAAAAGTGAAACTGGAAACCAAGAACCTGGTACTGGTACATGACAAAAGGCTGTACACGGAAATAATTCTGTAACATATCACAACATAATGAAATGATTGCACAGGGATACTCTTGTCTTGGCTTTGCTTGGTCCTTGAGAGCCAGTTTGGATCTGTTCTCCACGTCCTTCTCATATGCTTTGAAGTCATCTTTCGTGTATTTCCCTCCTAGGACAAAGAGAAGGACACGTGTATCAAAGTGTCAAAAGACTTCATACACTTAATAGGTTCACACTGATACAACAGGTTTTCCAATGTCCAAACATCCAAGTATGAAATCAACACAGACTTCAAAGTGAATACCTTTCCCCTTCCATTTGATCTTTGATACTGACTGGCTGAAGTCCACGTGGATGCGTCGATCATCAATCAGCACATTGTCCATTTTGAAATAGGCCTTTTCGCAGTCCTCTTGCTGTGGAGACAGAAACCATATAAGAGAAAAAATGCGATACAAGTGTGACTTTCCCACTGGTAGTTATTTTTGATGAGAGCTGCAAATTATTCTGTTATTGAATAATTTAGCACATGAATTAACAGCTATCAGAATTAACTTTGTCCCAAATGTTGTTGGCATAGGGCTTAGAGCAAACTGCTTCCAAAGGCTTCTGGCACATTGATTGGATACAGAACAACAGAACAAACCACTTCCAAAAAAGCTCCTTCTGTTCGTACGAACTTTCAGATTAGTGAGGAGTGACTTCAGTGGAAGAGATGTTTCATGTGTGCCAAACCACAGCTGATGTGCACACACTGATGGGAGAGGCAGCCTGCTATGCAAAATCAGAGTTTAAAAATGAATATTAACTGCTGAAAACAGATGTTAAAAGGAAACCGTCCGCAGCAGTAGAGCCCGGGATTTGAATGAAATATGCTCCTGCTGCAAATGTGGAAAAACCCACGGTTGCCATTTATCTTTCACGCTTAGAGTGGCAGCTATTGACACCGGTGGACGTCCAAGTCAAGCGCAGTTTACCTGGAACAGCTGGCACAATGCCCTCTAGTGGTTTCATTAGTCACTGCAGCTGGCTGATCTGCTTTCAGGAGCTGACTCTTTCTATAAATGCTGCACATGCATAATATTAATAATAATAATCATAACATAATAACAAGTGGCTCAATTTTTACACCCAGTGACAAACCTGGACAAATTTTGTTTTTTTTCTGTTGGTATTTGTAGTTTTCAAAATAACTGACATCAGAGGACAAACCCTCACCTGCATCCCCTCTCAAAACGACAGAGACTCGCTATGAGACTCACGTATGAAGTTACTCATTAACTTGTTAAGGTGCAAACTCGTGTGTTTACAATGTGGAGGTTGCTCATGAACATCCAAAGAACGTGCTAGACCCTTACTTCTCTATCATATCAACACCATGTGATAATCAATACATTTCAACAGCAACAGTGCCATTTCGAAAATGTGTATTTTTATTCGTTGTTGTTTTGTTTTTTATGTCAGAGGATTTGTTTTGTTTTGTTCCTCACGGTCTGCACTTCAGCACACTGACTATGACAAAAATATAATGGATAATGGATTTAAGTGCCAAGTCCACTTTAATTTGAGAAGAAGATTTTGCTTTTTCAGCAAAGAGTGCCAAAGGTTAAAAGTAACTGGACATGGTGTGATTAAATGTGCAATTTTTATGTTAGCAGAGCAGAGTTGTAGCAGTCTACATGAAGAGTAACCATAATCAGAGAGGGGGGGGGGGATAAAGCAAGTAAACATGTTTCCCAAGGGGTTGAATTATTCCTTTAAGCTGTGTAAGTGTAGCGCTGGTACACAGAGATGCTGTGAGACACTCACCTTGTCAAACTCTATGAAAGCGTAACAGAGGGAATCTCCTGATTTCCAGTCTCTGATGATCTCACAGCTGCCCCATAAAAAAAAAAAAATGCATTAGCAAATATGGTCAAAATATATGTCTCTAAAGCCAAGTGTTAGTATGTATCACATCATTTATGAACAAACCAGAACATGCGTTACCTTTTTATGGTCCCAAAGCGGGAGAAGATGATTTCCAGGTCTTCATCTGTGGTCACTGGGTTCAGTTTGCAAACAAACAGCACGTTCTCTGGAGGTCTCATGTCTGCGTCAGGGAGGTCGCCCACCTGAAAGGAAGAGGGACACATCGGTGTAGAACAGTTTCATGTGTCTCGTGTGATGTTGAGCGGGAATCCGACAGCACAGTTCTCCTCCTCACCATCTCCAGCAGGATGGCCTGAGTTTTGGCCTCTTTCTCCTGCAGCCTCTCCTCCAGCTCCTCAGCTCCTTTCCCATCTGTGTCATCGATCACCTCGTCCGCACCGATTCTGCCACTCTGCACAGAGTAGATACAGTCATCCCATTTATCACACACACTTTTTTTCTTCATTCATCTCTTTGAGTTTTTTCAGAGCATGCATCATCATGATCTGTTTTGCCTTCATCAAGGAGGAGGCTCCGAGGCTTCCTCTTCTTCAATTATATTTCACCAAATTGTAAAATGATGTCACTAGATTTCATCCATAAGGTACAATAGCATATGAATTTTGTAAAAGCATATAAGTCTAAAAAACTGTATTGGATGAAGAGAAAGTTACAGAGCATCATGTTAACCATAGCGACTCACTCACATATCTGCCTGTGTGTACATGATGTGAGGGAAGCAGCAGAATAGGGGAAAAAGACAGTGATAGTTTGATGGATATTTCACACACACTGTTTCTCTGTCTGGAGATGAATAACTGCAGAAGAGTTTATCCTCTTTGAATTGTCAGAGACTGTGTTTGCTACTGGGGTCACTGTAGGATCTTTAAAAAGTGGTGTGATGGATCTTAAATGACAGGAGTTTAAGCTGAAATTACATTGACTTGGTAAGAAATGTATAATTGAAGAACAGGTGCGGCATGGTGTTTTTTTTTTTTACTGCCCCGGGGAACACATCAAATTTAATAGGCTACATAAAACCATGAGAATGAGATGAGGAAAATTTGACATATTTTTGAATTGTCTGTTTGACCATAGAAACAAATATGTGACTGTTTGATCTTCTGTAAACTATCAGTGGGAACACGGAAGTATTACATTTGTGTGTCGTTTCCCTCATTTCTGTTGCACTTCCTCCTAGGATCATAGTAAGTCTGCACTGATGCACTGGACAATCCATTCCAACGGGGTTCTACTCAATTTCATATGGCAAAGCTCCATGTGAATGTGGATATGATGATGAGTGTGCGTGCATTGTTTGTCTGCACTGTTACACTGTACTCCTGCAACCCTGCACGGAGCAGCTGTATAGAGCTGTGAAGCTGGATGCAATGAACAGGCCACGTTGCTAACAACAAAAAACATAGCAGTGCCCTCATGCAACTACAGACACTCAATGAGCCAAGTGTCTCTGTCTGCACCTGCACCTGCAGGAAGTGCAGGATTCAGACTCTCTGAGGCAATAAGGGAAAAAAAATACTTTCATCTACAACCTAAAACAGCCTAATGAATAATGACCATGTATTTGTCTTGCATATAAGCAACCATGTGTAATTTTAACTCCACTCGTGAAGAATAGTTGCACATATGACCATTTTGTTCTCAGTTTGGGGCCCTGTGTGTACAAACTTTGATGTACTGAATCAGCACAGTTCCCTTCTAATGTGTCAAACAGCAGTGTACTCACATCTAGCTGCTCTTTAGTGGGTTCAGGAGACCGATCAGGGACGGGCAGGTCAGGAGGGTCATCAAATGGGTCCTCCAGAATCACTGTGTGGTTTATCCTGAGGAGAAGTTTCACTCTTTTCTAAAGATTGTACAACTGTATGCTGAGTTTATTGCTCAGAAACAACCAAGGAAAAACAGATGCCCTGATCCCAAGTGCACTATTGATTATTATTATTGTTAGTTACATAGGAGTCAAACCATTGACCCTGACAACACAAGTGCTAAACCCTACGAGCACACTTCATAATTTATTCACCTCACCTGATATCCTGAAACGGGACAAAGTCTTTATCAACAAAGGTTTCATTGACTTTGGCCAACACGTCCATGCCCTCTGTAACTTCCCCAAACACAGTATGGACTCCATCCAGGTAGTCCAGGTTTTCCCCGGTGGTAATAAGGAACTATGGACAAAAAAAAACACCATAAGTACACCATGTGGCACAGCTTGCAGAAAACCTTTGGGTGTGGAAATTAGATATGGTTAATGATAAGTAAAAGACTACACATCATTTACTTTAACATCTGTGTTTCTGAAACTGTCAGTTTGTTTGTTTAAATCAGCTTTAAATATCACAAATGTTAAGATTTTTTATTTTACTTTGTACATCTGCTTGTTGTTTATGTTTTTAACCACTTTAGCAATTCTCCCCAAATTTCCTCAACTTGGTTTGAAGAAACACAATCCAACTAATATAATTAAAACAAGTAAGAATAGTAAAATAGAAATACAGGTGCTCATGTTATTCACCTGGGAGGCATGCTGATTGTTTCCATTGTTCACCATCGACACAGTCCCCTTCTTTCTGTGCTTGATGCGTGGATTTTTCTCTGGATCAAAAAAGCGAGCCTGGTCCCCATAGAGTTTACTAATCACAAACAGAGAAGAAAACATTGGCAACTTGTGGTAAAAAAAAAAAAAAAAACCTGAACAGTGGTGAAAGTGATGGCTGACCTATAGATTGATTCTCCACCACGGCCGGTACCAGTGGGATCTCCAGTCTGCATAATGAAGTCTCTCTGATGGGAAGACAGAAACATTGTTACACAGTTTCAAAGCTCAATGAATGAATTAGGAGGAAAAGACAAAGTCTTCACCAGAACCTGAAATAAGGCTGTGAAGATTTTTTTTTTATAATCGACTCTCAAATCGACAAGACCTGTAATAATTCAGTTTTTGTTACAAAATGAGATATGAATTGTATATATGGATCTTTGTTTGGATTGAATAAAGTGTAAAACTTCAAAACATTACTGTGACCAACCAATTTGGACTAAAGATACATTGCATCAGGGCTTAGTTTCCATAGGTGGCAATTGTGTTATTTGATTATTAATACATGGGATTTTAGCATAGTGGCATTAAACTGCTACAAGAAACCAAGGCGAAACCTCAGCTTACTTCTTCAACAAAGAAACAGAACAATAACAGTAGTGACTGAGCTTTAACTAACATCATGTTACCACCTAGGTTTACTACTGGTCTTCAGCAAAATGTACAAACCAGAAAACAGTGGGAACCATCCCCCTGAGGAACTGAATGCTGGTTAACCTAAGTTAGGATCTAGTTGTTACTATGTTATATTCTGCTTTCTAGATGAAAAGAGTGAATTAAATGTAATGTTCAAGATTAAGTTTAAGTGTAAGTTAACCGGATCATTAATGCACATCCTCATCTAACACTATCCTAGCCATAATGTGAGCCCGTATGAACCGTGACATGAACTTTTTTAATTCTCTTGTGACTATATCGCCCTCCTCGGGTCAGTCAAGACGAGTGTGCAGTGCACCACGTTTGAACTGATAACGTTAATCGAATCAATGAGATTGATTAATCTGTTAGACAACTGTGCAGCGCAACTGTTTAGACGTAACTTACCTGGACATTGTGGAAGAGGCAGTAGTTGTAGTATTTTATCTTGCATAACTTCAGAAAGTTCAGACATGCTGCGAAATGAAAACAGCAAAGGTTACAGTCATTGCAACAGAACACGGCGCGTCTCTTCAGCGTTTTGTCAAGTATGACCTAATTTATGCTTTCTTGCTGCATTGTAACTAAGAGAGACATAACTAGTATGTTATATGATAAAAAATACAGTTTCTAAGAAGCCAGCAAGCTAACAGCCTTAGCTAGCGTCCAATTACTCTGTATTTATTCCTTATCGATTTAGTAGCTTATTCAATTAACGAGTAAAACGCAGGAAATTAGCTTTAGTTACGAGGAAATAACCGTGTTTTCTTACTTTTGGGTCTTTCATCAGTAAACAAATCAATTACTATATCACCCAGCGTTGTTTCAAGGAGCACCGCCATTCTGACGTCCTCGAGATCTCGCGAGAACAGCGTGCTGGGATATTCCGCACGCATGCGCGTTACGTTACGTACGTCTTGCTAATGTTGTTGTTGTAGCAGCTATCTTTCTGCTGGGAAGTGAAGTCACCACAAAAATAGACATGGCAGGGCCAGCGGTTTGTCTTATGTCTGTTCTTTTTGCCTTAGCAACGTCCACAGAGTCGTCACCCATGCAGCTGAATACGGTAAGACCGAAACGACAGAAGATATTTAGCCAATTTTGATGTTAGCGTAATCTTAGCTCACTGGTCGAGGGGATATCCTGACTGGCAGACACGGTGGTGTTAACCCTCCCGTCTCTCTCTTTGTTTGTTTTCTTTTCTTATGACTTTTGATTGAAATACAGGAAAACATCCTGATCAACGTGACAGCAGGGACGCTGGGGCACACACAGTTACAGGACTCGAACAACTTGCAGGTGCACAGTATGAGTCAACTTAATAAACAAAGGTCCAGTCTGAGGTGTGTCCTCCATGAATTTCGAAAAAAAAACTGCAACAAATCAGCCAAACCACAGCTTTGTCGTTTTTTTCTTTCAGATAAATTTAAACATATCGGTGGGCGAGGAGCAAGTGTTGGTCAATGACATCCCAGTGGAGCTGTCAGGCGTCACCAGGTTCAACTGTCAAGCACTTCTCTGTGAGCATCTATCACCTCATGAGAATCAAGATAAAGCATATCACATAAGATCAACAGAAAGCACATATTTAGATCTGTTACAAAACAATTACTTGTTATAGTGTAAAAAAACAGAAACAGAAATAATATTTATCTTTTAAATGTGGATTCAAGCACCAGAATTGCTATGTTAATCTCTCTAAGGTAATGAATTTGCGAAATCCTTTTAGTATGTTGAATTTTAGGCTAAATAGACAGCAAACTTTGTAAGTTTGTAGATATCTGCTGCACTATTACTAGATAAAAAAAAAAATCCATTCTCATTCTGCTTCTTCCAATGTTGTTAGTGTCTAAAAGTAATTAATTCAGTAATGACCGGAACATTTAGGTCATAATCCACTATTTTGATAAGTTATTGTTAGTATACATTGATTTGTGTTTTTTTTTCCAGTGGAAAGCATCAATGGAAGCAGTGAGTTTGAATCTGGGGACATGGTGTCCACTGTCACCCGGGTGATGGTGAGCCAGAACCGGCTGTACAGCGACTCAGAGGAGGTGGTGGCCCTGCAGGTGTTCAGTGAAGTGATCGAGATGGAGGGAAAAGAGGTACACACTTTGTTATCAATCTTGCTGCAAGTTGCCGAGAGAGTGTGTTGGAAGTATCCTTACTAACGAGTACTTGAATGTGTTACAGATTGTAGCCATCAATATCTTTCAGTTTACAGCAGACTGTTTGTTTTCTTTTTCCTTTTTACAACATGCCTAATGAATATACAGTTTTTGAATGTGATCTCACATCGTATGGGTTTGAACATTTAGGTCCAGCAGCCTGACATGTGTGAGGTGAAGCTACTGATGAGCCCAGATTTCCAGAAGCTGGCTCAGTTCACCAACATCTACCCCATTGGACACAGTGAGATCTTCAGGGTTCCCAGGGAGAACGATGTGGTCGTCACTGATCCACCGAACCCTAGAAAAAGTATGAAAACACGGTGCTTCTTCTGATCTGAAAGTATTGTTGTTAATGTTACGCAGATACACAAGAACTTATTCTTTCCACACAATTTCTTTCTTTTTAAACTCAGATGAGGATCAGCTGATCTCTCACACCACCAGCCAGTACCCCCTGAAGCACACAGAGACTACCCAGGAGGAGACGGCAGCTCCTGGAAAGCTCCCAGAGACTCCTCTTCGTATGGACCCCGACCTGCTCTACGATGTCAGATACGATGATGGACTCGATGACCGACCAAACCAGCCGGATCAAATTCAGATGGAAACTCCACCCAAAGAATTTATATCCTCTTACTCTGTAAGTAAAGCCTACGTGATGACCTCCACGGTGACTCAGAGGTATCTGTGTCTCAGAAGGATAGGTGAAGGTTTTTCTTTCTTCCAGTGAAAATGACACAGTTTCTGTGGCTGTAGGCCATCAGAAGGAAGAAACACAGAAAGTGGGGTCAGTTTACAGCTGGGAATGCTCTCAAATGTAGCTCTCAACAGTCACTGTAACACTCTGCAGATGTAGGACACATTTAAAAAAATATTTTGACATAAAATTCACACTGTCTAAGTTTGTTATAGCTCACAAGAATGCCTATAAATCTCCACCTCCATGCTTTGAATCTAGAAATCCTCATGATTTCCCAAACTATTTCATCCCTTACACACAGAGTAAACAACATGAAATATGGTTGGCAGTAACAGGAAGATCATTAACATTTCTGCACTGTTGGTGTGCATTAAATATACCACCCTTGTTTAATGAAATGAAAATGGTTAAGAAATCTAAATTGTACCATCTTACAATAATTGTGTTATCTGTTGAAGTGTAGGGTGAAATACAGACTCCATTCCCAGGTCTCTCTTGGGAATGAGAACCTGTGTGTCAATGAGATTAACTGTATAAATAATGCTTAAATACATTTCTGCATCTGCATCTGTGATTCCAGTTAAGGCTCATGTTGTGAACAAAGTTATAGAAAAACAGTGAACACCACATCTTCCTCACTTTTGGCCTGAGTTTAGTCCAACACAGCATGAGTCCACATGGGGCTGGCTGTCCATGGACCAGCTATAATACCAACAACTGCTACTTTGTCTCACACTGAAAAACAGATGGAAGTGCCAGTGACATAGAAACTGGAGTTTCAGTGACTGATCAGAGGCCTGTAGTGCTACATATATCCAGGATAACTTCTCTTTATCTGGATAAACTGAGCCTAACATTGTCTGTTCTGTACTATGAAGCTTAATATCAATTGGCTCAGTTAACCGGGTTTACCTGCGCATTCAAATGGAAGTGGAAGGGTTAGTGGTAAGAATAGCTTAGATTAAGACTTTGCAATAAACATCAAGCAGTAAAAAGAATAGCATAGCTCATAAACCCTTTCATCAATTATCGTACATTTAAATTTGATAGGTATCCTAAAGCCATAATAGGGGACACCACAAAAAACATCAAATATCTGTATCAGCATCAAATTTTGTACAGATGTTTTAGAAGCAAGTATTAACACAAATCTAAAATGTCATATTGATTAATGGAAGTGACTGACATTATAAGCCTATGGTGTGTAAATGGTGGTCTCATAATTGAGGGTCAAATTGTCTGAATGGCTGCCCCCCACCACACCTTTAGTCCCACTGACTGCAGACTTCACAGGTACAGGGTGATATGCTCTACAGAAGGTGTGTGTGTGTGTGGTGACAGAAGCCATCTTGCAAATCTAGCAGAGCTCATGTCTTTGTGTCCATCCTGTCCCCAGGCCATGTGTCAGTGGGTGGAGCAAGTGAGAGAGCGTCTGAGGCGCTTCTGCTCCGAGTCTCTGCCGCTCTTCTTCCTGGTGATGTGGGTGGTGGTGATCGGCGTTGTGGGATCAGCAGTCATAGTCAAGATCTTGGACATGTTCTTCCCAACTTGTGAACACAAGTGAGTTTGTTTCCAGAAGGTGTACATAACTAATAGACCAGTAACATACCTGTATAACACTTTTTTCTTTCTTCTCTTTTCTTTTCTTTTTTTGAAGGCACATTTTTCACCTAAACGCTGTCACCCTGACCCCGGAGGATGAGAAGCACACCCTGTTGGAGAACATAGAGATTGAAGCAGAGGGAGAAGAGAAGAAACCCTGAGGGAGGAATGGCTTGGCCTTTTCCTTTGTTTTCAGTTTGTCCTTGTTTTTTTCTTTAACCTTGATTACTATGTTACATTTTCAGCATGGCCTGGTTTTGTCCCTCGCTTATATTCAGAATTGTGAACCACTCGCTTTTCACTCCAATTTAAGCACATAAGCCATGAATGGGTGGGAGTGGGCTGGGGGGGTGGGATGGGGGTGGTTTAAACTCATCGGACCGACTGAACTCAGTTTCCTAGTTTAATGCTGGTTCAAGTGAATCCCTCTGATTTAGTGACATGATCACAGTGAGTGGTTTATTATTGTGATGTGATGTGACGTCAGCTTAGAGCAGTCGTGCTTAGTTCCACTTGTTCACTACAGAGGACTAGAAAACCAGTTGTTTTTCTGTTAAAAAAACAAAAAAGGCTCCGTGATCCAATGTCTGGTCAGACTGAGTTTTATTTAAAGTCACTTTTATGAAGTCACAAATGATGAACTTTGTCCCTTGTCTTTAAAAGTAACAAGTTTTTTTTTTTAAATATATCAGCAATGACTGACTTCCAAATACAAAGTGGCTTACATTTTTGTCACTTAAGAGATCTCAGATCTCCAAAGGAACAGTTTGACATTTTCTGAAATACTCTTATTTATTTTGATAGAGGACTGATACCAAGATCTGGGCCTAAAGCCTTTGGTTTGGTTTAGTTTAAACTTAGATAAGAGGGCACAGCTGACCTGTAGGTTATATCAGTTTTTTTTTATCCGTAGGATAATGTGAACACAGCACATACAGCCCGATGCGTGAGTCTGAGACACAGTGAACTGGTCGATTTACATCCGTGGGCGGTCAGAGAAAGTTGTGTCATACAACTGCACTAATGCTCTGTTACCGTGGTGATTTCCAGATCAGCTGGACTTTGTTCACCAGGGTCCTTCATCTGTACCGATGACCAGGCGGGACATGCAGTAGGTCAAGCTGTTAGTGAACTGGGACCACCCACTGCTGCTGGGTTCAAGTCGTTTTTCAATTTCATGCTAAAGTTTGGATCTTAGATCTGATAAAAAAAAAAACAGACATAACTACAGGAAGTCAGCAATTGACTCAGGATGGGAACTGAGTGTATTTCCCAAGATGTAGAGCTGCTCCTTTAAGCCGACATCGACAACATGTCCTCAGAGAGGAAGAGATGGGAGGTCCCTTCAGCTGCGTGACACTTCAGGAAGCTTTTACTGAACATGTTTTTTTTTTCCTGTCGTATCTCAACTTAGCAGCTGACACCGGGTTTATCTCATCACATGTAATTACTGTAGGTTGAACAAATGAATTGGAACAAATTGATGATTTAAGCAGATGCACCCAGCGTGACTCAGTAATTTTGTTCACCGGAGAGACTTTCTGTATGTACAGTAGCAGCTGTGTACAGGCCCCATTGTTTGTCTTTCTTGCGTTGTATTTTCTTCTCCCAGATTGAGCCCCATTGCTGCGTGTTAAAGAAAACTCTGAGGCAGCAAATGCACTAAAGGGAGTTCATTGGAAATGTGTTTATTTAATATGAAACGGGGGAAGACAATACCCTAACCCACCCTCTCCCCCCCCACAAACACATACACACACACACATACACAGAAACACAAACATACACACCACTTTATAACTGGATCTGAATGTCACTACTGAAAAGAACTCCTGTCGTCCACAGTTTTGCTTCAGATGTTGATTGTTATTCTTCGCAGTGCCTCAGTGACAGTTGTAGAGTTCCTGTCACTGAAGACAGGGATTATAATTTATTCTACTTTGGTTAATGTGTGTGTGGCTTCCTTGTTACTAATGGAGAGTGAAAGTGAGATTGTTCAGATTGTCTATGCACTCTAAACGAAGACAGAAGACAAATCACTACTATAATTGGACTCATGTAAATTACAGTGTCTGTAAAGAGGGAATCTGCACAAAATGGAGTCGAACCTGCATGGATGTTGATTATTTTCTTTTTCTTTTTTTTTGTTGTGTGCGGTAAATCTCATGATTTTTAGAGCGGAGTGACTGAGATGACGGACCTCCTGAGCATCGCTGCCAGGAGGCTGTGTGTGAAGGACCAAAGCAGACTGGTGCGGGTGGTGGTTGATTGAAAACTTGGCAAGTGTCAGTGTAGTTTTTGTGTTGTTTCCCAACTTAATTGTCATGCTTCAAAGAAAAAACAAAAAAACATGAGCTTGTGTAGCTCAGAGCAGCTGAGACCTCGTCTCTCCCCAGGGTTCAGTTAAGCTGCAGGATGCATGATGTGCTGCATTAGCAAAAGGTGCATGTGTAGTCTAGCTTGTGAATGCAGTTTGCTGTCCTATCAGCAGGTTATACATTAAAACTAGGAAACTGCATGATGACTCAAAACAACTCAACCTGTCAGCTGTACGCCTCCAACTCCAAATTGATACCCTGAGAACAAACAAGTGCTGTAGATGATACTGAATTAGCCTGTAAGGCAAAAAGGTGTGCCAGGCATGAATTCAGATGTGTTGCTGAAGAATAAAACAACCAGTATTTTTAATTTGAGCTGTTTTGTCTGCATTTACTGTATGAATGGAAGCTGGACTGTAAAGTCACATGATGTCTGAATTTGTGCCATTATTGTGGTTGTGAGCTGAAAGAGCACATTGTCAACATGTTTTCTTTCTTTTATAATGCAGAAGCCTTAATAAGGGCAGTGTCTAATCTAACATTAGAACGGCTCACAGACTGAGGTTCCCTTCAGAAAGCGACTATAAAGACCGAGCTGGACTAATAGAGCGGCTCAACACAGTGAAGCAAACAAAAAAACACAAGACAACCTCAGAAAACAACTTTAGTGTGAAAATGCACACAACACAGTGGACACAGCACAACCATAAAGCTCAGTACACAGCATCTTGACTCTGTATTTACAGTTAAATGACCTACATTTATGGATAAACCTGATCATGAATGGTTGATTTTCATGAAGCTGGGTCTTACATAGTCGTCTCAGAGTTTAGATTTCCGTCAGTCCACAGTTAAACACACTGTAGATGGAGATGAATCAGTTCTGTGGATGTGCAGCTCAGGTGCTCAGTCATGTGACAAAGAAGCTCAGAGTCAAAGAATTATTGGAGCTGATTCACGTCTCTCTTCTTGATTTCGCACATAATGATGTGTGTCCAGGAGCAGACACTACTGGGAAGTGTTTTATGGACTGATGAGACTAAGGTTGAATTGGCTTGATCTAGGGCTGCAGTCTAGGAATCTCCACACAACTTTAGGGGAAATAAATCCTCAGGCTTATCAGGGTTTTTTCAGGATCATGTCAGGGTGTCTGTCCACCTGCTGAGGCTCAGGAGAAGCCTCTGATGCAGCAGGAGTAAATCCACCACGGAAAGACTTCAGATAAAGGAGCGGCCCAGTCAGAGCCTAGACCTTAATCCAGTGGAGATGCTGTGGGCTGACTTCAGGTGAGAAACATGAAAAGCAAACGTCCTGAGAATCTGTGTGAGCTGATGCAGCTCTTTAAAGAGGAATGGTCCGAACACTGAGCAGCTACAAGAGACTTTTGGTTTGAGGTTCTTGGTGCCAAATGAGCTTCAACCAGTTAGTAAATCTAAGGGTTGACTTGGATTTTCCACTACCACTGTAAGTGTTCAATGGCTGAGTTTAAGAAATGCAAAAAAGATCTGCTATTATATTAATTAAGGGACAGTTTCCATTTGTGGTATAGATAAGATCTGATCACATTTTATGACAGTACAGACAACTGTGGTTTGTGGAAATATGTGTCATAATACAATTATTGATAGCCTATCTGTATGTCAGCCTCAGAGATGTAGAACTGGTGTAAATGTAGAATTTGAGAACATGATGAAATTGTTATAAGTGCGTACAACTTTTTGGTCATTATCTGAAACCCACAGACCAAACACATTACTCATCACAGCCTGCAGCAGAGTTTTTCCTCCCTTTTTTACTCAACAAAAATTACTAATCACTCCGGCAGCAGACAGGATGACTTCAGTTTGACGGCTGTCTGTCTTAGCTCATGTTTTTATCATCAACAACAGTCACAAGGCTCAAAATACCACACACCAACTAACACACCACATACGGATGACAAATAAATTAAGATATGAGACGATGTTAATATTCATAAACTTGTTAACTTTATTTATAGAAACATCCTGTTAGTGTCAACAAAAATGTGAAAGAACCACACTGGTCAATTTCACAGAAAATGAAGTGCATCATTGAAAAAACAAATACAAGAAGAAGAACAATTGTCAGTTTGTGCAGTATCTTACTGTCAGACACAACAAATCAAATGTTATGACACTTGAGAAGGAAAGGTGAAGCAGCTCTGGAGGAAACACTGGCTGCTAAGTTTGCTGCTCAGGTTTGGTGGTTTCAAGATTGTCAAAATAGTTTTCTATTAAAATTTCTTTCCGTGTGGAAGTCCAAAAGGTTTTGGTTTCGCCTGATCACATGTGGTAAATGAGCTACTTTGACCTTTCCCAACTTCAAAACTAATAATTTACAACAGGAAGAGATGCCATTTTATTTAGTAATGCATCACCAGCTTCAAAAAACACTCAGCCACAGCCTGACACACACACCAACACAAACACAGACAGACATGAAACTACACACACATGTTACACAACCAGTCATTCATTCAGACACTTTTTTTTCAGCAGGACCCAAATTCTTCGATCCACTTCTCATACTTCTCCAGGTCAGCTGCAGACACTGATTTGGACACTTTCCTCAGGGCTGATTCAAAGTCCTCCATGGTTGTTGGCATGTGCATCTCGTCCCGGGAAATGTTACGGATCTCCTCCGGTGTGAGGCCCTCGATCCTTCGCCTCATGGCCATCAGAGAGGCATCCCTGCAGTATAAAACAGCAGCTTTGTTTCATCACTCTTTTTCTAACATTAGAAAATGAGGCTCAGCCAAAAGATTGAGTCTCATTATTAATGAAACCTAAAATTACAACTTTATGCTCATCAGATGAGATCTTTTTCTCTGTGAAGTTACAACTTTCTTCTTGTAATATTAAGACTTATTTGAAATATTAGACTTCATTCTTGAAATTTCAGATTGTTTTATTCTCAAAATGGCCCAAATACTCATCATTTCCACAGATTTCAATAGATGCTTTAAATCATATGAATCTCTGCCCTCACTGATCTGAAGTTTTTACATTCAATCTTTACAATCAACAGTCCAAATGCAGGAAAATTAAAATATACCTTGTTGCATCTACCGAACTAAATTGTGCTGTTTTGTCTGTGCTTTTGTTTGCTACTGTGAAGAAAGTAGATTTTAGTCGAAGATAGACTTTACCTGCACACATTGGTGATGTCGGCGCCTGAGTAACCCTCCATCTGGTCTGCGATCTTATCCAAATTCACGTCGCCGGCCAGCTCCAGTTCCTTCAGGTTGATCCTGAGCAGTTCCACTCGTCCCTTGGCTGCAGACAGAAAGATGTTAGTGAGTCGAGCAGCCATGAAGCTCATGTTCCTGAACATTATTTTTTAATGATAATAAAGACAACAGCATTTAATTTTCATTCATTCATTTTTAATTAACATTCAATCTGAACAGAGACAACCACACAGTGCCATCACTTACAGTATGTTCACCATGGATGTATAAAAACATCAAGCAGCGCCCGTGTGAGTATTTGTTGAAGGAGTATTTGTTTTGCGCAAGTTAGATTTTTCTGTCACCAGTTTAAAAAACCTGTCACTGACGGAGAATATTTGGTTAACATGACCCCTGATTTTTATTTTATTTATATTACACCCAGCTAGCTACTGAAGTCAAAGCTGGATGCCCAACTACGAAGCATCACTGACTATTTGGTCTGGGGGCCTTTTGGGGGATATGTACGACTACAGTATCATCCCACATTCTAGTTATCAAGGGTGCAACTAACATCCATATTTACATTTGAATCTTTATAGTCAAAAACTTGTTTTCTAGAAGTTAAATAATATTAGAGGTCAGATAAGAATAACCTAGGTAATCGTACAGAGACGACAGTGCCATGCAGTAAAGAAATGACTGTACTTGAAGGTAGAGGGATGTAGATCCTCTTCTCCAGCCGTCTCCTCAGAGCTTCATCAATGTCCCATGGGAAGTTGGTGGCAGCAAGGACCATGACCATCTTTGACGGGTCTTCATTTTCTGATGCTCCACCGACACCTGAACAACAGCAACAAGAGTGAAAGCCTCTGTAAACAAATGCCAATCAGAGGTTTCTGCAGGTAAAACAGACACCAAGAACACTGGAGAAATGGATATACTGCTAGACTTGGTGAACACATTTTTAAGAAGATGTCACTGGTGTTTTACCATCCATCTGCACCAGCAGCTCTGCCTTCACTCTCCGGCTGGCCTCGTGCTCCTCTGAGGTCCCTCTGCGGCTGCACATGGAGTCTATTTCATCGATGAAGATTGTAGTGGGAGCGTAAAAACGTGCCTGTATGAAGACACACACAATGACTGAGATCATGAGTCCATTACCCTGATGTTCGAATATCGAGTGTGATTCGGCACACATCTGTTGCATCTCAGACGTGACGTGAGCCACAATTACATATCACTGCCACATGCACTTAAAGAATTAAAAACAGAGCTACTGAAATATTCATAGTTTTGATTCACTGTTGATATAAAAAATATCAGATGTGGTGGAAGAGGTAGTACCAACCTGACAATATAAAAGCAAAAGTCTAATATAGATGGATAGCTATGACACCCAAACATGCAAGAATCCTAAGAAAGTGACATCTCACCATTTCAAACAGAAGGCGAACCAGCTTCTCTGACTCCCCTCTGTACTTGGAGGTGAGCGTAGATGAGGAGACATTAAAGAATGTGGTCCTGCATTCAGTAGCAACGGCTTTGGCCAGGAGTGTTTTCCCCGTGCCTGGAGGTCCCACCATGAGCACCCCCTGCAGTGACGGATTAGTTCCATGTCAGAGTGATACATAACAATAACAGAGAACAGACTAAAATCTCCTCAGTCTGTACCTTCCATGGTCTTCTTATGCCTTTGAAAAACGCCGGCATCCACATTGGCAACACAACCGCTTCTTTCAGCAGCTTTTTCGCATCTTCCAAGTCTGCGATGTTGTCCCTGCAGAGACAGGGCAGACAGAGGCTCCTTTCAGTAGTTCAAAGGACAGCTGCTAATCATGCAGTGCACGACAAACCACACCCTCCTACCTAAAGCTCTGCAGAGCTCTGAGTTTCCATCTTCAAATCAGTGTTTCTAATGTCTGAGTGAAATGATTATAGCCCTAGATTAAAAACAACAACACAAAAATGTTTTGTATGAGCCAAATAAAGGCTGATTAGAAAACAATTATTGTTTTTTCAATGTTTCACTTTCAATTACAATAATCTTTTATCAAAAAAAAATCCCATACCTTGAACTAGTGGTAAAATATTAGTCAGTTAAAAAAATATATTAACATTCGTTAGTGGCATCAAACTTCAGGAAGTATTCACACTCCTTCATTTTTTGCACACCTCACCATGTAATACATTGACATTGATAACAGCAACCAGTCTGGGTCTTTTTCATAAACACAGAATAATATCATTAATCTCTGTCAAGAACATAAACAGTTATGGGGAACATGAGAATGTATATGACATGCCAGAAACCTGAATGAATCACATGTGCATGTCTTCTCTGTGAACTAGTAAAACATACCATTTGACGTTTGGATTCTGAGATATAATGTCTCTCTCCAGAGCTTCCACAAGGTCTTTGTCATATCCTGTCCCATCAAACTTTTTCACTTCCTTCTCCTGGACCTCTGCTTTGTTCTGAAAGGGAGACATGACTCATCATTACTGCTCCCTGTTCTCTAAACGTAATCCATGTGGTTTGTTTTCTTTAGGACTAAAACTGGAATGACAGGCAAGGCATAGCTGCAGGTGCAAAAGCAATATGTGTTGAATCGACAATGCAAACAGTTGTGCCTGGATATACTATGTTCTTCTCTGATAAAATGATGGTGAAGGTGGTGCATTCTTTCAAAATGTTCACCTTATCATCTTTTGTTTTGCCAGCAGCCTCCTTTGCCTCTTTTGACTCCTTCTTTTCTTTGCCCTTGGAGAGTTTGCTTCTGTCTCCGTTGGCCCCTCGAGCTGAGTGCCTCTGCTGGGCCCTTACAGCCACGCTGAGCCGGTTGTTGGGGGGTTTGCTGTCTTTATAAGGGTTAGCAGGCCGTCTCACAGGACAAGGAGAGTGTCTGTGAAAAGAAGAGTAACAAGTCCTGTCGGCAATAATCTGAGAATCATTCTGATGACCTGTTCTTAAAACCATGTATAAATGTGTATATTATTACAACTGTGCTTTTTTGTTGTAGGTTTTTCATTGCATTCATTGCATTAAATGAGTCTAAGTAAATAAGTGTGTGCCAGGAGAAGCCATGATGCACAGCTGATTCGCTCTGGTCAGATGTCCACCAGACTTGTGGGGCTGTACAATACATAATAAAATCATATTGCGGTTGATTCAAATCAGACTATCTTAACCCCATTAGACAAACAATCTTGTTTTCAAGGGGGTTCTCAATACAAACCAAAAGAGCACAATTAGGCTCCCATACAGACAGACACAAGCTCTTCTCTTCTCTTTAGCTTGTGAAACAGGTGGTTCGATAAGGTTTGTTGGCCTTGTACTTTTTAATGAACATACAGCAAGGTCAGTAATGA
Source organism: Trachurus trachurus (assembly GCF_905171665.1). NCBI lineage: Eukaryota > Metazoa > Chordata > Actinopteri > Carangiformes > Carangidae > Trachurus > Trachurus trachurus. The sequence goes on along the minus strand of NC_139910.1, from coordinate 18,377,849 downwards.
CTGTCACTTCCAGTTATCTTTAGTTCAGTTATCTTTACTTCACCTGGATCTGGGTCCAGATCTCGTGGACAGAGGACTGAAGGCAGTTTGACCATAAATAATACATTAAAAAAAAAACATAATAATGATTGACTGTCAAAAAAACAAATCCATGTTTGGGGAAAATTTTGTTGACTAAAAAAATACTGACACCGACTTATTTTCATAGTCGACTTATCGTGGTACCATCATGGTGCACAAAACACAAACAGTCCAATAATCCCCTCCTGTGGCTACTTGGGACTTGGGGGAGATAGGCTATTCATGTTGTGTTGTAATCACCCATGCATGAAACAACAAAACATGTTTGTGGTTGTGCATATGAAGTGTGTTACTGTGTGTGTGTGTATATATCTGCATGGTTATTAATGTTGGCCTACTTGTATTTGTGATGTTGGTTCTCTCTCAGCAGCTTCTCTTTTTTGCCTTTCATACATTTAATCATTTAAGACATGCATTTTTACATTCCAAACAATTATACTACTCAGCATTTTCTGTTAAGCCGTTTACTGATGCCAGTGTGCTACCGAGTGATGTAATTCAGTGACTGAGAAAACAAAAAACACTAGAAAGGCAATCATTTAAAAAATATGTCTGTGGTATATTTATATTGGCTTTAGAAGTGTTCAAGTTTATTTAAATTATATTATGCCATTATATTCTGAATAAATGACTTCTACACTACAGTGCTCGAGGAAATATTCAACAAATGTGTTAATGCGACCAGACTCATGTGTGAAGTAAAAACCAACCAAGCAAACAAAGAAGCAGTGTGAGGCTTTCAGGGCACCTTTCCACAGGGCAAAGCAGAAACAATCCAGACTCACATCAGGGACTCAAGTCTGCTAATCCCAATCATATGACTGTGTTGGGCTATTGTTCACACACAAATGGCTCATACAACTCCCGATGACAGATTAGAGAACAGCAAAGGTGAACAGCGAACGAAGTTTAGAAAGTATGAAAATGGATTCTCACGGTGAAAAAAGGATTCAAGAATAAGATGAGTTGGAAATCACAACTGTACATGAATAAACAACTTCCATACCTCTGATCCACATGAACAGGCCTGATGTCGCAATCATCATGGTTACTGGGTTTAACAGGCGTCGTGTCCAGCTGAAAGTTCTCCAGGGTTGACATTATATCCTGAACCTGTCGATTCTCTTCACTGATTTCTTGCCACAACTGAAAAAAAAAGAAAACCTATGTGCATCAGAGAAGCCAAATTCTATTGAATATGATCAGTTAGGCTTTCACTGTCATATTTACCTGCTGCCATCTCTGCTGTAAACTGCTGTCCCGCACAGTGTACAAATACTTTTTGATTTGTTCTAGCAATCCATGATAGAGGACGCTGGCTGAGTTGTAGTTTCCCAGCAAGGCATATTCACGGGCCAGCTTCACGTTCTCACTGATGTCTCGAAGACTCATGCTGCCATGGAAACAGAGACAACAGTTGAACTTCTACCCATCAACGTTATGCAAAATATAGAAATTACTGCTTGACCATGACTACACAGGGGTTGGACCATCTTTCCCCTGTTCATAGAATATTAATTGGCAAAAGACGAAATGTGTACACCAAGCTATTTTTGCTGCTATTTCTGCTTCAAATCCTAAAACATAAAATAAGGCACTTATAGGGGAAGGAGTGTATAGTGCATTTTTTATTTTATAGCCTGAGTCTGAAAAGCTAAGAATCCAGTTGTTGGATGTTTGTGGTCAGTGCATGTGTCTTGCTTGCATTAGACCACTCTAGGAGAAAAGTTAGACTGGATCAACTCTAAATACTGGTCAAAAACATTATTGTGATGCCCATCCCTGGTGAATTCATCTTTACTATCAGCGGACAGAATTTAGGTATTGTGGTATTATTGAAGTTTTCAGAGTGAGGGATAAGGATAACGCTAGTGCAGCCTTCATTTTTAAGCCATTTCTTCCTGAAAAGTGCTTTTCATAAAATCAAAGTTAGCTGAATGGTTGAGAAGTTCATTCTTCTTGAGGTAAAAAAATAAAATATCATGCAAATTATGACACTTTGTTGTTGAAATATGATGCATTCTTTCCTTTTCAGCTAAAAGCACTAAACTGTTAGGAAAACGATTTACAGTAACCCTCTGCCATCATGCCTTGCTTTGGTTGTTACCATACAGCTAAAGTAGGACACGGAAACCCCACTTGTGTTAAAATAATGTTTCACATAACCTCAGTAGCCTACATTACAAACAAAACATGTGGAGATTGGAGGCTGTTTCCTACATTATAAGAAACACAAAGCAACAGTGTGGAGCTTTTTCTTGTTCCGTGGATTAACCGTGGAGTCTCGCCCGACTCAAGCACAACTTATATTAAAAAAAGCGACATAAAGTCTACACACACACAGAGATGCTACAGATCTTGACACTTCAAAATTCAACAGCAAACACACTGAGTTAGTTGTCACGCCACATCGTCATAACTATTTACTGTACACAGTGCACTGTTGACGTTGTTACTGTGCCTCACTTTGAATTTCAAACCGGATGGTTTCCCCTCTCTGCTGCAGACAAACACTACTAGAGCAACATGAAATCTGAATTCGACGAGCACTACATGTTCACCGCGTAAGAATTAAGAAGGACAAAAACAGTTTAGGGATTATACTCAACTTTTCTGTTGAACACACGCAGAGTCCTCACAGCGGTTTGTGACCAGTTCCGCTGTGGCGGTTCAAAGACTGCCTACTTATCGGAGGGAGCACGGAAGTCGGCCACGCCGCACAGTCGGTATGCAAATCAAACCAGCTGGGGGGGAAAGTTTTGACTTCCGGTCATAACCTTCAAAATAAAACCGAATAACTTCCTTAATGTATGAAAAGTTAGGCGGGGTTGAGGAACGCCCCACCAGCGGGAGAAGTCTGACACTGCAGAGCTGACATAGCCTAACAGAGAGTTGTTAGCTGCCATTTTTACATCAACCAAACCTTCTGCGTTGGACTCCCCTCGGACCCCCAGATGATATTTTTACATTGTATTTTGCGTTGGCAGCCCTGCCGGAGTCCAACACGCACCGGGAACAGGTCTGACCGGCAATGCGAACCAAGCTCCTGCTCCGGTCATACAGGGACCGTACAGCCCTCAGCAGAGGGCCAAAAAAATTTGGTAAAAAAAAAAAAATGTAACCCGCGCGGTGGCCTCTTTTTTCAAAATGGCCTGTGTGGTTTTTGGTCATTTTCTCCAAAACCACCGGCCCGATTTCAACCAAACCTTCTGCGTTGGACTCCCCTCGGACCCCCAGATGATATATCCGAGTTTGGAGAAATTTTAATTTTTGGTCCAAAAAAAAAATGTAACCCGCGCGGTGGCCTTTTTTTTCAAAATGGCCTGTGTGGTTTTTGGTCATTTTCTCCAAAACCACCGGCCCGATTTCAACCAAACCTTCTGCGTTGGACTCCCCTCGGACCCCCAGATGATATATCCGAGTTTGGAGAAATTTAAATTTTTGGTCCAAAAAAAAAATGTAACCCGCGCGGTGGCCTTTTTTTTCCAAATGGCCTGTGTGGTTTTTGGTCATTTTCTCCAAAACCACCGGCCGATTTCAACCAAACCTTCTGCGTTGGACTCCCCTCGGACCCCCAGATGATATATCCGAGTTTGAAAAATTTTAATTTTTGGTCAAAAAAAAAAAAAATAATTGGTCAAAAAAAAAGACTACCGCGCGTCTGTCGTCTTTTTTCAAAATAGCCTGTGTGGTTTTTGGTCATTTTCTCCAAAACCACCAGCCCGATTTCAACCACACCTTCTGCGTTGGACTCCCCTCGGACCCCTAGATGATATATCCGAGTTTGGAGAAATTTTAATTTTTGGTCGAAAAAAAAAAAAAAATTTGGTCAAAAAAAAACGACAGGCGCGTACCTGTCGTCTTTTTTCAAAATCGCCTGTTTGGTTTTTGGTCATTTTCTCCAAAACCACCGACCCGATTTCAACCAAACCTTCTGCGTTGGACTCCCCTCGGACCCCCAGATGATATATCCGAGTTTGGAGTAATTTTAATTTTTGGTCAAAAAAAAAAAAAGAATTTGGTCAAAAAAAAAAATGTAACCCGCGCGGTGGCCTTTTTTTTCAAAATGGCCTGTGTGGTGGTCATTTTCTCCAAAACCACCGACCCGATTTCAACCAAACCTTCTGCGTCGGACTCCCCTCGGACCCCCAGATGATATATCCGAGTTTGGAGAAATTTAAATTTTTGGTCAAAAAAAAAAATGTAACCCGCGCGGTGGCCTTTTTTTTCAAAATGGCCTGTGTGGTTTTTGGTCATTTTCTCCAAAACCACTGGCCCGATTTCAACCAAACCTTCTGCGTTGGACTCCCCTCGGACCCCCAGATGATATATCCGAGTTTGGAGTAATTTTTATTTTTGGTCAAAAAAATAATAATAATTTGGTCAAAAAAAAAAAAGTAACCCGCGCGGTGGCCTTTTCTTTCAAAATGGCTTGTGTGGTTTTTGGTCATTTTCTCCAAAACCACCGACCCGATTTCAACCAAACCTTCTGAGTTGGACTCCCCTCGGACCCCCATATGATATATCCGAGTTTGAAAATTTTTAATTTTTGGTCAAAAAAAAAAAATATTTGGTCAAAAGAAAAAAAAAAGATCTAACCCGCGCGGTGGCCTTTTTTTTCCAAAATGGCCTGTGTGGTTTTTGGTCATTTTCTCCAAAACCACCGGCCCTATTTCAACCACACCTTCTGCGTTGGACTCCCCTCGGACCCCCAGATGATATATCCGAGTTTGGAGTAATTTTTATTTTTGGTAAAAAAAAAAATAATAATTTGGTCAAAAAAAAAAAAGTAACCCGCGCGGTGGCCTTTTCTTTCAAAATGGCCTGTGTGGTTTTTGGTCATTTTCTCCAAAACCACCGACCCGATTTCAACCAAACCTTCTGAGTTGGACTCCCCTCGGACCCCCATATGATATATCCGAGTTTGAAAATTTTTAATTTTTGGTCAAAAAAAAAAAAAAATTTGGTCAAAAAAAAAAAAAAGATCTAACCCGCGCGGTGGCCTTTTTTTTCCAAAATGGCCTGTGTCGTTTTTGGTCATTTTCTCCAAAACCACCGACCCGATTTCAACCAAACCTTCTGCGTTGGACTCCGCTCGGACCCCCAGATGATATATCCGAGTTTGGAGTAATTTTAATTTTTGGTCAAAAAAAAAAAAAAGAATTTGGTCCAAAAAAAAAATGTAACCCGCGCGGTGGCCTTTTTTTTCCAAATGGCCTGTGTGGTTTTTGGTCATTTTCTCCAAAACCACCGGCCGATTTCAACCAAACCTTCTGCGTTGGACTCCCCTCGGACCCCCAGATGATATATCCGAGTTTGAAAAATTTTAATTTTTGGTCAAAAAAAAAAAAAAATAATTGGTCAAAAAAAAAAAAGATCTAACCCGCGCGGTGGCCTTTTTTTTCCAAAATAGCCTGTGTGGTTTTTGGTCATTTTCTCCAAAACCACCAGCCCGATTTCAACCACACCTTCTGCGTTGGACTCCCCTCGGACCCCTAGATGATATATCCGAGTTTGGAGAAATTTTAATTTTTGGTCGAAAAAAAAAAAAAATTTGGTCAAAAAAAAAAAAGTAACCCGTGCGGTGGCCTTTTTTTTCAAAATGGCCTGTGTGGTTTTTGGTCATTTTCTCCAAAACCACCGACCCGATTTCAACCAAACCTTCTGCGTTGGACTCCCCTCGGACCCCCAGATGATATATCCGAGTTTGGAGTAATTTTAATTTTTGGTCAAAAAAAAAAAAAGAATTTGGTCAAAAAAAAAAATGTAACCCGCGCGGTGGCCTTTTTTTTCAAAATGGCCTGTGTGGTGGTCATTTTCTCCAAAACCACCGACCCGATTTCAACCAAACCTTCTGCGTCGGACTCCCCTCGGACCCCCAGATGATATATCCGAGTTTGGAGAAATTTAAATTTTTGGTCAAAAAAAAAAATGTAACCCGCGCGGTGGCCTTTTTTTTCAAAATGGCCTGTGTGGTTTTTGGTCATTTTCTCCAAAACCACTGGCCCGATTTCAACCAAACCTTCTGCGTTGGACTCCCCTCGGACCCCCAGATGATATATCCGAGTTTGGAGTAATTTTTATTTTTGGTCAAAAAAATAATAATAATTTGGTCAAAAAAAAAAAAGTAACCCGCGCGGTGGCCTTTTCTTTCAAAATGGCTTGTGTGGTTTTTGGTCATTTTCTCCAAAACCACCGACCCGATTTCAACCAAACCTTCTGAGTTGGACTCCCCTCGGACCCCCATATGATATATCCGAGTTTGAAAATTTTTAATTTTTGGTCAAAAAAAAAAAATATTTGGTCAAAAGAAAAAAAAAAGATCTAACCCGCGCGGTGGCCTTTTTTTTCCAAAATGGCCTGTGTGGTTTTTGGTCATTTTCTCCAAAACCACCGGCCCTATTTCAACCACACCTTCTGCGTTGGACTCCCCTCGGACCCCCAGATGATATATCCGAGTTTGGAGTAATTTTTATTTTTGGTAAAAAAAAAAATAATAATTTGGTCAAAAAAAAAAAAGTAACCCGCGCGGTGGCCTTTTCTTTCAAAATGGCCTGTGTGGTTTTTGGTCATTTTCTCCAAAACCACCGACCCGATTTCAACCAAACCTTCTGAGTTGGACTCCCCTCGGACCCCCATATGATATATCCGAGTTTGAAAATTTTTAATTTTTGGTCAAAAAAAAAAAAAAATTTGGTCAAAAAAAAAAAAAAGATCTAACCCGCGCGGTGGCCTTTTTTTTCCAAAATGGCCTGTGTGGTTTTTGGTCATTTTCTCCAAAACCACCGACCCGATTTCAACCAAACCTTCTGCGTTGGACTCCGCTCGGACCCCCAGATGATATATCCGAGTTTGGAGTAATTTTAATTTTTGGTCAAAAAAAAAAAAAAGAATTTGGTCAAAAAAAAAAATGTAACCCGCGCGGTGGCCTTTTTTTTCAAAATGGTGGTGGTGGTCATTTTCTCCAAAACCACCGACCCGATTTCAACCAAACCTTCTGCGTCGGACTCCCCTCGGACCCCCAGATGATATATCCGAGTTTGGAGAAATTTAAATTTTTGGTCAAAAAAAAAAAAAGTAACCCGCGCGGTGGCCTTTTTTTTCAAAATGGCCTGTGTGGTTTTTGGTCATTTTCTCCAAAACCACCGGCCCGATTTCAACCACACCTTCTGCGTTGGACTCCCCTCGGACCCCCAGATGATATATCCGAGTTTGGAGTAATTTTTATTTTTGGTCAAAAAAAATAATAATAATTTGGTCAAAAAAAAAAAAGTAACCCGCGCGGTGGCCTTTTCTTTCAAAATGGCTTGTGTGGTTTTTGGTCATTTTCTCCAAAACCACCGTTCCGATTTCAACCAAACCTTCTGAGTTGGACTCCCCTCGGACCCCCATATGATATATCCGAGTTTGAAAAATTTTAATTTTTGGTCAAAAAAAAAAAAAAATTTGGTCAAAAAAAAAAAAAAAGATCTAACCCGCGCCGTGGCCTTTTTTTTTCCAAAATGGCCTGTGTGGTTTTTGGTCATTTTCTCCAAAACCACCGGCCCGATTTCAACCACACCTTCTGCGTTGGACTCCCCTCGGACCCCCAGATGATATATCCGAGTTTGGAGAAATTTTTATTTTTGGTCAAAAAAATAATAATAATTTGGTCAAAAAAAAAAAAGTAACCCGCGCGGTGGCCTTTTCTTTCAAAATGGCCTGTGTGGTTTTTGGTCATTTTCTCCAAAACCACCGACCCGATTTCAACCAAACCTTCTGAGTTGGACTCCCCTCGGACCCCCATATGATATATCCGAGTTTGAAAAATTTAAATTTTTGGTCAAAAAAAAAAAAAATTTGGTCAAAAAAAAAAAAAGATCTAACCCGCGCGGTGGCCTTTTTTTTTCCAAAATGGCCTGTGTGGTTTTTGGTCATTTTCTCCAAAACCACCGGCCCGATTTCAACCACACCTTCTGCGTTGGACTCCCCTCGGACCCCCAGATGATATATCCGAGTTTGGAGTAATTTTTATTTTTGGTCAAAAAAATAATAATAATTTGGTCAAAAAAAAAAATGTAACCCGCGCGGTGGCCTTTTCTTTCAAAATGGCCTGTGTGGTTTTTGGTCATTTTCTCCAAAACCACCGACCCGATTTCAACCAAACCTTCTGAGTTGGACTCCCCTCGGACCCCCTGATGATATATCTGAGTTTGGAGTAATTTTGATTTTTGGTCAAAAAAATAATAATAATTTGGTCAAAAAAAAAAAAGTAACCCGCGCGGTGGCCTTTTCTTTCAAAATGGCTTGTGTGGTTTTTGGTCATTTTCTCCAAAACCACCGACCCGATTTCAACCAAACCTTCTGAGTTGGACTCCCCTCGGATCCCATATGATATATCCGAGTTTGAAAAATTTTAATTTTTGGTCAAAAAAAAAAAAAAATTTGGTCAAAAAAAAAAAAAAAGATCTAACCCGCGCGGTGGCCTTTTTTTTCCAAAATGGCCTGTGTGGTTTTTGGTCATTTTCTCCAAAACCACCGGCCCGATTTCAACCACACCTTCTGCGTTGGACTCCCCTCGGACCCCCAGATGATATATCCGAGTTTGGAGAAATTTTTATTTTTGGTCAAAAAAATAATAATAATTTGGTCAAAAAAAAAAAAGTAACCCGCGCGGTGGCCTTTTCTTTCAAAATGGCCTGTGTGGTTTTTGGTCATTTTCTCCAAAACCACCGACCCGATTTCAACCAAACCTTCTGAGTTGGACTCCCCTCGGACCCCCATATGATATATCCGAGTTTGAAAAATTTAAATTTTTGGTAAAAAAAAAAAAAAAATTGGTCAAAAAAAAAAAAAGATCTAACCCGCGCGGTGGCCTTTTTTTTCCAAAATGGCCTGTGTGGTTTTTGGTCATTTTCTCCAAAACCACCGACCCGATTTCAACCAAACCTTCTGAGTTGGACTCCCCTCGGACCCCCATATGATATATCCGAGTTTGAAAAATTTAAATTTTTGGTCAAAAAAAAAAAAAATTTGGTCAAAAAAAAAAAAAAGATCTAACCCGCGCGGTGGCCTTTTTTTTCCAAAATGGCCTATGTGGTTTTTGGTCTTTTTCTCCAAAACCACCGGCCCGATTTCAACCACACCTTCTGCGTTGGACTCCCCTCGGACCCCCAGATGATATATCCGAGTTTGGAGTAATTTTTATTTTTGGTCAAAAAAATAATAATAATTTGGTCAAAAAAAAAAATGTAACCCGCGCGGTGGCCTTTTCTTTCAAAATGGCCTGTGTGGTTTTTGGTCATTTTCTCCAAAACCACCGACCCGATTTCAACCAAACCTTCTGAGTTGGACTCCCCTCGGACCCCCTGATGATATATCTGAGTTTGGAGTAATTTTGATTTTTGGTCAAAAAAATAATAATAATTTGGTCAAAAAAAAAAAAGTAACCCGCGCGGTGGCCTTTTCTTTCAAAATGGCTTGTGTGGTTTTTGGTCATTTTCTCCAAAACCACCGACCCGATTTCAACCAAACCTTCTGAGTTGGACTCCCCTCGGATCCCATATGATATATCCGAGTTTGAAAAATTTTAATTTTTGGTCAAAAAAAAAAAAAAATTTGGTCAAAAAAAAAAAAAAAGATCTAACCCGCGCGGTGGCCTTTTTTTTCCAAAATGGCCTGTGTGGTTTTTGGTCATTTTCTCCAAAACCACCGGCCCGATTTCAACCACACCTTCTGCGTTGGACTCCCCTCGGACCCCCAGATGATATATCCGAGTTTGGAGAAATTTTTATTTTTGGTCAAAAAAATAATAATAATTTGGTCAAAAAAAAAAAGTAACCCGCGCGGTGGCCTTTTCTTTCAAAATGGCCTGTGTGGTTTTTGGTCATTTTCTCCAAAACCACCGACCCGATTTCAACCAAACCTTCTGAGTTGGACTCCCCTCGGACCCCCATATGATATATCCGAGTTTGAAAAATTTAAATTTTTGGTCAAAAAAAAAAAAAAATTGGTCAAAAAAAAAAAAAAGATCTAACCCGCGCGGTGGCCTTTTTTTTCCAAAATGGCCTGTGTGGTTTTTGGTCATTTTCTCCAAAACCACCGGCCCGATTTCAACCACACCTTCTGCGTTGGACTCCCCTCGGACCCCCAGATGATATATCCGAGTTTGGAGTAATTTTTATTTTTGGTCAAAAAAATAATAATAATTTGGTCAAAAAAAAAAATGTAACCCGCGCGGTGGCCTTTTCTTTCAAAATGGCCTGTGTGGTTTTTGGTCATTTTCTCCAAAACCACCGACCCGATTTCAACCAAACCTTCTGAGTTGGACTCCCCTCGGACCCCCTGATGATATATCTGAGTTTGGAGTAATTTTGATTTTTGGTCAAAAAAAAAAAAAAATTGGTCAAAAAATAAATTGTAACCGGCGCGGTGGCCTTTTTTTTCAAAATGGCCTGTGTTGTTTGTGGTCATTTTCTCCAAAACCACCAGCCCGATTTCAACCAAACCTTCTGCGTTGGACTCCCCTCGGACCCCCAGATGATATATTCGAGTTTGAAAAATTTTAATTTTTGGTCAAAAAAAAAAAAAAAATTTGGTCAAAAAAAAAAAAAATCTAACCCGCGCGGTGGCCTTTTTTTTCCAAAAAGTTTGGAGAAATTTTAATTTTTGGTCGAAGAAAAAAAAAAAAAGTGGTCCAAAAAAAAAATGTAACCCACGCAGTGGCCTTTTTTTTTCAAAATGGCCTGTGTGGTTTTTGGTCATTTTCTCCAAAACCACCGGCCGATTTCAACCAAACCTTCTGCGTCGGACTCCCCTCGGACCCCCAGATGATATATCCGAGTTTGGAGAAATTTTAATTTTTGGTCAAAAAAAAAAAAAAATTTGGTCAAAGAAAAAAATGCAACCCGCGCGGTGGCCTTTTTTTTCAAAATGGCCTGTGTGGTTTTTGGTCATTTTCTCCAAAACCACCGGCCGATTTCAACCAAACCTTCTGCGTCGGACTCCCCTCGGACCCCCAGATGATATATCCGAGTTTGGAGAAATTTTAATTTTTGGTCAAAAAAAAAAATGTAACCCGCGCGGTGGCCTTTTTTTTCAAAATGGCCTGTGTGGTTTTTGGTCATTTTCTCCAAAACCACCGGCCGATTTCAACCAAACCTTCTGCGTCGGACTCCCCTCGGACCCCCAGATGATATATCCGAGTTTGGAGAAATTTTAATTTTTGGTCAAAAAAAAAAAAAATTTGGTCAAAGAAAAAAATGTAACCCGCGCGGTGGCCTTTTTTTTCAAAATGGCCTGTGTGGTTTTTGGTCATTTTCTCCAAAACCACCGGCCGATTTCAACCAAACCTTCTGCGTCGGACTCCCCTCGGACCCCCAGATGATATATCCGAGTTAAGAGAAATTTTAATTTTTGGTCAAAAAAAAAAAAGTAACCCGCGCGGTGGCCTTTTTTTTCAGAATGGCCTGTGTGGTTTTTGGTCATTTTCTCCAAAACCACCGGCCGATTTCAACCAAACCTTCTGCGTCGGACTCCCCTCGGACCCCCAGATGATATATGAATGAATGAATGAATGAATGAATGAATGAATGAATGAATATTTTATTTTCGTGTCATGCCACCACTGTGGCCCATCCCATATGGGATTACAAGACACAATAACAAATACAAAAAAACAAAAACTAGACAGTCCTTCCTGTTGGTGTTACTTGCCACACAGGTGTGACATAAATAAACAATTTCAGATTACTTTCAGTACTCAACAATATATCGCTCTTCGTCTCATTGCCCAAGCCTCTTCAAGAAACAAAGAAAATGCAAAAATATTCAAATAAAAAAGAAGTTTTAGCTTCTCAGCATCGTCCAACCACACAAATTCATTATTTGGATCTACTTTACTAAATAATTTTTGTCTTATAGAGTCATAGAAAGGACAGTAGAACACAAAATGCATTTCATTCTCCACTTCTCGGATGTCACATAAGTTACAAATTCTATCATCTTCTGCTGTGCCAACATATCTGCCTGTCTCGATATGAAGACCAAGAATACCAGCTCTCAATTGAGCACACAGGGATCTTTTCTTTTTAGACAAATTATACAAAACATAGTTTTCTGGGCCAAATACCTGTTTTATTTCACAGTAAGTACGCAGTTTTGGTTTACCCCAAGTATCTAATGCCCATCTATCTTTACTTTGTTGAAAAATAATTTCTTTTAATACGTTAATCTCAACTTTCTCTTTGTTATAATAATGGTCTTCATATCCAGCTCTCAGCAAGATGTCATATATGTCCCTATCCCAAGCCCCATTGGTCAGAGTGTCCCACTCAAAGATTTTTCTTGCAATCCTGTTACGATTTAATCCTAGTATCCTATTCCATAAACGCACCATATATACACTCCACCGTACCTCATTGGGTTCCCAGCCCATATCTCCCATAACGGCTAGTGTTGGTGTGAATTTATGTACGCCAAGAAAATACCGCATGGCTCTGTTTTGCACAGCCTCACATTTAGGGTACTGTTTGAATCCCCATACTCCTACTACATAATCTAACACTGGACACACACAACTCTGATATAATTTGGAGTAGGTGGAGTACCCAACATCCCTCAGAGTCTTTATTTTAGCTATAACACCCCCTAGTGCCCGATTTGCTGACTCCGCCAGTAGCGATGATCCCTTCATGAAAGTCATATGTTCATCCAAATAGAGACCCAAATATTTGTAGCTTCTTGAATAGTTCAATTTTGACTCTCCAAAATGAAATTGGAAATCACTTGTTTGCTTAACAGGGTTCTTAAAATGCATAATTTCTGTTTTCTTTTCATTTATCAAGAGTCTCCACTTTTTACACCAATCACTTGCACATGTCAACATTCTTTGTAAATCAACCTCTGTTTCTGCCATCAAAATAATGTCATCCGCATATAATAAAGTACTAACTTCCTCTCCTCCACATTTTACTCCACAATGCAGATGTTTGATTTGCTCGGCTAGATCGTTAATGTACACAGCAAATAAAGTAGGAGACAGTGCATCTCCTTGCTTGACTCCTGATAGTGTGGGGAACCAGTTGGTATAGGTGTTGTTTACCTTCACACAGGCCTGGGGTGCACTGTAGAGAGAGCAAATGGCCTGATAGAACTTCCCATCTATCCCTATTTTAGCCAGTCTATATGCAAGGAGGTCTCTGTTGATGAAATCAAAGGCTTTCTGAAAGTCAATGAAACATGCATATGTTGATTTGTTTTCCTTAAGTCTATTCCTTACAATAGTGCATACTATATAAATATGATCAATACAAGCTCTGGCTTTACGGAACCCATTCTGCTCCTCTACCAATAATTGTTCTTTTTCCAAATATTCCATTAATCTCTCATTGAGTAAAGATGAATATAATTTATAGACTGTGCTCATTAGACTAATCCCCCTATAATTAAGTGGGACTCTGGGGTCTGTTTTCTGTGATTTTGGTATGGGGCTTATGATGGACTTAAGCCAAACTGATGGTATTATGCTATGTTCAAAACAGTGATAAAATAAATTAAACAAAATTTGAGCTAACTTAGGTGATTTCCGATTATATCCGAGTTTGGAGTAATTTTTATTTTTGGTCAAAAAAATAATAATAATTTGGTCAAAAAAAAAAATGTAACCCGCGCGGTGGCCTTTTCTTTCAAAATGGCCTGTGTGGTTTTTGGTCATTTTCTCCAAAACCACCGACCCGATTTCAACCAAACCTTCTGAGTTGGACTCCCCTCGGACCCCCTGATGATATATCTGAGTTTGGAGTAATTTTGATTTTTGGTCAAAAAAAAAAATGTAACCCGCGCGGTGGCCTTTTTTTTCAAAATGGCCTGTGTGGTTTTTGGTCATTTTCTCCAAAACCACCGGCCGATTTCAACCAAACCTTCTGCGTCGGACTCCCCTCGGACCCCCAGATGATATATCCGAGTTTGGAGAAATTTTAATTTTTGGTCAAAAAAAAAAAAAAATTTGGTCGAAGAAAAAAATGTAACCCGCGCGGTGGCCTTTTTTTTCAAAATGGCCTGTGTGGTTTTTGGTCATTTTCTCCAAAACCACCGGCCGATTTCAACCAAACCTTCTGCGTCGGACTCCCCTCGGACCCCCAGATGATATATCCGAGTTAAGAGAAATTTTAATTTTTGGTCAAAAAAAAAAAAGTAACCCGCGCGGTGGCCTTTTTTTTCAGAATGGCCTGTGTGGTTTTTGGTCATTTTCTCCAAAACCACCGGCCGATTTCAACCAAACCTTCTGCGTCGGACTCCCCTCGGACCCCCAGATGATATATCCGAGTTTGGAGAAATTTTAATTTTTGGTCAAAAAAAAAATGTAACCCGCACGGTGGCCTTTTTTTTCAAAATGGCCTGTGTGGTTTTTGGTCATTTTCTCCAAAACCACCGGCCCGATTTCAACCAAACCTTCTTAGTTGGACTCCCCTCGGACCCCCAGATGATATATCCGAGTTTGGACAAATTTTAATTTTTGGTCCAAAAAAAAAAAAAAAATTGGTCAAAGAAAAAAATGTAACCCGCGCGGTGGCCTTTTTTTCAAAATGGCCTGTGTGGTTTTTGGTCATTTTCTGCAAAACCACCGGCCCGATTTCAACCAAACCTTCTGCGTTGGACTCCCCTCGGACCCCCAGATGATATATCCGAGTTTGAAAAAAATTTCATTTTTGGTCAAAAAAAAAAAAATAGAACCCGCGGGGTGGCCGTTTTTTTTCAAAATGGCCTGTGTGGTTTTTGGTCATTTTCTCCAAAACCACCGGCCGATTTCAACCAAACCTTCTGCGTTGGACTCCCCTTAGACCCCCAGATGATATATCCGAGTTTGGAGCAGGTAGGCTGTTAATTAGGCTAATTATTTATTTTGGGGGTTGTAATTAATTTGTGACCCTGTATATTTTGAGCGAGCAATTTGATTTGCTATTTTGCCTAATTATTATAGATTTGAAGTTCTTTATTCATTTATTTTCTTTTTGTTAGCCTATTAGTTATTATTTTGGTTTCATTGTCCCTAAGTGTTTCTCTCTGGTCTTCCCCCTTGGGGAGCATACATCAGTCCGACTGCCCAAAAGTCCGACAGCTCATCTCTCCGACTACCCATTCTACAGTGTTAAGGTTAGGTTTAGGGTAAGGTAAAGGGTTAGGGCTACTTAAGTCGGAGAAGTGGGAGGTCGGACTAATGGACGCAAAAATAAAGAAATGTATGGTCGGAGAAGTGGGTAGGCGGACAGACGCCATGCGCCCTTCCCCCTTTCGCGTGCTGAGCCTACGGTGGTGGTTTGGTGTCCAGGGTGGTGCCCCCCCCCCCTTTTTTTGTGTTGTGTCTACACTGGTTTGAGTTTTCACTTTATTCTTATTTTACTGCATGTGTGGGGTGTTCCTGGTATCCCCTTTTTTGTTGACCCAACCGCTCACCAGTAGGCCTCAGCCCTGATTGGTTCCTTTTAATTTTCCCCAGTGAATGATTTCATCTAGATCCTTTTTAAACCAATAGATTGTGAATAATAAAAATAATATTTTTGTACCTTCGAACTGCCGTCTCTGCCTCACTTTGTGAACAAACCTGAGTGCTTTCTCCTGTTGAGTTAGTTCACTTAAATTTCCCTGGGTGAAACTCCCAGGGTGGTGTTGTCTGGCAACAATCATTTTACTGATACCATCCTAAAACATTACATTAACCAAGACCAGCCTTCACCTCGCCACAATAGGCTCAAACTATGGGTTGGTGTCTCTGGAAGTGCCCAGGTCTGGTTTTCCTCCTATCTTTTTGATAGGAGTTTAATTCTGTGTCACTTGGTTCATATCTGAAACTGCTCCCCATGTGGTGTACCTCAGGGTCTCATCTTGGGTCCAATTCCATTATATATGCTTTTGCCTCTTCTTGACTGGACTAGCTGCTGTATCTCTCTTTTCACGCGTTTTAAAATAGCATCTCTGAACTGGGGTCTCTCTGTGGTGAGTTTGCATGTTCTCCCTGTGCCGCTGTCGGTTCTCTCCAGGTTCAACCCTGGATAAATTAATTCCACCTCTTGTGCACATTTTGATTAAAAAAACACAGCCAATACAACAAGACAATTGAATCTTTATTAGAATTATGACAATAAGTTCTTTCTTCAGTTCAGTCACATTATAATAGGTTCTTTTTCAGTACAGCAGTTACTAAGCATCAGTTACATCATAAAGAAAAGGCAGCAGGAAAAGTCACAGACACAGAATTAATACACGCTAATAAATTTTGAGGCATTAAGGGTGTGCAGTCTTCAGTAATTTGCGAAAACCATAATCATATGAAACAATGCGCCAGAAGTTTCTGTCAGAGCTGCACAAATAAACATTTTTAAAATACATTAATACATAAATAACCCCTCACCATTACTCATTTAAACAGAGCAGTTGTGTCTCTACTCGCTGATCCAATTTCATGACTCAGCTCTCATCAATCTAACAGGCAGCTCACAGTATATCTCTCCCTTCCAAACTATTACATCCAAAATAAATATTAATATCATGCAGCTGTGCTGCTCATGAGATACACTTGACTAATGATTAGGAAAAATTGTGCAGGCCAAAGCTGTGTATCTTGAATATGATAACTAGTCTGGGCTTCTCATGTTCTTATCACACCTGTGTCTGTCTGTGCCATGCATACAGCTCACCTGTGCTGTTCCAGGAGCATCAAATAACAAGGTCAGCAAAAACCAGTGCAGCAGGTTGTGCCCATGAATACATTCCAGTCCAAATGAATGCCAATGTTTCTCTGTGTCAGCTGAGTAGCTACATAAATAAGCAGCTGGTTGTAAACAATTTAATTATATCAAGTAATGACTACAGGAATGTAGTAGTTGCTACTGTCTAAATATTTCCAGCTTGTCAATACTGACTCGCTGTATTTCATTCAGTCTGTGTACTGAGGTGAAGCTCACATTCAAGTAGCTTGTGTCTTTTGACCAGGGGTTCAAAGTTTTTCCAAACACCTCCTTTGCCTTTCTCCTAAAATGTTTCCCCACTATTACAAACAGGAAGGGGTTCACAGCACTGTTGCTGTATGCTAGATATGAGGACAGCTGTATGCAAATGTCCAGGATGTGACCCCAGAGGCACCCGGGGGTGACCTGGAGGAAATCCAGAGCGTCAAGGAAAACCATCACCTGGTGTGGTGTCCAACAGAAGAGAAAGACGGCAAGCACAGCCAGGACCAGGTGGGCAGCCTTCCTCTCTGCCCTAACCCCAGGTAGTCCTGCTCCACGGTTGTTCAGTGCAGACACAATATGACGAGTACAGTAAACCACTACCAGAACAGGGAGTAAAAAACCCAACATGTTCTTGGTGATGTTTTGGTACAGCCTCCATGCTGGGTGGGGGTAGGCCAGAATGCATGCTTCCACACCAGGATCCTCTACATGCACCACTGTACGGAAGAGCAGGATGGGCAGACTGAAGAGGAAGCCCATGATCCAGACCCCCAGGCAGATACGTTTAGCCCAAGTGGCTCTCCTCAGACGGCTGGAGCTCAGGGGCTTCACCAGAGCCAGGTAGCGGTCCACGCTGACCAGCATGAGGAACAGAACACTGCAGATGTAGTTCATGGAGATGGCCACGTTGACCAGCTTACAAAGGAACTCTCCAAACTCCCACTGGTAGCCGTGAGCGACGGTGAGCGCCCAGAAGGGCAGGCAGGTCATCATGATCAGGTCAGCAGCTGCCAGGTTCCCCAGGTAGATGTCAGCTAAGGTGCAAGGTTTCCTCTGCAGGCAGAACACGCAGAGAACCAGGCTGTTCCCTACCAAGCCAATGGCACTAATCAAACCCAGGAAGGCTGGCTGCAGGGAGGACAGCCACAGCCAAGCCTCAGTGTAGTCGCTGCAGTTGTCCATGTCTGGGTCCACAGTTGGGACCAACCAGTTTGATGCATTCACAGCCATTGGAAACTATTGCTATTGAAAAAACAAACAAAAAAACAGGGTCAGCATAAGCAAGCAGGCAAGGTTAATGTATAATCCTGTAGCACTTGTACATGTTCCTGATTTTATTTGATTTTATTTACTTGTTCTGGTTGTCATTTTAATTGTTGTTATCTTGTTGTACAGCACCTTGTAACATTTGTTTTGAAAAGTGCTATATAAATAAAGTTTATTATTATTATTATTATTATTATTATTATTATTATTATTATAAGAAAGGGGAGAGGGACATTTGATACAAACACATTATATAAAACAAAGATACAGTACTGTAGAAAACATTTAATTTATTATTTAATTTAATTTACTGTTGCATATAGGATTGTCAAACCAAACGGACTGACTGACCAACACAGTCATAAAAAGGACTTTAATGTTCTGGTACTTAAAACCTGTTTGCAATTTACATAAGAAAAGATTGATATTTGACGTATAAGATTTATTTTACAGGTTTACAAATGCTGATTACAACAGTATAATGGACTGTCAGGTGAGCATGGTAAAGAGTAGCTGAGGTGTGGAGAAATAAAAGCATTAATATCCTGTCATAGGTTTTAGTTTTTCTTTTTTTCTTATTTGGAAAATCTACGACTAAACAAGTGATTTCACAAGAATCTCAAAAAATCTGTTCTTGCACAACTTTGGAAGAACGCACTTCCAGCATTCCTGATGAATGTTATCTCAGTAATAAACGGGGTGCTGAACACCTCTGCCTACGCATTTCATCACTTACGAGAAACAGATATCACCACACACCATGTTGTATGACACATTGTGTGCAACTCTGACTATTTTCTTCTTGCTGCTTACACTTTTGTTTGAGATCCATGGCTGTCTGTGGATCAATCAGAAGAAATTGCTATATCTATATCTGCAGGTATTACAGTTATTTTGCTATTATACAATAATGTGTCCAAGGCAGCTTAAGTGAAAAAAAGAGCTCTAGAAAGCAAAGATCATCTTTTCTATCTGCTGCTTACCTTAGATCCGTGGCTCTGCCTTTTCCATCCAGATTTGCCTGATGTTTATTCTGTGTACGTAATCATCATGGTGATCTCGTCTGCACTGAAGTGAGAACTGGGAGGCTGCTCACTTTTATCTGTGCAGACCCAGAGATCGTCAGTGTGTCGTCACTCACAATTTCCATCTGTTTTTTCCCTCCACAGCTTCTTCTGGCTCATGAAAACGGTATGTCCAGGAGCATTATGGAGCCTGACTCAGTGATCTGTGACAATCTATTTACACATAGCCTATCTGCATTTTTGGCCTCAATATCTAAAGCGTCTGAAACAAATCTTGGACCAAACAGGGGAATATGATTGGACTGGGAAAATTTGAGCACAAATACTGTATAATCTCAGAACCTGCTGAGGGGCCTATGGCGAGGTGAAAAGTTCAGATGAGAGAATTGACTGATGTGTCCAGATGTTTGAATATGAGGCAGAGCAGGAGTACCCCGCGGAATAATAAATAAAAAATGCTGCGTGAATACAGCACACACACAAATGACTTTTATCTCCTAGTGTTTATTTAATTTAGTTTGAATCACATACACTTGACTGGACATTTTCATGACCACTCAGCGGCAGACAAAATTCCATTTGAGAGATAACAGAGAAGTGGTATATGTTCTTGAATTTTTACCAGAGACACCACAAAGTAAGAGAAGTAGGCCTGCAAAGCATATGGTAAACCAGCCTGTTCACCTAAATTCCAGCAAAAATTCCTGTCTTTCTTGGTGACACAAAACAGACATCCATTATGATAAACTGTAAAAATGCATCATTAATGATTGTGGATGTGTATCATGATAAAAGCACAACTGTGATGAAATGCCAAAAATGTTAACAGAAAGTTCAAACTGAAAAAATAATGAAAATTTAAAATTGAGATTGAAAAGAACAATACTGAAAAACCTTTTTTAATGACAGTATTTTACTGCCAAACTTTATCAGTGCCTGTGCAACATTTTCCAACGCTTTTAGTGTTTCAATGCGATTGTTTTCTTTTACAGTTAAGGATTTTATTCCCACTGGCAACATTTTAAAACACTGTTCCAACCTTTACAAATTGCCCTAAACGTCTGTTCTGATTCAGCACAAATAACAATAAAAATGAATTGTATTAGTTGGTTAATCAATGTTGACTGTTTCATTTTTTTTAAATGTATTCATTTAGGTGCATGCATCTGTGGGCTCATACTCTGTGGTATAACTCCTGACTCATACATTTGATTTGATTTATTTTAAGAGAACATTTTTACATGGTGATTTTACTTCTACCGTCATAACATGTTCTTCCAGTCACATTGGTGTCTGTTCCCCTGCTGTGGTCATTGTAGTGTCCCACTATCTGATTTGTGTACACTATCAGCATTAGACCATAGAAGGGCTCAGTTTGGCTGATAAAAACACTCCAGATCAAGATGTGTCAGCAGTTCCACTGTGTGAAATAAACTCTCTCAAAAATATGCTCACATAATAGCACTTTATAAACATAACATTTACTGAAACTGAGATCCAACAGAAGAATAAACCTTCAAGAAAGCCAGATGTTTGTCCAAATATTCAGCCAGTCTGTGCTCAACACTTATCATAACTGATTTAAAATGGGTCTGTCCATATTTGGTGACTTGTTTCTATTCGCAGTTTATTTTGCAATTTTTTTGTTTCTGTTTGATAACCTGTATAAAAATAAACCAGTTGTAAATACAGCAAAAACATGTTGTTGAAACTAACATGCACACATAACCTGAGATGGTCTGCTGCTGACATTATATAAACAGCCACAAGACTTCCAGTCAGTTCTATAAACTGATCTAAAAAAAGATTAAAAAACCTCAAGAAAATTAGCATCACCTCCTCATGGTTGTTTCCCCACCAACCAGCCAAGCAACGGGAAATGTGTTGTTGTGTTCTAGTTTTGTCACAGTCCCCTCGTTCCTGAGTTCATGAGTGCTGAATAATAGCCACAAGTGCTTTTGCTGTGATGTTACAGTGAAGTTGACTTCTTAAAAAGGAACTATGCAGGTCTGGTCACTTTTTTTTGCTGTTTTGGTCGCTGGTCGCTTGGTCGCTTGGTCACATTCAAGTGCTAGATTTGAAGAACGGCCTTCATGCCTTACTGACATTGCATTTGCATTTACATTCATTTAGTCAGACACTTCATCACATTCACAAAAATGTTATGTATGGATGGAGTGTCTCTGCAGCACCACGATATGTTGGGTATTATCGATATATGATATTGGAAATTGTTGACATTTTATTATGTTAAATTGATATGTTATTGGTCTTATTATTAGGTGCACTAGGTAGTGAGATGGGTTTTTGTGTAATTCCTTCATATTCATATTAATTTAGTTCAGTTTTGGCATTGATATTTAGTGATGGTATGCTTTCTATATCCCAGCTCCTGTCATTCTTGCCTGCTCGTCTCCTCCTCCAGCAGAGAGGCGGTCTGGCCTCCACTCCAATGAAACTCAGTTACTGCTCTGTCTTGGGAGTAGAGGGAAACATTCCTCCAATTATCAGAGAGGTCATTAGCCAGGAATACTGTTGTGTTGTCATTAGCCAGCGAGAGAGGAGAGATCTCATCAGAATCACTCAGTAACTTTTTCTATCAGAGAGTGTTTCTACATTTTTGTTGGAGTTAATGAATGTAACATAACACAGAAACCCTTGATCTGTGCATTGATAGTCATTCATGACCTTTGGGAATAACATGAGTATCTGAGCGCAAAGGTCCACTTACTAATGTTTGGAGACTTCATCACTTACTGTATGATGCAGCAAGAAGCTCAATCAAGCTCATCAAGCCACTGACGATCCAAAGGGAAATAAACTCTTCTTCTCTTGGATGCAGATATTCATTAATTCTGCTTCTTCTTCTTTTTGAGGATTTTCAGCACAGTGAGTGTGAAAGACAAATGTTCCAGTAGCTGGAAACATTTACTCTATGGGCAAGTAGCTACATATGTTTTGGAAATTCCCAGTTCACGTTAAGCCAGAGGTGTTCAGTAGTGTCGCCTGAGAGGGTCTATTCTTTGTCTGGGACATGGAGGATGAGAATTAGTCACTGTTCTATAATTGTCTCACTATCTAACATACTATTTTTATATTTGGAGTAGCATACATTTAACAAAGTTTTTTTTTTTTTTTTTTTTTTTTTTTTTTACATTGTATCAATATTATTGCAAGGATATGGCATACATCTAAAACAAAGAGTTATGTGTTATGTTTGATAACTCCCTCAGTCTCTTCCACTGGTTTTCTTTTATGACAATAAGTTTAATTATTTATGCCTGAGAATGGAAAGTTTTCACCTCAAATATCAGTGGGGTTGAGGGGAATAGAGAGAATAAAAAATGAGCTGCACTAAAATAATATAAGTTACATTACATTCTCCCTTATTCTTACTGAGAAATCAACTAAACTCTGACCTTATAAGTTTGATGTTCTCAGTGCACTTGGTTCAAATCAAGTAAATGAACCTTGAAGTCAAAGCCCTTCTCTGGGGATTGCATCCCCTCCTGTGTTTGAAACTTCTACTCTGCCAGATTCTGTTTGGTTTTGCTGATCTCTTCTTTACTTTCCTCGAGTTGTTGTTTATTGTTTTATTTCGGAAATCTTTCATCTTGGTGAGAATGATTTTCAGGTTAGCTTCCATGTTAGCTTCCTCTTCTCTCCGTTACCATTAGCTGATGAGCTACAGCTAGCTGGGGAGGACCATTGACTCTGGTTTCAGTGTGATTCGGCGTTCTGTTCAATTTTCTTAAGTTTGACTTTGCTCTACCTGTCTCGCAATAAAGTCTTGCTCTTATCCATGTTTTACCTTAACTTTTAAAGCGAGTTTGCTAAATTAGAGGGCACTTGGATGCTAGTTTCTCTCAAGCTGTCATCTTAACGGCTTAATCTGAACCGGAAGCCCGTCTACAAGAAATATTCTCATCAGTATCTTATAGCCTATTTAGTATTCTACCCTTCAAATGGGACACCACCATGTAGGCTATACAGCATCACATCTAAGAGGGGTTCAAGATTGTCTGAATGGGTCCAAAAAGAATCTTGATAGAAAGAGTTCCAGAAAGTGAAGTGAGCAACTTGAAGTACTATTGACAGAGCAGGACTGACGATGCTCACAGTTTCAAATAGTCCCAAATGATGGAAAGAGAGTTTAAAAATGTAACTTTTAGACAGGATATGTTTAGAAAAGAGCCTAACTTTCTGACCTGCTTAGTAATGAGGAGCCAGCATCCACTGACGAAGGAGGCAGTGCCAGCATCCCCCCAGATCTGATGTCAGCTTGGACTGAAGGGAAAGCAATGTTGTTTTCCTGGAGGGGGAACAGAAGAGCCTGAAAACCCAGTCAGCACTGCCAGGGAGACATACCAATAGCCACACTGGAGAGGGAGCTGTGTGTATATTCTACCCAGAAGAGCTGGCTGCTCTAGGATGAGGGATTACTGGCAGAAATACAGTGCAACAAGGCTTTCATGGGTGATGAGGAGACGCACTTTACATTAAGGCACCAATGGTTCTGTCAGCTGCTTGCATTATTAGTTCAGTCGGGTGAATTTGGCTCCAAAGGCACCTGCTCAAAACACTCACTCCTCTCTGTATCCCAACTTTTTTTTTTACCTGCGTTATATGGCGATCAGTTTTAGTATGTTTCACCAAGAGCATGACTTGGAACAACTAGTTGAGGCCCACTCTTAGAAACTCCAAGATCCAGACTCAAAACCAGGGGTGATGGATCATGGAGCCATAATTTCATTCATCAGTACTTTATCTTATGTCACAACATCTGTACAGTCAGCCAACATTTTCTTCTTTCTTTGACCAAGAGGAACATTCGTACCATTTTTTCTTTGGATTCTTGAAAAATAACAATATAAATGTTTTTGCTTTCTTCATCCACCGAACTGGAGAGATCTCCACTAAGACTTGATCTGTTGTCCCTTTGCACATCTTGTCTAAAGAAAACGATCAGCTCTGGCAATCACCTTACATGTGAGGAGGATGGATGGTAAGCATGATTATACAAAGAAAAAAGAGAATATCCGCACACTGGATTAAGGCTTCCATATATTTAATTGATATGTGCAACGTTTCGACCAAGGTGGTCTTCCTCAGGCAACTAGATTATGATTATACACCAGCAGTTTAACAGTTATCTTAACACTCATTTCCTGCCAGCAGCAGTATTACACAACTTCTCCCACACACTGGAATCCTAGACAAAAGAGGTCAATAAAGTAACCACAGAAAAACTGAAATCATGGGATTTCCTCTCCTTTCACTAATGGCTATAGGTTAAATCTAAAAAAGCAGTTTCACTCACTGGCGATATAAGACATTTGAACATGCACAAGTAAGTACTGCACAAGTGTGCTAGAGTTAAATGATAAAGCATCATGTGTTTCTTTGCTGATTTTAATTGTGCATTTCAATCGTTGCTTGTCAGTGACGCCATAACCTCTTTGTTTGTCTGACAGAGGCTCAGGCAGCATTGACTGTTACACACTTTTCACACTGTGGTTTCAACTTGAACCATTTGAAAGACTGTATTTCTTCCATCTGAAGTTATCAGAGAAACAATCAGAATACTGATTCTGACCTCCAGTTCTCCCCTGACGTCTCTGTCCTCTAAAAAGAAAAAACTACTGTATTCATGACGATGGGACAAATGGATAGGCGTAAAACCCGAACACAAAAATTCAGGATGATTAATAAGAGACTATTAGAAACACACTCTGGTTTGTCATTTTACTTTGTGCATCAGGAGCAAATCATGGAAACGAGATCTTTAATGTGAGTCACTGATATTAGATATTCATCAATACACTATCTCCCAGTCAGTTCTCTAGTGACTCATTATGCTAAACAACATGGTCTTTTTGAGCCAGAGCTATTAAGGTGCTTAAACACTTTATTGTATTGTGACTGTACTGCTCTGGCACATATTATGAAGAACTGCCTTGGAGACAGCAGAAGAGGGAAGGGGCTTTGTCCATTTACACTGCTGTCCTCCCCCTCCTTGTCTCTATCTGCGTCACGCTGCTGCTGCAGGTTCTGTTTACACAGACACATTCTCTCAGACCATAGGCGGACTTCCTGCTGTCAGCTTGGCTCAGAGGGAATGCCTCCCCCTTTTAATCCAAGCAGCACAGGGGGAAGAGAAAAGCCTGTGCATCACTGTTTGTGTAACCACACATTCATGCTTTCTGGAAATCAGCAATCCCTCCTGAGCACATGCTTTTGACAGGAATCAGAGAACTTCTGTGACTTCATTTTCATATTTCCATGTAGGTCATCTTCATTACAACCAGTGCAGACGCAGGAAGCTGCTATTTGTGTAATAATATTACTGTAATGACTTTGCTGGTTTGGTGGTCTGGAGTAGGGAGGCAGAGTGTAATAGGCATGCTGCTAGTTGTAGGGTGGGTTGGTGGGGGGTGGGGGGCACTGCCACAGACATGGAGATGAGAGATGATACTGGTAATATAATCAACCAACTGAGAAAAAGCATGCATTTCAGCCCCATGTGCAACACGAAAGCTAATTGATGTCCAGTCTGAAGCCAATACAAGTAAAAAATCTTCAGTTATATTGTGTTGAATTGAATGTAACTTACACCTATGTTTGTGTTAGCTTATATACACAGTATGTGCTCAAGCATCTTATCTTTTATCTCAATGTAAAGATGCACATTATGTTATAATGTCAATCCAAACATGAGTTCCTAACCTCTGATTGGTTAGTTAGTTTGGAGCCATATTGGTTAGTTGGTTTGTAGCTGTATCCTTATTGTTGATTTGCTTTTTGTCGTTTATTTTGGAGCCATATTCTGATTGGTTGATTGGTTTGTAGCCACATTTGGCTAGTTCAGCATTACTACAATAATGTTACAGGAAATGCACTTATAGCATTATTATCTCTCTTCCTCCAAACCTATGTAATCTCTTGATTTTCAGTTTTCAGTGTGCAATATAATTGCATACAAGATGATGGGTATATTTATGTCCCATAAAAATGTTCAAGCATTTCATACTTATAGTGTTACATTGTCAGTGCATATTACTGGCATCTCTCACATACATCAATGTTTCCTTGCTTTCTATGTATTTCTGTGGCATGGGAACACAGCATTTATCATGACAAGATGTGCAGCTTCTTGTTTTCACTAAAGAACCCCCTCAATTTTAGCCTCCCCTTCACCAGTGCTTTGAATGAAGTTTAGACGTGAGGATGTGATCTGCCTGATGAATGCAGCAAAGGCATCACTGACAACAACTAAAAAAGAGAGGTTGAAAATCATACAGGTGCATCCTGACATATACAAGTATATGTGGTTGCAAATTAAATTGTTTTCAAGAGTCATTATTTCAAAATAGTTTCATGAAATACTGTCAGATTCATCACCAGACTGTTACTATGATTGAATTACCAAATTACTTTTTCTTAAGGGGTCACCAGTGTTGGAACAAAAGTGCTGAGTTGGCTACAATGGTGGATCCCTAAAAGAATTTGTGCTTTCTTTTGATGTGTCATGTTGCCTCTATATTCACATTTACTGCTGCTAGCTGTATCTGATCTTATATGCACTGCCTCTTTTATCTCTTATTAGTTTGAAGCCAAGTGTTTCCACAACTCAGATTCCACCTTTTCATCAGCAGGTGGCAGTATATGCCCACTACCCTCCTTCACAGCCTGATGAGAAATCTGCTGTTGCTCAATTCTACATCCTTTTTTAAAAGCTTCTTTAAACATTTGAAGTGTTTTCATTTTATTTCTATTTATCTAGTGATTTATGTGTCATTATTTATTATAATATCTGGTTGTATTTTTTCTTCCTTTTTACTAATTAAAGTCATGAAAATAGAAAGCTACCATTGATTTGTGGCACAGTTGAATTATTCTGGAGGCACAGACTGGTATTTTTGGTAGGTTGTTGCTCATCGAGTATTGCAAAGGACAAAATAAGACAATAAGAATAAGAAATGATGATAGATAATAAAAATCGTTGCCAGGTTACTGCTCCCATAAACAACTACGTGTTTCCTGAAATACAGGATTATTTCCTCATCCTCATCTTGGGAGTCATGGCTTGCTGTTATTGGATTCTCCACAGCTAGATTTATTCATGTAATACAACTGTCTCTCTGGACATGTTTATTTCTCAACATCATTTTGAAATATTTGCATCCCGGAGTACCTGAAGGACTGTTGACGATGTTATTTGTGGCATTCATTGTCTGATTACCACCTCAGGCAGTGATATTGGTGCCACTATGACCAGCACAAACAGAAGATATTATTTGGATGTTTACAGGGAAGAGATGACACAGAATCTGGCTAGATGGAGAAGACAAGCAAATTTTCCCGTGACCAACAAAAAGCAGAAACTTTGAGGTTCATAGTTTGTGTTTAAGTTCTGGAGTACGACATTGAACCACCCATAGTAACGGGTGGTTCATGAAACATACATTATATGATGTCAAGTTCGGAAACATGGATGCTTCCTTTTTTCAAGTATATTTTTGGGCTTTTTATGACTTTGTTGGATAGTATAGTTGAGAGAGACAGGAAACGGGCAGAAACGGATGACATGCAATAAAGGGCTGCCTGATGTGAAGCGGGGCCACCTGCAGTGAGGACCGTAGCCTTAACACATGGGGCGGCTGCTCTACCAACTGAGCTTAACACCATCCCAATGCTCCTATTTTTAATACAGACTAATGCACGGTTTCCCATGAATTTGGAATAAAATATTATTCTTTACCTCTTCTAATGAAATGATTGTGACAATGTCATTTATTCTTGATAGATAAAGTGTAAATCTTCTCAAAATTCTATCTCTATCTCTATCTCTTCCAAACATACCACTGTGAAAATGAAACCACAATTAATCTTTATAATAGGAATAAAAAGAGGAATGTGTCTGAAAACAAAATTATTCCAACTTTATGGGCAACTGTGAACATATAGCCTACTGTTTTCTTTTTATATATATATATATATAACCAAGGCTAGACAATTTTTTTTTCAGTAAAAGAGCCAAGATTCAGTGATCAGGCCTTTCATTTGTTTGGTTTTTTACAAGTCTGTCAGAGATATCTGAAAACCCATAGAGAGATATCCTTAGACTTCAGTGTAGTCGATGACATTAATTTTACTCTGAAACTCGGAGAGATAGATGCTGGCATAAAAGAAAAAAGGGTATAGATACAAAACAGCCCTCTCTTTGATCTGAACCATGTGGAAGAAAATGTTTTCTAGCACATGCAGGACTGCGTTAATGGCCCGGTGGCTGAGCAGTGACACACACATCCTGCTACAAGCCACCAGCGCACATTTCACTGTGCAGACAGCATGGAGACAGACATGCTAAAGACATCCAATGAATCTTTGATAAAGGTTTCAGCAGCCCATTGGAGCAAAGGAAAAACAGATCAAAAAGGACTCTTGGTTTGTGTCCCGGCCTGTGTGTGGACTCACCTATCCCCCTCCACACTCTGCTGTATTTTACATGCTGTGTGCAGAAGGAAGTCAGAATGTGATCGCTCATACCATGATGGAAGAACTGATTGGTGTCTGGCTCTCTTTAATAAAACAATATATAGGCCGAGGCTGCTGGGGAAGCTCCCATGATGCACTGATGCACTTCTCTCGTCTTCTCTGTCTGCCCATGTATTTATATAACCCTACTGCATGTTATTAATGTCTTCGCTCTCCTTCAGTCTGTGCTGCTCTCTGTCCTCTCACTCCTTGCCCTTATTCTCTCTGAATCTCTGAATGCAGATCAGCCAGTGCTGCTAATTCATGTAGGGATGCTGGTGATTGCAGTGCATTGTAATTGTCAGCATAATTATAATTTAAACAGCAAGCAGTGTTATGAAGGTGTTATGTTGTCCTACTGTGCACTTTGGGACTTGATGCAGCCAACATGCGTTACATTCCTGTATCACCTGTAAACCAGACCAGGACAAGTTCAATTAGATTAAATGCTTATTGTTACTAAAGGGTTACTTCCTGTTTTCAGTAGACTTTATTACCATGTGGACGTTTTCCAGTGTGGGACTACCATCACACATTTGAGCCAGAATGAAAAATGCAATTACAGTTAGCAATTCATTAGTCAACATCAATTTGAAAGACATAGACAAGTAAAAAAAAAAAAAAAAAAAAAAAACAGTGTTCAACAACAACAACAACAAAAAAACCAATTGTCAGAATAAACTATCATTAGGCTCTGAGGCTTTTTTAAAAAAAAACAAATTTCGGGACAGATTGAAAACACTGTTCAATGGTCAACTCAAATAATCCTATTTCAAGCAAAAACTCCTGCTGTCATACAAACCTAGTCCTTGTCTAGGCCTAGGTTGCTTTTATAAATAAGTCATAGTAAATGGGATATAAGTGTTCCAGTTATACACAGCTGAAATACCATGATAAACACAATTACAACTTCCTGCAGTAAAATGCTACTGAGGCAAGAGTTCAAAAGTGAAAGCAAAGAAATTTTCTTGGGGTCTCAAATGTAATCACGATGTATTAACCCTGCTCTCACTATACAAAAATTCACAGATGAATGGACTATGAACTGACTTGGGTCAAAGGTCAAAGGAAAAATTCACTGTTCTTTAATGTTCTGCAAAAACACCTCTGGACACTGTTGAACACTGTAACTCAGGAAGGAGAGACTGCCTATATTTCCTGTATCTGTGCTTGAAGGAAACAAGCTCCAGGAGGTGATTCTATTTTATTTAGTTTCTGCCGGGTCTCACTCGTGGGCTGTGTGACTTATTGAAGCAGTGTTTTTCTTCAGAGAGAGCTCTAGACTACACTGTAAGTTATCTGAACTGAGTTTTCATTTTAAATCTGATTTTTGACAGTATTATTTTTTTGTTATCAACATATTTATACATATTAGAAACCGTTTGAAAATTCCATACTGCTTTCCTGGACTGAGACAGGTGCTATTCTTTCATCTGTAGATGTTTCTGCACCATCCTCTCTACTGCAGAGATGAAGAGGAGGTGGAGTTTTCTGCCAATTGGATTCTTGCCGATGGAGCTGGATGAGGGAGTCAGCTTTCTTTTTCAGCTCATTAGATTCAATGTGAAGGGTTTCAAAAGCGTCGCCTCTGGCCACCCTGTCTGCACTCATGTGCTTTCAGTCTACATCATGATTAGATCTCTAAATTACTTTAATTAGACGACTAATTGGTGAATGTAACATCTGTTTTCTTGCAAAGCAATGGCTGCCTTTAAAAAGGAAAGCGGCACAGCTCCATGATGATGAAATCTTCAGTTTGGTTGTGTGTTTCGTGTGAGCACAGCAGTTGTAACTAATGCTGACTGTTTTGCCTCAGGGAATTAAACATCCATCCAGTGGTGAGCGCTTTGTTACTTTGGTTTAACATCCCCTCTTGCCTCCACTGCACTGTCTGCACTGTCAAGTGTCAACCATCTCCCTTTGATAGCTCCACCACATACTGTACCACACACTGTGTATTCATCTAAAGAGAGTAAAACTGCTCACAAAAAATATGTGTTCTCCATGGATTGCATCAAGAGCTGACAGAATCACTCACACTTACATCTGGACCAAACAAAGCACAGTCATTTCATGTGTGATGAGTGAGACCAAATTCTGTTACGATTATTGGATATATGGTTCGTGTGCTGTCCTTTGCAGAGATAGTTGTTTGTTGATTACCAACATTTTAGATGATCTTACTCATTAATCACCTGTCTGCAGCTGCATGTCTGTCTATTAAAGTTTGGATCATTTATTTTATTTGTGGCTGCAGTACAAAACAATTGTCTGGCCTCATGGCCCATCACTTTGAAATCTGTTATAATTTCCCTAAACAGTCTGCAGTGTTGTGGTCAATGTCTTTTTTGCAAACAGGGGCGAAGGGTTGGGAATGTAGTGATGCTGTCTACTGAATCAATTTTGTGGAAAATCATACTGTTTCTGTCCATGGTGGTCAGTGTGGACATTGTGGAGGACTACAAGTACTTAGGGGTGTAAACATTGACACCCGCCACAGGAAAGGCCAAGCAGTCTGACAGGGTGTCAACATCTGCTGGATGATGCTGAGGATGTTTTGTGAGTCTGTGTAGACCTGTGTTGTGTGCTGGGGCAGCAGACTGAGGGTGGAGGACACCAACAGACTTAACAAGCTCATCTGCAATGCCAGTTATATAGCAGGAGGAGAGTTGGTGTCTCTGACAGTAGTGTCTCTTCACACTCTTTCACTGATGAGGCTGGTCAACAACAGAAGCACGTTCGGCCAGAGACTCAATCCCCCATGTTGCACCACTGAGCTCCACAGGAAGTCATTCCTGCCGGCAGCCATCAACCTTTCAAGCCGCTCCATCCCTGGACAGTTTTTTTAAAAGATATTTTTGGGCCATTTTTGCCTTTAATTGACAGGATAGTGGAGAGAGACAGGAAAGTGAGGAGGGAGATTGGGAGAATGGCACACAGAACAGACTGGGCACAGATGGGAATCAATCCGGCGATCACTGCCTTGGGCAATGCCAACATGGGACATGCTCTTAACCAGTGAAATATTTACATTCCTGAACAGTCAGTTGGCCACCAAGCACCCCAACTGACTGTTCAGGAATGTAAATATTTCACTATATATAATATATATAGTTTGTAATTGATAGTGCATATACATATATTTTTAATGTTTTGAATATGGGTCTATATTACTATTATTAGTATATGTGAAATGGCAAATTGCTACATAACAATTTCCAGCAGGTAATTAAAGTTAAGTATACTGATGATTCTGACAATGATGATGATGATGAAGAGCAGCGGAGAGAGAGCACTGAGCGAAGGAGAAGAACGTTTGAGCTGCTCTCAGCATTGGGTGACATGGGAGGAGAACATTGAGCCCCCCCACCACCACCACTGGATGTGGTACATAATCAGTCAGTGAGCAGACAGGCGGCTCTGCGGACTCTCAGTATGAATTCTAATGTGCGTCAGTTTGTCTGTCTGTCGTCCACTTCTACACAGCTAGAGTTCAGTAACGCGAGGTGAGTCTGTTTTGCAGACTGCCCAGGCAGTGGTTTCATTTGGGCTGGGAAATACTTGATGATTGGATTTAACTCCTTAGAGGCCCCCCTAGGCAAGTGTGCTGGTCTGCTTCTCTTGACTCCCTGTTCCTCATGCTCTCTGTCTAAATATGTAAGAAAATGTGTGGGAAAGAGCATTGAACATGGACAGAGGATTCAGCTACAGTAGCATGCATGTAACCTCTACAACTGAGGAAAGTTAAAAGGAAAGGAAAGGAAAATTCTCGGCCACCTGCTCAGACCAGATCAGGCCGTGGAGCACTGACTAGTATGATGTGGTAAAAATTAATAAATAAATGAATAGATAATGGAAATTTGTGACCAGATGTCACAGGGTTGAATTTGGATATAAAAATAAAGAAATTAAGTAAAAAAAAAAAGAAAAAGAAAGAAAGGAAGTAGATAATAGTAAATAAAAGAAAATGTGCTCAACAGGTGTGTTGACTGCACACTAAGGCTAGATCCGAGTTTCAAAGTGTCCCTCAGATGTTCAGGATGTCGTTTCATTTGGAGACACATCACTTGTCACTGAAACACAATGAAGTAATGTCAACAAAAACTGAAAGGGAAAAGCAAGAGTTTTTATAAGCACATCACGCTGTCTTGAGGTGCAGGGCAATAAAAAAATGTCATGGAAAAAGAGAGGGAATGCCCGCACACTCTATATCACAGTATCAAAGTGACTTTTATTGCACACAAACGTTTTTGCCCGAATGGTCTTCTTCAGGTGCTGAAAGACCAGAAAGTCAGCAATGCGAGTTATTGTGAAATTGAAGTCGGATTTCACTCACAAACTATATTAAAATGGATTCCTATTGTGAACACTAGTTGTAACACTAAGGGAATATCAGTCACAGGACAACTGCACCACAGCCACTAACTATCTCATTTAATCAGTGTAAGCTTCAGGGCCTTCCTGTTGGAAACTATGGCACAGTTCGGGGACATACTACCTCTCTAATGAGTGCTGGCTTAGTGGTGGAACACATTTAGAGCAGTTTTTTTTTTTTTTTTACCTGACATCAGATATGGCTGTTTTAAAAAAGTAGATGTCCCAGCTGTGTCGAACTGAGCAACACCGAGTCACTTTTTTTTAGTTCATCTCACCCACAGTCTTCACCTCCTGCTTACCCCTGCTCTCAAGGGTTTTCAAGAAAGAAAGAAAGCAAGAAAGTAAGAAAGAAAGTTATATAAATGTCATCAAAGGGGGTATCAAGCCTTTTAATAATATAGTTTTGAGAAAATACAAGTAGATCTAGAGCTATGATGTTTGAGCAAAATGTTTTAATCTCAGTCCAAAACACATTATTGTATTATTTTAATTCATTTCCAACACTGCTTGATTTGGCACTACGAGCAGATAGTAAACTTCACACAATGACACAAAGGTGATGATGTATGTTTCAGATCTTACTGTGACTTACGATGAAATGTGTGTTAGGTTCCATGTGTTTTATTACTTTATTCATGATTTGTAGTGGCTGTGCTACTCTTGCCCCATGTGAACAAAAAAAAACTTTCTAATCTAATTTCTGAAAGTTCTGTGAAGTTCTTTTAAGAAACACTTAATCATCAAAATGTTTGGTGGTCACTGGTCAGGCTGAAAATGTTTTCCAGTCAATGAAAAATCGACAATTTAGAATCTGTGATGGTCTCATTCTCCCAACAGCAGAGTAATAATCAATAATCCCAGATAATTCATAGACTAATAGAACGCATTCTTCCCCTGTCTCTCCCTCCCTCTCCCTCTCCCTGTTTTACGGACATATACACAGAGTCCCAACCCTCACACATGCCCTGAGGGGAACTGGCTCACTCTGTCCTTCATCCCGTCCATAGCAGAGCAGTGGGTTGACCTCTAATAGCATACAGCCCAGAGCTGGGCCGTTGTGCCCCCAGGCCCGGTGATTCATCTAAACTGCTGATCTCTTGTGTTGCAGGGGAGAGACAGACATGATTGAAATGGTGATGCTGCGTCCTGTCTGATCTCTGATACCTGAGATTTATACTGTCAAACATGCAAAATCACTTGATGTAAAGCTGCTGATCAGTGGATCTCCCTGACATGTTTACATACGCTGGAACAAAAACTCACCACCTTTGGTTAACTCAATGATCTTCACCCGTAAATGAACTGCTCAACAACTGAACAGGAACTTTCCTGTATAGATCTTTGCAGTAGTTTGAGAAAGTTCATCGCTTTGCTGCCTGGTTGCTAAGTTGTCGAGCCCGGGGCAATTCTCCAGTCTGATGACATTTGGTGATGCAGTTTAGAGACTGTACAGCAGGTTAAAAATATGTTTTCCCAGTTTAATTATTCATTTAATTTTTATCTAACCTTCTGAGGATTTGTCGGTTTTTCATGCTGTTACTTACTTTGCTACATAAAGACTATAAAACTCAGTAAAGACTTGGTAGAGTATAAAAGGCTCAGAGGTCTGTAGAACAAAAGAGTCACCCACACAACCACACAACCACACAACCACAAAAAACTTACTAACTACAACAGTGAGACTACTCTACACGTGTCCTCACTTAATGTTAGTGGACAGGTCCTGTGTTTGTATCGTGCATCATCATACATAGAAATGAAAAAGAAGAGGCATTGCACCAACAATTAAGTCCACCATATATCTGTATGACATTACTGGGGTTTAGAGTGAGCAATCGTTTCTCATAACCTTGCAACACCGACACTTTCCATTAAGCTGTTTTCTAGAAGATATACATTACCACTGACAGGCAAAATAACAATTTACAAACTATGAAACGGCTGCTTGTAAATAAAGAGAGTGACAAGGGCTCAAATGCTTGGTTAAATAAAATTCAGCGAAACAGTGACTTTAAATCAGAGGTGGTTTTAATCAATTCTGCGTATGTTCAGACACTTCACTTTAGAACAAGACTCTAGGGACTAGAGCTGTAGTGTTTTCTGTGCAGTGCACGGAGTCCTACTCTCCCTTAGTCACGATCTTATACATAGTGTAACATTGGATCATGGAGATAGATTTGGTTCATTTAGCACATGATGCCAAACCTCTTGGCTGAATCTGTGGGAACATGCAGATTGTTCTACAGGGACATGGTGTGACAGGATGACAGGATGTGTGGCAGCAGCAGCAGCACATGCACACATCCAGGTAGAATAACAACGGTAACTGCTGGTGGATAGGGAATGGGTCACTTCTGTTAGGATTGTGTTGTCTTCCTCCAGACAGTCACAAGGTTCCCCTTTATATTAAACAATACAGTAGCCTGGTGTGAGGCTGAGGATGGATGAGACTGATGTGATCGGCGCAACAAAGCAAGTCCAGTCTGACAATCCAAATAGATTATTTATCCCTACACATATGGGCCATAGGAACGACACTCCTACACCAACAGGAAATGATCATCACGGTTACAATAATCAATGTAAAGTTAGATTTAGGTTAAGAAAAACAGTGTTGTTTAGGTTAAAAATACCTTTGGTAAGATGCTCATTGTCATCATGGTTATAAAATAACATGTTGGTGAAGGATGTAGATATGAACAAATAAATAATGTAAAAATAAATAAATTAACAAATACATAATTGTAATGTAGAGTGAAGTCTGCCTTTTCAAAAATGTATTTACTCAAATGTTCATTTATCTATTCTTTATTTATTAGTCCATCTAGATGTATAGATCCTGTGTTTGCAATCTTCTTTGCTTTTATTATTTTTACTTTTATTCACTTCCTCCCCCTGTGTCCATTAATTCCATCAAATAAGAAATGAGAAAACAAATAGATTTATGGATTTAATAAATCTATTGTTAGAAAACCCAGTTGATATTCCTAAGGAGGCTCAAACAACACTACATGCTCTTTCTTTCTGAAGCAGAACTTTGCCAGTGGACAGAATGACAGAGGAAATGTCACCGCAAATGTTGCTGCAGTAATGGAGTGTGAAAGTAATTCAGAATAATACAAGCTGTTTCCCCACAGTATTGTCTCCACTGACTGGTACATCCCATCGTGTGGAGGAACTGACAGCAAAACAGTGTCTGCATACTCAAAGCAATATATCTCATGCTGTGTGTCAGTGACAAAGTTCCTCTGCTCTCTCTGAAGAGAGATTATTTGATTCTGCTTGGATTTGTTATGTTTTTGTTTACCTTGCCCCAACACTAACAGTCTGCAGGCTTCCTGAATGCTACATATACATATGTGAGTCTAGATCAACCTGTTCTTGAATGTTACAGTGTAGTCTCTGGTTGTGTAAAAAATATGTAGTGTCATAGTTTGTATGAATAGAATAAGTTCAAAAAGGAGACTGTTTCTACAGATCACCATCCCTCCATCCTTTCATTACATTCATACATAGTTTGCTCAATATGCAGAATTCACCACAGATGCTGTGATTCAAATGAGATATACTTCTATATATTCCCGCTGATATTTCGTGTTTGCCAGGAGTTCATCATTTACAACTATAAAGTTTATTGCATAATGCATAAAAAAGCATTAATAAGAGGACAACTGCTTTGCACTTTATCAGTGTAATGATGAAAACTGTGTGTTGAAAATGAACATGCACGTAAAAAAGGAATAAGAGCGCAATAAGCTGACATCTTTTGCAGTTTTTAATATAATCAAAATAAAAAGAAAGTAAAATAACAAAAAGGGGACATGAAGACAGAGAATGCTGATTGTGACGGGAACTTGTAGCTGGTAAATTGAACACTAAGCACAAGGAGATTCATTGTTACTGCAGGAACTGAACGAAGTGTGTATATCAGTTGGTAGAGTCAGTGAGCTAAGACTGTAGTGAAGATAAATGTTGGAGCCAGGGGAAGTGTTCATTAATGAATGAGGGACAGCAGGTGGGTAGGTAGGTCCAGGTTGCTCTAACCCATGATTTACTGTCCTCTCAGTTAGTCCATTAGTTTTGGAGGTACAATCCAGAAGTGAGTCCCCCTGTGGACAGAAAGCTTCCACTCCTGGGACACGATCTGAGAACCTCTGTCAGAGACAACATCAACTGGGATTCCATTGCAACGTAAAAAATGATTGATTAATAAAATCGGTGGTCTCTAGAGCACTTTGGGCAACAGCAGCTTTGAAAAATGACAATTGTGATGTTAAAATAGAAGCAGCCATGCAACTGAATCCAAGGTAATAAAGCACCAGGGACACTGTGGAACCTGTAAAAGATGGAGCAGATGAGCAAGTGGCCAATGAGAGGCGCACACAAAACAGGCAGCTATATACTCCCAAACCCAAACACTGGACGACCAGATGACCAAATGCAAAACCTGAGAGCATCAGGGTCTGTCAAACTGTCACAGTTCAGGGCTGAAACACAAGACTCAATTGCAGATAAGCACACAGGGGAGCAGGTTCAAAGTCTTTCATTTAAAGATGGGGCAAAAACACAAAAAGGGTCTTCAGCGGTACAAGGCTATAGGTCAAAAAATTCTGGACATAACAAAAAAACCACAAAGGATCTCCAAACTTAAGTGCAACACAAGACAAAAAGTAACTGGAAAACACAGGTCAGGTAGACGAGTTGGCAACCAGAGGAGGGAACACACAGACTGAGTACCACAGGGTTAATGACAAACGAGACTAGACAAAGCTAGACACAGCTGGCATTTTCAAACCTGAATCAAACACTAGTACAGGTTGTGGCTCCTACATTGTCGTTACGCATGACATGAGTGAACAAAGTGGTGTCTCTTTGTATGGTAAGATCTCTACTTCTAACACTTCAAGCTTCATCGTCAAGGGGTAGGCTATCTCCCTTTGGAGGCCACTTGAAAGAAAGAGCTAGTGTTAAGGGAGAAGAAATAGGACTGGGCCTTAGTAGTAGTATGCCGAGGGTTGATGTCGCTGGGCATCGCTCACCATTGACTAACTGAAACTGCAGCTACTACACAATAACAGCCCCAGGACAGATTCTCCTCCCTCACCATCCACTGGGTGAGTGTGAAGTTGAATGGATAGTAAATGGACTTGAATTTCTAAAGCACATTTCTACTCTCTACGACAACTCAAAGCACTCTACACTACTAGTCACATTCATTCACACACAGATGAGACATTGAGAGCAATTTCGGGTCTGCAACCTTGCCCAAGGACACGTCCACGTGTGGACTGGAGGAGCTGGGGATCAAACCACCAACCTCTGATTAGTTGACAACCCATTCTACCTCCTGGATCACAGCTGCCCATCTACTGAATGGGAGTTTTGATGTTAAGCTGTTGTTTTAGGCAAGAGCCCTTCAACCAGTGGTGCCACTTTTCCAGTGCCATCTTGATTGCTATTAATTATCTGTTTCCAATATTCCAACAGGGGAAATTTGACTAGTGTCCAGTTGTTGAGATACCACATGAGTCTGGTTGGATCAAAACGGGTATGGAAATGAAGAGGGCCTCTGATCATCTGAGGTAGATCACACTATACTGTAAGCCAACTGCCATTTCATGTCTCATACCAGCATTACTTGATCTGGTTGGGAGCCAGAGTAGAAATGAACAGAAGCCAGAATCAGCAGGTGTCATTATAATGTGGGCGCCATCAGCCACCACCTATTCAAAAAACAGCACCACCCTCAGGCAGGGAAGGAGAACAACAAAAACATTATAGAACAAATAGAATCATAAATTATGACTCATATTATGGCTTCCCACACTGTGACCGCTTCTGCTGGAGGTTTGAAGGATTTTCCCCCCCGTCACTGTCACAAAGTGCTGTTGATGGTGTGAACTGTTGGGTCTGTAGACAGTGTAATAAAGAAAAGGTCTAGACCCGCTCTGTTTGAAAAAGTGCCCTGAGACAATGTTTGCTGTATCCGATGCTATATAAATGAATTATAAAGGGTTGATCTGCTACAGTCTAATCTTATGCACCATTATATAGGTTTTATACTAATGAACTCTGATGGTATTGCCACATTATGGTGAGATGAAAGCTATGAATACCAACCCACCTTGCAGTGAAAGACTGATGTATGATTTGCAGCTTGACATTTCATTTTATTCTCATCACATCTTAATAATTAAACAGCACACAACAACAACATCTCACATTTCCCCATCATCATCTCTCACCATGTGTACCTTACTCGCTTAGTAGCGTCACTGTAAAGGCTCCAAAAACTACAAAATTGAATTTTATAGGGTTTGGATATGTCCAAATTATGTGCAGATAGTGTTTAGTCTAGTCACCTCTGTTAAAAACTCTTTTCATGGGCCAAGGAAAAAGCCAGAGGAAGCATATTTCAAATTGCCCTTGTCCTTGTTTAGGCTTTGAGAGCTGATAGGATATCCTGTTCTGGAAATCAGCCCTTTTACCATCAGCGCTCTGCAGCTTTTGAACTTGTTTCACCTGAGTTTACTGTCGGCTGAACCAACTTTTAACAGTCCAATTTTCCGACTGTGAAGATAAAGAGACAATCATAGCAGGGCTGACAAACCATAAAGTCAAAGAAATGCAGGAGATCAAATGTAACCTTTTCAGCACTGCTAACATGCTTCTCTTTATTTTCTGCCAATTCACTCCAAATCAACCTGTCACCTGCTTAGAGGCTGTTTTCTTCTCACAGCTCTCGAATAACAAAGTCTGAAGAACAACAAATAGCTAACATCACAGACAGGACATAACCATTGTGGGCACAGTACAATGCAAATGCTTGGGTGTGAAGGAATTTGTTCCTTTATAGTACTTAGTATAGTACTAGTGGGCAATGCTATAACGTTGCACCAATGACTCTCAGTTTAAGTAGTCAGGAGTTCACAATACACTTTAACTCTACAGACACTGAGAGCTATGCTGCAGAGTTTGATGGATTAAACATTTAGCTTCATATGATGGAGATTCAGATGGAGAACATACCAGCCCTGCAGCATCGTCTCTCACATTAGACTTCCAGGCAGATTCAGGATTTATCCCTCACTCACTCATCAAGGCCCAACCTGATGGATATGGCAATCGCTGTGGTTCAGTTCAAAGTAGCAAATTCTGTTGCAGACTTAATGTATGTATGCATCACGGTCCCGTTCTATCTTTGGCCATTTCTTCTTCCACTGTATTTCCCCTGTCATGTCTCTGTGGGCGTGGCTTATATCCCCACTCCTGTGACTCATCACTTCATTAAGCTTGCAGTTCAAATACCTTGGCTGACTCTCCCCTCATTTTTCTGTTTGACATGAAAAACATGACGTCCAGGTGTGGTTTACACAATGGCTATAGTCCTCGCTGTAGTGGCCCTGGTTCAATTCCAGTGGTGGCCCTTTGCTGCATGTCATTCCACGTTTCATGTCTCTCTGTCCTGTCACTTAAAGGCATAAAACCCCAAAGATTTACTGAAAAAAGTGATGTCTGCCAAACCCCTTCAGATGAATCCACAGAAGGTGAGAGAGTTACTGTAACTGTTCCTGACAATGTGCATTTAAATTTGAATTCTGCACTTGTAAAACCCTGTCTTCTGTCAGAAAGTCAGGTGTCCTGTTTGATACCAATCTTTACTTTGAGACTCATGCTTCTATCATTTAATAAACCTTGTCAAAATCACCATATCCATGCCTAACCATCAGAGACACAGACACCATCACATGTTCAGGATCACATCATCGTCCTGGTCTTCTGACTGCCGTGAATCAGAAAAGAGTTCACAGATAGTACAAGATGCAGCCGCCCAAGCATGAACAAAACCATCCAACAGATTATATTACCCCTGTGTGAAGGGTTCTGCCTTGGCTCCCAGTCTACTCCTCAGTTTTAAACCACTTCAGGAGACCACAGGGTCAGATTTCTAATGGGACAAGCACAAGAATAACTCCACAGGAGTGGTCTCCAAGGATCAATGGAGAGGTGTGCCCCAGACAAGAGTGATTTATTCAATATTTTTTAGGCAAAAACTGGCAGCAAAACTGCTTTTCCCCGTGGTCATATAATAAATGAATAAACCCACACAATATTCCCAAATAAAGAGAAAAAATACACCCATCTACTGAACACCTTACTCTCTATTTCATTTTGTCCCTCCCAGAACTATAAAGAGGTGTCTGTCTCCTGGGGAAGGCTTTTGGCCAAACACCCTGGAGCAGACAAACAATGAGGACAGGTGAGTTTTTCATGCACACATAACAATATTAAATGCACCAACACACACTTATGGCATGAGATCCTACATGTTATCTAATATCCACAGTTACTCAAGCCGATTATCCATCAATTATAAACAAAGGAATGCACATATTATTCCATTATTCCTCTCTCAAAGGGGAGTGGAACTGAGTGGCAGAATACAACACAATCACAGATCTAAAATTGCAAATTTAATAGAGTGCAAATATCTCTACCAAAGTGCAAGTGCCATAATTCATATGCATATGCATGCATTGTAAAATTAATTGTTAAAGATATACATATAAACCCAATTGTGCAGTATTTACAAAGCCCAAACAAATCTGCCCAGAAAGAGTTTAAGTCTTATTCTTTTGGTGATTTCCCCAAACTAATGGCATTAGTTGATGGTTGGAACAATATGATCTATAAACATTTATTTACAATACCATATAATAATATCATATCATCATAATCATATCATTGGCTGTGTATTTTGAGTTGGCACACCATAAATCCCAGCCCTGAGATTATGAACACTGGAG
Source organism: Trachurus trachurus (assembly GCF_905171665.1). Lineage (NCBI taxonomy): Eukaryota > Metazoa > Chordata > Actinopteri > Carangiformes > Carangidae > Trachurus > Trachurus trachurus. The sequence continues at coordinate 18,336,047 of NC_139910.1, read as the reverse complement.
CTAAAATGCAGAAATAATCAACAAGTGGTTTAAATATTGATGCTTCCTATCTCCGGTCCAGATCTATACAGCAGGGCACCGGAGCCTGAGAATGAGAGGTGTGTGAGTGTGTGTTAGTTGAAGGAAGGGGCATGTTGCTGAGCACATAACACAATCACAGCACCATCTGTCACCACAGAGAAAACCTGGCTAGATCTGCTTTACTCTACTGTACGCTGATCTACAAATGTGTCCATGTGGGGCCTCACAGATGTGATTGTTGTCGACAGATGTTTACCCTTTCAATACCCACATCGGTGGAGAGCAGATAAAATGCCCTAAAATGCAGATTAACCCAGCAAATCTCTTCCAGGAATTCATCGGATCCAACTTCGCTTTACCAGAAAAAAAAAAAAAAAAAAAAAAAATCCTGAAAGACATTACGTTATTATTCTCATCACAGTCCATCATGTGCTACAGTTTCCTGTCCTTCCAGGATGATTGGCTAATCCACCCATCCATTGTCTATACTGCTTATACTGCTTATCGTGCAGAGTCATGGGATGGGAGGGGGGCTAGAGCCAATCCCAGCTGACATAGGGAGAAGGGTGGAGTAGAACCTGAACCACCACACCATCACTCCACCTGTGATAGACTAATGTGGCATAACAACTAATTTGTACCTCTGTCCATTACAGCAGTTACAGTCTGTGTTTCCCTTCTGTTTTTGTTTTTTTTCCTATTGAAGATTTGTGAAAACTTTTGAATGCTTCTCTGATGTCATGTGTCTTTACTATTATTTATATTGTGCTTAATGTTACCTTGTTTAGTAGCCTAACAGTGAGATGGTCTAAGTGTTTGCAAATATATAGGAGGACAGTTTTTGATGACATTTAGCATAGCCACTCCCTCTAGCATGGCTTATAGATGCACTTCATCAATAACCAAGCTACCAGGCTCTAGGTTGTCTATACACCTGTACATGTGTCTGAGTAAACACTGTCTCTAATGCTGCTGACAGTTTCCTGCTGCCATGTGTCTCTTGTTTTCCCTGTATTAAAACATAAAGACTATTTCCAGCATGAGTGGTGGTAAACCCACATTACATCCAAAAGAGAAGCTTTTCTGAGCATAAATGATCATTTATGTCACCTGTTGTACAACCTGTTTTATGTTGTTTTATATCATCATTTCTATAGTGTTGACGTCACTATAGAATGTATTTATTAACAATAGCTAAAAAACAAAACAAAAGGACAATTGGACTTCTAATACTGGCCTAACATTATCAAGCTGCAGTTAGTTGTTGACAGTATGGGAGAAAGATTGCTGTAACTGGTCTGTAATTTTCCTGTCTTGGTGTCAATGCTAATGAGACATTTTTGGTAAGTCAAAGGCTAAATCCTAAAACTTTATTTTTTACCCAAATGTGATTTGCCTGCAGATGAAACACAGTGTTTCCAAATGTCAAGGTGTCTCTTTTCAAATACCATCTGAAAGTCTAGGAGAGAGTAAAACGAACAGTGACATGTTTATGACAGTGTGTCTGGCTGCTGACGTCTGAGGTTATACTCCAGCCTGGGTTAGGGTTAGCACTAATTATAATGTACAGTATACTCGCAATATATTAGTGTGAAGTTAATGCCAGAGGAGTGCTTCACCAAAGATAAAGAACAAATCCTAGTCTGAGTTTAGGTAGAAAAGGTTTTCTTTTGTATCAGACTTGTAGGAGCTGAGTCCAGAGACCCTCACCAATGGTCCTGAGCTCTGGGCAGTGACAGAAAGAGTAGCCTGGGCTCAGCCTTAGAGATAGGTCAGAAACTCTAACACCTGGAGGGAGCTCAGAGTCTAGCCCATCAAGCCTCCCCCTTTCCCTTTGGGAATGTCTATCTGGGAGGTGACCTTGAGGCAGACCTACAGTACGTGTTATAACCAACTCCTGGCCTGGGAACACCTTGGGATCCTCCAGGAGGAGCTGGACAGTGTTGCCAGGGAGAGGGACCCTCTGCTTAACCTGCTGCCACCGCAGCCTGACCTCAGATAAGCGAACGATGGTGGATGGATATGGACAGAATAAAAGAGACATGACTTTAGAGGGGAAGCTATAGACGTGATATTGCCTCTAACATTCCTCTTCTCCCTCACAGCTCTTCTCTCTATCAGTCCCTGATGTTATTCCACTGCCATTTACACTCATCCTCTCAAGAAGTGGAGACAATGTGATATGTTTCTCCAATAATAAAGAATATTACACCTCATTACCTGTTGTGTGTTTGGAAACAAGTCCAGGTTGCTACTTTAAATGACCCATAGAACAAACTGACCTCACAATCCTGGAAGACCATCAGCGTATTGTAATGGGACTGACTTATTCAGCATAGAGTAGGATTTGAGAGAAGGCTGAGTCCTGCTTTCGTAGGTAGGGGAGATTTTTTGGGACTGTCTTTTATAACAGTCCATCAGTCCAACAGAGAGCTCTGTCTTTCTTTATTCATTTGGAGACTGTTTTTAGCCAGAGTGGTTGCTTAAGGAAGGTCAAAACCCACAACCCTCTCTCCTCTGGTGTGAAATGAATTATTTTTAGTGTGGGTGTAGAGGCGACAGACTCCACTAACTTTCATTTTTACAAGTGGTATTTTTAGCTTTAGCTTTTTTTGAACTATCATTTGGAGAGTAAGAGTGGGGAAAAATAAATCTGAGATTTTGAGAATACAGTGATAATATTTCAAGAATAAAGTCATAATATTAATATAATTGTATGATAAAACAATCATAATATGATTGTGAAGAAACTGTGTCTATTAGTCTGACAAACAGCAGCTGCACTGACTGTCCTAACCTGATTTACTGGCTGGCTCTAATATTCCTAAACACAACGTTTCTTTTCCTTGAAATGTTTCAATTCTTGTAATATTACAACTTTATTCGACACAGCTTTTTCATTTAAATGTTATGACTTCTTTCTCAAACTGATTACCTAATTCTTGTAATTATGACAGTTATAGCCTTTTTTCTTGGAATATTACAACATTATTCTCAAGATTTGCCCAAAGTGGGGGAGGCATTAACAAATGAAAGAGGGGTAGGGAGCTTGATGGCAGATTGGTCCTCCATTATCACCGATCTGTTTGGAGGCTTCACTGTGGAAACCATAAACTGAAGGCAGATGACTGATCATTACAATATAACATGTCTGAAACTTAAAGATATGTAATTAATGGTATAGCCTCTTTGATTGAAAGGTATGTGAGCATCAGCTTGCCGCACACCAGTATACACCAAAGTGTCAGTTTCACGCCTTCATTCCCCACCTTTATCCATTTTTGGATTAACAGGGATTTAGGGGCCAAGTCAGACACTGACAACATGGTGACGGTGAGCAGCTAAGTGTTATGATGGTACATATAGAGGAGCAGCTCTGAACATGATGCTGCTCAGATACTTGAGCTCATTTCAGTTTGAACCTTCCTGTGAAAAAAAAAGTATTTTCAGTGGACTTGTTTGCTATATAAAGCTGAATTACCTGTGTTTACTTGTGTGTGTCTGAATTTCAGTCCATAAAAACTGTAAAATCAGTTTTTACCCCCCTGTAAAAACAACAGCTGAGGCTTGTACACAACACATGCACCAGAGGCCTGTGCACAAATTGTTTTCAACATTCAGTGTTTACTGCAGGTAATACAGGCAGATATATTTCAAGCAGATTTTTTATTTTCTGTTGCAGACTATTGTGAAGACAGAGCTGCACCTGATTATTGCCCGTCTTATCCTCACTCCACATCCACCCCTTAGGACACAAGCTAGTCGGCTCAATCTCTTATCATAGTTAGACTGATGATGTACAACTTTGTGTTTGTGAAACCTGCGTACGTAGAATTATCTTTAATGCCAGGCTGTCTGATGCAGCAGTTCCACACAGTTTATCATTTCTGATTGAGTTGAACTTTCACAAACACGTCAGCCAGTTAATCCTGTTATTTTCAAGTATCTTACCAACAGCTTGAACAAATGATCCTTTGTTTTCTCTCCTCACTCTGGGAGTTTTGGTTTGTTAGTTGTGGGGCCCAGAATCAGACACAGACAGAAGAGAGCAGGCTTAAAGGGACTTTTTCAACATTTTGGCAAATTCGATTTGCCATTGCCATAATCCCTGTAGTTTCAGGGGTAGGTTCATTACCTTTAATTGTCAGTGCAAGCTGTTTTTAGAACGGCCGGGCTGAAATGCGAGCTGCTCAGCCGAATTTGCCAAAATATTGAAATATCCCTTTAAATTGGTTTAAAAATAAGAACTGGGCTGGAGACTGTCGGAGGAGCTGGCTGTTGATGGAGGCAACAGGTGAGATGTTATGGCAGACAGAGAGAGAGAGAGAGAGCAGCTAAGGAGGCTGAGAATAGAGCTACTGTGCTAGCTGTGTGTAGTTAGGTGTTGGATGCAGCCAGCCCCTTGAAATGATGTAGTTACGGTATGTATATAATGTAATGCTTTGGCACTGTACAAGTCAAATTGAATTCAAATACTTCTACTTTTATATCTTTTCATCTCTGTGCCATATTTAGACAGTGGAAATTGTCAGATTTATGTAGCCTAATTTGCTGTGTTTTTTTTGTTTGTTATTTTTAAATAATTTGTTTCTGTCTATTTTAGTTCCTTTCATCACAAAATCTATTTGTTGTCAAAGACATTTTATCCTTGCTTCCTTGCTCCCATTTGTTCCTCATCTTCGCTTAATATCACTTGTCTGTGATTTAAATTGTATGCTTTTTTTTGTGTGTGTTCAGAGCAGTGCTGATTTTTTGTAGGATTGGTAAACCAATTACAATTTAACTGAATGCATGTGTGTGCATGCCATGGATAGGGCGTGGTTGTGATCTGAATCCCTGTCAGAGAGGATTTAATTTACCTCATTTTTAAAACAACCCGAGGGATTCAAATGCAGAATCACTGCCTCAAGGTTGTCTGCCTCCTCCTCAGGTCACACCCCACAGTCATATCCAATATGAACTATTTGTGTGAGATATTGTTAGATTGCTGTGTGAAGCATTGGTGGAACTGTGGGTGGGCCTATGTTAGCCTGGGACCACCCACTTGGCACTCAGACCAACCCAATCAGAAAATATTAATTGCTATTCAAAAAAGGACACCAATAAAAGTAAACTGTTTTTGTTTCTATCTTCTGGTTCACCATGATTAGGGTGATGAGAGGTCAGATTTTTTGAGTGACAGTGTTTTTCGCAAATGCAGACTGTGCGCAGCCCCTCCCCAGTCACTCAGCCCATGCAATGCGAGGGTTGCGCCAAAAAGTATTGCTTGCCTGTTAAAACAGACAAGCTTTGTTTACATCGCTCGATGGCTGCCTTTTTTTTTTTTTTTTACTGGCTGTTCCAACCATTTTTAGTTGTTTTGTGTTACTTTTGTTTAAAGTTAGTAATGTTCATGTTAGTTTTTGTTTACACAGTGCAATCTTGCGTGTCCACTATCGGGATTTGGCTCTTTCCCCTGTGTCCCAGGCCCATGCATGGCACACAATGACTTTAACTGACGGATGAAACAAAAAAAAAAATAGAAGTTTTGGAAAATGGTACAAGACACAATAATCAAAGTATAGATATATATTTGTTTAATAGAATTCATCAAAATGAATGCTAACATAGACATTTATTCTTAAGTATATACAAATAATAGTTCAAACCTAAAGCATATTCTATTTTTAATCTCATGGCTACCTCTATGTATCATTATTACATAATCTATTGACTGGCCACATGTAACCATGTTGATTAAAGACGGTAATCACCATGACGAAAGGACTCTATTAATTCCTTTTTTTTTTATTAGTGTGAGATTAAAATAAAATGCTGAAGATGGGGCTTTATATAATCCTCGGACAGTGTCTTTCATGGGATTATTCCAACCCCTTCCGACCTGCAAGTGGAGATTAACACAAGGTGACGAGGTCAAAGAAAGGGGTGGAGCCATGGTCACCTCAGTCATGGTGCGTGCATGAGTAGACCACACAGGTGGAGTCTCACCTCTGAGCTTATGTCACAGCCTGGCTCTTACAGCCATGACAAAGGAGGGAGATGCACTGTGGCCACAATTATACTCATAAGTTAAAACAACAGATCACAAATCACGTTGTGCGTGTGGAGTGAATGTCTGTGGGGTGTTGTAGGGTGCATATAGTAATACATGTACAACAGAAGAGTCTACGGCCACTGCATCACCATCAGGGTGCCTGCAGGAGAAGAGAGAGAAGAGAGAAGAGAAGAGAGAGAGAGGTGCGCACTGGGCCCAGGTGTCACCAGCAGGCCTTGATCAGCAGGGCGTGACCAGCCAGTAGCACAACCCCACCACTGGGGAAGCCACAGCTTATTATCCGGATGCTCGGGGCAGCTTCTGTCACTGTAGATGAGTGACTGGAGATGACTGGTCGCCTGATTTTGTTATGACTGGCTATACTAAGTTGTTTGGACCCAAACGGCAGAAGACAGAATGGAGGCAGGAGTTGGTTTAGGGGGGACTTATTGCCACCAGTAGAATTAAGAGATCTGTTAGATGTAAGGGGATGAAGAGGCTGGTAGAGGTAAGTGAAGGTCTACTGGGACCAGGGTTTGAAGCACAGCAGGTCTGACAGACTTGGTCTATAGGTATGAAACTGGTTCCAGGAATTTGATTCGAGCTGAGTGGCAATAATAAGGAGACAGGGTGCTGCATGTGGAAGGTACTGAACCTGAAGCACAGGGAAACACACTAACTAGTCTAGAGGGACGACTAGAGGGACATAAGCAGTACATGTGAAGGAGTGAGGCAGATGCACCTTTATATCACATGTATGGTCCACGTGAGGATACATATTGGCTTTAGATGATACAATTATGGATATGGTGAACTGCTCTAAATTCGTGCATGTCAAGAACACATGGTAGAGAAATGTATCTGATCGAGGATTAGTTGCCTTATATCATCAGTGAGAGTTAGATTTAAGTCCTGTTCCCAAGCAGTATGCTTAGCTACCATTGAGGGGCAGTGCGATTTAGAAATAGATTATAAAGGTTTGGCATAATAGCTTTTGATGTGTGGTGATACCTAAGGTTTCTGTCAATTGAAATACAAAGTTGTAATTAAATAGATCACCAAAGCATTTCAAGCTTTTTTGTGCTAAAATTGAAATGTGCCATCAAGTATTAAAGAAGGAAACATGATTAACTGCAACTGTGGAAAAAAAAATCCACAGTCTAAAGTTTTTCCTGAACTGATCCCAGACTCATAAGGACTGTTTTTAAAATCGGATTACTGAAGCAAGTGAAAGTGTAGCACAAAAAACAAGGGTGGGCAGAGGAACAGGGCTGCTAAAACAAACTAATAGTCAGGTTGGACATGAGGCTTTGAGGTGGAAATGCATCCAATACATCAAACAACCAATATTTCATGCTCTCTGTAATGGTATTTTTCTGGCAGCCACATTATGTCGGCTGCTGGCGGGTGGGGTATTGATGTTGTATGTTTACTCTATGAATGGGACCAGGCAGGCACACTGTACATGCTGTGGTTACAGCACCACAAGAGACTAATTTCCTAACATTAACCAGTTAGACAGTAAACCACCTTCTCCATCACACTTTTAGACTGTTTGTTATCTGTATCTTTTTACTGGATGAGAGATTGTAGTCATTGGAAGTCTGCAATCAGTGAAATGAGCTGTGTGACCATAAACGACAGATCACCCTCTTCAATAGCATCAGTGAAACTTGAACTTTGCAACTGTGACAGCTCTTTTCATTTTTGTTCTTCTGGGGTGGAAGAGACCTCCAGGAAGAACTCAGCTCTCCATTTATGATTAATCTTGGACTGGGTTCTTAGTCTGGTGCCTAAAATTAACAACAAAAACCATGCCAGCTTCACGGCTGTGATGTCCAACTTTTCAGTTACGGTAGCCTCGCTCAGCACAGCTCTCCAGGACACAGCTATGTGGGACCCTTCTGTCCTCGACCTCCTCCTGCTCCATGCCTCACCATCAATCCTCCTGGGTTAATGTGGTGGTCTGTGGTTGTGGTCTGTGGTATCTATAGATATTTAGTGCATTCGTGTTTGGCAGAGGATGCATGTTTTTCCTCTCTGGACACTCTCCAGTGGCTTTTTCTGCCTTCATGCGAGTGACAGCCAGAGGCATTTTGTTTTCAGGTTCCCGTCTGTCCGTCCTATCCTGATGGATGATGTCTCTGCAACACCTCCATAACACTTTTTCAAATGTCACACTTGTAGTTAAGGATGAGGAGATCAGATTTGGGAAATCAAAGATAAAATGTCAACATCAGTATGAACTCTTTTTACAAATCACACAGCAGTTATGACAACATTTCACACAAATGGTTCTTATTTGATGTGGCTCAGGTGTAACCTGAAACTTGCTTGATAACCATTATACCATTGTAGATAACTCCTCAGTTTGAGTTGCAAAGTCACTTCCACTCACATCTTTACTGACTTTAACGAGACATTGAATACAAATTTGATGCTTCTAAAAGTAGCTTTGCATTCTTGATAACATCATTCATTCAGATTAGCAAAAGCATCAGGGGGTTCAGACTGCCCAAATACCCCTGTAATTCGAATTATGGGTTCAGGTCTCAAGCTTATCCTATAATATGTGGTGTAACTTCTTACCCAGAGAAAGAAACTTTAGTTTTATCTTAGACCATCAAAATCCTTTAGCATTTGTAGTGCAAATAAGTTACAGTACAGTGATCATGAGCAAGTGTATGCACCCTGTGCTCTGAAGCCTGATTTGCCCCCTTTTTTTCACTTCAGGCACTTGAATCTGAAAAATATTTTAACTTTTCAGGAAAGGGTGCAATTTTCTCGTTGGAATGATGCTGCCTCAGACATAAAACTCCACATGCAGTGCTCTCTTCACAGCATGAAAGAAAGTAATTCCAGCACTCAGCACGGGCTTCTCACTCTGTAAAAGAAAGGCCTTGTGGACATTGGCCTAAAGTCTCTCACAACCTTTTAAGTTTCCTAGTGAGATCCATCTGTATGAAGTGCTGGGTGTGGCAGCTAGGTCTGTCGATTGAAATCTGGTGAAAAATGCTGTGATGCTTTAAAATGATCTTCCGTGCTTCCAGCAAACACAATCATATTGAAAAGTCTTAATAACAAATGGGATACGTGAAAGGTCAAGGTGTGGGAGTCAGGTGTAGAGGTCTAATAGGAAGTAATATCATTTTTTTTTCATCCCAAGACAATTGGACAATTACCCGTTATCTTGAGAGAACAGGGCTTGTTCTCTCAGTTTCCGTTAATCAGAGATCAAATGTGCCCAGCTAGTAAGAGCATTGCAAGCTGGGACATATTGAGTATATTTGATATATCGTCCACTCCTTCTTCCTGCCTTTGTCTCCTATGTCCATCTGTATTGATTGTTTGTCTATTGTGTTTCATCTGTATTTAATCACCCTTATGCCTCACTTGTGTGTTTAAAGTCCCCTGCTGTCTTTGTGTCCATAGTTTAAAACACTGAACTAAAGACAGAGGTGTACTGTACTGTATGTATTAATAAGAAAAGGGGACACCAAAAATAAACAGTCAACTTAAATCTTGTCTCCTCAAAGTTTCAGACATGCTGACTGGATGGTGTTGATGCTGCCGGCTGATGTGGCAACACAGCGGTATAAGGAGGAATCTGTGTAATGAAACATTATGTCAGTCTTACCGATGACTAATTAACTTAGAGTGAAAGGGTTCTGACCTCAGCATCAGCCTCTCAAAAAATATTACATTCTGTGCCCTTATGTACGTTTTCCTTCTAAATTGGTCGTTAAGGGTCATAATTTATCTTACAGCCACTTCAGTTTAAAACTATTTGCAAAGAAAGTTTCTCAAATGTGCACAGAAAATAAATGGGACATTCACTTCTGGAATCGGGGCCAGTCACTTTTCAGCTCCGCCGTTTCCAGTTCTGTGCTCCAACAGAGATTTAGTCATCTCAAGATAATTGCTCACCTGGACCTCAGGGGTTCTCCATATGTATCAGCTAAGATCTCTCATAGTTCACTGTCCTATGGGGACCTCATATCATCTAGCATGGCCATAGGGCTTGGATAATGTCCTATAACTGTCCTACTAGTCTACTTGCCGACAATGAGTACCCAGAAATGTTGAGTACCCCAAAGTTTTATGTTAGAAATAGATAGTATGGGTCCCCAGTATTCAGAAACTGCTGGATGCTAACTTATATATATTGGGCAATTAGCATAACTGACATAATTAGCATAAATTAGCATAATTGCCTATATGGGCAATATTTCAACAAAATTGACTTGGCTGATCTGGGCAATATTGGAGTGGTTTTAGGGGTTATTGATGATGCTGAATCCATTTCTGACATTTTCAAAATTCAAAATGGCTGTCTAAACCGATGACCAGATTTTGAAATCCATCAAAATCGCCCCAATAGCGGTTAAAATCTGGTCACTTCCGGTTTAGACAGCCATTTTGAATTTTGAAAATGTCAGAAATGGATTCAGCATCAATAACCCCTAAAACCACTCCAATATTGCCCAGATCAGCCAAGTCAATTTTGTTGAAATATTGCCCATATAGGCAATTATGCTAATTTATGCTAATTATGTCAGTTATGCTAATTGCCCAATATATATAAGTTAGCATCCGGCAGTTTCTGAATACTGGGGACCCATACTATATATTTCTAACATAAAACTTTGGGGTACTCAACATTTCCGGGTTCACAATGGGGCCCTATGGGCTGGCAAGTAGACTATACTGTAAATCTGGTTATCAAAGCTTGGACTGGAACTGGGGACTGCTGATAACGTCCCTCGACTATCTCTCCCACTCATTATAGGACTAAAGTGTTGACAGCTTTGCTCTTGCTGAGATACACTTGCCTGATCATTAATACTGATGGACTTTTAATCAGAGAGTTAATTACCTCTCTACATCCAAAGCACAGGAGCCATGCTGAACTCCTGAAGTTGGTAAATATTTACTTCGTATACTTCAGCGTGTGCAGCAGTTGTTCTGCATCAAACATCATTCATTAGCCAGAGAGCGGAGACAAGCTCATAGCCTAAATCAAGAGGTAACAGCAGGACTCTTAATGTTGCCATTTCCTAAGAGTAAGGTAAAGAGTTATACCAGATGACAATGCTAGTTAATAGAACCTCCGAAAATACTTTAAAGTAGCTGACAAGTGCAACAAACTGCATGTTGACTTAATGCTTAGCTGAAAAATCTGCTGAAGTCATCCATAAGTGATGGAGGTAGGGTGCAAAAAGGTCTCTCAGCTTAGGCTACATACGGCAACAAGGTTTCTTTTCTGATATGTGATATATATGGATGTGAATGACAGTGGGTGAGAATGAAATTAGCTTACAACAATTACAACACTGAGCGGTACTAGGTGCAGTGGTTTGCACTGTTGCACCGGGTTCGATTCCCTGGCCTGGAACCCTTCTGTGTGGAGTTTGCATTTTCTCCTTGGGTTTGTGTGGGTTCTCCCCAAGTCATTACTGACATATACATTGTCGCCTAATCATGCAAACTGACTTAAGGTCACATGAGTCTCAGGGAGGACAAATGGTGAAATGGTTTGCTGAGCTTTACCAAGCCTGAAAGCTGTCCACTGCTGCTTACTGCTCCCCTCGGCCCCGCACAAAAGCCATTGAACTCAAAGGACTTTTTAATTAAAGTTTCTTATCTAAATATCTAGTCAGGAAACTGATGTATTGTCATACAGTATGTTTGTTACTCAGAAAAGTTACCTGATGCTCTGCTGAAGACTAGAATTATTTTCACCGGCCAATTTATTTGTTCCAACTATAGACTGAAAGGACTAATGTAGTCCGTGCTCAACCTTCAGCACGTAACAGTCCACAAGCAAACAATGTATGCCTCATCAGGAAGTCGCTGCCTTGTTTTCCTTTGTTCCATTTTTCTGTCATTTCCTTCTGCTCTCAGAGCGCTGCTTGTTTTCATGCCCAGAATGATGCCTGGTTTCACTCCTCTAATTTGGCTTCAACACTCTCATTTTAAATTCAAATTCAAACTTTTTCTCTGTCTCTCCGTCTCTCTCTCTCTCTCTCTCTCTCTCTGTGTCTTTCTCCCTATGTCTGTCTGTCTCTTCAAAGCCCAGATGCAGAAACACTTAATCAGCCGGCTGTTGCTGAGCAGTAATCTGAGAGCACTGTGCTGGCCTAGAAGAACAAGCTAGGGTCTGCTATTTTTACCTTGCCTCTACGCACTCCTCTCTGCCTTGATAATTGGGTGATGAAGAAAAACAGGAGCTTCGTCTCCGCTGCCCCAGTCTAAAGTCCCCAGATGCTTTATTTGACACAGTCTGTCTTCGCTCTCACAGTGTTGGCTTGGCCTTGACCTGTTTGGGTATTCACTGCAGCACCACTGCTTCTGATATCCTCCTCTCTCCCAATAAATGCCAATTGGCTTGGCCTGCTTCCCAGAGGGATTTCATGCAATACAATCCACCATTCAGACAGCTGTGTAAATTCACTTGGGCATTTGATTATTTGGTTCTGTTTTCGAAATCTTTCATCTGTTGGACCAAATAAGAGATCTATTTTTCTCTGTTTCCAGTATGACCGAAGCTCATTTCTACCTTGCACGAGCGCACTCAGATTTTCTGATTATATCCAGAGACATTTTTTGATATGTTGTCAATGTCTATAAGCAGGCTATGTTAAATGTATGCTGTGATGCAAACTACAATAACCTCCTCACAGTTGCCCTCCCCTCCCACTCAGACTAGTTACACGCCTGGTTATACGGAGTCATATAAAATATGAAATATATGAATATTTTTTTCCCTAATGTGTGTGTTATCAGTCAGTCAATGTTTATTTATGTTGCATTTTCCAACACCATGAATAGCCACATAAACAGGCACCATGGCTAAACCCCCCTGCCCACCCGTTTATTTTATTTTTTATTTTTCATGCCTGTATAATAATGGGACAGTATGAGAATTAGATTATTTTCTAAGTTGCGTATCTTCTGTGTTATTCAAAAGACACATGCAACAACTCCAACACAATATTTGATAAACTTCACATTAATTGGTCTTTCCTGTAGGCCACTCCTATATATTATGATGAAATTAGATAATGCTTGTGTAATGGAAGGGCCGCGGTGCACTCACTCACCCATAAAGGACGTGCAAACCAGACTGCCAAGCGGTCATTGACCTCTTGGCAAAACAGTTTGCATCGTCGCCCGCGGTGTGGGAGAACAGGGTTCGAACCCCACCTGGGGCAGTCCGTACCAAACACAATGCAGAGGGCCCGTTACTGTAACATCGGCTACACTTGAACTGATAAGAAGCCTTATGTAAACATTCATGTAGAACTGTACATCTTGACCACATGTCAGCTGTAGTAGAGGAAAACTCAATGTGCTTGGTCACCGTGCTGAGAGGCACTATGGCGTTTTGAAACTTTGACTTGTATATTTGACTTGTTAGACAAACTGGTCGTTGGCATTTTAGCCACACAGTGATTGTATATGGCTTTGTGGTGTTTGATTAAGCACGGATGCAGGTTGGTAGTGTTGCCCCGTGAAGTAGCAACACCACCTGATACTGTGCAGTGTCTTCTTTTTAAAACCAAAATGGTTCCACACAGCTGATGTTTTTGTCTCCTCTTTTCACCAACAGCTACAATCCCCCTTGCATGTCACATAACCAGAGCATAATCGCATCCCCTGTGCAGTTAGAAAGTGGCTTTAGCGTATCATGATTTAGTTTCAAATGCAGTTAATCATTCTGCCCTAATAAATGATCTGAAAACAACATGCCTTTCAGGTTGGCTGTCGGTGAGAAGAGCTTTAAAAATAGTGAATGGCTGCATACTGTTTGTTTGTGTTTTCTTTTCTTCTTTTTTTTTTTTAGCAATTTTACTCATTGTGTCAGCTGGTGTCTCAGTTATAAAGTCTGAATTTGACTGGTCCAGACATACGTATGTTGCAGTCCCAGTCTTGCTTTCTCTGAACTATTGTATTTCTGTGTTCCCTGTCTACTCTTCTACTTACAATGAATCATTTAAACACACTAACTGTTACATTCATCTCACTAACACCACCTCCACCTTCTTTCTCATAATGTCCAGCTCTGCATATACCTCACTAATAACACCCAGACAGCTCAGCACCACAACACCAGCAGGACTGAGTGTGACCTGTGAGGATAAAATAAAGATGAACTTGAAAAGAACATGACTCTTGTCTCATGCAAATGAAGGGTTTGAAACACCAACTCTATGCTCATAAAAGGGAAAAGGGAAAAGAACGCATAGGAGGCAGAGAGCTTTTCATATTATACACTAAAAACACCATGAGTGCAAGTTCGTAACAGTTAACAAAACCCCCAACTCTTGAACGCCTCAGGGATTAGAGTGAGTTAATATGTGAATAATTCTGCTTTGAGCTCTGTGCTTATCTCCTCCAAGTACTCCTGTATCTAATGAGGCTATACACATCCACTGTAGGCCTCATAATCTGAGCAGTGTGCAGCTGAGGCCGAGCTCCTGTCATCAAAACCACAAGGCTCCTATATGCTGTTAAACTAAAGCTTCCCCCTGCGTAGCTATCCAAACTTCAGCTGCGTCTTAGGATGATGATAGATAGTCATGCAACTTCAATTAAAGTGAGCACCCACACCACAGCAGCTTGAGTTTTCTTCCTAAATCACCTGGCACGAAGAAAAAACTAAGAACAATGCTGGAAACCGTTTTCACTTTAAGCTATTACCCAAGCCTTCACTTTACCGGCAGTGAGGCTTTTAGTAAGCAAGACATCCATCATCTTATTAGTCTCTCCCTCGGAGCTCCCTGATGTTCCTGCTAACACAGTGACCAGTTAGCCTCATTCAATTGCTGCAGTGCTGGTAAAAACCTCACAATCTCTACTTGGATTGATTTTCTCATAAAGCAACTGGATGTCTCCACTTTTCAAGGACAGTTTGGTGTTTTTGGTGGCCTGTGCGGCGCCTGTACCTGTCCTAGAAAATGTCCCCATATTCAACTTGGGACAGATGAAAGGTGAGCAACAGGCCAGTCGGACAGGCAGACGCCATGTGTAGCGGTTGTTTTGGCCAACATGGGGGGCTGGCTGGCTGCTGGGTGCAGTAGCTTCAGAAGTGAAGCTAAAACTCTTTTTTCGAGAGGTAAATGCTAGATGTCTGACTCATTGATTAGGAGTTCATTAACTAATGAAAGCAGACATACCCCAAGACTACCAGCCAGAGCTTGAAAACTATTTTTTCATATTCAAAGAAGTGAAGTGAAGCGATGTGTCGCCCACACTCTGAAACTGAATTCACATGACAGTGTGCCCACCCTGGAATTGATTTGTGAAAAACTCTTTTGATTGGTAGATCCTTACAGATCAAGTAAATGATCAAGCAATAGACAACTACATTTTGCAAAGATAGGGAACCATCTTTGTCTTGATGGTTTATGATGCTGTTAAAGCTGAATCAACTACCCTTTTGATATCAGTATTGACGAGAGTATGTTGCTATGGTGCTTTACACAAGCTGTAATACCATCTGTATGTGGTGTCAGAGACCAGCTGGGACTTAGCCTACTGTAAGAGGTTCTGCTGTTTATATCATAAATACAGAAATCCTATTCAATTAATGAATTAATTTGTATTGAGAACAGAGCTGAAGCCAAGCTATAGAATTTGGAGAGGGAACAGCTATATATCTCAATACTTTTGTTCGTTCATTATATAGGCTAATGTCTTAAAACAACTAGCTTTCTAGCTTAAGTTATCTAACACAGGTCTGAGAAGATCTCCCAACATGCATTGCTGCAGGATGTTTAGGAACAAAAGCCTCAGTTGTAAGTGTGTCAATGATGTCTTACAATGACACCAACATCTTCCTGAAAAGTTCAGAGATTTTCAATATGGCAAGTTGAAGCCCTCGGTGTTTGTGCAGAACTCTTTCTCCAGGTGGCTGCCTGAAAAACGACACCGGTGCTCAGAAAATAAATGCTATATGACTACACACTCTTAGTGAAAAGATACATGACCTCTATAGTACAGCAATGCCACAGTGTGCTGTTGCTGTTTCGATATATCGAAGAGAGCCCAGATATAAATCCTGCCTGAGGAATGGCTCATGGTCCACATGAAGGAGAGCCTGGCTAACTACTACTAACTCATTCCTCCACTGTTTGCTTGACCCTGGCCTGTGCCCAGACAGCGTTTCATTTATTTTATTTGTGTGGTTGTTGAAACTACACTACACACAACCACAACTACTGAGAAACTGTGATCTACGTATGTGATCTGCTGTATTCTGATGACATTCCCAATACTAAAATCCCCACCTTCCACCACCACACCTCACTCTGGGCCCAGAGTTTACCTATAGGCAGCCAGCTCACCAGTGGGAGTTCATACCCCCCGTACATTAAGCACCTTCTGATTAACTGATATAAGAAGAATAGACTGGATCTTCCGAGTTTGTGTATTGTTGTTCTAATTGATCCACCATCAAGCCAGTCACTCTTCATCAATCCAATATTAACACAAGTGTAAAAGAAGATACAATAGAATGGGGAATTATCCTCTACATGTGATTAAAGTGAAAGTTGGGTTTTGACACAGTGAATGGCTCCCTAGAGAGACTGCTTTATAATCTATTTCACATCACCATTGTTTTACAGCCAGATTTTCCACTAATATCCAATGAGGTCAGAGTTCTGACAAACAATAACGCTACTCTTAAACGCTGCCAGATGTTGATTGACAAAACAGCTTCTGGCCAACAATCCAGACATGGAGGTGGCTGACAAGAAGCAGAAGAGGGCAGTAGTGATAGATGTGGCAATCCTAGCTGATCAGGAGGAGGCAGCATAAGAAGACTGATATGGAAGAAAAGTCAAAGTGGTCCCTCTAGTACTAAGAGTATCAGGAGCTGTGGGCCTGAAACAGAGAGAGTTGCTCCAGCAGATTCCAGGTGCAGCATCTGAGGTCCCAGAGTTTCATCACCTAAGATACTGTGCCCTAAAAGTCCCAGACTTCTGAGGACCTGAACTTGAAGACAACATGGAAAACCTCCACATGGGGATGAGAAGAAGAGATGTACTGTATGTATCTCTCTAGTTCAGCTGCATAAAATCATATGGATCGTATGGATGTTTATGGGACAATGAAACAGCTATCCCATTGTGTGTTAAACAGCAAACTGCATGAAATGACTACTGCATGCACAGCATCAGACCATTCGAAGAGCAGCAAAGATTGTTGCCCTTGTTTCATCATTACATAAATGAGTGAACAGTGACTCCCTGCAGGGACGGAGGACGAGCAGGGAACAGTGGAGTGAGATGAGACTGCCAAATGACTCTGTTTCTGCCTCCAAATCAATATCATCATCATTCCTGACCTTCACTTGGAGCGTCTTGTGGGACCCTCAGCTTCACAGTTGACAATTTCATAAAGCCTAATGAATTGAGTGTTCAGCTAGGACAAGGGCCTGCAGGCTCACCAGCCTTCTGAAGGATGAAACAATGCATTTTGGGGCTTGGTCAGTGCATCAACACTGGGAAGAAGTTAGAAAGATACTTAATGAACTTTGGCTTAGTTCAAGATACATTAGATCCCACTATCCGTCCTGTTGTCCCACCTGCTTTACTAATGTAGCTAGTAATAAATCAGCTGCTCCATTAAAACACAAACTTTACATAGGATTTATTGTTTATCGTTGACTGTTTGAATAATTTGTCAATCAGCTGCCATTGCACTGGATTGTATACAAGTACAACTATAATGAGTTTCCATAGCAGGATTGCTGGGCTCAGCTGTAGCTGCTGCTCCTTTGAGTTGAAAGGTGGTCTGAAATTTGTAGGTAACCTGGGTAGACACTGGGGAGATTATATCTCTCATCTGGCCTGGGAGCACCTGGGTATCCCCTAAAGGAGGGGTTTGAGCAGATTGATGGGGAGAGTGACAGAGAATGGATGAATGTTACCGGTACAGTAAGTATAAAATAAAGTAAAACTTTGCTTTTAGCTTGAATCTTAGAAGGTCTTTTCCCGCCCGTTTGATAAAAAATAAATATATTCAAAAGCTGATAGCTGGGCAAGGAAAAGTCTTGTTACCTAAACCTCAAAAATGAACTAAATCTAACCTTAACTTTTAGTTGAAACATTTAGAAATGACTAGGCTACTGAATTGTAAAGCCATGTAACAGAAGATGATTGTCAGTGTCATATTCTGTCCAGAAGGCACTCTTCTTTTGGGATTGGTGTTTATGTGTTTACTTACTCATTTTTATTTGAGGTTGTTTACCTTGTCACTTTCACTGCACGTTTTTTTCTTGCCAGTGTTTGAGACCATACATTGAATCCTGCATACATTCATTTCCCTTGATTAATTGATGTGACCTGCTGCACAGAGGAACTTGTACCAAAACAACACCAGTGTTAAGCTCCTTTTTTCTTTGTGCTGACCCTCTTTTATGGTCCTAAGCTTTGGGAAGCAACTGAAACACTGAGATTGCAGACACAAAAAGTGCAAGCGAGTTTCTGCTGCCTGTGTGTTTTGTGAGTGAGGCCCTGATGAGAGAATCACGTGTGTGTGTGTGTGTGTGTGTGTGTGTGTGTGTGTGTGTGTGTGTGTGTGTGTGTGTGTGTGTGTGTGTGTGTGTGTGTGTGTGTGTTGACACTGTGTTGCAGCTCTTCCTCTAAAGTTTTCAGGTTACGTCAGTGTTGGTTGGGTTCAGTTACAGATTCAGTGTGGTTTCTTATTATGAATTCTTTTTTATGTATGACAGAAAATGCCACGACCATGACAGCTGTTTGTGAAAATGGTGAAAAATATATAGATTTTCCCCCCCATGTCTGTGACATATTTCAATTCGTCCTGGATCTTGGTGGAACTATGGTGGAAGGTGATTTTTTCTTTTTTTCTTTTTAAATATCTCTGGTATGATGTTAAAATTTAAGATCAATCAACTGGTCCACGATGGATTTGCTGAGCTGGTCACTGAATGCCATTGACAGAGTGTTCTCAACAAGGCGTGCAGGTTCTGGTGAACCCAAATGCCCGGACGGGACCTTCATGTCTGGCTACATCCTGGATGGATGGGAAAAGTGGAGAGTCCTCTGCCTTGCCGCACTGGATGTGGAGGATGTCGAGGAGGTGTACATATTCACGTTCATGACAATTGGAATGTTCACCCTGGGATGCGGAATTTTCATGCAATATCGGAAAATGAGGAAGATCGCCACTGAGCAGAGCAATGCGAGGGGGGACAACGCCACCACTCGAAGTGCCGTGGTCGGGATGCGCTCCGACATCTCAGCAATTCGTGAGTTTGTGGCAATAATGCGAGCTGACGTGGCCAAAACTCAGGAGGATATGGCCAAGTTAAACGCGGCGAAGGCTGCAGAGGAGATGGATGAATAAAAGAAAATGGCATAAAAGGGCTCTCACACCATCCCAACAAATAATAAGTACACTGGACTTTGCTCTCTGTCGATTGGACCATTCTGTGACTTTGTGACATGCCAAGCTACAAGATGAGACTGTTGTTCACTCATGACGGACAAATATGGACACATGTGCAAACACACACGTAATCTGTAGGCTATGTTCTGTCTAGAGCTAAACTTCAGCTCTGTATACTACCTACTGCTGTAACATGTTATGTCAAAATGTCATAAGTAAAAGAATGTTATATCAAAATGTAAAAAAAAGAAAAAAGAAAAGAAAAGATTATGATAAAGATTTTTATTCTGTGGGTAATGGGGGCGGGACTAAATAAGCTTTTGCTTCTCCCGCTTTCCCTTTCGGCCATGTGTATTGTATTATTTGAACTAAGATGAAGTGTGATGATGATGATTTAAATTGACATGCCCGAAATAAACACATTGATTGATTGATTGATTGATTGATTGATTGATTGATTGATTGATTGATTGATTGATTGATTGATTGATTGATTGATTGATTGATTGATTGATTGATTGATTGATAAAATAACATCAAACAGGTATTTTTTCTGTCTGTTTTTGCTGGAGACTCATATATGTGGCATATGCACAAAAGAGCCTGTAGCAGTTGTGTGGTAGCAGTATTGTGACTTAGTCCAAACTGCTTGTCAGATGCCTAATCCAAGAAAGTTTTTTGGACTCCAAGTTTGTTTTGTGTGCTGTGTGGCTCATTGCACACCGTGGCCCAATTCTTGAACCTTCACAAACTTCCCTGACATCTCCTGGTGAGTGATGGAGCATGTGAGGCTGTGAAGGTCTAAATGGTGTAAAGGTGAAGGACAGCACTTTATTGTGTAGAAAATGTTGCTACAGCTGTGGGTTTTTAGGACTTTGGTTTTTATATTCCTTATTCCCGTACTTCACTTCCTGATTGGAGCATGCAGTAGTGTTATCCCAAGCTGCCATTATGTGGAGACAGTGAGCTCCAACCACAAGACTCACTCAGCCCTGCCCCCCTCTCTGTGCTGCTGCACTCCAGCAGCAGCCCTACTGGTGGTGGTCACATGCTGGTTGTTGGTCCTGCCTCTAATATAACTGCTCACAAACACTCTCACTGTCCCAGCCCACACTGCAGCAGATTGGTCTGACCCTGTCCTCTCGGGTGGCAGTGGAGATGTTATTGTAAGTTGGTACATCAGCAATGGATGATATCAAAATACCATCCATATTAAACCGCCTACTGTTACTTTGAAAGTTTAACTAAGCACAAGAACTTAACATTTAAGAGCAAAAAGGAAGAATAATAAGTACAGGTATGGTAATTGTTATATAGCCTAATTTCTGAACTGAGGAGTAATAGAACATAATTACTAAAGATCTGTATTGGTCAGAAAAAGAGAGGTTCATGTGTGGAACATACATTTTTAACCTGAGATGTAAAATGGTTTGCCTGGATTTGTCATGTACTACAGTATCTGTTAATATATGATGTTCAGGTGCACATGTGAATCACAAATCAGTATCAGCAAGTCTCCGGAGTGCCCGTTGACACACTCATCAATATGAATGGTTCTCATATGCATCAGCTATTTTAGGTTATCCTCCCCTCCCTGTTGATGGCATGTTTTTTGCATGACTTGGTGCTCAGTGAAGCCCGAAGAGTGCATCAGCCCTCAGTGACGGGCAGGTGAGACCACGACTGTTTCCTTTTAGATAAAGAAGAATTAAAGTAGCCTATATTCTATTTTATGAATTTGTACAATTATGGTAGTAGGCTATATTGTTTTGACAGTTCTAGATGGGACCTGATCTTATTCAGTTCAGTTAATACATGTTAAATGTACAGCAGCAGGGTCATCTTCACTAATCATTATGTTTGAGGCATAAATACAATCAGGCCATTGTCTGCAGCCAATGCAGTATGATTTGTTGTTCTGGAAGTTACAACTGAAAGCTTATATTTGCCTCAACAAGTAAATAAATACCATAATGCAATTTAAAATGCATTTTTTTCCCGCCCTGTTTCTATCAAATTGCAAATTGGGGGGGGGGGGGGGTCCTCAGGGTCGATCAAAAATATGCATATGACCCCAAAAAGGTTGAGAACCACTGCTGTAGCTGGTACAAAGTTAGTGATAGTTTGTAAGAGCCTCAGTATGAACACAGCGAGAATTGTGAAGGTGGACCGGTGAATAGATGACCTCATATTCTGAATCTCTGTACTGATGTTTAACGTGGGTCAATAGCCATTCATTTTGTTTACAATATCATTAGGCTATAGCCTAATAATCAAATTATCAGTAGGCTACAGTTTGGCTTTTTACTTGCCACAGGCTATAACACCCAAATTACGTATTTGCGTTGAAGTATCAATTTAAGGAGAATACACGTGAAAACCATGAAATGGAAACAATTATAATTCCTGTGACCACAGCTGGCCACAGTGGTCTATAACAGCAGTTTGAAGTGGTCACTGTGTGGAATAAATGCTTAGAGACTGCTTAATCTTAAAGTGATAGTTTAACCCATGGTCCAACGCACCTGAAACCGAGTTTATAATGACCTCACCATAACAAACAGCGCAGTCTTTGTCCAAGCGCAAACAGCGATCAAAAAGTCACTCACAAATAATGCTCAGAACAGCAACAAACGTCATCAACAGTACAAACAGGGTCCCCTACAAGACATCAAACATCTTTGCCGGTTTCTATTGAAAAGAGACCAAAACACAACTCACTCACTCACCCATGTTACTGCCATGGTTACAGGTAGGCTAGTCCGCTGGTGTGGAGCCGATTACCGAGTGAGTCCCGCAGCTCAAGGATGAAAATGTGTGATTATTAGGCTAGCCTACTCCATGCAAGGCAGTCAAAGTTCATATGTAGGCTATCTTGTCTATCCGTTTATAAAAGTTATTATCGCGTGTTCACAGGGACATGAACGAAATAGGGCATTTCTAACTTTAGATATTTGCGGGAGAAAATCACGTAAACAAGCGCGAGATTAGACGCGACGTCACACGCGAGATCAGGACGACGTTTGTTGCCGGAAGAGACTGTAACACAGTGAATCACAGAGGAGACAACACGGCTGAGTTTAGTTTAAGAACAACGACGACTGGTTTCATTTCGATGGGCGCCCCTATCAGTTTGAGACCGAGTTTACTGAAGACGAGCTGAAGGAGATGGAAGAGAAAAGTGAAAGAGGGACAGCTGCGGTGGAGCCTATGTGCTGGACGTGGGGGGCTCGAGTGGTCAGTGTGGTCAGTGCCTGACCACACTGACCACTGAGACTGAATGATTGTGCTGCCAGTCGGACTCAGACGTGTTTTATCAGTGCCTGGACCCTGTGCTGGACGCGGAAAGTTGCTGTATAACGTTTAACTGGAGGAGAGTGGGTGAGTTGTTATCGTCTCTTTTCAATAGAAACCAGGCAAAGCTAACAGATGTTTGATGCCTCGTATTATGTGTTGGGACCCTGTTTGTAAGTTACTGTTGATGACGTTTGGTGCTGTTCTGAGCATTATTTGTGGCTATGAGTGGCTTTTTGATCGCGGTTTGCATGGATAAATAGACTGCGCTGTTTGTTATGGTGCGGTGTTGCTAAAGCTAGCGGTCAGCAGACTTCATCTCTCGAGGGGGGTCTAACTCGGTGTCACGGTGCGTTGGACCATGGGAATATCTCTTTAATAAGTTGTAGGCTCCAGAAACCATCAAATACATAGGCCTATATTTAGGAAAAGTCACAGACTGTCACAGGCAGAGAGGTCTGTGACTTTTCTAGTTGCTTTGGTTATATACTGTGTTACGAACCTTTGGAGTTCTGTTAGTTTACTTTCTAAATACATTAGCTGGTTACAACAACCTTTGTCTACAGACATCTGATGCTTTTCTGCATATGATGCTGTTGTCCATAGGAATCTACAACCCTTCAGCAGATCTCCATTGTTTGGCAATGACCAGTTTGTATGCAGGAGTTTCCAGAGGCATTGGAGCAGCACTGGGCAGTGCTTGTTAACCTTGTCAGGTTGCTAGCCTACTACACTTGGTCCAGGAGCTGAACTGACTCTCGCTGCTTTTACCACTCCTTGGATCTCTTTCAGGCTCTGCCCCCTCGTGTCAGAAATCAACTTTTGTGGCTGGCTGTTCAAGAACCCTAACCCTTTCTGGTTTTCCGACTCCTTGTTTCTCAGAGGATCCTGCAGTGGCATAGGGGATGGACAGGGAGAAAGCTAGGAAAAGAGCCACTTTATATTTAACATAACAAATGGACTGGGAGTTTGACTGTTGCCGCACCGAGACCACGTGCATGCTCAGACTCACATACTGCCCGCGTCAGTCCCGACAGGAATCGACATGGCCTGCCGAGGGCAAAGTTGTATATCCGGTACTCACAGTATTGAAAAAAACCATAGACATATTTTTCGCGTGTTGGCATCGACTTGGTCGAGCATTGGTTCTGATTATAACCCCTGAAATACAATAGGTGTTAACAAAGTTATAGATCAAATTCATATTTAACCATGCGAGCACTCACCCTGCTAATGAGTAGAGACGGTAGGCTACCTGTCAACCTGTCAGGTCTTGGGCCCCTGTTTCTCTACCTCCTTTAAACACACAGACTCTGTAACACACTCTTTCTCTGCACCATATTAGTCCCTCTCTACCATACATCAAATCTGAGACAGTTGACAAAGTCCAGTTTGCTGGGGCAGGCAGTGGAGCTGATGAAAAACAAGGTGATAAAAAGCTTTGTCAGAAAGTGGGTCAGCCTTCTGCAGACCACAGAGGTTAGTACATCTGATGGTCCACACCACTGATAGCCCTCATAATTAATGAACCTGTTGGCTTAATGCTGTGTGAGAGATTTATACACCACTAATCCCTTTAGAAATGATCCAGCACTTTACCTAAACCTCAAACGTCACAGAAATCAAACTGCTGCACCGTTTTTTCCTGATCAGTCAACTTAACTTCACTTCATTCATCTCTGATTGCTCTGGAGGTTAGAGCAATGTGTGATTTGCATTGAGATTTGATTTGAATGGCACTTGTGATTCCTCATAATGCATTCATGACCTGTTCCGACATCTCTAAAAGACAAGAGACAAGTGCAATGAAAAGTGCATTATTGAACAACACCTTCAAATACAAAGTAAACAAAGTATACCAAGCTGCACTTGGTAATTCAGTTAGTTAAGCAAGGAGTTAAGGTTAAATCCATCTATATTTTCTATTGGGTAGCCCACTAAACGTCTTTTTTCATAGACTGTAAATAAAAATGGACATAGCCTCTCAGACGTCACCTACAGGTTTTGAAGCTCCTCTGTCACCATTTAGGCAGTGCCTGACTCCGTCCCTAACTCAGACAAATCCAAAAAGTTGGCGTAGACAAGACATTGTTATTATTATTACTGCTGTGAATTTGGACATTTAAACATGGACTGGAGCCAGAGTGCCTGTGCTTTTATTAATGGTATGAGAATTCCAATAGAGACAGTACACGAGATTAACAAAAAATGAATGAATGATATGGCCTGATGGCCTTTTGGAAAAGGATGCACAGTTTATCTTTTTTATTTACACATATGATCATAATAATGTATTAACAGATATTAACAAACTAATTTGTAAACAGGCTGTTTAAATATATGAACTGTTAGCCTACCTCACATGTGTAGGTTTCACGTTTATTAGTGTGTGTGTGTATGTGTGTGATTGTGTGTATGTAAGTATAGGAATGTATGTGTAAGAGTATGCAGGGGTTCTTAACTGGCCTCACACTGGGACTCACATTAACGCATCATAATTTCAAGACCCACCAGTTGAGGATGTGCGAGTGTACCTTGTCTGTACATAGCATCTATTGCACGTCTGAGGGATCCCTCCTCTGTCGCTCACCCTGAGGTTTCTCCTGTTTTTTCCAGCTGTTGAGGGTTTTTTGGGGAGTTTTTCCTCAGTTGATGTGAGGATCTATGGGCAGAGGATGTTGTTATGATGTTGTGTAAAACACCTTTGAGACAAACTGTTCGTAAAAATGGGTGATAAAGTAAACTTTCCTCGTTAGTTAGTTAGTTAGAGTAGTAACTGTCTCTGTGACAGTATGACATTAGATGTGAAAGCAAGTATGACTTAAATCTTTCGAACCTCTCATAAATGTCTTCTGCCACATGTGAAGTCATCATGTAGTCATGAACCTTCTTCTGTGAACAATTTGTTTGTTTAGTTGCATTACTCACATGTTAGCTCCCATTGAAAAACGAAATAGGGCCATAAATCTTAAATCTCAAAAATGGGGTAATGAAATACTTGAACTTCCTAACTCTTACAGCTTCTTTAAATATAAATAATTCAGGGATAGTCAGTTGGAGATAGTTTGATTTATAACAGTGGGCCTTTAATCATTATTCCAGCTGAAACATTTTGCTTGGCGTTTCCAGCAGTTCGGTCCGGCTGTGTGGTCAGCTAATGACCTGATTTGGTTGTAATTACAGCTGGGACAAATTAGCTGTGTGCAAATCCAGTGTCAGACGCTAGAATATGTGTCTGTTCACCCCATTAGCTTCACATCCTCTCCAGCCATTGATCTGCCGCTTTTTCAGAGCTGCTGAGTCTAATAGATTAACTTAAGGGACCAAGTTAAAGATTAGTGGGATAACCTGTTTACAGTCTCTGCTAAATCATCTTATCCCTGTAAACTCACAAAAGGGGCTGCGTTGAACAAAAGGATAGAGGCGGAGGTTTGTGTAATGGCCTTTGTCAGGTTTAGAACCCAAACACAGCAGCTGGTTAGTTTTCCTACAGGGCTGATTTGAAATCTCCTGAGTCAAATTACAGTGGAAGACAGCAATAAAGAAAATGCCTGTAGCTGTCCTCTAAGGGCCATGTTTCCTCTCACCTTCACTGTCAGCGGACTTGTTTCTTTCAACCATTTTCCCTGGGTCACCTCCCACTGATTGTGTGTGATTATTTGTTTGCATGGTTTTCCCTGCCTATCTAAGGCAAAGGCGGGACACCTAGGTGATTTGGCCGTCGCCTTGGTTGAAGCAAAATCCGACCTGACCCGACCCATTGACTGTATTCCAGGGCCTGAACCTGATATGAACCTGAATTGTCTGTTGTCTGTTATTGTTATAGTTTTAAACTACAAATCTGAACGGTTTGAATGACAGGCAGACACACGCTGTGCGCACAGGGTTGCAATTTCTTATGCAACTGTGATGTTACCATATTATGCAATGGTTTAAGATTTCATTGTATATAAGATTTCTGATTATCACACAAATGGCTTATTCCGCAGTACCCATACCAAATTTTATCTGACGTCAACACCGTCCCAACCCTTTGTGACATCACAGAACAAACTAGATATCTTTATTCATCCATTAAAAATGTATATCGTCTAAAAGCACCAGTGCAACAAAACCAAACCCATACAAAAGCAGTCTGAGGTTGGGCTTGGCCCTGAATGTGAGTGGGTTTATTATTGGAAATAATTCTGTCTGTATTTTTCAACTCTTTCACTGTTTCTTTTTCTAATACATCCAGAACCTCCTCACCTCACCTCCTCATGGTTGTCCGCCTGTTTATCCTGCTCATCCCTGTTTATCCAGAGTCATATCAAATATGAATAATTTGCGTTAAATTTTGTCCAAATTGTTGAGGCTACTAAGTGTTTTGTGTGGTCACCCTGGCCCTGTCCATTCTTTCCTGTTAGAGGCCAAAGTGTTGCTCTTTGTGAGAGAGTCTCTCCAGCTCAGCTGTGTAGTCGTATTTCAGGACCATGGAGAGCGTCTGAGTGAAGCCTTCTCAGCCTGTGGGCTTCAGCACCGAGGACAGCAGCATGCTCAAACACACTTTCACCATCATGTCAAGTATTTGGCAGAGATAATGTTGTTAATATTTTACACTCTCCTTCCTTGTTTCACACAGTGGTGAAGTAGAGTGCGTCCTGCATGTGTGCTGCTCCCCTGGGCTTTTCAACTGTCATCCTCCTTGCAAAGTTTTGGAATTAGTGGGGCAGTTCATGTTTGGGGCTTTCCCATTAAAATCCAGCTAAATCACTGCTCTTTTACAAATCGGCCCTCCTATAACAAGTAGCAGGTCACAGTTATTAGAGCTGCGTCACGGTTATAACTGCACACACAGACAGACAATCCCCAAGACGTTAACTTCCTATTGTTGAGCTCATGCTCTGTCACAGTTGTTGCTTGATACACCAGTGGTAGGGGAAGGTGACAGGGACATTTTAAGTAGATTAATGTTTCCTCTTAGTGCTTGGTCAGCCAACCTCAGCCTCCATGTCACTTTAAACCTGGTACTGGCCCTGGTACAGCCGTTGCATAAAAAATCAGGGAATACCCCTGCTGTGCATTTTAATAAGGGAGACTGCTAAAAGATGTTCATCATTATATGTGAGTAAAGTAAATCTGCCTTGAGCCACAGTTAAATTCAGCTTGGTTCAGTTAAATTTCACACTGTAACTGAGCAGGATCATAAAGTTGAATAGTTTGATATTGTGCCGATTTCATTACAGGAAAAATGGCAACCTAAAAACTTGATAAATTGATATCTCTTAAATTGGAAAAAAGCTTATTATTACTTAAACCCTTTGATAATTTTTTTGTTAAAGTCCTTGTAAAGTTATGTGCAAATTTTCCCCACTTGAAAGGGATGGCATCCACTCGGAGTGTGGTGAATGTTCAGGTCCCAACTTGTCCACAACAGCATTTTGTAGTTGTTGGATTGTGTATTTGATGAGTTTTGAGGGAAAGCCTGGAAATACCATGAGGCTCTGTTACATTAGCAGAGCAGCTCGCATCTCTGCCCGGCCGATCTAAAAACTGCTTGCACAGACAATTAAAGGTAACGAACCTACCCCTAAGACTATAGGGATTATGGCAATTATGTGATTATGTTGAAATATCCCTTTAACGGACATGAAAAAGTTATGCACTATAGCTTTAAGACCAATCAGACATCTCAGAGTGGAAGTTCCTTGCTGCAGTTATAGTAGAAGTACTGTTGTTATATTATTGTATAGCTGTATTTGCTTTAGTTTGTTGATCCATTTTTTGTATTTTATTTTCACATGTGTCATTTTTATATTTGCCAAATAGCAGCAGCAGGAGTATTGGCTGTAGTTGAGGATTTGCACTTCAGTTTGTGTAAAATATGAATGTATTATCTCTGCCTTTGGTTAACATTCAGTTTCAATTTATGTGTGTGAATGCAGATTCAAATTATTATGTCTTATTTACCTCTTATTCATTAATTGTGTTAATTTTTTCCACTGTGTTAGCATCAGTGAAAACATATGTTTGCTGATGAATCATCAGTGAACATCAATGTTTTCACAGTCAGTCGTTCTCTGGCCCTGCTTGAGAGGAGCCTGCTTCCCTCAGCAGGAGCTGTCAGCTGTTAACAAACACCTGCCTTCCCATCACATGATTTCATGGATGGCTTCAGCTCCTTTCACATTGAGGCAAGCTGTGATTTCTGGAGCATCCTCCTGTAGTCTCCACACACCTTCTGGTTGAAGCTATTCATTAGCTGCCAGCTTTTATTGCTTAACAGAGACATGTATCCTGTCAGAAACTCATTCACTTTCAGATTTGGATTTGAATTTGAATCTAGTAGTTTTATAAAGCCACACATAACATTACGAAAGGTTGTTTTAGCCACATCCCCTGGAATCATTTCCTCCAATCTATCACATTTTGTGAATCTTCGGATTGTTTTAAGCAGCTTTTAAAAATCCTTTTTTAAATCCCTGTCTTATGTTTTGGTTGGATTTACTTACTTGTGTCATTTTGTAATTTACTTATTTATTAATTTAGATACTTTACATGTGTACAGCACTGTAACCAACCATGCGTGATGTATAAGCTTACCATGTGGTGTCACATTTTTGGACTAAGTGACTCGGATGGTTAAATCATGGCTGATCTGATTTTGAGAGATGACTCAACACGGATTTAACATTCGTGATTTTACTGTACACGGCACGCTGTATCTTATGTTTTTTAACTGTGAAATTGATGCAACAAACTAGATTATGCCGTGTGGTAAATCTTGAATGCAATCAAGTGAAACTTCCTGGAAAATGTTTATAATAAAACATTCCTGAGTAAATTCAAGAGAAAACAACTGTTACATTTTATCCTTCAATAATGGAGAGACATTCTCTCGCAGTGTGTATCTTTTATTCATTTAATAAACAGACCATTTATCTAACCGTCGCAAAAGACAGCCCGTATAGCTCTGTGAAAAAAAGCTATAAACATTTGAATATAATGCAGAAAAGGCTGAGTTTAACATTATAGCCCTCTAGCAGTCTGCAAAACATGCAGGCCAGAACAGACTTAAATAAACCATAAACAAACAGTAACCGTGAAGGCCTAATTTTAGGGGGCCATCACACACAACAATACGCAAAATGATAAGCAAGTATTAAAAGCTATAGGCAATCTCTTTCCAAAGCAGCCTCATCACCTCAATCCTCCTAGATTTCCCCTGAAACTTTACTGTGTGTTTGTAACCATGATGTTAAAGCTCCATTAATCTTAAAGAAATTCTAATTTTAATCCGAAAAAGTCTTTGTGCCTAACAAACCATGACTTATTGGACAGTATTGACAGATACTGAGCACATCAACGCTGGCAGCAAGGCTGGCAGTGAGCCAGCACATCCATACTAACATTATCAACCGTAGCTGCAACTAAAGGAAACAGACATAAAACATTATGAACCATCATGTTACCGAGCACATTTACTGTAGCAGCATGTAGGGTTTTCCCAATGGAAACCAGGCCAGTGCTGGCTCCACATTCAGACTGGCTAACACTGAAGGAGCTGGTAAAAACTTTATAGGATTTGAGCCAGTAGCCCTCAGTACAGCCCTCCTGTGTTGTGCACCCATCTCCTTCTTTGTCGGAGGCCTTTTTTTTTTTTAGAAGAAAACATGGTTCATTCATCAGTGGGGGAAATGAACACGAACATGCATCTCAATCAAACAGCAAAACAAAGAAGAGAAAACCTCAGACTACAACACACAGAGACAGGATGTGATTTTGGGTCTGAATTCCATTACCCCACTAAAGCTTTCAAACCAAGTTTACTGAGCTTTAAACACATCCTGTATAGACTTCATGGGACTGCTTTAGAATTTCAACTAGTACATTTTGTGGAAGGATTTATTTAGTTAAACCATTAACATATTCCTATCAAAGCAATGGTGTAAAACGTAAATATGCATACCGGTAGTATAACATTTCAAGTAAGGTATGGAAGCCATGAAAAACAAGGGATTCTCTTCTTTTTGCCAGGATCATTTTTCTCAGTTTTTGTATCTATGAAAATAAGCCCAGAGTTTTCCTAAAGAGACAGATAAATGGTAGAGGGGGGAAAGACATTGTTCTGTAGCTTGTTACTGCTTACTTTCTTAAATCATTTGAAATATGAAATTAATACAGTCATCTATCTGTAATGTTTCCTTTAACCATTGTTTTTCTTGGTGCTAATGGACCAGAGAGCTGATCTGGGCCTCAGTGCTGTGGTATTACACAAAGCAGATGGTGGATTTATCTACGACATGGTGAAGCAGTGCATTGTTAAAGCCACGGAGAAGGCTTATGTTCTAATGCATAGGGAAAGGAGATTGGAAATCCGGATGGTGCATAAACCCAAGCCATGCAAATGCATTGCTGTCTGCTGTCTTGACATGACCTGAAGTGACCTCTGGTCTGTAGCCTTTGGCTTATGTAGCCTGTGTCTAGATGTGACCTTTGATTAATCCTTTGGTTTCTAAGGCCTACACATCTCATACGTAACTATTGTTCTGTCCAGTCGTCCTTCGTCGTGGCTTCCATCCAGGGCAGGTGCTAGGGAAAAAAACTGCCCTGTGTATTCAGGTGGTCTGCCCTCTCTCATCCACTGCTGGTGTCATGGGACCAGCGTTCAAAAAGTGAGCCTCACTTTGATGCTTCTTGGCGGGAAAGAGAGTCCCATACTGGCAGCGTGCTACCTGTCTGCCTATACCTGGCTGCTGATGCAAAACGGGGGGGGATCCATCCCACAGGCCATCTGTAGACACCTCTGGGTTTTGCATATGGCTTCTAATAAGAGTCTTCAGAGAATAGGCAAAAGGGGATTAAAATGCATTCAAGTGCAACATTATCTGCATTGAATTACATGCAGTCCTTTACCCACTGCAGTCTGAGCCTCGGTGGGCTCTGAGCAGAGCGCTGTGGACAATACAGGTGATTTCATCCTCTAATGGAAAGCTCCAGGAATTAAAATGTACATTAAAGGACGTTCATGAGCACACATGCACACATTTTCTCAGCAGAAATAGCACATTACCTCGGCATTGTATGTATGTATGTTGTCTATCTATATTTACCCTGCAGCCAAGCTCTGAAACACGTGCTTTTGTTGGTGCAGTGGCTTAATTCAGTAAGTTCCCATACCAGTGTGCACAGACATTTGTAGGTCACTCCAGTGCCTCCACTGGTTCAGTCACATGTGCAGGTGTGACTGCTTTGCTCCCAGTTACATCGAAGAATGAGGTCAAAGTTTGTGACCAGTCATTTGCTATTAGCGTCCACTCATTCTGGAGTTACCCCCATCTGAAATCATTTATTGATATTGAAAGTATTTTACACTGCTTAGGTTCTTTTACCTTTTCTTTTGTCTTGTGTTATGTTGTCTGTGAACTCTGTTGAAATAGGTGTTATATAAATCAGAGTAATTGTTATTTGTTAATTGTAAATTTTGGGGTGCTTGTCAAACTCTAGTTGCATTGTTTTATTGAATAAAATTATCAATGGAAGATTTAGGGATGGTGCAGAACACACTGCTGCCTAGCAATCACTCTAGTAATGTATGTTTATACATTACATTCTTTTTGTGTTTGTAAAATCATGTGAATCTGCCAAGTAACTGGTAAAAAGCTGAAATGGAACAACAGCAACAGATTGTACCCATAGACTGGATTTGAGTTTAGATATATAGATATGATGCTTCAGATAATAACCATGCCCCCTCTGCAATATGAATACACATACAAATGGTTTCCCCCCTTTATTTACCCGCTAAGTCAGCTGTAACTACATATGGATTAAATGCTGTTTGGCAATCCAGACTGAGTTGAAAGCTAATGTATGTCTGGACCATCTACAGTATTGCCAAATTCAGATTTTATAACTGCAACATTGCTGCCAGCAGGCAGTCAGTAATATTCCAGATTAAAGGGCTGTCCTTGTTGCAGTGCAGCCAAAAATATCTTAAATTAATCCTGTCATTTGAAAACTGCAGTTTGCCATATTGTGATTGAAATGTGATTTTTGTCTCTGGCAATACCCAACATAGCGTGTCAATGTTATCAGTAATATTAGAGTTGTCAGTGGAAGCATACAGTGTGGATATATCTGTCATATGTGAGTATGAATGAATAGACATTAAAAAAAAAGCTGTTTAAGATGATGTAAGTTTGGATTTGATAAATGGTGTGTCTCGCATGTTTCTTCTGTGTGTTGCTACATGAGTTGACAGAGAATATGGACGAGCAGCAATCAGTCACTGTGTGAGTGCTGATGGTGACAAACTGTGACACCTACACTCCAATCAACCTTTCTCAGGCAGGAGAAATGAACTTTTGGACTTTCAGATTTCCCTGCAGGCCCCTGCGGCATTTCTCAGTGTTTGTGTAAGAGCTTTCACATTTTGTTTTGTTGCACTCCAATTCAAAGACTCTCTTAGTCCACAGCAGGAGAACTTGGGAATTCACTGTTTCGTCTCTTTCCTACTTAGTTTATTGTAAAATGAAAGTGCATGAGAGATTAGCTTCCACACTCTGTCAGTGCTGCTGGGAACTCCATACGTCCTCTCATAGTACAAGACAAAGCTTTTCTCTTTGCACCATTCACTGTCCTCAGTTTGTCTCGCAGGCTTTTAGAGACAAGCCAAGACGCCCAGACAAATGCTGTGTCAAATAATCCAGTCTTTTACATGTAATTTATCACATTCAATGTTGTATACAAATAACTAAAACAATCCTCAGCTGCTGTCTTTTTGCTTGAGTCTTTTCACCTCCTGTAGGTAGTCTATAAAGCCGGGTTGTAGGGGTCTGCCACAATGATTTCAATTTCATTATCATCAGGAGTAATACAAAACATTTAACAACCAGTATGAATGAATAGACATACACAAGTGGCCAAGAGAATGAACGTCTCCTCTCTCACTACATCTCTAAAGCAAACTGAGCAGACAAACGTTATATAACCTCTTTGTCTAACTTCAATCCTCTCTTTGACGTGTTTCTATTTATGGCTCCTTCTCTTTGTTTTTGTTTTTCCTCTGTGATTTTAGATTGTGTTTATAGGTCTCTGGTTGCACACAGAGTAATAAAAGGAGATATACAGGAGTGTTGGAGGTCGTGTGTGTGAACAGAGAGCCAGACCAGCTATGCACCCCCCATCTGCAGCTGGTCAAGACTGACCACATCATTGCTAAAGCTGTGTACTTAACACGAAAAAAACTGGTATTGAACTTGCCATTATAACATAGGCCAGCAATTGCCTGATCGCAATTATTTGAGCTAATTAAAATTATTTTGCATAATTATTTAAATTGTTTCCATTTATCTGTATAAAAACATCTGGATGTAACTAACAGAAATGTCACATTTCATTTCAATGAGCATCTAGTGACATTCGCATAATGGAGTTGCAAAGCCTAAAGGCAAACAGAAAGGCAGTTTTTATATGTTCCAATGTTTAATTGTAATGTTTAATGGCTCTTTTTCATCATAAGGTGTTTGTGTATTATTAAACTATGTTTGGGCTTATACTATAACAGTGGCATAAAATGAGACGATAAAGACAATTAATTTTTAAATTTGAAATTGAATTGAATTATTTATATGGCAATTAATCATCAATTAAATTGTCATGATTGAGACAGCCCCGATTGCCATTAGTAATGTACAATAATGTAACAGTAGTGACATACCATAATGTATACAAATCATAAGATAAGATTTGTTTGTCACATTACATACAATGCACAGTGAAATGTGTAAAAAGACATAGTGTAACACAAAATAATATATGCAATGTGAAAATAACATACAGTATAGGCTATAGTGTTGCATAAATATACTAAAATATGTGCATAAAGTGAAAGTGTGCGAATGTTGAGAGTCCAGTTACTGCTCAGAGTTGAGCAAACACATGGCCTGAGGGTAGAAACTCCTCATCCTCTCTGTGTTGGTTCTGAGGCAGCAGGGAGAGGAGTGAGCTTCCAGGGTGGTGGGGTCTCTGAGGATCCTCTTAGCCCTTGACCTGCATCGCTTATTATAAATGACTTGCAGGTCGGGGAGGGTTGTTCTGATAGCCCCACTCGGCTGAACGGACTTTACTCTTTTAAGGGCCAATAAGTCCTGCTTGGTAGAGCTGCCCATCAAGGTGGTGATGCTCCCACTCAAGATGCCCTTCAATGGTGCAGGTGTAAAAGTTCCTGAGCACCTAAGTGAGGGATGGGGTGGGTGGGTGGGGGCTTAAAGTGTCTTAGGAGTCTGAGGTGGAAGAGGCGATGTCTGGCCTGCTTCATTATGTTGTTTACATGAAGCGATGAAGACACATACATACCAACGGGCCTTTCAACTTGCTTGTACCTAACCACAACAAGCCACAGTGGTATGCCAGTCGCAGGTGGACCAGACCTTTGTCTCCATGGTAACAATTAACTCAAGGTCTATCTATCTATCTATCTATCTATCTATCTATCTATCTATCTATCTATCTATCTATCTATCTATCTATCTATCTATCTATCTATCTATCTATCTATCTATCTATCTAGGCCTATCTGGTTTAAATGTTTTAATTGTGTGACTGTTTACATCCTTCTCTCACACACACACACACACACACACACACACACACACACACACACACACACACACACACACACACACACACACACACACACACACACACACACACACACACACACACACAATTGTGTAGCCTTGCTATGTATAGGCTATAAGTGCTATACACCAAACGCTGGTGTTCTCAGCATCTTTATCGTCACCATCACCATCACCATCATCATCATCATCATCATGCATTTTTAAACGCTGCTCCTGTTATTACTGAGCTGTTGTATGCGAAACGCCCAGTGTTTGCATCTAAAATGTGTCACATGCCCATGAATTTGTGCTCCATCTGCCGTCTCTCTCTCTCTCTCCGCCGTCTGCACAGGGCGCAGTCAGCGCATGGAGAGAACTACAGGCTGCAGGTATTTGCAGCCAGATCAAATCGCAGACAACAGCGCGGGGCATGGAGAGAGGGAACGTGTCTTTAATGCCGCTCTGAGGATATTATCTTCTTCTCCTTCTTCTCTCTTACTAGTGTGAGTGGATCATTTAGCACCGTCGGTGTCCGTCAAAGTTTATTCACGCACGTCTTTTTCCCCTCAAACTTAAAATAGCCCTCATTTTGGAGCTGATCAATGCGAGGAGCCCGTGGAGCCGTGTGCTCGCCAGTCGCGTGGTCCGAGCGGGGCGGCGGAGCAGCGCGCGCCTCTCTCGGCTTTTACGCGCAAAAGGGGAAAGAGTGACCTGACCACCGGGCGGAATCAGGAGGAAACCCGAGGCGCGGGGATGGAAATTACAAACGGTATTGGAATTAACGCACGAGATCTACAATGCCTTGATCATCCACCGCACATCCTGCTGTAGAAACCCGCCTGCTACACAAGAGGTAAGAAGTCGCATTGAGCCTCACTGTGACTCCTTAATCAGTCTGTAACTATAGGTGCAGTTGCTGTGTGGCATGCTGCTGTGTTCGCTATGGAGTCATCATCCTCTCCGGTTTCCTCAAGTGTCAGCTGGACACAAAGTGCGATTTTTATTTCTGATCCCGGTGCCTCTCCATGATCTGCTCTCTCAGCGCCTGCTCCGCCTTTATCACGTTGCCCTATTTAGCTCAAATGGACCGTGCGGTGCTCATCAAAGAGAGTGGAGTCTCATCGCTGAGAATTTCAATTATTTCCCCTGCACGCAGAAGCCTCAGGCTCATGTCAATGTAGTGTGGGATAAGAGATTCTCCACTTTAGATCCACAGTGGTTCTCATTTAGCTCAACTTAGTGTTGCCAGACAAATGGAATTCAGCTCAGTGTTTAGTCAACATCATATAGACTCAGAGATTTTTTTTTTTTTTTACATACTTGCAAAGGCAGACACTTACACAGCATACAGTGCAGCATGCATGATGCTTGCTTATTATGTTTTTGCAATAATCAAGTCATCTGATTAAAACTTAGCAAAGACAAACCAAGGTGAGCCAGCCAGGGGACAACATCATGTTTGATTGCTGATCGTCTGCTCATTGTGATTCGGCTTCCTGTCCTTGCTCTCTGGCCTTTGAGGTTCAGAGCCGTGGCTGTGTGTACAGGGACACCTCAGAGTTCCCGACCTTGACTTTTCCCATACTCCTTGATCAGGTAACCATGTGAGGCTGTGCTGTGGGAGGTGAATAATTCATGGCCTTGTTTGACACTCTCAGGGTTGCAGTAGCTGTACAGAAGTTGTTTACTGGGCTGCAGGTTTTCTTGCAGAGGACGGTGTGTGTATTCAGGTGAAGTAGCACGTCAAGTTAGGGAACCTCCGCCCTAATCCCACTGTCTACTAAGGGATGACCTTTGCCTCGCGCAGATTAGAGCCATATGCTAATTGACTTACCATTAACTCTTCCAACACATATTTTGATGTCATGCTAGAAGTGGCTGAGCTGCAGGAGTCGAACAGCACCGATTGTGCAACGCTGATTGTTTGGGGGAGGGGATTTTAATCTACCTCACCATCCATCACTATATTTTCCAGGCCGAGTGCCATAGTGAAACTGCTAATCCCTCAGTAATCATAGCTTAAATTTGTCAGAGCTATGACTTACTTTACCTCTGTGGTGGACTGAATGGGATATTAGTGAGAATGCACCACAGCGAAGCATGAAATGTGTCACAAGGGACCTGTTATTTCCCTTTTTTCATATTCCAGTGCTGCAGAACGTGTCATTTCAGAACGAGAAAGTGCTTTTCTGCTATTTTATACCCGTGCTCTTGTTTCAGCTCTGGGGTTCTAGTAAATACCGGCCCTCAGCACAGACTCCATAATCTTTATTGTAATTCTATTCTGATGACAGTATTAAAGCCTCTCCTGAGAGGGGATGTGTTTTGTTTGTGGCTTCTTTTTTTTTTTTTTTGCTGCTAAATGTCCTGTGAGCTCAGTAATGGCCAGGCTGGTCTTTCAAATAATACCTTGTCTAAGCAGCCCCTTGGCCTTTCAGCTTATCTGCTGGCTATAAATAATGGCACATATGTCACCATCCTCTTGGCTGACGTACACTAAGCCCCATCCTGAGCTCCGTAGGGACCAGCAGAGAGCTGCTTCTGAGTCTTGACTGAGGCTCGATCATGGAGTGTAGCACACCTCATGCTCCATCATCAACACCTTCCTTAAATTGTCCCCACGCCCCTGTATCGCATGTGCTCATTATCACCCTCCCCCCTGTCAGTCAGTCTGTCAGTCAGTCAGTCAGTCAGGGAGCCTCCACATTGTCCCTGTGCAGAGCATTAGTAACGTGTTTGTTTAACAGTATCTCATGTGCTGTGAGAAGTGCAATCACTGTGAGGCGCAGGAGACAGGAGCAGCACTCTGGGACCGATGAGACAAGCTGTTGAGTCATCAGCTCACAGACACGGCAGCAGGGGTTTCAACAGCAGCACAGCGCAGTCATGTACGCAAATGCTAATGGTTTGAATGGCTGCATTGTCCACCATTATCAGCAGCGCCCTGTATTTCCATATTGCCTTAAAAAGTTTATATAATCAAACCAAAGTTTTCTAAGGAACATTTTCAACCTGTGGCGTTCTCTGTATGTTGAAATAAAATGTATATTCTGTTCATCAGAATGACATGTTTTTATTTATTTCAAATCAATTTTATTCCAAGTGCACATTTAGAGCCAGCTTGAGCCGACCAAAGTGCTGTTTATACATAAAAATAAATGAAAGCAAGTAAACAAATGAATGCAATAAGTAAAGCACAACATGACAACAGACTAAAAGGTTAGTGAGCTAAAAAGGCCAGTGACTAAAAATATGTGTCTAGCCAAGGTATAAAAGTACAGATGCAGGGAGCATGAGTGATTTCTAATGGAAACCGGTTCCATTGTTTTGCAGCATCAACTGAGACGGTTCTGCCCTTTAGTTTCAGTTGTGATCATGGGACACACAGGAGGAGAGATGAGTGATCTTTAATGTCACAGAATGTTAATACTAAACGCCACGGTGCCTCACGTGGGAGACAACACACCATTAAAGGGATAGCTCAGCTTCTTTGAAGTGGGGTTGTATGACGTACAAATGGCCATTAAGTATAATATCTGCAGTAGAGAAACACTGGTGCATCGTGCTGCACCGAGACACCGGCAGTACACTGTAGTGTATGGACAATTAATCAGTAAACAAGAAGTCTCGTCTCAAAATAATACACCAGTTCAAGAGTACGATATAAAGTAAAACATTTCAATGCATCAGCTGGTTGGAAAAAAGTTTATCTGGAACTAACCAACTCACTCAGTACTTAGTACAAGCTGTATCACTCCGCCTATCAGCTGTTTGGATCAGCGGTGTGTGGAAGAGTTGGTTAGTTCCAGATAAAAAAACTTTAAGGTTGAGTCCAAACTAAAAAATACACTGGTCTATGTTCTAGTCTGCTGCATGTCATCCTGTCTCTTTACTGTCTAATGCCGGTCAAACATTATAAACTATTCCTTCAGCTTTGTTTAGGCACTGGAAACAATAGGCCTGCACGATTTCAGCAATGTGCGATGACACAATATCGTGAGTACGTTATGACTTGCGATAAATAAGCAAATATTAACCTAAAAGTGTGCATATTAACC
The DNA here is from genome assembly GCF_905171665.1 of Trachurus trachurus. Lineage (NCBI taxonomy): Eukaryota > Metazoa > Chordata > Actinopteri > Carangiformes > Carangidae > Trachurus > Trachurus trachurus. The sequence goes on along the minus strand of NC_139910.1, from coordinate 18,296,616 downwards.
ATGCAGTTCTGTGTCTTTCTGAAAATGACTCAATACACTGTAGTACATATGTCAGGCCTTTAGTGGCTCTGTAACACTGCCACGCAAATACACCAAAAACACATAAGAAGAGTAGAAAGCTTGCGCGCTGTAACCAAACTCCAAACACAAGTTGACTACACACGGAAAGTTGTGCCAGTACAAATATGCCGATCGATGCCACGTGGACAGACGCGTTTCAGGAACAGTATCTGAGGGACCCGACGGAAGTCCGCCGTTGTTGTTACGCTACGTCTAGCGGTGTAGCTCAGGTTACAGGTATGAGGTGCGCCTGTAAATAAAACTTACCCAGCTATGTTTATCTTGCATCTCGCCTGAACCCAACAGCAGGAGGGCCACAAACTCCAGCCAGTCGTGTGAAAGCCTTAAAGGGATAGTTCAACATTTTGGCAAATTGGCCCATTGCCATAATTGCTATAGTCATAGCAGTAGGTTCGTTACCTTTAATTGTAGGTGTAAGCTATTTTTAGTACAGCGGAGCGCAGCAGCAGGCTGCTCAGAGCTACGCTATGGAGGCTAAGGGAATTTCTTGGTTTCCCTCATCAAACTCATCAAATACAAAATCCCAAAACTCCACAGCGCTTTTGTAGACAAGTTGTGAGCTGCACAACCACCACGCTATGAGATAATGACGGAACGATACGAAACGGAGCCGTTTTCGAGGTAAATTCATACAAAACCGCTGATGCGCGTTGCGTTCAGGGACAGTTTTTCAGCAAGCAGTCTCCGTATTTACCCTGTATTTACCTCGAAAACGGCTCCGTTTCGTATCGTTCCGTCATTATCTCATAGCGTGGTGGTTGTGCAGCTCACAACTTGTCTACAAAAGCGCTGTGGAGTTTTGGGATGTTGAATTTGATGAGTTTAATGAGGGAAACCAAGAAATTCCATTAGCCTCCATAGCGTAGCTCTGAGCAGCCAGCTGCTGCGCTCCGCCGTACTGAAAATAGCTTACACCTACAATTAAAGGTAACGAACCTACTGCTATGACTATAGCGATTATGGCAATGGGCCAATTTGCCAAAATGTTGAACTATCCCTTTAACACTCTTAAAAACACTCATCCATTCCTCCAAAATCCAAACATTTAATCGTGCATCAGTCTAATTTTTAGATAACAAGGGTGAGCAATGCATCCTCCTGGTGTCCAGTAAGGGAAACAAAGTGTAAGATATTAAAGACTCCTCTATGCAGTCACTGAAACTGAACATTCATTCTTCACGTTGGAGACAGCAGTTTTCTAATGGTCTCACCACCACAATGTCACTAAGTACCTTTTCCAGAGTTTTTGATTATATGACATGATCTCTCTCTGCATGAAGTTGCCCAGTCATGGTGGAGCTGAAGATTTCCTATCAGGACTTTCAGGAGCTTTTCATACTGACCTCACTGGAACTGTGTAAGAATGATTGTGACCTTACGTGCTATGCGATTACGTGTGCACATGTGAGGCCCAAGCTTCCTTTAAGGTATCGCTTGTGACAGTGTCCTCAAGCGGTGTTTAAAACCCCAGGTGAACTTTGGCATGTGATGATTTGGAACAATCTCAAAGCTTTCCAGGAAAGCTGTGATGTACATGTTCAGCTTGCCCAGCCGTGGGTCTGATGCTTCTGAAGTTTCTGACTGTTGATATTAATTATGCCTTCCCTTCTTTATATCTTCCAACTTGGTTTTATGAATCTCTCCGTTTTTTTAAATTAAGTAATTATTTTCTTTATACCTAGCAATGTTTTATTCTGGTTATTTAATATTTCTTCTATTCCTATTTGTTTGTTCATATCTTATTTGATTATTATTATTTTATCTTTTGCAAGGGGCTTTCGTTTAGCCTTGAGCACTGTTATCACTTTGTCTAACATGTCCTTTTCCTGTGCTGTTTGTACAGTAAGTGTTTGTGTTGGCTGAGGCACTGCGAAACAATTTTACCTAAGGGTATAAATAAAGTACCCTTGAACCTTGAACCTTGGCTGCAGCCTTGGAGCATTTTACAAAGTGAGTATTCCACCGATTGTTTCATTGATGAATTAGTAGTCAGATAAAAACAGTTTTGTCAGAAAAGACAACAGGAACAACTAATTGGTTTCCTTTTAGGACAAATCAACTTTATATAATATCTGTTATCTTTAGTCAACTCAACTGCTGTACCACTGACCTGAAATAGAGGTGTTATCAATACTAGGCCTTAAATACAGTATAACAGAGGCTAATGCACTTTCATTAATTAGGTCAATTGAAATACATTTCTCGAACAAACTGAATATAACATTTTGCAGGTGTTTTGTTTTCAAATGCTTCACTGTGAACACATGAACATCACAATAGCCAGTGGTCATTACATACACAGTATGTGCATTCTTTACTGTATCAATCAATACTGACTGATGTTGTTACCTTCACCTCATGTCGGGTTAGCTCCGTGAACTGAATGTGGAGACTGAATGCTTTCTGCCTAGATGCTCAAGCACTGACGTCATGCTACCGCGTCAGGCTGGCTTTGTTTTCATTGGACACACTATACTGGATGGAGTTTCCACTTTCATTGTTTCATTTTCTTAAGCTTGAATTGATCTCAGGCTTGACAGATTCTGTCCCTCTCGCTTTCTCCATTTTGCAAATCCCCCCATTAAATAACGTCTGTTGTAACTCACATATCAACAGTGAAGGAAGTTCTAATGGTTTAAACAAAGAATTGACTGATTTTATTGAATTTACTCATTAACCAAACCCTCTGCTCATACTACCTGCTGCTGCTCTGGACTTTATGCTGTCTTTTTTTAATTCACTTGTTTACTTTGTTGTCACTTTATTGCACTACTGGGACCTTAATCAGGTTTCTTGAGGAATCAGCCTAGATATTAATAATGAATGAATTCATTCAGGGCCTAGCGGTCAGTGGAAATTTGGTTGGGTAATAGCTGAAGAATTTCTTTGTTCAAGTTAATATAATTGAAAAACTGCACACACAGATCACAGAGAGACGAGTCCTTCAGGAGGCACTTTGCTCGTGTTAGCAGAGAGTAAACAGGTGGAAGGAAAGAGGAGACCGTATGATGTCATGGCCAGTGATGTGTCATGTTTTCTGTCCACTGCTGATGATTAGTAACGCAGACACAGACCGTCGCTTTTAACCAGACGTGAGCTTGCTGTGCGAGTCGTGCCTTGTGGGCCCCCGTGTTGCTTTGCCACCGTTTGCCTGACCAACTGTTGTGATGGTCAGTAAAGGAGCAGCTAGTGAATCAGTTACAGCAGCGAGGCACCCGACTGGAAGGAATAAAAGGCTGCAGGGAGAAACAGTGATGTAGTTTCTACTCACCCCCCTCCTCCCCGGATAAGTCCTGATATCAGACTCTGGTCCGTTGCTATGGGTGGCTGCACTGCCTCCTCATTTGCCATCGATTCTGCCTCTCCCTGAACATCCCTAAAGCTGGGATTATATAGTCATGCCTGCCAGTTCTTCAGCCTCAATTTTCTCCAAGAAAAGCTGTATAAGTGGGTAAGTATGAGTCTGGTGTTCATACTCCTGAGTGATCTGCCTTGGACAGAGCAAGTGTGTGTGTGTGTGTGTGTGTAGATGCATCGTGCCAGGCCCACTGAAGCTTCTCCTAGGTGGCAGAGGCAGCATTTGAGTTAGTGGTCCATCGTCCATATGCCCTCCACCTGCCTGAACCAACACATGACCATCTGGGTGAGATTAACTTTTCCAGCTCTGAGGATTACACTGTGTTCCTTCACACTGCACACTGCACACATGTTTATTAGAAAAGTTACTTACTGTGAGGATAATAGGTGACAGTGACACATATTCAAAACAAGACAACAGCAAACGAAAACACTGCAGAGCAGATACCTCATTTACATAAGGATTTTGTGGCAGTAAATGTTGAAGTAAGTTCTTAAATGATTTTAAGCCGTATATCCTCATACTTATATTTTTCTGTAACTGTCAGGACTCTATCGGGACTGTGAAGATAATTTTCTCTAAATGAGACAAGTGAAAACACACTCTGAATATCAACAAACTCCAAACAGAAGCTAAACTGATCCTCCCAACTGACTGAACAGAAGCTGCAGTGACCTCTGATTCTGTAAACACAGTCAAACAGGTCTGGACAAGGTGACTGGCACAGGGAGGAGGGAGAGGGCAGGAAATCAGGCTCTGGCATGTTGTGGAGCTCAGTCCTGAGGGAAGGCTGTCTGGCTCTGTGAATGCTGATCTGTCAGCGCCAGGCTTGGGTCGGCCATATGAGAAGGGATCAAGAATCATGAATAAATGAGCAGGGGTTCTGCTTTGGGCCCCACACTGCTCGCAGACACTCAGGATCCTGAGAGGATTAGGTCTGGTCATCATGCACCGGTCTACTAACACTCCCATCTATTGACTCTTTGTCATGCTCTTCATTCTAGATAGGGCTCCGATAATAATGCCCTTTTATCACTATTGATCATGCACTCAATCTATTTCTTGATTAAAGGTGCAGCATGTAACCTAATTAATGTCTTATTAAAGTGAATTATGCTGCAGGAAAGGCCAGAGTCAGTGGTGTGACCCCTGGCTTACTACTCTCCTCATGCTGAGGTTACTATTAGAGACTTTAAGCAGCAGCAGTTGAAGTGACAGCTACAGTGCCTGTCTAGGTTGAAACAGAACGTAATGTCTAGAGACAGTTTAATATCAGAGGGAAGGAGGGTTCGGAGGAGCAAAGCAGTTTGTTCTCAGGTGTCAAACTCTTGCTAGCTTGATTTTCCTTTCATATCGTACCTTTTAATATATTAAATGTTACGTTTATAAAGGCTGATGGCAGTCAAAGTAATCCCTGGGGTAAAACCCTTAGTAGTGTGGCACACATACTGTAGGGACATGTACATTAACAAATAGCAAACACTGACTGAAACATGATGAATTATGTAATTTTATTTACACACACCTACTGTGTTTAAGTGTCACTCACTCACTCACTCACTCATAGGGCTGGGTATCGTTTAAAAATTTTCGAGGGTTGAGTGAGCACAGTGAGCCGTACATGTTGTACAATAGCACTTTGTTTGCAGCAGACTGTAAGACCCCCATACTTTGACCTTCTTGTTCCAGTCAGTCAAATGGCCATTGATGCTGAAGGGCAGGAAAAGCCAGAAGATGGAACATTCCCCCAGATACGATCCAGTACAGTATGTGCATGTGATTCATATTTTCCATTGATTTATTCACAGATAGCCAATGAGACAAAGATGTGCTTCTGTGAAACATCCTGTGAACACTAGGAATGGGTATCGTTGAAAACTTTTCGATACCAGTACCCATAAAATGATACCGATACCAATTGAGTACTTCATTCGATACTTTTTTTCAACTTCATTTGATATTAATCATGTGAAAAAAAGTACAGGTTACAAACCTGTACAACAAAGTATTATTTGGGCTGTGTAATTTTCAGCATCACAACCAACATTCTGACTCTAACCACTGACCAGTCAGTCCTCCTCAACAGAGAAAGAGCGCTATGCGGACATAAATGAATGGAACGATATTGCGTTGGTCGAGCCAAAAGCCGAAAAATCTATTGGGCCACCACGAATAAATGAATGTATGGGAAACACTGATGTCAGCCTTCTCTGGGGCAAGGCATGCCCTTTCCTGGCTTATTGTGTCTCCAGCAGTTGAAAATATTCGCTCTGCTGGAGTGGAGGATGCCTGGACACATGTATAATTAGAGGTCAGGTCAAACAGGATGGGGAATGTCCCTCTCCTCTCCCACCACCACTCAGGAGGATTGGTGGAGGTCAGCTCTGTTGGTAGAGCTCTGTAGAGTTGTTGTTGTTGTTGCGGTGGTGGACCAATCACACGGCCCATTGAATCGAAGAACGCTTGCGGCGATTGGCTGCAAGCAAAACCATAGAAACAGTCATTTTTTCTTGATCCGGGCACAAAAAGAAACGATTGCAGGTATCGTTTGACAGGCACAGTGTCGATACTACTTCGTACTGGGTTGTTTCGGTCGATACCAGCCCTACTCACTCACTCACTCACTCACTCACTCACTCACTCAGGTAGAAAGGCAGCTTTTTAAACGTCTTCATCCAACATTGTTTTACAGTGCACTGACATGAAGCTGATGGTATCAGTGATACCAACAAAACCCATGAACACAACAAATCAACAGGAAAATGCAGCGATCAGCTGCTGGTTCCTGAAAGACTCATTAATGACAACCTGCCTCCTTCAGCACCTCTCAGAGATGTGGCAGTGTGTATCTTCAGCTGAAGAGTGTGTGATGAAAACATGCGCAGCTCTGTAGCGGTCCGTGTAGTTATACGTGTGAAAAAAGCGAGATGTGAGAATGAAAACAGCGACTGGGCAAAACGCAGAGGAGAGGAATGGAGGGAGGTTGATTTGAAGAGAGAAGGAAGTGGGTGCCTTTTTTTTTTTTTTTTTTGGCGTTGCTTCGTTAGCCGGCCTATCAGAGGTGTCAGCGCTAGTGAGCCACAGCTGACCTGCCGCCACTCACTGCGCAGTGGCCCTTGAGCCAATTATAGCCCGGAGCCAAATCTTGTTTCCTCTGCCTCCCTTCGCCTCTTCTTCATGCCGAGTGCCTGTTCACAAAAGGCTGGATGCTTTTACTTCTGTTTGTTTGTCTCCCTCGTTCCCTGTGCCTTAATTAATTTAATGGGAAACAGGTAGATTGGATAAAAAGCTGATCCTATTTGCTTCGGCAGAGCAGGCGCCTCTCGGGGGTTTCTGCAATTGTGCTGTTCATGTTCCCTAATGAATAGAGCTCTGTCCTGCCGTTGCCCAATCAGCCAGCTCCTGCTCATTATGCACACCACACACATACACACACACACACACGCTGGGGTTTCCTGGTATTTTTAGCATCTATTTCTATAAACCGTCTTTGTAAAATCAGTGAATCTAGAGTGTGACTATTGGAGTTTGCGCCCTGGAATATGGTTCCATCCCTCTGAAGTAAGCATCAGTATTGTCCTCCTTTACAATAACATTTCATTTTTTATCAGTGACAGATACTCACTGTCACGTTCCTACAGTGTCCAGCCTCCTTTGTTGTTAGACATAATTAATGCCTCCCACTCCAGAGAGTTATCCCACCCAGCCAGGCAGCGGAGGGGAACAGATAACAGTGCTTCATCATGCTCACTGTTTACAGTCTTCAGCTAATCTACTCAAACACTAGCTGTGGCCCCTTTTTTCCTATTTCCCCTTTTCTATACAAATATTTTATCTTATTTTGATAATCCTCTTTTTTTCTGACACTTCCTGTTTGCGTGTTGTCAGCATACAGTATTATGTACATGACTTGCTGCAACACAACACCCAGGTGAATGTGCTAATTTTCTTTCTGGGCCTTTTGTAGTGTAAAGACGTGATAAAAGAAGTGTTATTTTTATCCTGCTAATTAATGTCTCATGTATCTTGTTGTTTCTTCCTCTGTTGAGCTTTTTTTTTTTTTTAAGTAAAATTCAACACCGCCTATGCAAGAAATGCATTTATTTGTTGAGCCTGTTGTCCAGTGACATCATGTTGGTTGACCTGCTTCCTCTTTTTTTAAAGGGATAGTTCAACATTTTGGCAAATTGGCCCATTGCCATAATCGTTATTGTCATAGCAGTGGGTTCATTACCTTTAATTGTCGGTGTAAGCTATTTTTAGAACGGCGGAGCAGAGCCGTGAGCTGCTCAGAGCTACGCTACGGAGGCTAAGGGAATTTCTTGGTTTCCCTCATCAAACTCATCAAATACACAATACAAAAACTCAAAACAACTCTGTCTCGTATTATCTCATAGAGTGGTGAATGTGCAGGTCACAACTTGTCCACGACAGCGTTTTGGAGTTGTTGGATTGTGTATTTGATGAGTTTGATGAGGGAAACCAAGAAATTCCCTTAGCCTCCGTAGCATAGCTCTGAGCAGCTTGCCGCTCTGCTCCGCCATTCTAAAAATAGCTTGCACCGACAAATAAAGGTAACGAACCTACTGCTATGACTATAGGGATGAGGACAATGGGCCGATTTGCCAAAATGTTGAAGTATCCCTTTAAGGTTATTTTTTGCCTTTATTAGATAGCACAGAGGAGGTATGATGGGAAACATGGCAAGAGAGAGGGGGGACAGACACACATGGATGATCGTCTCGGTCGGGAGTCGAACCGGCAATCTCCTGATCCACCAGAACACCCTATTTTTCCTCTTTTATCGTTACTCATTGCAGATCTGGCTGAAGCAGACAGAGCCCCGTTCTGCAGATCATGATTACACATTTTTGTTTGAAAGCCTGTGCAGAATAGTGTGATCCTAATGAATAAAGTGTTATGTGAGAGTGCCAACTCCGTGCCAGAGCTTGTTTATAGTAATGTTGCTCACACAGATGTATTGTATAATTGATCTGTTCATGGCTTACAGTAGTTGTTGATATGAAACAGTCCCTGAAAAGAGGACGTAGGAGCCCAGGGGACTGATACAAAAGGCTTTGAAGTGAATCTAATGGTGAAGGAGGAAGTCAACCTACATACGTGCTGTTCAACACAGTGAGGAGCATGTGTGACTGTTACTCATGGCTCACTACTGCGTGTGGGCCTCTGTTCTGCATCAGCTATTCTCGTAGTACCATGGGACCACAGTCATGGCAGAGTCCACTCTGGTGCTTCACATGCACTCGCTGTACCAGGGCCCACATAAACCATACAGATGGCGATGGAGTTAGTTAATTTCATTTGAGACAAAACACAAAAACACTTTTCATTCTCAGTGGTGAACTTTCAATGGTGGTCAAAAGAGAATCCAGTAGAGCTGAGGCTGACATTAAAGTACCTTGTTTGACTAAAGGTTTCAAATAAATGAAGCGGGGTAGGGAGTAAATCTTTACTCTCGTGTGGCATTTGGCTGACCAGTGGAGGAAATATTTACCTCCATGACCATATATACCTTATGTACCTATGTACCTCCATGAATCTACTAGCAGGTCACCAAGACTAAGGTGCACTCACACTAGGGACAGTTGTACGCACTCACATTGCCCTGAACCCACGTGTGCTCAAGTTGCCTCCGACACATACTAGCAAAGATTTGAACTGGTATGATCTACTGGTTTATATTAGAGGGGTGAGAAAGATACTACTATAACCTCCCTCCATAATTGTATCCCTGCCACCAGTTCTATTTGGCAGTTCTTGGGGTGAATATTAAGCTGCTACAAATAACTCTACACTTACTGTGCAGATGTTATACAATAAAGGTTTTCCAGTTTTTTACCAGAGTAATTCATCCTGACAGTGGCTTAGTGGTGAGTGAAAGTGGAACTGAATGGAAGTAATGAGTGATGAAAAGCAGTGTTCCTCTAAGCAGAGGAGTGGTGTGATGTGCCTGTGGAAAGGACAAACATAAGAGGAGACTGTCCTCACACAAAGCACTCTTTGTGGCATCAGTCGATTCTGCAGATATCTAAAAACTACCTGTAAATGTTCCAGTGACGGGGTCGGAGCAAAGCAGGAATCAGTGATGTCATCAGGGATGACGTCGGGTAGATGGGATTTGAAGTTCCCAAGATGACAGTTGTTTTGAAGTTATAGGTCCTGCAGCCAGTATGTCATTTGAGTAACCAGGTATTATGGCCAATATTACATTTTGTTGTTAGACGACTCCTAGTGGTTATGGTAGGCTAATTATGAAAGGAGCCAAATGAGAAGAAAGACTGATAAAGTCCATGTGAGAAGGAGTTTGAAGTTATTTTTCCCCCAATAGCAACTGGGTTTCTTTCAGGATATTGCAAGTGTTTCACCAGTTAATGACTATCATAGTAACCATAGCAACCAAGATCCAGTACGCATGCCACTGCAGGGTTGAAAGAGAGTTGAAAAGATTACCTTTATGGTTAAGTTGGGAGGACTGACTGCTACTGCTACTGTATGATGACGAGGTCCCCTAACGTTAGCCAAGTAGGCAACATATTTTAATCCTTTCTGTCAGGTCCAAGGAATAATTTTTGGATGCTTTAGGGTTTTAGATTAGAATTAGGTAGAAATTGGAAAATAAATTGTCCTCATAACCTAAGCATGATATTTGATGTCTGCACCCCTGTTAACAAGATGTGGATAACTTCTGGGGAGTCCCATTTTACAAACATTTATCTTGCTGGAGAAGATCATGAATTGTATCTGTATTTAATATGATTTGTGAATGAACTTGACTGACTGACTGATATTACTTTGCTTGGAGGGCACCAGTCAGCCTTATGAACTTCTGTTGCGGACTAATTGACTGACTGACTGACTCACAATAAGACAGGGTCAAATCCATATGTATCTGGACCACGTCAGAGTCAGCCAGTTAGTCAACCTAACCTAACCACTGGATTGTCACATCATGAACGTATCTACTTTATTGTCCTGCATATCTGAGCACTTTTTTTTTTAAATTTTTTACATCAGACAATACAGCATTATGTTGCATTCTGAATGTAGCATTGTTGTTATTGCGATGTCATGTACAACTAGCATGTTTTTGTTATTAACTAACAGAATAACGTGTGGCAGAGTAGTAATACCTACACACAACAGCATAATGTCACTTGCATCCTGCTATGGTAGTTATAGCATATAAAACATTTCTTTCTTTCTTTCTTTCTTTCTTTCTTTCTTTCTTTCTTTCTTTCTTTCTTTCTTTCTTTCTTTCTTTCTTTCTTTCTTTCTAGACAACAACAGATTCATTTTATAGATATGAACAGCAGAACTTATAAAAGCTGTGAGAGGAGTTTGGGTTCCAGAAGAGCGTCTTTGACGGGTCAGCACTTATTTTTAAAGAGATGAAAAACACATATTTAAGAAGTGTACTGGCCTCAAGGCTGAACTCAATGACACAAATCAAATTAGGTTACAGTCATACAGTGTATAATTGTATAATTTCCTCCACTCCTCATATTCTCCAAGGAGCAAAAGATGTTTTTTAAATGTTGATTCCTCACTCACACAAGCAGTTCACACTCACTTGGCCTGGAGTCAGGCAGGGTGCACATTTAAAAAAATATGTTGTGCTTACAGTTTTGCTGTTGAACTGAAATGTGAGTGAAAATTGAAGCTATGTGGTGCTTCAGAGGTTCATTCTCAGGGCTTCTTTGCTATTCAGAATTTTGCCTCTCTGGATTTTCATGTATCCAGAATGGTTTCCAACAGGGTTTCATCTCCTGTGTAGTCACATGGTTGGTCTCATTAACACAAATTCACTGTTGTTGAATTAGGCTCATTGTCCTGCTGCAGCAGTTTCTCCTGGGATGATGCTGGATCATGTCTGGAAGGGACATTAGTTTCATCAATCCACAAATTTGCCCATTCATGTCATAGAGAGCCAGGCTCCTCTTTGGCAAACGGAGCATACGTTTCTTCTGCCATGGGCTCCATCACTTGCATATGTAATATTCTTAGAGAATATGTTTTCCGACCGATCCCTGAAGTGCACATGAATGTGATTGGCACGTGTGACATGTGTGTTTACTTACCAGTTTTGCCGCTGCCAGAGATGTAGACTGTTGTTCCTGAAGTGGTGAATAAAAAGCACAGTTAGCAGCACGTCGTGTGTTGGCTTAATTTATATTGTACAGTACGGAATAAGACAGCATATAGCCAACTCATAAACAAAATTGGGAACCAGCTCCTCTGATTCTTTTTAGCCTTCAGCTCTTACTATGGACTTTTTTTTTCACTTTATTGAACATTGTGAGCTCTGCTTGTTGAGTGGTCTTGACTGTGCAGCCACAGCCTCAGTCATGGATCATCTCCTTTTCTGGACAGCTTGACTACATGATAAATATACAAATTGGGAAGCATGGTGATACAGTGGTTATCACCCTTGTCTCTTAGCAAGAAGGTTCTTGTTTTGGTCTTTCTGTGTCTGTTTTTGCATGTGCTCCCTGTGCAGTCCAAAGACATGCAAGATAGGTTAATTAATTGTATCTTTGACGAGTTTCATATCTGATCTTATTTACAGTGAGATTTTACATAAATACAGATAATTTAAAAATGTTCTTCATCCAGGATCAAAGTTCTGTCATGATCTTCCTTCTGTGACAGACACTGTGATGTGCTGTTTTATTTTAAAATGATAGTTAGTTGGTTTGCTTCCTGGCCTACATGTGTTGCCTGCCTTTTCCTTGTGTGTATTTAAAGCCCCTACAAGGAACTTTTAACTGGATATGCGAAAGTCTCTCGTTTCTGCTGATGTCTCTGTGTGACCTGCAACAGCAAATGAGCCCATCATGTGTGAAGATAAGCTATTTCTAAATAGTGCAACCGGGAGGCAGTGGTTGGGTCGGACCATGGACGAAACGATTTACGGCACTCAAGACCTCAAGTCCTCCCGGGGATGTAAAATATGTATTTAGGATGATAATTAAAATCCCCCGGGAACAGTTTGGACAACTTTTTTTTATTTTTTTACTGAAAATGCGCATATCACTGTCACTACACAAATGGTGCACAACTTCTTGCAGCAGGAGACTGCAGACTACCTGTCTGCCAGTGCCACAGCTGCAGCCACGGAGTGAGAAGCTCCTCTGCACCGGAGACAGCCGGAGCAGGCTGGGAGGCTCCGTCTCAGTGACCTCAGCGGCCCTGGTGCTCCATAGCTCCTTAACCCCGAGTTGCAAACACCCGGTGGCTGAAAGCAAGGCGGCTGGTTCAAGCTCCAGGCAGCCAAGTCTCTCTCACCTGTCTTTATGACCATATGCGCCAGAGCTTATGAGAAATGCAGTCTTCATTCCGACAAAACGTTACCGCTTTTGACCACAGGGACCGCCAAAATCCCTTGTAGGGGCTTTAACCTGGTCAGTTTGGTTTCTTTTTTATTGTTCTGCCTCCTGTTGTTCTGGACTTTGTCACAGACTCTTTCCAGCTGAAAACTATAATTAGTGTGAATGCTGAAAGCTCATTTCTTTTTAAGCAGAAGTCAGTGAGCCTCTTATACAGGGATTTCTTTTACCTGTCTCTCATTGAATGTAACTATAGTCAAGTGGTTAGATCACTGGGCTGATGATCCTAACGTTGCAGGTTCAAATCTTGCCCCAACAACTTTGTTAGTGAATCATTCCCCCAGTCTTCCTCTGTTGATTTCTGATAACTTGCTCCTTGTTTAAACTGTTTAAACTACAGCTGCATCGGACAGTGTTTTATCAAGTTATAAAACTCAGTGTGTTTTATCTCCCTCTGTGGTTGAGAGGTTAGTTTGCCGGGTTGCCAGTCATGAGGTCTAGGGTTCGATTCCTGCATTAGCTGCTCGTGTTACATGCCATTCCTGTACTTCCTGTCTTTGTCAATTTCTACTGCTAATTTAGCATGGCTTTCAGCATTCACACGCATTTTCTGTTAGGAAATGCTCTTTCTAGTTTCATTAGTTCCTCTGATTTACTTTGCACTTGACTTACTGTAAGTGTTTACTGTCGAGCAGACTGCAGTGTGTCCTTCAGGATGAGTCAGACAGGGCTGGCCTTGTACCTCTGGCCCACATCAGGAGTTCAGCAGTATTTGTGATATACTCATTTGAGATTTTCCCTGACATATCTCTGAGTACGCTCCCCGGGATTACTGTAGTCCCTTTCCCCCTCATGCAGTGGCCTGCCATCCAGCCCTGGGTTGGTTGCCAGCTTTCTGGATTGGCCCAGATCAGCACATTGCATTTAATTCTGTAAATGAAGGATAAGAGGGACAGAGTTACAGTCTGCATGTTGATATCTGATATATCAGCAGCTCTAGATAGATGGTTTTATGTCTGACGTGGTTTCAGTTTGGAAGTCAATTTTTCAAATAAGATAGGACATACATTCATCTCCAGCCACTGTCACAGCTTGATGCACCTGCTGCAGCATGTTTGTAGCTTCTGTCCAGTTGTTAAAAACAATGTGACGTTAAGTGTTGACAGTTCACTGCCAGCTTGTCTACCAGGCAAAATATACTGTTATTTAGTGTTTGTGGCATCTGTCATAGGACACGCAGCTCCCAGTCCTTCATGACTGATAGAACAGACACAGCAAGTGGTGAAGACGCACCATTAAGAAGTCAGTTTTGTTTATTATAACATGATTCTAATTCTAATTTCTGTTCTGGCCTTTATTCTGGTGACAGCGCTGTAGTCCTAAAATAAATGACTGAGCTCTGGGGTGTCGGGACACACTGAAATTACTGCTAATAAGATCCAACAAGTATGTCAATTAACAAATAATAATGTTTGTCATCCCTTCAGTTTCTCTTTTAAATACTGTAAGCCTCTGTGACTGCTAATGGCTGCAGCCCAGTCTGTTATAGCTTTTCTAATTTTAAGTTTGGACCTGCGAAAAGACACAGCCACCGTAGTGTAAATATTGTGTAATCTAGTTAATTTTTTTAAATGGTTTGACAGCCCTAGAAAAAATATGAAAAATGTCCTAATCAACCAAAAATTTCGTGACCCCCCCTCTGCAGTACCTCCGCGGACCCTCTAGAACAACAGCAGTTCAGAGAGTGAACAGTCTGGTGATGAGTGGAGAGCACTCAGGGTTCTTGAGCTGGAGCTTGATGAAAAGATGAGACGCAGGTGTGAAGTAGGGCCAGGAGTGAGAGGCTCCACCCACACACACACACACACACACATACTGTACACACATACACACACACATACACGCACACAGGCAAGGGAAGGACAGGACACAGGTGCACAGGGACTTGACTTTATCGCCGCTGACTCATCACTTCATGTGGACCTACAGTTAGTATCCTCCTGTAAAACCTGAAATCTTTTTTTAATAACATTATATAACACTTAAAGGTAATTTAAGCTTGACAGAAATGGTGATTTGATGTATATTGTGATATATATCAATAGACTGGATACTAGGATATGATTTGTTTTCCATATTGCCCAGCCCTGTAACCTATACAGTCATACTTTTTCTGCCTCCCTGTGGCAGCAGAAAGGGGAAGTGAATGCTGCACTGACACTGATAAATACACTGAGACTGATACAGTAAACATGCTAAAGTGTTTTACATCTTTCAGGTATGTACTGTATGAAATACAAAAGACTGTTCCTCTTCTGTTGTTCTTTGTCTTATGAAATGAACATTAAAAAGAACATTTCCCTGCTTCCAGCACACATTCACACAAACTGGAACGCTGAGCCATCACTTCTGTTTTTGTCCTAGCACAAAAAAACACTGGACCTCTTTCTGCTTCAGTATACCACTTCATGTTTTTCCATGGTTAAAATAAGGCCTCTGTAGGGGACTGGCTTTCAGGGTGACAATGGAGGTAAACTGATGTCAAAGGGATACAGAGCCCTAATGCAGCCGCAATGCATTAAACATTACCCAGCAGGCTTCCATTAGAGGCATGCAAACTCTTCCACCAGGGTAAGGATGTAGTCATTCTCCTCTGTACTTCCTGTCTGGTGTTTATCTCTGTACAGCTGGCGACAGGGTGTAGGTGACACAGTCACAGGTACACAGCAAGGCGATGCTGTGGTTCATGTTAAACCTAACGCAAAGCAGCCATGTCCTCAATCCTACATGATTTTAAGCCTCAATAAAATGTAAACAGATGAGTTATGTAAAAATTCACCCCCATAGAGTCATGAAGGAGAAAATAAGCTGCAGAGACAAACCTTGTATTTGTACCAGGCTGTTAACAGGCTTATTGCTCCTGTAAAGCTGGACATTTTGACCAGCTGTGTGTATGTACATTATGCACTGATACTACTGGAAGAGGTCGAATGTGCAGTGGTTGTGCTTTAATCATGTTGTTGGTCATTTCATTATCTCAAGCGACTGGCTTAGCCTACCTCCAAACAAATACATTGGAGACAGAGACTTTTTAAAAAGCTTGGCGAAAAAGCGATATGGTTTGCAAAAAGTTTCAGTTTAAGTTGTTTATTATCAGCAGGATAAACCCCTTGAGTTGTCGCAACTCGTTTTCGAGGGGGTCCTGCGCACCTCACATCGACATAGAATACAACAACACAACACATCACAGTACAATGAAAGGATACAAAACAATACAATAAAAAACAAACAAAACAAGACAAAGACAAAATCTGGACAGACATACAAAAATCAGACAGACAAGTTGCAACCGAGTTTGGACAGGTATTTAGCGAAATGTGGTGACAGATTCAATGAAAGCATGAACAAGTAGTTTCAAGATGTGAAGACAGGGCATGATTAAAGCAATTAAGAGATGGAGAAGATCTGATACACATGGGTAGGTGATTCCAGTCATTTGGTGCTCTGAACATAAATGCTTTTCTACCGGTTGTTTTTCTGGTATGTGGAACGGAAAAGTAGGGGTGAACAGAGTGTCTGGTTTGATAAGTAGAGGTGAGTTGCACAAAATACTGTTTAAGATAAGGGGGATAATTAAAGTGAATACATTTGAAAATAAATTGGAACCAGTGTAACTGTCGTCGTGCATGTGGAGAAGGAAACTGAAGAGATTGGTACATTAGGCAGTGATGTGTGAGATAGGGACATTCAAGTATGAATCTGCAGGTTCTGTTATAAACTTTGGTCAGAGGAGCTAACACAGATTTAGAAGCAGAGATATACACAACATCACAATAGTCCAAGATTGGAAAAATAAGTTGCATAGCAAGTTTCTTTCTAACACTATATGTAAAACAGTTTCTGGACCTATACAACATATTAATACGACAGTTCACCTTCCGTACCATATAGTCAATGTGCGTTTTAAATGACAAAGTAGGATCTAACCAGACACCAAGGTATTTCATTTTATCAACTTTCTGCAGAGTTGTACCATCTTTACAAGATATTTTACATGAATCTGAAATTGATTTCAATTTGGAATTTGTGCCAAAAATCATTACGACAGATTTGTTTTTATTAAGAAGTAACTTATTTTGTAAGAGCCAGTCTTCAAGAATACTGAAGTCAGACTGAATGGTGGTTTGAACTTCAGATAGGTCAGATTTTGAAGTATAAATGACGGTGTCGTCTGCATACAATTGCACAGAGGAATAAGTAAATATAGACGGTAAATCATTAACAAATATAGAGAAAAGAAGGGGTCCCAAGGTTGACCCTTGAGGCACTCCTCTTTCCTGCACCAACAAGTCAGAACATTTTCCATCAACAACAACACACTGTTTTCTATTATGTAGAAAAGAGCTAAACCATAAAATTACATTTTTAGATAGACCAATATTATAAAGCTTATCTAATAATAAATACCGATCAACGAAATCAAAAGCTTTGGTTAAATCAACAAAAATTGCACCAGTAATTTCCCCATTCCCTGCGGCAGTAAAAATATCATTTGTTATTTTCAACAAGGCAGTAGTTGTCGAATGGTTGGATCTGAATCCAGACTGAGAGGGAGATAAAATATTATTAATCTTGAGGTATTCTGACAGTTGAGAATAGACCAGTTTTTCGAGGATTTTTGCAATTGAACAGATGATAGATATAGGTCTATAATTATTGCAATCAAGGACATCATTTGCTTTATGAAGTGGAGTGATTCGTGCTGATTTCCAGATGTAAGGTAGTTCATTAGTAGAGAGAGAGAGATTAAAAAAGTCAGCGAGAGGATACATAAGAACATTGGCGGCTAATTTGATATATCTGTTTTCCAGGCCGTCAAGTCCAGCGCTACTATTTCCATTGGATTCCCTAATGACACTCAGCACTTCAGTTGGTGTGATTTTTCTAAATGAGAAAGACGAGGGTGAGGATGAGCTGATAGGAGGTGAAGTGTAGCCACGACAGTCATAGGTATAAGATGCAGGAAGAAGAGTAGAGCAAACAGAGGAAAAATGATGATTTAATGCTTGGGCAACAGATAAAGAATCATGTAAAATAGTATCGTTAACTCTTATTTGATTAATAGTATGCTTTTCTTTAGCATTTGTAATTGATTTAATCTTTCGCCAAAACTGTTTTGGGTTCCTGAAGTCAGAGTTCAGACATTCTTTATAATAATTAGATTTGGCATTACGTGTTTTGACTTTACTCTGGTTTCTAAGTTGTCTATACATTTCCCAATCATCATTGTTTCTCGTTCTACGGTAAGTTGACCATGCTTTGTCTCTTTGTCTAAAGAGACTAATAAGCTCTGGAGTGATCCAGGGAAGATGTTCACCCTTGACCTTGACCATTTTCCACGGAGCATGTCTGTCAAGCACTTCATTATATTCAGTATAAAAAAAGTCCCAGGCATCTTGTACATTGGGTATTAATTGAAAACGATCCCAGTTTATGTTGATCAAATCATAACAAAATAAATCTGTATCCATTTTTCTATGTTGTCTGATCTTTATCAACTTTGGAGGTGATTTAGGGAGTTTAATTTTCCATACACAATAGACAATCGAGTGATCACTAAAGCAGTCAGACATAACACCAGATTTGGTAATCCTATCCGGATGTGAAGCCAGTATCCAGTCCAACAAAGTACTTGTTTTCTTGGTGACCCTTGTTGGTTCATCTATAAGCTGGGTAAGGTTTATAGCAGTGAATTTTCTTTTGATTGTGTCAGATGATTTGTCTAGCCAGTTCCTATTAAAGTCGCCTAGTAAAATTAATTCATTCATGGCAGATATAGAGGTGATAGTTGAAATCAAGTTGTTAAAGGAGTCCACTGGGGAGGAGGGTGGTCTGTATATACTACCTATGTGCAAACACTTATTCGTACTATGTAATACAATTTTCACAAAAACTGACTCAAAACCAAATGGACCAGTAGTAGGAATAACAATTTCAGATGCAATATCTGTAGAAACATAGATAGCCACACCTCCATGCCTAGTAATTCTGTCAGCTCTATATAGGACATAGTTCCTAATACTAATTTCATTATCTGAGATATCACTGTTAAGAAATGTTTCAGAAAGTGTAATGATATTTGGCTTGTGTAAGTAAACCCATGTACGGAGTAAATCAATCTTGGGTACCAGACTTCTAATATTCAAATGAATTATTTTTAAGCCTTTAATATCATCCAATACGTTTTTCAAAACAGTTTATGCTGTCACCAGACAAGATACTTGAAAATAGAATCGAGTTGCAACCATTACAAATCAGAACACATACATACACACACACAACATATAACACAAAATGACAAGTTAAGTCCATCAAGGATGCCCAGGCTTTATCCCAGGTAGCATCGGGTGAATCCCTGGGTTTAATAGCCAAGAGCATACCTATGAGGGTTAACTGTGATCAATAACTCAATGCTCTATCTGTTGTCAGAGAGAAAACGAAGTATATATTCGTAGCCTACCATAAGAGAAAGGAGAAAAAAAATGCAAAAGAATAGGAGAGAGAGAGAGAGAGAGAAAAATAATAATAATAATAATAATAATAATAATGACAATAATATTATACAGGCAGCATCGTAGCCTAGCCGTAATAACGTCAGAGGGGTCCTTCTTAAGGGTAGTGACGCGCTATCTGCGACAGTCAAAACATAAACAAACAGGCTCAGTAGGCTCAGTGCCGGGCATGTATCGTAATGCCATCATGTTAACACAAAACACTTAGAAGCAACGCAAATAATCCCCATCAGAGTGCAAAGAAAGTCAAAAGAAGATGAAGAGGAGAGGAGAGTCAGTCCGCGGCTTCTTTCCAAGCTCAGCCCACCGACAAGATACTAACAGGTAGCAGTAGCTAGCCCAGTGCTAGCCAGCCCGGGACAAGCACTTCACCCATGCTAGCACATACTGTCAGGAGAGTTTGGTACTGTTTTTAGGACAGCTTCAGCATGCTCGGGACAGTCAAAACGTTGTTCTTTGCCAGCAATAGAGACACACAATGTGCATGGATAACGAACAAAGTTCAGTGAAGCAGAATGGAGAACACAGATAAAGGTGACACTGCTGAAAGGGTGGGCTGCTGTTTCAGAGAGAGTGAGAAGCTGCAGCCCAACACCAAAACATGCTTTTTTTCCTGTTTCATTTACCTTCAGGCACTGCCTTGAAATCCATGTGACTGAATGGTCACACAATTCATAATAATTCATCACCTTTCAGTCAGTCTCTTGTAATAGTCTAGACGGACTGAGAACAAATTACAAGCTATTGACCTGTTTGTCTTTGCTGCAGCTGTTGTTGTGTGCAAGTTAATGAGTAGTTTGAAGTAGCTACCCAACTGAAGAGTTGACAGTCTGCTCCCTGGTTACACTGGCTCACACTTATCCAGCGTATGTGAATGGTCAGGTTGGTATGTGTTTTTGTGTTTGTGACAGTGGTCACAGTCTCTCCTTCCTAAGTTAAATAGCTGCGTCCCAATGTAGGGGCTGGACCATTTAGAGGACGCAGCCTACGGTCTAGCCTTCGGAGCATTTAATGAGCAATCAACATCTGAATATAAAGAACTTTCATATATATATATATATATACATATATATATATATATACAGTACAGGCCAAAAGTTTGGACACACCTTCTCATTCAATGTGTTTCCTTTATTCTCACTGAAGGCACCAAAACTATGAATGAACACATGTGGAATTAACAAAAAAAGTGTGAAATAACTAAAAACATGTATTTTCTTCTTTGTCTTATCTTTCTTCTTTTCTTCTTCCTCTCCTTCTTCTTCCTCCTCCTCTATCTCTGACCCTACCAATTCTAGTTTCTTCAAAGTAGCCACCCTTTGCTCTGATTACTGCTTTTTGCTCTTGGCATTCTCTTGATGAGCTTCAAGAGGTGAACCTGACCTGAAAATGGTTTTCACTTCACTGGTGTGCCTTGTCAGGGTTCATTAGTGGAATTTCAGTGAGAATCTACAGTGTAAATAGTCATGAAAATAAAGGAAATGCATTGAGTGTGTCCAAACTTTTGGCCTGTACTGTATATATATATATATATATATATATATATATATATATACATATATATATATATATATATATATATATATATATATATATATATATATATATATATATATATATATATATATATACATATATACATATACGTATATTAACACTTCCAACAGCTACTCAGCTTCTTGCATCGGGCTATGTGGGCGATTCCACCAAAAGAGTGCCATTTATGTCCCCAGCATATTAAATGTATAAAAACATATATTAATATAATATAAATTGCATTTAATTGATAAACTAATCACCATACACATGAATCACTGTAGAAATTAAAGATATATAATTTTTAATTACTATAAAAAGGCTTTCAAAGCACTGAAACATAGCCTTTGTTGCATGTCCCCAGAACCAAACGCTATAGTTTACCACAATGCATAATGACTAAAATCCTTCTAAAATCTCATTTTTTTTGCATATTAGTGTGACTTTATATTATATCTACACTTATATAAAAAATTTTAAATTAAAACTTAATTATATTTTGGTTAAAATTCACATTTTAGTCCCGTCCCCAGGTTTTCACTCAGTGCTGTTACCGAACACATTCTACACTCTAAAAGTTTTGGAACATTCCACCAGTGACATGTTCTGCTGGAAGTGACATCATTTAGGTCTTTTGAAAGTCATGGGAAAACCAAAATTAAATTCTGTAATTTATTTTTCCTGAAATTGAATGATATTGTAGCTATGTCAGGGTCCGTCACTCTTAAAACTCATTCCTGTTACCTAAATTATCTCTAGACAGTGTTTGTTGATATCAAAAGTAAAATATTCAGTTAAATCCTAAGAATGTGCTCTGTGTGCTCAAGCTATTAGTATAGATGCTATTTGGCTAGATTTCACACAATTGCTGATTTTATGCTAAAAACTCATTGCTGTTACCCTCATTGCTGTTACTTTTTCTTCAAAAATGCAATGATAAAAGCAGCAATAAATTAAATATAGTAGCCTGAGATTGACCACTACTCATTTTGAATGAGTAAATGTGTATATTTAAAAATTCTATACTGAAATGGAATGAAAAATTAAGTTTAATTTTTAAGAGTTACAATGAGCAAATGGCACTCTTTTGGCGGAATGACCCATGTGGCCACCAGAGCCTGGGGCTACCATGGCTACATCCTGGGGCTACCATGGCTACAGCCTGGGGCTACCATGGCTACAGCGCGGGGCCGCCTCAACACTCTGATAGCTAGCATGCTACGTGGCCAATAATAAATAGCGCGCAAAGAATCAAGCATTTGGAGGAGCCTTTTGAATTGGGACAGACCGTGCTGCGATGCTGTGGCATAATCAGCCTTCAAATGCGTCCAGAAGGATGCTGCACAGTTGTTGTTTTTTGTCTCCGCAAGTGTATTTTCAGAACATTATGGCGTCTCAGTGAGGTTGAGGCTAACCCTATATAAAATGTCTAGTCACTATCATATAATTGCGCTCAATTGAGTCTTAATTAAAGTGGATGAATATGCGTGTTATGGCCAAAAACATGCCTTGTGAGGTCCTGGTGTGACAGAAGTAATGGAAACAAATCTTGGCATTCACAAGAAGATGAAGTCACCATGAACTTGAGCTTTGACCAGGTCATCCTCGAGTCCAGGCTAATGTTTGTGCTACATTTGAGGAAGGTGTTGCTGAAACGTTGTGACCATGATAATGAGACGGGCAGACAACCTGAACAGAATCTGCCCGCGGCTCTGTCACCAGCACAGAGGCACAGTGAAAACATGTCGGTGAAGACGTACTGTAGAGTATATCTGCTCTCCCCCTGTGTGTTTTATTACTGTGTTACTTGTCATCAGTCTCTCTGCTCTTTGTTTGAACTAAAAAAGAATAAAAAATACCCAGCATGCATTTATAAGCAGATTAATATATCAGATTGTGGTATTTTCCAACTAGCTGTGATTAAATTAGTCCTTGCTGATTAAATCTCACTGCATTAAAACCATCCCTGCTAGCAAAAAAAAAAAATCATTACCTAATGAATAATTGTGTCATATATCCCATGGCTATGTTGATTACAAATTACCTAAGTACTCCTGCAGACATGTGGTTTGCTTTATTAATGACTCCCAGACTCATTGAGGACCAGTCATTGTTAATGTGGGTTTTTTAAAGCAGCTCTTTGAATTGATAGTGGAAGTTATGACTCTGCCTTGGCTCAGCAATTCCAGGCTTTTCCATAAACTTTCTTGAAATATTTATCATATTTATATATACCTGGCTGAGACCTATTCTACATTTGAATATTTAGGCCTACATCTTTTATTTGCTGAAAAATTGAATGGAGCTTTCCTGAATTGAACCCACATTTGACAGGAATGCCGGGGCTGGAGGGGAACAGCAGGGGAATACAAATCGCCTCCCTGCCTCTGGCTGAAAAATTGCCAGTGTTCCCAGTGGATCATTTTGCCCCGCCGTTGCTGCAATTTTTTTTTCGTATTAACATTAATAAGCACTCATGAGGCTCTCGGTGCTGCTGAAGTGCTCGCGGTCATAATATTTTTCAAAACGCAACTGTTTTATTTGAGCGTAACAGATTCCTGTAGTCCTCCAGCAGGATTACAGAAGCTCACTGACTCGTCTCCTGTGTTAAACAGCACACACTGTAGGTGCAGAAACCTCATTACCACTGTAATCTGCTGCCCTCCTTACACACTGTCATCTCAAGAGTCCAAATACATTGAAGCACACTTGTACCTAGTGGATGGTTATAAAAACACATTGTAAGCATATTTCTGCATTATAGATTTTGTAAAACAAAAGAAATTTAGCCAAATATATGGTTGTTCAGTTGATAATGTTCATAATGTGGTTGAAAACAGGAAGTACAGTACAATAAGAATAATATCACATACTTTCTTAACTCATATACTGTAAATCTTATCCCACATAGTTTTTGTGAATGAGGTTTTCTTACGCTTGTGTCTGGTGAGTCATATTCTGTCACAGTGTCTCACCTTTATTTTTCTTTAGAAATGATGCTGCTGCTACAGTGTTATTATTTTAGGAATTCTTTCATGTGGGTACGATGAGGTGCCTGTGGGAAAATACAAATATGAAAAATTAGGGATGTCTGCCAGACTCAGTTCACCGGCAATGTCAGATACAGAATCGTAAATATTATGAGAGTAATATCGTCACATTCTGTTAAATGTGTGTCGACGCATCTGACATTTGAAGATTAGTCCATTAAAAAACGAGTCAGCGTGTGTGAATTCATATGAATTGTATTATGCTGTAATACTTAACAGTGAATGCTTCCATCATGGATGCTTGATGGCTTCATTAGGCAGCATTAATTAGGAGTGTAATGTCATAATATATCTGGTCTGTAATATTTTGCCTTCTTTCATCATTTTGCACTCATCTGAAGAAAACTGTTCGGTAAACTAAAGTCAGAGCACATCAGGGCTCACCTGGGTGCTGCCTCATCCACCTGCTGTGGTCTTGAGTTATTGAGCCTGTCATATAGAAACACGAGTTAGGCTACCAACAGACTGCAAATTAAATTCAATCAGGAAATACAGAATATATTAGACACTATATTTTAGTTTTTGTATTACATTTATTTTCATAAATTGTTCAGTTATTTTGCCTCAACTGAGCATTTAGAACAACCATGTCGACTCACGTTGCCTGAAATAACATCACGTCAATACTGTGTCACATATTCCTGTGAATTTTCTCTCTTTTTAACTATGCTAATAGAAAGTATAACTACTGCAACACCATCTCAGTGAAGATGCTCCTGTTAATGAGGGTCGTGTAAATGAAGTGTCCTGCTGACTGATTTAATCACTGCTCTAACTCTCTCCTTTAAGCCCCTTTCACATCTAAAATTAGAGCCTTAAGTTGAGACCCTCATCTGTTGGAGAGGCAGGAGGTTCAGGCACGGCTACTTATCAACACTAACAACCACCACCTCTTTCCCACAAGCTGTGCAGGTACAGCTAACTAGCTACAGCAGCCATCAGTCTCCACGAGGAACACTGCTGTTACATTTATAATGGGAAAAACCTTTAGAGCTCAACAGCAGAGACTGATTTACAATATTAAGCTTGGTGAAAAGGAAGCAACTGTGTTGCTGTGCTGTTGTTGATAAAGGAAGAGAGGAATTGATTAGAGGAAAATACAACTGAATGGTAGAGGAAATATTACACACAATATCTGAGTTGAACATTGTTATTACAGGTAGTCAATAAAAAAATATGGAGGGTTTTTCGACGGCTTCAAGGTTATAGGGCCAAATGGATTTTTTTGGTAATACAGTGTCAATTCTATTAGTCTCGATTATTTTGTGATTTGCAGTGTAATTTAATTGATATACAGCTATCAGCTGCATACACCAGCTGACTCATTGGATTTTGGTTGAAAGTGGGGCTCCATGATGTTGAAAAAACAACAACAACTGCAGTGGTTATCACTGTTGCCTTCCAGCAACTAGGTTCTGGGTCCATGGGCCTTCTTGTGGAGTTTGTCTGTTCTCCCTCTCTCCTGGTTCTCTGGCTTCCTCACACAGTCCAAAGATGGGTGACCCTGAAGGAGCCATACAGTTTGAGTGTGACTGGTTGTCTGTCTCTATGTTTCAGTCCTGTGATGGACTGGTGACATGTTGCCCAGTGTCAGCTAGAATCGACTCCAGCCCCTCTCTGACCCTATAAGGACGTAGCTAAAGCTGATGGATAGATATTGGTCTTTTCAGCCGATGACCTGAATGCCTGCTCCTGGTCAGCATCATTCTTCCTGTGGCTGAAATACTTCCATACAGTTACATACAGCTGCTGTTTGCAACCAGATCTTTCTTCTGTGTTCCCCTTACAGTCCTCACTCATCTTGATATTTGTGCACATGGAGCGGGAAGGAGTTCTGCTCAGTGCACTGCTCATTATAATTTTGTTTTCACGCTCCAGGTTTTATGTGTTTGTGTGTTTTGAGACTAATAACACAACTTAAGCAAACCAATAAATAAAAACAGTTGAACTGGGACTAGTATTTTTTAATGTGATATGTTTTGTCCAACATACTTACTTCATTTCGGTGCCCTGCTTTAGTTTGTTACTCTATTTATGTAAGATGCTTTTTTTTCTTGAGAGTGGTTAATGGGTACCATTAACAGAACCAGAATTATGGTAGTAATGGTAATGATACCTTTGGAATTCCACATAATTACAGTAAAGTTTTTCGACAGAGGACTGATACTGAGGCTACATTTAGCACACAGACCCAGGAGATTACTGTAGTTTTTTCCTTCCCTAAGTAGTGTCTGCAAGGCTTCCTGTCTGGCTGTGTACAGTGATCCTCAGTCCTCACCATCCAGACAGCTAGAGGCAGCCTGTGCATCACCTCGGCCTGGCAATGTGGATAAAGAGTGTAACTTGAGCTTAAATTAGCCCGGTATGCTAATCAGTTGTGTATGATGTTTACTAAAGGAAATCTTGGTTTGTTGTTTTATCAGTTGTAGTGTTTGTGTGTCGATCAAAAACAGAGATATCGGCCAGGACATTTCCTGTGGATGCTGATAAATCCCCAGAGGATGATCCTGACCTTTCTGAAAAACTAATGATCTTTCCAATGTCAGGACATTCAATGCCGTGGAGTGTATTTTTGTCTCATTTGAATGATGCAATGTGGGATGCATTTCTTCCCAGGTGGAGAAATTCCTCAAGGAATACACTGCAACTGTAGCATCAACAAACAACAAACAATGTATCAACATCACTGAAGTAGGCATAGGAGAGAGTACACAGTGCAGCGGTACATGTAAAATATGTTGTATTTATAGGGGATTTCACATAAAAATGCAATATGCACACACTCCATTGGATTGAGTCAATGGTAAAAAAAAAAAATACTAGACTGAGAAAAAGCCTTAATGTGTTCATTGTTTGAGCAGATGTGGAGGAGTTTGCAGGAGAGATGCAAACTCCCAATGCTGCAGCCCATGCACACTGAAGGAAGCTGGAGGATTATTTGAGAACTTTATTATCATCTCTTCATGTTTGTCTGCCTCCTCCACTCAGACCAGTCTCAGATCTGTGTTTATCCAGAGTCACTTGAAATATGTGCCATTTATGAGAAACTTGTGTGATTCGTGTTTTGAGTAATATCTGAATATCTGTTTTGTGAGGTTGCACCGACCTTGACCTTCTTGAATTCACGTGAACCAACTCTGGAAGAAAATTCTCTCTAGATGTTAGGGAGATATTACATTCACAGGCCACACATTGCATTTTATGTTACACTGACTTTTGCCTTTGACCCCCAAAATCTAATCATTTCATCCTGATTAGATTTTAGATTCATGCAAAGTCGTTGTGAATGCTTGTGCCAAATTTAGGGAACTTTCATCAAGGCTTTATTGAGATATTGAGAATTTGATGGACAGATAACCCAAACATAAATAGAAGAGTAAATGCACTATTTGGCAAAAGTACAACATGTTTATTATCTGCTGATTAATGCACTTTGAAGTTTGACTTTATCCTCTCATGGGTTGACGTACTGTATTTAATGTACAGCCGTGTGCAGTGTGTCTGATGTGTGTGTAACAGGAGCGCGCTTTGGAGCGAGCGTTGTGGAGCAGCAGTCTGTAACCTGCACTGGGTGAGAATCTAACCCAATTTGGTGTGAAAGCACAGATGTGCCATCCTGATGATGAGTGCTTCTCCAGGTGGATTTGAGAGATGGTAGAGGTTTGATGCCGAGAGAAAGAACCAGCAGGATGGTGTGAAATCACTAAATAGGTGTGTGTGTGTGTGTGTGTGTGTGTGTGTGTGTGTGTGTGTGTGTGTGTGTGTGTGTGTGTGTGTGTGTGTGTGTGTGTGTGTGTGTGTGTGTGTGTGTGTGTGTGTGTGTGTGTGTGTGTGTGTGTGTGTGTGTGTGTGAGAAAGAGAGAGTGGATGCTGGGATTGCAACATGATCTCACTTCACCACCAGCGGTATTTATATATATATTCCTGTGTAGTTAAATTTCACTCCTTACCATGTGTGAATGCGATGACTCATCCTCATAGCTGGCAGAAATGATTAAAAAATAAACACACAGCTTGGGTGCTCTCTGACTCAGGAGACTAAAACCCACTGAAACACATTAAATTTTGAGGCTAAAAAAAAAAAAAAAAAAAAGGAAAGTTGCAGGATTTCGGCTGAGCTGCTGCTCACGCTGACATCCCACTGTCACCTGATATCTCTCTATATATGTTTCATTTCACCATGAAATAAACTGAGCAGGTGGAGAAGTAAAAAACCAAGAGTGGCTGAATAAAATGAAGTGAAACCTCAGGACCGTGTAGTCTGGCCAGACCAAGCCTATTCTTAACGGGACCACATTGAGGCAGCTTCTTGGTTGTTGTCATCTGTACACTACACCAGTATGTTCCCATCAGCCACCATGGCCTTTGTGCACATGCTATTGTCAGAATCTTGAGGTGGCTTTAAAAGCATCACTGTAGCACTCCTTGCTATCTTGACTCCCATCACCAGTATCCCTCTCTCTCTCTCTCTCTCTCTCTCTCTCTCTCTCTCTCTCTCTCTCTCTCTCTCTCTCTTTATCTGTCTTTATCTGTCTTTCTCTCACCCAGTACGCACACAACCTACACACTGATCTATTCCTGAAAGGAGCTGCTCTGCTCCTCTAACAATATTCTGTCTCAAACTTCCTGAACTTAAAGCAGATCAGCAGAGATGATATATCAGTGTGCATTTGTTTGTGTAATGTAATGAGTATAGTGCTGGAGTATCATAACTGATCTCACAACAGTGAAAGCTGAGTCAAGAACAGATAACTTTACTGTTTCTGTTAAATTGATACATGATGTGTTTAAATTGATGAATTATGTGGAAATAAATAGGATTTTCACGTCATTTATACTACTTCCTTTTTCCTTTGTCCTTTATTCATATCAAGTGTTCAAGTAGCAAAGTTCAGACCACCTTGGTTTCCTTAAAGTGTTGAAGTAACATTGTAGAGATCTTTGATTTCCATCACCATGGCAACACATGGGGATATATTACATGGCTATTTCTATCCTTTTCCATATATATTTTTTCTTTTTAATCTGAGAAATAGTGTAGATGTTTATCAGTTTCAAAATGTATAGGAACCCCATGTGCAGACTGGTGGACTGGCAAATTTTAACTACTGTACCACATCATTTGTGGTGTTTTGATAGCGACACGTGTTATCATCTATCTGTAGTATCTGTACGGTTACTAACATGGCCCGGGGACATTAACAACCAGAGTGCAGGCAGGTAGTGGTACTGTAATAGACGTATTTGTCCCGAGGTGGCTGTGAAGATGCCACTGAAGAACCAGTGCATGAAATATAAAATATATGCAGCTGGATTCTCCCATGAGCCTCGTTTCTGCCAGTGAAACACGTTGAGGTCCTTGTACCACAGTGTTGCTCTTAGGGTGCCTGTGAGGATGCAGTGCAGTGTGTGTGTGTGTGTGTGTGTATGTGTAGGTAGCTGGATTTAGCCCAGCTAATCAGATCAACTTGGCATGAAAGACAAATAGGCCTCAGGCATTAGTGTGCTCAGCCTATTTAACTGCAGCATTCTCACTCTAACAGGTCACTGCTTAGTGAGGAACCTGCACACATCTCTACAAGCTCCACGTACTAAACCCAGAGCAGCCACATCCCTCTGTATTCACTGATGTTAATACTCCATGATGAGCCATAAAGCTTTTGGAAGTTTCTCCCCGGCAGTGATAACACACACACACACACAGCCTTGTTACAGTTATAACCGAGGTGCAGCTGACAAGTACAACAGGAATCACTAACGCACCTGTCATCAACCACACCACTGTAAACTGACTTCATGCAGCAGATAAAACCACAGAAACTGTTTTAAGTGAGCTCACAGAGATCTAAATATAACACCGTCTTTGCCAGCTGGGTTACAGAGCCCAACACAGACTTCGTAGTTTCTCTACCCCTGATGAGTAATACGACTTTCTGTCCTCATGAAGGTTGTTTGTTAAAGGAGCTAATTGGAAGTTTTGCTATAGCCAGCTGTTTACCAGCTGCTTGCTGGTTAACTGGGCGCTAACTTCAGTAGAGGAAGCAAAATAAGGCTGCCATGCCTCACCATTTAACAACTGATTTACCTGTTTCCTCCAGACTGGTGAGTATACACCTGTTAATGCTGATGTTGGCTATGTGCTAACAGTAGTATGTATAAATAGCTCTTTTAATAGAATATCTTTCAAGCCTGATGAGTTTCTTATAGATTGGTGGAACATCACTTTCTTTTTAGCTTTCACATGCAAACATGTACTTCCCACAGATCCTCAGTTGTCATGGTTACAAACTATACTGAACTATACTATACCAACTATATTGAGCGCAGCGGACCTATGTGGCTATTTGACTACTACAGTAATGGTCTGGTTAGGTTTGGGCGTCAAGTTTTGGAAAAGATCGTTCAGAATAAACGTGCTTCTTCAACATTAGATTATCTTCGTTGTTACTTTCACATGGGAATCGAACACGACTCTCCATCCACTGCCACCTACTCCTGATGTGAACTTTGTCGCTCTTGATACGACACTGCGCTTGTGTGTCAAATTATCAGGAATTAATGGACGACACAAAGACGCGAACCGTCCAATGCAAAGCCAGCACATTAGTTAAAAACTGTAATCAGGCAATTTGACCGGAGTGTCTCTGTGGGTGTCCATTGTCACTTTCTAATGGACACGCTGCAGCCAAGTATTCACCCAGACCATGGTAAAACTAGCAAAAAACATAAGGGCCCATAATATCCTTCTTTAAAGAAGTCGTTATACAACTGTTGTCAGGTGAAAACTTTGTCATCCTCCAGCAGCTATTGCCCCTAAGTGGGGCAATAAATTATTCCACTGAAGCTTCTCAATGACCCAGAGGAGCAAATTATTTCTGCATGTCACAGCAGTTAGGTTGAAATGCTCTATTTAATAAACCGAGTCGAACAATGTAAATTGTGATCATCTGGCACTCTCCATACGTTGGTTCTTCACACGTTATGGTAGTCAAACTGTCAATTCTTATTAACTATGTTCTGCGTGGTGTTTTTCTCTGCTGTACCTCAGTTACTGTTAATTTCCCCAAGGGGAGATCAAATTTACATCTCAGTTTATCTCACAAGAACATAGAACAAATGTTAAGTGTGAAGTGGAAGCTGAGAAACACAGATATAACGGTTTGCTGTTTAAATGCTGAAAATATATTTGTTTTTACATGGAAATGATTGCTTGATTTTTACATGGTCAGTGCATTAAGAGCAGAACTGTAAAGCGCAACAGCGCGTGTTGACTCCATATTAATTTCATTTTGCCTGTCTTCAGTGTTATTCCAGAAAGCCATTCACTGCAGAATTGGGGCGTTGAATGCACTTCAATGTGGGGAGATCATTAGATTCTGTTTGTGTGTGATAGCACCGTTCCCTCCTCTCCTCTCCAATGTAATTACAGCCATTACGTCTCCATCAGGGTGTAGCATTTCCAACACAAGTTGACAGCTTCTGCACACTCACACAAGTTGTTAATCACTCCCCATTTACTCCATAGATTGTATTTCCAGTCACACATGGAGCCGACTGCTGGCAGAGACAATACAGGTAACTTTAAAATATTGAAGACAGAGTTTAAATCCACAACTGTTCATTTAAAACTCTAGGATTAAATACAGTATGTCATGTCATCATTTATCAATACTGCACATAAACAAAATAACAAGGCCACCTTTTATTAGTCGTCATTTAAATCTTCTCAGAGGCAGGTTTCACAAAGACTTTGTCAGTGTTTTAGAATGAACACTCCCACCCTCATCCGTCTCCACTGGCTCCCGGTCAAATACCGTATTTCTTATAAACTCCTCCTCCTCACTTACAAATGCCTCCATTCACTCGCCCCCCACTACCTGTCCGACCTTCTCCACCATCACACTCCATCCCGTAACCTGGTGTTAGACATGGGCCTGCTGTCCATCCATCGCGACAGACTGAAAAGCTTTCAGTGTGGCTGCACCAACCCTCTGGAACTCCCTCCCTCCCGATATCCACAATGCCCCAACCCTGGACACCGTTAAATCATCCCTCCAAACCCACCTCTTCACCATGGCCTTTCCCCATCAGTCTTAGCTCAGCCTTTCCTTTGTCTGTTTAGTGTTTCCTCCCCTCTTTCCCTTTATCTGTTTCTTTAACCCCACCCCCAAACCCCGCTCATGCTCATGTAAAGCGCCTTGGGTATTTTGAAAAGCGCTATATAAATACAAGTTATAGCTGTCCTACACAGATCCTGTTTTTTTTAATTATTTTTTTTCTTATACTAGCAGACACAAATCAATACTAATATTCGTTTTGAGTTTTGTTCTATTGACATGAGGATTGTAAGTTTAGTAATCACTTTTCTTTCTCCTTTATTTTGTTGAAATGCACCATTATTCCCAGTTGGTTCAGACCACACACTCATTTTATGCATAGTGTGTATGAACATGCATTAATAATATAGCGTTAAAGAAGGAAGATTTCCTCTAATTAATAAAAATACATATTTAATGGGTTAAGTCTGGCTTTGTGTATTATTGGTTGCTCGTTTGATCACAGTAATAGTGTTATTGTACAACTGTGAAAGTGCCCTGATGTGACTGACCTTTGTAATCAACTAATTCAAATAGCCATAGAGGAAAGAAAATGAATTAGTGCACATAAGGGCTTTCATTGTGTCCTCAAATCTAGGCCATCACTTGCCCTTCAAAGTGAATTTGGGATGCTGAATAATACATGCTGCGTAATGATATT
This sequence comes from Trachurus trachurus, assembly GCF_905171665.1. Classification (NCBI taxonomy): domain Eukaryota; kingdom Metazoa; phylum Chordata; class Actinopteri; order Carangiformes; family Carangidae; genus Trachurus; species Trachurus trachurus. The sequence continues at coordinate 18,263,915 of NC_139910.1, read as the reverse complement.
TGCAGAGTTGTGTTTTTTTTTTTTTTCTAAAACAGTTTCAGAGCTTGCCTCAAGCAGTACCTTGGCTGGAGTGTGCACTGGTGAAACAACACAGCAGTGGTCATAATATCCCCTTCGATACACTGATCTGAGAGCAGATGAGAGTGAAGACTTGTAGGAACACTCTGTACATGTGCACGCAGGCTTAAAATAAACTGCACTGCCCCTTCTTGTTTTTGCTTTGTTTCACTCTGCAGCTGCCAGTGACAAAAGTTAATTTGGGACCTTCAGGAATGATAAGCATGCATCACGCTCAGATTAAAACTTAATGTGCTTTTGCCGACTCGCTGCTCGTCAGCGGAGTGGCCAAAGCAATAGGAGGCAGTGCTGCAGAAAGTAAAGTGGGTTTGAGCTCCCTCCAGTCTGAAGCCCAGAAAAAGCCTGGAACCTCTCCCCGTGACAGCCACAGATCCTCGTATACCCTGCAGCCAGTAATACATCACAAGTGCAAACAACCTATCAGCTGCTTGAAGCGGTTAACAGATCGTTGCACATAGTCTTGGCTTCTTCTCCTCTTGTGTGCATGCAAATCTCTGGTTAAACCCATAGTTGTAAATGGATTCATTAATCATACACAAGTGTATCAGTCACTTTCAGAGGAGAGTTGGCAAATGAGCACGCAGGTATTTGTCTCAGTGACACCATTGCGTAGAATGTTAAGCTGTTACTTTATCATCAGGCTGTGTGGTGTCTGCTGCTGCATGTTGTGACGATCCTGTACGGGTAATTCCATGTGATCATTTGTGGCACCAGTCTGGTAAGCTGCCAAAACATTTAAAGCACAACCACTTTGTATTTTTGATTAGGGACCAGGTGGACAGTTGGCACTGACTGATTGTGTACGGTTGTTGAGGCAGTTATGTAGCCAATAGCAGGAAGGAGATTTGAGCCAAACTTATGTGACAATATAGTGTGTATATATATATATATATATATATATATATATATATATATATATATATATATATATATATATATATATATATACAGTATAGTATATGTATGTGTGTGTCCATCCATCCATTGTCTATACCACTTATCTGGGCAGGGTTGTGGGAATACAGATACATATACTATAATACACTAGAATCTTACCCATGACTGAGCAAAAGCTTCAATTGTTACAGGAGGACACAAACAAAATGGACAACTTGATGCTTTTATGAACTGATGAGATGATAAAATAAATAGACAGATAGATAGAAACAAATAAAAAACTAAATTCTAAACAGGCAAGTTTTATAGGAAAAACACAAATTAAATTCTTTGGCCAGTTCCAAGTAAGTACAGTCTGCTTTGAATATACAGTATATTACCTATTCTCAGTAGAACATTGAGAAGCTTTCAAATTCAAATGAAGTAGAGCATTAATACATTAGCATTTGCGTTATCAACCTAACCTGTGCAGCACTTTTCTCATTATCATGGCTGTTCATGTTGTCATATCCTATATTGTATTGACTATTAATCTAAATGTATTTTTGTGATAATGATCTTTTCTGTTTTATCACCAAGCCCTATGTCTAAATGAACTGTCACCATCAGAACTTTGACCCTTCAGTTCACGTGAAAGTTTATGCAAAATCTGAAGGAGTTCTGCCCATGGTGTTCCTGTCCATGAACAATAATCCTCCAGCTATGACTGTCACTGGTGCCTAACTAACTGATTGAGCTCCATTATTTATTGTTCCATTATTTATTTATGGTTCAGATTCCTATCTCTGAAAATGATTGTGACTTACTGTAGCATCTTGCTTATAAAAGGATTTATGCAGCATATAATTATAGTAGACTAGCCACAGCTCTGTCTTCCATCCGTGTACAGTATATGTTGTGCACGCGTTAGCTCCTCGACAACCTTCTTGAAATTTGGCACATAAAGTCTCAAGGATTTAAGGATGAGCTACAGAACAACACCCTAACAAAGGAATAAAATGACTTGCAAACTACACGAACCAAACAAAATACATATTGTATTACTGTAGCAAACCATCGTTTTCTATTTGGCCTTTTCTTAGTTCACTTTGATTACTGCAATGTGTTTTTAGCATTTCAATGATCAGAATAACATTTTTACACCTGCTTCATAAACTTGGAAGAAGGTTGAACTAAAGTTCAGTCAAAACTCACTTTATTTTCTTCTTTTCTTTCATTTTCCCCACATCAACATGCCTGAGCCAGACTCTTGTGAAGCTTCTTCAGATGGTGACAGGCAGAGTAGAGACATCACCACAGTGGCAGCAGTGTCACCGTGAGTGACGGAGGTTGGCCCGGTCACCAGGCCGCCGCACATCTCACACTGATGTTTACTCTATTCCCAGCTTTATTTAAAGCCTGACAGGGAAAGATGCAGCCGTCACTGTGGCATTAGAAGGTGGAGGAGAAGCGACTCCCTGGATGAGCTGTCACTTGGAAACCTTTTATATTTGAAAAAAACAGTTGGCTGGAAGAGCATGTTTCATGTTGTGCTGCATGTTTGTGCATATTGAATTTGTTACCACAGAATAAATCAGTATATGACCTGTGCTATATATATATATATATGACTTCATATAGCGCAGAGGTAATACTGTCAACCTTTCAACCTAAATTCAACATGGAGCTATAGGTTCCTAATATTGTAGGTATAAAAGAAGGAATCTGAAGATTTTCACATTTGTTCTTAAGTCATCAACAACGATCCTCTGCACCACAAGGAATCATATGTGATAATATGATGATATTCATGATGGCACACCTGAGAGTGTGGCCTCTCTGTTAATGTGCTGCATCTACTGCTGACACTACTAAATATAACTAAATATGAATATAAAGATATAAACTGAATATAAGCATTTAGTTTGTTTCTTTGTTTCATTCCTGTCGCACTAGCTACACTTCACTAAAGTCCTTTTTACGTTTGGCGTCTGGCCTTCTCTTCTCAGGGCCTGTGGGTTCTGTGTGCACACGGCCCTGCAGTCCCATGCCCTTTTATGGGCATTGATGTGGCAGTTACCTATGCTAATCATATGTTAATTAGGATCACCTGGCACATGCTCTCAATTTATGAGGAGGTGGCATTCATCAATGAAGGAACACTGTGACGCTGTGAACAATTCTGCGGTTTAAGAGCACGTTGATGAATCTGACGTAGAGTTTTCTTCTTCTGAAGAACGACTTAAGAAAGAATCTAAGAAGATTGTTAAGAAGATATTGGTGAATGCGGCCCAATGAGTCTGACAAGGAACTAGAGAGTGGGTGCTGAGGAGGCAGAGATGGGGCGTGTGGGTGTGGAGGGAAGCTTTAGTGAGTATAAATGTGTAGAGAATATCTTATGGACAGATGGAGAAGATCAGGGGGGAACAGAGGGGAGAGAGTTGGGCCAAGGAGGAGTGGGAAGCAGTCTGTGACAGTCCTCATGTCAACATGAGATTGTGATGTGATTTTTTTTTTTTTACTTGGTGAGCTGCTGCCTTATTTACCATCTCAAACTGGCTTGGAACCAGTCACTTTGCCCTGATTACAGAGTTTTTTTGTTGGTTTTCTCTCCCATGCTTCTGACTGTGGATGTGTTATGCAGTGCATTACTAATTTTATCATTGTGACCTACTGAAATTTCTCTAAGTCACCTGCAGTTCTCAGGGTTGGACAGTAATGAACTACATTTACTTGTTCTTACTGTAGGTATATTTGTCCAAATGTTAAACTGACTTTTACTTCACTGCAGGTCTGTGAAGAACTCTTACTCTGAAGTTTTTATTAATGGAGTGAATCTTTTATTTCGAAGAATATGATAGACCAAACACTGTGTTCATCATCATAGCCAACCGCTCCACTGTCAGTCACGTTTGAAGCTGTCAGTGTCCTAACAATGCTCTGTCAGATAAAAATGAAGCAGGAGATTCCTCACTCTGATCTGAAGTCTGTGTTTGAAGTTCTAGGAATAAAGAAAGGCTCGTTTAGTTAGAAAGGTGTTTGTGTTTGTGTGAAACTGGACTGGAAAGCTGATGTTCATGTTTGTTGTTTTCCTCCTACAGGGATGGCTTTGAACTCCACTGTAAAGCTCTGTGCCCGTCTCAGCTGGTAAGAGGTGAGTTAAAAAAGTTCCTCCAGCCAAACTTGGTTTTAAGACCTCTGTCAGCAGTAACCTGTTTATCATTCAGATCACGTGGAGCTTTAGTGGTGTTTGAACACTCTAAGCAGATCATTATTACTGTCTTGGCTGTGATTTGGTGAATGTTGTTTGCAGAACTTCAAAGCAAATTTGGGATCTTGCTTTTAATCCCATTAACATTTCCAGACTTAAGTTGGTTGACTAAATATAAGAAGGTACACGCTGACTGCTCCACAAAGTGCTGGATTTGGATTTGAGAGCTTATGTTTGGGAAAGTATAACTTTGACAAAAATGATCCAGAACTCTGGACTTGGAGTGTTTTCAGGTGATTTTTATTTTCTTCGATCTGCCGCTCATGACTCAGTGGGAGCAGACAGCTTCAGGATGTGAGTTGGGAGCAGTGGCCCCTATAATCCACACCAGTGATGGACAGTGTGTGTGTGTGTGTGTGTGAGGCTTTAGCCGGACCTGATGAAGTGCGAAGCTTCTACAGGGCCGAGACGACCATGATCTAAGTAGGCAGCCGACCAAGCGGCGGATTTAGGTCACGTCAGGCAATACTTAGTGCAACCGGCTGAGTTTTTTCCGCACACTTGTTGTGATGGGACAGTTTCGGGGTTATGTCGGGGTGTGAAATCAGAAGGAATGTCTCACTTGAAAGCAGAAAATTAATCAAGGTTAGATATCTCAACCAACGTTGGGAAGTTTCTGCAAATGTAGATTTTACTCCACGAGTAGAAAGGTATCAGTTTTACTACAAGGAGACCCAGAAGGGGGAACAAGACATTTGCATTTGTGACAGTGATGTAAAAATGTCCTTTTTTTTCGGTTGACAGCTTGAAGCCCATCGGGGTCCATTGAGCTGCTTTCTGTTGTGTTGTTTATCTCTGCTAAAGTGCTGCTGCGCAGGCTCCATGATCATTTGACAGCTTTCATAGACAAGAGCTGGAGGATCCGCTGAGATTAGTGCCTGTGCTCCAGCAGAGCCCCCAGAACCTATCCTGTGATGCACCACAAGCCACCGATACATTATTTATAGCTTCCACAAAGATCAAAAGGGTTTTCTTGGCCAAGTGTCATGGGGTGGTGATTGTATTCATGAGTGCGCACGGCATGGGATGCTTCATAATCGATGAGCCTTACAGTATGGGGAAATCACTGTATCCTCTCACCTCTCACCCCCTACAGCTCTGTGATACTGCTAGGTATACAGACATATCTCACCTTTGACCTGTTACTGATGAATCAGTCCATGTAGGTATGATTTCACAGCTCATATGTTTTCCTACAGTGAGTCCTCTCAGTGTAATGTGGGTACAGGTATCCTGAAGACAACTCTGCAGGTGCTGAGCTTTAGAGCCTTGTGAAAGTTACAGTTCCTGCATGTACACCTCTCTCCTCTGTTTTGGTCATAACAACCGACATCTTTATAGCTTTCTGGCCTCATAGGCTTCCTCTGATTGTGTCTGGTTCCTGTGGCTCTGTGGCAGCTCTGCTGAAGGTCGGTGCTGGCAGCTAGCAGCTCGGTGAGTAGTCCCTGTGCCCCCGGCTGTGGAGGTGTCACTCTGACAGAGGGGCCTCATTAGAGACACCTTCCCCGTAGACCGTTTCCCTCCGTGGTGAGAGCACAGACACCTGGATACTGTGTCTTTAAGCTGAATCGATTTCTGCTGCACAGCATGCCGACTGCACCCAGTGATGGTGTGCAGCCTGCTGCATAAATTTCATTACTGTATACTACCACAGGACCATAATATATCAAGAAGAGGAGAGAGGGTGGTAATAAGATTATTGATCAATACTAATACCTCAGTTACTTTAGCAAGTTGTAGGTGTTCTGGCTTTCTATCACAGTGACAAGGACAAAAGGGTAAAAAGCTCTCAAGCATGATTGAGACCAATGACAGAACAGTGTTCTTCCACTATTTTTTAATTATGTTGTACCTGTTTATTAAACTTTATGGTTTCTACTTGCCTGTGTTAAGGAAAATGTGACATTTTTTTTTTTACCTCAATGATAGTGTAATGGTGGCAGAGGAGGAGAGTTGGTGGAGTCTAAGGCAAGTGTTCATGTAGCTGTTTCTCCTGGTTGTTGTCTGAGGTCAATATGGATTGCAGATTTACTTTAGAATAGAATAGAACAGAACAGAATAGCTTTGTTTTCACTGAGCAGCAACTTTACAGTGCTGTTACAACTTACAACTTAGAAGGATAAATTAAACTAAATTTAAACATTTAATGAATGAATACGTAAACATCTGGCCCTATGAATGTCTTCAAAGGAGGGTAGTTGTGTGTTAATGATGTGCTTCTGTATTACTTTCTTGTTGGCCACAGTGCAGCTAGCAAACCAAATCAGGATGCTCTGAGAGAGGATGCTTTCAACAGAACATCTGTAGGAGGACAACAGCAGCTGTTGGGAGAGGTTCACTCTCCGCAGAGTCCTTAAAATACGGACCTGCTGCTGCTGCTGCTGTGCCTTCTTCACTAGAGCGCTGGTGTTGACAGTCCATGTGTGGTCCTGGTTGATGTGTGGTCCCAGGAGTCAGTGACTCTCTCGACCGCATCTCCTTTGACATAGAGAGGGACAAGTTCCTCTCTAGAACGTTTTCCTTTGTTTCTTTCTGGGGGTTAAATGCCAGATTATCATCAGTGCACCCAACAGTCAGATTTTGGACTTCACCTCTGCAGTCAGTACTACTGGAAGTGCTCACACTGAGCAGTTGGTCAGACAGTCAATGGACCTGCTGCTGCTGTCATCCGAAGTAATGAAGCCACGTGTTGCTGCCTCTGGAAACCCTGGCTTGATGTTCAGTGACCTAAGTGGCAACCTCTTATTTGAACTGTGAGGATGTGATTATGAGTCTGAACAAAGGTGTGATGTTTGAAAAGTAACTGCAGGTTTTGTTATTTGCCAACTGAAGAAAAAAAAAACGTTTTTGTGTTGTGCTGATTGCTTCTTGTGGACAGACTGGGGAAGGAAAATGTACAGAGTAGTTCTTTATCACCTGGATAGGAAACCAGAGAGGGACAGGAGGTGATGAATGAAACACGCCTGAGGCAGCCAATGCATTTATTTGCAGTGCATGTTTCTGAGAGGGCAAGTAATATGCTTATCATAAGAACACAACAGGTAACAGAGAGTGTTGTAATGGGGTGCTGCTGCAGAGATCGTCCAGTTTGATGATACTACTGAAGCGAAGGTTCTCCCTGCTGCTCCTCATCTGTGCACTGATGCATGGCAACATCTCCTGCCCTGCATATTTGCCTGCAGTTGCAGCTCTCATATACAAGAGAATGTGGAACACATAACAGTATACTCAATATTTATTTATTTGTCATTTCTCGTGCACCAATGTACATACCACATACATATACCACAGTATATTGGTCAGTTCACCACTGCTGTGGACTTTAAAGCCCCAGCTCCTATTCCCTAACGTCCCACAGACATTTCTGATTATGAAGGCACTCTTTAACCCCAAGGACTTATTAATAATTCACAGGGTATTTGCATGCACTCACTATTAGAAGGCCCCATCCTCTGCCTTTGCTGCCTTTGCATTAACTGGGTCTTGTTAGTGCCTTCATGGCTGCAGTATGTTGAGAAGAAGTCAGGGCTGGGGTGATGAGCTTGTACTAAAGAAGAGGCTAAAGTAACAAAACATTTTCTCTTCCTCTATTGGCAAGTTTTTACATTACATTTTTACATTTTCCATATTTAAAAATAAAACTTAACGATGCAGAGATGCAGAGACAGTGCCTGCAGAGAGATACAGATAACCATATAGACAAAAGGAAAAACCAATGGATTACATTGCCATAAATATTCATATCCTTCTTAGCTTCCCTTTGAAATATTTCTTTCCCAAGATCTCTTGATCATGTTGGAGATGATGGACAGAAATCCACCTGTGGTCAATTAGGCTGATTAGATGTGTTTTGGAAAGACACACCTGATGTAAGATTCCTCAGTTGGTGAGGAGGGAGGAGAAGGAACCCCAACAAAAATGTTATGCTGCATTGAAGGGTCCCAATAAAACAGTGGCCTCCATTATTCTTAAGTGGAATGCAGCAACCATCTTCAATGAGCTTTCTTCCCTGACAGAATGAGTTACTGTGGAGAGATGACCAATAACCCAATTTTCACTCTGCCTGAGCTCCAGAAATCCTGAAGAAACTACTTGGACAAACATTAATGCAGCATTCCTGGACGTTATGGTACTGTGGACAGGATTTTCTCCTTGCTGCTTGCATTAGTTAACTCATTGAGTGCCATTGACGTCTATGGACGTCAATCAAAATCCAACGCTTGAGTGCCATTGCAGTTTTCTGCGGCTGGTAAATGGGGACGCTCTCGCGCACACTCTGAGTAATTTTGGGGCTTCTGGGATGTGTAGAACGAAGAAGACTGTAGATCAGAGCAAGAAGTGAAGAAGAAGGAGAAGACGAGCGCGATCGGTACAGAGATAACAAAGTCGGAAAAAGTTTCTATTTCTAGAGAAAACGACGGGCAGAGCCTGGAACAAGTGTAACGTGGAGCTGCAGGAAGCTTAGCCACGGATGCTATTAGCATAGCTCCAGCATGAAGTGATCGGAGGAGGCAGGAAAGGTGAACTCATCTAGATGATCAGCACCAAAATGCCGAAGCGAAAGCGGAGGCGGATCGCGGAGTCAGTGACCGACGTGACGACGAACCTTGAGATCAGCGCGGTGAGTCGCTGCCGCGGCCGCGTCCAGCACAAAGGCTGAAGACGCCACGACGTCTCCCTCCCTCCTTCAGAGACGAGGGGAAGCAGCAGGAGGAGAAGGAGGAGAGGAGAGGGGAGGGGGGAGGAGAGGGAGGGGAGGGGGGCGTAGGAGAGGCTGAGGGGGCAGCAACCGCTCGTACTTGTTGTATTTTAGTTGTTGTTGTTGTTTTGTTTTGTTTTTGTTTTTGTTTGTTTTTGTTTTTGTTTTTGTTTTTTTTTGGGGGGGGGGGTCAATGAAAAAACATGTGAAATGAAACTTTCAGATGTCTTGCATGTTTTTGAAGCCAAAATTAAAACGGATAAATCACTATTTTTCTTGAGAGACTCTCTTTCACAAAAATGCATTTTTCTCAGCTTTCTAGAAAAAAAGTGGTCTTTTTGGTGCAACCAGGCTCTATTCAACTTAAGATATATCAAGAATGGAACAAGGTACAAACAAATGGTTTTTCCCCTAGTTAAATAGAGAGTCTCCTCTTTCCTTTGAGCTGTTTGGTGTTTTCAGAGTCATAGTACAAAATATTCTCTGGGTCTTGACATATTACTCAAAATGCCCCAGAACGCTGGCACATGGCACTGACCATTTTATAAAAGGGCTGGCACTCAATGAGTTAAAAAGAAAGAAAAAGAAGAAGAAGAAAAATGCAGATGGCTTTCTCTGGCTTTCCATCGGGACAATGGGCATCATTCACCAATATCTTCTTAAGTATTTTCTTAAATTCTTTCTTAATTTCTTAAAAAAAACTCTACATCAGATTCATGAATGTGTTCTACTGCAGAAGTGTTCGCAGCTGTGTTCTTAAAATGATTAATCCCATCTCGAGCACGTGCCAGGTGATCCTAATTAACATATGATTAGCACAGGTATACGCCCCATCAAAGGGCATGGCGAAGCTACAGAAAGAGAGTAGACCCACCAAAATGAAAGTTCTCTGCAGAGAAGAATAAAGTCACTGAAGCACAGCTGCGTAAAGACTAACATTTTTGGACCATACAAAGTTGGAAGTTTGTCATCTGCCCTTTAGACCTTCACATAGACTAAGGAAAGACTCCAAAGAAAACCTGGACAGGGAAAAAATGGGAGAAACCTCAGGGTGAGAGAAGGGATCCCTCACCCAGGACAGGCAGATGTGCAATAGATGTTGTATACAGACAAGACAACAGTGTATAACATGGAATATGGAATAGCAACATGGTAAATGGGACAGTGCAGTCAATTGGAGCTGATGAAGGCAGCTTCTAGTGGGCAGGCTGGGTCATATACTGTACAGGGAGGGCAGGCAGGTTTAGGAGCAGAGGAAAGGAGGTGATGTACTGTACAGTAGACGGTTGATGCAGAGGCATAGAGCTCTCGGAGCTCCAAGGTGACTCTGCAAGCCAAAGAGCTGTTTTGTAACATTTTTACATTTGATCTATTAGTCAAATGTAAGTATAATGAATTTACAAGGAGCTGATGCTACAATGTTGTTACAAACCATTCACCATACTATGAAATAATAATGTAACGAGACAGAGTTGTTTTCGAAGCAAATGCAGCCAGAACTACATTCCAGACGCGACTGCTGGGCGGAGTGATTTCAAAAGCACAAGTAGTTCAGAGTATTTACTTCATGTGTCAAAATGTTACATAATGATTATTTCATAGTGTGGCGAATGTGCAGGTCACAATTTGTCCATAAGAGCGTTTTGGCATTGTTGGATTGTGTATGAGTTAAATGAACCTATGACTGTAGGGATTATGGCGATAGGTGAATTTGTCAAAATGTTGAACTATCCCTTTGAGTTACTGACGTCCACTGTTGATATGTTAATGGTGCAGGACGAACAGGATATTTGTTTTCACCTCAACCCTATTTTGATGTCCAAACATCAAAATGTGCTTTCAAAGATAAGGTATGACCGACGGTTTTGGTTTAAGATCAAAATTATTATGGATTACTGTTGATAGAAAAAGCCACATTAATCATATGGTGATGAAAATGGGCAGAGGGATGACAGCTCTAAAGCACTGTGGAAAATGAATGCCAGATTATTTCATCGAACAACTGTTGCAAACATTAGTGCTATCATACTTTGTCAAACTGAAGACAGTGATCAGGTGAACAGGTACACCACAATTTCCACTTCCCATAGCAAACAAGAGTCAGCTCGATGAATAATCATCTGGCTCGGCTAAGTGTAAACACTACTCTCTATTATGCTTTATCCTAAATATCATCTCAACTAAAACCCAGCATATACTGAAAGAAAGTATATCAGTCTTTGCTGACAGTCATCATTATATTACTCGACAGGCATCAGAAGCGCTGCCACTTTGTGGAACAAGTGTAAAATAGAGAATAGTTTTATCTCGAGAAAAAGTGGCTGGGAAATGATTAAATCCAATCCCATTGTTGTTGTGTGTTGCACCAAAGTTGTGACATACAGTAAGAGAGTTGAGACTGTTCCCACCCTGTCCAGTTAACCCCCAACCCATCCCCCTCTGTAACTCAGGGCAACATCATGTCCTATTGAAATACATATATTTTTATTAACTGCAGCTCAGCTGGGAAGATTCTTAAATAGTGAGTACATATCTTGCTGTTTGTATCAACAGGTATTAGCAAAGCCAAATGTGTGGCTAATTAATGCTTCACATTAATACTCTTTGTTCTTCTGTGCAGATGATGAACTATGGGCAAAAGGGAAATATCAACCCATAATGAAAATTATGAGATTTGGGGTACTGATGGGAAGTTACAAAAATAACTCCAACACTGAGACTGCAACTAATTTACATGCTACACGTTAATCCTTGAAATATACAGTATGTTTCTGCTTAAAAAAGGGAAAAATATAAATCAGTTTTGTTTGCTGTGTTCATACAGTGATTGTAATTTATTACTCATGCAGAGTTTATGAGGATGTGATCAGGGCTGCAGATTTCCATATATGCCTCAGTATTAATATTGATTTGTATTCATTTTTTTTATTTTGAACTATTTCTGCAGTTATTTGTGGTTTTCCTTTTGAGACTAAAGTTGAAGTTGTTCAATTTTTTTCTCTTTACACACTGCTCCTGGCCACAAATTACACTCTACATACGATTTTTTTCCAACAGTTGTAGACAGTCATCTCTCTCACAATGTGCTCAAACAAGTAGACACACCTACACTCAGAGATACAGAACAGTATAGATGTCCTCACTCATGTCATCTGTTGGTGTCAGCTGATAGAGAAGGATGGGCATGATTGCTGCCTGTCATGAGAGTGAGAAACAGTACAGTATGATTTCAATATTGGCTCTGGCCCGAATCAACATAGCAATTACAATAGGGTCCTCCGGCCCTAATAATGATAAAAAATCTGAGCAGTTTCTAATTAATGAAATACCCACAGCTACACACTGGGAAACACAGAATAACTCGTATTAAACTACTGTAAATCAACCAAGAAACACAACCCAACAGAGAGAAAGACAGTGGCCACAATGCCACGATCAGCTCTCTATTGGCTGGCCCACTCTGGCCCTGGCCACACCTCCTGATGGGAAGCTGAACTCAGGTGTGCCAGATTACCTGCTGGAGGAGAGAGGAGAGCAGAACAAGGCAGCAACACGCCCCCTCACACAAACAAAAGAGCACAGCATGTAACAGCAACAATATAAAAAGAAGCCAATGAGGGGGAAGTGAGGACTGAGGTGAGGTGATGTCACCTGTTGGAGGCGGGAGAGAGATTTTTGATTTGTACCAGAGAGGAGTGAGTTGAAGCTGTTCAGTTTTGAAGAGATGCATTTGTGAGTGACTTGTATCAAATCAGGTTGTGACATGATGGGTTTTATTTTGGAGGTGTATCTTATTTATAAGAAGCAGATTAGACAACTTTACTTCATATAGTGAACCAAGGTCACGTATGGATCCAACAGAACTCTGAGACTTCTGCCAATGGGCTTGACGTTTATGAACCAGGGACAATCAGAAAGAAGCTGATGGGGTTTGGTGGATTGAACAGTATTATTTCAGATTTTTAGTTAATGAGTTTTCTGGGTTATCAGGCTTTAGTGGAAGGTGTGTCGTCCATATAGCAATTAAAATAGATTTTTTGCTGCTTAATAACCTGGCTGAGAGGAAGCACAGACATGGAGACTAAAAATGACTCAAAAATTGAACCTTGCAAGTACAGTAATGTGAGCTGTGGAGGATGAGTGATGAAGGCCGAGTAGGTTCTATCAAATAGATAGGAATAAGCCAACTCACTATCCTTGATGTGTACCCAGCTTTTCAGGTCAATTGAGCTGGTATGGCTGTTTGTTTCAAAGGCTGCACTTAGTCCTAAAATAATTCTCTCTCTCTCTCTCTCTCTCTCTCTCTCTCTCTCTCTCTCTCTCTCTCTCTCTCTCTCTTGCAGCTGCTAAAAGAAGGTCTTTAGTCTCCTGTCTCTAAGGTGGGTCAGGTTTCTTTAAGAGAGGCTGGACCACAGCATGTTTTGGATGGAAAGATCCATCCTGCTGTGTTAATGATTGATACAATTTTGGACCTAACTGTGTGACATCTTTAAGGAACTTAAAAGAGACATACTTAGCCCCTTTCCACAAATTAATATAGTTCCCAGGTGTCTTAAAGACATGTCTGTGACATGCTTTGGTCAAAATACCTCAAGGATCAAACACCACAACTCTCTTTTCATCCAACATCCATCATATGGGTTCGAAGTGCCTTGAATATACTTTCTCATTTGTTTGCTCTCTTTGCTACCTTGAATGTGCTGTTCTTTATAGCTGGCATAGACCCTGAAGGCCAAACCAAAATGAAACGGTCTGCTGTTGCTCTGAGTCACCAGCTTGTTCCACTCTCAGCGTCGTGTCAAACAGCAGGGCTCCTGATGCCTCGCAACCCTGACAACATGTAATGTTTTACTACAAAAACTGAGCTGAAACCTAATGCTCACATTTAAATATGCCCTCACGGCGAGATCAGGCTTCCTGTCAGCAGTGTTTACTTCCATCGCTGGGCCGCATAAGATGCATGTGTCTGAGTTTCTGTTGTCCTGGAACAGGAAGGACACATTTGAAAGAGAGGAGCGCTGAAGAAGAAGACATGCTGATATAAACTACCTGGGGAGGATTCTCCTCCATGCCTAATTATGTCATTTAAGAGAGCCAGTGAGTGTGATAACACAGACACTGTTTTCACATGCTGATAGCTGTTAAGATAATTAGATTGGTGAGCTCTGTAGCCTCTTAAATTAGTTTTAAATACATATTTTTGTAGGTGTGCTTAATCAGGACTTGGGGTCTGAATCTACTTATGTCATTTTTATTAAGTCATCATCCTGTTTCTTATGACCTGATTATGATTTAGGGATGTCACGATTATACATTTTCTTGGTACGATTATTGTCCGAGAAATAATCACGGTATTATGATTATCACGATTATAATGCATTAATTAATTTCACAACACTATGAATGTGTAAAATCAAATATAGTAAAAAATATAATTACATTACTCATTGTTTACACAAAATATCAAAATGACACGCTAACATTTAAATTCCTACCAATTCAATGTTACGTTAGTTAAATGGACCAGTATCTGTGCATTTACCTTTTTTTTTGCGCACATCTGCCGATAAGGTTCCAACATCAAATTTTTGTGAAAGTAACAGTATTTAAGAATCTTTACAATGAATTAATTGTGGCGTTTAATCGCACGATTAATTGTGAAAACAAGTAATCGTGACATCCCTATGATTATTTATTTATTTTATTATATATGGCCATTGAGAGTTAATGTGTGATCGCAGTTTGCCTGTTTTTTCCATGTATTGATCCTCTGAGCTGATCATAGACCTCTGGTCTGGTGGCGCGGCTCTGTCTGTTTGTGAGAAAAGGCTCTTATGGTCTCAGCGTCTGCTCCAATGTGCAGATTGATGATGGAAAAAATAGCAAAGTGTCAAAGTGCTTAATGGTTGGTAGCTGATGTCAAACCTGGAATATCTGCTACAGTCTCAAAAGTGCTGTAGCGTTGCGCTGTCAAGTCTTTCATTAAATAAGTCAACAGAGATTATATTGAGTAGTGCAGTAGTGGAGGGAGACGGCAGATGAAGTGCGAGCCACGGCACAAAAACCCCTACGCCCCACATGAGAGCAGTTACTTGGTGGAGGACTGGATAAGAAGTGTAAGTATGACATTGGTGTAATGGCTGTTTATCAGTGAGGGGAGAGGGCGTATGTGAGAGACCGCTAGCTCTCCTTGAGTTTCACAGATAGTGATATCAGCAGTGGGAAGCAGATACGGTGTGTGCACCGTGCTGGCTCTGCCCCGAGGGAAGGATTGTGTATCACTGTAATGAATTGCAAAGGAGACAACTGTGTGGGGTCTTCTGCTTGATGTGAACACACATGGTGGATCTTTTGTGTTTCCTTCAGGCACGTAGACTGACTAATTGTCAGATGGATAGCTAAATTCAGGCTTTGTTGTGGTGACGGTTCTACGCTAGTCGAGTCTAGTCTGTTCAGTTTGGTTCCTCCTGGCCTCATTTTGTCTTTAACTGTTTTGCCTGTGTCGCATTAGTTTATTGTATGTCTTTGTTTTGGCCACTGGGGACTATGTGACCCTAAACAGTAAGATACCCTGAGGTAAAAGAAAGCAAAGCGCCAAAGTTTCTGTCAGACTGAAGATAACAAGGGACCTAGTGTCAGAGAAATGCAGATACATCTCTCCCAGAGGTCTTTTTCTCTACACAAAGTAAAGCCTCTGAACTAGTTTCACTCTCAGAAGTGTGGCCAGTTGCAATGGGAACTACTTTGGCAAATAATTTAATTCCCAAATGGCACAGCATTCTCTGTAAATACTGTATGACGACAAACATCCTCCAACCTTCCTAAATCTAACCAAATGGTTTTCATGAAAAACTAAAACTAACTAAGATGTGCCTACTGGTTCATTTATTGTTACCATGGTGAGGGAGGTTGACATGCTTGCTTGTGCTACACTCCTCTGTGTTGTACCAGAATGAGTCATAGTCTGTTTCAATTCTTCTACCCCACTATAAAGCCTTGGACACTCGAACAGAGGTAAAAAAAAACAATCTATCCATCCATTAGCTAGCCTACAGCTAAGTAACCGTTTAGGTGAGTATGGTTAATTAACTTAAAATGTACTCATCATTTCGCCACCAGAAGACTTTTACCATGGAATGGGTGAATGTTCAATTCTGACTGGCTGCAGGGCGTCCGTTAAAAAGGTTTATTACACGACTCTATTGAATGCACAGCTCTCGTCTCGGTGGCACGGTGAGTCTGCAACACAGACGCACCCCGTAAACCGTAATCTCTTGTGTATGACAGACATACTGTAACTACAGAAATCAGTACATACATTGTAACATGTACTGTATGTGATAATCCTTTGATCCACTGATTGATTATCGAAGGCTTTGTTGACACGACCGCGAGGAAGCTCAGCAAAACAGTGGAGAAGTGACCCAACTTGAAATGATGCAACTTATAAATCAATAAACGTTGTATTTTGATTAACACAATGTTTTCAAATTAACTATTTCACTCGTAAGCCGTGTAATAAGCGGGATAATGTACAGTTTGTCAGTTGTTATGGAGAAATAAACCCCTTAGTTCCATACATCCTGTCAGGGTTTATTTCTCCATAACAACCTCCGAACTCTACATTATCCCTTACTTACTGGACACCTATAAACACGTTTCGGTCATGACGATAGCTCTAAATTACTGCGCTGGCTCGACTGCTAGTTGGTAACCATGGCAACATAGACCGTCGTAACACACATACAGAAGTGTTGGCAAACCTTAGGGCTCAGGATAAGTTGTAGTAGAGATACATTTTGACATGAGTATACATTTTCTTTCATACTGATAGTCTTTCAGTGTCTGTGGTGGTTTAGTTAACCTTTAACCTTGTTGATATCAGCTTTCATAACAGACACTCCTTTATTTTTCACTCAGGTATTGAGTAATTTGTGCTGAATGTTCAGTCATTGAATTAACTGTGTTGGCAGGTAATTAGGTATGTAAGGGCACGGTATCAATACAGCCAGTTAGGCCATTATCAATGACACAGATGTAGATTATGTCACATTCTTTGGTGAAGATGTCAGTGTCATGTTAGCTTCCTCTTTCAAAAATAATAAACAACATTAGTTTATGTATTGTTTGTTTATTTCATTATCTATTTGTCAAGACAAATGGTTTCATATCTCATAATGTAGGCTACTCTATTGTGAATTTGTGTGATGTTGCAGAGACCAAAGAGTGTGTGTGTGTGCACTAGGTGTAAACTTTGCAGCACTGTTAAAGATTGTATCTGTCAGAGTAGCTGTACTTGTTTGGCTCTTATCATTTCAGTCAGAACAATTTTAAAATTGCAATGAAAAGCACTTCAGACAGCATCAGAGCAGAGAAGGAGATGTGTGTGAAGTGTATTCTCAGCACTATAAGACCATAAAACCCATCCCGATTCCCAACCAAAACCACTGTTCTGACACTGTCCCATGTTTCAGTCCAGTCCGTCTCTGTGATTCAATCACTAAGCCTGCGTTGAGCTGACAGTATTATTACATCTAACAGTTCCTCCAATAGAGCTGTTATTACTGTCGAGGGCACATGGTATGAGATGTTTATTGGTTCTTCAAACAATATCCCAGCAAACACATTTTACACTCTGCTCATCTCTAGACCTCAGCTGCTCAGCTGCTCATCTGCATCATCACTTTGTTAGTCCGTGCTTGGTAATGATTTTAGCAATCAAATATGTTTTCATATCAAACTGGAGGTGTGAAAGTTAACTCAATAATAACATAATGCAATTTCATTTTTTTCAAATTGGGTAATGGGAGTCCTCACCGCTTCCCTGACCTTCTGTAGTTCACTGTGAAACAGCAACACTCAAACAGAGGAAGCAGCAGAGCACGAGGAGTGTGTCGCACTGAATTGTTTCTCCATAGTGTTCTGTATGAGAAGAAGTCCCTGTGAAGACATATTGAAAACAATAAACCTCAGGTACGAACTACTGAGCAATAAATGCATTTCAATAATTCCTATGACTTTTGTAATTTTAATTTTACCGGGCAAAGTAATAAATGTGAAAAAAAAAAAAATCTAAAATCCTATTTTTAGACCGTTTAGACCGTTACATTGGTCTTTGGCTCGACCCATACTGTAGTTTGAATCAGTTGCTGGTGTTACAACAAAATAGCATGACCCATCAGATTTTGTGACCACTAGGGAGCTGATGCACGTTTTCCCTATTTGTTTCATCGACATGAAAACTCAGCTAAGCTCCACTGGAACTGTCTCGCATCCGGTTACTGCATCCTGATGCTCATGGTTCTCTTCCATTGGTTTCACAGTAGACTTGACAGATGATTTTAGAGTCCACTGGGGCTGAACAAACGAGCGAATGAATGAATCAACAGCAGTTGCAAGCTAAACTGTCTCTGCCTACTGTTAACACTCGGATGGAGGCGTCATGATATTATTGAGCATGTTTTTTGGGGGGGGTTTTCATGCCAAATGCAGTGAGGCCTTTTAGGATTTCAGGACACATTTTGTAAACTCAATCTATCCATCCATCCATCCATCTTAATGAGCCTAATGAAATGTCCTTCAAAACCCAACGCTAGGGTTAGGGTGTTCACATGTTTTAAAGCCAGTTACTGTGACGCATTTCCGAAGGACACACAAACAGCTGTGAGTCAGCATTGACCCTCAAATCAAATTTAAAACTGCATGATGAAACGACACACAATATTTTACACCTACAGTCAGATCAAAGTCATTTCTCCATCACATCACCCAGTACATAGTCCCATTTCCTGTTTTGTTGCACCATTTCACTGTAGCACTGTGCTGCTGTGCCTTAGCATGGCTGCGTCTGTGGAGAACAAAGACATAATCATCAGTCAATAACAACACTGCACTGAGAAGGTGGTGCAGTACTCTGAACGATTCATCTAAGTCCACTTGAGTCAATGTTTTTTATCAGTGAGGTGGAGACAGTGACATATGATCTCTCCATGTCTTTTCTGTCATGCCTTCTAATACCAGGCTGACATGGAAACAGCAGTTTAAGGTGGATGAGGTTAATCTCACTAACTGAGTGACCTGTAACTGCAGTGGATTAACCTAGAACCAGGCCTCGTTAAACATTCAGATTATGGTGGTCAGTCATTAGCTCAAAGGCGCCCGCATTAACCACATTTATATCAGTGAGTGTGTTCTATACTGTATGTCATACACACTCTTAGTGTTACATAATACAGCTGCTGCACCCGCTATTACCATAGTGTCACTGCATGTCAGATGGAATATAATGCTTATTATTCCAGTCAATACAAAACACAAAGCACCACTGTGTGGTTATAGATTTAACACCTGGGTTCACGTAAAGTAGGTAAAATACAAAATGAAGAATATAATAGCCGCAAGCGGCAATTCGTGGGTTCTAACCTTTTTGGCTTAACACTGAGCAAGAAACAATAGGGTGCTACCTTTAGGCCCTCTCGCTCTACCTCTGAATGCTCCATGCAATTACACACCCATTATAATCTCAAGATTTCTCTGAAGCTGGTTTTCAGTTATATATTTATGGCATTTGTGGCGTCCCCTATGGATCAAGCTCAAAATGTTTTCATAGGCATATTCCTAGTCCTGTTCCGAAGATAATCTAAGATTTATGATGACTGGACAAATGTTTAATGATTTATGGCCAATATTTTCTAAACCCCGACCTTTATGAAGATATTTTTGACAATGGCGGCCATGTTTTTTGACCGATCTGGCTCATTTATAATAGAAATAGATCCCCAAGGCCCCCTTCAGACTCTAAACATTTCCAAGATAATGATAAAGTGGTGAATGTATTGTGTTGCTGGTCCATCGTTACACTGCACAGCTGCATTCATTCAAAAAAACATCTCAGGTTTGCTTACAAGTTAGTGACTTTACAAGTATTATGTATTTCTTTGAGCCAGTGGAAGGCTTTTAATATGAAACATTTGTGAAGGAATTGATTATGACAGTACTGTAGCTTAACAGCAATTAAGCAATGGATAAGTGGAAGTGACTGGTGATAATTACTGAAAGAAAACAGTGAGTTTGACATGATTGTTGATTGTTTTGCTGATTGAAATTCAAACAGGAAGAGATCCAGAAAGAGAGGTTGTTCTTATAATATGAAAAAAGACCGGAAGATAGTAACTAAGCTAAAAAGTACTTACAGAGCTTTTGGCACATCCTTCATTTGCAGAGACCTGTTTTATTCTGTATTCATGTTTAAAATTGATCAAATAAGCACTAAATGTAAATACACGGCCCCTTTGTCTAAACACAGAACACACACTGTGCATTGGGCCTCGTGTTTGCGCATTGGGACGCATTTTGAGCAATATGCGCAAATTGTGCAATTGATGCGCTGCGCAATATGAGGCGTGCAATGGGCAGCAAGTCAGTATGAGACAAGAGAGCAATGACGAGAACTGTAATCTGACACCACACATGTCTCTGTAATGGTCAACAACAGTCAACATCTGACCGTTCACTGGTCAGAGGCTGCAGGTGAAGAGACGGCGTCCAAGAGACATCACAAATCAGGAGCATGGATATATTATAGTTCATCTAATACATCCATGATCAGGAGCAACAAAGACGGGGGAAATTAAAACAAGAAGAAGCTCTTTGTAAAGCTTTGTCAGCATAAACACCTTCGTAATTATGCATTAAAAAATGTATAAATACAATTCTTGCCAACAATTTGGACATGGCCGGCCCTGTGTAAGGATTATATTGCATAAACGGGGAAATCTGTCCTGTGGTAAAATGTATTACCTGTGTCAGGAATGGAAACCACCTTGTAGCTAATGGGGGTTTTCACCTTATTGGCCCCACAGGGTTGAACATATCAATTTTGGTGCTTGTATCCAGAATTGAAAGGGGGAGGTGGTGTTTATGGCCTTATCCGAGATGTGAGGATCGAGGCAGGCAGCGCCGGCTAAATATTTCCCCTGCATAGCACTGTCACTCATTACAGCTGCACACCTGTCCTGAAGCACAGAGAATCCCATTAACAGGAGCAGAGAGTGGATAGGGGTCGGGCAAAGACATAGTCTCATCTTTGTTTTAATCAATGGACAGAGTCTGTGATTGCTTTTCACCCAGGTAGACGTGTCCGACATGCTGAATAGGCTGTTTCACCAGTTTGTGTTACCACAAAGGCAATGGGCCACTTGCCTTTACTGTATCTCTATGGTCGAGTGCCTGTGGTTTGATCTTCTTCAGGCATGTCGACTTATTTAGTAACACAGCTAAGTTAACCTGTTGGTGTCACCATCCGTAATGAATAACAATTGATGGATTGTAGATACTCTACTGCTAACTGTGTGTGATGGGTGGCTGGTATGTTTCTCAGGGGTGTTAGCTCCTGTGCTGACCACAGCTGCACTTGCTATTTATGTTTTGCCTTTGTAAAGTAAGGAAATGGAAAGTAATCATGTAAAACTGCCAAAGTCCAAAGTGTACACACAACACAATATATGTTCACCAAACTTCACAACAGAAATGTTTGCACCAACAGGAAATATACTTTTAATGGTCAACACTCAGTTTTACAGGAAGATATGCACTGACAGTTCAAGAGAATGAAAAATCCATGTATGGGACCTTCAGAATAACAGCATAATGATCTACATTGTCCAATACCATCCATTCTGTTGTCATCGACTCAGTGCACTTCACTCCTGCTTCATCACTTGTGTATGCTCCTGTACAGTTTACAAATTATGTACTTATTAAGCTGCAACTTACAACTTACTTAACACCACATCTCTGTCACACCCTGTCTACATGACAAACAGCTAGTTGGCCTGCTGCGCTTGGTTAAACTAACTAAAATCAAAATCCACATAGAAAGGCCCCAGGGCTGGGAATTGAACTCATAACCCTGTTGCAGACAGGCAACCACTGCTCACCCTGCCACCCCCAAATGCAACATAAAACAAACATTAAAGAAGAGAGAAGTGAATTAGAGTCAGCTCCAATGCGCAACTTCTACTCCATTTACAGGGCAAAAACTTCCTCCTCTGTGCTGCAGCTCTTTCTCATCATCATCTGCCGTCCGTGGCTTCACCTTGAATCCTCATCACCTCCAACTGTGTCGTCCCTCACGTTTTGGAAAATTAAAAAGAAAGGGCCACAATGGTGTAAATTGCAGATGTGATGTATAATGTAGATGGGGAGTTGGTGGCTTGGGAAATTAAGGGCCTGCAGATAGCTTGTACTGAGCTTTATCAAAGAGCTTTATCACTCTTTAAATCATTACCTCTCCATTCTGCAATGCAAAGCTTCTCAGCAGCACAAAGCAGCTGCTTGGAGTGCAATATCACACTATTATCTGATGATGTGCAATGACCATACTGTGGAAAGTGAAAGTGGGAAATGTGTTTCTGAGCTATTATTTTAAAATCTTGGTTTGGTGTAAAGATCTTAACCTGAATTTTTCAGGTGTTTATTAATTTATTTTCTCGAAATCTTATAATATATCAGCACAAGGATGGAGAATGATATATTATGTGATATATTTAACATGCACAATGCCCCTTTATCACCCTTAAGTTGGAAATTACATTCGGCATCTTTGAACATCCAATGATATTCTGCTTTATCCCTCTCATCTCAATGCCAAGTATGTATGTGAAAGAGAATATGCAAAACAGAAGAAGTTTTCAGTTCAACAGCTCTGCAAAGTAGAGCCGAGAAAGTTTAGAACATGCTATAGATATTATTTTTAAACCCAGCACCATCAAAACTGCATAAGCCCGTGGTTGTTGATTTGATCCAGAGTCAGTCGGTTACGCTGATTCACTGATTTCACTCTGTCACAAACTTTGCCAGTGAACTACCACCCACCCACTGACAGCATGGCAGGAGTTAGCTGGCCCAGGAGGTGCAGAGTGGATATCAGTCTGCTGCTGAAACAGTGCAACCATCTGCCAGTGCATATGGAGGCGGTCCAAAGCCTGGACAGCAACCCATAAAGATCAGGATTCAGAGTCAGCTTGACTACTGCAGACTGACTATACGCTGGTGATATTGATATGACCACAAACAAACCCTGTGTCGCTATGCTTGAGCAGAGCAACAACATCCTGGCCTGGTCTTCTGCATCAGATTACCTCAGATTACATCAAATAGAAACAGAAACATGTCATTTGAGTATAAAGGTTTTTGTGATTAGGTTTAGCTATGTTCATTTTTTAGGACTCACTGCAATGATTATCTTTTCCATAATGGATGCATCACACACCAACCCAGTGACATCCAACAGCTTTTTTTTTTTTTTTTGCCAATTTGTTTTAAGTCTGAAATGATGAACACATAAAGAGATGTGTAAACACATCTTATGCTGGAGGAATGTTGTGGAGTCAAAACCAGAATCAGATCCCCTGGTGGAAATTTATAGTTAGTACCATTGCTCCCTCAGGATGGAGTGGGTTATAAAGATGATAAGATCAGAATAATAATAAGATAAATATATATAGAACATAGATCTATATAAATAAAATGTATGTCAAAAGTCCTTATACTATAATATACTGTGTAAGGGAAAAATACATAGAATATGTAAAGAAGTATGTAGGGATACCAGTTTTTAAACTGCACTTTCAAAACTACAAATACTGAGACTATGTCTGACAGATGAGGGACTCTGCTTCCCCAGTAGTGACATTTAGACATGAAATGTCTTTCTTCATATTTCATATTAAAAGAATATACATAAATAAGTAAGTATTAGTGCAGGTTGCTACATGATATTAAGTGAAGCACTGAGGGTCCCACCTGCTCTGACACACAGTCTGTAGCAGAGGGGGGGACGGGCAGTTGTCTTGGACACATGGTGGAGCTCATCCTCACACAGGAGGACGCGAATGGACTGAAGCTTTTGTATGTTGTGATTGTTTGTTTGTCTGCTGTCATCCCATTTTATTCTATAAAGCCTATGATGGAGTTGTTTTGTCGAAATGGCCTCATAATTACATGTGACTTGATTTCTCTTTTGTTGTGAAGAGGCTGCAGCTGCCAGAGCTGCTGCAGGAAAACACAGCTTATCTCAAATGGAGGAAGAGCTTTTCCTGCAACTCATACCGCAACAAGGGTGTCATGCTGCTGTGGCAACGACAATGTGCGGTTGCTATGTGATAATATACCTTTGTAATGGGGCCTCTTATGTAACAGACTAGAAAGCAGGGGACATATAGATCAGCTCTCATTCAAACATAAAATGTGGGATGTGGAAATCCATTAATGCCAGGACAGGACAAAAGATGAAATGTGAGAAATGAAGTCTGTAAAAAGTCCAAGGGAGGCATTTTGGATTCCTGACTTTTCATCTGTTTCCTGTCATTTCTGATTTTCCAATAGTAAATTTGCTGCATTACCAGGAGCCTAGACTGCAAAAATTGCTGCAAAGGTTTATTCCATCCAAGTGCTTCTAGTCTGTCATGCGGCTTCTAATAATTACATGTTGGGCAGTTTGTGTAAGTAGTGTAATTAGGTTATTAACAGGAGGCTGGAGAGAAGCAATACATAAGAACAACTGTTGGGACAGAAAGTTATATACAGTACAACATGTACTTTATACAATAATGAACAATAACAATTATAAGGAAAGTGGCAACCCCTGTGTCTGTATAAGAGACAGAGACAGTTTAGTAGTTAGTAGTTTATGGCAGAGCTCTAATAGATGAACAGATCTGACAAAATGACATTCCTGCAATGGCCTAGGGAATTCTGCAGTCCCAGAACCATGGTTTTATAAATTGTATTATAATAAATATGGTTATATATATATATAGTTGACTCCTATTTATATATTTAGAAGACTTTAATTGCCACCCATCTTCTTTCTGAAACACTGTCCTGTTGTCCATTCCCTTATTGGTGGCAGTGTTGCAAGTGTCCTGAACCTACAGGCTCAGTCCACAGGAACACCTCACTCATTTTCTTCTGACTGGACATCAAGTTTGTAGATGTGTGTGTGCTGTAACTTGAGTCAGATGGGCCACAGGTCGATGTCTCAGTGTCTTGTTTGTTGGTGCATTGCAAATGTGTACAGTTGTTGAGGAGTACTGATACTCATCTCTCATTCCAGATTGTTGCGTACACATATTTGTGCAAGGATTAAAGCGTCTCTTTTTCACCGGGGCATGATCTCATCATACATCTCTCATTCATTTATCTATAAAACATTCTCAAATCCCATAAGCTGCTTTGTATGCGGCAACGCGTGCCCACATCTTCCTGCCAGAGCCTTAATTTTGTTTGTTTTCCATCTTTTTAAACAGCCTCATGTTGTGTATTCATGCAAAGAGTTTTGCCCCCGGGGCCGCCGTGATGCCTCTGCGACCCCGACATCCTCATCTCCGCAGCTGAGCTCGACCTCTGACCTCAGCGTGGAAGAGGAGATACAATAACACAATAGCAGAGATCTGGTATCTTGTTACCAACATTGTTACAGTGGAGCTGATCACCTCAAGCAACACACACACACACACACACACACACACACACACTGCTCGCTTCACTTGTTTACACTCCTTCCACTTCACTGGTATTTAGAGCAGTCTGCACTGTATATTTTCCGTTTTTATCTGGGGGAATGAGTCTCATTCCAACAAATGAGCTTTGTTGCTCTACATCTGTGAATAGGAATCAACACAGAGCCTGTGAATTCTCTAAATATAACCCCTCTGAGCCGGTGGAAACAGGAGGGATATGGTGCAAGGAGAACCCATGCAGCTAGCTCATGGACAAACCTTTAACTACACTGATGACAGTTGCTGACATTTACACTGGTGGTGGCACTAGTGCAGAGCTACTGTGCAGAGAGTTAGACACTGTGGTCTACAAGCTGACATTGTGCAGCGGTGTGGGTTTAGGGACTTACTATGTGTGCTGACGACTTACAGAAAAGTTAAGCTCTTTGACTCAGTAGCCACACTCCCCCCTACTGGTTTAGGATTATAGCCTGGGTTGGGTGCACTGCTTGTGTGTCCTTGTGTTGGAATTGTGCACTGCAGGACCAACGCTACAGTACTGTAGCACCAAAACGATATTGGACTGTGAGACTGTAACAAAACAATTCTTAATGAAAATTTTATTTCCCAATCAATTTTAATTTTAATGTGTTCTTTTAATACTCAATATTATCATAAACTTGTGCATAAAAAAACAAATATCATTCACCCCCAGCCGATACAGTAGCAAAAAAAGACACAATCAAAAATGTAGGCTGAAATAATAATAAAAGAATGATTAAGATAAAAAAAAACATAAGACAAGACATATGGGTATGTTAAAGGCATTCTGCTGCATTGTATTTTTGTACTCCTACTCCATCCCATTTCATGCTACAGTACACTTAGATTCCACATCACACTGTGGTGTTCGTTCTGCCACGGGCTGTTATGTAAAAATGTTATCCTGCTTTAACCCCTCGTCCTCTGACTGATGAGAATATAGAACACAGTGACTGCCACGCTGCCACTTTACAGCTTTTCTTATTTCTTCAAGAGAAACTGCAGCTTCTCCATTGACTCCTATTTATTCACAGGACAGTCTCACCCAGATGAACACGGTGGCGATGATGACCTATAGCAGCAACAAGCTGAAACGTTTACCTCCAGTACTGTACTACCACATACACTGTAATGTTAAAGGCCCCATGCTGTGCACTTTTCTCTGGGTTTATTTACCTGCTGATATCCCTAACAAGATGTATCATTGGTTTTGAGTACCTGTGATCTGCTTAATATCGTTTATACTGCCCCTTTCTGTTGCCTCTTTCTGGAGCTCTAGCAGGCACTGGTCATTTGGCCAATCAGAAGAGAGAATGAGAACCTCTCCACTGATTGGCTGACTGTTTTTGAGTGGCGTGTGGTCGGCCCAATCACAGGCAAGTAACTGAAACCTAAAAAAAATCATAAAAATAGAAAGAAAGAAAAACTGGTCGCGGTGGGCGGAGTTACCTTGTGTGTGACATCACACAAAGGAGGAAGTGCTATCCGCTCGTCTCAAAGAGACAGTTCCTACAAATGGGCAGTGTGCGTTTCTCCGTTTATGACCAGTTTGATGCATGGGGCAGTATATACGTGGCCCAGAGACTTCCCCAAGCACGAAAAAATAACCAAAATCACATTTTTCATGCCATGGGGCCTTTAATCAATGCAACATTATACTGTAGCTGCAGGTGCTACTGCTTATTACTGCTGTTCTACAATGACTTTGTCTATTACCGATTATGATTTAGAGCCAATAATCATTATGTGCAGGGGGTGATGATGAATGATTTAGAATTAATCAATGATTACAAATGAGATGTATTTGTAGTGATGGCCAGTGTGCCTGCTGTTCTTCAGATACACTACACACCATCTTCCCAGACCTACTACAACCTGCAACCTGCCTGCAGCAGCTGGAGGTCAGGAGCTCCATAGGAGGAGTGTGTAGATGATTGCTGTGATGGGAAGGATCATCATTTTCAGACACATGCACACACCAGCAGCCCTGCAGTCATTAGCAAAGAGCCCTGACCTTTAGGCAGTCTGTCCGCCTGTCTTGTCTGTCTCCCCGTCTGTGTGGAGTGAAGGAGGAAGAGGAGGTTTTCCCCTCAACCAGCGCAGACACGCATCTCCAATACAGGAAGTTATTTCCTGTTGTTGTTTTCACTTTGCATTTTCTCACCAAATGTTTTATTCATTTCCCGGCATGTTGGTTAAGTCAATGAAAGGAGAGACGGGAATTGAACTCATCATGTTTTATGGATCAAAGACACAATGAGGTCTGCGCTTCTTCGCCTGTGTGTTTTTCTCCCAATTAACTGAGTGGCTGACGCTGGCTGCCGGATGCCTGGACCCCGCAGCTGATGGAGATCGATTTGAGGCATGAGCGAGACACCCAGGGGAGTTTTGTTCACCGGGGTGCCAGTGCCGTCTCCCTCTACTGATATCACACAGCCCGCTTAATGTATTTATCATCATCTGCATCCTCCTCTCACATTTTTCTGTTATGCCGTCTCCCACTGAGGCCCCCGGATTACATCAAAGTTGCTCTGCTGTTTTTAGAGTGCAAGCTTCAAACATATTAATGAGTGGATGTTGTTGGCTAATTAATGTCAGCTGATACCGGTTTTGTCTGCATGCAAAAAATAGTTGCTCTATATTTCCCTCTTAAAATAGTCTTCAAATAGCTGGGAGTGCAGGATCCCAGACAGTGCTCAGCGTGACTGCAGCAGTTCAAACCATTTGAATGTAGCTCATTTGACATATTTGGCTCATATACCACCTCATCATAGAGAAGGTTACATACTCTCTGTGAACCATGTCAACCAAGTGCTTTACGTCCGTTCCAAATATCAGTTATAATATCAGTATAGAATCTGTATTGGTCAACTCCTAATCATTTCTCA
Organism: Trachurus trachurus; assembly: GCF_905171665.1. Classification (NCBI taxonomy): domain Eukaryota; kingdom Metazoa; phylum Chordata; class Actinopteri; order Carangiformes; family Carangidae; genus Trachurus; species Trachurus trachurus. The sequence continues at coordinate 18,235,559 of NC_139910.1, read as the reverse complement.
CACTGCTGAGCCTTTATATTCATTATGTAGTACACAAATGAACAAATGTTTGATACTGTAGAATGATGAGACTTTTTCTAAAAAATAGAAAAAGAAGTAGTGTTTTTCCTATAAAATTATGATTTTATTCTCTTAATCCCTCAACACCCATTGGCCCGTGCAGGACCCACAAGCCAGTGGATGTTAAAGTGATACGCCAACATTTTTTTTTTTTCGTGTCTTGCCTCATTCCCGAGTCTATGACCAGCAGATAGACACCATCCTTTCGACTGAGCATGCAGTAACAAGGGAGATAGAGCCGTATCGCCCTTAATTAGCTTAGCTAAAACGCTGGAAGTGTATAGGAAGGGTTAGCCTGCCGACTACCCAAGCCGAAATCAGCAGTCAGAAGCTGATTTCATTTTAGCTCTAAACTCTGTAAATATATCACTTTATCAACATTTCAAACATTTTTAGGCGAGAAAGTAGCCGTTTAGATCAGCAGTGTGTCGTTAATTTGTCTAAATACCAGCTGTTTACAATTTTGTTTGGACGAATTTGGCGCTACTCAAGCTAGCCGTTGTGACCAATGCACTTCCGGTTACTTCTGGTTACTTTCACAAAATAAAACACCCGTTGCCCTTTACATACAGAAAACCATGACGATAGAATTTGTGCTTTTACTTGGAAATAGGAAGCTAACCTACCCTCGATGTAGCTAGCTTGAACCAAAATAAACCATCTTTGCTTGAACCCTCCGTTTTGACCGATCTCGTCCCATTACCGGCATTTGACCGCTCAAGATGCCTTACCAGAGAGTTTTGTCAGCTCTGAGACGAAGATCGGTCCGTTTAGAGTTGCTGAAGAGTGTCTCTGATGACTTTAGGTGAAGGCAGGCTAACCCTTCCTATACACTTCCAGCGTTTGAGCTAAGCTAATTACGAGCGATACGGGCTCTCCCTTGTTACTGCACACACAGTCGAAAGGATGGTGTCTATCTGCTTGTCATGGACTCGGGAGTGAGGAAAGACATGAAAAAAAATGTTGGCGTATCCCTTTAAAGGGCTAATATCGTGCAAACTTCTCTCTTTGGACTTGTTTTGGCCCTGCTGCAAGGGACCAGTCAGATGCCTGCTGGCACTGATGATGATGGAGAACAATCTAAAGTCACAAAAATGTTTGATCAGAGTGAAAAAAAGCTTGACAGTGCAGGTAGTTTGCTATTAGGATGCAGATTTTGGCAGCAGGTCCCGACAGCCTGCCTCACAGTTTGCCAGCGTTTGCATGTAATTGTGGAGTACATTACACCACACTGCTGGGGTGCCTTCCTTTTTTAAAGTGGTTACCGTTAGCCGACTTAGTTGCTGGGGTGTGAGTGCACCATCAGCTGGAAGCAGCCAGCTGAGTCTGGTTCCATCACTGCAGCTCTCAACTGGGTCACAGAGGAAAGAGCTGGAGGTGAAATGGCCCGTTTTCATAAAGAAATACCTCAAAGAGCAAAGCATGCAGTTATTCATGGGTATTTTTACTGTGTGCACTGTTTGTACACAAGTGCCTGTGCCAGCAAGTTTCTCTTTTTAATGCGAGGGATTATTACATAACTTGCCGCTGCTCTGGTTGTTGTCCCTTTAGCGTGATGTTCCAGGCAGACCTGTGTCGTAGTTCCCTGGCGATTTTAAGTTGTTTGTGCAAAAACCAGATAAAAGGTCCGAAAGGAAAATGATGAATTTTAATGAACAAGTGGAGCCTGTGGAGCAGGAACCACCAGTGAGATCTCAGCTTTTGACACGTGCATGATGTTGAAAGCCGTAGTGGGAGTGTGGTGTGTAGTGGTGATGCTGCTATAATTATTCCTCTGTCTCCAAAATTTACAACATCACCTTCACCAGGACAGGTGAATGGACTGCCTTATAAATCAATATTAAATTAATAAATAAGTCCATAAATGCCACATTTATCTGTGCTGTTCTGGTGCTGTTGGTTCAGTCTGACTCTGTGAGATAACCACACCCCCTCATCTGAATATAACAGATGGACAGAAAAAAAGGGCCACAGATGTGGCATTAGGAAATGAGGAAATAAATAATAATGCCATTTGCCATATAAAAAGCTATAAGTAGTTATTTATTGACATTTGTTAATATCATTTCTAAATTTATGATCTCATTTAGTGTTGCAAAATCCCAGCTCTGTGACAACAACACCAGGATGCTGACATACTTGACACAGGCTTATACTGTAGTTGTTTCCTTTAGTAACAATGATGATAAGAAAATACATTTAAATACATGAACCCACTCACATGTCACCATGCACTGTCAGGCTTTGGCTGGTAGCCTACTGTGCGTGTGCAAAATGAACTGACAAATTAAAGTGAATTCAGTAATAAATGGTCAATATATCTGATACTGGAGCTCTGACATTTTCAGCCCAGTTAATAGGGAGCAGGTACAAACACATGTGGTGAAAAAAAACTTGAGTTTTATACAGTACTGTATATGAATGCCAATTCAACATAATGAAAATACACAAAAACACAAACTATTTATATACAGTATGGATAATGTACTGGGGCTCATTCCCTGCCATCCTAATCCAGATAATATTACTACAATATTAAGACTTTGCATTGATACCCTTAAAAATAAGGTATACAGTGTATTTTTCCCATGTTGACTACCCAGCAAACATTCCTGCGTGGGTACCCCATGGGTCAGAGTGACGCCTGTCAATCACTGCAGTGACTGGCAGGTGAATAAAGTCAGTAGTGATTCATGGGTGAGCCGGCGCTTGACCTCACAGCTCCTCAGCAGAGCAGCTGCTGCCTTTTTGTCAGAGATGAAGGATGAAGATGTCACATTGATTAGAAACCCAGTTGGGCAGTGTTTACATAGAACATCTGTGACTGTGACCATTTACTGTTGTCTCGGTCCTAAAGAGACCTCAACATCCACTTCAGCTGTAGAAGGAGTGTCCTTTATCGTCTGAAATGAAAGCGGATGTCACAGAACCTGTAGCCTGATGCTTTGTCTTTGTTGTCTGGGTATGTCAAAGTAGCATGCCCCCTAAAAAATGCTGTGCGTGATATACCAACACATTTAATCGCTATAGCAGGAAACAGTGTTTGTGGCCTTTACACAGTGGAATTCATGTTGTTTTGTATCTCTTTTACTGCATTTCACATGATATTGGAATAAATATTTGTTAGAACTTACAGTACCTCTGTCGTAGGGTAACTGGAGAGAATAAACTCAAGAAAAATACACTCAGCAAAATAAAAGCTACACAGAAGAAATATGCACAAGAAGAATGCATGGTGAGGATGGAAATGACCTTACAGAGCAGTATTTAGACTGAATAATGATATCAAAATCATATAATCCACCCTGAGCAGGGGCTGCAGAGGGCTTCAGACTAGTGGGAGCTCAGCAGCTTGAAGGACCTGTTGTAATGAGTGGTGCTCACTTCACTGTGACTGATGGCTGATGGCTTGAAAGAGGACTTCTGCTGGACTGTGTAATGGCTCTAATCGCATGAAGACCCTTTTCAACTCTTTGGCAGACTCCAGGTCAGTACCGGCTGGAGAGAGGGGACAGTGTTTGACACTGGGTTTTGGTACAAAAAGAGTAGAGTACCTCATTTAGTAAGTTTGTACCTCTGTTATTCTCCAACATGAAGAGGATCAAACAAGTTATCAAACCCCCTGCTCATTGGTGACAAACATAATTGATTTGTTGATGTGCTGGTGCAAAGCAGCACTGGTATAAATGCTTTAACCTTTGTCAGTATTGACATGCTGCACATCATTAGATCATTGGAGACAGTTGTTCTTCTACACTTAATTGATCACAAACACATTTTAGATCACATTCAAGATCTTGCTGCAGGGCTTTATGTGCTAACCAATGAGTGAGCCAGCTTATATTTTCCCTCCTTAGAGACAACAAAAAGTAAAACTTCCACCTGTATTCATTAACCAGGTATGATTCATCCAGATGGACAGAGTGACCTTTTCTGTGGACAAAGCAGCAGAGCAGTCCATTGATGAGCTGGGCCCGTATTTGTCTTAGTTACTCTACATTTAGGTTTGTTGCTGGCATTTCCTCTTTGTAGTGCAGCAGTATAGTGAAGTTCAGTAGTTAAGTGAAGAAACACACTCTCTCTAGAGGAAAAAAACTCCCACACAGAAGGAGATCTGTGGATTTTGTGGACAGCAGAGACAATTATAGCTACCAGTCCTCTTAATACACAAATATGATGTGGGTGTTTTATTAAGGTGGATCGTCCTTCAGCCACACTACGTTTAGAGAACACTTTCCTTCTGGCAGGCTCTCTTTCTTCTTTTCTACATGTACATTTTCCCCATGAATTTAAACTGTTTGCTGTCTAAACATGTTAGCAGAGGCACTGCTACTTATTTCACAAAACACGGTTTGGCTTTGTGAACATCTCATGAACTCTTCAAAGGAATTCCTTCAAAGCTGGTACAAAGATTGACTGGGATTCAACTTGAATCGCCAAAGGTCAAGGTCACATTGCCATTTAAGGTCACATTGCCCTTTAAAGAGGAGTTATACAAGGTTTTTACTTTTATTGAATTTAAATTATTAATTTATTGCAGCTTCAGAGTAATTGTGATAGTTAAATGACTTATTATGGGGAGAATGGCGGCTCTCTGCCTTTCACCTAGCGTCTCTTGGCTGGGGGATGGAGCAGCTAAGAGCAACTAAACTTGCATAGCTCCCCTTTAAAGACCCTATACTAAGTATTTTTATGACTGTATAAACAGGGAGCTGAAAACTGTGGAGGGGGAAGACAAGCACATGGAGGTGATCCTGGTTCTCATTGTGATTGAGTGAGGCAAAAATGAGAGGCTAAGTCTATATTGTTTCATGCTGATAAAAGATCGGGCTGAAATAAAATGCTTGATGACACTCAAACTGGACCCATCTTTCTGAAGTCAGCCATGCTTGTGAAGCACTCTGCTCAAATGTGTTTGTTAGGAGTGAAAGAGTCAATGTTAAAAGCAAGACAGGGTATCGATCTTCAGTCTTTGACTCTGTGCAGGCAGAAGTGATGGGAGCAAAAAACTCCGGTGTAGTTTCCACAGTGTAGTTTGGGCAGTGGTTGATTGCTGACGTGTCTCTGTGTCTGCCCACAGGAGGTGGTGACAGTGCGGCCAGCGCTCTGAGCCCCGAACCCTGCACAGGTGTTAAGATGGAGTCCTGACCTTCGGAGGTTCGTCCACCTCATAATCCTCGTCTTCGTCACTGTGAGTTTTGCATCCGGCCATTGATGTGGGTGAATCTATGTGGAAAAGGCCACTTGAAGTCACTCAGAGCTTAAGATAAAGGCAGAGCTGCTGGGATTTGAAAACAAAGCCTTGGTAGATATGGATTAGGTGTCTGGAAGTAAAAGGTCATGTTATTGAAAAGCTGGATTTTTAGAAGTGTCTTTAAAGAACTCCGAGGTTTGACTGTGACTTTTTGTGTGTGAAAGCGAAGCTGAGTCTAAGGGCTGTTTGCAGGCTGCAGAGTGGTATTGGACAGTTGTTGATGAACTATTTCTCTGTAGTGGCTGAAGTAGTTGTAGTTGTAGTACAGTGAAAAGTCTTACAGTGCAGACCCCAGTAAAATCCACACCTATCATCTGAAATGTCATGGACTGACTGACTGACTGACTGACAGAGAGAGAAAGTCATTAATAACAAGACTTCATGCTAACAACTCAGAGTTAGACAGAAAGACCTGCCTTTTCTTTTCAAAGTAAAACTGGACTTTCCATTCATTTAATGCCCATGTTCATCCAGTGAGACTGCTGGAGGTCGAGACTTGACAGAGCAGAAGACAGGTACAAATGACATGTGCCACCAAGGATGTGGATCGCAGCAGTAATGCCAATTTAGCTTCACGTTTTACACTGGCTCTCCAGCAGCAGCATATGTCATGCAGTTGGCGGAGAGAGAGAGCAGATCACCAGGGACTGGTTTTTATCCAGGATGAATATTTCAGCACAGGCAGACTGCAGCCAGCACACTTTGTTCTTTGAAAATCGTCTTTTGAGGCTCTTTTCTCTGGAAATTTGCACAACGGCCCCAAAATGTCGGCTCGGCATTGTCCTCTCAGTCTGACATGTGGAGGATAAGCAGCACAAAACAAAACAGACAAGGTCTCTCACAGTGACAGTGTGGGGAGAGGAAGAGTGGCTGGTGGAAATGTCTTGTCCTGCATTGAGCTCACTGTATGTTATATTGAATGAAAAGCTGTTGTGGTGTCAGCGTGCTCTCTATGAACTGTTTCAATGTTAATGCACCGCTGAGGCAAAGTTCATTTACTGTAGGAAGCCTAATATCATAATTCTCCCTCTGTGTCCACAATAGAAAACCATGTTGATTTACTACTACATTGGTGGTAAATACAATCAGGATAACATTGGTAAAGAAGATGAGAGACGGCCTCAGCCGGTCTGCCTCCTCTCCATCATGGAGGCCTGGACACATCAGGGTCCTGTTAGTGTTGTTGGTTAAGTCATAATAACAGAGTTGCAGTTTCCCCTGGCACTGAGGGATAGACAGTTTGTTGACATGTAACTTGCTGGGAGCTTGCACATGGGTTGCATGTGGTTATAAGCTAGCAGCAGCTCAACCATCAACAAAACCATCGTCACAAAGTCAACCTTTTTTTTTGACTGAAGTGCTATCACCCAGATCTAAATTGATTACCATCGACCTCTGTCTATCCTTCACGAGAGGTTAATTCAATATTCATTTCAATGAGCATGTGGCTAAAGAATCATAATGTTTGACCACAGTCAGACTCAGACCTGCTGCTGGTCTATTAAAGGAGCAAAGAGGTGGAGAAACCCATGTGGCACAGTTACAGTGTGCTGTCTCAGCTTTCTCTCATAAAGTACTAAGAGCTTTTTGGAAGCCTGTCTGGAATGAGACATCACTGTTATGCTACAGATTAGGGGTGGGCGATATGGCAAAAATATCATATCACAATTTTTTAAAAATGAAGTCACGATTTCGATTTCATCACGATCTTAAATCGAAAAAAGGAAAAATAGACTATTTAGGCCAAAGAACCTTTCTGAACAGATTTTAATCTAAATAGTTGCAGTTTTGCCAACATGTGCAAACAACGTAAACATAGTAAAAGGTAAACAACAACACTCTGATAAAGTGGACTCTTGGAACATAAAAGGTAGCTTTCAATAAACATGAAAGTAAAATATCAATGAAGACATTACTGTTTGTTTTATTCAACACAGTCATTTTAACAGGATTTTAAGTGTATCAAAACACTAAATAGCTGATTGAAAAGGGTCAAATAAAGTAACTGTTGTTATCTCTTTTAGCAAACTTTGCAAATATCCTTTGTTTGCGCTTTGCAGCATAGAACTGCAATTTATAGAATGAGCCCCAGACGATCTTACGATCTCTGCACTTTGGCAGATCGTCTACACACTCTAATCCTTCACGATCTAATATCGCCATATCGCCCACCCCTACTACAGATGAAGTTTGGTTTTGTCCTGATTACAGCTATAGTTTTTGTTTCGACTACCGCTGTTTGTCCTGGCCCCAGCTGACTGCCCAACACTGAGCAGTACCTCAAGGCCACTGGCCACTTAACAGGCAACATGTCTTGCTTTAAGAATAATGCTTCTATTAGTTTTCCATTAGCTGGAATATTATGCAGTGAAAATGAGCAGGGAGGTGAGTGTGGAACATGGGTCAAGTGAGGAGAAAAATAAGAGCCTCTTATCTACTGGTGAATTTTTCATTGTTTTGCTGTGTTCAAGGACCAGATGTGGAAAGAGGAAATTAGACTTAAGCAGGGAAGTGTTTCATCTTCTTTTTTTCCACAAAAAGGAGATCAAGATGTTTTATCTTCGTCCTAATGGAGGGATGAGTGTAAAATGAAACAATGATGAAGGTAACTGATGTTGTGCAGCTGAAAAAAAATGCATAATGTAATGTAATGTGAAGCAACTGAAACTGGTGTTGGTACAGTAACCGTCCCACATGCCTGTCAGTTAGCTTTGTGCTAAAAGCAAACACGACTTCATCCAGAAGCAATATCGGCAAAATACAGCCATACTGAGTTGTAGCAGTAATCTTAGTCAGACCAGCAGCATCATTCTTTCATTCTGCAACAGACTGGTAAGTTTTTCCTGTGACACACAACACAGCTAGTTGCAAAGTCCAGGAGGAAGATGGTTGGTTTGTCCCTGTTCTCCTTATCAGCGAGCAAACACCCTACAAAGTTACCAACTCTTAGAAATTTGAATAATCACTGTTACTACTGTTGTATCCAGGGAGGACGCACCTTGGGAGAGAAGGCAGCTGCCCGAAAAATTATTTATACTTATATGTAGAGACGATTAAATACCAGTCTAATTCAACAACTCAGTACCACATAGCCTACTCTTTTTTAGACATTTTCAGGACTAGTGATAGTTTCTGTGAACAGACCAAATTTGCTTTTTATGGGATTTTTGAAAGTCATTTTTTCTACTGAAAATTAGGAGAAAAGAGAAAGAGGCAATAATCCCCTCATGCACCTCTATATCCCACTTTGTACTGGGAACTGAGCCTTTTGAAAATATGTTCGCCTATTTAACAAGTCATATAACAGAAACCCTATTTAAGCTTTCCATCACTCTCATTATCTTTCATCTCTTTTAATTGATTTATAAAAAGCCTTTCATCTTGATAACCTAAAGCTAATGAGCTTTGCAGGTGTACCATGGTGTAATCACAAAAAGTAGGTTATTAAACATTTTGATGCAGCAGTGATTTTCTGTCAGGACGGATTAGCTTCTTTTTTCAGGGAGAGGCCTCATCACACAAAGGCCTCCCACAGAGCAGGATGTATTAACGCACACACACACACACGCACACACACACACACACACACACACATACATATATGAACATTATGCTGCTGCCTGTGTGTGATCACACATTTCCCTGCTGCAGGATATGAAACCCTGTCTCGACACCGTAACTCCACAGTGATTTGTAGGATTAACCGCTCTTTATCTTCTGAAATGGACTCTGAACTTTTAATACCACCAGCGGCAGCGAAACATCAGGGCTGTATGACAATGAAACTGTGTTTACTGTGCCACTGAAAAAAAGAAAAGTCAGAAATATTAATGTATCTTGAGGTACAGGTAGCAAAGTGCTCTAGTCTCTAAGCTCTGAGACGTTTGCTGCAATGTTTCTTTTGAACACTGTTGTAAGTATTAATGTCTTACCAATTTTAGGCTTCCTATAACATTTCTAACTGGTTTTAGTTATTTATATGATATATAATAGATATGAATTGTTACTATTGTATTGGAACTCTTTTACAATAATATGTTAATGGTTTTCATTTTACATCAATGTTTTAACATGTTCGTTTTGTTTTTTATGTGAAGCTCTTGTTTTTGTCATGACTGAGATTTAGTGCTATATTTCTTGCATGAAAGAAGTTTATTATCGTTATCATTATAGTGTCAAGCGCTACAGGGTCAATCAGCAATCTCAGTGTCTTATAAATGTTTAATCCAGAGACTGTCCACAGACACCTGCATATTTATATAATTATTGATACAATATGTAGATTTATGCTCTGACAACCACCAGCTTTTCTCTTCAGTTGAATTAAAAAAGATGTTGAGTGGAAAGTAGATCTGAAAGAGAAGCTGCAGTAAGTGTCTGAGGTGTTGCAGCCTTTGTATTCACATCGCTTGCTATTTGCTGCCCTGAAATTCACAAGGGGAAAAAAAACTGTGATTTTAATGTGGTACAGCCCTGTATGTGTGTGTGCTGTGATCTTTAGAGATATTTTATACAAATTTTTATTTTTCAGCGCATGCATTTTGCATTATTGCTGTTTCGTCAGTTGTAGGAAGTTTCAACCCAATTAAATAACCCTTTGTTTTGCTAATCCAAATGCTGTACTCAGCTCAATGTAATGAGTCGTGACAGGTGAACGGCTGCTTTCAATTAGACGCGTGAGTGTTGAAGTGTTAACTAAGTGTCAGCACTTGTGTGTATCCTTCCTACATGGATCTAAAGTTTGTTGCAAAAGGTATTGACAGAAACCTGCAGGTAGCCTCTCAGCCAGTTTCATAAGCATTCATCAGACTGGTCCGTAGTTAATCCAGTTTTAATGTTCTTCACAGACAAGTTTGATATTTATCAGGCATTACCATTAGACACCTTACCCCCAGGCTAACTCAGGCCTAAGACCAGTGTTACTATGGTAACAATGAATCAAAGCTGAACTGACAAAACACCCAGCAACAAAAGACAAGAAAACATACAGTAGCTCAAAAAATTTGAACCTGCTAACATCGTTGTAGAGAGAGTGATGAGTAGGGTTTTTTATAGGGAGAGACTGCAGCCAGTTTTTACCAAATCAGTCTCAATCATCAATTTCTTATTGTGTTGTTAAAGCAACACAATGCAAGATTTAGTAGGTTGAGAAGGGCAACTGTCTGCTACCTGTGTTGTAAATAGGACTGTATGCTGTATCCCTGGAGAAGCACTGTTGCTGTTCTCATTGCCCTTGCCTGTGCCGGTGCAGAGGGTTTTGTGTGTCACTGGAGCTCTGGGGGGGGGGGGGGCTCGTGTGTGGGTGAGAGGAGCAGGGAGACTGGACCATAGTGGCGCTGTATTCCTACCCGAACAAGAAAGTTACAGAGTGCAGTTGCAGCCGACGCAACCCTGCTCATGCTGCAGTGGCAGCACGTTTATTAACCATTTTCATACAACTTAAATGAGTTTAGAAACATACATAGTGTTGCTTTAAACTCTTTGCTCAAATTAAAACATGACATTGGTGAATTCTTACCAAAGACAAACACTTTCTGAGGAGAAATCCTAATTTACCCAGGACTTCCACAGTCAGGTTTAAGATGGACAAGAATTAAAATGTCTGATTAAATCCAAGCCACAGTCAAAAGTCTACTTTAGTGACAACCAGCCCCCAGCCAACAAAATCCTGTCTATACTAGGCAGCTATCCCTAGAGTGTCTTTCTCTCAGTGAACCCAGCTGTACTCTCCACTAAAACTACACAGCCCCCCATACCCCCTGACATCCCAGTGAGAAGATGGAACTGGCCCCTAAGCTCCAGCAAATGGAAATTCACTTTCTCACTCAGCTCCACACAAATACGCCTCCTTCAACCACCATGTCATGTTATTCTAGAGACTGCCTCTCTGTGGTTGTCTTTAACTGTCCACTGGGGCTGAGTTTGTGAATGAGTTTGACACACAGCTGTCTTACGTTTGGGAAGATGGCTACCCGCAATAGTGGATTTTTAAAAGCCAGTATAATAATAACTATAGTATGGAGCTGTGTGGGGAACTGGCTTAATAAGATGATGTAACTGTAAACCTATAACCTGTGCGACCAGTGGAGGGTGAGCATCCATCAGCCACTGTCAAAGCCGACACTTCTACCTGCTACTCATTCTCTGAGGTCAACGATGCCACAGTCTCTCTGCTCTACACCGACCTCATGTCTGGATGCTCGGTGTCCAAAACTGTCTGTGCCTGCGTCTGAACATGCTGCTCTAAGTTGCCTCACCCCCGGCTCAGTGGCGCCGTGTGAAAGCTGTAAACTGATCTCGGCTGCTGAGATTAAACAGCACAAGTCCAGCGACCCTGCTGATCTCAAGGGTTATCAGTCACTTTTATCTTCCTTCTCTTCCAGCATCAGAGCTGGTAAAGCAGCTTTTTACAACGATAAGATCAGCAGGATCACACACGCAGAAATTATTTTTCCACCTTCAAAACCATCCTCAACCACTCTCACTGGACACAGACTTGCTGCAGCGGCTATCTTTGCCGGCCTCTCTCTTCACTGAAAAGGTGGTGGCCATCAGCAGCCAAATCTCTGAACCACTCAGACACAACCAGTCTCCCCCAGTTAGGGGCACGTCACTCTCCATGCTCAGCCCTCTCACCGAGGACGTGACCTTCTCTGTCTCCCCCAGGCAACGGCCCATCACTTCCTTAACTCACCCCTCTCACTGACAGTGAGGTATACAAACTCCGGACTTGTAGCTGACCTACATATATGCTGGAACCCATACCTACCAATCGCCTCCAAGCCATGTCTCCCACCATCACTCACACGCATGCTTCACTGGTTTTGATAACAATTCAGACTGTGCTCAAACAGAAAGTTTTCACTCAACCATCCTCAAGCTCTGAACTATTGGACAATCGCAGTGCTTCTTTATTAATAGCCATTAAAAAGACATCACATTTGTAAGTCATGTCTCATGTCTTTCTGTCATGGGATGACCTTCATTATTATCTCTGTCAGCAGCCTGAAACACCACATCCTGCTATCTGCACTCTCTGGTGTGAGCTCTGTGCTCTGCTCTGGGCCTAATTATTCACTCTGCAGCTTCTCGTGCCGCTGCTATGCTGATGACACCCAGGTATAGGTGTCATTTCCATTAGATGACCCACCAATCAACAATGAGGATCAGTCAGTCCCTTCATCATGATATGAACTGGTACAACGTGTACTTTATCATATTTTACAGATTTAGTCATTGGTGCTTACTTAAAGGTCTCTTAATGGACTAGAGCTTGTTGTTGTACCTCATTTGTAACTCCTCACTTGGATAAAAGCATCTGTCAAATCAGTTAATATAAATTAAAAATAGCACACAGTGAGAAATTGGATCCCTGTCCAATCATTCTGTCATCTGTCATTTATAGTGACAGATGAATGAGTGCACTGACTCATACATCCAACCATATCAAAGACCATCAGCTCATATTGTAACAGTGCTCAAAGTGCAAGCGATAAAACTATGAAACTACGGCCTCTCTATGGAACACTTAACCATGCTGTGATTTTATGATAATATCAATATTTTGTCATGTGTAATGATGCTAATTAAATAGCAGTAAAATACAGTTTTAAAATAGAAGCTACTCTTGTTGAACTAAAATGACGGATTTTCAGAAATAATCTGAAAAGTAAATTTAATTGGTTACTTTCACTCCTGGGCATTGTCATGATGAAACATTAAAGTCTCCTCTTTAAAATAGTGCACCACTGTCAAAAACAGGCCTAATTAAAGTCGTTATGTAGTGGTTATTAGTGAAATAGCCTGTCAGTGAGTATCTGTATTTACATTAGCTTCATTCAGCTGCTTCAGTTTGTGGTTCTTGCTTCTCTATTCAAGTATTCAAAGTTCTTGTGTGGGATAATACATTTTGATCTTTCTATTTTGGAACTGACAGAAACTAATAGAATACATAGAATAAAGAAGGGAGTGATCATTCAGTTGTTACAAGTTGAATGAAAATGCGGATGCAGGTGTCATGAGTTGTTGTCTGACTAGTCGACTAGATGCATCCTACTTACATTCTGTAAATGATGTGGGATCAGGCAGCCTGTCAGTGCATCTCATTGGGAAATTCTCCCAGATCCCATCTACAGATATTGTCAGGCCTGCATGTGCTCCTGCTCTGTTGCTCCCTGTGTGAATTCAACAAAGCCAAACCACCTAAATACACTGCTCTCTTTCATTTCTTTGGCAGGAGACAGTGCTGCTGGAGGAAAAACAATGAGTTGCAAAGCCCATCCAAGGGCATCCATTGGTCAAATTCACATTCTGTAAGATCAGCGGGGTTGGGTTGCTGGTAACACAACAGACATCACAAATAACAACAATAAGTAAAGACCGCAGCCCCTCTGGTGGAACGGGAGCTAATTATATCATTGTAACCCATCCTGAACAGGAACATTCACTAAAATGTAAAATGTGTAAATTAGTTGTAAATGTCGGCGAAGCAAGAACCAAAGGTCATTACTATTCATCTCCGTCCCAGTAGAGCGACCACGGAGACTAGTTACAGTGGCACCGGTTCTACAGGAGTTCATCTCAGGAGGTTTTTCCAACACTGGAGCTGGCTGTTAAGCTATTAATCATAGCTAGACAGCAGGCTGCTGTATTTTAGCTGAACATCCAATTCCACTTTAAATTTAGTGCGTGAGCAGTGAAGACTTTTCTGTTTATGTCTGTCTTTGCACATAGACATGTACATGATTCATGAATGTGAAATGAATGCAGTAAACCATGTAGAAACACCAGTATTGTTCTTTAAGTATGTGTGTTTCTGCAGGCTGCTTGTTAGAGTCCGAACGCCTGCCTCTGTGACTTTTGTTTTTGTGTGACGGAGCGTGTCTCAGCTGAAGGTGTGCTGTCATCCTATGTCCTCCAGGTCGTCTGTTCCTGTCGGCGTAGGAGTGAGAGACGTGGAGGCTGTGATTAGCGAGCCGAGCCCATGAGTGAACCTATGGCAGAGAGACAGCACAGTGCAGGTAAGAACTGCCAGAGACACAGAGGGACAATCTGTGCCTAACCGAAATACAACAAAACAGAACACATTCGACAAGGATGTACCTGGGGAGGGAGCCTTCTGTCACAGAAGGAAGCACACTGACAATCTGAGGCCTGCCTAGCAGCTTGAAGAGGCAGTAATCTGTTACCCTCAGCAATATCAGACTGCTAGACAGCACAGATGATACTGATACCTAGGTTATTTGGAGATTTTCTAAAAAATGTGATTTTACACTCTGCGCACATTTAGATTTAACATTTAGATTCATGTTTGATGTATAGACATTTAAAATAATTGTGTATCACATGTTGTTTTACATGAGTTTCTGTTTCAAATGATGAAAAGAAACTAACTTAATGTGAGCTCAATAGTCACAATATACAGTATCAGCAACAATTTTGCATTCAGCACCCCATGGACGAGTAAAATAATTTGAGGGCATGGCAGCTACTGATTAAAAGCACATTCATTTACTTTGCTATTTGCTGGCTGGTTGATATTAGTTTCTCCTAGGGCAAACTGCTCCAGTGTCAAAGTCTGTTCACCCAATCACGTGTTTATCTTCACCTCAACTACAGCCCAACCTTTTCCCAAACAGTTACACAAGAGGTGAGGTGTGAGCTGCAGCCTCTAAATGTGACTCCAGGTCATTTCAACACTGCCTTATTTAAATATTAAGTGCATTTGGCTGGCTGATGTGACAAATGTTAGCCAACAGGTACGTTCCAGACAGTTCGCTGGGAATTGGGGTTTGAAAATACATTATATGTATGAATAGGGTGGTGCCAGCAGCCATAATCCCGTATGTACAGTTTTTTGTATGATGAGATACTTACTAATGATTTGCTGAGACTGATTATAGCCTCTTATGGGATTGCATGTTCAGAAAGCTGCAGTTTAAAGACTGTGAGAAAAAGGGGTAGTGGTAATTAAAATTGTCTCCGGGCTGAGGTGGAGTTGTAGGAACAAATGCCAGAGGCTGCAGCTTCTGTTCATTACATAAGTGGATGTTTGCAGCAGACTTCCCGAACGTGTCAGAGGAGAGAAAACTTTCTCATCAAGCAGTTCTCCTGAGATACTGGGTTGTTTGGATGAATCCTAATTTCAACTCAGTGTGTTTTGTTGTTGCCTCCTCTAATAACTGAGTGGAAATGAACGGGGTGGGAGCTGAATATTTCATCTTATTAAAAAATCAAGACCCTCTCTGAATTAAATTACTAAATAAATGGATTTAGAACACAGCCATTATATCTCCTCCCGAATCTCAATGACGACTGGTGATGATGACAGACTGACTGATGTTGAACAGATGTTACGGTTGTGTGAGTAGGCACGTTGAGGACATTTTCCTCCAGGTATGATATAAAACACACTACAATAGTCCAGTCCAGTTCATTTCAGTCCACTTCAGTTCAGTCTAGTCCAGTGACTATTAAAGCTGGCTCTGACACATGTTAACAGTTGTCTCCATCTCCATGGACATAAATGTCCTGCCAATTATCACGCCTCTATGCTGGCAACAATCAGTGCCAGGCCCAGATGTATATTGTTTACGAGTCCATCCTCTTGTGGGCCTAACATCTAAGTAACACCTTCACAGAACTTCTTCAGATTTGGTACAAATGTTCACTTGGACTAACGGAAGAACCTCTGGCACATATTACCTCACTTCTGGCCATTATTCAGCTCTGTAACTCAGGAGGGAGGGAAAGTAACCAAGGCATTTCCACCAATCCATCATCAGATACAGGTCCTGGTTCACCAAATTGAACACCATTGGATTGGGAGCTTTAATATTTCTCCCCACTCTGTTTTTAAATAGTAAAACTTAGTCTGAATTAGATTCCATGGTGTTGTCTGAGTCACATAGCCAGGCCAATTATCTACTGTGGGTATGTTGGAGCCAAAGTGACCTATGCTTAGTTTACAGTCAGTTTAGCTGTAAAATGTAAAAGATGATTAAACACACACTCAGCTCTGTTTGTATACCTGCAGAACTGATCATATTCATATTTTCATAATTTTCTAAACTGTGTACAGCCATAGTCCTTTATTGTTTGAAATATACTCACAGCCATTGCATTGAAATAACTCAGATCAGATCATGTGCCGGTAATCGGGAAGTTGGGGAGAGCAGCTGATATGTGTGTGTGTGTGTGTGTGTGTGGAGGCTCACTATTCTTCAAGCTGATCCAGAGATGTCCTTAGGACTGACAGACGCTTGACTTTAAAGGGGCTGACAGCAGAGGCCTCTTTCATCCGCAGAGGGCAGCCATGCATCACCTTCTCCCTCAAACAGCAGCTCAATCTGTTGCAGCGAGCGGGGACAGGAGGCCATCAGTCAAATCAAAGATCCAACAGAAAAGAGCATTGAATGCACCACACGTTCGCTGCAAGTTTAAGAAATCACAATTGACTTAGGTTGCGAATATATTAGTGATTTTTGTTGGAAAGACATACTGGCAACTACGGAACAGAAGCGAGTCCACATAGACCCCCGTGTTAAAATGTCCAACTTTACAGCAGAAATAAACATGTTCTCTACAGCTTTATGATACCTGTTCATACAACTCACTAGTTTATTCAGGCTTAAAGAGCTGTATAATCAAGGATGTGGCCACAATGGAGTGACAGGTTGGTGAACATATACCTGTACTTGCCATAAACAGTCTTACAAGACATACAGTATAGGAAGAAGAAGAAGAACTTTATTTATTTAGCACATATCCTTCCACAGGAAAGCAAAGCAAATAGAAATATAGTATATAGAAATAGAAATATAGAAATATAACATAAATATGCAAAGTTATATACAAATAAAAACAGACGGCATTGATACAAACGAAAATTTGTGTGTTGGTGACTGGAGACTCACCTATGGAAAAGAGAGAGTGCTCAGTCTTTGTTGAGCCAGGAGTTAGGGGGCGGAGTCATTCACCGCCAAGATGGCGATAGTGGAGCAGCTCACTCTCAGATTCAGAAAAGCTCTCCAGAAACCTGCAGGTGATGTGAGAGAAGCCGTGTCCATGTTTATAGACTCTGCTTCAGACTATGTTGGAAATAAACATATGACACGTTCTATCTATCCTCTATCTGGTGCAGATGGCACTGTGAAGCTATAACCTCTTTAGTCATGAAGATTTCCTCAGAGCAGAGTTTTCTCTCTCAGGGAAATGAAATTTCCCACCGACAGGATTTCATGTACTTTTCTTAGTCACATTCTTTCAGTCAGGTCCTCTTATCCCTGGAGAGCTGGAGCAGCAGCAGCTGAGTGGATCAATCCGAGAATTGCCCGTGAAATTCGAAGCGTTCCCAGGCTGAAATCCTTCTGATTACTTTTCACGGATACTGTGAAGACTCAATGCACCACACCAAGTGTACACAACCTCTGGCACGCACACACCTTCCAAATATTGAGTTGTATCCCATTATGAGCAACTCCACTGGAGGTTCAGAAATCCTTTTCAAATCACCTCTTAGTTCATCTACATCTCCCACTCAAGACTGATGCAGATGGGAAGCTGAGGTCGATGAAGGATCATATTTTTCTCCTGCTCTCACTTCTCGCTCAGTCAATTTCGTTTACTGCAGAACTTTTCTCCTCTTTCAAAAGTGTGCCAAAGTTTAACTGAATGTGAGGCCTTGTATTTAACTGATGTAACTCTTCACAACAGTGTAGGCACTGGAGGTGTGCAAAAAAATCTATTCACCTTAGAAGTGAAATTCTCGTTCAACAGATTCAAAATCGATTCCGAAATTCCCAGAAATGTATTCTTATGTTTCAGTCTTTTAAACTTTTTTTTTTTCGGTTTAGCTCACCAGTCAGAAAGATGGCACCTCATTGGTGTCTGTTTTGATGATACTTCATGGAGTGAACAAGAAGAAAGCAAAGTTATCTGTAGGTTTACATCTTTAAGAGCTTGAAGCTCTGATCGTAACCAAAGCGTCATTTAAAAAACACTTTAGAAAATGTGTTGAAATGAATGCTTGTGCCTTATTTTCCCAGCTGTGCACAGAGGCAGGATTCCTGAAACCTTCTTGAAAACCACGTTCAGATGAAGGAAAACTGTCACTCTCTCACTCATTTTGACAGGTGACAGTTCGGCATCACTGTAAACACATCTCACACGCCGCACTTTTATCACAGATAGGAGCCTGGATTTCATACAAACACCAAACTGAAACTCACTGTGGCTCTGCACAGTAAAAGTCCGTGTGTATATTATTTTATATTTTCAGCGTACGTACAGACTCAAGAGTTGAGTTCATTGAATACGGTCAAGAGCAAAATATATAGAGTATTTGTAGCCTAACGCATGCATTCCAAATATAGTTAGATACTGTATGAACACCTTTGATTACTTTTTTCTCCTGTCTGTATCAGTCCAGTGGATATTTAGTAAAAGGCTTTCAATAGATTAATATGTTGGTTTTGAACTTTGTGTTTGTTTTGTTAGTTTTTGGGTCGTAAGTTGTCATTCAGTGTGTAGGGTGTGGCACACATTTCGAGTGTGCATGTTTTATGAAGTTTGATTCAAGTGTTTAAACGGAAGAAGAAAAAAAACAGATGAAACAAATCCTGAGTGACTTATCTGAAAAGCCAGCAGAGGGACCAGGCTGGCTCCACTCACACAATGAAAAGAGAACACACAAAGTCAAACTGTCACAGTTTGTTTAGCTGTTGTTTCACAGAGAGGAAATAAACTCCCTCTCAAATGTTGACAGCTGTGTCATTTGTGTTTAATGTCGACCTTCTTTTTTTGTTGTTGTTGTTCTTGGAGTGGAGCACTGAGACCCAGCTTTGAACTCCACTCAGACGTTGTCGTTGACCTTGATGACTTGACCTCATTGCAGGTAATTGGGACTGAACTGGGATTCCCACTCTTCTTTGATCGGGACTTGGAATTGACTTTGACTGAAATTGACTTCGTGAAAAAAAAAAAAGGTCATAAATAATTCACTTGTTAATACATGACTATACCCATATCTTTGATTCGGATTCTACCGTTCTGAGATCAGTGTTATTGCATCATTATATGCATGGAAATTAAAATTGTGCATTGAAAGAAAGCGAGGGAGAGAGGTGGGATGAGGCTGGCACTGGATGGGGGAGTTACCTAGTTAGATGCAAGCACTGCTACAGCGATGCTTTTAAAGCAACCTCCAGATTCTGACTGGAGCATAGGAACAAAGGACATGGAGGTCAGTGGGTGGACATATTTCAAGAAGCCATCACAGCAAAAGGAAGGGGATATCTGATGGCTAAATACGGGAAGGTCTGTGTGTGGACCAGGCGGGCGGCTGAGGACGATGACTGCTTTTCTGTGACATTGCAAAGTTACAGAAGTCCTGTTTCTGAATACAGGCTGTGAGCAATCCAAGTACTTTTGACTTGGTCTTTTTACCTGATGCAATGCTAAATACCATGACAGCTTAATACTGACTTTGCTATCAGCCCTCAGAAACCTGGCTGGTGCTAAACACCACAGCTTATGACCTGTTTTATATAAAGCCGGCTCGTCACATTTCATACCTGTTCAAGAGCATGAAAAGTGACACAGAAATCTCAGTGACGCGAACTCTTACTGCTCCGTCTGAAGCAGTGTTCGGTTCGCTGGTAAGCTGATTCAGTTTGTCAGGTGGTATTACGGGTGTCGGCCTTCATGCTGCCAACAATCATCCCTCAGAATCAGTGGAGCTGTGGCAATCACAGCTCTCACAGATCACTCACCCCTCCCACCGCCCCCAGGGTGGAGCGATCCCTCCTCAGGCGGAGCACCACAGGCAGTGCCGGGGTCAGAGGTCAGGGAGATGGTCCCTGTTACTCATCAGGCAATGCTCAGACCACTGAGTGACAGATGGGGGAGGCAGCAGAGCTTTGTCAAGACTAACACTCTCACCAGATAAGAAATGTAAGGCCTGATTGATTTACTAACGCTTTGGGTGTGTAAAAATGTGTATGTGATATCACCTTCGAAAAATTACCCAGCTACTGTGTGTATATCAGCTATAAAGTGCAATCAAGAATACATTGTCTGAGTACTGTATATTAGTCTAAGTGCTTCTTATGTTAAGCAGGTAAACCTTTGTCACTATCGCACTTTAAGAGTTAATTAAAATAACTTAATGTGTCTGTTAATGGGCTGATAGCGGACCTCCTCACTACGCCCTCCAAAAATATCAGCTCAGAATCCTAAGATAAGACAGTGAACCATGTCTAATAGCCTCAGCTCCTACACTCCCCACTGAATCATCCTGCACTCCCCCACATCCTCCCTCTCTACTCACTCTAATTTGCTTGTCATCACAAAAATCCTCCTCCACCTCGATTTTTGTAGCAGGTCCTCTTGTTTTTCCTGTTTTCTGCTTCTATTCTTAGACCAGCTACCTCATCTTCTTTTAATGTTGCTGATGTAAGAATTGAGCCATGTTCTGAGGTACAGACACTCTACATGTTCATGTGGAGCACGATACATACTATAAGCAGGTGCAGTATCGTGACTGCCATGGTTAATTGGCACCACTTTGGAACCAGTGACATATAGCATTTATTTTTATATAGCAACTGGACTTCTTTCTTGGTTGTTTTAAGACATTTCACCTTTCATCCAGAAGGATGTTCTAAGAAAAAAAAAAGTTTAGGGGGTCCCAGCTATTTAACCATAAAAGGGAACACCTTGAAGGTGGTCCTGAGAGTTGTCCCACCCTATCATCATCATTATAGGGTGGGACACCTCTCAGGACCACCTTGAGATACAGCTGGCTAATCGGTAAGAATATAGCCTGCTTATACAACTTCATCATGTGTTGGTGCAAGTGATGCGCCGCTCTGCGGCAGACAGCTGTGACTGTGAAGAGCCTCCTCCTCCTCCTGTGGCTTGTGTGTGTGTTAATAGGTTATTTTTGCATCCAGTTTCATGTTGAACCATTTTCGCTTTCCTTCAATGGTTCTTTCAATCGAGGACACTTTATTCACAGCATCTGTTACCTCCTTCCAAGGCCTTCGATTTACCTGGCCCAGTCACACCACAACTATCTGAAGAAAGTCAAATATTTTTTTGTCAAAATGACCTCATTTTCTGCTTCAGAAAGGATTTTCTATCTCTATCTCTTTTTTTTTTCTTTTTTTTTTTTGCGCCCAATCATAGGTTGACAAGATGCACCTACCTACTTACTGTATATGGTTCTCATTTGCTATTCACAGGTTGGGATGTATTTTACCGGTAATTGCTGATCACCGGGAGCGCGCTGACAATTTCTAATTGATTGGCATTCATGATCATACACTTGCTTACAACCAAATCTGAGTTAATGGCAGCGTTCATGAATCTGGAATAGGTTTTTTAGTAGGCCTACCGTGGGCTTTTACTGTACTACGTGCAAATCTACAAATCAACAAACCTTTTATGAATGAGGCCCAGTGTGTGTACAAAGGTCTCCAGAAGGTCTAGAATTGATCACTTGTTGGTTTGTTGTCACAGTTTTGTTGTTTTAATTGCTCTTATTGAGGTTTAAATATAGTATAGTCTTTTGTATTCTGCTACCAATTCATTCATTCAATGGGAGGCAGGTTCTCCCTCTCCTTTTTACATCGGCCAGGTATAAACCAGGTGTTCAAATCAAACACAGCGTAAAAATGTATCTTTCCAAAACCGGTCCATGGTGCAAAAACGGTGAGTGACTGTTGCCATAAATGTAATAAAAGCTGGAGATTTGATCATTATAGCTTTAAAAGTTTTAAACAATAGCTGGTCTTCAGTGTGAGAAAATGCTTGCTGGTTGCTAAGATAGAAGGTGTGTCTCTGACTGTTTTAATGGTTAGAGGTAGTAAGTAAGTATTCTGTTATATTGGCATTAGCTCAATGTTGCATTTAACAGGTTGAGTTAAGAGAGTGGAAATAACTGGGGAAATTGAACTGATGGAGTCACAGCTGTAGAAGTTAGTGCTACACTGACAGCCCTGTCTGAGCCCTGTCAGTGTTTTGATAATAACACGGAATGCTGGGACAGAAATGTAACAGGCTCAAGGTGGAAACCGTCTGTCTAGTTTTCATCTTAACAAGGTAAACTAGCTCCTCTACCTTGCTGGTATAGAGCAAAGGACCTACATGAATGTGAATGCACTAAATCTGGTTTAACAAGCTGATGTGAAGTGAGCAGCACTCAGAGTGGGAGCGAGCATGTACAGCAGCTCAGGACCCAGTGGACCAGATCACAGAGGCAGCTTGGCATAGCAGCAGATGTGTTCTCCCTCTTAGGGGACCACCATATGGAAACACTGTGTGTGTCTGCCTGGCATGATACCAACCTCCCTCCTTCATACTGCCACGAGTACACGGGCTATCCAGGCCCTGTCAGCTAGAGCACACGGCTCACAGTACAGCTGAATCACTAACAGTGCTCTCTTCATGCCTGTTAGCTCTGAAATGTTAATTATAAGTCAGACTATTTTACAGTCTGCTGACTGTCAGACGCAGCATGATTAGAATAACACTTATAAAACACTCTGTGGATGTTACAGTATATGGTTGCCTTCAACTATGTTTCATCGTGTTGTATGTACAGTGCTGTGAAAAATGATGTGCCCCCTTCCTGATTTCTTAATTTTTTGCACATTAGTTACACTTAAATGTTTAAGATCATGAAACACATTTTAATATTACTGTAGATGAAGATAACCGAACTAAATATAAAATGCAGTTTCTATATACAGTGTATACCGTATAGGCTACAGTGTAGATATTTAAAAATGCTCCCTTACTCCCCAAGCTTGTGAGTGAGTGTTTGATTGACAGCTGAACGGCATGGGCTCAGAGACAGTGAACATCTCAGTGGCCCCCGAGAGCTCAACACTGTAACTCAAGAAAACATGAAAACATATAAACATAAACAACTTCCAAAAAAAACAAACATGCTCATCCTCAATTCCAAAAAAACAGTGAGAGTGACACGTGTCACTGAAGTTTTCCATTATGCCTTCATGGTATGCAGGTATGCAGGTGATTAGATCATTAACCGTAATTGTCATAGAGGATTGGCACTGCAGGTTTCCATGGTTGCTGCTATGTCCGATAGCTTTGGCTGGTTGGTTTGTCCAACAAGTCACTGCAACACAAGATATTTGTCTATGCTTAAAGACTAGAGGAAGAAGATGAAAAAGAAATAGAAACATTGGGTAGAAAGTTGCTATCGGGTCTTTTATGTTCCCAACACTTTTGTCCAACTTTGAGAAGATTTTTTCTGTCTTCATGTACAGTAGAACCAGTGTCTCTACTGAATGGACATAGCACCCGTGACGTCACCCATTGGTTTTTTCTTGGGAGTCTGTTTTTGCCTCTACTACGGGGATTTGAACTGCGCCATCTTGGATTTTAGGCGGAGTCTAATTGCCATATTTGGAGAGGTGCGGCGGTTAGCCGGTTGAGAACCCGCCCACTGAACTCGAAGCAACCAATTAACGGCCGGTAAACTGTCTGTGAACCTGTCACTCAACGTAATTTATGCAGGAATTTGAAGCCTAAACAATACTAAAACGGTTGTGGTAAACATACCAGGCTGTAAATATGTTTTTTTAAGCTGTAAAGTCGGCAATTTTAACATGGGGCTCAATTGGAATTGCTCCCTTCTGGAGCCAGCCCCCAGAGGCCGCGGGGGCACTGCAGCTTTTTGAACGTGGACGTCAACTCCCCGCTTGGTCTCTACTGATTGTGGTGGTGCTTGACTGTATAGGCATTCAGCTCACACTCTGTGGTGGTTAGGGGACTACAAATAGAGATGGCCCAGACATCACTCACACGTTTCTGAAGAGCACTTTTGGACCTCAGAGTGAGCTGCTCTGCTGTTGCCTTGTCACAGTGACTGACTCTGTCCTTAAGGGGAGGGCTGTCACTGTCACTCACCTGCCACTCAACGAGGCCACACCCTTAATTTGTCCACAGTTTAAAGCCTTAACAACATGTAAACAGGCATTATTTCAAAATGCACATATTCATATTCGCCCATACAGTTGTCACCAAGGAGGAAATTAGCCATAGAAAGCCATTTTATTTATGTTTATTCTCTAGTGGTCATTAGAGAAACTCTAATTTTCGGTATGTCTCTCTTGGCTTCATTTCTCAACTTTTGAAGGTTGCTGGTCAGGGTGAGCCAACCATGAACTGGTACATTCTCATGCACATCTGCTGATTCACCTACCTAGTATCTATCTCTGAGCTGACCAAAACTCAAATGGCTCATCAAAGTCAAATACATTTGAATTTCCACAAATGCATTTTGACCAGTCAGAATCACTAATGCCACAGAGGTTTTCTCTGATTTCACATCACAGCTGACTGTTCATATCAGCTACCTAGCTATACTGTATGTCAACAATGACAACTAATATGGTATTTGCCAGTTGACCAAGTGGCAGCATGTGAATTGAATTGAACTTTTCTAAAGGTTTTTTTTTTTTTTTTTTTTTACAAAAAGGGACTAGAGGGGAAAAAAATTTACAGTAGAAAAGAAGCTGTTTAAAATGAATATAACAGTAAGGCCAATGTTGCACCCCAAGCTCCTGAAGAAATATTTTAATCTAACAGACTTGAAGAGGATTTGAGACCATGAGCTATGTTTCTTAAAGTGCACAGTGAAACAGCCTTGAACCAGTTGCAAAGGGCTTCGGTACAGAATGGTCTTGAGTTATTTAACAAATCTGGAGTTTGCTAGGTTGTGGAATTATATGATTGTGTAAAAAAATAAATGTGGGCTTATGGCACTCTGTGTAAATAATGCTAAGAAATAGGCCTACACTTCGCATCACTTAATTCAGTGCTTAAGATCAAACAGCTTGTCCTTCTTTCCTTTCCTTTCAGCCTATTTACATATTCTGTGGTGAATTAATGTAACCAGGGTATCTTAGCAGAAGATTTGGTGTGTCTGATTGTAGCAGGAACTACAGAATCCTTTATTAAAATATTTTGTAATTTTTCAGTAGAGGAACTAGATAATTGAGAATTATTGTAAGCCAAGGAAGCCCAAAGAAAGTCTATGGTAGAGTTGATATTAAAGATTCAAACAGTTAAACTACTGGATCAAGAGGAGGCAGCAGGGCCTTACTAATAACAGTACCATTATAATAGTTTTGAGGAATTAGAATTTTTTATTAGAGGAATAAAACCTGAGAACTGAACAGTGTCAAGTGTGTGAATGTGTGAGTGACTGGAGCACTCAGTGACTGAAGCTGACGATCATGACATTATTCCCCAATAAAACCAAACACAGAGTAAAGGTGGGTTGGCAATCATCACAAAGCGAAGTTATTCAACCCATACATAAATGTATATATGTCCTATTAAGAATGATGTTGCCATATGTGTGATCTATAGCTATCATTGTAAAACATGTTGAGCCTCTGAAGATATAAGTATGACAAATATGAAATCTCCATAGTAAAATGTGTGTACAGTATGTCTCAGCCTTCTGTATATGTATATTATCAACATACAAAGTGACTGAAGGTGTTTGGATTGAATTATGTTTATGTAACATACTATCTCTACAACAGAAGAATACACATATAATTGTATTTGTGAATATATATTTTTTAGGGTAGATATACTCAATATATGAGATATGTTCAAGTTTCTAACATTGTGTCTATGTGGACTCTGTGGACTGTTTTAGATTAAACCAGGCATGTCCTGTTTTCAGTACAGACAGAAATATCTGAAATGTTACAACCATGAACCATCCGTGGTCTCTGCTATAGTTCGTATCCAGAAATTGAATATATGAATATATATTTTTGTTTGTGTAGGGGAAGTAAAGTTCCTAAACAAGTGTTGGGAAACTATGAATCCGAGTCACAGCACTTCTACCAACTGACATCCAGGAAAGGAAGAAAAGGCAAAGGGACAGATCCTATTTATAGGGACACAACTGACCTGACTCAACTGGTTCTTGGCTGTCATGAAAAACATCAAACCGATCTGGCAAAAAGTCTTGTTGAACGTGTTAACTCCGGCTGTGCTGGTGATTGAGCAGAGGTGTCAAAATAGTCAAAAAGAATCACCACGGGATTTACACTAATGAGATTATTAAGGCTGTATTTAAAGTACAGGCAGCAGACTTTGACTGAAGCCGTCAGTTCAGTTTCTGTTCTACTATACAGACCTAGAGAAGGCATGAAAGATCAAATGATGGCTTCATCCAAAACCGTAACATGTTTGAGGTTTTCTACTTAATTTCCAAAACACCCTACCTCCGCCCCTCCTCGCTCTCACTCTCTCTCACACACACATACACACACACACATTCTCCTCCCTGCTCCTTTAATCATCCAAGTGAATCAGCAAATGTGGTGGCTGCAGTTGTGTTCACCCTGCAGGGCAATACTCCCATATCACATTTGCTTTCATTTTGTGAAGGCAGTGATACATAAATCAGAGTTGCTTTAATCAGCGTTATCATTACTGTCCAAAACAGATACATCATTACCGCAGGTATCCTTGGGATATTCTTGTCCATTTCCCAAACTAGAGCCAGAACAACGGAGGCTGTTATCAGGATTAAAAAGACCTCAAGTCTCCCTGCTCCTCATCTCTGGGGCTGAAGCTGAACCAAACTCTTTAAAACGTTTGTTTACTTGGTGTGAATTTGGCATTCAAAGCACCGTGCAGAGGTTTTGTTCCACTGTAACATTTAATTACCTATACAGTGGGAAAAAGTGCAACGTCTGTGCGTGCATTATCTTTTCAGCTTAATTGTTTTTTATGGAAGAGCTGCTTGTTACACTTGTCAGCAGAACAGACCGTTTTTATTCACTATCATCTAATGCTGAACCCGTGCCTACATGCTTACAGTGCGAAACACTTTATTATCACTTCTCTCATGTTTATATTACATCATGTCCACTGTAGTTTCCATTTCAACCAAGACATACAACTACATCACATAGACACACATGCACATGCACATACACATACACAAAGACATACTAAGTGCTTTTCCTTATGCAAAGTCACTCATAAAGAACTAAAAGAGGGAAAGGGAAGGAAGGCAACGTATGAAATATGCACGGCCAGAGGTTGATAAGCTGTGCGTTGTCTTCCTGCATTAGTGGTGTTTTGTGCCTTTATCTGTGGGGTTGGGTCTCTGGAAACAGCTGTATGCACATGAAAGTTTCCTCTGTGAGCTGGGATTAGTTTTTAATGCCAGATGTGTTGTAGCTGTAGGATTCTGGGATGTTCATTTATATTTAAAAGGCCCACACTCCCAGCTTTAAAGCTGTTCAACTGTTAAGATGTGTTGACCTTGTTTATAAGAAAAGCGGTTGAGACTGTTCAGATGTGAAATGGAGTTGACAAAAACAAGAAAAAGAGAATCTCAAGCTGAACTTTCTTTTTCATATGTACAGAATTTAGTATTTCATTTTATTGTGCACATGTTTCTAAGCTCGTCTGTTATGTTATTAGTCATCACAGTCTCTATTGAATGATGATTAGAGAAGAAAATGAAGGCATCATTGCAGTAAGTTGTTCGGCCTGGACTCAGTCACTACCTGCTTTGGTTCTTTTTTTTCATTTATTCTTCCACTGGTGAAAGTAGCACAGCAGTTTATCTTCTAACATTTTATGGGAGTGAAATTTTCTGGTCAGGTAGAAACAACAACAATCACAAACCCAGCAGGTTGTGTTTTCATTTAGACCAGTAACTCACATCGTGAATGTCACATGGAATCTCCTGAGCCAGGGAAACACCATTTCTACCTATACTACTTTGCAAAATTGAAATCTATGAAATGTGCATTTTTGAGTTTCACCTATAGGCTGTTGGTGCGATCTATGCATTTCAAACATAAAAGAACAGCTTCTTGTTGGTTACAGTCAAAACAGGAAATGTTGCATTGTATAAACACAAAACCTGTTCAGCTTGCATCCTCTCAACAGGCTGCCAGGTGTGGACCTCATCAACACCTGCCTGCAGGTCCACTCTGAGCTGCAGTGTCAAAGCAGCTTATTCGTTCTCATGGGTTTTGTAACTCCTGTTGTTCCAGTGATGTAAACAAGAATACGAGCCCCCATAATAAGGACATTTTCAGATCAAATAAATATAATCATGTACTATGGCCTCTGCAGTCGGAAAATCTGAACTTTTCCTCATCCTTCAATACTTGTTCACAATATTAATACCAATTTAATACAAATTTCCGCACCATTATTATTTTAGAGATTGGGCAATATTACAGATTAGGTGATATTACATTCCTGCAGCAGCCTCCAGAAGCAGTTTCAGTACCACAGTTGCGTAAAATGATATTATATAGTATTATTATAAATTTGTTAGCTAGCTACAAATATTCAAATGCCTCTTAAAATATTTATAAGAGCTGTAACATACTCACGCTTTGATTGTCGTCCAAATTCTTACTGATGTCCCTGTTGTCCACTTCCTTTGTGACAGTGTCATAAAAAACAAACAAACAAGGGTTCTTCGTATGCAGTTGTGAAACCGCAACCTCTGGTTCTGCAGGAACAATGCATTCTCCTGAAGAGATGCTATAATGACTGTTGATACTAAGGGAGACATCTAAACATGGTGACTGGGCCTCTTACTGAACACTGGAGATACAACTGTACAGAATAAGTCCTAATGAGTCTAGCAGTTTGTGCATAATGGCCATGTATACACTCTAAATGATGCATGCATGTGAGAAACACTGCACAACATGCATGTAAAACAAGGTGGCTTCAAACTCCAGTCACATGACAGGACCTTGAAATGCTGTTTTTGTGTCTCCCCTGGTGAACTGTAGTGAACACAGAGATTATAGCACCTGACTAATAATATATATATTTTTAACCAGTTTTACATCGGAAAAAAATAAACCGCTGAACGATTTGTCGTTGTGGAGGATTTTCGGTCATGTACGGGGAGGCAGAAATGTAATCCCTCCATCTTAATGCAAGCAGCGTGTCCAAGCAGAGACAGAAGACAAGTGGGAGAGCAGTGGGATAAACGCTTGCTGCACTGGAGGAGGCATTCAGACAGAACAAAGCACAGACCCACCAGCTCTCCCACTCCATCTCTATCTCTGCCTTTCTTCTTTCTCTCTCATACGTGTACATTAACACATGCACTCATACAGTATTTCACATGGGCAGTCTCTGCCGTGCTGCCTCCATGTAGGCATGGAAATCTCATGTAGTTGTAGGGGTGGTAAAGGGATATTCCCACTAATGGCACTCAGAAACAAAGGAAAGAAGAGGAGGAGGAGGAGGAGAAGTAGCTGGGTAAGGAGGATTAGTCAAAATCATCAAAATTGGCACAGGAGGGTTAGGGTTAGGGTTTCCACCAAGACAGACTGATGCCAAAGACATAATTCATCTTGTATGTAGAATCCCTACAGAAGTGTAATCAGATTAGCTTTTTCAGGGTCAAATCAGGGTCAGATGTGTTTTGATCAAACCAACACTGAAGTGTCAAAGCTGCAGTCCTACTAATGACCCCTAGAGTCTGGTTTTAACAGTGAGTCAATCCCATGGAGTCCCATGAAAACACATGCAAACAGACAAAACACAAAGAAATTCAGAAAACACCCTCTCATCAGTTTGACAACACACAAGCTGCAAATACTGACAACACAACAGGAGTGTAGAGGAGCACTTTTTCATTGCTTTTTTTCTTGAAAAGTCAAATCTGGCATCGAACATGTGTTGTCACATTGAGGAAAATCAGGGTTTTTCCTGCATAGAGAATTTGGTTGCAGCCACCAGCCCACAGGTCGGTGTTTTCAGGGGGGTTTTATGCAGTTATTTTGAAAGAACAGCTGGAGAGGGTCAAGAAGAGGGAGAGGGAGGAAAGACATGGGATCAAACTTGGGGGTTGCAAGTACTAGCCTCGTAAACCAGCCGCTCCCGGAAATGCAATCCATTTCATTTCTGAGGGAGAGTCTGGCCTCATTCCCCCTGTAAGCGTTTGGGGTGGGCGGGAGTGTAGCATTGACAGACAACCCCATTCAGCCAATCAGCAAGTTGGTGTAGTGACGGGGCTTTGCGGTCCCTGATTGGCCAACGTGCTGTGTCAGTCACAGCGGCGACGCTGATTGGCTCGGCCTTCTGAGGGTTTCAGGCCAAACGCTTACAGCGGGAATGAGGCCAGACTCTCCCGAGAAATGAAATGAAATGCATTTCCACGAGAGGCTGGTTTACGAGGCTATGCAAGTACGACCACCACCTCATTTTATCAGGAAAAACCCATTTGTCTAGCTTTGTTGTTTTAACGTGTGTGGCCTTAAAACGTGGCAGTGTGCTGAACTCTCAGGGCCAACATAAGACCTATCGACACCGAGTCTGGAAACTGTAAAGCAGAAACTTGGCCTCAGTTCACCCTCCGAGGGAGAGAGAGAGGCATGGAGAGGGAGAGGAGAAAAACTGCACTTCACTTGATGTTCTGTTAGCTTCCACTTTCTCCTATAAAGATGATAGCATACATGTTGGCTTTTCACATGACTGAAGAGCAGCACAGAGACTGAAAACCCCATGGAGCTGATTAGGGATGAACTGGACAGAAGGTGAGCGGTCCATGCTGACAAACCACCTGAGCAATGTTTTGGTTTCCACAGCAAAAAAACAAATTCCATCAGTGCAACACAGAGATGTTTCATACTCACACTCTGCTGCTCTGAGATCTGTGCTCACTCGGGGATGGCGGTGCCGGTCCGTCAGTCATCGATCCACCACTGTGGTCCAGACTGACGTGTCTCAGCAGCTATGGGATGGATTATGAAAAAAATCTTGAAAAGGTCATTGCTGGCCTGAAGTCCAGCTATCGCATTTGGTGTTTTATTGGCCTGCGTGAGGGAAAGAAGTTGCTGTTTGTCTGTCTAATAATAGAATAGACTCAGTTTCTACACAGTCTTTTCAATCTCCATATTACTGAAACCCAAGCTCATTTTAAAACTAATGATATCTGCTCCCTGAAACAAGGTACAACCTAAAACCACAATTTAATTCTTGCAACATCACGATTTTATTCTTGAAATTTTAGGGTTTTTTCTTTATTGCTGCTATAATATTTTGCTGTAGACCTGCAGACCTTGCAGGAAAAAAATGTCCAGCAGCTGAAATAGGTGAAGGCAGCATCATCAGACAATCCACAACTCAGAGCTGGATTCCTGTCTGACACAAGTGAAAGATGCAGCACACACTGAGAAACACGGGCAGTGAGCCAACAGCTCGTTGTCTGTGCAAGCTCACACATTTCAGTCCGTTAACACATCAACACTTTCTCTTCTCCTTTTCTGTACCAGAGCTTTTTAGAGCTCTTGATAAAATTATCTCCCAGTGAAGCAGAGAGCACACAATCATATCGAATCAAATGTGTCAGAGCATACATGTCATATGTAATAAGAGATGCCTGATCATCCACTACAGATCAAAGAGAAGATGCTTGTTTGGTACAAATGCCAGCAAAAATGACACGTTTTCAGTGAAAATAAAATGCAGGGAGACAATTAATTAATAATAATATCTTCTTACATACTGTTACAGTCACAGAAATGAGTGAATTCTTCACTTTGAGCACAGTACTACAAATAAACTAGGACAAGAATCACAACAGAAAACATATTTTACGTTACATAATTAGAGAGACTGTCCTGTAACAAATAATCCCTTTGGTCATTCGTGCAGCAGTTTATTATGACCCATATTTACACTTTGTTGCTAGGCGATATCTAGTGGTTGCGGTAATTATAACAGGAGCAAAGGGAAATCTGTGGAGACAAAGTATAAAGAGACGATGTCAGGAGGAGGTTGTGGTAGATGGATAGGGCACACGTGAGCAGTGTTTTGGCAAAAAGTAGCAATTTATGGTGTTCATTATTATTATCTGATTGTAACCATGACAACAAAGATTGTCGGATTGTGACGAAGTGCTTATTTTAACCCAAATTACAAGCTGTTTCTCAGCCTGTGGTCGTCTGTGTACTCGTGAACTTGTCAAACAGAATGTGTTTGCAGCAAATAGTGACTCATAAACCAGATGTTCAGACCAGGAGATTGAAATCAGAAGAACACCTGTAAAACAACTGGACCAGCTAGCGCTCTTCAGTGGAGACAGGACAGGATGTCTCGTCTCCATCAGCTGAGCTGTCTCACATTCACTCATCTTATTTCACTGATAACTTCAGATCCAGATGTCTGAAGGCTAATATTCTCCATCTGATTGAAAGTTGAAAAGCACCAATATACAGTAGTTGAATGTGGAAAAGTGACCTCTTTAAAAAATCTCTTTAAAAACAGTTAAATGCTAAGAGATTGGGTTGACCCGCAGAGGACAAAGTCTGGAGCACAGCGGAAAACAGTGACTTCCTGTTAGGAACAGAGGAAAAATCTTGCAGCTTGACATCACTATACTATAGCTTACCATCATTTTTTTAGTCAAAGCCAAATAAAAATACCACACTAATGTGTTTTCTATCACTGCTGATTTAGAATAAATGCTGCGGATGTGAATCTAAGTAAGTGGAGACTGTAAAGTTTCCCAGCCTCAGTGTGTGATCCCATAACATGTCCTCATCATTATGAGTGGAAGTTTTGAAATGAACAGCATCCTGGCATTTCGCTCCCCTGAAGTTGATATTTTCCGTGGCTGACTGTACCCGCTGGTCACACACAAATAGACTGCGCTGCTTTCATTACATTAATAACTTCCGTGACAGTGGAGTGCAGCAAATTACCGAGTGTTTATGGGTGAACAGTGTGTGCTCTAGACAATTTGTGCCTCTTTGGACGCCTCTCTTTCGCCTTGTGTTTGTCACAGATGCGTTCACAGAGACCGCCGTTCTCCCCCAGGGGAGAAAGAGCACTTTATGGGCCTTGTATTGACTGAGTAAAGTACAGAGGAGAAATATCCAGCCTCATTAATATTTCATTGTGCTTTAATTGCGCTCATTACCTTAAGATTACTCGGTGTTGTGTTGATAGATATTTCGGAGGTAATTAATCCTCTTCTTTTACAGTAAGCAGCCACACTGCAGGGTGTGGATACTCCCCTTGAACCCCCCTCGTGAAGTGTCTCAACAAAAGCAGTGGCGTCGGCAAACAATGAAGTGTGGAAAGTGGGTCTGAAGCTCTGCACGGTTCCTGGCCCACAAAAGACCAGATCCCTGTGGAGGATTGTATTCATCTCCCCTTTGGTTCAGTGGCAGCTCAGATGGAGCTGCAGGAAACTAGTTCACAACACTTTGTGTTTGTGCCTCATTGTGGTTTAATGCTGTGGCTGCTGTGCCTCTAATATATGTGAAACAAGTTTGATACATGTCTGAATACTAAAAATAACTTCAGATTCATCGAGACCAGCGCTGATTTATTGCCGAACTAATGATTACATTATCTGCCGGTAACAGTGATAATAATAAAACCCATGGGGGGTTAAGCTTTAATGTTTCAAAGCCACGGATCAACACTTTGATCAGAACTGTAAATTCGCCCTCCCTCCTTCCTCTGCTCCCACCCCCTGCTCCGCTAAGCATCCCTACAATCTGGCCTCCAAAATAGCACAGTAGTGGGAAGAAGCTGCATAGGATGAGTGGATCTCTGGCAGCAGCAAAACTGCAATCATCATCATCATCATCTTCAGTATCTCAACGGACATATTATATGCTCACCTCTGTTTTAAAAGGTAAAGCTCAAGTGATGTGGAAGATAAGTGAGAAACTGTTCATCCAGTTATACTGCAGTGAACTCAGTGAAATCAGATTTAAATATTTACAAGAGCAGCTCTAAACTCGGTATATGTTGGACCTCCTACGGCCAAAAGCCCCTGTTTGATAACAGAGACACCGTCTGACAAAATCATCAAACACATATACTGTAAATATATGATTGCAGCATAGCAGAAAATTAGAAGATAGGACTGATTTAGGACTTGAACCTGGAGCAATAACGCAAAGACGGTACAGTAGCCAAGTAGCAAACACTGCACCAGATGAACCACTGTGGCCTGAGACTGACAATCTGTCTGGGATTCACAAAAGTTAAGTCTTTATTTACTTCAACTCCAGAACAAAACAGACTTTTAGTCGAGGCAGGTCTTTATGACTCACTCTCTCTGTTTGATATGTAGAGTTGGCCATAGTACAAAGCCTTGTTACTTCTCTCTCGCCTGCTCTCTCTAATGTTTAGTTATTCTTCTGCCTCCTTTAGTAACAATGATACATGTAATAAAAATAGTGTATGTGCTGTATTGGAAGTAATTTGCTGTAATGTACTGGAAGCCCTCCTGCTCTTCCTCAGTTTCCAAGCATCAGTGAAACCGAAGATGCTTCAGTGAACTGTGACTCAGCAGTCTACTCAACTCATTGGTTGAAATATTATTAGTCAGTGAGTCCGCGTCATTCCAGATTATGATGACGGAGAAATCTTTTTGTTTTTAGATGCTTTGAAAAGAATAAAGTTTGGTGTTGAGTGTTGTGTCTCATAGAACAACATTTACACTTTTGATCCATTGTTTTGCCTCAGATTCTCTGTTATCACTTCAATATGATGTGATGCAGGTGGATTCACCTATTAACAAAACTTGAATGGAAACTACCACTTCTTTCAAAATCAGAGCTAGGGGGGTTAATCCATCCGTCCTTGTCTTGTGGATACAATATC
Organism: Trachurus trachurus; assembly: GCF_905171665.1. Taxonomy (NCBI): domain Eukaryota; kingdom Metazoa; phylum Chordata; class Actinopteri; order Carangiformes; family Carangidae; genus Trachurus; species Trachurus trachurus. Next base: position 18,200,563 of record NC_139910.1, on the reverse strand, counting down.
TCTGTAAATACAACCGAAACTCAGTGGTCAAAGGTCAATTACGTTCAAGCTTTAGCTCTAATAGTTCATATTTCATATGAATAACTGTAACTAGCCTGAGTGGAGAAGATAGACAACTAAGGTGATTCCAGTCTTACCTCAACTTTAGCAAATTTGACTCACCTGAACTCAAGTGTCTTCACCTGAGGACATTTATCAGACATCACACAGTCTCCCCCCAAGACACTAAACCTACAGGCTCGAGTTGGAACACGTAACCAGTGCTTTCTGGTGAGATCAGTCACAAACAAGTCTCCTGATAATTGAAACACAAAATGATTTATATGATGTAACATAGACCAGCATTGACACTGCTGCTCAGAATGTGCATTTCTTTGTGTTTAAAGGGGCTTCTGCAATGTTTGCCACCTATACGGACATCATCAGTCATCAGTCTGGCAGCTGATGCAACGAGAGCCGTCGCTCAACATTCAGCCGTTTGCTGCTAACGTCCTCATCTGCATATGTGTGAAACGGGGTGTTGTCTTTTGCTCAGCAGCGTTTTCAAAAAAAAAGAAAAAAAAAGAAATGCGATCCTCTCCGACTGCGCTTAAGTAGAAGTGAGAATATTGTGTTCCTGCATGCCTGCCAGGCTTTAGTATGGGAGGATGTGGGACGAGCCTGACGCACACAGATAAGAGTGAAGTTGGCCGTCCAGGAGCAGCGTCTGAGCGAACAAGACCGGGCAGTTATTTTTTAAGCACCGTATCCTGTCAGAGAGCAGAAGGCAGCAGCGGCTCAGCGACCGAGGAACAATGGGCTGACCTATAAACTCCTAATAGAGCATGTGGGAAGAGCCGAGCATGAATTGTGGTGTTTCTATATTCAGTCAGTGGCAGGGCAGAGTGGACGTGATGGTGGAGAAGGAATAGCTGCAGTAGTAGAATTGTTTTGAAGTCAAACTGATTTGTGAACACTACACAGTATTGTCGATTTTAGATTTAAGCTTTAGCTTTCTTCCCATTGGTTTTTATGTTTGGCTGCTACCCTCAGTTAAATCAGGGCCATTCAACCACAAAACCCTTTCTCATCACAGACTGCTTTTAATTTGTTATGCACAATAACACATGCATGCAGTCATATCAGCTTAATTAAATGACTGCATGCACCTTTTGGACAATTGTCTTTATGGTGAAATAAAAGGAGTCAGGCTTGAGCCAGCAGCTGAGGGTTATTGGAGTTTGTGTCGATGATGATATCAGTAGCTGGACACTTCTGATGCCAAAAAAACATAAAGGTTGACATGGTTTTCAATTTATTGTATGAGCATCTTCTTTCCATACTTAAGCACTTTATTGTGTGACTGTGTGTTGACAGTGGAGCAGCTCTGGCGATACTGCTGCTGAAAGAGTGCAGCTCACTGCTTTGTGTTTGGAGGATAATTCCACAAACACAGCTCTGTGTGCTCTCTCAGCTCCTCGTGCGGTTTGGCCTCAGAGTCCAGGAGCTCAAACGTACGAGCTGAGCCGCATGCATAATGTATGGGTGTTTTGATTCAAAGAGCCAGCAAGTTGCTTCTTGACAGCAGAGCAACGCATGGTCCATCATAAACAATGAGAAAGTAGAGCGAGAGTGAGGAATATCAAAGGAAGACGGTGTGTAATAAGTTTGCGTTAAGTTGTGTTAAGTTTGTGTGTACGCAGGTGTGTGCAAGTCCGTTGCCTCAGAGAGCTGGACTCAGAGTGTACAGTAATGGGTATTCGGACCATGTCGCGAAAGACAAAGCTTGTTGTGTCCTTGAACAATCCTGAAACTTTATTGAAGGCAAAAATTTACATTCTGCAGTTTAGACATTTAGCTGATGCTCCTCTCTACGGTTACTAACGATGAATAATCATTCCATGCCCAAGGACAACCCTCGTAGGTCAACTGGGAGCTCTGGCTGAAGTGGAAGGCAAACTTTCAAACTTTTCAATGAAACAATGTTTTTGTTTTTTGTTTTTTTACCAACACTTTATATATATGGATGAGTTAAATACTCACAGTGTGAGGTGTTACTGTACGTATGTTTGTATATACACTGTTGCCCATATGTTGGAATAATTTTGTTTTCAAACACATTCCTCTTTTTATTCCTATTATAAAGGTTAATTGTGGTTTCATTTTCACAGTGATATGTTTGAAAGAGATTTATCAATAAAGTTTTGAGAAGATATACAATTTATCTATCAAGAATAAACTACATTATCACAATCATTTCATGAGAAGTGGTAAAAAAAAATATATTCCAACTTTATGAGGAACAGTGTATGTAAAATGAGGGTAAACAGAAATATATTTCATTTCATTTAAGGAGTGATGCAGGTTACATGAAAACAGCAACAAATGTATTCTGATTTACAGAAGGAAATTAATATTAATGTCAGGTCACATCAAAACCAACTTTGGGTTTATTTTTAATTTGTTGTTCATTGGACACTTCTGCAAACTCAAAACTTCCTCCTAGTCTAACTGTTGTCTTGAGTTCAATAGAAAGGGAATTTGCACTAAAGGCAAAGGTTTAACCCTCCATCCTCCACAAGATCAAAGATTAAAAGACGATGAAGTTCTGAGAAATTACTTTTGTGTTTTGACAGTCCACTGTCCAACCAGAATATGAGCAGGTAATCCTCAATGCAGTCCACCTGTGCATTGGTCTCCTGTGTGGTTTAGAAATGTGGGGAGAGCCAATGATGGACAGCAGGGACACAGAACAACACACACAGAGACAATGTTGATATTTTGCTGTGTTATCGCTTTCTCTGTTGGTTAGAGTGTAAAAGTTAAGAGCTAGAGGCAAGTAGGGGTAGGGGTCCATAGAGTGCGTTGGCCTCCATTCAGCTGCCTGGCCCTCTGCACCGCAGGAGCAGGAGAGGCAACATGTTCAGGAATGAACCAAATGCACTGGGCTGCTTTCTAAAAATGCCTCTTGGCTTTTTTCAGTGTTTGGTAGCACATTTACACAAATGACACCTCTATCAATATTACATGAAGGTCTGGAGCTGCAGAAAGCTCTGAAATGTGTCTTTGAAAAAACAAAGCCAAAGGATTTTATCTCACTAAATAGTTTAACTCCTACATGTCTTTGTGATGATTCCTGGAAAAAAAAAGTTTAGCACAAAAACTTAAAGGCAACTAAGGTTTGACAGAAGCCAGTGGTTGTTGTTGTCTGCTCTTCTTCCCCTCCTTTTTATGTAAAATTGTTATTTAATTCCTACACGATATTATTGGATCACTTTAAAGGTTGAATATGGAGAATGCTTATTAAAAGCTATATTTTTCAGAGTCAGAGGCTCTGATCATGCAGGTTTCGTTTTCAGCCACGATGTGGAAGCGAGCCTCCACTTTCCCTGTAACAAGTTACAAGTCATTTATCTAACATCAGAATTAGCCTGAAGCTGTTTAATGAAGGTAAAAATGAAACATAATATAAGGCAAATGCCCTCTGTGCTACTCTGATCAGAGTGGTGTCCCTAGCAATGGTATGTTACACTTGGCAATGGTCTGGCTACAACTGCTGGAATTATTTTTCTGTTGTCGCAAGTCTTATCTTGATCAATAGATGGTGGTATTTTGCTCATTCTCCGCATTCAACCTTTAAAGGGGAAGTATGCAAGTCTGGTTGCTTTTCCGCTGTTTTTCTAACCCTCCTCGCGGCCATGTGCATTTGTTTAGGCTACAATGAAAAAACAACATGGAGCGATGGATAACGTTACATAACATACGATGTTACGACGTGTATATCTGTGAAGTCTTAACTGTCATAAACAAAAGATTACGGATTACGGAGCGCGTTTGTGCCGCGGTGCGCAGAGACGAGAGCTGGGACACCGGGGCAGTGGCCAGGTACAACACTGATGTTGTAAGGTTGGTTTTCAGCCAAGGTAAAAATGTAGCATAGCCGCGGGAAAAATCCTGCCGAGTTTCTCTTTAAGTAGCTGCAGTCATTTGTTCCCAGTTGCTTTCGAGTGATCCTCAGTGTGTGGTACTTTGGTCATATCTACTGTATTTTTTAAAGGGACTTTGGGAGCTAGAGTACAAAAATGAATTAAAAATTTAAAGAGTACAACATTTAACAGGCTGGTTCTAGTATTTTTAGACATTCTGTCAACAGTCCAACCTAAGAGTAGCTACAGGAGTCACTGCTACACAGACACAACAAGCAAGCTGCCTCACTGTCTGTCTTATCATTTTAACATGGGAGTCTATAAGGATTGACTCACTGTTGGAGTCTAGTGGTCACTGGAGGAACTGCAGTATTTTGGTGCTTACTGCTTTTTTAAACAGGATATGTTTGTCCATTATTGCCATTTGGATGATCATACTGAAGACAAATAAATTTATAGTAAAAATAAAATAAAATGTATGGGCTCAGTCACCTTTTCGTATCTTTTTCTTGTTTCTTTCATGCTTTCATGGCCACAATGTAAGAGAGTGTTGAAGTCACTCTGAGTGACTGTCAGCAGAATCTCATAAATGTAAAATGCCACTTCTAAGCATCCTCCGTCAGTTTCTAAGAACTTCTTCCCACAGTCATGCTCCACTGACAACAGGGTTGTGTCTTTGTGCTCTGAAAGCAAAGCGTCCCCATAGTCCTGCTGTCACACCAAAGACACTATTCAGGGCACTAAGCAAGAAGGTTAATTAGCCAGACAATAGAAAAGCAATTTCATCATGTCATTTCTGTTTCCAACTGAAACTATTAATCTTTTAAACAGAGCCTCCTGGTAGCAGACTTTAGACCTGCCTAATGGAGTCAAAGAGAGAGAGGCAGTCAGGAAGCAGAGTGTGCAGACACTGAGCCACAGCTGAACTAGCTGTGGGGGTTATTACTGTAACAAGAAAGTGGCAGGGCTGTGGAGTGACTGCCAGGGCGGTTTGCCTCTATTCTTTCTGTTAGTTAGCTGAATAAGCTGATCTTTACCCTGAGTGGGTCTTATGAAAACCCTTCCCTGTCACTTTTGATAAATGAGATCGGTGTAACTAGAAAAATACACAGAGCACTGGACAACTTGAAATGGTACTGCAGCAGAAAGTGACATTTTCCAAGGTATTATGTCCCAGAAACAGTCGGGGCTTGGTTGTGTGTGTGTGTGTGTGTGTGTGTGTGTGTGTGTGTGTGTGTGTGTGTGTGTGTGTGTGTGTGTGTGTGTGTGTGTGTGTGTGTGTGTGTGTGTGTGTGTGTGTGTGTGTGTGTGTGTGTGTGTAGACCTAAATCCAGTTCAGCCCGAAGCAGAAGTTGCTCACATCACACCCACATGTCTGAGATTAAAACAGCTGCAAGAATTACCCTGATAAATAGGTTAGTCAAAGACATGAGTAACTACTGGAAACAGAGGGACATACTGTAAGTGTAACAGGGGCAGGCAGCCTAGTTTAAAGTTACCCTGGGACATGAAACGCACAGTAATGTCTATGTATTGTATGCCACAGTTTTCTCGATTGAAACGTAAGAGAGTTAGTGGAAATGAGCTAAATGACCTGGGTGTTGCCTCGTGCAGTGATTGTTTACAGAGGTTGATGTAGCTAGTGTAACACTGCCCCCTTGTGACCTGGCTCACTATTATTGGCTGTCCATGTTTTCCTTCCTATTACATTTCTATTACATTTATGCTGTTCTGCTCTTGCATGGTGCAGCAGCGGTGGTTCACTTGTTACCAGGGTAAATCACCATGCTGAACTCATAACCTGCTCTGGATCAGATTAAATGCAGAGAGTCTGATTCTGCTGGAGCCCACCTGGCAAAGAGAGGAACCAAAACACCAGTCAGATCACTGGAAAAAGATTTGGACAGGGACGAAAAGACTTAACAATAAAGGTATCAATCAGGAGATATTGCTCAATTGCTGATACTGAATAAATTTATAAAAGCTATTAAACTACATTTGAATTGACCAAATATTGTTTAATCTGGCTGTGATGATGCTTTTACCTTCCTCTTCAACACAGCAGATTAAAATAACACGAGGAGACTCTGAGACTGGAGCAGGGCTCAGGGTCTTATGTCTCATTTTTAAGGCTTAGTTTCTGAATATAGGCTGTGTGCATTTCTCTCTGGACTGAGACTCTGTCTTATTAATACAGAAACTATACCTGCTTCATAATAACACTATACGCATGGACATCTATCTTTATACAACATGTACATTTAAGTTATTTTCAGTATATTGCATACAGTACTAGGGCAGTACGATGTCCAAAATAAATGACATTGTGATTATATGGGTAGATGTGAGATTTCGGTGTGTGATAGCGATTTCAGTCTGAATGGTCATTTTTGCTTTTAATTTTTTTTAAATATTCAATTTTTTATTTTATTTTTTTTGGTCAGGGCATTTCTGCAATTTGGATACAGCACTAGGCCATAGTGTGATTTTGACTACATTACGATTCATTGTGCAGCATTAGTGGTACATACATACTTGTGGTGAAAATGAACCACCACTATACAGGTATGAGCAGAGCACACACAAAAAAACAACAACATGAATTTAAAGGGGAACTAAATCCAGTCACTTGTTCGCTGTTTTGCTATTTGTTTAGATCATGGATTATGGGATGTGTTTGTGTTGCGGTGTCGCCAAGACAAAATCTGGGACACTGGACACCAGAGGCTCTGATCTTGCAAGGTTGGTTTTCGGCCAAGAGATGCTCAGTGGAAGGCAGAGAGCCTCCATTCTCCCTATAACAAGTCATTTATCCATCACAATTACTCCAAAGCTGTTTACTTGAGGAAAAAAAATCTTGCATAGTTCCTCTTTAAAATATATATATATATTGGAGGAGGAAGCAAATAAAATGTTCCAGTAACAACCCAGCAGGTTAAATACTATGCAAGAGGCATTGCCAGATAGTAATAAATCTGGCTAGTATAGTTAGCTACCAGTTGGCTGGACTGCAACATTAGGGCCAGCATATTCACTCTCCCTGAGTAATGATTTATCCATCTAAATTCACAGCTCAGTTGCTCTGCATGTATTCTCATATAGAAATATGTTAAAGAAGCCCAGAAGACTTGTCATTCTCTCCCGTACCTACATAAACTACAGCCCCTTTTCATAGGTCACTCCTTCCCAGGATAACACTTAAACTGTCTCTGTTAAGCCCTGCACTCTGCGTTCATCCACTAAAGTGCAAACTCAATTGAACATCTTGCAGATTCAGCAGCCCTCTGAAGACGACAGGCAGATTTCTGCCCAAAAGCTACTTAGGACTGTTCACAAAAGTCAGTAGCAGCAGAATGCTAATAGGAGCTAGTCTGCTATGTCTCAGAGATTAGATTGAATATCAGAGCCGTGATCCTGCTTCTTCAGCTGCTTCCTGCAGAAAAGCGTTTCAGCACACAGAATTACACGCAAATCTCTATCTGTGAATGTGATAAGTCTGATTGTCACATCTAAGCTCAATTCTCCTCAGCCCCAAATCCACATTGCTACAGAATATATCAAGAACACATACTATAAAAGTGTCATATAACCTGTTTAACTTGTATGGTGTTTCACTAGACTTTTATTAGATAGCAGACATTTAGTGCTGGATTTAGGGTCTAAAGACTGTTTCAATCAGTGAGGAGCAGTGATCATGTGACACTTCTACTCCTCCATTCAGTGTTAGTGGAAAGGAGTGGTTGTACTTGTTTTGATCAGTAGGGTCACGTAGAGTAAGACAGCGGTTTGGTAAAAAGCCAGACAAACTGTCTATCACTCAATAAGACAGGACCAGGTCTGATTTCTACTGCAGGTGTTAATTGTTTAAGGTTGATAATCTCACTAAAAGATGTGTTCCCTACCCCAGAAAGATCCTAGTTGATAAAAATGTATAACAGATTAATCAATATCTTTATTCACACTTTATATGAAGACACTATTTAAGCACCACTCAGAGATAAGATGTAATCACTAAGCACGTCACAATAATGCTTACAGGAAGGAAAGATGCTCCCACTCACAACTACAGGGAGTTCAGAGTCATCAATCAGCCTAATGTTTATTTTTTTTTAAATTGTTGTGAGGTAAGCAAGCATTTTTTTTTCATGAGTTATATTCTCCTGACTTCTTGTCCCAATTAAAGGGATGGTTCAGGTTTGACACAGGAGCACACTGTATTACGCTGCTGCAGCAGGTCAGCTGCACTTGGGCATAGGAAAATGTCTTGGTTGAAAAGCTGTAGAGCCAAAGGAAAGTGGTGCTTCACATGCATAATAACCACTATGAAGCAAACATTTAAACAGATAATGTGTTGATTGGTGGGAGTTTTTAAAAGCCCCATGCACAGCAATACACTTCTGCATAACACTGCCAGTGCTGATTATCAGGGGTTTACTGATTAGACTCTAGTGCAGGTAATATATAGGCTATATATGACTACTTCACACAACTCCACATTAAACAATCAACTAAATAACTCTCTCTTTGATCTGAACAGACTTAATTTGAATCCTTGGTTTGTTGACTACATGGTTGGGAAATGTCCAGGTCAGTGTGTTCAGCACATGAGGTTATGTCATGGCTGACAAGGAGGAGTGGGATGTTGTCACCCTCAAGGTAATGAAACAAAATAAAATAAAATCCAACAACAGTGCGTTTCAATATTTTGTTTCAAAATAGAGAAAATATGCAGCTAATTTTATCCCTTTGCACAACAGACACAAAAGTAACTACTTGTTAAAATGCTACAAAATAAAGTAATTGTATATATTCTGATATTAGAATAGAATATTATCTCTATATCACTGTTCTTCCATATAGAGTATATTATTAAACAAATCAATGCATATCTTCAGAAGATTATTGAGACAGAATACAAATGGGTAATCTGTTAAATTGAATGTTTTTTTCATTTTTTGTATTAATTATTGCAGTTATCTCCGGTCTCCTGCACTGAAGCAGACATTGGAGCCAGTGTGTTGTGTGTTGGCGTCCAGTGATAACATGTCCAACAGCCAGTGCACTGGTTTCCAGTTAACTGTGGTAAACTGATGCTCTCCCCATTTTTATCCAGATGATTTGAATGACTGCTGCAGTGAAGGGGGTTCTGTTCTGCGACTTTTCTTTTCTTCCCTTTACCATTTAAACTCAGGTGCTGTATGTGCAGACTCTAAACCCACAGGAGCTCATGGTGAAATTAAATTTCAGCTTGCACAACACTGTGAGTGAAAGAGCTGTGAATGTTCCGAAGATTCAATATTGACTTCAATCTTTCACAAAGCTTTGGGAGTTTTATTGAAATTGTAGATATCATGACAACAGTGAGACACACATTTCCAGGTCTATCTACAGTGGGCCTGCCTGTGTAGAGATGAGTGCTGCTGTGAGACCGCGCTCTGCAGCCAGTGGATCGGTTGCAGTCTGGTGGTCCTGGGGGGTCACCACAGGGGCATCTGTCAAGAGCTCTGATGAGTGTTCACATCAAGGCCCTCCACTGATTACTGTTGTCCTGGCTGTGCTCAACATATGAGTGAGCCCCTGCACAGCTGCCACGCTTCACTTGTCAGGAGAGATTTGGTTGCACCAACTCTCTGACCTCCACATTCTGCTATTCTATTCTTCACACACTGACCTTGACTTTGACCAAATGATTGAGTCAGCCCTCAACTCACTGGTCTCATTCATCAAAAGTTAGTAAATCTTTGCGTAGATTTGCACATAAAAGCCCACGCTACTAAAAACCTACTCCGGATTCATGAAAGCTGCGGAAAACCCAGATTTGATCGTAAGCACATTTGTACGATCATGAATGCCAACCCATTGTAAATTGAAAGTGCGCTCCTGGTGATCAGTAATTAGCATAGACCCCTGCCCATGAAGGAGGCCATGACCACCATACAGTATAAGGAGGCGCCCTGGCGGAAACAAGAAAAGAAGGAGAGATTGAAAATCAAAGTTATTATGGGTGAAATGGAGATAAGAAAAATATTAAGTTTTCTTCTGATATTAGTGGTGTGACCGAGAAGGGTAAATCTAAGATCTGGTAAGAGGTAACAGATACTGTGGATGAAGTGTCCTCGGTTGAAAGAACCATTGAAGAGGTAAAGGGACATGTAACATGACATGATACACATATAAAAATACAAAAGCCACAGGAGGAGAAGGCTCTTCACAGTCACAGCTGCCTGCTGCAGAGGAGCGCATCGCTGGCAAACGCATAATTAGATGAAGCCTTGATGCGAATACGTGCGGTGCGTGCGCTAAATGACACCGATGACATTGGACATGTTGGTGTGAAACCTCTGCTTCACTTCCACTTGCGTGCCATAGGGGAACTGTAGGCTATTAATGTAATTATGCCATTGAGTATAGCAGGGATACGGCTCATGGATGGCTGGGATGTACCGGATGTACTGTCAGTAATCTCCTGCTGGAAAGTCTCAGGGGCCGTGGCTAAAAACCCAAGCACGGAGAGCACCTGTAAAGGTGCGGGGCTACTTTGCATGACTTCTTTTTGTTGGCAGTGTAGGTTCCAAAATGTTCATCAACTGCATCAATGCAAGTAAGGGAGACCTTAGGTTTACGTAAATGAATAAAAGATCAAAGAGGAATCTGGAACTTGTTTTTTCAGCACATCAGTTTGACAATCATATTTTAACTCATGTCCTGTTACTAGCCTTTTCTGGAGCTTTAAACAATATCTCATGGTCTTCTACACAAGTAGAAGTTGGTGTTTCAGTTTTGTGGTGATCACACAGAGTTTGATTCCCATTGGTTTTGCAAATTTCTTCCTTTAGAGAACGAAATCCTAACTTAATAGACTATGAAAATAGAACATGATTATTTCCTGGCTGTGGTTCCTTGGCCAAAACACATAGAGCTTTGAATTCAAATTAAACCATTGTTAGCCATTGATCTAATCTTCTCATTATGTATCCCTCCATCATCATCATCACAACCATCAGCACCTTCATCTTGTCAAACAGGTGATGCTTGATATGTTTGGTTGCAGTTGACAGTACTTCAAACCGATTTGGTTCATCAAGGACAATACTTGATAATGCAGTGGTGTGAGAGTCTGGGTGCTTGAACATGTGAGTGTGGGTACAGCCATCTGTTAGAGTATATGTGCTGTATGGAGATGTAAATGTGTGTGGGTGTGAGCCAGCAAGAGAAAGGGGGATAATCTCAGTTCCTTTTGGAAAGCATGCTGTTTTTATTTCATGCTGTTTATCTGCATGTTTGTTGTTATCAGAATAATGATGCTGTATAATGAGACTGCATGAAATGATGTGCAAATTTGCAAAGTGGCATTCTGAATTTATGCAGAATCCTCTGAATTCTAGTTTGATGGCTGATTTATTACACTGAGCATCAGAGATGCTTACTTGTGCAAAGGTGCATCATGTGTTGTTATGCATTAATGAGTAAACACTCATTGTAGTTGACCACTGAGGTCTACTAATTCATGTCATAAAAATAATGCTCATCAGCACCGCCCTGCTGCTCCAGCTCACCGTGTCTCTGAGGGCCGGCTCACTAATGCTGTATTGACTTACTGCACTTTTCCACTCTGTACTGTACCACTAGTGCTATATCTAGTTTAATGGACCTGCATGGGTCACATGACTTCCTGGATATGGCCTGTCCCCTAGGGGCAAATAACTGACAGGTTCATTATGGAACAAACTTCGAAGACCACACACAAGCTCTGTGATCATTGACGTCGGCTGTTTTATATTTGATTACATGTCTGTGTCATGATGTTTATATTCCATGAACACTGTGATTCTTTTTAGTTGTTCATGGCATGATTAGCTAATAGGGCCCTGCGATACTGCCATATGTTTCTATATATTGTGATTTATATTTGTATCTGTGTCTTTCGCAGGTTCCTATGAATGACTCTACCATGGACCGCATCATCTGTTGCCTGCTGGTCCTGGGAGCCACAGTGATGATCACCGATGCATGCCCCAAGTACTGTGTATGCCAGAATCTCTCCGAATCCCTGGGGACGTTGTGTCCCTCCAAAGGCCTTCTGTTTGTGCCTCTGGATATCGACCGCAGCACGGTGGAGCTTCGGCTGGGAGGCAACTACATCCTCCGCATCACGCAGCAGGACTTTGCCAACATGACGGACCTGGTGGACCTGACCCTCTCCAGGAACACCATCGGCTACATTCAGCCCTTCTCCTTCGGTGACTTGGAAACGCTTCGCTCGCTTCATCTGGACAACAACCGTTTATTGGAGCTCGGTCCTGATGACCTTCGAGGTTTGATCAACCTGCAGCACCTCATAGTTAACAACAACCAGCTGGGGCGCATCCATGACAAGGCTTTTGAGGACCTGGCACCTTCCTTGGAGGATTTGGATCTCTCCTACAACAACCTGATGTCGCTGCCCTGGGACTCGGTGCGCCAGATGATTAATCTGCACCAGCTAAGTCTGGACCACAACCTTCTGGACTTTATTCCAGAGGGCACCTTCGTCGACCTGGAAAGGCTGGCGAGACTGGACCTGACTTCAAACCGTTTGCAGAAGCTGCCCCCCGACCCTATCTTCGCTCGCGCCCAAGACTCAATGATACTGACGACGCCCTACGCTCCCCAGCTGTCCCTAAGTCTGGGCGGGAACCCTCTGCACTGCAACTGCGAGATGCTGTGGCTCCGGAGGCTCGAGAGAGACGACGACCTGGAGACCTGCGCCTCCCCTCCCACCCTAAAGGGTCGTTATTTTTGGAACATAAAGGAGGAGGAGTTTATGTGTCAGCCGCCTCTCATTACCCAGCACACCCACAGGATGCTGGTGCTGGAGGGCCAGACAGCCAGCCTAAGATGCGAAGCAACCGGAGACCCTTCCCCCACAATCCACTGGATCTCGCCTGACGATCGGCTGCTTGGGAACTCGTCCCGAACCGCGGTGTACAGCAACGGAACCCTGAGCATCACCATCACCACGTCCAAGGACTACGGCACCTTCACCTGCATCGCCGCTAATGTGGCAGGGGAGTCTACTGCATCCGTAGAGGTGTCCATCGTCCAGCTTCCCCACCTGAGTAACGGGACTGGACAGCCAGCGCAGCCTAAGTCCCGCCTCTCTGATATCACAGGAACCACCAGGATCAGCAAGGGGGCTCCCAAGAGCCAGCCAGAGAAAGCTGTGTCCGCCTCCGAGGTGACGGCTGTTTCAGCACTTGTTCAGTGGACGGTGAGCAAGTCGGCTCCCACGGTGAAGATGTACCAGCTCCAGTACAACTGCTCGGATGATGAGGTTCTGATCTACAGGTAAACACACACACATATTTAATTAGGAATAAAAATAATAATTCATTCATTCATTTTGATTTATTCCATTCATGGTATACATTCTTCACATGGTTGCACATATTTACATAATTTACACATTATCACATGAATGAAAAGGAGCAGGATGAAGAAATTTTATAATACCTGCCCCTCTCTGTTGTTATAATTACATTGGCTTACTTCAACACCAATATTATACTCTGTTTCAAAATATTAAAGATGATGAAACATAGTAGTGACAAGAAAACAAACAAAATAGCAGCGAACACCACTTGTCTATCTATCTTTTCTTTTTTCCCTTCTTTTTCTCTTTCTCCTTCTTCTTTTTTGTAGACGCTTATTTTTTCTTTTTTAAACATTTTCTGAAACTGAGACATACTTGTACAACTTTTCAATTCCTTGCTTTGTGAATGCCATAATTCTACACCTGCAACAGAAATACACATTTGATCTGATCTGTTGATCTGTTCTTTGCTTTAAACATTATTTTTAAGGTCTGAAGTTCTATTATATTGGCCACTTTCAACAATAATAATAATAACATTGAAGCTTATTGGTTGATAGATGGTTTATTTAAAGCCATACGGACATGGGCATGTAAAGTGACCAGCTCCAACAGAGGAACCAACAGGAAATTATCACCAACCCTGCAGCTGCACTCCTCTCCTCAGAGCTTTTCAGCTTCAGCAGTCTGGTCCCACTGCTGCGGTGCAATCTGTCCTCAAATGCAGCCTCTGAATTGGGACACAGCCAAACGACTTTTAGACTTTTATTACAAATGGGCAGAATAGAGCAAAAAAAAAAATACTATGATGAAGCTGTCACCATGGCAACCCACTCTAGACAATGTTAGAGAGTGGCTGGGGAAAATAGTGACTCATCTAGAAGTTAAAGCATCTGATCATTTTCGTAACAGATATGGCAGTGCTGTTGCGTTGGTCAAGTCTTATTGCTGCTCAAGGATCTTACAAAATAAATACTTTTTTGTTGCCATGGTAACAATAAACAGCGATTAACCAACAAAAAAGGTGGAATCAACATATTTTTATTCCAATTGTTTCAGTCTTAGCTGAATTTCCAGACTCTAATAACTGTTGAGTTCTTCTCATAGACAAACACTTTATACTGAGGGTAAATGGAGCTTAATGGTTGGATGTGGTTAAGCCGACCACTCTGAAATCCTAATTTACCCACAATTAACTGCACCACAGTCCTGATTTAGATCCAGAATTTAATGCTTTGTGCAGTGCAGCGGATGATTTTAAACATAATCTTTCTGGAGTCTGACTGTTGTATCTAAGCCACTGTCGAAATCAAAGCCTTTATGAAACCGACTCGTGGTTGTAAACACAGGCTGGTGTGTTCAGCAGCATGCTGTGTTTACAGAGTCAAACAGCACGACTCCCCAGTGGCATCAGTGTATTGCAGAGTCTACTATTATATTTAACACTGATGTTGTCACGCTCACATCCATCCATCATCCAGTGTCTGCATTGTCCATCAAACAGCAGCAAAGCCAACTCTTTCCCCCTCTTCAGCACCTTTTCGTCATTTGATTCCTCTCTCACTGAGCGCAGTGCTGAGCAGAGCTCGATTAGGCTCAGCCGTCACAACCTGGGGAATTTCTCTGCTCAGGAGGCGAGAGCTCCTGTCAGTCAAGCACTACTTGATGGGGATGAAATTGTATTAGCTGAGGTTTGTATTCTACCAGCACAGCTTCTAAAATGAATGTGAAAGCAACCAGAAAAAAGATCCAGTGACTTAATGCCATTTAAATCTCAAACTTTAAGCAAGATATTTAAAGCTACAGGCTTGGGACTGTGGCCTTGTTGTGATTATTTTATTTCCCTTCATGGGGAAACTTATTTCTTCCTTGTTTTACCTTGATAATTATGTAGGAAGAACGTTTTGTCAGTCCTGTGTGTAATTATACAGCAGAATCCCTGCAAACACTAATGTAATGTAATTAATTCTATTCAGCATTAATCATTTCTGTTGCATAAAACATTTTCATTTTGAAACTCATGAACATTATGAATATAAATATGTTGAAAGATGATAAAATGTAACAAATACTATTCATTTATAAATATTCACAAAGTACCGGTATATGCACCATTGTACACAGCACCACAGCACCTACATAGAAATGGCAGCTGCCGTCAGCTCCTCAGGGCCTCGTTTAGAAATACGTCATACATGCAAATCAGATCTGCAGAGTGTGCAACTTGTCATGAGGTTTAAAAACCACACTGACCTGGAAATGTTCAGAGCTTCACGTTGTGCTTGATGAGAAAAGGGGGCTCAGGTGGTGAAACAGTGAAAGAGATGAAAATGTTCTGCTCCTTCGTTGAGCTCCTTGTCAGATTATAGTGGCTTATGCATAAATTCACAAAGAAACATAGAGTTCCTTTGTGAACAGTCTCCTCACAAATGTGTAATGGCCTTTATACAGGTTTTGTGGCCTCCAACCTGAACCACCATACAGGTCATTTATTTTAACCTGACCCATACGAGTACCTCTGAACAATAATAAATGCTGACTGTACTGTCGGCAGCATAGGCTACATACCTTTAAGTCAAATAAGTGCTTCTTCAAGATTAAAGCAGAAGTAAGCGATCCGGTCGTTCTGGCTAACTTCCTGTCAGCCGATTTAGTTAGCAGTCCCCGCCCTCGTCCCTACGTCACCACATTCACGTGCATCCCTTGGCTGCACACACAGAGAGGACCGCCCCTTCATGCCGTTCTCTCTCCTCATTGGATAAAGGTTGTAGGATACAAGGAAAGTTTTCTCCTCGGCTTACAGCAGAGCAGAGTGACTGACAGACCCGTGTTTCAGACCAAACACTCTATATACGTAAGTGATTGCCGTCGGAAGATATAACTATTTAAGACTTATATTAACACAAACATTCCACTTACTTCTGCTTTAATTGATCTTTGTTGTGGTTACAGCATAAAGGGCCGTTATCACATGGGATTGAACTCTGCTCTCCATGTGTCATATTCCTCCATCCACCACAACCTCCTCCTCACATAGACTTACATCATGTTTTTCCCTTGCTCCTGTCATAATGGCCGCTAGATGTTGTCTAGCAACAAAACATAGTGACCTACTACTAGTCTCAGATATAAAGTGTTGTCTTGGATGGGTTGGGATTACCAGGAGCACTGAAGGTGGATGAGGATCCCTGATTCCTTGGAACAAAAAGATGAAAATATCAAAACTGGTGGACATACAATAAACGATTGTTAAATTTCCCAGGAGGCGTTCGGGTTTAGCTGTTTCTGCCAGTGAGATCACGGAGAGTAAAATGTGACATGCAGGGTGGGGATTTGGATTACAAGCTTAATTGTAGCTGCGTATGATCTGTGGCTGTAACAGTCACAGCAAGGACCTCAAACTGAACCTTGCTGAGCCACAATGATAATATCTGCTCAAGATATGATGAATTTGAACCTCAGCAAGCTTGGAGCTGAACCAACAAATCCGTAATCCTAATGCACAGACTCACTTGATCAATTAATGTGCAAGCAAAAGATGCACAATTTCTCCAGGGATTAAAACTGCTTTCATGCTGCCACGAGAATATGATTTTCTGCCTTAATAAGAACAGCCTCTGTGCTGTGCATTGTTCTGAAAGCAGCCTGAAACGCTTCACAGATTGATTCATGAAAGCTGACTTGAATTCACGAAAGTTGAGCAGAGACAACTCTCTGCAAAAGTTTAGATAAGGATGGAAGTTTGGAAGCAGCCCTGTAGCTGCTGGGATTCAAGGGATCCCGACAACTTAATCTTTTCAGCCGTGTCCCGCTGTTGTGCTCAGGAGGTAAGAGTTGTCAGCTGTTTCCTTTTCAAACACTGGAGCCGGAGGACAATGTTATCACTGCTGCAGTTTCCATGATTGGCACATTGTTACTTGAACTAAAGGTTTTATGTTGGATGGGTGATTATAAAGGCCTGAGGGCCCGGAGAACTTATTCAAAACCAGAACAGTCTTCAAGAATGTGCTGTTGTCTGCCTCAAAAAGAAATTAAATTCCTGAAGAGTTGAACGACTAATGTCTGTGAGAGTGGTATGATCAGAAGCCAAATATGTGCTCAACTAGAGGTTAGTTATCAACTACTTGAATAGATGACTAAAATCCTCTATCTGGTTAAACTGAAAAGCACCAAGGTGTAAAAAAGTGCTTGTGGCTAAAAGTCGATGTTGAGTTTCTGTCAGTCAAACACAACTGACATGTGACTAATGACATATACTGTTTCTCTGGCCTGAGAACTGATGGAAAATAGGATAGAAATTAACTGATGATTTGAAAGGGGTTGATAAAGGGTTTAATACTGTAGGGATAACTTACTCATTATAACCTAAACATTCATGTTTACCTTTATCGTTCACTAGTTAAAATTGATTAAATTTGAGTTCTCTTGGAAACATGACAGCCCTCTGTTTGACTGTCAGTTTGCGAGACAAGACAATGAAATGCATATATGTAGAATACTGTATAATAATATCATCAATTTTGTGTCTCCAATAAAAAAAAGAATAAGCCTGAAATGAATGTGGTCATAAGGCTGTAGGAGCACAAACTTAAACATGCATAGAGAGAGAAATGTGCACCGTGTACTGCCGTCCTTTCTAACACCACTATAAATGTTTCATCTCTCATCATCTCTTATGCACAGTGAAAATACCGTCTGTTTAATAAACCATGCATCACTGTGAAAGAGCCAGTTTTATTTGTTGATACAATGTTATGTATTCATGTCTAAAAATGGGCTCCAGTGTGTACATACAGATTCACAAGGGCGATGGGCTCAGAGTATCGCTCTCAGCCTGTGCAGTTACCTTCAGCGCTATAAACTGGGACACACTTGTGCTAAACTCTTAACACACTCTTAATTTCTATGATGAAATACATCATTGCAGCTTGCAAACCAAAAGTGACTCTAACATAAAGAAGTTTATTAACAATCAGATGATGTAGATGAGTTAAAAGAAAAATGAAAATGCTTCAGAAAACCCTGAGCTCAGCCTTGAACAAACCTTTGATCTAATGTGAGGGTTGTTTTCATAAAGAATCTACACAATCTTGGGTTCTAAGTGGTCAAGTGGTTAGGGAGCACGTACCATGTTGGCATATGCCTGAAGCGCTGATTGCCATTTCAACTCCCCGAACAAGACGTCTGTCTGTCTCTCTACACTTTCCTATCAAATAAAGGCAGAAAATGCCAAAACATATCTTTGGAAAAAAGAATTAACACAATCTTAACCAGACTATATAATATCCACCTAGCACCTATTGGAGTGACTTTTATTTGTATAGCATATGTCTAAAATATAAGCACAAATACATAAACATACATATTTGTATAGGGTAGACACATTATTACACATACTATATATGCATGTACGTTTGTAGAAATTCAATATACAGTATACATATATATTCTATATGCATGTCAGGTGCAGTGTATGTATCGTAAAACTTAGGATAGGACATAATTGACAGGCAACCAGTGAAATGTAGTGCTTGAATTAAAATCACAGTTTTCTCTGGTTTGAGAAGTCATTAAAACACAAGTCAAAAACACATGGAACAAGGGTGTAGGTGGAAAAGTTAGAGATCATAACATACACTGCAGTGCAGTTAAATGGCACAGATGCTTAATTGCAAGCAGGAGATATTCAATGCTACACACACAAACACAGAAAAGTGTGTGAGCTGCAGTAGAGCTGCAGAGTCAGGCAGTGAAGAACAAGCAGTCAGAGGCCACAGGATTTCTCCTTGCAGCACCTCAGTGTTTAGGCTGGAGCAATAGGCCAGGAGACTATTTGGCATGACCTCGACCGTATTCTGCTCAGAGAAAAAGCCTTAAGAAATCAATAAAGATAATGAATAATTTTTCAGAGATTGTTTGCAGCTGCAGCAAAAGAATCCTGAGCCATGAAATACTGTAATGTCTGTGGACAGGAAGGATGCAGCCCGCAGTAATGATTTATTTGTTTTGTCAGCTCTGTCTTTGAACTGGGAAAATATGTAGATTATTGAAACTGTAACTGACAAATCTCTCGCAGAGCTTTAAGAACCCTCAGCCGAAGGCCCATCTCCTCCTCCGTCTGCGCTCCCACTCCTTTCCCTCTCCGGTTCACACACTGATTAATGTTATGGCCTCACGCCATCATGGAGAACTAAGCAGACCACTTGACAAATTGCCTTTCGCAGCCTGAAGAGGCGGCGAAAAAACTTTTATCTCCCTGTGATAAGCATGGTCATGGGTTCTCTGGAGTTGGGCTTCTGTTCCTATAAATGAAAATGAATTAGCCACTCCATACAGACAACCTGAAAACAATTAGCACCAGATACATGAACAAGCAGGGGTATAGATTAAACATCACTCAAACGATTTGTTCCTGATCCCAGGCAGCCAATTATAACACTGTAATCAAGAGTGGCACAAGTTGTTTTCCATTTTGTTGGAAAACAGCTCCATTTGTTTGAGCTCTGGCAGCTAATGAAGACAAACACTGAGATGATGATGTTTTTGACCCTGGACTAATTTATGATCTCTGTGGTCAGTGATTTTGTCCTGACAACATATTGCACCCCACTGTAATGAATGTCTCCTCCACCACCCCTGTTGCCACATCTTTTAGGTTTTGTCAGGTGTAGGTACAGGCTTGGTGAACGATTATGGTGTGAGTAAAAAACAACTACTGTGTCAAGTTAATCCATTGAAGTGGAGTGTTGTCATACCTTTGCTGAACCTTCCTGCTCCAATATCTCTGTGAGGTCTCCTGGTTGGACTGCAACAGTGAGACCAGCCCTGTAATCACAAACTCATTTTAGTTCAGGGGCCACAAACCCAAAAGAACTTTTAATTTTTCCCTTTGTTTTAGTGCATTATTAAGATGTTTACAGTAAATGGACTATCTTTTTACAAAACATATTATGAACAACCTGAAATTTCTTGTCTCTCTCTTCTGTCTTCTAAGTAATTTTCACACTTGGCCTGAGGGCCGGATTAGACCCTCTGCTGGGCCGGTTTTGGCCCGCGGGCTGCACGTTTGACACCCTAAAGAACTAAAGATTCAACACCCTGCTTTGCTTCGTGGCTGCTGATGGTGTCTTCGGAAGGAAATATATGAGTAGCATCATTTAAACAGCAGGTGGAAGAGTAACTGTGAATGTACAACCCTCACCCCCCTCCTGCTGGCCGCCGAGCAGCTTGCCTTGGGCTGTGGGAGGCTCATTGTCTTTCTCTGGGGCTGTTTGACATCTTTACACACACACACAAACACAAACATCCTTGTAATGCTAACTTTGTGAGGACACACATTGACATAATGTATTCCCTAGCCCCTTACCCTAATCTTAACCATTCAAAACAAATGCCTAACCTTAACCATTACTCTTAACCTAATTTAAACCTAATCATAACCTAAAGTCTTAACCCTCAACCGCCCTAGGAAAAAGTGAGGACCGGCCAAAATGTCCCAAAAATGTTCTCACTCTTTTGGTTAAAAACTTTTGCCAGTCCTCACAATGTAGTAAGTACAAGAACACACACACACACACACACACACACAGACACAGACACAGCATTACAGCTGAGCTTAACAGCCCAGCACCTGACACTCCCTTGTGTTGTTGTTGCCACCACAAGGACACGTGCCAGGTCCCACTAGTCCGAACCTATCTTGGATGGCGCTTCACTTCCCAGTCTTTTGTGCCTTTCTTGGGTTTTCTACTTATTTATTTATCACTGCTCCAGAGCTCCTATATCAAATGGACCCTCTGTTCACTGTAGCAGGACAGATGGCTCTGAGAGATAAAGCCAATTACTGTTGGCTGTCTGTTAAAGCAGTCGCCACAGAGAGGTAGCGGTACAGAGAAAACTCCAGGGAATGCAAATGGAACTCCTGGCTCTCCTTTAATGAAATGAAATCATGGCGAATAGAGCTCGCATTACCATTGACAGCAGCTCATTAAATCTGCAACTGAAACTACAAGTGTACTGTGTTTAATACTGATGTCTTAATCACTTATAGCATGTATTGTTCCATCCTGTAGTTTTTACAGCTGCCTCTTAAAAGATACCAGGCTGTTACAGAGGAAGCCACCTCTGTCTTAGTTAATCTGTAGTAGGTATTAATTGTTTTCCCTCTCTGTGTTCAGGATGATCCCGGCCTCCAGCAAAGCCTTCCTGGTGACCAATCTGGTGTCCGGGACTCGCTACGACCTGTGCGTGCTAGCGGCCTGGGATGACAGCGCCACCACGCTGACGGCCACCAACGTAGTGGGCTGCACACATTTCTTCACGCAGGACGACTACCCTCAGTGTCAGTCTATGCCCAGCCAGCTGCTGGGAGGCACCATGATCCTGGTGGTGGGAGGAATCATCGTGGCCACGCTGCTCGTGTTCATCGTCATCCTCATGGTGCGCTACAAAGCCGGAGACGCTGAGCCGCCAGTGGGGAAGCTGACCAGCGTCAACGAAACGCACTCTCAGACCAACGGGGGTCGACTCGGGCAAAACGGACTTCTGCTGTCCCAGTCGCAGCTGCCTCCTCCTCAAACCGAGCCCAAGTTCAAGGCCAAAGTGACTCTGCAGGACGAGGTGGTGGAGTTCAAGTGTGGCTCCCTCCAGAGCAGCCTCACCTCCTCCTCATCGTCCTCAGGCTCCATGCCCGGGGCCTCGTACAGCCCCAACAGCACGCTCGCCAGCATTTGGAGGTCAGCTCCCTCCAAGCCGCGGACCAACCTGGACCACCTCCTGGGGGCCTTCACCTCGCTCGAGCTGCGGGGGGCACAGGGCCGCGACCCGGGAGCCTCCGGCAGCAGCACGTTGAAGGCGACGACGAAGCCGCACACCGACCGGGAGCCGCTCCTGGGCCGGACGCTGGACTCCAGCCTCAGCCGGCTCCTCATGCTACCTCTGGACCCCAAGCTGAAAAGAAGCCAGTCCTTCGACATGGGAGACACGACGGGCGCCGGCGCCACTCAGCCGTGTAACAAACCATGCAGGATCAGCAGCATCTGGACTAAGAGGAGCATGTCTGTGAACGGCATGCTCCTGCAGTGTGAGGAGGAGGGGGACACAGGGGGGAGCAAGGGGACAATAGACAGCGCTGACTGGGTGATGGAGAGTACTGTCTAGAACGACGGAAGGTCTCAAATTATCAAACACTGCCCAACCAGGCGACCAACAGCCATGCCAAGACAGACCTCCTGGTCTACGAGCCTTTGTCCTGCATGAAGCACACTTAATTACCTCTCCACTGCTCAGACCCTGGGACACAGGACGAGGGGTTTCCACAGTCAGAGCCAAATACACACATTTTGGAACAAGCCCTTTGGATTGTTTTGCCTCACACTTTGTACAGGGGACAAACTCAAATGATCACCCAAGAGTTACTGACAGGAAACGAGTGTGCTCTCATGCTCATGGACTCCTTATAGTGCATAAATTTAAAGTATGTAATAATATTAAAGTTTTATATTTTTATTTTGCTGGTCAAACACAAATGATCCATTACTGGTCTCTGCAGGAAACCAGCGGTTCCACTGTAAAATCTTCCTCTGTACATTGATCGTACAAACTGATGCAGTTGAAATTCTCCCGACTGAATGGTGCAGTATGTGTAGATGTAAAGCTTTGATGCATTAAGATTTAAGGAAAAAAAATTACGCACAGAGTTTTTGTGTGAGTATATTTACTTTCTATACAAAGTATATATTTGAGGGGGGTCACTCAATAATTCTGAATGCTAATCATATCAGATTTTATGTAAATGTATAGATTATAAAAAAAAATATATTAAAAAAAACCCATCATCTCCTAAACTATGGCTGTACTGTGTGTGAAGACTCAGTTTATAGTTTAAAAGATGCCAAATTGCTGAAGAGGAACGTGGCCAGACATTGAAGCCTCTGTAGTTTGTGTACATTAGATTAGTCCAAGTTTTTATCGTTCTAACTTTGAAAGTTATTTATTTTAAAGACAAACTCCCTGTTTTGCATCCAAATTGAACATTTGACAGAATCAGGATGTGTGTTTTCAGAGGATCATTCTGGATTATTACACTCTGACTTTTGCTGTCAGTCTGTGTCATTGATAATGAACCTGCGCTCACCAACAAGAACAGGCAGAGTATCTGAGACAACCCAGATCCTCTGTCAACCTTCAGTCCACCCACTGCTACATCTAGGTGGAGTAGCTGCTATCGGGCAGATTAAGAAAAAACCAAGACATTGTACTTGGCTCAATGTACCCATTCTGAACCAAAGTAGGTCAGTGTGTGCAGTATCCAGCCCATCATCAGCCCCTCTCAGCCTGCTGCAGGACATGGAAACTGAGAGGTTTGCCCATGTTTTTTTTTTAACCTGGCATTGAAGCCACAATAACAGTATTACCCCAACCCCTGTCATTATACAAATCCCCCAACCTGAACAACCACAAAGGTCATTTATTGTCTTTTGGATTAGTCACTACAGTGGCAGCGTACTGGAGCTCTGTTTTCATGGTCACTGTGATAACAGTCGTGGCATGGTTTAGAAAAGGATCTTAATTTGGGTTATGATAAGTACGAGATGATTAAAATAAGTACTTTAGTTGGTCATGGTTACAACACAAACAAGCTATTTTTACATGGTAATCAAACACCACTCTCCTGTGTCATATTCATCCAACCACCACAGCCTTTAAGTTTTCTGGAGACACAAGTTGTATAAAACCAGAATTTCCCTTTCAACACTTGATGTATTCATTTTTTGGGGGGAGTAGCTCAACTTTATAATTCAGTCTGTTAAAATATACAGGACAGTTTAATGAGTCCACAAAGTTTTAAGTTGTTTCTCTCAACAAGAACCCATCCTAGAGTTTGTTTTGAGTTTGTGCTTTGACTCATATTCTACAATGACTGTTGTCAAAGACACTTTACTGGGAACTAAAATCCTCCACCTTCTCCTCATGCACTGGTCAATGTTCATAGATATGGATTTAATATTTGTTTAATAAGTAAAACTAATAATGAAAATATTTCATGAAAGTTCTTTGTCCAGAGTTTAAATATGAACCTTTTTATTGTCAGGTGTTGCATGGTTCTGCTGAACTGACCCATGACACAGTTTAGTCCAGTGTATACACTCATGTTGTCATTTCTCATGTGTTATCTGAATGACTTTTTTGTGATATTTCTGATATGACTGCGTGTGTACAGTGTCTCTGTATATTGGATTTTTTTTGTACCATACTCCAGCTGGAACATGTTTCACTTCACAGTAGCAGCAGCCACAGCTTCACTCTGCTGTTGCGGTGCAGCTGTGCACATTTCTCACCTGGAGCTGTAAAAGATAATTGTGTGGTCAAATTTGTTGTTTTTGCTACTAAGATGAAACTAAAAAAAAAAAACTCCTGAGACAGCTGTGTCCTCCGAGTTTTTCTTGTTGAACTGCAGGAGCTGGTCTGCATGGGGACAGTGGTGATTAGACTGATATGAGAGGAACCGAGAGAATTGGGATTGAATCAAAAGATGATGGTAATTTGATCAATTTATAGTTGACTGGATAAAATTTAGATTTGCATTTAACAGCTGGGTTATTTTTGGCCATATTTGGGTCATACCACTGTAAGGTACAAAGCCAGTAGAGGGTCAACATAAAACCAAGTACTAGACATGGTGTAAATTCAAGATGCAGGCTAGAATAACCCCCATGTGGTTGTCTGTCTCTTTCACTCAGTTTAGTGTCAGGGGAGGGGGCTGCCTTGAGGAGGTCTCAAGATGATTAGTGACTATCTATGGTGCCTGCATACCTCCCAATGCAATAATGGTGGAATCCAATCCAATCCGACTTTATTTGTTGAGCACCTTAAAAGCATCCACGGTGAGCCAAAGTGCTGTACAGAATAATAAATAAAGAACATCA
The DNA here is from genome assembly GCF_905171665.1 of Trachurus trachurus. Classification (NCBI taxonomy): domain Eukaryota; kingdom Metazoa; phylum Chordata; class Actinopteri; order Carangiformes; family Carangidae; genus Trachurus; species Trachurus trachurus. The sequence goes on along the minus strand of NC_139910.1, from coordinate 18,175,379 downwards.
GAAATAAAAGACATGATAGCTCATAGAAGGCATTAAATTACATTCCAACTACAAATAAAATGAATTAAAACACGAGTTAAAATAATAGCCCTAAAATAAAATCACATAAAGTCAGTGTCTTACTGTACTAGGGGTCAAAAGCCAAGGAGAAGAGGTGGGTTTTAAGAAGAGATGGAAATTCACATCACTAAGCAACATTCAACTCTAACCATGACTACTTTATTTCTAACCAAGGTCACTCTGGAAATTGCTACAATGTGTCTCATGAAATGACCCAAAAGAACTTTGTATTTGCCTCAGATGACAATTCAATAGATGAGGAGTTTGTATAATGGATAGAATCATGGAGTCCGGTTTATGACTTTATAACTTTCTGGCATATAGTATTAGCAGCACCAACGCCTGGAGGTGTGTGCATCACAAAATGAACTTAGGACTGTGAGTCTTGTGGTGTTAATCACACCCTGCTGTAAAAAAGTACAGGACAGAATGAACCCTGGTGGTTATGGCACAAAGATGTAGCTCCTCCAAACTGTTACTACATGTTAGAGATGTCGCAGCCCATGGTCAGTCTGCTTGGTCATCTTGTCTTTTCTCTGATATCCATGGCGACAACACAACAGTGCTGAAGAAAGAGTCATTATCGTCTGTGGATGTTCTGCTCACGGCCGTGATCCCTGTTCTCTGTCATGGTACAGAGAACAGAGGGAACAGTGACTCATTAAGTGATGAAAAAAAAGGAAAGGGTAAGATACAAGGATGATTCTGGATACATATACCAGATCAGATACTGTATTTAAATACTTGATATACTTTTTATACAACAATAAACAGGAAAAATTAACAACTCCCACAAGTGTGTGCAGTGACATATGCAGGTAGACATGGAAGAGTGAGAGAGAGAGAACAGAAATATAGTACATCAAATGATTTAGTTTGTTTGCTAATACAAGGTCAGGTAAACGGCTAAAATTCTTTAACATATAAGTGGTCATGCTCAAACATGGATTGTCGTCCATCATCCTACTGAAATGCTGTCCAGTGGTAGTGAAAAACTGCCTCCAGTTTTGCAAGAATCCTAGTATTAATCCAAACAATGAATTTATGACAGAACTGCAACTACAATGACTAATGTATTATGATTTATACTTGTTTACTGGCTACAGATGGTGGTGCAGTGGTTAGCACTGTCACCTGAGCACCACCCAGTGAACGAAAATATCCAGTCAACATGCACATGTTTTATGTTGACATTTTGTTTCGATTGTTTCTCTAATCACCGTTGCTTTAATCAAATTCAAATAGATCTGTCCTCAACAGTTTCGTTTTTATAGCAATGTTTTTGACACATGAGCAGCTGAGTCCTGTTAGCCACTTACCCTCCATTCAAATAAATGGTGTTTATGTCTTAAATTGCAGCTTTGGCCCTGAGGCTGTTGTTCACAGGCTGTTCGCCCACTCCTCCCACTCAGGTTTGTTTTTGAACACCTGTCAATCATCTTGATGGGCTGTCACCTTGTCTCAGAATGGGGCACCTGGCCTCTGTATAACTGCAGAGAAAAACAACCAATCTGCAATTGAAAATAGATCCAATTGGAGGTTTGTGACGAACACATGAGCATTACAGATTCATGAAATATCTAAATTATTTGCTTGTTATTTCAGTGTTCCAAGAAGCTGGTGAATGATGGGTATATGTTATTGCATTGACATGGTGATTTATACTTACCCAGTTTGTAGCATTTATAGAATTGAACAGTAAGTTAAGATATGAATCACATTATATGTTCTGCTGTGTGTTTTGGTTCCCATGACAATACTGGTTCTTTTTATATTTTTGGGGAAGTAGATTCTGCTATGTCTTACCTGGTCCCTCTCGTTCCAGTGCAGCTCAATAAAAACACATGCATATTTCTACTGGAGCGTCACAGCCATGAAAATATTTTGACTTAGTTCCATATGCATACAGCTTCATACAAATGTATGATACTGTCAGGCAGTGTGAAGTGTAATGCTTGTACATGGGGCTACTTATAGGGAAAGGAAAAGGAAGGTGAGTGAAGATAAAGTCAGACAGACCAGACACACTGATCCTCTCAGGAGCTCCACCTCAGGGTAAAACTGAAGGTTTTTACACAGGTCACCGAAACTCTCCTCTACCAACCACTGTGAATATTTTAACTGAACAGCATCTTAAAAAGTTCACAATCAAAAAAAGCTAATTGCCATCGTGCTGGACAAAAGGCCACGTGATGACCAAAAGTTGAGAAAGGCTAGAAGTCAGCAAGTCAAAGAACTCATTAGGCATTATCCTCTGCAGACCCTCAATATCCAAATTCTCCAAATCCATTGGGAAAGACACTCTTGCCCTCCGAGGGCAAGCTGAAAGTAAGCACAGCCACACTGAAGTGCAGTCGGTGAAGTTAGAGTCAAAGATGAAGCCAGAGGTCAGTCTGTAAACTGTGATGGATTTTTAAAACAGATGCTTGAGTTTCAACATGAATTTCACAATTATGTCCAAAAATACAGAAATAAGATTTAATCATCTGGTTTTATCATTTAATAATGATCAGTTTAATCCGAAGCAGTCTAAGAGGTTTAAAAACAATGGGACTTGATTTAAGGGACGCTTGAAAGGAGGGGCCACTCCAGGTCACCCTGGCTCTCTTGATTGCAGTGCTGGTAGGGGCGGGGCCCTCCTGTCTGCAGTGCTAAAATTATAGCTAGCCAGTGAGTTATTTTGAGGTCAAGAACAGATGGTGGTCATGGTTAAAAAAGATTCAGTTGTTATCTGCTGGTAGAAGCAAATGCTAGTGATCCTGACGAACAACCATGAGGAGTCAGTTTGTATCAGATAAAATCAAAAGGTATCATTTGAGCAAAAGGTGACACTGTTGTAAATAATGCTTGTACCTGAGCTCAGCCTCCAATGCAGCACAATAATTTCTGTAAACAGCGTCTATTCCTTTATATATTTATTTACTAAGCAAATAGAATGATCTTTGGAAGTGTCCGTGGTGAGTGTTTGCATTAAAAGACAAATATCATGCTTTACAGACTCATATAGCAAGGACAAACATTGTGCTTTTGTCATCTCTGCTGACGGATCTTCACACAGACCTCATGATCTCTGGCCTCTCAGAGCATCAGGTGCCACCAGCCCCACATTAATCGGCGGTAGAATTAAACAGTCACTTTGCATAGAAATCAGAGCCACACATAGATCTGCTGTGCTTACAATACGTCCCACAGCATGCTAAAGCGCTGGTTGATCCGGCTCATTCTGACATGAATTCAATTGGTCGGAATAGAGGACTGTAATTACTGGGGACAAAAGGGACGTGGTCACAGCTGAAATGCGTTACTGACCACCCACCAAATGCAAATTCAATCAAAAGCTTAGCCAGAGGTGATCAGTGGCTGCAGCTCTAATCAAAGCAATCTTAATAGTCGTGGTAAATTAATCAGCCACACTGGATTGAAGTATTCACAGCCATGTTCTGCTTTAATCTGAGATCCATGGAGGAAATAAATAAATCAAGCACGAGAGCTGCAGACAGCAAACGCAGACGTCCTGTGTCCAGCTGGAGACATCACACAGAGCTTCTGACACACATGCTGTCAACACAGGCATCTATAGAGATACGTGAAACACATAAAACAGTAAATCCTGCACATAGGCTCAACCCTCCATGCTCTATTGCTTTACTTATAGGTCAAGGTTGCAGAGGCAGAATGACTAAGGAAGAAGTTCTAGACTCAGCCCAAGTTGGGCCCATAAGCTCCCAGATGTGCCCTGCACTATCCAGATGCAGATTCAAATGGCTAAGTATGCTATATGTGGTATACATGCATTATAGTCAGATATAATGATGCATTAATATCAGATGTAAATGGGGTCATTCTATGATTTATTTCACCTTTTTGCTAATACCAGTTAATTGTTAATCAAACCAGACAAATGATCATACATATTCTTAATCTTTGCTACAGCGTCCCCACTGAACTGAAACACAAGTTACATGGAGACATGCTGTGATGTGTGAAAGCGGGCTGATGAAGCTGATGGTTTGCCACTGTGTTTTCTTCTGTTTGAAGGACATACATGGACAAGTGTAGATAATGTTCACATTCAGTAGATCACTACTGCCCCAGTGTGGCCAGGGTTAACTACTACACAAGTTGAGCAGTTCTTGACCTAATATGGAATAGTACAGTTATCCAATGGGGCTATTTACTATGACACAACCCAACAGATGGACTCAGTAGAACAACACAGGCAAGAAATTCCACTAATTAACCTAAATGACCCAACACACACCTCCGGGCTCTGTAAGGCCTATTTAATCAAGAATAAAAGTGAAGGAGCGCTGCATCACATACTGTAGAGTTTTTTCTCTGCACAGTACAGGCCATCTACTGGAGGCGGACTTAAGTATTAGCACAACATACTTCAGAAACATACATGTAAAACATTTGAGAGATTGTTTGGTTAGTTATCGCACTTTACATCTACTGGGAAAGAAGAAAATAACTAACAAAAAAAAAAATCTTTTTTGTCCAAGCATAAGAAATAAACGTCATCATTTCAGCTCATTAAGAGATAATTTCACTCATCAAATATGCATATTTATGATTTAACAGTCTCTTTTAATGAGTCTGATGACAGAAAATTTGGGGTTTGTTTGTTTGTTTTTTTGGTACCACTTGCAGTATGATCATACACACTGGCACTGTGACGTTTTCTGGACTGTAGCTGGTTTCCTATTAGTCAGGAAGGATCCACCACCCACACTGTTGCAGAAAACATTCCTCTGTCAGGTACAGTAGACTTGCAGATTCATATACAGTAGATGTGAATGATTACTGAATGGTTCGATTGGTCACAGGCCTGAGGTTCAAAAGGGCCCAGGGCCTCATCTATGTTTGGTGCTTGTCATTATCTTATCTGTTTGGTATGTTGGTGGCCTCATTACAGTATCTAGAGCTGCTTTAAGAAAATAGAACCGCCATCACAGTTATTTGTTTCAATTACAGTTTGCATTTGTGAAGTGTCAGTGTCAGTGTTGACGTGTTTATAATCTGTTGCTGAAGGAGGGCGGAGGGGAGTTAGAGGAGGGGCAGGGCCTCTTATCTGACGGTGGTGTCCATTCCCATATTATCTGTCCCAGGGTGTATGTGTGACTTTATTCAATAGTTAAGTAAAATGTGTCTTAAATAACATTATATTATTTGCTGATACAGAGATAATTCAGTATTTGTTCATGTGTTGCTACAGGGTCCTCCTCCACACTTTCCTCATGTCATCTGTGAATAGCTCACCGCTTCTCTGCGGTCTCTGACACAAGAATAGATAGGCTACGGGTTAAAAATACCTGTCACACAAACCAGAAGAGACAGAGAATAATCCACAACTTGCTATGCATATAGCTCCTGAATGGACTCACTCCATCTAGACAGACATGGAATCACTTCTCTCAATGTTTTTGAGTTTTTTGTATCATCGTTTGAGAAATTACAGTACATAAAAGTTTTCTGGGAATGAACTATAGTAATGATGAGGTGTTTTCCTTAACTGTGACTTAAGGGAGGCTTACATGCTGAAAAATAAATAGGCCTATTGTAAAACATTGTGTAGTCTATAGCCTACTTCAACAGAGTATAAAGGCCTCATTGGGGAGAAAAATCTGATATTTCAAGAATGCAGCCTAATATAATGAAGTGGGGAGAGGTTTTAAAGTGAAGGTCATGAAGCCTCCTGTGAAGTTCTGCCGCTGTGAGTGAAAACACTGTATTCAAAATTCAAAAAAATTTGAATATCTTTTTTTTCCCATGTTTTTTTTATATTTCAATCAATATAGCCCCAACAGACCAAACTAAAAACGTCAAAGCTCTCAAGTTTTTTTTTATTTTTTTATTTACCGTGATGAGGAATCGGCTCTCACACTGATTACTCACTGGGATCATATCAAATGATTCTTTTTTTTTCTTCTCACTTTTATTTGACAAAATCATGTACAAACAATATGGCATATATCAAAATTAACATTCCACAGGAGCAGGTGCATTGAGGAATGCAGAATACAGACTTAACTTGAGAAATAAATAAATGAAATATAAAAAAAATAAAAAATAAACAACTTTAGCTAGGGCTTTTGTTGCAGAGCATATTTTTCAATTAAACTGAAAAGTTTCATTGCATGTTTACTTTTCATTATGTTAAGGGCTTTGGTGAAAGATAGAAATTCGTTATGAAACACATAGAACCTAGGTTTCACTTTCATGTATTTACACTTGTGTATGTAAAATTTTCCGAGTATGAGTATATTGTTTACCAGAAAGTCCTGTCCATAACAACTCCATAGGTAATGTCTTTTTGAGAAAAGGGTTCAAGTTGGATCTTTGTGTACAGCCAGTCATGTATATCGGTCCAGAGTGCTTCAGAAAACATACATTGAAAAAATAAATGATCAGAGGTTTCAGTATCTTCACAAAATTCACAATTGTTTGTTTCAAAACCAAATCTCTGTCGAAGAAGTTCACCAGATGGATACACACCATTTATTTCTTTTGCTTTGGGATTTATAGGAAATTTCAAATATCAAATGATTCTATCAACGCTGTTTGTCAATAAAGTTTCCGGGTCTGTGGACGTGCTCGTGTTGTGCGCAGGCGCGCTGGCTCCCCACTGCAGAGACAGAGCAGTCCCGCAGCTGTCACAGCGCACAGGAATGTCTGCTCTGTCCCGCTCTGTCCCCGTACTGTACGACCCTCACCCTGGACACGGAGCTGTGGTCGTGTCTCTGCCGAGAAGACACATAATAATGTTTCCTGGTTCCGTCCACAGAGCTCCGCGGCTCTCGGGCTAATGGCTGCATTAGCCGTGAAGGACACCGTAGTTTAACCGCACCGAGGAGGACTGAAGTTGCTCCGGTCGCCATGGCGTCTCTAACCGTCACGTCGGCGGCTCGCGGCTTCGAGAAGCACCGGAAGTCCTTCTCGCTGCTCTTCTACCGGGCCGTGAGGGACCTGAAGCCGGTCTGGATGCTGGAGGACATGCGGACGATGGAGACGTTTTACCAGGACGAGGACGCCGGTCAGAGGACCTACAGCCCGTCGGAGGCGCTGCTGTACGCTATCGTCCACGACCACCAGGCGTACGCCCAGTACCTGCTGAGCCGGTACACCGACGAGGCGCTGGCCAAGCCCGGGGAGCGGTTCTGCTGCTGCCCGTCCTCCGACCCCCACCTGGCCATGGCTGTCCGCTACGACCGGCGCTACATCCTCGGCCTCATCCTGCAGGAGACTCACCGGATATCCAGCGCGCCCTCCTACGCGGACCGAAGCGGGTGTTTCCACAAGGAGGACGGCCGGTCGCCTTTACATCTGGCCTGCGAGCTGCTGCGGCCGGAGGCGGTCATCATGCTGCTGGGGAACGGAGCGTCGCCGCACGCCCAGGACCACGGCGGGCTGACCCCGCTGGACGTCATCCTGGAGAAACTCAGGGACTCTGCGGCGGCGGCGGCGGGGGTGAGCAGCAGCAGCAGCAGCGGTGGTGGCAGCGGCGGGGAGAGGAGGCAGTGCTTGGACAACCTGCTCCTGTTCATGCCAAAGGTGCACTTTAAAATGAAAGCAGCGCTGGGCAGGGAGCCGGAGCGCTGGGGCAAGGTGCTTGGGGAGGAGACGTACGAGTACCTGGCTGGACGCAGCCCGGCGCCGCTCGTCCTCACCGCTATGCAAACTATCCTGAAGCAGCTGAGCCCAGCCTCCTTCCCGGACAGCCTGCACGAACTGCCCATCCCCTCCTCCCTCAAACCGCCCGGCCTGCCTGTGAGCCAGCGGGACAGGCAGAGGGTGGTGTAGCACCAGTGTGACATGATGATGCATGTTCTGTTTTAGCATGGTGTGTGTTTGGGTGTGTGTGTGTGTTTATGTGTGCAAATGGATTGATAATTGTCTGGCTATATAGCAGTAACACTACTGATGAGACTTGAGTCTGAATCTGGCTGATGTGATCAGCTGGAGTGTGCAGAGCAGAGGGGGAATAAGCAGCCATACTCTTTAACTTTCATACACTAACTCTAATTCAGGCATTGACAACCATTTTTTGTCTAACCTCATTCTGGTGTGTTGCCTAATACTACTGCTATTGAATCTACTATGAAGTAGACCACCACTGAAGGCAGTCGTGGAATGTGTTACTGTTTTCATTTTTACCTATAAGTTGTATTTAAGAGTCGTGTTAAAGAAAGTGTTCTTCAGGTAACATGAAAACTCTCTGGATGACTGATTATTTTTAAATAAATAGGAATCCAAGTGACAATCTCACTCTGTCTTTCTTGTAGCCTACTGTGCTATTCGGTATGAGAGCGCAAACATGAACAACGTCCATTTTCAAAGCAGTTTAGATCATGACTCATCTAAAGTCAGGCTGTGGCAGGCCTACAATGAATTCTGGATAAATTAAGACTTATTAAAAATGGCAGACTGGAGGACTGAATCTAACCACTGCACTCAGTCTGTCCTCAGCAGAAAGTTTGTCTATTTGGAAGTATTCGATCACTCTCCAAAACACTGTCAGCAAACCATAGATTAAAAGCAATTTTATCCTGTTTTTGTTGTTGGTTGCTACTGGTGTTGAGTGTTACTTGGTAACACTGGTCTGAGTCAGCCTGTGTATGAGAAAAACTGGACAGACTGGACCAACACTAGCCTACAGACCAACATCTATCTCTCCTGTGACAGACACCTGCTGGCTGCCGTGCAACACTACTTTACTGTAGAGCTGCAACTGTAGGTTTTATGCCCACCAGCTCAACTACTTCCTGAACTTAAGCAAGCTCCTTTATTTCCTGCCTTACATTATTGGACAAACGGATTAATCCAGGTGTGTCTGACCTCACAACAATGGTCAGACACACCTGGATGACTCAGTTTGGGAAAGGCCAGAATTTTTCTCCACCGAGTCCTTGCAATTGGGCTATTTCTATGCAATCAATCATTATTTCTTGACCATATTTCTCGACATTACTATATGAAATTGACCATTATTTTTAGGCTACTTATAGACATTATGACGCAATTAATTGTTATTGTTTGTCTATTTATTGACATTATCACGTAATTAACGGCCTGTAAATTAAAGGAACATTTCTTTGCAAAAAATTTGAGAGTGCCACATGGGGCCACTGCTGGGGGTGTGATCTGTCAACATGGGAATCAAACCCAGACACACAGAGCTAATCAGACAGAAACATGACAATCTCTCTCTGAACACTGTCAACCTGTCTGACTCTGACATTAAAGTAGATGATTAACACCACAAACATCCTATATCAGGGCAACTCATTCCACAAAAGGCCGCTGTGGCTGCAGGTTTTTTTGTTCCAACCAACACCAGACCTGACTCTTTCAACTGGTCTCAGTCTTCAGACAGTTGATTGGTCAAACTGTGTGCTCTTGACAGGTTGGACGGACGGCCCTTTGTGGAGCTGTTCCTAATAATCTGATTTAAAACACCTGTGTGTCCTGCAGGCTGCCCTCAGAGGTTGCCATGGAGATTTTACCTGCTGCTGCTGAGTGAGTTAAGTTCATGTGCCTCAACTCAGACTTACAACCTAAACATCCCTAACTGTAATCACATAAAGTTTCATGTGTGTGTGTGTGTGTGTGTGTGTGTGAATGTGTACACACACACACACACACATACACACACATACATTATGTGAGTGCCTATCCATGGTGCCTAGGAGTGTAAGCTCCATGTCACTAGTAAACAAGTGGCAGCTCCCTGATGATGACACTGCAGTCTAGGCTGACCATGTGTTGCTGCCAGTTCCCAGCAGAGAGCAGCGTTGTTTAACTGTTCGACACGACAGGGCCTCATCAGCATCCTGAAATGACAGTAGGGGGTAGAAATGTGTTATGTCTGTGCAGCAGATACACTACCACTGCACCAAGATGTTTTACATTACAGTGCTGTGCACAAACTCAATAGACTGTGAATGTTTTAGTCCTGTATCAGAATTACTTATTTGTCACTTCCATAATACACAATACACACTTTGCATTATGGGTGCACGACATTATTGTCAATCAAATCAGGGAGGGTATGGCAGAGACATGTTACAAAAACAGTCTTTATGGTTGTAGACCTCCTCAACTTGGACCAGTTTCAGGTTACATCCCTGTTTATCCAGAGTCATATTATAAAAACTATATATTTGTCTGAAATTTGTCATAATTGCCACATGGAGTCTTGAGTAATGGCTAAAAAGTGTTTTGTGGGCTCACTGTGACAACCAAAATCTAATAATATCCTTGAATCCAGGTATTGTGCAAAATCTGAAGACGTTCTGTGATGTATTTACTAAGATATAGTGTCCGCGGTAATGAAGGATGGATGAACGCTGTCGCTGGTACCGGTGTCCTGGAGTTACTAAGAGAAAATATGAGCAGAGCCTTCAGCTATCACACTCCTCTTCTAGAGCAACAACTCTCAACATTGGGCTTCCTGTCTATAAGGATTATAGATGGAGTTAGCTCAAGTGAGCCTATCCCTAGTCGGTAGGCTGCTTTAGACCTCGACTGCTGGGGGATTCCCATGATGCACTGCAAACTCTCTCTCGCTCACATTCTCTCCTCATTTACTGTTTTCATACTGTAAATCATACTGTTTGTTTATCTGTTAAGTGTTAATCCACATAGACAATATAGTTGTGGAAAACAATCATACATCATTAGCCTATCTCAGTGAAAGAAAAAGCCACAAAAAAAGAGAAAAAACCCCACTATGTTATTTAACATATTAAAATAGGCTACTGAGCCAAATCTTAAGGCACCTGGACAGATATACTGGTATTTGGAGGATATGTGTACGCTCTAACATGACTTTGATTTGTATAGTATAGACACAGTTTTGGTGACGCAATACACTGAACATTTGTTGTGTTACATTCATACTGTATAATGTTTCCGTGCAAGTGACAAGCAAGGCAAGGTAAGTTTATTTGTATAGCCAATTTTTCCTCTCAAAGGACTTCACACAGTGTCGCATCATAACATAACAAGCAATCAACACCAGCTGTGATGACTAAGTCAAGTGACATCACACAGTAAAGTTTACTGTTAAGGAGTGGCTTAGGGGCTTTCCAGTTGACTAGTAGCCTACTTGTCAAACAGGTGAGATGATTGAAATAAAGTATGTGATTTTGTAGATATACTTGAGAAGAGAAAACTCAAGACCTAAGTTAAATCAAAGTTTCATTTTGACTAATCACGAGGTCTCCCTTGCTCTCACTACAACATGGAACCAGGCAGGGTTGCTTCCTCTTCAGATTGACCCTTGAACCTCTGGCCTCCAAAAGCCCTCCCTCTCATGTATCCATTGTCTATACACCGCTTACATGTGTAGGGTCAAGCACGCACACACTCACATTCAGGCACTATTTGGGCAATTTAAAGTCACCTATCAACCTGTGCATGTTTTTGGACTGAGGGAGGAAGCTGGAGAACCTGGAGCGAGCCCAGGCAGACACGGGGAGAACATGTAAACCCTCAGGCTCCGGAGCGCTAACCATCGCACCACCGTGCTACCCTGTTCTAATAAACTCATAAACAAATATAAAATAAAACAAATTGATTGGGAACTTTAGAACTATGATAGACAAATGGAAACTTCTTCCTCTTTTTCTAACAGGGAATGTTGCTCATACTCTCCAAATATCTTTATCTCTTTCAAAACATTCCCATTTTTCTCCTCATCCTTCAAGACAATTAGTTCCATTGTTATGCCCTTTATTGGGCATATTGGCCTCCCCAAATCTCCAAGGCACATACAAAAACCCACAGCTAAAGGTGGCAGGAGGATTCCCATCTTCATTACTACTGGGCCTTTAGTTTCCTCTGTCTATGCTATTGCTACCTGTGTTGTGATATTAAGTGATAATATATTGGGCATCTTTTCTGGTCTTGCCCCAAACTCACCAAATCTTGCTACATATATATGACATATAGCAGATGAACAAATCCCTGGTGGCCTCATTTTTCTTTGACTCTTCCCTTTACATTACACAATCTGGAAGAAATTTGATACACTGGTCCAGTTCCCACCCTAAGGTGTGGGGACCCTTTATTAATCATATTAGGAGATAAATGTGTTTCAGTGGGACCTAATCAAACTGGACTGTGCTGTGTTGTATTGCATTAGTGTGCTGTGGTCTGCCAGGGTAATTTTTCTTTTCAGGCCATCCTTGATCTCTCTGTCTCAGTCCAGTAACTCCATTCCCGACACTCAATCAATTTGTGGACATTTCAGTCACACACTGACATGCATGTGCATCCTTACTTTTGTTCTGTTTTGTTGTCATATTGTGGAAAAATCTCACAAATAAAACTTTTTGTGTGTGTGTGTCACAATGGGAAATGACATCCTCTGTCCACAGACTGCCGACTCAGACAAAATATGATAACTGTAAATACACCTCAGGAGAGAAGGGAACAGACAAAGATTTCATTTCCACTTGGGAAAACACTTCAGAAAAGTCAAATCAAGTATATTTATATAGCATTTTACATTTTTACAGAAATATGTAAAATAAAATAAAAATTTAACATCACAGCAAGAACAAAACAAACAGTGAAACATTAAACAATAATCAACAATAACAAAATCAAAACTTGTAAAACAGAAAAAAATAAAAAAGGTTTTCAGATTGGACTTGAGAAATGCCAGGTCACTGATGGCTCGTAACTCAAGGGGTTAAGCGTTTCAGTGTTTGGGAGCGGCCACAGAGCGGAACACAGCCGATCGTTTACGGCAGGTTATGGGGACTTTCAAGAATAGTTCTTCTTATTAGCGAAGAGCTCAGCAGTGCTGACGAACTTTCAGGCACTCAGCCAGATATGATGTGGCAAGGCCATGAATAGCTTTAAAAACAAACATTAAAAGCTTAACATAATCATTAATTTGACAAGACATGCTGCTAATATAATAGTCACAAGTGTTACAAGACCACAGTGGCCCAGGTTTGAGTCCATCATGTGGCCCTGTGCTCCCATCCCATCAAATTTAAGGCAAAAATAATATTTAAAGTGATGAACCTGACAGTTTTTATTTAAATTTGTTTTTTCAAAGTTGCAGTGCATTGAGTCGTAAAATGACACATGCATTTTGTCCTTTAGGTGATTTAGTGCAGACACTGAGGGTACTTTCTTTTCTCTTTTTTTTTTTTTTTTTTTTTTTTTTTTTTTTTACAACTGCTGACTAGAAGAGATCTTCCGCAGGGGTCCTCCCCATTCCTCCTTTCACTGATGACCATTTATTTGGTTTTCCTGTTTTCCTTGAGTGCCAGGTTGTTTGTTAACCACTGTTCATGCTACTGTACTGGGTACCACAGAGCCCAGATCTTATAACATCATAGAAAGAAATCAGCAGTTCCCTTAAGCAGCACTTGAAGACGAGGCGGAGGGAAATTCCAACACAACTAGCCTTAGGGTGGAAACTTGTTTGGGTTCAGAGGAAATGCGATGAACGGGAATAGTTGTGTTTACTGTTGACGTGTTTAGTTACTATAGTAATAGTAATACGGTAGGTTATAGTGTTATCAATAACAACATCAGTAATGATAATAACTACAGTATGAGTGTTTTTGCAGATCTAAAACTTGCAGCTCCTGCAGAAAGAGAGAGAGAAAGTGGAGTATGTAAGTAAGCTTGAAGAAAAAGAGCTCACACTGTTATCCCATTGGTCTTCACATTACCATATGTTTAGACCTAATCCCAATATACATGCGCAACTGAAAAAAAGTTTAAACACCTTTAAAGTGTCATTTAGTGCACCATCAACAAATGGACAAGACAAAGCAGGTGCCTTTAGCCTGATAGTAATCATTCTTCCAGCTTACTGCCCTGCCTGCATAATTTCTTGTCCTGCTCAATTTAGCCAATTCCGGTCCAACAACACACGACACACACAAAAAACAACACAACTCTTCCTGCACACGAATTGAACCACAAACATCAGCACACCTCGTGTGCAATCACTTATTATATATAATAAGTGATTGCTCTTTGTTTGCTCCTTGTTGAATCCAACAACCTATTAGTCATATATGACTAATAGGTTGTTGGATTCTTTTGTTCAAGCCGTGACATAACGATCAGTCCAGGTCCCTGCGCTGCTCATCAGACCCACAGTGATCTGTCAGCTGAGGAATGTCTTTGGTCAGGGTAAATGGGAAATGTGTGGCAGCTGAGATGTGATCTGTAAAAACATTCTTTGCAATAGTGCTTTAAACAGGTTTCCTTTGTTTATTACTATGTTTAGCACCTCCCAAATTCCATTCAAGAGATAAAATAGTCCCTGTACATCACTGCAGCAGTTAGTCAACATGCATCTGTGTTGTCAGTTGTGTCGCTTTCTCTCAGCCGTGGTGGTTCTGAGTGGGATCCTGTCACTGCACATTGAAGGATGTGATGTTGCCCAGTCCGTTTGTGGAGCCTATGCTCCAGGAGATATCATCCTAGGTATAATGTTGCCCTGTCATAGCAACGCAAAGGGACTTGATGAACGGATTAAACCTGAAAGCTTTCTCTGCTCAGAGTGAGTATAAGACTTGGTGGATTTATTATATTACATATATTCATAACAGTGTCAGCGAGGTCAACAGTACAACAACAGATAGACTGCCTTTACTTAAAATGTATTTAAACCCAAAGAACAAAAAATACAGGGAATACAGTACAGATGGTACCCTGACACTTTATAGCCTTGTTGGTTGAAAGTTTCTGTCCTCACTGTTGTGGTTTTGTGTGAATGGATTTCTCAATAAACTGTAAATTACAGTGTCACAGAAATTAACTGGAAAGTACAAAGAAAGAAAAACTGATCAAATAATCAACCAGGGTAGGGATTTATGTTATTAGTTCAGTTGTTACCATTTCATAAATTATAAAAAAACTCATATACATCTTCTTCATTTACCAGTTATCTTAGTAACTGATTAATAAATGGTTGTGAAAATGAGATGAAGAAACTAGATGATGATGGGGGAGAAGCAGCAACTGGCGGATGCACATGCACACGCTCTAAAAGAATAATATTATATTATATTATAATATTTTGTTTTTGATTTGCTGATCATCTATATTGCCTGTATTGTTATGTGTCTTCACCTGTATTGCACTAGCTATATAAACAAATCAGAAATAAAATAGATGGATGTTCTTCAACAGGGATGATAGTTATCAGTGATACCTACTCCAAAATTCCTGAGTCTCCTTTTAGCAAAGAGATTCTGCACCGTCCCTTTGTCAGCCCAGTTTATTATTCAGGTGAACTCCCAGGCATTCTTAGGAGTAATCTCTTTGTAACTCAACTCATTTCATTCATAATTCAAACCTTTACACTTTTATATTGAGTCTATATACTTATATATATATAGTTTATTACAAAAATAACTTTTTTGGGGCCCAATTCCTGAGAAATAGTTTAATCATTTTTAATATTGTTTATTTTCAGTTTTGATCTACGATCATTTGTAAGAGCCTTGACTACAATACATCAGATTGAGGAGCTAAATGCATCTGGTTTCCTCCCCGGAGTACAACTTGGATATATGCTGTGTGACACCTGCGCATGCGCCAGCAAAGCTCTGCAGGATGTCGGCCACATGCTCGCAGTCAACGGCTCTCTGGATGTCACATGCAACTACACCGACTTCAGGCCCACAGTCAAGATTATTTTAGGAGCACTATACTCAGAGCAGTCTATTGCTTTGGCCAGACTGCTCAATGTGTACATGGTCCCTCTGGTAAGTATTTATCACACATGTTTTCATTTTTGATCACTGATTCTACTGCCATTAGATGTCCTGAGGTGGTGACGTGTTTTTTTTAATTATTATTTATTTAACATTTAATCAAATCAATTGAGTCTTGACTCTGCATTTGTTTCATAAATACTATGAGATATTATTTCCCTGATGGAGTTGGGCATTCATTTTCAATTTAGTTTGTCTTATGTAGAAGCAAATAATTTGTTTCAGACAAAGCACAAACTATGGAAGCAGTAGGAAATGGTTTCTTCTGCTGCAACCCTGTCCTGAAATATCACCCTTACAGGAGCCGGCATACATGCCCCCCCATTGTTAGGGTTACCCTAATTAATACAAGGACTGCTGTACTGACAGTAGAATACAACTTTGTCTCCAGTAAAGGTTACAGCAGTCATGGCTTAGGTGGGTTTTTAGGGCACAAAAACAACTTGGTTGTATGTCTTTTATTTGTCAGCATCATTTGTCTGGAAATGTGTGTTTATTCTCTCACATTTAAAATTCCTCTTGTCTTATCAGCTGAGCAGCACATCATCTTCACCAGAACTGAGTGATAAGATGCGCTATCCAGTTTTCCTGCGCACTGTTCCAAGTGACATTCATCAGACTAAAGCTTTGGCCAAACTGATGCATCAGTATAACTGGAACTGGGTTGGCGTTGTGTATGGAGATGATGAATACGGCAGAGCAGCTTACCAGAGCTTCCTCATGGATGCTGAGGCAAATGATGTGTGCCTGGCTTTCAGTGAGATGTGGCCTCATAACCTTGATAACTCACAGAGTGGGGAACGTATCAAGCAGGTTGCTCAGCAGATCCGGTCCACCAAAGCCCAAGTGATACTGCTAATCCTCAGGGAACAACAGGTGGAGACCCTCTTTAAGGAAATGATTCAGACCAACACATCAAGGATCTGGATTTCCAGTGATGCCTGGTCTAGGAGTTGGTCCCTTGCCAAGATGGATGGCATTAACAAAGTTGGGGACATCTTAGGCATCACTTTTGTTACAGACAAGAGTGAATCATTTGATAATTACCTGAAGAATCTCACAGCAACCCCAGGAGGATACAACTACTTCATTGAAGAATATAAGAACCTGAGATTCAATTGTTCCCCTGAATGTTTCTCAAACAACCCTCCATCCCACTGTCCATCACCTGAACTTCTGAAAATAAAATCTGACAATGCTTGCAACATCAAGGATCCCCAAGAACAAAATGATGACTTTCTTTTGACAGCTGCGGACACAAGCGAAGCCTACCTCAACAGAGTCGCAGTGTGGGCTGTAGCAAACACTCTCAAGAAGTTATTGAAGTGTGATAACTCCTCATGCTCCGGAGAAATTAACTTCCCACCATGGAAGGTGAGAATTGATATTTTCTCCAGATAAGAATATGCGTATAGCTTCTTCATACTTCAGAAACTAATGTAATGTATTTATTAGAATTCTTAAGCTGTGTTCTAATTCAGGGGTCGCAGGGAGATGACAAATATGTGGCCTGTCATGGATTGTAGACCACGAAACCCAAATTGAAAGATTGCCTGATTTGTGTTTTTTTTTGCTTTCATTACTGGTGAACAATGAATCTTCTATTTCCCTGCCACATTTAAAGTAGCCTTTAAAATGAGACAGCCTGGTTGTGCTGATGTGAAACAATTGGTCTTCAAACACAGCATTGAAGTATGCCTCCTCTGAATTGGGACATAGTCTTAGAATGAGTCTTTTGTCTCTGCAAAGGCACAGCTTTAATTAATATTTTTGCTCCTTGCTTTGCAGCTTCTCAAAGAGCTCAAGAAGGTCAGGTTTAAATTGGACAACAAAACCTTCTACTTTGATGAAAATGGTGATTTCGTAAATGGGTATGATCTGATTGTATGGGAAAAATATGGACACCGCAGAAGATTTAAGAGAATTGGGAGATACGATGTCCTTGGTGAACAAGTAGAAATTGATGCGGAGAATCTCACCTGGATGTCAACAGGCAACATCACAGTAAGTAACACACAATGAAACTACTCGCAGATTTTATCACAGCAAAGGTCAATGTGATTGGGATGATATCGTTATCCAATTCTGGGGAGAAAGATGTCACTTAAGACATTCAGGGCCTTAAAGTGTAGCTTGTAGATGAGGCTAGATGACTATGTGCAACCTACTGTGTTGTGCGCATGCCTATTGAACCCTTAATAAATCCTCTGTGGACCAGGTATGTCCATGCTTGGAGGAAGTTGAACATCTGGCCTCTAACAGCCAGACAGACTTATGTAGTGTTTTACTGCTTACAACATAATCACCACTCTACAGAGGTAGGTCCTTGTGTCTGAGTATGACCAGTAGGTGTCTTGCCTTATTTCTTGTTTTACTCTTACAGACACCTCAGTCCAGATGCTCAGAGATCTGCCCCGTGGGCTGGGTGAAGAAGATCTTGAATGTATCCTGCTGTTACAACTGCACCGAGTGTGGTGAAGGGACCTACACAGATACCCCTGGTATGACTGATTGGTTTACTGTTTTTTTAATTCTGTTTCAAAATGTCAGTATCATGTGACTGCTTCAATACCTGTCAAAACCCTTTACACAAGCTAAATAAAAACTCAAGTGAGACCATATATCACCATCTTCTTCAACAGATTCTATGGCCTGCAAAAAATGCCCCAATGGAACTTGGTCTCTCAAGGGCTGGGATCACTGCCAGCCAAGAACTGAGTCCTACCTGCGATGGGACGATCCTCATCCCATCGCCCTGATGGCGGCTACTGGCTTTGGCATTTTGCTGTTGTTGGTTATCTTGATTATCTTTCTGGTATACAGAAACTCTCCACCTATGAAAAGAGCTGAGGTGAGACTCTCCTGTGTGATGATAGCTGGTCTGGCAGTGAGTTTTGCAAGTGTGATCTGCTACATCGGCAGGCCCAATGCACACATCTGCCGGGCACGTCAGGTCATGTATGCCATGGGCTTTACCTTGTGTGTGTCCTCCATCCTAGTAAAGGCCTTTCGTACCTTCCTGGCTTTCATCCCCTTCGGTCAGATGACGAATAGACGACTACACAAATGTTACAAGCCATTGGTCATTATCATTGTGATGACAACGTTTCAGGGGCTCAATTGTGTTCTCTGGATGATCTTTGACTCTCCTTTTGTCATGGAACCAACGCCACTCCCCCAAAGCATGAAGAACTTAATCATTTGTTGTGAAGGCACGACATACATAGGTTTTGCCATCATGTTGGGTTACATAGCTCTACTGGCATTTATTGGCTTTCTCTTGGCCTTCAAAGGCAGGAAGGTTCCTCAGGAGTTCAGTGAAACAGGCTACATCATTTTTAGCATGCTGATGTACTTGTTTGTGTGGATGTGTTTTATCCCAGTCTACATCACCACCAGCAAAAGGGGTAATCCTGTGCAGGCTTCAGCCATTCTCATATCCAGCTACGGCATCATCTTCTGCCATTTTATGCCCAAGTGCTATGAAGCACTTTGTGGGTCAAAGACCGACACACTGGAGAGAATTCTGAGGAGGTGGCGAATCGTCTCAGGTCCAAATCTCGATTCAGAGACAGGGTCAGAGACAAGCATAGATGTTCCTGCGATGACCATACCAGGTGACAGGTTTTCCATATCAAGCACAACAACTATACTGAAGAGCGAGGTCAGCCCTACTGACTCAGAGCCAGTCATAATTCCCACATGTGAAGAAAAGAGTCCTTCCTATACCCTGTCTAGGATGTTGGGGACAAATGTAACAAGGAGACGTAGGAGTTCCATCTAAATACCTTTCTTTTCTTCTTTTACCATTCTTTGTAAGATGTTGTAAAATATTTTGAGTTGTAAATCCAAAGTTATATTGTAATTTCTACTACTATTGACCTGTCGTATTTTAGGACTTGTTGTACATTGTTTATATGCAATTATATTTGTGTGTCCCACATTATCAGTAAACTGTCATTAAATGGCATTCTATGATATCGCTGAGTTTCCTAATGTGATAAGTGCAATTGAGTTTACCCATGTGCATCTGAAGCACCCATATACCAATGATTAGACACTGATCAATCTACAAAACCATCACTCTGTTAATGTACAGATAATCTGTGATGTCATGTCACAGAAATGCCTGTTTTTATAGTTGAATAAAACCATAGCTCATGAGAGGAACAAGAGGATTGAAATCGGAGAAAATCCAGGCATTTCCTTTTTAACATGTAAGAAGCCAGTGTTTTGCTCCTGAAATGTCAATAAAATACAACAGCAGCCACTTTCAGTGAATAATACTAAAAGTGAGAGATCAGACAGATAATCTGGTCTCAGATCGGTGCCAGAAATTGTACATGGGGTGACAAAGAGGTTATGAGAGGATTGGGCAGGGTGGCATGAGAGGGTGGTGGACATCACAGACAATTCAGATGGGAATAAAGCAACAAAAAGCAGGGGTGAGGCGTCACTCCTACATTGTGAAGAAGAACAATCAAATCCATGAAAACAATATACCGTATTCATATTATCTATGCAGAAATGTTTTACACACCAGCTTGGGACTCTTGTTGTGCAAGCCTGAGAGAAAAAGCTGGATAGGAAACAGCTGAAAATAGCACAGTAATAGTCAGCCAATCACTAGTGATCCCCCTCAAGGGTATTAAAGCCGCTTTTCCCGTCAACCCACACACACAGTCACTCGTTGATCAAACACAACCTGTCTTCACTGATCACAGTAGGCTAAAACCCATCCTATCCATACAGCCAACATCACTTGCAGCTCATTGTTTGTCACCATGAATCAGTTAATATGAACAGAGATGCATGATTGACATCTTTAACAACACAGTTCCTGATACCAGCAATAACTGGAAGCTCACTCACTTGTTTCTGTCGCTCTGCGCTTCATTATCTATGCCAACAACTGAAGTCACAATGCAGCTATTGTCAGTGAAAGCATTTTTCCGTGTCATGGCTGAACCCACAGAGTTTTTTCAAGTGCTGCTATGCATGGGTTCTTAACCTAGACAACAAAACGTCTTGTTGCTTTTTTTTTTTCTTACATGCATGTGTAAGATAGATCAAGTAATTTACATAAAATATATAAACATTATCATCATCTGCTCTCACTAAAGTCAGAGTTTAACACTACAACATTCAAACTGACAATGAAGATTGCCCCTCTGAATTCAATTGCAGTGATTATAAGCATAAAATCATTACCAAATCAGAAATTCACAAATAATATCAAAGGTGCAATAACATGGAAACTGAAAGTATAGAGTAGAATTTTTTTTAAACTTTTAAAACGTTTTATTTTAGATTTTGGTGCACTGCAGGGTTTAGCTGTTATAAGCCTTGTGTAGTGTGCAAGACACTCTGACAATGGCAGTGGAGTAAGAAAAATGACTGTGTGTTCTTTTGTCTTGGTCAAGGTTGTCAAAGCTTTTCTCTCACTATTGTTTTGTAAAGAGCAGCATAGCATCACAATCTACTTTTCTGACTCCAGCAAACAAACAGTGTGATTCTTGTTAGATTAGCGTAATGTTCTCAATCAGGGGTATAGCTCCTGACTGAATAATGCATGACATTGTTCATATTATTTACCTGTCACTTGCAGCTATCAGATGAATGCAGATAAGCTGAAAGTGAAAGTCTTCCCTCTCAACTGTGGGAAAGTATTTGTGTAATAGTCATATGTTGCAACCAGAGGTTTACAGCCTGCAGTTCAGAAAAAGACACATAACACATTTATCCATGTCTAAAGTTAAGAAAACATTTCCTGTTTTAGGTTAATTAGGATCCCTGAATAAATTCCTAAGCAGTATGATGGCTGTGTGCTCTCAGGGTATTTAGTAGTATAATTGTTTGAAAAGATGAACTTGGGACCTTCAGGCATCTGGAAATTTAACCCAAAGATGAATCAGGCTTGTGAAGGTCCACAGTTCTTTTTGCTGATGTTGTGTTTGGTTTCTTTTGATTTTTCCATGCGATGATAATATGCAAAAATGCCCCTGTGTTTGAAAGAGTACCTTAAAACATATCCATATGTGTGGCTCCAATTTACTCAAATGATGTCAGGTAGCCAACCAGAAACTTCTAATGCCAAAACATCATCGTGTGGAATTCTCCAAGCTGTCACAGTCAACTTGATGTATGCAAACTTATGACTTGGATCAAAGTAATTAAACATTTAAATAAAAAAAATAAAGAAAACTCTCTCTGTCATTATTTTGACATTTTTCCAAAAAATAAAAAATAAAAATTGCATTGTAACTGACCTAAAACAGGAAATGTTTTCTCAATTTTACAGTCAGACATTGTTCTAGATTTAACTCCTAAACTAAATGACGAAGCGAGACGTTTGCTTCAGTTCAGATGTTCTTTTAGTGAATAATTAAAAAACATACAGCTTATGCGTGTTTAGGCAAGGTACAACATGGCTGCCTACAACATAAACAAACTGACGCAATCACGTCATGTTCACCTTTCTGCTCCTAGAGCATCTTCTGTAGTGAAGTCCATTTTTAATGTAAATCAAATGATATAGTCTCTTTTGACTGTTCACAAAATGAACAGTTTTTATCATTATTAATGTTAACTTATATTTTAACTTGTATTACACAACTTATTTATTCTTTCAATTGATGTCTTTCTGACAAAATAAATTCTCAACAGACATGGAGAAAAGAAAGTTTATGTGTCTTTTTCTGAACTGCAACACTTCTGGTTGCAACTGTATATTCCTCGAAGTTATTGCCACTGCTAATAATCCAACCTAACAGGTAGCACATAAAGCAGTGGGCAGAATTCCAGCATCTTAAGCACCTACATGCTGTGTTTGCCAACAGCTTACCCAGTTTATGTTACTGTGATACAGCTTGGCCTGGGTGGTAAGGAAAGCAGAGACACTTTTGGATCTATAGCTTTCTGGGAATCAGGGATGCTGTGGTTACCCACTTTCAGAGAGCGCACATGCATTTGATGGATTTAATCCAAGATAATGTTGGTTGTTATCATGCTCACACCGCGCACAAGTAAAATCATTAGTAGTCTTTTTAGGCCTGATGGGGATGTCGTAGGTGTGGTGGCCCGCCAGGCCAGTCTGTGTACACAGGAGCCTCGATTATTAATAGGTTGTTACTCATGATTATATTTGTTGAGTTGACTGTCATTTCCCATGGTAAAGTGGTTACACGTCTGTCTTGAAAAGTGTGCAGTTTACACCTTCTTATAATTGATTGTTGTTTATTATTATATATTATCTGTGTAGCACTTTCCGGAACAAAGTAAGAAAGTGCCTATATGGATAACGGGGATTAAAACAACACACACATAAAAACAATTAGAACTAACTATAAATGGTTCATAGTGAGCAGCATCATAAACCTTCATGAAAGCTTTCCAACTGAGGGAAGTGTTTTAAAAGACACTGTTGATGTAGACCTAGGTGTATCTGAATTATCTGTTTGACTCCCTGATGAAGGCTTGATGCCGAAACGCGTCGTAGTCATTTTAAACATGTCAGTGTGACATTGCCAGATTAATTAAAGGCATTTTAATTAACTCAAGAGAGTGTCTTGGAGTTTTTCTTTGTTTTTCCACACTGTTGATGTAGCTTGTTAGTCTCAGCAGGCTGATTGCTCCTGTATTTGAGGCTCTGACAGCAAGGCCGGTCACCTTTAGTCACCCCCCGAGACCCAGGAATAAACAGCTATATGAGGTTCAGCAGGTGTTATTTTATTTATTTATTTATTTATTATTTCTAAAGTATATGTTTTGGGCATTTTTGCCTTTATAATTGATAGGTGATTGGATGGAAATGGGGAGGCAGAGAGAGGGGGAACGACATGCAGCAAAGGGCCACCCGAGTCGGGACTCAACACAGCACAGCTGCAGTGAGGACCACATGGGGTGCCTGATCCACCAATTTAGCAAAACAACGCCCCAGCAGGTGTTATTTTTATATCCTGGGTACATGTATTCACACCCAGCTTACCTGATTCCAAAAATGTTTCAAGGGCATACTGTATGTATAAAACAGAACTATAAAATATGTGTTACCTGACCTCTATGTAGGTTATCTGAGCGGAAAATCACATACAACCTGTTGTCTAAGCCATGATTTTATCATCAAAGCCAAGTGAACAGACTGCAGCTGCAGATTACTCTAAGGTTAAGCGTCAGTGAGAGAAATGTTTTTATAGATGATGCTGTTAAGGTAAGTCACGTAACGTTACACCAAAACAAAAACAAAAAAAATTAACAAAGGGGACAATTGTATTAGGTACAGGTGAATTCCCACTCCTGTACTCAAGTGAACCTGCAACAGAACTACAGTAAGTGAAACCTGATCTCATGACAAGAGTTGCTGTTTGTATTGATCAGAGAAATATTTCAGAGATGGAAATGCTGATGGATTGTCCAACTATAGGGAAAAAGCCTGTGTTCTCAATTTGTAAAAAAAAAAAGAAAAAAAGAAGCTGGTTAGGGTAATGAATGCATTTGCGTGCGTGTGTGTGTGTGTGTACGTACGTACGTACGTGCGTGCGTGTGTGTGCGTGTGCAGGTAAGCCAAAACATGCAAATATCTTTATTTCTATCACAGGTAAATGTTATTAAAGCGTTGACATAGATATTTCTTCCAACCTAATGACTCTAGTAAACAGAGTTGTTTATCTACCAAACAGTTGCATGTAAACGTTACCAGCAGCACAGCAGGTAAGGCTAAAAACACCACCTGACAAACTCAGCTCTGATTAACCTGATGAGATTAAAGTATTACATGTAAATGCCTGTCAGTGTGTTAGTGTGAACCTGAGTGTGTGTTGATGCACTTTACATGACCATCTGTGTGTGCTAAAGAAGAGAGAGGGAGAGAATCCCCCCCACCCGCCCCTTCCCATCTGCCTTATCCTCTCACCACCTCACCATTGCAAGTCCTCTTGCTCGACATGTTGCAGGTGTCGTTTTGACCACGAAACTTCAAGGAGGATCTTTGAAATGACCAAAGAAATATCAGGGAATAACCACGTGAAGGTGGACGGAGGATTTTAGAGGACCTGCCAATGGATTTACACTTTGAAGTCATTTCTTCTTGACACATTTTTCCTCAAAAAGAGAGGATTTTTCCTTTTTTTCTTGAGTCACATTAAATTGAAAAAAACATGGGCTGCTCTCCATCCAAAGGAAAACTATTTGCCAAGCAAGACGGCATAGAACCGCACAAGACCCTGCTGACTGAACCAACGCGTTGTAAAGGTGATTCTAGCCCTGTAGAGGAGGTGAGCGAGTGTTTGGGCACCGATGAGAAGGAGAATGAGCTTCCCTTACCCACCGAGGAACATCCTGCTAAAGATACTGAATGGTCCCAGCTGACCATAGACACAGCTGCCCCAATTACAGAGGGCAGTAAAGACTCAGAGGAGAATGTGGTGCCCCAAGAAATAGTCACACAGGTTATACAATCAGACAAAATTAAGAAGACAGAGAAAAGAAAGAAAAACAAAAGTAAGAAAAAGTCTACTGAGAAGCTGAGGAAATCCTCTATCAGTCAGACCAAGGTAGAGCTCCCTCCGCTTATGGTGAGGGCTCACCAGGCAGCCTATGCCTTTCTGAACCCAAATATCTCCAAATATGAGACTCTGTTGGGCCTCCTGGATCAGGCTGCCCAGACCCAGTTGTCTCTCCAGCCCATGATGTCTGCTTTGGTCTTGCGCTTCGAGGAGATCAACCAGGCTCTAGAAGAGATGGCTGAGGAAGGGGAACTGGTTTTGAAGGAGCACGGGGAATACATGGCTTTGCCTTCTGGGATGATGGGCCCTGTTGTTATGCCAGCTAAACCTATTAGTACCTCCTCTGAAAGAGTACCCCCAGATCTTCTGCAACAAATGCTCCAGCATTCAACAGAGAAAATGAAGCTTGTGGGGGGCTCAGTTCAGGCACTGGGTGACACGACACTGGAGGAGGCAGTAGAATATTTTTCATCCCTCTCTAAAGTACTGGTTGGGAAGTTGCGGGCGAAGCAGGTGGCAGAGCGGCGGCTGGCTGTCGTGTTGGCACAGGTGGAGGTAGCTGCCATGAGAACCTCTAACCCTGAGGATTCAGCGCTGCACAGTGAAGATAGTGGTATTGGGGGAGAGAATGAA
Source organism: Trachurus trachurus (assembly GCF_905171665.1). Classification (NCBI taxonomy): domain Eukaryota; kingdom Metazoa; phylum Chordata; class Actinopteri; order Carangiformes; family Carangidae; genus Trachurus; species Trachurus trachurus. The sequence continues at coordinate 18,149,422 of NC_139910.1, read as the reverse complement.
AGTCTGACAGGATCTGAGAGGCACCGTCGCCATCGCGGGAGTGCTGGATCTGGAAGTTGTGGTTCTTCAGTCAACATTCGTAGTTTACCAAGCCTTGTAGGTCATAATGAAGACGACAAAGAGGACGAGGACGAGGAGGAAGATGACGACGACGATGATGATGATGATGAAGAGTATGAGGATGATGACAGTGATAGACCTGGAAGAAAGAGGTCAAACTCTTCCCCACCAGACCCCAGTCAACCTTTTCTCGTTCATGTAAATCATAAACAGGACCAGCAGCCTGCAATTAAACGACCCCTGACTGCCATCACAGCAACTAAGCCTGAACACTTATCGTCCTCCAGATGTGTGAACATAGCGATGGAGCTACAAAAGAGCCAGAGTGACTTGGATCAGCGAATAAAAAAGATGGCCGGAATCCGAGGGAACAGAGCATCAGTGGGGCCTCATTATAATCTGTATAGAGCTGGACTAAGGCGGCATTCAATCAGTGGATCAGCACAGAGAGGACCCTTGAGAACAAATCAATCATCTTGTTGCTTACCAATGTTAACACCCCAACCACCCAGGCGCCAGTCAGTCAGAAGGCTAATAAACACCTTTAGCCAAGGGACTGATGGTAGACCAGGGCAGAGCCTTGCTAATATTCCGCCTCATATCAGGAGACCCAGGAAAAGTGGAGTCCTTATGTTATCTGAAACAGTAAATAGTAATGAAGGGGGTTCAGTAGTCAATGGCAGCAACAACAACAACAACAGCTGGCCTGATGGCAGGGATGACCTTGATGTAGATAACCTACCACCTCCACCCCCAGAGGTTTTGATGGACAACTCTTTTCGTAGTACTGAGGGAACACCAGGTAATGAGGAAGGGTCACAGGAACAGCCAGTTCAGAGTCTCCCAATGATAAACCAAAGAAATGGAGTCTCCCAGCGTCTGAGGGCATCTGTGCAGAATGTGGAAGTGCTGCCAAACCGAGCCAGTGTGAGGCCAAAATCCATGAGTGTCTCATCTGCCCATCCTGGCAGACAGGATGCTGTGAAGGGGGCACAAGATGCAGAGCAGCAACCTGATACTGATATGGATCCTGACATGGAGAAGGCTAACTGTCTCTATCAGCAAGCACGCAAGATCATTCACTTGCGCAATGCAGCCGAATCTCTTGATAAGAAAACCAATGCACAACTAAGTGGCCAAAGGGGGCAGAGGTGTGAAAGCATTGACTTTTGTGAGGGTGAGGTGCCACCTTGCAACCCGCCTGTGACAGCCCCACCTGTCTCTAGAGTCCGCCTACCACCATCTTGCCCGTCCGTGCGCCAGAGATTTCCAAGCCCTCCTGTGTTCAGACCTCAGTCCACTTCATCTCGCCCAAGTTCACCAAGAACTGTAGTACGTGCCACAGATAACAACACTGAGGAGATAGTACCATTGGTGTCCTTTCGGGACGCCCGTTCGGTCTTCTGTCGAAATGAGTCGGAAAGCTCATCGGGCAGATCATGGGGTGACACCCGAGGCAGGATGTCCACAAGAGGGGCAGACGGTTCGACCCGTCGCACCCAGTCAGAACAAAGACCTAGTTCCACTTCCAATCCACAATTCTCCAAAGATTGCAGCTCAGGTTCTACTCAGGACAAGGAGAGTGAGATGCTTTCCTCATCACACAGGTAATCTCATAATGCTTTGGCTCCTGGTAGATCTTGCTAGTCAGACTAACATTTCATAGTCAAAGCGGACAAATCTTATCTTGAGTTTTGATCCCGCTATATTACTCTTACATTAACAGGAACACTACTAGATGTACTATCATTAGTGTTTTCCTCTAAAACATATAGCTGAAAGTCTGTTTCTCCATACCCAAAATATGAGTTGTTGAATGGGAACAAACATAGATCCCTGTGGACAGGGTGTCATTAATGAATCTAAAGTAGCCAGTAGGGTTAGTATGACTGTTGGTGGTTGTTTATTCTGGATCCTCACAGATGGCTTTTGATTTGATCAGCTGACTGTCTGACTGTTTAAGTGAATGACATCAACATGTCCGACCATCTACATTTCTAAGAGATGCAAAACAGATGGTACCAGCAGGTTTATCTATCTTAGCTGTATTCCTGTATAGTTAGGTATACATTCTTGAATCAAATTTTATTCTTTTTTGTGGAACATTACCCCAATGTACATAGAAGAAAACAAAAAAACAGTGTCTGACTCATGGCCTCAGTCAAACTCTCGTAACAGTGTTGTGTTGTCATCAAGCCCCAGACAGTTCCCTCAAGCAAAATGACAAACCGAACCTGCTCCCAACATGTGGCATACTTTATACAAGAAAAACCAGTAAATCCTGAACGAACTGCAGGAGGGGATGAGGCACAGTAAATACTCTACATTTGATGCGAGAACAGAGTTTTGAAGGAAGTTAGAGACATGAGACATATGATTATGTTTTTATATCGTTTTAAGTTTCAGATGTCAGTGCATGCCATCATTCTGTATAAGGCTGTGTTTGTTTGTTTTTGCACTACATATCACTTTAAAAGCTGTTACAAGAGCCTAAGAAACACTGATCCAGACCTAAATCTGGATAGATTTCTGATCCTGACTTTAATCTGGATAATTATGTGATCCAGACTTAAGCTTGGATAACTTTCCCTGGTGGTTATAGTATATTCCCCATGTGCAGGTGTGATACATGTGCATATTCTGATTTACAGTAGGCTACATATACAAATAGAGTACCTTTGTAAAAATAATTTTATCCTATATCATCCAATTTCATATGTTGACATAAACAGTATGTATATGTCATTCAAATATGTATGTTCATGTATGTGTTTTTTATAAATTGTAGACATATGTTACACAAAGCCTGTCAATATGTGATGATAATGCGTACACTATATGCGTGCACTGTGCATATCAATTTATATACATGGACATATATATACATGCAACTTCACTCTTTATATTGGGACATATATGTAATCTACTGCATATTATATAATGTTTGCTTCATCAGGTGCCTTATTAAACCTAGTGATCACCAGAGGTCACCTCAGTTCACCCCAGAGCACTGGCAGTAGACCTGGTTGGTCCATCACAGATGCTGCCATAAAAACTCTTTATAACACTTTGCTCTCTGCTCAATTAGGGATTTAGAGGCAATGAAGAAACATGCTAGGATATTTTTAGGGGTGAGGGGCTTAATAAAGTCCTGAGGTTAATCAAGCCCTGCATGGTACAGATCAGAGGTCTGTTTTTTATTTTTTTTAAATAAAAAATAAAAAATGTAAGTCTAAGATGTAAAGATCCCCTTATCTTGTTATTTCTAAAGAGATTAACTGTAAGGATTGAGTCACTTATCACTTTTAGTCACTAGTCATTCATCACACAATAAAAGCTTTTTCAAACAGGTTTATTCTAATTCAAAGCTACAGCTACAGTGCCCAGTTTTACATTACCAGCTCACCTCCTGCACTAGAAGAGGCCACCTGGCCTAATCCAGATTGGATTGGATTAGCCCTCCTACCCCATTCTCCTCCCCTGAGGCTAAATGAGCTCCTCAGCCTGCTACCCCACATAATCCAGTCATCCACTAAAACTCCTCTTCCCCTCCTGTCTTTCTTTCCTATAGACCGGGAAGCCCTCTGAGGACAGAAGACAACATCCAATCAGATCCGAGTGCTGCTGTGTGACGCTTCTCTAGAGACCAGATGTAATTGGCCGAGGTTTCTAATGTGATGTGGGAAGAGAATGGAAAGAGGGATTTATGGATTAGCAAGATTCTTAAATTTAGCTCCTTTCTCTTTTCTTTCCAAACCAGGCTTGTTCTAAAAGTGGCTGTTAAGGGCCCTGACTTCTTAAGACATTATCATTTGTCATATTTAATCTACGCTGAATGTTAAAATCTATAATATACACTAAACTTGTGGAGAGGTAAATGTACATGTTGCTATAGAAACCACTGACAACCTTAAATATCCATGTGTCGAGGCTAGGAGCTTGGGATTTGAGTATGCCATTGGGTGCTATACCAACATTAAAGTATATGCCTTTAAGTTACATAATAATACATTTTCTCTATGTGTTTGGATGGTTTGTATTAGCTTTGTATGTGTGTTAATTACGTTTTCTACCTTGACTGTGTCCCATTAAAAGAGAAAAATCCACCAAAAGCCACTTTTGTCATTTTCAAAAAAGGTGTTACGTTCATTTCAATGTTCAGGACCTTCTGCTCCTGTGTGTGAGAGGGTTGTGGGGGGGCTGGAGCTGCTCATGACTGCTATAAGGTGAGAGGGTGATATACCTACTGTGCATATCTCTGGAGTCTGGGGGGGGGGACGCTGGAGAGCCAGGAGGGAACCCATGCAGGTGTAGCTGATGTCAATCTGGCCCTCTGCGTTGTGTTTCTTGGTACAGACTGCCCCAGGTGGGGTTCGAACCCTGGTCTCCCACACGGCAGGCGACGATGCAAGAGCTCAAGGAGAACTTGGCAGTCTGGTTTGCATGTCCTTTATGGGTGAGTGAGTGCACCTCTGTTACACTCACCCCCGTTGAACTCACTCCACCCAGGGCATCCGGGACAGAGAGAACATGCAAATACCATAAAGAAACACAAACAATGGTGTTAAAAATGTTTATTAAAACTGTTAAAACTAAAATTGATTGACTATTATATCACCTGCTATTACTTTTGTAACCTGACAGTTTATTTGCCAGGTTATTTGTGTTTTGTGCCAAACTAAGCCATTTCATACTTAGTGATCCAGCAGGTTCAACAAAAGGCTCAACAATGGAAAGTGACATTTTTACAATTTGATGACAGGAAACGTGTCTGTCAAACATGCTGTTCAACCTGTAAAACACACTGTAAAATAAAACTAAATTTAACAGACAGACACCTGGCCTTAGACAGACCTGATGACAGAGTGTCAGATCCTCATCCTACTTTTCACCTTCAGTGGAGCAGGTCTGCTCTCAGGCTGGAGGAGTTGGCGGAGGATGTTTCTCTCACTAGCTGGAGCTTCAAACTTCTCTTCCTGGCCTATCTTTTACAATTAAAAAACGACAGCATCAACACAGTTTAAAATACACAACTGAGCTTAAAGATTAACTTGTATGGAGTAAATTACCGTCAGAGTGATCGAGAACAGGTCATACGGAGGAGTTGTGTCATGCCCCTGCTCTCTGAGATTAAAGTAGCATTTACACTTCTCTTTTTACTGACATTTTCTTTCACGTTTCCTTTATTTTCTTGAGATTTGCTGTCCTGCTCAGTCACCACAGAACCCCATCAGGAGAGTCTGTGGCTTTTCTCCCCTACTCTTCAAAATCCTCCTGAGTTTCAGGCAGCAGTTGGCTTTCTACGATCAATCTCATCCTCACTGAGTGATGGAAATGAGGAGGTGGAGATGTGGTGTCAGAGAGAAGGGTGGAGGTCTGGTCCAGTGTAGAGGCTGAAACCTCTTTGGCCCTGTTGACGAAGCAGAGCGGCAGTCGTGTGAGCAGCAGCATCGGCCTGTGTCTGACTGAAATTAAGCACACACTCAGGAGGAAAGTCTGTGTTCAGGCTGGGCTACAACTGAGTTCAAGTTACCTTATTGTCAATGATTTGCTGTTGTTTTAATTCTAACTGTCAGATTCAGAAAATTGAACCATGTATTTGCATGTTAAGGCACAATGGCTGCAGTGCTTTAGCGCCCTCCACTGTCAGAGCAGGGCGATAACAATCATTTACCTGCTTTCTGAAAAACAACCACACACCACCACACTAATGTGGTTTGTTTTTTAACAGGTCAATTCTCAATTTCATTGAAAGTGGGAGAAGTGACAAACAACGAGAAAGTCTGAACTCTAATGCAGAGAAATGTCTCCCACCTTGATGTGTTCACCTGTGTTGGGAGAACAGAGGATCGAGTGAGATGCATGCAGGTCAGAGCTGATTGTGGAGCAGCTGTGAAGCCCAGGGGAAGCTGGGAAAGCTCATGAAATCTTTATCAAGGACAGTTGTTGTGAAAGGCCACCAGGGGCTAATTTGACTCAACTCACAACACAGGATAAGAGTAAAACAGAATAATAGAACAATACAATCATAAGAGAAAGATAGCTTGTAGGTTAATAAATCATGTGAATCAAATGTTCAGACAAGTTGAAAAGTTATTTTAAATTGTTGAATGATATGCTTGTAGTAGCCTACTCCCATATTTAGTTCAGTCAAAAATGGGCCGCTGAGATTTACACATTGTCCGTTAACATCTCCTGTTTGACTTCAGGGAGTGGGGATTATTATGAAATTAACATCAGCCACAGCAGGATGTAGATTTTGCATCAACACTAGCCCACAGTGAGACATCTACATGATTATTCAGAAGAACGTCGCTTGTCCTTTGTCAGAGGCATTATGAAATCCACATTGGTGCTGTGCCTTTGTGTGCCATCATGTTTCATTTAATGTTTTATGGTCATGGAAGGTGAACTATAAATAATCAAGAAGAAGAACTATAAAGTCGGCCAAATTTATTTTTGTAAATTTTTAATTAGGCCTATTATCATTTTTCTTCGTTTTTTTTTTTGACAGTTTTAGACTCAGTGATCAATGTGTTTCCTTGATTATGTCAATAAACAGGACATGCAAATGAATTCACATGTAACTACAATACCACAATAGGCCTACATGTAAATAGGCTACAGAACTGTAACTCCCAAATTGACAGCACCATTCCTGACTTAGCCTAAATGTTATCCATAGCCAAATGGTTACCAAATGAACAATGTTCCTTATACTCCGACTGGCCACAAATAGCCAGCAAATGGCTTAGTTTTCTGCTATTGTGTCTGGACATCATTTAACACATCCAGTCACTTCTGTGAAGGATGGTGTGTTCAAATACATGTGGCTATAGCACAAACCAGATGGGATGACACGTTGATGCAGAATGATGTGGTGGTGTGGACCAAACACCTCCACCTCCTCTCTTCACAGTGAAATCCACACATGCAGATCACACAATACACAAGTGGTGGTGATGATGATGATGATGATGATGATGATGATGATGATGATGATGATGACGACGTATTTTTCTCCTATTAACTCTAATCTTACTTAAGTAGTAGAAATACTTAAAGGGATATTCCGGCGTAAGTTTAACCCATGGTCCAACGCACCGTAACACCGAGTTAGAGTCTATTTATCCACGTGCAAGCAACCGATCAAAAAGCCACTCATAGCCACAAATACTGCTCAGACAGAGCAGCACCAAACCATCAACAGTACAAACAGGGTCCCCCGGCAGCACATAATAGGAGGCAAACATCTTATCTGTTAGCTTAGCCTGGTTTCAAAGAGACAAAAACAACTCACCCACTCTCCTCCAGTTATTCAGCAACTTCCCACGTCCAGCATAGAGTCCAGGCACTGACAAAACGTCCGAGGCCGACTGGCAGCACAAACATCTGGTTTCAGCGGCCATGGTCAGGCACTGACCACACTGACCACTCGAGCCCCCCACGTCCAGCACATAGACTCCACCGCATCTCTCCCTCTTTCACTTCCTCCATCTCCTTCAGCTCGTCTTCAGTAGCCTAAACTCAGTCTCAAACTGATAGGGGCGCCCATCGAAATGAAACCAGTCGTTGTTGTTATCAATATGGTGCGGTGGTCATTGCTAAAGCTGCTACAACTAGAGAAGCTAGCGGTTAGCAGACTTCATCTCTCGAGGGTAGGTGTTGGACCATGGGTTAAACTTACGCCGGAATATCCCTTTAAGTATACAGGTACAAGTAGCCGTCGGTGATTTATAGAAATACGATGGTTCTGTGTTTGACAAAAAAAGAAGAGCTAAATTAAAGTGGGACTTTCACGGGAAGATAAACTGATATTTCTCATGAAGCGGACATGTTTCTGTAAACGGTGTGTCTACATTGTCTAAAATGACCCACAGGCTAAAAGCTCTGTGTGAGTCCTCTCAGCCTCATCAGTTAACACGTCCTGCATCGTGACAGGGCAGTTAGTCTAAAACATGTTAGCTGCCTGCAGGCCTCTACTTGTCAAATCGTACAGCGTAGTAGGCTAGGCTGTGTGCTGGAGAACAGTGTCAGAATTTCCGACAGGGCTTGAAGGCAGCAGCGTGTGTAGACAGCTGCGTAGAGGAGGAGCAGCCACAGAGCGATGAAGGAAACTGGCCGGAGAAGTTCACCTGTGTGCTCCCTGCAGACGGATGGATGGATGGCAGGTGGACTAAACACGTGGACTGTATTGTGTTTATTTCATTTATTTGTCTGTTCATCACGTGATACCTACACCTCACTCTTACTCTTACTGATGTGGACTGGAGAAGATGGGAGGCAGAGGACTGGTACCAGCGTCAGTGGTAAGTGAAGTCAATGGAGATGTGAATGAGTGGATGGTGGTTTAAGTGGATGCTGTTACAAACATGTCTGTCAGCTGCAGCCTGGTGCTGTCAGCACCCCCAACAGCTGTCCTCCCCTGAGCCACAGCCAGCTCCTATAGTCTGTTAAAAGGAAATGCACCTGAGATGACAACTGCCTTTGAATGAAAGTGACACCAGCCAGAAAAGTCTAATCTGACTGATTTTCTACTACTGCTTCTTCCCACTGTCAGTTGTGTTAATGTTCACCTTTGACCCTCCAATCACAAGGGTGAGTGTGACTTTGACATGGTTATATAGTTTTCTGTGTGCTGTAGTAGGCTACCCTGCAGCAGTAGAAATTTAAACAGTCGCCCAATGATTCAGAATGGGACATAAGTCCCATGGGATGGATAAGTTAATCAATGGTATCTCAAGTTATGAGCGATGCACCAATCAATCAAGTCAAACTTGGAAAAGACCAATTTTCAGTAAGATTAACTTTGTGAGCAGCCATTGCCCAGCGCAACACTGATTGGCAGTAAAAGAAAAATGATTTAACTTTGTGCTAAAACGAAAATAGTAATTCAGTATGAATAAAAGATGGATTTATTTTGACCCTGGTGACTATCTGTGCTGAGAGATCCGAGTACTGACCCATTTATCACAGTTAGAATTACATCCCGCAGGCGACTGTCAGTCAGTGTCTGAGTGACAAACTGAAAGAGTCATATTAGCTCATGCTGGGAGCAAATATGATGAACCAGAGTCTAGCCTCAGCCCCACAAACCTTGTTGGTGTGTTAGTTTGAATTTACACTCTCTATATAATACTCTATAATATTTTAGACATTGAAACATGAAGGATTTCTCTAAAACGGTGGTTCTTGTTTCTTGTGTTAAGAAGATCTATCACTGTGTGATCATAGGATTGATACGTTGTTGCCAGTTGCCACATGGCTCACACATGTCTGCTCATTTCAATCCTGAATCATTATCATTCAAGTGAAAAGGTCTACAGATTCTACACTTCACAGCTTTGTGGCGTTTTGAGAGCTGCAGAACAAACTGTAACCACTGACACATGTTTAATGAATGTAGCACGTCAAATAATGTTGGTGGCCTGTCAGCAGAAAGTTGCTCATTTGTGCATAGTACAGCAGACACACAGACATTATTTAATTGGTATTGCGTTAAAGGATTAAAGCTGGTAGAAAATATTTTCCATGTCAGGAGGCCTGTAAGTTGATATTTGGGGGGCATGCTCCTCCATACATGAAGCCATATCACCATCATTTGAGGAAAACACAATTGTTTCCCATGAAAAAAAAATCCAGAGCCTGCATTTAAATTTTCATTGTTAACTTTATCATTATCAGCAGTTTAATATGCGACTAAATTCTTTCACCACAGTTCCACAACAAACTGAAGGCTTATTCAAACTTTTTTTTATTTCTCATATTTTGACTTCACTCTAAAGCTCCTCTTTACCCTGATGCATGCACAGTGCTGCTGCTACATGTATCCTGACTGGTCTCAATGGTCAGTGGCAATAGCCTAGTGATCAGCTCACTATAAATGCAGCAGAATCTAATTATGTGTGAAACTCATGTGCCATCATAATAGCAAGCACACCTGGCTCTTAAAGGGAATGTGAGATAGCACTATTACACCTACTCATACAATGAAATGGTGGCATGAATATGAAAAATACTGTATATTGTAATATTTATGATTACTGATAAGAAAGATAAATGTTTCACCCCCCCTCCCAATTTGCACTATGCACCTAGCGACTGTTTTTTTCCCCACGGTTTAGTGATATGGACACACCATGGATGTACCTGCACCAGGTGCTTTTACCTAACAGAATAGATGAAAGGGAACTTGTTTTACAGCCTCTTACATAAGCATCAGGTTCTCAGATGTTTCTTAGAGCTGTTCAGATGATGGCAGAGTGTTATACAGAGTACACGGCTGCTTCTGAAGAAAGACCTCAATGCCCTCTTTGTCATGTGATTTCTCAGAGGGGAGTTATGTCAATGATCCATTATGCCTCGAGCTGATGGAGCATCAGTGATGCTTGCTTGTCAAAACATCCAAGTAAATATGAAATGAAGTGGAGCTGTACGTAACGTGACCCAGTCTTTATTTTAATCTCTGAATCCACTTCCTCTTGCTTGTCATTTCACCACTCAGTCACAGAGACTTTACTCAGTGTCAGATCCCTGCCTGCTTTGATCACCTGCTCTTAATTAATTCCTTCTCATTCCCTCAGTAATGTGTTTGGAGCTGTCACCACAGGGTGCAGTGAAAATCAGTCATTAGTTAGTTTCAAAGATGAATCAGACTTTCAGAGCTGTGGATAGACTGAATGGTGCCATGACGCCTAACTAGCAGATGTGTTTGATGGTGACACAAATTTTCTCCTGGTGTGATAACAGCTGAGTGCTGTTCCTCAGTGTCCGCTCTGAGAATGAGTTCAGGCTGAAAGTCAAAAACAGAAACAATCTGTGCTGATGGTGATTGTATTGTAAGGACATTGCCTGAGGAGATGTTGGCTTTCCCTTCCCCTGCAAGGTACGATATGATACAAATAATACAAGTTATTTTATTAATCTTCAAAGGTAAATTCATTTGTAGGTATAAGTGTTGTAGTAGCGGTGTTCATCCATCCATCCATTGATTGTATGCACCTCTTATTAGTGCAGGGTTGTTAGGTCTGTGGGGGCTGGAGCCAAACTTGTTTATTATTATATGAGGAACATCATAATTTCCTTAGTGAAAAACACAATGTAATGCAGTCCAGGCTTTTTCCACCTCAGCCAAGTGTGATTCTTTTTTTTTTAAATGTAAGATTTTTTTTTCACCCCTTTTGTTTAGCAGATCAAGAGACGCCATGTTCTGATAATGTTCCAGCTGTGCATCACTTTGGACATCTGATTCTGCCAAATGAATAAATGTAAAAGCATTTTTTACATGAAGAAAATCTGATATCCTGCAGGGAAATATAACACATTTTGAAACAGAATTGCTGCTGGTGCTGCTGCTAGATAGTGGTCGATACTCGGTGTGAGTGGGCTGGATCTGTGTTCTTGAAGGCATCATCAGCCTTCATGGTCATTTCTGTTTATGTCTTGTCCTCTCAAACTCTCCCTTTGGCTACGAGAGACTGATTTTCATAGTATGTGTAACAACTGCTTTGCTATAATAGGAGCCTTGATCAAGGTCATGCCAGTGATATTAATGCTTCCTGATCTTCCTAGCCTTAAGTTGAAAATGTGGACATTGAAATAAAACCCAACTAAGATTTTTATTCCAAGCATCACTTCAAATCTATGTAGATAGTTCTCAAGACTGTGTGGCCACAATCTGTTTCAGACTGATCAATATAATGTATGTTTAGTAAATGTCCATATCATTAGTGTGTGGTTTCCAGACAGTGTCTGAGAAGTTAACCATCTTAAGCCGTTTTTCTACTAAACAAATTGCATAGACCTGCTAACATCAGGTCTTTGTTGGCAATGAAAACCAGAACAGCCATCATTCACACCCAGGTGAAATGTCTGCAGTAGACACAGCAGGCATTTATCGACCCTGGCTTTGATTGGCATTGACATAAACACCCAGATGAACCTGCTAATTTGTGCCCCATTTCCTGCTGTGACATCTTTCAGACACACTGACGCTGTAGCTACACCTGTCATGTCAATAAAGCAGTTAGACAGAAACACCAAGCACCGTACTTGGGGATGAAAAAAGTGAGCTGCAGCCAAGGAATACGTTTCAAAAACACACAGATCAGAGATAAAAGCGTGTCACAGAGACTCCAACATTTTTACAGATCAGCAAATCAGGCAGGAGACATGAAAGATCTGTTGTAGCTACTACTACTGCACAGTTGGCTAACAGCTCACTCTCTCTTCACTGCCTCTGTGTATGTGCAGTAAATGCATGTGATGACAGTCACATGACAGTCGACTGGCAGTGGAAAAGAGATTCGTTTGCATTTATAAGTGGAAAAAATACATACCCCCTAATTTCAGTGGGGAAGATTAGTTCAGCATGTTTATCATTTGCTAATTAATATTTTAGGGCTTTCAATAGTAGCCTGTACTAAATTTTGGCCCGATGGCTGTAGGGTAAAAATGTACTTGAAATAAATGATTTATGGCCTATATATATATATATATATTTCTGCACAAGAAATTGTGATTAACATTATTCACTTCCTATGCAGAAAATATGCCATTCATAATTAAGATCTAAATGATGAGTGCAAAGACACTTTTTGCTCTCCAGGCGGAGTGAGAGTGCTCTGTGGATCTAGCAGTATTCCCAGCATGTCACTGCCCTGGACCACCTGTATGTCATTATTGATTCAGCTGTGTGTTAAGAGGTTGTGCAGGAGCAGCAGTCAACCATCAACCATGGTGACCGTCACCACATAGCTGCTGCCTGCGGCACACCCAGTTCACCATAAACACCCAGAGCAAAAGAACATGACCAGAGCTTGATCATGATATACTCATTACTTTTTATACAAATTTGGTATTGTGTTGTGTTTTTTTTCTTACTTTCCAGGCAACAGCCTTTCACATGCAGGCCAAAGCAGTCATTACACTCTATTTACACAAGTGAATTTAATTGAATGTTGACAGTTTAACAGTAAAAATACAGTTTTTAGCAGCTCTTGTCAGCTTATCTGACTGATTAATTAATTTGTTTCTGATTTTACTGTAGGGTTCATGTTGCAGGTAGGCCTACTATAGCCTAGCTATTTGTCCTCTTCCTTCCACTTACTCCTGCTTTGTATTTGACAGACATGTTAGAACGCCAACATCAGTAATGCTGCCTGGTCAGACAAGCCTTTTTTGTGATCCATGAGAATAAAACATGAGCATTTATTCACTGGAAAACTTCTCCTTTGGTTCACTGCAGTTGAAGGTGGAAGCACCCAGTCTAGGTGTTGACTGCCATAACGCGATGAAACTCTTGATTGCCATTGTGGGTGGGTGGTAGGGCTGGGACAATATGCTTTTCTCCCGATTCGATTCTTCTACGATTTTTTGGATGGCGATTCGATTTAAATTGCGATTCTACGATATTGCCGATTCTCTCGATTTTTTGTCTGTGTTTTTAACATTTATCTGCACACAAACACTGTAGGAGCCTATAAATTAACATACTCCATTATAAAGTGAACTTAAACCCTTTTCAAAACCTGTACTCTCTGTATGTAAAAAAGGCTAACAAATGCACATTGCACAATATTTAAAAAAATTCCCCAAAAAAAAAAAAATTCCAAAAAAAGAAATCCCCCCAAAATGTTAAAAAAAAAAAAAAAAGATTTAAAAAAAATCGATTTTTGAAAAAAAAAAATCGATTTAAAAATCATCAAAAGATATCGCGATATTTATGTGAATCGATTTTTTCTCCCACCCCTAGTGGGTGGGTCTTAAAATTCTTCCCTTATGGACCAAAACCAGGCAGATTATCTACCAAGACAGGAAGTACCAGGAGTGTCTCTAATATACATTACTCCTGCTTTGTTGTTTCAGACTGATTTCTGACCCGTGAGAGACGGAGCCAGCGACATGGAGAGTGACCCCGGGTGGAGCACCATAAGACCCAACATCACAAACTGCACGGGACCACCGGCTAGCAGCCTGTGGTCCGTCCAGTTCACCGACAGGATGGCGGTGGTGGTTGTGCTCGGCCTCCTCACCCTCCTCACTGCGCTCATCAATGGCGCCGTCATCGTCGCCATCTGCACCACCAAGAAACTCCACCTGCCTGCCAACTACCTCATCTGCTCTCTGGCCGTCACAGACTTCCTGGTCGCGCTCCTCGTGATGCCCATCAGTATCCTCTACATCACCATGGAGACGTGGTCCCTAGGGGAGGTCGTCTGCAAGCTGTGGCTCAGTGTGGACATGACATGCTGCACCTGCTCCATCTTGCACCTGTGTGTCATCGCCCTGGACCGGTACTGGGCCATTACCAAAGCTGTCGAGTACGCGCGCAAGAGGTCACCCCACCGCGCCGCCATCATGGTGGGAATAGTCTGGATCATCTCAGTTTTCATATCCGTGCCACCGTTATTCTGGTCTGAGACACCCAGTGTTGGAAACCTCCAACACTGTATCATACAACACAGCCACCTAGGATACACTATCTACTCTACATTAGGCGCATTTTACATCCCTATGGTCATCATTCTTATCTTATACTACAAGATTTACACTGCCGCCAAGACTCTTTACCAAAAGCGCAGCTCATCTCGCCACCTCAGCGGTCGCAGCATTGCCGGCCAGGACTCTGCAGATCATTGCGCCTCCCACACATTTTGTGTCTCAGACTTGTCGAACTCAGATCCCACCATTTCCAGCGCCTCTTTCCATATTCCGTCCTTTGAACCGGACCTGGACAGGAAGGACGAGAGGAACCAGATATGTACATCACGTGAGAGGAAAGCAGCTCAAATCCTCGGCCTCATACTCGGGGCTTTCATAGTCTGTTGGCTGCCTTTCTTTTTAAAGGAGCTCTTGGTGGGTCTGCAGGTTTTGCAGCCCTCTCCACTTATCTCAGACTTTCTGACGTGGCTGGGTTACATCAATTCTCTCATCAATCCGCTGTTGTACACTAGCTTTAATGATGATTTCAAGCTAGCATTCAAACAGCTTCTCAAGAGAAAAGAACATGTGTAGGTTGTATTTCACAATGAAAAAGCCGAATCCCAACCAACTCTGATTTCTGAATAAAATTACTGCTTATTGTGCTTTTTTGTTCAGTGTGTGCTTAATTTTTTATTATTATTATTATTTATTTAACCAGGTAAAATACATTTTGCTTCCTAAATTGTCTGACTTCTGTGATTTCAAAGTTGCACTTATCAGTTCTGTTGATGCAAGTAAAGATTTATGAGGTCCAGAAGAGATTAGGAAGACTCAGATCAGACCACACTGGTTTGATCATTTTGTTCGAAAACCTTTAGAGATCAGATCACAAAATAAACATGTGGCTCAGTGTGTTATTCTGGCCTGTGAACATTGCAAGATATTGGGCGGAGATTCGGAGAGCCATCTCCACCAAACCTTGAAGGAGGAGCTGGATAAAGGCCTAAAGGGGCCTGTGTTGGCTACATCCAAGGAAGATATCTTCAGGGTAAAGGTCAGTATCACACACCCTCACTCACTCTCCAAAGAGAGCGAGAGATGATCTGCATCCAGCTTGAAATCGTATTACAGTACTGCTCCATGCACATACAAATACATGCCTGCATGTGCTCAGAGAATCAAAAAGACAGCCTCTTTGTCCACCACTCACTGTAGCTTGGCTTCCAATTATTACAGATACTCAACTCAAGTTTTGGAATTAGCTATCTAGGGTTTGAAAGACCACAGAATTATTTTATGAAACAAATTTTTTAACAAATGGAACCATATATACTCTACAAGCACAAAAACACACAGCTTCTTCTACTCCTTTGCTGTGAGAGTGAGTTACCTGTTATCGCTACATTCATGCTCTGCTTTGTTTGCTGCCGTATTTTGTTACATGTGTAAATAATATGTTAAAATAAGTGGTTCAACTAGTTCTTAGCAACAAAGACTAGGTGGATATAGAGATTAAAATGTGACAACTCCTCTTGTACCTAGATAATATTAAGCACAATTGAAATTTTAGACCAAGACACAAATTCTGATACCGTATTTGTTTGGATACATTGCAAACAATACCTCTCTTTGATAATGCTTTGCATATTCATCATGGGTGCTGATTGCTGTTAGCAACCAATGAATATGGTAGCATATGAGTGAGTGTATTAAGATAGAGATAGATAGATATTTCAGCCTAACATTCATTTCACTTTTCTGTCCCTCCATCTTCTCTTTACCCTCTCTCCTCTCGTGCTACAGTACAGGTGGGTTAATTAACTTTCTCACCATCATTTACTACCCAGCATCCCTTGCATATCAGCAAGAAGAAAAGGCAAGAGCCCATCCCACTTTCACCTGACAGTTTAAACCTCATAATCACTTTTGACAAATTTCAACTTTACAATAAACATAATAAACACGCATTTTCTTCAGGAAATGCTTTTTCTAGTTGTTTAATTGAACAACAGAGTATTTCAAGGGAATATTCAATATCAACAACAATAAACAACAAAGTGTAGACTATGTAGCCTATAATGGAGCTACAAAATAGACACATTTTCAAGTTTTTTCTTTACATATTTTCAAAGTTAAATTTCAGAAACAATTTGATAGAAGTTGTGAACCCCCTGGCCATGTCTCCTGATTGTTATGACTTTTTTTTTTGTCTTTCAATCATATACCATCTGGCATGATGTTTGTGAATTCATATCAGACATGGCAATTCCTTGCATTAATCTCAACTACTAAAGACAAAATGTTGAGTGGAATTCACTAAACATTTAATTTTCGTCATTATAACTGTAAAATGTGTCGTTTAAATCCAGCTACCAATTAATGAAGTCATGTTTTGCATCTACTATCTTTACTATCCCAAAATCTGCCCAATGGTTACCTCTGTGTGCTCGTGACAGGATTTGCATCATCACGTCGGCTGCATACACTGTTACGTAGCGACGTAGTAGTGGTACGCGCTGGAGCTGGGTGTGAAGATGGCGGACGAGGAGGCCGAGCAGGACCGTAGTCCTGAGAACGGGATCAGTGAAACGATTTGGGAACTCAGGCAGCGGTTGCAAGAATTGCAAGAAGTCGTGAGCAAAGGAAGCAACGACTCTCCGGTCCAGTCTTCTTCTGAGTACTGCCAAGACTTTTGTAGGGTGAGTTTCAGGCTAGCCATCTTGCACTAATAATGGTAACGTCCGGACTCCTGGACAATCCAGGGCAATGCTCGATCTCCAAGCCGAGCTGTGCTTGTTTTAGTCTGAGCGTGTGCTGCTCAAGTGTTGACCATTTACTGAAGAAAAGCCCGTGTAATGGTAACAAACGTTGGTCCGTGAAATAGATCGCAGGACCTGTCCTGCACTCAATCTGATGGCTCGTCAGCTAGCTGCTGAGCTAGCTGGCTAGGTCGTAGCACACGCTAGGACGCTAGGTGATAGCTGTTTCTGCATGAGCTAGTAAAATGGTCATATTGTATAAAACTCCGCTGATATCTATAGTTAGTAGGGCGCAACGCTCTATCATGAACCTGTTTTTTAATTTCCCCTCCGGGTATTGACAGTTCATAGCTGCATTGTTAACCTACCAGCCATCCTGCAGTTAGCTGTGAACGTTAGCTGCAGCTTGTATGTATGTTTGGCTACGTGCGCGTACTCGTGAAAATAATTTCGCGGATTGTCGTCGGTGGTAACGGAGCCGTAGTAAAAAAAAACATCGACGAACGGTGACGGTTTCTGTTACGATTGTTGCTCATAATTTCGCAGTGAATAATATTTCCGTTCAAAGTTTGTTAATTTTCCTAAAATTCAGCGAATCTAATGATGCAGCAGCAGTGTGATGGGGTGATGAGGATTACTGGGCTTCTCCCCGATGGATTCCCTCTGATGTACGTGCAGAAAGGAGCATACGTTTATGCAGACGACGCACGCTCACTATGCCGTCAATCTAAGACAATTTATTGCTTTTGTTTCCCTAAAATCTCGCCCCCTTTCCAATAGTAAACCAGTAACACAGCTCAGGTGCTCTACCGATGTGTGCAGCTTGTTATGCGAGCTTATGAGGGCACAGGGAGGGCGGCTCTGCAATGAGCTCCTCCACTCCCTATTGTAATGGTCTTTTGTATAGATGTACGTGTCCATCGCATCCAACATGAAAGAGTGTGTGTAAAATGTAGTAGTAGTAGGAGGGGGCAGACAAGAAAAGGGTCAAGGGTTAACAAATGTGCTGCACAATTTCAAGACAAATACCCAGGCCAAGTGAATGCTGGCATGTAATAATAATATTTCTGCCTTCCCTCATATTTTCACTGACACACAACAAACCCACATTGACATGTGCCTGGGTTGCTGTTGCTGCTGGATGTCATACAGAAACTGAAACAAGGAAAATGAACCACAGTAATTAGTTATGGCTACAGAGATGCATAAAATTGAAATGGTAAAACTAACCACTTATCATTTTTAAAACTGATTTATGACAGAACCAGTCAGTCAAGTGAGAGAATGCTCTGTGCATTTGCAAACAACCAAGACATGATAATGTAATCCTGAACGGACTCTAATGTCTTAAAAACGCAATTATAAACTAATTGCATTTTTGCACATGTTCATTACTGCACATTAAAGATTAAATTCATTGATTCATTTGAAACAATATCAGATTAAAAAGCGTTCTTTCAAAATTCAGACTATTTTACAGTGAGGGGCGGCACAGTGGTATGGTGGTCGGCACGGAAATCGAACCCAGGTGGAGTTTGCATGTTCTCCCCTGTGTGATTTTCTCTCTGGTTTCTTCAGCTCCCTCCTGAGCAGGAGTTTGACTGGTGACTCTGAATTGACCTGAGGTGGGAATTAGAGTGAGTATTTGTGTGTGTTCGCATAGAATATAACTTAATTAATCTTTTGCTGGAAATTATTGTGTCACAGTTGAGTGACATAATAGTGTTGTTCGTCTCCACATGTCGGCCCTTTCATAGCCTGGAGGTCTGTCCAGGGTGAAGCCTGCTGTCACCCTGTGTCAGCTGAGATTGGCTCTGGTTTAGACAATGAAAGGCAATCACTGTCTATCCCAATGTCCACAACAAAGGACATTTATAAATTAAAATATTTTTTTATTCTGTCCCTACTGTAGCATGCTGAGTGTATGTGATTGTTAGTATGGATGCAGATTGCTTCTAATACAAAGCAAAAAGCAAAAGTCCTGAATGCACTTTGCTTTTGTGCAAACTGAGTGAGCACCATGTGCCTCAGCAGAAAGGGTTTCTGTTTTGACAGGGTTCAACAGTTAAAGCTGAGTTGATTGTTACCATGGTATCGTTTGTCCACCACACGAGATAACAATGGTGGTGAATAAAGATTCAAGGTGAATGCGTTTGAGCTGCTATTTTCTCAACAGTAAACAGTGATTTTTCTTCAGTGTGTAGTCGATCCCATGTTACCTGTACTCAGCCGGCTGAATTTGTCCTCTCACATAATTTTCTCTCTGATGCTGACATTTTTCTGACTTCAGTTGCTGAGCTCATCATCTGTGAGTACAGATCTAATTCTTGGCTGCTGGACAGATCTCCCTGGTTTATTGATTTTTTTTTTTCTTCAGTCAAGTGAATTCATTCTCACTCATCATTAATCTATTTCCTTTGTGGTAGCAGATAATTTTTGCAGGAGTCCGTAGGTTAAACCGGACTAATGAGGCACTGATTAACTTGAAAAGAATCCCCAGACGCTGACCTGAACGCATTCGCTCAACTGTAGTGGTGCAACGGATCATCGTTGATCCGTGATCCGCTCCCGAAGCCTGCGTTCACTCGGTGAAGATGGCACAGGGAGAGCAGCGCCGTTTGGTCGACAGGAACTAGGGCTGCCCCCAAATAGTCGACCAAGCACTGGTCGACCAAAAAATCATTAGCCGACCAAAATTTCATTGGTCGATTGGTCGCAGGAAAAAAAAAAAAAAAAATTTAGAGCCGTGTCTTGTCAAAATTAAGCCAACATCAATGACTGAACTGTATAGGAAAGGTTATGGGGCTTTTATTTTGAAGGGCCAGATACAGGAAGTCGTGACGTGACACTTTTTTTTTTTTTTTTACAAGGCACGGCAGTCTCTCTCGTATCACCGCTGTCACCATTAGCGGGTGCTGTCTGAGCCCCGGTCCCGTCCCACAGCGTTCACCGGCGGTCAGTCTCAGTGTCACGGAGCAGATCCATGATAGTCCCCGCTGCAGTCAGAGACCCGCACCCATAGACAAGTGTCTGCCCGCACCGCTCCACGCCGCGGACCTCCACCACCGCACCCCCGTCACACAGCCTGAGCTCAGTAACTTTTTACCCTCCTCATCTACTGTGTTTATTGGTGATAAACGGGCATTCTGCCGGTAATAACGGTGAAACCCGACCGGCTTGTTGTTGAATCTCGGACCCAACACGGCCGGAGTCACGAGCATTAATTAATTAATTCTCAACCTGACCGCGGGCAAAAAAAAAAAAAAAATTATAAAAAAAAAAAAAAAAAAAAAAATTTATTTATTTTTTTTATTTTTTTTCCCTCAAGGTGGGGGGTCGATTAGTCGACTAATCGCCATAAGTGACGACTACTGGTCGACCAACAAAATCTTTGGTCGGGGGCAGCCCTAACAGGAACGGTAGAACAAGTTCTCTAGTGTGGGAACAAGAGGAGCAGAAACATTTGCACGGTTTTCCTCAAGAGTATAAGACTTAGGGTCACTGCATAAGTGTTTCTGCCGGCTGCCCAAGCTGAAAGAACCCCCCAAAAAACAAACTCTGCTGTACCCTTGAGGCCGCAGCTCTATGTCCCGCATGACAACAACAACAACATCCTTCTACAAATGAACGATTATTTGTTCTTCCAACACGTGTCGGTGTATTCACAGTTGCAAACTAATGAGTCATTGTTGGTTGGTGAGTCCTCTGACCCCCCCCCCCCCCCCCCAGAAAAGATGGTCTGTTGTAATGAATGAACACAACCAGTTTACTTGACTGACCAGTATTGGATTCCACATTGTTTCTGCTGCATAGTGTAAGATAATGAGTTATCTTGTTAAGGTTACAAATAAAGTTTTAGGAAATGTATTTTGTAAATGGAAATCCAAGTAACCCCGTACTGAAAATAGTTGGTGTTGGCTGGTTTACTTTTAAAATGATCTCCCACTTCTAAAGCAGCCTCAGACAGTGGCTCTCTTATCTGTGCATATGTGTGGTCTGAAAATCATTGAAGGAAACAAATATGATCTGTTTATGGCTTTTTAGTTGAAATCAAAGCACACAGCTGCTTTGTGGAAGCACTGTGGTGCTTATCTTTCACTCTTTATTTAGCCACGCGCCCTTCAAACTGGACAACAAGATTATGTTGCAAGTTCAGCTGCAGGATTGGCAAAAAACATTATTTCAATATGAGTTGGAACGGTCATTTTTAATTTTCTTTTCACTTATGAGGTGAAAACAAAGATGTGATTTTTTTTGTTGGTCTTGTACCAAACAAACGTGTTCCTTTTACATTTGGGGAGTGTGACTTGTAGCAACGCCGCAATGCTTATGGCAACATTCGCAATGATTGGTCAGACTTTTCTCTCAGGTCCATTTGAGAATGGAATAATGATGAGTTTCTATCCCTGGTTGATTTCTCTTACGTTTTAGTGAGCCATCAGTTTATTAATAGCATTTTAACTTAAAGAAAAGTGTTGCTTTAATGGGCCTCAGTTTCAGTCACTGTTTCAAACTCACAGAAACACAAAAACACGTCAGTGACAACCACTTAATTGTGAATTCAGAATTCATGTGGTAATTAGTGTATTTTACTCACATATAGTGTATTAAAACGGCTCTTTGTGTGTGTGCCAAACGCTGATAGTAGAGTACATCCTCTGACCTTTAGCTTCAGCAGCTCTCCCGCAGATGATTACAGTGCATTTTCCCTTTCACACATTGACCACACACAGACAGACTGTAGTGTTTGACCTTGTTTTTGTTAGTGTTGCTGAGTGTGAAGCAGAGGAGCAAGAACCCAGAGGCAGAAGCTGTTAGAGGAGGATCACGATTGTGTTGGCTAAACTTGATGCACCCTTCAAGCTGAGTGTGTGTTCTGTCTCCTCCAGGTGTCCAAACTGAACAGGCTGCATTTATTTTTCTGACCAAGGTCAGGATGGATGTTCATAGTGACTAAAGATGCCGCAGGCAGGGAAACAGAGGAGGTTTCCCGTCTGTTCTCATTAGACTACATCAACACAAAGGAATGAAGAGTTGGCAGTTTATGGGGCTCAACAAGTTAAATCGAAACCATCAGTCCTGCAATAAATCCTCCATAATGGAGGTCATTATTAGTGTGGCTGGGTTAAAAAAGCAGAATAAAACTGATTGTCATTTGAAAAGGATTGTATTTACAAGGAATGCATAAGTCAAGCAAAATGCAATGTTGTCGGTCCCTAAAAAACTGTTTAATCATTTTATGTTCATAACAAGTGTCTAAAGTAACGACACCAGTGTAAATGAAAATTTCTTTGTTCTAAACGTGCAACACTCGCTTGGTCACATTGTCAATACACACATGGTCTGTAACACTGGCTTGTTCTCCCTTGTCTGCAGACACTCCTGGAGTATGCATCCCGCTGGAAGATAGAGGAGGAGCCTCTGCCACTGGTGGAAGTGTACATAGTCGCCCTGCTGAGTTACGCACAAGCCTCTCCATACCTCTCCCTGCAGTGTGAAAATGTTCCTCTTGTAATTGAACGGCTGTCACTGTAAGTATCTTTTTAAATGTGATATGTGAATAACTGCAGATACATTGGGGCGTACCCCCGTAACCAGTAATGCAAGCATGTAAGAAAAGCCAAATTGCAGCATCTAACAAAAGCTAATTTGCATATGTACCTCTGGGCAACAAATTGAATCAAAGGCAACTGGAATTGTATTTGTGTAGGAAGACGTTTCGCCTCTTATCCAAGGGGCTTCATCAGTTTGCAACGCATCGGTCTGACTAGTCCTCACTAGTCTGACAAACAGAGTAAGACCCAGGGATTTAACCTCTGTGTATTTAACCTCTTATCTATGTAAAAGTAGGAAACCATCCCTTAACAGGGGAAGGGGTTTGCGACACCACTTATCTCCCATTTATAATGCTGCTCTTGGCGCATTTCCACTAGCACGGTTCGGCTCGGTACGGCACGGCTCGGCGCGCTATTGCGTGTTTCCACTAGCACGCAGTACCTGCAACCGGGTACATTTTTGGTATCACCTCAGCCCTGGTTCCAAGCGAGCCGAAGCGTTACTAAAACGTGACGTCAGCCGACTGACTTCCACTGATTGGCCGATGAGTGTCGTCACTGGAAGCGACGACGGACAACAGAAATGTTCCTGCTGAAGCCTGAAGCCTGTTATCATAGACATATATGCCTGTTATTACCAGAGAATTTCTAATATTGAGACTGGCTCTGTTATTACGTGACTTTATTAAGTTTTAATATTTTTTCATGCGAGAAAGTAACTGTTTAGATCCCCATGTGCGGTTAGTTTATCCAAACGACGGCTGTTTAGAAGTTTGCCCCGATGTTTTTCGAGTGTGAAGCTCCAGGTCCGAGCAGCGACCGCGTCATCACAGAGGCAGCAGCCGGGCTCCTGACGTGCTCCGCCGGCCAGCCTACCACCGTCACCCCAAGGAGAACAGACCGCTAATTAACTTCCCCGATGGCTTTTAGAGGTTTACCACCGGCTGGTTAAACTCTTAAATGTTGGTCTCATTGATGAAATCTAACAATTGTGGCTGTAGCAGAAGTTTGTTTGTGGTTAGACAGAAGAGCAGCACTGCCTT
The DNA here is from genome assembly GCF_905171665.1 of Trachurus trachurus. Taxonomy (NCBI): domain Eukaryota; kingdom Metazoa; phylum Chordata; class Actinopteri; order Carangiformes; family Carangidae; genus Trachurus; species Trachurus trachurus. The sequence goes on along the minus strand of NC_139910.1, from coordinate 18,125,581 downwards.
GGGGTCTGTACGCACAGAAAACACCACATTTACATCAATAAATAAATGTTTTACAATGAACCAGGCCGATCTCAGAGCTGGCAAGACTCTCCGGTAAGGCATATTGAACGGTTAAATGCCGTTAACGGGACGAGAGCAGTCAAAACGGCGGTTTAAAGCTAGCTACAGCGAGGGTAGGTTCACTTCCTGTTTTCAAAGTAAAAGCACCAATTCTATCGTAATGGCTTTCCTTATGATAGAAGGCAACGGGTATTTTATTTTGTGAAAATAACCGGAAGTGCGTTGCTCACTACGGCTAGCTTTAGTAACGCCGACTTCGTTGAAACAAAATTGTAAACAGCTGGTATTTTGTCAGATTTTCAACACGTTGGGGATCTAAACGACTACTTTCTCGCCTGAAAATGTTTCAAATGTTGCTAAAGTTATATATTTACAGAGTTTAGAGCGTTGCTCGGCGACGTGTAAATGACGTCACGGCGGTACTAGTGATACTCAGTTGTAATGGAAACACAACCAAACCGAGCCGAGCCGTACCGAGCCGTACCGAGCCGAGCCGTGCTAGTGGAAATGCGCCATCTTTCATCTACACCCCGGAGAGTAAACAATTCAACCTCACATGACTCTTAATGACTGTTGTTCACCATGCATGGTCCCACATGATTCTAACGACTGTCGTTCACTAAAGGCCTCACATGACTCAATGGTCAGTGAAACTCTAACACAAGTACTTTTGCGAACACCCCAATACCTGGATCTTACTTGTCAGACTCGTAAGGACAAGTCAGACCGATGTGCTGCTAACTGATGAAGCCCCTTGGATAAGAGGCAAACCGTCTTCCTAGACAAAAGTCCAGTTGCCGTCGTTTCAGTTTATTGCCCAGATGAATGAGAATATACATAGAAAAATTGCACATGAAGTTTTCCTGTTGCGTCTGCCAAAGTTTCTGTTTAAGCAGCCAAAGTCACTGTCATGTTCCTGTTCTGCAGGAGTTTTGTGGAGCTGTTACTCTCATTAAAGGACGAGGTTCCAGACAGCCTGTGGAAACAATTCAAGTCATCTGTGCAGGTAAACATGTGGGTTGGGTTTTGCTCTGCATGACAAAGCAGCATCTACCTGACTCCAAATGTGGGAAAGTCTAAAAGTTTACACTAGAAATAGTGGGCAGACATACACTAGAAACATACACTAGAAATATCTCAGCTGTGATGTTAGAGCTTCAAGCGACAATGAGCAAAAATCTAGCCTATTAAGTCTCCACTTGCTTCTCATTTCAAACTCATACTACATAGCCCCAAACATTATATTGTCATATACCTTGTGAGTAATGTTTTCCTCTTCTGTGTAGTTTGCTCACAGTAAACTGCAGGAGAATGGACTCGCTCAGCTGTCCCTGCTGTCTGCTCTGGCCCAGTATGATGGGGTTTGGACTAACGGAGTCCTGCAAGGACTCCTGTCCGAGGAAAATCCACAGACAGCATCAGGTGAGTTCTTGATCTGGTTTTCAGAGTTTCTAGTTAAAGATGGCCACACAGAGAGCAAAATCAGTAGCTTGTAAATGAATGGAACTTAAAGTCTTCTTCTTTCTCTCAAAATGAGCTCTCTGTGTGGTGGTTTAACTGCCACCTCATGACACTGCTGATCATTTATCTGCGAGCCTTACACAGCTGCAGCTGTCAAAATAAATTTGACTGTGTTGACACAGATTTGAAATAAACCTAAGTCTGGCCAAAATGTCATTGTCTGCATTGTCCCCATTTTTCAGTTGAGGAGTTCCTGGTGCAGGAGGGGCCTATCCTGTTGGAGATGAGAGTGAAGCAGCTGATAAAGGAGAAGCAGCTGGGCAAGGCTGCAGTGCTGGCTAAGACGTGCTCTGAGTGTCCCCCCCTCCGGGAGAAGGGACCGTTCAAGCAGATGTACCTGGTCTGCCTCTGTGCTACCTCAGAACAGGAACAGCTCATAGATGAGGTACGTGTGGCTACATGGTGACTGCTTGGTGGATAGAGAATGTGATCATACTTAGAAGAGTACTGTATCAGTTGGCAAGGTTGTTGTCGCTGTGCCGTCATGTCTGCTCATTATCGCTCCTCTTTCCTACCTGATACCCAACAATTAACATGTGATGAGGTGAATTTACTGGGCCTCCAGTCTTCACCAGTGTCCTAAAAACAATTGTAATAGTCACAAAGTGAATGTAAACCATCCCAAAATCAATATCATCTGACAATTACACCTGATAAGCTCTGATATAGGCTCCGTTTTCAGTTTATTAGGAACAATTAACTAAAACTAAAGTGGTCTAACACAACGGCCCTGTTGTAAATGCTGCACCATGAAGGTTAGAATAATTTTATTGAAACAGTTATTGGACTCTTAATAATAAACTTCTGCTTCCTTTCTGAAAAAGTCACATCCATCGATTCCTAATGTCTAATAAAGAATCAAAATGTGTCGGTTACCTCAGAGTTATGGCTGAGGGGTTGTGATTTTGCACTGGAACATTTTAGCACTGAAGCCTAACTAGGGACGGGAGTTGGAAACTAGCATTAGCTATAATCTCTGTATGCAGAACATCAGTAACATTGACGAGTGGAAGTGTTACTATGTTAACCTGCATTGTCCCTATCAAATAAACCAAATTGAATTGAGAAGGAGTAACGGTAGCAGGCCACAGGCTCCATTGTAGTCACAGCCAGGGCTCAGTTTGTCCCTATGACGGACTATAATATAAAATAAACAATTGAAAAATTGAATATGTCCTTAAATCCTGCAGGTGTCCCAGGTCAGATCTGTTAGACACATTTTCTATTACCTCTGGTTTGTTGTCTCAAGTCCTGCATTGCAGTCCTCACAGATGACACAGATGATGGTGCTTTAGCTTGTGGGTCTTTTGTTGACATGTATTCTTTCCAGTGAATCTTAATAACCGTACTCATGGCTTCACTGTGTGCAGCTTTCTAAGGTGGACTGCCGCGATGCATTAGAGATGATCTGCAATCTGGAGTCAGACGGAGATGAGACGGCAGCCCTCAGTTTATGCTCGGCCTTCCTGAGCCGACAGCTCCTCCACGGAGACACATACTGTGCATGGTGAGAACACACAAGACACCACTCGGCGCACATTTGCATAGGCACAGCACACATTTGTTTTGTTTTTTTACGGAGAAAGAAAAAGATTTTTCATCGACAAGGAAAAATCCCATGGGGTCAGGGTGATTCTATATGTTGTACATTGTTGATAACTTTGGTCATGGTTGCTGTGAGCCCGAGTGAATGAATTAATAGTTAATGCACTCCCGCTCTTCTCTCTCCGTCTAAATCCAGGGAGCTGACTCTGTTTTGGAGCAAGCTCTTGAAGCGTCTGGAGCCCTCGGACCAGGCCTTCCTTGACAAATGCCGCAAGATGTCCTTACTCTCCAAAACTGTTTATCACATCCTGTTCCTCATCAAGGTCATCCAATCAGAGGTCAGTATCAGCTATCCTAAATGTGTTTCAAAATAAATGTTGATTCCCGTGTTTTGGAGTTACAAATGATTCCTCCTCTTGTTCTTCTTCACAGATGGACAGTGTTGGACTACCAGTGTGCATTGAAATGTGCATAAGAGCTCTGCGGATGGTCTCGGACGATGGAAACACAAAGGCCACCGTGTGTAAAACGATTTCCTGTTTGCTTCCCTCGGACCTGGAGGTCAAGCGGGCCTGTCAGCTGACTGAGTTCCTCCTGGAGCCCACAGTGGACTCTTACTACGCCGTGGAGACTCTTTACAACGAACCAGATCAAAGACTCGATAATGAGAACATGCCCGTCCCCAACTCACTACGCTGTGAACTCCTGCTGGTTTTTAAAACCCAGTGGCCTTTTGACCCCGAGTTCTGGGACTGGAAAACACTTAAGCGCCACTGTCTCGCCCTAATGGGTGAAGAGGCTTCTATAGTGTCATCCATTGACTTGCTGAATGATACCGAGAGCCCCGAGGAAGAGGAGGACTTCTTCAGTCAGGATGGTTTTAACAATGTCCCAGAGCATTTCATCAGTGGCACTTATGAACTGGCAGATGTCACTGACAAGAAACAGAAAAACCGAGAAATGAAGAAACTGAGAGAAAAAGGTTTCATATCGGCAAGGTTCAGGAACTGGCAGGCGTACATGCAGTACTGCGTGCTGTGCGACAAGGAGTTCCTCGGCCACAGGATTGTACGTCATGCACAGACTCACCTGAGCGGCGGAGTGTACAGCTGTCCTATATGTGCTCAGACCTTTACCTCAAAAGACACATTGATTCCTCACGTCACATCACACGTCAAACAGTCGTGCAAAGAAAGACTAAATGCCATGAAAAGCACCAAGAAGTTGGCCAATCCCAAAACGGCTGCTCCTGTTATTGAGGCGTTGAAGGCCAAGACTGAGAATGAATTGCATGAAAATGGGGATTCATCGGGCCAGAATGGAGACTCATTTCACAATATCCAGGCCAAAATGGAAAGGTGTAGCACGGAGATTAACGAGGACAATATTTGCCCGGTTGGAAAATGCAGAAGAACCTTCAAATTTTTCAGAAATCTAATTGCACACGTTAAAGGTCACGGGGATGTTGAGGACGCAAAGACATTCCTGGAAATGCAGTCCAAAAAGGTTGTTTGCCAGTACTGCCGCCGCCATTTTGTCAATGTGACCCACCTGAATGATCACTTACAGGTCCACTGCGGTGCGAAGCCTTACATCTGTATACAGCTGAACTGCAAGGCAAGTTTCTTATCCAACACGGAGCTCTTCATACACAGGAAAACACATGCTGTTTTTAAGGCCAGATGCATGTTTCCAAATTGTGGAAAGGTTTTCAACGAGGCCTTCAAATTGTACGACCATGAGGCAAGACATTATAAAACTTTCACCTGTAAAGTTGCAGACTGCGGAAAGGTGTTGCATTCACTGCAGCAGCTGGATTTGCACCAGAAGGAGCACGCCACTCAGGAGGAAAGGCCGTCGCCCGAGCAGACGGCACAAAATATCCAGCCTGGACCCTCACTCATCGAACAAATGCTCTCTGGCCAGACTCCAATTAAACAAGAGCATCCTCAAGAGCAGTGGAGCACTCCGAGTTCTGTTAATCCAGGTCATGAAAGGATTCCAATGTCCATCGAGAGTTTGCTGAAATCCCCACCAGCACCTGTGGGAACATTAGGAAATTACAGAGTCAAACTTGAACCACAAGATCCGCCTTACTCTGCCAGTTTAAGTAGTTCTGTGATTCAGCCTGTGAACTCCAGTCCAGGTGGCCACTCCTTTGATTACATGAGACCCCATCAGCAGAATCAACCAGTACATCCATTTCAGTCAAACTTAGGTAATGTTCCACTCGGCTCTAACACACACGTCTTACAAGGCCAGCCTCAGATGTTCCCCGGTAATGTGAATGCTGGATCAATGAGTTACAATTCTGACTGCAACTTAGCATTACCAGGACAGCAACAGTCAGTATGTAGCAGTAACATGTTATCACCGCCACCGCCCCAAAACTCCATAGCGCCGTCAATGTCACAGCCACTTCCCCCGACGCTGACGGCCCAGCCGTTTTCCGGGAGCAGGACGGAGAACTCTGCGATGTCTTCAAGTACCACAGGCGTCCCTCCAAGACAGAGGGAGCGGTTTCACTGTGCATTTGAAATGTGCACGAGGCACTACAGCTCCTACAGAAGCGTCACCAAGCACATGAAAACGGTCCACCCCGACTTCTACGAGCAGTGGAAAGTGGCTCGAACTAAAATCAAGATAACCTACGCTCCAGGGCCGGGCGCGCCAGCTGTGGGACGTCAGGGTCCAGTCGCCTCCCCTCAGAATCACCACATCAACAGTAGCAACATGCCACTTCAGAGGGGCCAGAGGCAGAACGTGATCCAACCACCAACCTACACTGACATGGGTACAAGCTCTAACTATAATCCCATGCATCCCCATCCTTCATCTGCCCATAACCAGAATGCTTCACTCCTGATGGAAAATGTTTTGAACCCCATCGTTCTCTCGCAGCTCGGCAGCGATACAAATCCACAGTCCCAAATGTCAGGTGGTCAGAATTGGCACACGGCCCCTGGTATTGAACAAATTCAAAATTGTGGCTCCTCACAAGCCTATGCATCGAACCTGCAAGTGATGCCTCAGGTTGATTCCAGCGTTGCCGCTCTGCCTGTTATGGAAAATGGGTCCCAGGTGGGTTTCCCCCCATGCAGTGTAAAGGAGGAGTCGCAGCAAGGAGAAGATCTTCTTCTGCCTTATACATCGCAGATGCAGAGCAGTTTAGTCCCCAAGACACCAGATAAAACAATGCAAAACCAGTCCGGTTTTTCAACTCCAGACAGCTCAGGTCAAAACAGCAGCTGCAGCAGCCAGCTCGTCTCTGAAAACAACCTTGAAAATCAAAAGCGAGCCAGAAAAAACAAAAGAACCAAATGGCCAGCTATACTGAAGGATGGTAAATTTGTCTGTTGCAGGTGTTACAGAGAATTTAATAGTCCCAAATCCCTTGGTGGACACTTGTCCAAGCGCACCATCTGTAAACCATACGAAGAGACAGAACTGAACACAGATTTGCCGGCATCATTTCTTGACCTCCTTAATTCAGAGCAAACCGTCGGCTCGGCTCAGCCACAGTTGTCCTACAATCCTGCTGCTGTTTACGAGGAAAAGCCAGACGAGTCGATAATAAATGCTCCCACAGCCACAAAAGATTACTCCATTGCCAATTACCCACACGATAATTTGCCAGCATATGGGAACGGCGAGTCGAATGAAGACATCCTGAAACGAATCATGGCGGAATCCAATATGTCTGATCTTTTTGACCACACATCGGCTGGCCAGGCGTTGTTTCAAAATCCATGTGTTCCCTATGGAGCCAGTGAGCGTCTGCCAGGGAGCTCAGTCATACAACACACAGAAAATGTGCAGCTCAAGCGAGGGGAACAGCGAGAGGACAGCTCATATAGTACGGTCCATTATCCTCAGCCAAACATCGATACATTTGCAGGAAGTGAATTCTCTGACCCGCTTCTTTCTCAGATCCTCACAGAAAACCCTCCCACTATTCCCAGTAGTATTCCCACAAACCATCTGAATCCCGGGGAAATCTCCAGTAAAAGCTACAACTCTGAGACAGACACTCAGAAACCAGATATAGATTCAAATCCTGTGATGCAAGCAGTCATACCCGACGGTCAGCTCAGTCCTGCACCAACCGGCGGCAAACAAGCTGAGGCGCAGAGAAAGATGGCCGAGCAAGACATCAAGAAGAAGCTGCGGGAGCAGATTTTGGCCGGCGACTTTCAGCGGAGAAACACTTCATGTCTTTCAGGCAACATTGATCCTAATGCCAACCTAAAGACGTCTCTTGGCCTCATGTGCACGCCCTCCAATAATTCTGGCCATCATCAGCTGTTTAATGATGCAAAGAGTGACTCAGCCAGTCAAGGGCAAGTCATTCAGAAAAACTCTGTAATCATCCCCGGAACCTCTAGTGAAATCGAGCGACTTCTGAGCACACACAGCTTCACGTGCTTCAGAGAGACCTCCACCCCTCAGCAGGAGGTGCTGAGCCCCACAGGCATCGCAACAAATGATGAATGTGAACCCACTCAGTTATCTGCCAGCCAGCAACAGTGGATGTCAGAAATTCAAGGTGCATTTGAAATGCTGGACTTGATCAGAGAAGTACCTGATCAGATGCCAGCTCCCATCCCTCAAATACCCAAAGCCCCACCAAGCCTGCCGCCGGCGCCGCCTCCGATGGTCAAGTCACGCAGCTCTTCATCATCCACCTCTTTCAAGCCGTTCGTATGCGAGGATAAGACCTGCACATTTAGTTCCATGTCAGGTGAGGCGCTTTGGAAACACCTGTCCAAAATTCACAACTACACACTTGAGATGGTGAATGTTGTTAAAAAAAGGTACGGCCAGTATTCTCCATTCAAGTGTCAAAGGTGCAGCAAAACATTCACCCGAAACTCCAACCTTCGCACTCACTATCAGTCGGCTCACAAACTAACAGCCGAAGAAATTGCAGATCTAGACGTTAAGCGCAGGCAGGCCAAAGCTGCTGCGGCCAGCACCGTTCAGAAGTGGCCTGCGAGGCCCGGCCCGGCTCCAGTAGCTCAACCCACAGCAGCAACTCACCCACTGGAGAACACAGCTCATCTCTACTCCTTCCAAGATGCAGCAGTTAAATGTGAGTTCCCAGCACAGGCATTTGTACCACACGCCAACATGGACGTAACTAATCAGAAATTTCAAGACGACAGTCGCTCCTCAGTCATTCATCCTTTGCTAGCGGCCTCCCTGCACAACCAAGCAGAAACTCAGACCTCCTCACCAGCGGGTCATTCAGCACGAGCGGGGACGGCAACACAACAGTGGGCTCATCAACAGCAAGGAACCCCGCCCAGGGTCCCAGGTGGAGTCCCAGAGGTTGCGACCTGTTCGCTCAAAACTCCTCCCACGCCCAAAGGTAACGGGCTCTCGCCTATTAAGAAGACAAAAGAGAGGAAGTCAAAAACCGCCACGAGTCAATACAGACCATATCGCTGTGTCCATCAGGGCTGTGTGGCAGCCTTCACCATCCAGCACAATCTGATCCTTCACTACAGGTCAGTTCACCAGTCTGCGCTGTCGGCCCTGGAGGTGAACGAGGAGCAGGAGCAGAGTGAAGGACTGGATGAAACGATGGAACATGATGAAGAAGAGCCAGAGGCAGAGATCCCCCAAATATATGAATTCAGATGCCAAGTCAAAGACTGCTCCAGATTTTTCCAGGAAGTTCCCAGCCTTTTGCAGCACTATTTTCAGCTTCATGAATTCAGTCTCGATAGGGTTGCTAATCTCCTTTCCGGTACCCGGCTTGGCAGGTTTGTGTGCGGCCACCAAGGATGCACCGACTCCTTCACAATTCTCTGGAAGTATTTTGGACACGTCAAAGAGCAGCACAAAGACTTAAGACTTTCCAAACCAGAGCAGATAAATGGCTCGTTCAAGTGTGAAATCGAAGGCTGCGACCGCTCATACGCGACAAAGTCAAACCTGCTCAGACACGTCATGAAGAAGCATCAGGATTTGACCCCGTCCAAACTCAAAAATCAACAGTTAAAAGATGATGTGTTGAAACAGAACGCAAAGGTTTTGCTTTACCAAATTACAAGCAAGACAAGTAATGGGAAAGAAAACATCGAGAGCAACAAAAAGATCATTCAGAGGGGGAGCGACTCGAAGAAAGTCAGCAAGGACAAGAACAACCACTGGACAAAATATGGAAAACCCTCCTTGAAAACTACAGCGGAGGCAGCTTCAATGTGCACAAAGAAATTCCCTCTGCAATACCCCTGCATGATCAAAGGCTGTGAGTCGGTCATGAAATCAGAGCGCAGCATATTAAAACATTACATGGGACATGGTCTGTCAGAAAAGTACCTGGAACAACAAAGGAGCCATTTCATATTCTGCAAAAAGGTCCCCAGGCAGAAGTGTGGCTCCATCAGGAGCGATGACTCCAAATCAGACAACACCTCTGATCTGTCGGACGTGGAGGTGGCAGCAGACAACAGCCTAGAAGGAGGAGAATATGACTCTTCAAAGCCTGTCCTGCGTAAAAGGGCCGCTGCAGGGATCCCCGCAGCACTGTTGGATAGCAAACTGTCAAACGACGAGAGCTCCGACGGCTCCGTGGTGCTCAAGCGGAAACGAGGACGTCCACGAAAGCTGGTCGAAAAAGTCGAGAAACGCAAGAAAATCCCACGCACGACAAAGATGGACGTGGTTTACAGCAAAGATGACGAGTCGGACTCCTCGTGCCCCACAGTGCTGCAGGACGAGCAGAGCGCTCAGCTGGCCTCCTTTAAACCTATGGGATTTGAAATGTCTTTCTTAAAGTTCCTCGAACAGTCGAATAAATCTGAACAGGGCTTGACAACGAAGGTGGATGCGCCGGAAACGAGAAAAACATCCAGTGCGAACACCAAAGACACCTGTGTCAGGTTCTCAAACCGTCAGAACCTGAAATCACTCAGTAAAGTTAAGATCATCATAGAAGCAGCCTTTTCAGGTGTCACTGACCTTATGTTGAAACAGCTGCAGACCATGCAGCCTGTAGTGGTGTTGGAAAAAAATGATTAACTTATTCCTCTATTGTTGTTTTTTAGGCAGAATCTCAGGACTTGAATGAGTTAACTGCTGCAGACTGGTGCCCTTATTATGTATGATTTGTTTTTTTACACACTTGAGTTTAAAAAAAAAAAAAAAAAAAAAAAGCAAAACTTGTTTGAAGTTATACAGTAATATAATCTGTACAATTTGTCTTTTTATAGAAATGTGTATAGCATGTTCACAAAGAAATTAGCTGATAATGAAATCTGACATCAGTTTGGGGTGTCCTTATTATCCCTGTGGGACTTGGATTCTATTATTGTGTGTAGTTTGTGATTTGAAGATGTTCATTCTTGTGCGTTGTGTATATAATTTGAAATCACCCACTGCCACCAGCAGTCTTACCATTAAACAAACTGTTTTTTACCAGTCTGAACGGTGTTCCTTTTCATTTGCTGTGCAGTCATCATCATTTACAGACTTTATTTTTAAACTCAGTTAAAATCTCAACCTGAGTTGCTCATAGATGTTGAATTTCCATTGCAGCTTTGAGGAACATCCACTGGACCTTACTGTAGGAAAAGAGGGAGAAATACTGTCCCATGATTCCTTGCTGCGATAACATTCAAAGTGACGCTCCCATGTAAGTTAAAAACAAGCTGTGACGTGATTGTGAAATGGTCCAGAACTGATGAAAATCCTCATCTGATAAGACTGAAGTCCAACTCTATAAATACTGATTTATAATCTTCAAATCTGTTTAGATAGGAGCTTTCATACAGAACAAGCTTATGTTTATTTATTGTTATTTATTTTCTTTAGGTAAAAAAGAAAAAAGCCCATGCACATCCAAAATGCAGTAGGTGCTGAGTCCGAGAAAGTTGAACAAGGCAAAAAAGAGAACTCAACACTGTCCCTAAATATATCTCATAGTTTTTTTGGGGGGTCCACCCATGGGAGTGGTTAGAAAAAACACAAATAAATAACACATGAGATGATCATGGAAACAGGAAGATGAGGAGATGAGTAAAACAAATAGACATTAAATACAATATAGCATCATAAGTATCAGAATAGTCACAAATCAACATATTAAATAAGTATAGAACTGCTAATAAGTATAACCAAAACAGAAAAAAATTCGTTAATTGTTCAAATCATTGACCTGACGAAGAGCCAGTCGCTCGAAACGTTGTCTCTTTTAATATGTAGCCCTTGAATAAATACATTTTCTATTTCGGGAGAAGACAGCATTGGGATTTCTTAACTTATTTATTTTCTTTACCTTTGGATAATGTAGGCTAGTGTGACACTGGTATAGCAGTGTCACATATACGCCAATAAACTGCTTGAGACTTAATAGTTAATTCAACATTTCAGTCCCCTACATGTTGTTGTGTTGCTATGAATTCGTCATAGTGTAAGAGCAGTCAGATCCTTATGTCCGTATGAACTCTCCATTGCATCTTTACACAACTTCATGATGATTAACAACGGAGATTGAGGAGATATGATCAGAATTATTTTTATCTTTTTGGCCAGAGTCAAACATGCAGAGGAAACTGCTCATATCTGGATAACGAAGGACAAGAAGTGGGACTGTGTCTGGTCTCGTGGTTTGAATGAACTGGCAATAACGGCAGGGAAACTACTGAATAAAGTATCAACTAAGTCACTGAGAAAGAATTTACATCAGGGTGGCATACTAGTGATTTATTATCGCTCTGAACAGGTTCATAGCAAGCAAAGGTTAGCCAGTATTAACCAGTAGTAACATTCATTTTTATGCTTTTTTATAAATACATATATACAGTATATTAATTTACATAAGTGCATTTTGTTTCTATGAATTACACAGATCAGTGCTGAGACCAGTTCTGTAGGAAACCAATTGGTGATCAATGATAGGACAAATTGTCTTCAGCCTCACACACTAAATACAGCTAATGGAAGACCAACAGATCTTAAAGTAGTACAGACTGCACACTGACCCAAGTCACGTTGTAATGTAGCTTTCTCTTTCACTTTTGTGGCAGTTTTACACAAACCAGTTTACAGTAATGTGACTTTGTGTAACACATCAGAGATAACAGTAAATACATTCCTGTTGTCAACCATGATAACTGATATCCTCAATAAGTATAATGTAACATGTATCATTAAGTCATTTAAAAGTGAGGTAAACTGAAAAGAGCTCATTGATCTTGGATGATCAGATGCTGGAATGAAAGAAATATGGAAGAGCTGCAAAAAAGGTGGAGGATAAAATGTCATACTGTGGATTGGGGAATTGTCTTTTTTTTGTTTGGTTGTTTTGCAATTCATGGTTAGGTATAATTCAACATTATTCAAAATATCCAGAATTAATTTATAGCCATCAGTTCATCAGTTCTGAGGAGTGACAGTAAAAATTCACAGCAGGAAATGTGAATGAGCTGGTTCCAGCTTCCTGGTGTTGTCAGTTTAGCGCTACACTGAACAATCAATAACAAAAAATGTTACTGGTGCTGAACCTGCTGTGATTTGTCAACATGTAACTCTGGGACCTCACAAGAGAGTGGGTGAGGGGGGGGGGGGGTTAGGGTTAGGGCTCCACAGCTTGAAACTTCATATTTTCAAACCCAGTGGGCCAACCCTGTTAGTTAACCCCTGGTAGCCTACGGTCCAAACTGTAAAAAAAAAAAAAAAAAAAAAAAAAAACTACATTTCCTGTCTGCTGTAGAGTAAAAGCTTGCATTATGCCAAACTTTACAAAGATGTTTCCAGTCTTTAACTGGAGACTTAAGACAGCATGGAGCTAGAATGAAATACTGTTCTTGTCAGTGTGTTCTCACTGGCAGGTGATTCAGCTCCTCTCTTGTTGTGGTACAGGTTGTGAGGCGCTGACCGTCAGGGAAACCACAGGTGTCACTATGCGATAGAAGCTGAGGACTGGACGGGCTGGTTTTGACACGAGGGCTGTACGATACTGTCCTCCGTGTTTGCTGTGGGCTCGGCGGAGGCAGAGTTGTTGACAATGGAAACAGGAGGCCGGCTGTGCATGTGAGCGTTCTCCTCCACTGAGATGTAGCGCTTGGTGAAACACTTCCACAGCTGCTTCCATGTGATGTACACGAGCTCCACAACATTGAGGGCGATACAGAGGATGGAGGTGACGCCCATGATGTAGAGGAAGATCTTCTTCTCTCTGGCTTTGCCGATGTAGCAGTCCACGATGTTGGGACAGGGACTCTGGCTGCAGCGGAGCAGTATGGACACCTCGAAGCCGTTGTATAGGAAGTAGAAGGCGAGCAGGGAGCCCACCTCCAAGGCTATCTTGAAGACCAGGCTGACTATGTAGGTGCAGAACAGACCTCCATCAATACTCCCCCTGTCCTGGTACAGCTTCTTCTTGTATTTGGCCTCCCGGCGCTCCCTGTAGGCCACGTGCAGGGCCACCAGCAGGGACGGGGTGGACACCATTATGAGCTGCAGAGCCCACAGGCGCACCTGCGAGATGGGGAAGAAGTGGTCGAAGCAGGCGTTCTCACAGCCGGGCTGCTCCGTGTTGCACACAAACTCCTTCTGCTCGTCCTTCCACACCTGCTCAGCCGCTGCCACGTACACCAGGATCCTGAAGAGGAAGACCACAGAGAGCCAAATGCGCCCGATCACAGTGGAGTACTTGTTCACCCCGCTCAGGACGTTCTCCAAAAAGGCCCAGTTCATCTTCCTCGGATTCTCCTGTGGGGGATAATAAAGAAGGCGGAGCTGAACACAGGATGTTTGGGATAAATATTGTGTACAAAAACACTCATAACTCTTCAGTAGAGATGATATATTTTATTTAGCTATATTACTGACTCTGTATCAACTGCCTTGAGCTAGTTTGGTGAGGCTCACTGTATTTAAACATCCACCAGGACCACTCCACAGTGACAAAGGACTCGTTCTTTAGCCCCGTCCTTTAGCTGATTCTGTGTGAGGAAAATGAATGAGGAAATATTCAAATGAGTACAGACGGCAGCAGGTTGGTTTCCTGCTTTGATGAAGGGGTTGTAGGAGGGTAACAGACTCTGCTGGGGGCCGGTGTTACAACGAATCCTGCAACCCTTCAGATTCTGTTTCATAAGCTTCCACACTCCAGATGTTTTACCTCAGTTTCACTACATGATGTGTGGATCGCAGTTCTTACTGCTCCACAGACAGACCTGTATTTTGAGGGTGTAACCATATTATATCTAAACACTGACAGATGGAACCAGGATAAAGACAGTGAAGAAACCCAGTGGAAACATTGGCAGCAGCTCAACAACATAAATGTTAGTGATGTTGTTACATAAAGAGAGTTGTTCACAATGAATGCAACTAATATAAATTGTTGTTCTTCATCCTCTGAATGTAATTCTATTGTATCGTCACATATAGACTTAAAATACTGATGTAGTCTGATGATAAACTAGTTCATGTTCATCCATACTACACAAATCTATATAGCTACATATCTCAGATAGATAGATAGATCGATAGATAGATAGATAGATAGATAGATAGATAGATAGATAGATAGATAGATAGATAGATAGATAGATAGATAGATAGATAGATAGATAGATAGATAGATAGATAGATAGATAGATAGATAGATAGCTTTTGTCTTACCGGCGGTTCCTGAGCCTGTGTCTCTGTGTGCTGTGTCCTCCTGTCTGCTCAGGTCTGAGCCACACCCTGTCCAAGCCACACACCTGCAGGGGACACCTTTACTACAAATCATGTGACCACACACTTTTCTCCACCTCAGCTGTGTGTATCTGTGTATGTGTGTGTGTGCCTACAGTCAACATCACCATGGAGATGACTAATGCAAATATGTACCGAGGCGTGGGGGGATGTAACTCGATGAGATTCGGATCACATGTCCCTTCTGATGAATAAATCATCCGTCTCCCTGGTGGCTATTTTTTGTCAGGTGTTTGTCTGCACACCCTGAAGATCAGTCTATCACTTCCTCCTGTTCTGTCCAGTAAACCTGAGTAACTGTTCATCATAACTGACCTCCTGTGTGTCTGTGGCACTTGTATTCATACAGTATAAAACTAGTTGATCCCTCAGCACCAGCAGGATCAGATCAGGTTATTCCAGACACTGAGAGTGAGCTGCTCTCCTAAATAATACATGTTGGTGAAGTGAGATAAACTGTGGGACGGGACAAATCTACTTTTTCTTTTAACAAATGATTGCAATACATTCATGAAATATAAACAGAAAGTCTAAGCAAAAATCTGATGTAGGTTCTGTTTTTTTTTTTTTATCAGCATGAGATCCTTTGGCCAGGAATCCTGAGCTGTGTGTTCATCAGGGGAAGTAGAGTGTTCCTGCAGAAGCTGCAGCTTCAGAACCAGTTTTACATGACACTGCTACAGAGGAAGTGGACAACAACACTGTCTTGTGTTATACAAGATGACGGTGACAATGTTTATAGTGCAGTAATTACTTATTTTTAGCCATCGACAACATTTTTAATAGTAAATGTATTTCTTAATGAATAACATGATAGGCATGAAAATGTGTGTAATAATATTGACATTAATGATGTGATTATTGAGTGTAAGTGAGCCTAATTTGTAGTTCATCAGTCACTCAGAACCCTATGTGACTATCTCTCCCATCCTTGTTATTGTTCATAATGGGCTCTCTGCACAGCTCTGCTACTTCCTGAACTTAAGTCAGCTCTTTTATTTCCTTACATTATTGGACAAATTGATTAACCCAGGTGTGTCTGGATTAATCAGTTTGTCCAATAATGTAAGACAGGAAATAAAAGAGCTGCCTTAAATTCAGGAAGTAGTGGAGCTGTGCATAGAGCCCATTGTATGAATAATTTTAAAATAGATTTTTGTAATATTTTTGTAGGCTAATTACTAATTTCGGTTCATCGGGTGCTCCAGGTGATTTTGAAATCTCCGTGCTCTAAACACAGGGTAAATAAATAACATGTTAGCAGGTTATATATCTTCACAGACACAACTTTTGGATATATATGGGCCTACATATATTTTAAAAAATGTGTCAGCCTCTGGCACTGCAGTCTTTCTACCAGAGGCTTTGAGAAATCAGTAGCAGAAGAAGCTACAAAGCCCTTGCACTGAGCAGGCCACACTGACAAACACAGGACATTTACCCCTCAAACTGACCTTTAAATCATGTTGTCTTTATTGGCTTGTTTAGCTTATGGTTTTTAACTGCATTTCCCCCAAATGCAGTGGAGGGGGAACCGTCAGGACCCCAGTCACCCAGGACCAGAGGGGGCGCTGTGGGCTCTCACGTCATTTCTCCTTCACCCTCCTCTTCCTTCTTCAACCTCGTCGTCAGCTTTCAAACATGGCGGCGTCTGAGAGAGAAGATTAGTCTAAAAAAGTCTGCGATGCTCATTTTCTGACCTTCACCATCATCAGATACATATTTAATTTAAATATATATATTTTACTTAAGACCCGTCGTCCGCAGGTTTGACCGGACATGTCACAGCAGGAGGCCGGTAAAGAGAAGGAGGCTCCCGGGGAGAAAGGCTTCAGGACTCCGGGTCTGAGGGGGGCGCAGACCACCACACTGTTCAGAGCTTTCAACCCGGAGCTCTTCATCAAGCCTGTGAGACCCAGACCCCTGTCTTTGTCTAACATGAGAAATGATTCCTCAGTGAGATCTGACATAGATCATCTCCCAACGTAAATACAGTGCAAAGTTCAATCTGATTTGTGAACAGTTGGACCTTAACTTACCTGCATGTCTCTGGACTGTGGGAGGAAGATGAAGTAGCTACTCTCTAATTATTTCTGTTCATAAATACCTAAAAAAAAAAAAAAAAAAAGATGATCATAGATTATCATTAAGTCTGTTCTGTTTCTGCTGCAGATGACAGAAAGCAGCTGATGATGTGGCTAAGATGTTGATTTTTTTTATAAAGTTGCAAATGTCTAACAGAGTCGGGATCACTGTCTCTGAATGTTAATTTAAGACGCAGTGATGAAGAGGAGAGTAAAAGCTTCATCACGGTCACGATCCTGTTTGAAAGAATCTGTTTTCAGCTGGATGAAGCTACACTACAGTAGTTTACGTAGTTGTTAAGCGTGATTAACTCTTTTGTCCCAGTCAGGATCCTGTAGGAGTGATGACTCTGTGACCTGATTGGTCAGTAGTCAGCATCAGTTACCATGGTGATATGCTCCTTTGCTCCAGTGACAAGTGAACCACTGCCGAGAGACTAAAAACCCAGAGTTAAACCAGAAGTTGCCTCAATAACTCCATGTCCTGCTTTTTAGTTCAGGCTCCCGGGGCGAGCATCGGACGACTCTACATGATGATTATTATTATTAGATAACAAAGCTCTTGATACACTGTCTGTGCCCATCAGTGTAACACTTGTTGTGCTGTCTTGCAGAATAAACCGGTGATGGCGTTCGGACTGGTCAGCATCACTGTGTGCGTGGCCTACCTGGGCTACCTGCACGCCACCAAAGAGAACGACCAGCAGCTGTACGAGGCCGTCGACAGTGATGGGGAGAGATACATGAGGAGGAAGTCCTCCAAATGGGACTGATGGCACACTGACTCTGTGTGTGTGAGAGAGTGTGTGTTTGTGTGTGTGTGTGTGTGTGTGTGTGTGTGTGTGTGTGTGTGTGTGTGTGTGTGTGTGTGTGTGTGTGTGTGTGTGTGTGTGTGTGTGTGTGTGTGTGTGTGTGAGAGAGAGAGAGAGAGAATTAAAACCTGACTGGACTGAGACAGGGACACTTGTCAAATTTTCTCTAAATGCCAATATGTAACCGTGACATCACCTGCCAAGCTGCTGTGATTTTGGACTGAAGAAAACATCTTTAACCCAACCACTTAATAAAAAATGATAACAGATTATTGGTGATAAAGGTTTTTCATTATTTGCAGTTAAAACTCAGGATCTAACAGTATTCCCAGCATAGGTCTGTTGAAGTTAGGAAATGAAGCACTGCCTGGTCAGCACCATCACACTGCTTCAGCCTAAAGCTGCAGCTGCATCATGATGAACTACACCGTGGAGCATCAACATATTAAATGTTTTTTTTTTGTTTTTGAAAATACAAACTGATTTAGCAACAGACAATAAAAAGGCATTTTTTATTTAATGAAAAGACTTCCATGTGATATTAATGGTTCTCTCTGAATTCATACATGTTTTTTCTCTTCAGAATGTATTTATATCGACCTTTTGTTCCACTGCCAGTATCAGGTCACAGGTACTGGTGCCACACCCGTTGGGGTTTTTTCAACAAAATAAAACAATAAGCAAATAAAAAGGCGCTATTGATCCAACCATCAGCGCTGCTCCATCATTTGGTTTTCTCATCCTAAGGAGAGAAAAAAAAAGACAAACACCAGTCAGCCTTCTATGTTTCACAACTGTCAGGTCAAAGCCACCTGCTTTTGCATGAAAATTAAACAGATTTCGTGACATAGTAACAACTGATTAACTAGATTATAATGGATAAAAACATGATTGAAGAGGCATTGTCGATCAAACAGAGGACACTCAATGTGTGTGAGATGGTACCTTGATCACATTGGCCAGCTCTTGCAGTGTTTGTTCATATCGGGCTTCCATACTTTTCAGGTTCTCGGGTTTAACAATCTGCTTCTGAATCCCAGGACTTCCTGCGTCCTGCACCATCTGCAGGAAGTTCTTCTCCTGCGCGGGCAAAGAAACAAGCTCAGTTGTACAAAGTCTCTGTCAACTCAACTTACACCATCTGATTATTGGTGGATTTAAGTGTTTTTTTTACCTGGACTCCGAGCAGAAAGGTGAAGGCCAGGCCAGCTTTTCCTGCCCTCGCTGTTCTTCCGATCCTGAGCAGAGAGAGAAGTCGGGTCAGACAGTCAGAAAGCTGCGCTGGACGACGAGCAGAGTTAGTTCTGCAAACCCACAGCTCACCTGTGAATGTACGTCCTGATGTACTGTGGTGCGTCGTAATTCACGACACATTTAACTCCGTTGATGTCGATGCCTCTGGCAGCTGCGTCTGTGCTGATCAACCTTCAGGACGACAACAGACAGTCAACCTCAAAGCTCACAGACAAGAATCACTGGCGTACGACAAGATACACACCACATATACATCAATATCCAACATCTTCAGATGAGAATTTATTTTACAGCACTGACATAAAGTCAAATCCACACTATACGTTGCATTTCTGACCTATATCCATGTGATTAGTGGACCTGAGGTATATGTCACACACTACACCAGCTGATTACACTAAGCAGAAGCACATTTCTGTCTGCTGGTCAACACACAGCTCTGCTTGTTTCTTCATCGCACAAAGAGCTGATCTTTAGACCTCAGGGGTTGGATGGGTGTGTATGAACCGGACCTATGCAGGGACATGCATTTTTATAAAAAGGTACACAGAGATATAAGAGAAGGGAAACAATCAGGAACAATACTAACAACTTTGATAAGTCACAGGGATGAAACGGTTCATGAAAAAAAATCTGTCCCGTTCAAACCATGTGTATAGCAAATGAAAAAAAGCCATACACAAGGTTTTTTGTAATTTGTCACAGAGGAGGCTCGGAGTCAGAGGACAAGCCTGCATCATCATCTCACTCTGCTGTATGGGAGCAGTTTAGATTCAGCGCTAATGATGATGACAGTAAGAATGCTGTGTGTACAAACTGTGCAACTCATGTTGCGCAGGCTAGCAGCAACATGTCCTATCTGTTGGTTCATGTATGGATTGCCAAACGTGCACCGAAGGCCCTATAAATTGCATGCAGGTTGCATGGTGTGTGTGTGTGTGTGTGCATGTCAGCACTGCACGCAGACACACACACGGTGGAGAAGTGAAACAACTTCAGCAACAACCTGTAGACACGTGAAAATGTGGAAGGAGATTATGTAAAAACGCTGTAACAGACCACAGAGGAACTAATGCATTCATCCTCCTATCATATTACAGAGAAGCATGATCATCTTTCCTTTACAAATCATATATATAGGAAGATTACAGCCTTGTGTTTATGTGGTAGACACGCATATCTAGTATCTCTATGTGTATCTTGTATTGTATCTCTGGAGTGCTTACACCAGCCATGATCCTTAAACCATGATACGATTTTACCATGGATTTTAAATCTGAAAAAAAAAAACTTAATTGTTGTGAAAGAGGTGACATCCCACTGATCTCAGACCACCGAAGCTCTGTTAGAAATTCATTAGCTATTACAAATATGAGCTAAACCTGCGACAAAGAACAAGTGGGGGTGGAGAGAAATGTGCTTTTTGTTTAAAGCTTACTTGCTTGTTTTTTACTTGACACTTGGACACACACACACTCACAGTTGGATCTTTCCTTGCTCAAATTTCTTCAGCGTCTTCTTTCTGTCACCAGGAGAGAGGCGGGACGAGAACTCGGCGGCATCGACTCCACCAAACAGCTGCACCAGCAGGAGAAGCCTGAGGAGGACAGGAGCGGGGTGAATACAGACACAGCACGTGATGCTCGCATGAGCTGTCATGTGAGGGTTTTTTACGGCGCTCTCTGACCTGTGTGCAGTCTCTCTGGAGTTGGTGAAACAAAGGATGGGGCTGAGCTTCATGCGCAGGATCCAGTGGAGGATGAGGAGGGGCTTTTTGTTCAATGTGCAGGGGATGTAATACTCCTAAAAAAAAACACAAAGGCTGAGGTTTTACACAAAGTGACCGGAGCTTCTGTCAGTTTCTTCATCACCACCACTTTCATCTCAGTCTGGCTCCTACAAGAAGGTCAAGGGTCATCTCTTACCGTCAGGCCTTGGGGGAAGTCGAAGCGGTCTTGTTTGTGGGTGGGGGCTGCAGCTGCTGCTGTGGTGCTGGACTGACTCTGGATGGAGCTGAAGAGTCTGGGCTGGTGGAGGCCCAGCTGCTGCAGCTTCTCTGGGTTTTGTGTGAGCGTGGCAGAAAACAGGAGCTTCTGCAGCGGCACCTGAGGCGGAGACAGACTGAGGAGACACGCAGACCGGCACACGCTCCAGTCAGAACCACGGCACCAGAACCTAAGGGCGTGTAGCGCCTTATAGAGACGGCTGTGTTTACATTTTTACCCCAAGATGCTTAACACATTGTAACTTAAAAGGATAGTTCTACATTTTGGCAAATTGGCCCATTGCCATAATCCCTACAGTTTTAGGAGTAGGTCCGTTAGCTTTAATTGTCGGTGCAAGCTATTTTTAGAATGGCAGAGCAGAGCCGTGAGCTGCTCAGAGCTACGGAGGCTAATGGAATTTCTTGGTTTCCCTCATCAAACTCATCAAATACACAATCCAAAACCTCCAAAACGCTCTCATGGACAAGTTGTGACCTGCACATTCACCACGCTATAAGATAATAACAGAATGTTACGAGACAGAGTTGTTTTCACTTAGAAATTTACAACTCTTTTTATTCATTCTATTGCAACTACTGCTGCAGCTACTGTTTGTACTGTATTTGTATTGTAATTGATGTTTGGATTGTATTTGAATTGTGAATCATGTTTGTGAAAAATGGGATTATGGATGGAAAATTGCTGCTGAGCAAAATCTGTCATATTTATGACACTTTTATTGTGTGTTCATTAATATGCAGAGTCCTATTCAAACCAATAAATGAAATTAAATAAATGGCAAATCTCAGTTTTACCACCGACGGTCATTAGTGTAGACGTAGACGTAGACACTTTGACTCACCTGGCTGCTGTCACATGCGCCGGCTCCGTCCTCCTGAACATGGACGTGGCTTCTGGCTCACCTCCTGACCTGTACACCGCCTTCACCACCTGACTGAGCCAGGACTGGTGCATTCTGTCAATCATCCTGTCAGCCTCATCAATGATCTGGGAATGGATGAGAACGAAAACAAATTTACAAAAAGAACACCGACGACGACGGGTGGCACACAGCTTCAATGTTTAGTTCACTCACAAGAAAGCGGAGGTGTTCAAGACACAAGCCGGAATTCTTGTTGATGTGATCGACGAGTCGGCCTGGAGTGGCCACAACGATGTCTGCTGCGCTGCGCCTCACGTCCCCTCTGGAGGAAAGATTGTTATTAACACAGAGGTGTTGTAGTCGTTGCATGAAATAAAGAAATAAACCCCAGAAAAACATCAGCGGTAGTGGTCGGTCCTAAATGGAACCAACCTGCTCTCCGACAGTGAAGCCTGCTCTGCAGCAAAGGACTTCTGACCGGCCAGGATCACCACTCTCAAAGCCGTCCCCTCGGCGTATGACATGAACACTTTGTAAACCTGCATGAGGGAACACCTGTTAGCCACAACCTCTATGACTTTAAAAGTATATATATTTTTTAAATGATTTAACACATAAAATGCCTGCCTAAAAACAACATTTTCCCAAAAGTTTCCATCAATTCTCAACCAACTGATATCATAAAATTTAAGTCCCAGTGTGTTGTCTTTTATTATGGATTAGATTGAGGCTTGTAGAAGCAGAGTGTAAATACCATGTGTTTTCATGTTGGCAAACATTACTCAGCTTTTATTTTGAAAGATTCTGACCTGCTGAGCGAGCTCTTTGGTCGGCAGCACAGCCAAAGCCCGGACTTCACGCACCACCCTCTCCATCAGCACCTGAGGGAACACACATCTTCCTGTTATCTGTAATCTTTTTACATATTCAACCTTCATGCCCATTCATGTTGAATACATGTCCTGCTCAAAGCAACTTAAGGGGAAGACAGAAAGCTTTACCTGTATGACAGGTATGACAAAGGCGAGAGTCTTGCCGCTGCCTGTTGGTGCCGACACACAGATGTCTCTGGGCTTGTAGCCACCACGTCCAATCAGTAGTCCCTGCTGTGTGCTCTCCAGGATGGCTGGGATGACCTCTGTCTGCACTGTGAGGAGGTCAGACTTTTACTTTTCATGTTAGGCTTCAGCAGTAAAAATCATTTTAATGCATTTCCCCTCATCTTTTTTTTTTTTTTTTTTTTTTTTTACAAATAATGCCCCATCCTGGCAAAGTGAAAACTGGATTTATTACCATCACACAAGTATTGGGCCACTTCACTTGTTGTGAACCGTCAAAGCAGTGGAGCTGTTCTTGAGCCTCCACACACTCCTGTCTCTGAGCTCTGCAGCAGCTCCTTTCTCCTCATGGTTTCTGCTCTGATCTGCACTGTCAGCTCTGAGACTTTATACATACACGTGTGTGTCCGTCCACATCATGTCCAGTCAGCTGAGTTTAGCACAGGTCAAGATGTAGAAACATCTCAGAGATTATCCAGAGAAATGAAGGAACCTCAGATTAAGTAACAGAGTCACAGTGACATAACTGTCTGAATACTGATGACAATGAGGACTTTCCGTTTTTAATTTGTAGTAAATTCAGTTTTCTCTTTGTCATTTTGATGTACTGAGACTAGACTGATGAATGCCGGTGTAAACCTCAGTGATGTTTCAATTTTTTTCAAGTCACAGGCAGCATCCCTCAAATTTCACAATGACTGTTTCACACACACCCACCACAAAACACATGCACTGCTTCGAGCTAAAGAGACAGAAACAAATGATAAAGTAAACAGCATGGCTGTAGCAAATATGAACTAATACCATCACTGAGAACTTGGGAAACCATCTGTCGAGTACACAGATTAATCCAGACTGTCATGTTACCTGGAAATAAGTTCTGAATCCCATTATTTTGAAGTTTTTTCACGAGTGCAGGACAAAGTCCTGAGATGTCAGAGATGGGAACCAGGTTGCTTTTAATGTCTCTGTGAATGACATCCGGCTGAGCGAGCCACTGAGGCAGGACTCTGTGTACCTGTGAACACAAGAACAGCATGTCAGTGGATATCTACGGTCCTCATTAGAGGAATATTGATGATATTGTTAACTCTGTCCCCTAATGGCCCTGCCCTCTGGCAACACATTGCCATACCTTTTGGACAGGTTTGTTCTCAAATCCACCCATAACTGTGAAACTGGTGGGAGCAGAAGTCTTCTCTGTGGGTTCTTTTGGTGAATCATTTTCTGCCTCATCGTCCTCTTCTCCTATATCCTCTGATTTACTGCTTTCCATCACTGGAGTGTCTGGAAGAGCTTCAGCTGTACTGTCTAAAATCCAAAGACAGAGACTTTTGTTATGCAGGTTACATGTACAGATGCTAAATCACAATTTCTGACAGGCCTTAACCAGACCACTGCCGGGACATTTTAGAACACACCATTCACTATACAGCTACTAGACTACAATATTACTAGTAGCAAATAGAAAATGTTTTAGATGTTTTAGGAATCCATATTAAAAGCATGTTACTCTGTGATGGTTACATGGTTAAATGCTAAAAAATGTCCTTCAAAACTTACTGTGGTAAGGGGAAATGATATGACAGTCAGATAAATACATATCAATATTATTATACAGGATCATATCGTAGCCTACACAAGATGATGTTACACTGGTGAATGAATCTGAGAATAATAGAAATGCCAGAATCTAACAGACACAATGGTAATTTAATGGTAAATTTGACTAGATTAAATATTTTATTTTAGTTCATATGTATGTCATATTATTCAGAATGAATGATTCTTCAGTTGCGTGTCTATTTTTACAATGTAGAGAAAGGCAGACTGTCTGGACCACTCATCCAGTTAATTGCAAGAAAAAAAGTACAAGAAGCGCCTGCAGATTTCATAAATTCACTGTATGAGCCACTTAAGAACACATGCCAGTGTTACCGGAGTTTGAAATTAGTGTATAGAGGAACATGAGTAAACCTGAGTGGTGGATCTTCTTCTGTTTCTCATTTACACCTTTCTTCTTCTTTTTCTCTTTGACAGTTTCATCATTGTTTTCAGAGCCCAAAACATCCACAGGCTCTTCCTCTGATTTCCTCTTTTTATGGCGTTGAGGCTCTTGGTTGCTGTCCTTGTCCGCCTTTCTTGTCTTTTTGACAGGCTGCTGTACCGTCTGCTGTCTCTGTTCTGTCAAACTCTGCTCTTGCTTCTCTTTAGCCTTCTGTTGCAGTTTCGCCAGCAATGCCTGAGATCGAGACTCCTTCGAGACGCTCCCATCCTCCTCCTCTCCGAGATACCTGTGAGCAACCAGAAATAATTTAATACACATTACAAGTTCTTCAGTCCACTGCTGCAGCACAGTCACAACATAGACACATTCAGAGATAGACTGAATTTAGCTCCTCACTGCATTTATGTATATCGTGTGTAGTCCAGCAGACACACACTGGTTACAGTGACAACACTGACAGCTGAGAAACTCAAAGTCAAAGAAAACGTGTGGGGACCAGATGAGAGGATCATGTTGAAGAACAACACAAATGGAACAAACTACTTAATTGTTTATAGCCAGTTAAGAAGGACTTTACTACTACAACAACATAGTCTGATGTTTTTATACTTCTTAGTATTTAAATTATTATTAAAAAGGGTTAGGGTTAAAGAACACAAACTTAACCTCAGGGTAAACAAAAAAAGACTTGAAAAAAAAACAGTGATGTTAACAAGTAGAGAAAAGCAGCACCTTACCTGTTCACTAGAAACAGAGACATTTTAGCAGCAGGGTGAAATGTCCCTCAAAGCTCTTTTTAAATTCTTTTAAATGATCCCACAGTAACCATAGATTAACACTATTAGTTAAAACTGTCAATTATCTCCATTTCTTATCGTAACTCTAGTTTTCTCCACTACACAAGTCACACTCGTGTGTTGCTGTGCCGTACCACACGCAGTTTGATGACGTAGCTGCATGTTTTTAGCGTCACCGGTCGGGCGTGGTCACATAAACAAGATATTTCGGTGTCATAATTGAATTAAAAACAAACTAAACCTCACTGTCATTTTTAAACGCTTTATCATATTACTAATTTCGTTAAAATATATTTTTAAAGGCACAGTCGCGACCAAAATATGTCCCGGTGGTGATTTCACCCCCACCTCCAACATAATGGAACTGCCCACCGACGGCGTTGACCAATCAAAACAAAGTGTCTGAAATTCAAACAGATCAACGGTAGTCGCTTTTGGTGCACTCACGTCAACGGACTAGGCGTATTTAGGTTATTGTCATTTATAAGCAATGTATTAGCTACTTTTTTGTTTGTTTGTTTCATTAGAAACAAATTCGAAAGACAAAATGACTGAAGAGTCGGCTGTGACCGTTTCTGTTCGAGTCCGCCCGCTTATTGCGAGGTAAGTAACCGAGCAGTCCAAATTTAGGCTAACGTTAATTTACCCGATGCTAACACTAACGTTAGCCTGCCAGGCGTTTTATTTAAGCCTGTTTTCAGCAAATAACCGTAACTAGTGGTAAACCACATTGTAAACGCCTCAATTTGTATTGGTCGTGAATTAACGAAACCTAAATTAACGTTATAGCAGTGGAGCCACAAACGTGTCGTGACGTCCTTTTCGTCTGAATGGTGTTTAATAAGATCAACAATTCTAAAACATTTTTCTGTAGGTGATCATTTGTTTTGGCTTCATCCATCTCTACAGCGAGGGTCGATCAGGAGCTATCGTCCAGTAATATAATCTCCATAGGGAGCGAGGATGGCGCCAGTGTTTGGCTTTATTTAGCTCTGAAGCGGTACCGTTAACAGACCCAGGCTGTCACACTGTGACGTTATTTTTTTTTATCAGCCCCATGATCGCCTTTGTGCTGAAACTTTACCCGCTCTCAGCATTATGACGAGTGGTTTGTTACTTATCATTTCAAACCATGTATCACAGGCCGATTGAGACAAATAAGGCACATAAAGCCAGGAAGGGAGGAAGCCCACACAGGCACAGGGAGAACAACGACTCCTCAGAGAAAGACGTCAGGTCTGGGAATCAAACATAGAGAGTTGTGAGTTGTGAGGGAGGCAACAATGTCTGAGCACTGTCACTGTACCACCGAGCTGCTCCAATTGAATTTAATTCGTAAATAAGTCTAATTACCAGTAATTGTTTTCCATCATTTTTTGTATGTCAGCAATTCTATGGGCACATCATTTATCATTTCATCACCAGCTGAAATTATAAATGCACTTTTGAACATTTTTAGATCAGACCCTTGCTCATACTGTGTACCTAAAAAAAAAAAAAATAAATGCTTCTGTCCTGTGGAGCTGTGCATGACACATGCAACTGTTTCATTTTCTACTCCCAGTCTTTGCTCATAAAATCATTCAGGATGCATTCAGCCACAGATTAATCTCGCAGAGCGATGCCAAACATTGTACCTTGAAGATGTGCAATTAGATAGTCTGTTAATGTTTACATGTATATCTTGAATGAATCTCCTGTTTACAGGGAAGAAGATGCTGCATCGGAGAATGCAAAGCCTCCCCATCATTTTTGGAAATGTGATAAGAAATCAATTCAGCAGATTGATGATGGGAATCCCACCAAGAGCTTTAGTTTTGGTATGTATTTCAACATCTACAGGATTGAGAAACATGTTTACCAGATGTTGTGATTCCTTTGAGCCATTCAGAGTTATCTAAATGGAAATGTGCCCTGTTTGCAGACCGAGTGTTCACTTCTGATGAAACAACCAATCAGCTGTACCAGACCATTGCAAAGCCTCTGGTTGTTTCCACTGTTGCGGGATACAATGGTTTGTAATAGAAATTATAGTGAGATCAATCTTGTTGTTGTTACATCCTACACACTTTAGCTGTATGGTCCATACTGTAATTAACATTGTTGTTGTGCGTATACGTACGTTGTGCGTATGCTCCACAGGAACCATATTTGCTTATGGGCAGACTTCCTCTGGAAAGACTTTCACCATGATGGGGAGTGACCATACTCCCGGAGTGATACCTCTGGCTGTAGAGGATGTCTTCCAATCCATTGAAAATGTAAGAGTTGTATATGTTTGTGTGTATCAGTTTGTTGCATAATGGATTTTTATTCTAACCAATGGTTTGTGTTTGACTAAAGTTTCCAAAGAAGGAGTTTCTTCTCCGAGTGTCTTATATGGAAATCTACAACGAGACCGTGACTGATCTGCTGGTTGACACCTGGAAGAGAAAACCACTGGAAGTTAGAGAGCAAATCAATGTAAGTGAGCTATTGAGTTTAAGTTTGGAGCTCAGTATGTTCTGCCGACATTCAGTTTACCGGTAGATCTGTTGAAGTGGAAACCTGATTAATCTTACCAATCAGTTGCTACAATCTGGAAGAGCAATGTGTCGGACACCAATGATGTCATCGCTATATTGTTATAACAGATGCAGCCTCCTTCATGTCTACTCATCTCTTGCTTGGCCAATAGACTTTACATTTACCACACCATGCAAATATGACTGACTTGACTGAAGTTTTCCAAATATAAAAAATCTGTGGATTAAAACTTGGAATGGAAATATAACCGACCCAGACCAAGGAGGTTTTGGGGGAAGTAACAAGGGATTTTTTTTGGGGGGGGGGGGGGGGTTGCTGCAAAGCTGTCTCTGATGGATTAGGTAGATTACTGGAGAAGTGACTTAAGATAATACTGTTATAAATTCCTTGTGATCATATTTCAGAATATAATACACAAATGCAAAACCCACAAAAAACATGTGCTTTCTGTTTTCCACGATCATGATTCTGTTGATAATTACTATTACTGTCTGCAGAAAAACATTTATGTGGCTGACCTGACTGAGAAGATGGTTGTGGCTCCTTCTCAAGCCCTGGCCTGGATTCGGAAAGGAGAAAGTAAGAGCTGAGAAAATTATACAACATGATAATTATTATGTTTCCCCTATAATGATTTTACTAAGTCTTCCTCACATTTACCTCTTCACCGTCACTTCTCTTACATTTCCCTGTACGTCCTTGAGATGGTCAGGGAGGATTTTATGCACTGGTTGATGACTCAGAATGCCAAGATAATTTTAGGTTTAGTTCTACTTGCGCTCTGTCTGAGTGAAAATCATAAGTAGCCTGCTGATATTGCTGATAGTGTGGAGTTTCAGTGGCAGTACACACATAACCCAGCAGCAGCAGTGTGCAGCTGCTCAGTGAATCTAGAAGACGATGCACTTTGTGATGACCAGATATTCAAATCCATCCATATTCAAAACCTGCCTTTTGTAGAGAACCGCCACTATGGAAAAACAAAGATGAACCAGCGGAGCAGCCGCTCGCACACCATTTTCAGAATGGTAAGCAAAAAAAACCCAACATTCATCAACATGTGGTATTCAGAGGAAATGTGGATTTGACGTGATTTTGTTTTCCTCAGATTCTAGAGAGTCGAGAAAGGACTGACCCAGCATCAGGTGAAAATGCAGATGGAGCCATTATTGTATCTCATTTGGTAAGCTTTTGTTTTTTGGTTTGTGTTCTGTCTTTGTTCACTTTGCTCTCTTGTACTCTGTTGTATTTATTCTTTGTTCACTGGCTTAATCTTGTAGAATTTAGTGGATCTCGCTGGATCTGAGAGAGCAAGTCAAACAGGAGCTGAAGGTAAGACGCATAAATTAATGGATTATGAAATGCGTTCTCTAGCAGGCCTGATGTGTTGTCAGTGTTTACTGTGTGTACATCACAGTGTATACTGTATCTGCTTTATGTTTTCTCTAAGGTGCACGTCTGAAGGAAGGCTGCAATATCAATCGCAGCCTGTTCACACTTGGCCAAGTGATCAAAAAACTGACTGATGAAAACCAGGGGTGAGTAAACAATGGAAACTTCATGAACTTGTTACATTATAGCATTAGTTATCATTTGGTGAAACATGAATTTACCAGATACTGCCATTGAGAGATGATAAAGTGGCTTCTTTATATTTGTCAATTATACTATTATTATATTTAGACAAGACAAAGCCAAGATCCATGCTTAATATTCAGTTTTTAGAAGTGGTGATAGAACGGTTCCACCCATTCTTTTTCTAAGGCCAATTCTAATGCACATTATTAGTGATCAAGGCAACGGATGCTGCCCCAAGCAGACACAGATGTAAACAAAATGTTGCACTAATTTGTTGTGACGCCGCCAACAATTTGGCCGCATCACGTGCATGAATGTAAATAACCTAATTGCCTTTTTGGCATGTTCATGATGATTGGATGAAGGAATGATGGGCTGTATCTCATTGTCTCTCTTCAGGGGTTTCACAAACTACAGAGACAGTAAGTTAACACGCATCCTGCAGAACTCCTTGGGTGGAAACGCTAAAACAGTCATCATCTGTACCATCACTCCTGTCGCCCTGGATGAGACCCTCAGCACCCTGCAGGTTAGTTCCCCGACGCTGGCATCTGAGTTTGCTCCTGTGCTCGGGTGTATAGGAAATGTTGACCACTACAGTTGTGACGTTGATCCAAAAAAAGATGATGGTTAACAGAACGTTTCTTTTATTAGTTTGCCAGCACTGCAAAGAAAATGAAGAACGATCCCCATGTGACAGAGGTGTCTGACGACGGGGCTTTGCTCAAGCGGTATCGCAATGAAATTGTCGACCTCAAGCGACGGCTTCAAGAGGCAAGCGTCGTCACCCATTTGATTTTTCCTCCGCCACGTTCTTTCTTGGCCCATCACAGTATCGCTAACCTGAGCGAACAACCTCCTCCGACAGGTCTCGTCAATCACGCAGACCACAGTGACTCAGAGGGAGGAGCTCTCCCAGCTGCTCCAAGAAAGGGACCAACTCCAGAGAGAACAAGAGGACAGGATCCGAAACTTGACCAACCTGATCGTCACCAGCTCCAACCTGGTTCCTGTGAAAAAGGTATCCAAGTCGTAAAAATGCAGCTGAAAAAAAATGTCCGTCTTACTCGTCTTTGTACTGACAGCTGCTCTGTTTCCAAGATGCCAAAGCGCAGAGTCACGTGGGGAGGGAAGATGATCAGACTTTCCCGTCCATCTGACTGCGGCAGCGGTCCGTCTGACCTCAGCTTCGCAGAAACTCGGAAGAGGAAAGCTGACAACTCCTGTTTGTCTGAGCTGGCTGAAGGTAAGATATTCGCACTATGAACCATTAGTGGTATTATTATTCCA
The DNA here is from genome assembly GCF_905171665.1 of Trachurus trachurus. Lineage (NCBI taxonomy): Eukaryota > Metazoa > Chordata > Actinopteri > Carangiformes > Carangidae > Trachurus > Trachurus trachurus. Next base: position 18,094,462 of record NC_139910.1, on the reverse strand, counting down.
AATGAGCTGCATTGCATCTGATCATGGCTTTAATGTGCGCACGTTCTATCTCAACAGATGACGAGGACTTTGACTCTCACTGGCAGATTCCTGATGAGCGATTAGATGAAATGGACATGAGTCAGGCCTATGTGACTACTCGAAGCTTTGGAGACAGGTAGATATCTTTCTGTGAAGAAGCACATTGTAATTGACATTTTCAAGGTAGAAAATGAAATGTCTTTAATGTCTCAAGACAGGAGAATATACAATGTCATCAATTAAGTTTTGTTTTTCTCTGTTTAACTGATGCTAGAAGTGGATATGGATAAAGTCTTGTATAAAAGGACTGTGACGCTGTGATAATCTGTCCATCCATTGGCTATGCTGCTTATTCATGCAAGGTTCTCACTTGGTCAAGTGGCTGACTGGCCCAAACTGTCATAAATTGAAACTGAAAAAACAGTTTTCACCATGTGGCTTTACACTGCAACGCCATGAGCCCTGGTCTGTGAGTATTTGTAGGTAGTTCACAGTTCAGTCATCCCTGTGTTTTATCTCTTTACCAGCCCTAAAGTCTGTGGGTGCCCAGATCAGACGCGTGGGTTTTCAGAGAAGCTGTCCGACCTGGAGCTGAAGCTGGAAAAGGAGAGTCAACAGAAAGAGGAGGCCACGACAGCAGTGGAAATGTTGAACAGCAAAGTGGCCGAGCTGGAGCTGCAGCTACAAACGGAGGTCCAGCAGAGGACCGAGGCCACGGAAACCACAGGGATGTTGCAGTTGAGAGTGACCGACCTGGAGAAACAGCTGGAAGACCAGAACCATGCTCTGACTCAAGGTTTACAGGTGCAATGAGTTTAAACATACCTGCTCTGTAACTCCACACAGCAAAATTAGCTCCTTCTGCTCCTGCCATTGCTAATATGTCGACCTTTGTTTTTAGACGAGAAGAGACTTTGCAGAAACCATCCAACTGTGTGAAACTCTAGCTTCAGAGAAGGTAACTGCTGTGACCACCTTATCTCTCAAACATCTCTCTTCATCACCATCTCTCTTAGCCTGATTTGCATATTAGAGGAGAAAAATACTGTTGAGATTTGAATTTGTTTCCTGGAAAAGGTCGTTAGTAAACCATAATTGAGAAAACACTCAGTTTCTTCATCAGTTCATCCACTTATTAAGTTCTGAAGTTCACTTTGGTATTAACCAGTGATTTTACATTTTAAATCACATAAAAGAAGAGAAGTATCACCAATAAATGAATATATTCACCCAGCCATGGTGTAAAAGACCATTTGAACTGTAAATGTTTTCTGCTGAAATGTTTCCAGGACATGTTGGTTGCCGAGCGAGACTATCTGAAGGAGGAGATGGGCATGTTCATAGAGCAGACGGAGATTCTGGAGAAAGAGAAAACTGCTCTGTCAGGGGAGCTGAAGGAGAAGAGAGAGCTGGATGAGTTCAAATCCCTGGAGGAGGAATGCTGGGCGGAGGAGAAGGTAAAGCTTTCCTTTCATTCAGACCCCACTTGCAGTGAGGGATTGATATCCTGTTTGTTCCCTTTGTTTATTTCTACATTACTAAATATGTTTTTCATTACAGGTTTTTTTTTAATTATCATATTTATTTACATTGTGTTAATTTTGTCTATACAAACTTGCAGAGCCAGTTGCACAATGAAATCTCCAGCTTGAAGAATGCAAAGGAATCCTGTGAACTCCTCTGCCAGGAGCTTCAGGTGAGTTCACTGCTCTGGTTTATTACATCATTTTGTTGAAGGAATTTGTCATTAACAGTAAATACACAGTCTTTAAAGCCTTTATCCATTATTGTGTCACATTGTTTCACCCTGCTTTTTCCATATTTGTTAGACAAAATTGACACAAGTTGTAAATTCTGAAATCAAAAATGTTTCGTTTTTTTTTTCTAGAACAAAGTAAAATCTCTGTCTGAGCAGCTGAAGAGGAAACATGAATTTGAAGAGGGCCTACAGAGTATGGTATGTGTCTGTGTGGTCGTGTGTGTTTATGGGTTTTTTTTCACCTGTAAATATCAGAAACATGCAACATAAAGTCATCTATGAGAGAATGTTTCAGCAGAGAGCTACTATAACCCCGGAGCTGATGATAAATGTCCTGGAGGATTTAGTGACTTTTCTTTACCAAAATGTTTCTGATCATCTTCACAAATATCTTTACATCTGTGAAGTAATATTACATTACTCAGACATAGCTTTAAATTTGTTTTCAGTTTTAGAAAAGCAGGTGACCTCTGACGTTATGCAGTCTAATTCTGTCATGTCGTCTTCCCACAGAGCAACCAGGACCTGGCCGAGGAGGTGACCAAGCTCCGTCGCTCTCTGGATGATGCAGAGGGAGTCAGCAGGGATACAAAGAAGGAGTGGGCTTTCCTTCGCAGTCGAAACATCTTTCTGGAGGAGACGAACGTTAGTCCAGTTAACACTTTGAAACCTTTAAAATCTAGCTGATGTGGAGATCACTGACACTGCAGTGCAGGCCAAAGGCAAATGGAGTGTTTTGGTGCGTTCAGGAAAAGAGCAGAACTTTAGTTCTTGAGTGTCTATTGTGTAGAAAACAGTGTCATTTGTTTAAATAGAGTGGGACGTGCATAGTTCGTGACAGGACATACAAAGTGAACGTGTGTGATCGACAGTTTTCACAGCAGCCTCAGGTGAAATGGTTACACACCTGTGCTAAATGGTGTGTGTGTGTGTATAATATAGAGTTCATTGTCCTCTCTCCAGGTCACATTGACTTCCAACCACGGCAAGATGGAGGCTGAGGTGAACAGCCTGCGTTTCCAGCTGGAGACGGAGAAGTCGCGCTACAGACAGATGCAGAACGACCTCCAGAAAGAGCTGAATGTCGTGTTCGATGAGAACTCCAAGCTCACCACTCTGCTCGATGGCAAAGTGCCAAAAAGTAGGTGTCGAAGCTGCAGTGTTTGTACAGTGTAGCCCACGGTCTGTCGTACACGTGGATGTGAGTTGTAAGATGTTCTCTGTCTCCAGATTTGATCGACAGCGTGGAACTCGAGAGGACAGTGTCCAATCTGAGTAAAGAGCTGGCGGCGTGTCGGGAAGTTGAAGCCACGCTCAGAGCACAGCTGGACGAGCTGCCCTCACTTCAAGAACTTCCTAATAAGGTGGACAACCAGATGAAGCAGGTAAGTCCTTCAGACCTCCGTACTGGGTGGTGTCAGATGATACTAACAGTAACCCTGTGACGTGATTGTGTGTTACCTCAGATTTGTGAGATGACCGAGGAGCTGTGCACTCTTGAGGCCGAGAGGGACGGCCTGTTGTCGGCCCAGACTCAGGGTCTGGAGGAGGCTCAGCAGCTCAGAAGCTCCCTGCAGACGTCTCAGGATGAGGTCCTGAAAATCCAAGCTGATCTGAGTGCTGCTGCTCAGAGGGAGGAGGAGCTGAGGCAGCAGTGTGCCGATGTGACACAGCAGCTGGATTCACTGCACTCAGACCTGGAGCGCTCTGATTCTGAGAAGAGTCAGCTGATGGCCATCAATGAAGAGAGAGGCTTGAAGGTAATCTCAAGAAACTTCATCCTTTTTTTTTTTCACCCATCATGTCCCCTAAGGGGCTCCGTAGTTGTGAGATCATTTGGATCCAAAATCACGATTCAAATTCGATAAATTGTCCAACCTCTTGGATGTTTCCAGCTGAGCCAGCTGGATGAAGAGCTGCAGGCGCTGCAGGCTGAGAAAGACACTTTCCTGTCTGGAGCTCAGAACTCGTCAGAGGAGACGGAGAAGCTGCTCTCCACCGTGGCTTCCCTAACTGCTGAGAGAGACCAGCTCAAAACAGACATGCAGGAAAACGTCGAGATGGTCAGTCAGCATGAGACAGCTTTACAGTTAAAATGTTAACATTTATTCACCTCCATCAGATGTTCCTGGATTTTGTGTTTTGTGTTTCTCTCTGCGTATCGTAAAAGAGCATATTCTTCATCAAACAGATGATTGAGAACCAGGACGAGCTGAGGACAGCCCTGGAAAAGAACCGAGAGCAGAAGGAGCTGATCAGAGAGTTGGAAACTGCACAAACATCCACACAGGATGGGAGTCTGACTGAGATGAGTGCACAGCTGGAGGCCAAACAAACACAGGTGACAGTTTCTTAAAGTATCAGGACAGGAAGCTTTTGACTTTGTAATCTTTGGAGTTTAAATTCTGTTATTTGCACTGCTGAACAGCACAACAAAATTTACTTTAGGATTCTGGTTCAATCTCACGTAAACATGAAAATGTTACTGTGTGTTCTGCACAATTCTAATGATGAATCATTTTGAGACTGCTACAGTTTTGTATCTCTAAACAGCTTCAATAGAAATTGAGCTTGAGGTTGAAGGGTATTATAGTCTGACCTGTAGAACTGTATCATAATCCAGGAGCCTCACATTTTGTTTGTATGTCTATAATGGATCTAACCATCACTGATTTAACCCTTACACTTGAAATGGGAGCCACAGAACTTCCCATTTCATAATTCACAGACGAGCTGCGACAGTCACACTGATGTTGGTTTTTATTTTTATTTTTTTAAATACAATTATACAGATTGAGAGTGTGACTGAGGAGTTGGAGCGTGTGCGAGCAGAGAGAGACAACCTGCTGCTTGAGAGGGAGAACAGCACTCAGAGCTCCACAGAGGAGATGGAGAAGCTGCTGAGCAGAGTGACGTCTCTGAGCGAGGAGAGAGATCAGCTGCAGGAGACACTGGAGGGACTGAGACAGGAGAAGCAGCAGCTCAGAGAACAGCTGGACGACAGGATGGAGACGCTACAGACTGAGGCATGTCACTCTGAAACATGTATTATAGATCCTGTAACAGTAGTGGTGATTGACATTTTTATTTCCACATCTGCACATGCACATTGATGGAGGGAAGATATCTCTTTCAAAAGCAACACATCACACAATGACGGGGCACTGTAACTACAAATAAGCGAGACCAAATCTCCACCACAGCAGCATGAGACCTGCCTCTGATGCAGACACAGTGTTTGTTATCACCTATGGGCTGCAATATGGCAGCAAAGATGTTCTGTAGCCACCACACACTAGAAGCATCCAGTGTTTCCTTAGGAGATACATTTTTAAAACAAATCTTTCACTGCTGGGGTTTTTATGTGTGTATGTTTCATTCGAACAGACAAAGACTCTGAGTGAGGAGCTTGAGAGAGCTCGAGCAGAGAGAGACAACCTGCTGCTTGAGAGGGAGAACAGCACTCAGAGCTCCACTGAGGAGATGGAGAAGCTGCTGAGCAGAGTGACGTCTCTGAGCGAGGAGAGAGATCAGCTGCAGGAGACACTGGAGGGACTGAGACAGGAGAAGCAGCAGCTCAGAGAACAGCTGGATGACAGGATGGAGACGCTACAGACTGAGGCATGTCACTCTGAAACATGTTATAGATCTTATAACAGTAGTGCTGATTGGACATTTTTATTTCCACATCTGCACATGCACATTGATGGAGGAAAAATATCTATTTCTAATGATGTAACTGGAGATGATTATAGATAATCACATGTTTTTTTGTTGTATGTTTTCTTTGAACAGACAATGAGTCTGGGTGAGGAGCTGGAGAGAGCTCAAGCAGAGAGGGAGAACAGCACTCAGAGCTCCACAGAGGAGATGGAGAAGCTGCTGAGCAGAGTGACGTCTCTGAGCGAGGAGAGAGATCAGCTGCAGGAGACACTGGAGGGACTGAGACAGGAGAAGCAGCAGCTCAGAGCTGAGCTGGACGACAGGATGGAGACGCAACAGACTGAGGCATGTCACTCTGAAACATGTATTTTTGATCCTATAACAGTAGTGGCTATTGGACATTTTTATTTTCACATCTGCACATGCACATTGATGGAGGGAAAATATCTCTTTCTACTGATATAATTGGAGATGATCACATGTTTGTTTGTTTTTTTTTCCACCAAAACAGTAGCCAGAATGTTAAACATGTGGACAAAGCATGACAGTATTAAAACAGACAAGCATAGCAGCACATAGCTATTACAATAGTACAACTAAAACATCACACAATGACAGAGAAGTACAACCACAGATAAGTAAGACACAATCTCTACCACAGCAGCATGAGACCTGCCTCTGATGCCGACACAGTGTTTGTTCTCACTTGTTAACATGGCCAGCAATATGGCAGGAAACATGTTCTGTAGCCACCACACACTAGAAACATTCAGTGTTTCCTTCGGAGGGATATTTTAAAACAAATCTTTCACTGCTGGTGTTTTTATCTATGTATGTTTCATTTGAACAGACAATGAGTCTGGGTGAGGAGCTTGAGAGAGCTCAAGCAGAGGGGGAGAACAGCACTCAGAGCTCCACGGAGGAGATGGAGAAGCTGCTGAGCAGAGTGACGTCTCTGAGCGAGGAGAGAGATCAGCTGCAGGAGACACTGGAGGGACTGAGACAGGAGAAGCAGCAGCTCAGAGAACAGCTGGACGACAGGATGGAGATGGTGTGTTGATATTTTCTGTTTGACTGATACTTCATATCTGATGAATCTCAATCTCCTGCCTGAGTGCAAGAAGGATTATAAAGCTACACAAATGAGCCAAATTAAATATATTTGGCCATACAGATAAAATTTTACTCAACTTCTTTCTCATCAACAATGACAGACTCAAACTGTTTGACCTCAGCCTGATGTATCTTATTCTTATGAACCATAGAGCTTCACTGCAGTTCAAAACTTATTAAACCCACTTTGTAATACACATTCCTCAGTTATGACGAATGCATTCAAATTGCAAAAAACTACACTTGGCAGCTGCCTTAGAAAATTACTGAAACATTTTGAGAGGTGGAACATGTATATGTGAGCTGTCCCTAAATATGCAGGTCATATGGGGAAAATGGGTTCAGCTGAGAAATGAGGTCAAAGGGGACAGGGACATGATCTGACGGACAGACTCGTATGATTTGCGTCTTTTCAGGGGATTTGTTGGGAGTAGTTAGGACCCTCGGTTGATGCCATTTAATTCTGGACTTCCTTCACAGATGGAGCAACTTCAGGCTTCTCTGCAGGCCGTCACTGAGCAGAAGAGCCAGCTGGAAAGTGATCTAGAGAGTCATAAAGAGAAGGTGAGGGAAAGGGTTTTTTATTTATTTATTTTTTGTCAAATTGAGATCTGATGTTTTGGGGTCTACGTGGGGCAACACCATCAGTGATACTGAAGATTTCCCCTCTTGTATGGGAGAGTGCAGATGTTCAACTGTGTCTTTAATTTTAGACCACAGAGACTCTTCTGGAGCCACTACAAGAGCAGATCCAGAGAAACCTTGACCTGGAGAGGCTAAACCAAGAGAGACAAGCTCAGCTGGAGCAGGAGGTTCGTTGGATATCCTGCTTCAGACATACTGTGCTCCGGTTTGATCCTTGTCACAGTGTTCTGACATCCTCTTACTTACTGCTGGGGTTTTTATGTGTTTGTTTAATTTGAACAGACAACGACTCTGAGTGAGGAGCTTGAGAGAGCTCGAGCAGAGAGAGACAACCTGCTGCTCGAGAGGGAGAACAGCACTCAGAGCTCCACGGAGGAGATGGAGAAGCTGCTGAGCAGAGTGACGTCTCTGAGCGAGGAGAGAGATCAGCTGCAGGAGACACTGGAGGGACTGAGACAGGAGAAGCAGCAGCTCAGAGAACAGCTGGACGACAGGATGGAGACACTACAGACTGAGGCATGTCACTCTGAAACATGTATTATAGATCCTATAACAGTAGTGGTGATTTACATTTTTATTTAATTTCCACATCTGCACATGCACACTGATGGAGGGAAAATATCTCTAGAGATAGATAGATCACATGTTTTTTTTTGCCACCGAACAACAACAAAAAAACATAATGAACATCAGAGAGCAGCAGTAGATAGAATGTTAAACATGTGGACAAAGCATGACATTATTAAAACAGACAAGCATAGCAGCACATAGCTATTACAATAGTACAACCAAAACATCACACAATGACAGAAGTACAACCACAAATAAGCGAGACCAAATCTCTATCACAGCAGCATGAGACCTGCCTCTGATGTTTGTTCTCACCTGTTAACATGGCCACCAATATGGAAACAAAGATGTTCTGTAGCCGCCACACACTAGAAACAACCAGTGTTTCCTTAGGAGGAGTATTTTAAAACAAATCTTTCACTGCTGGTGTTTTTATCTATGTATGTTTCATTTGAACAGACAATGAGTCTGGGTGAGGAGCTTGAGAGAGCTCAAGCAGAGAGGGAGAACAGCACTCAGAGCTCCACAGAGGAGATGGAGAAGCTGCTGAGCAGAGTGACGTCTCTGAGCGAGGAGAGAGATCAGCTGCAGGAGACACTGGAGGGACTGAGACAGGAGAAGCAGCAGCTCAGAGAACAGCTGGACGACAGGATGGAGATGGTAAGAACATGGGCCTAAGTTGTATATTAAGATTCTGGTATTTTCTGTACACTTTCACTGAAATTTCTTATTCAAATACTGAAGACTATCAGATGTACAGAATCAGAAGCTTTCTCCGGAGCTCATTGGCAGTTATCAACCTAAATACAGATATCAGATCTGAAATTGTAGTTTGTTATGATAATAAAACTCACTTGAATGCCAATATTTAGTCTAGTTAAACAATGTGAAAAGAATGATGTCGAAAGCGATGATAAAACATCTCCAGATGGCCAGAGCAAACCACGGCCACGTTCTCACATGTGTTTCCTCTGTGCCATGTAATTGCAGTGTGAGTTGCAGCAGCAGCAGCTCAGCTCTGAGCCTTTGTCACTGAGAGAGGAGCAGGACGCTCAACAGCTTGAACAGGTCAGATCATCATGTTCTCCCACTTACATCTGGTTGACTTTATTACTTTATTTATTTCGCTGTGCCCAACGTTGAGCAAGACTTGAAGAAACAAAACAAACACAGGCTGACTTGGCTCCTGTGGAAGAGAATTATTTCTGCAAGCTGGATGCTCTTTTCTTAAAAAGCAGATAAAGGACCTAGTGAGAGAATCTGAATGATGTTGAAGATGTTAACAATCCCTCCATGTGCACCCCAGGTCCAGGAACTGGAGAAACGTTTGGAGGAAGCCCTGGCAGAGGGGAGCCAGTTGAAGTCCGACCTCCAAGAAAACGTTGAACTCGTAAGTTTTTATTTTCACCTTGTTTTTGATAAATATACACTGACATTTTCAACAAAACACTAAACTTTATTTCTATAGCATCACTCATAACATGAATTGAAACAGAGGGGCTATCACAAGGCAACATACCTGAAGATGTTAAAGAAATAACTAAATGAAGCAATGATGTTGTGAGAAAGTACTCTCGGAGGATACTGATGAATGTTTAAACAATTTAAAGATTAAAATCACAAAACAATGATTAATGCATCTCAAATGAAGTGTGTAACTGTTTCTAACTATATGAACAGAGGCAGCCTCCCTGTAGTTTTTGCACTTTATTCGGTCCATTTAACACTGTGAAGCGATCTACAGACATTTAGAACAAACCGTGAGTTCAAAGACGTGAATACAAGGCAGTGTAAACTTTGCTGTGGTGTAATGTGTTCCAGATGATCGAGAACCAGGAGGAGCTGAGGGCGTCTCAGGAGAAGATCAGAGTTCTCCAGGATGATATCGGCGTGCTGAGGAGCGAGAAGGCAGAGCTGGAGAGCAGACCTCAGAGTGAGGGAGGAGCAGAGCGAGCCCTCCAGATACAAGAACTTCAAACTCAGGCAGGACTCAACACTCAGAACACACAGCGAACCTGCTTTGTTGAAAAGCTTGTTCATGCCTATATGTTAAATTCATAACCTTCCCTGTATCTTCATTAATTACAATGAGATGTTCCTCCACAGATCGAGAGTGTGACTGAGGAGTTGGAGCGTGTGCGAGCAGAGAGAGACAACCTGCTGTCGGAGAGGGAGAACAGCACTCGGAGCTCCACAGAGGAGATGGAGAAGCTGCTGAGCAGAGTGACGTCTCTGAGCGAGGAGAGAGATCAGCTGCAGGAGACACTGGAGCGACTGAGACAGGAGAAGCAGCAGCTCGGAGAACAGCTGGACGACAGGATGGAGACACTACAGACTGAGGCATGTCACTCTGAAACATGTATTATAGATCCTATAACTATAGTGCTGATTGACATTGTTTCCACATCTGCACATGCACATTGATGGAGGGAAAATATCAATTTTGACTCATATAATTAGAGATGATCACGTGTTTGTAGTCACCGATAAAGCTGAAGGACTGGATGGAGATGGTGTGTTAATATTGTAGTGGAGCTGATGGGACAATTTTTTATTTAAAGTTGAATTAATTTCCCACATCTGCACATGCACATTGATCTTGGGAAAATATATTTTTGCTCATATCGTTAGAAATGGTTATGGATTATCAGGTCTTGATCATTTAGAGGTGCAATCAGCTGATCCACAGCGGCACGCATTACAAAAAGCATACATTTTTAGTGTACTGCATCACTGTTGGAGTCAGACTCCAGTGGTCAGTAGAGGAACTGCAGCCTTTGGTGCGTGGACTTCAGCCTCTGAGGTTGATATCTGTTTGGCACTAAGCAGATTAAATGTCACCAGTGTCTGATTTGTTGATGAAAGTATTGTAAGGATTGAAATGAATAATTGACCGACATCTGCTTCAACAGATGACACAGCTGAATACTTCTTTACTGGCTGTTGGTGAGCAGAAGAAACAGCTCGAAGATGATCTGCAGCAAGAGGTGGGAACTGGGCATCACTATGATAATACGTTCTTAGTAGTTTTGTACTTTTATCTGGTTTTTAAGGTTTTCTTATTTGGTGGATACTCATTGTCAGTTTTGTTTTTAATGTATGCATATTTTTTTTCCCTAATTGTTCTGCTTCATGAATGTTTGTACATCAGGCTGATGTGAGAATATTTTTGCTTTAAGGTTTCCACTTCACAAAAGCTCCTCACATCGGTCCAGGAGGAGCTGAGTGAACAGAAGCAGATGAACTTTGACCTGCAGAAGCTGAGTCAGGACAAGGAGCACCTTCTAGATCAACAGGTAAGTGTCTAACACCCCACGGTGTTATAAATGGCTAGAATAAACCTTTCTGAAACACAGCAGGATGAAACTTTCATTGTTCTGTTTGTCATAGATAAGGACTCTGACAGAGAAACTGGAGAACGCTGAGGCAGAGAGAGACAGTCTGCTGTCAGAGAGGACAGCCAGCACTCAGAGCTCCACGGAGGAGATGGAGAAGCTGCTGAGCAGAGTGACGTCTCTGAGCGAGGAGAGAGATCAGCTGCAGGAGACACTGGAGGGACTGAGACAGGAGAAGCAGCAGCTCAGAGCGGAGCTGGAAGACAAGATGGAGACGCTACAGTATGAGGTTTGTGAGAGAGAAATGTACATTGATACAACCACATCCACAACTCAACTGTACGTCTTTTCCATCGGGTGTAGGTCTCTAAATCTGAAATTAAATTAATGTTCAAAATAAACATACATAAAAAATTTACAAAATCTAATCCGATTTATCAATCAATTGGAAACAACTTAAATGAGGGATCTGACTGCTACAGTATAAACACAGGTGGTGATTGTGTTATTGTGTGTTCCAGATGATCGAGCACCAGGAGAAGCTGAGGGCGTCTGAGGAGAAGATCAGAGTTCTCCAGGATGAGATCGGCATGCTGAGGAGCGAGAAGGCAGAGCAGAGAGCCCTCCAGATACAAGAGCTTCACAATCAGGCAGGACTCAACACTCAGCACACACAGTGAACCTGCTGCCAAGCTGGCTGCTTTATTAAAAAGCTTATTCATGACCTTCCCAGTATCTGAAATTACAATGAGATGTTCCTCCACAGATCGAGAGTGTGACTGAGGAGTTGGAGCATGTGCGAGCAGAGAGAGACAACTTGCTGTCGGAGAGGGAGAACAGCACTCGGAGCTCCACAGAGGAGATGGAGAAGCTGCTGAGCAGAGTGACGTCTCTGAGCGAGGAGAGAGATCAGCTGCAGGAGACACTGGAGGGACTGAGACAGGAGAAGCAGCAGCTCAGAGAACAGCTGGACGACAGGATGGAGACACTACAGACTGAGGCATGTCACTCTGGAACATGTATTATAGATCCTATAACAGTGGTGATTGGACATTTTTATTTCCACATCTGCACATGCACATTGATGGTGGGAAAATATCTATCTTGACTCATATAATTAGAGCTGGTAGAGCTGGGCGACAGGATGGAGATAGTGTTTTGATATTTTCTATTTGACTGATACTTCATATCTATTGAATCTCAATCTGCTGCCTGAGAACAGAGGGAGTTATAAAGTTGCACAGATCGTCAAGGCTCTTGAGCAAAATTCATGATATTTGGTTATACAGATAAAATTCAAGTCACATGTTAAAAAATAAGCAAGACCAAATCTCTAGATCATGCACCACAGCAGCATGAGACCTGCCTCTGATGCAGGCAGAGTGTTTGTTATCACTTGTTAACATGGGCAGCAATATGGAAACAAAGATGTTAGTAGCCGCCACACACTTGGAGCATCCAGAGATATGTTTAAAACAAATCTTTCACTGCTGGTGTTTTTATGTTGAACAGACAAAGACTCTGAGTGAGCAGCTTGAGAGAGCTCGAGCAGAGAGGGACAACCTGCTGCTCGAGAGGGAGAACAGCACTCAGAGCTCCACGGAGGAGATGGAGAAGCTGCTGAGCAGACTGACGTCCCTGAGCGAGGAGAGAGATCAGCTGCAGGAGACACTGGAGGGACTGAGACAGGAGAAGCAGCAGCTCAGTGAACAGCTGGACGACAGGATGGAAATGGTAAAAATCATCTGTGCAGTTATGCAGTGCCATTGATAACCCAACAGCAGTTACTTAACCCTGCACTACTCTCTACTGTCTCCTCCAACCACAGATCTCAGACATCCAGGAGCAGCTGACGGTGCAGCAGCAGTCTGAGAGAGGAGAACATGAGGTACATTTGCAGCAGGAAATAGGTGCAAAGCTATTTCCTTGCAAAGTATTCAAGCAGTAGCACCATCCATTCAAAAACTTATCATGTTATAGCACTGTCACATTTCCAGTGTACAAACATTTGCTCCATTCCCCACTTACTTCTGCTGAAGCCCAACAAGAGACACAACAGAGAAGTGCGTTTAACCCACATCAAAAGCATGACATATTTTTCTCTTCCATTCACTGAGCCTGACTTTAGAGCTGATATGTGCTTTGGAGAGTAAATGATTGTGATGATTGAATACTTTTGTTTTTCAGTTACTGGAAAACAAGGCACAGTTTTCATTAGTCTGTTATCCAGCATCAAACAGGACAAGCCAAATTATAACGTGATACCACATCATCATCACTGAGAAATGACAGTGATGTGGATCTGGTTCTGGTGGATGGATCATAAAAAATCTATTCTATTTATTTCATTTAAAAACAATCAGACAAAACAGATCTTAGGAAAAGTACATGATGATAATAATATGACAAACAAATAAAATAGACAAATACATGAAATTGGTTTAATGCTTGAAAAGGAGAGAAGCTGTGTCTATATGACAATGTTGTTATAGATTTGACCTTTTTTTTCTCTTTCCTCTCCTCAGTTGCAGCAGCTGAGTCGTATGGATCAGGACTCGCTGTCCTCCAGGCTGCACAGCTCCACTGAGCAGCTTCAGGTAATGTCACCTGTCAACTGATCATGAAGCACTGAGCAACAGATTTAGTGTCTTTCTTTTTCAAATGAACCTTTCCATCGAGGAGAATCTTCTGTTGCTCTGAGTGACAGGCATAACAGTACACTCAGATGTCACAGGAGTAAACATTGACATGAATGAGCTCTTGCCCCTCTCTTATACCCCTTTCCCACTGGCCAAAAAACCCGTTTAAACCCGCTAACAATCGGCTTTTGGTGGCAGTGGGAAAGGCGCACCGAGCCGCGTCTTATACCCCTTTCCCACTGGCCAAAAAACCCGTTTAAACCCGCTAACAATCGGCTTTTGGTGGCAGTGGGAAAGGCGCACCGACGCGGGTCAAACGACTCGGCAAGCGACGCGGGTTAAAATCGCCTTTAATCGGCTCGGCTCTGCTCGGCTTGCAGTGGGAACGCCAGACCCGCGTCAACCCGCTAATTTACGTGATGACACTGAACGTTACGTGACGCTACGTCATCGCGCCGGTCGCGTCTCATGTCACGCACCAAAACAAAGCTCTGCTCCGCTCTGCTCTCATCCGAGACTGGGATCAAAAGATCAGAGAACACTGACCAAAAACGATTGAAAAAAAAGAAAAGAAAAGAAGCGACAGTCTGTTTAACTGACGTGTTGTGCCGCGGACGTCCGTCATCCGGCCGCAGCAGACTCTCTGTCCTCCGCGGTCCTGGTGCTCCAGGTCAGCCAGCCAGAGAGTCTGCCTCGGCGGACGGACACTCCGCGGCGGGCGGCTGTGGCATGACTGTGTGTGTCTCTTGCACCGCGGATGAGAGCGGGGCGACTGGTTTATGCTCTGTCTGATCCCTCAGCGGGGGTCAGACTCGGCTCATTTTGGTCAATGGGAAAGGGGCAAAATGCCGATTGTTAGCGGGTCGAGCCGCGTTTAAAAAACCCGCGTCGACCCGCTAATTTTAGTGGGAAAACGGCTTTAGAAACATCACAGAACAGCTGTAGTTTGGTAATGGTTCAGACTAGAGGTCTGGAGGTCTCAGTTCAGTTTCAGTTTAATTTATTTGACAAGGGACAGTGTACATTAATAAAACATTGTAGAAAAAAAAGAATGTAAATGCACCCGAGTTAGCTAAAAAAGCTCGTTTTCATTGCCAAAAAGCTAGCTTCTCAGCTTTTTGACTGGAGAAATGGAAAACATGAAGACAACTTAATTGTAAATTTGACTGTAGTGAAAAAAATATTTTATTAAATACCTTTTTTATTAATGTTTTTTTTTTTTTTGGCTTACTATGTTGCATCTGAAGTTATTATTTTGTCCTTCCTAATCAAACACATGACAATAAAGGACACTGCTGACCCTGCTGAACTGCTTTCATTGCAGGAGTCCTTCAGAGGTTTCCAGCACTTTATTGACACCTGGCACGGTCAAAACGCTGCGCCTTTGGACAAGTCCCTAAGGATCCAGTGTTCCCTGAAGCCTCATCAGCTGAGCTCTCTTCCAAAACCTGTCATGGATTCCTATAACGCCATCTGTGAACTGGGACTTAAGACTGTTCAGAGTCAGCGAAGCATTGTGGTATATATCAATATCCTTTTTCAGATATTTTATAGAGGTCTAATGCCTTCTGATCAGATGGTAAACCCAGAAATCGCTGCTTTCCGTTTTCCAGATTTGTCCGGATCAGCAGGCCAAGAGCTACAGGAAGCTGTTCGAGGAGCTGGTGAAGGAAGACCTGGCCGTGTTTGAGGAGAGGCGGCTGCAGGATGTGCTGCTGTGCAGAGTGCAGGCGCCCAGCTACTCTGTGAAAGACACGGACCTCAACGCCCTGTGGGAGCACAGACTGACCGAGCTGCTGGACAAGAGACAGCTCTATCAGCAGGTGAGTGTGTGCTGCTGATGGACAAGTCGTATTTTTATTATCATCACTGTCATGTTTTTTTTTTTTTAGTTTAGCTCTCTTGCCATTTTGATTATATTTCAGTTAATTGTGCAGTCCTACAGCTCACTCAGGTCATGACAGAGGAACCTGTGACTTCTATATTACAGTATCTTCTATGTATTAATTCCTCCAACATCACTGAACTCTAACTCTGTTGGTTCTGTAGAAAATGGCCGCTGTTCTGCAGAAGCTCTGGGCCTACACGTCGTCCGTTCCCATCGAGCTGTCAGCCGAGGTCAGAGAGAGGGAGAGGTTCAAGGAGCAGCTGCAGGCCATCTTCAGCACCCAGCCTGTCAGCTCCAGCCACCTGAACAGCGTCATGAGCTGTGAGCTGAAACGCAGGTCTGCAGTAGTTCACACCCAGAAGAGATATTTGCAGGTAACGTCCAACATTATCTTCCTCCATGGGCAGGAGCAGGTTGTGTCTAAGTTTTACCGTTATTGAGTGTTTTTATTTTTCCATGTGAATCCTAGGTGATGATTTTTTGTATTTACAAGATAGAAGCCCAATGTTTTATAGCATTGTGTGACCTTAACAGGGCACCATTTTCAAATCTCAGAGGGCTCATCACTAGTTGTCAGTATCAAGCTGCAAATTTGCAATGTAGAAACACATCACACTGAAATCTGTGGAATATTGTGTTGTTAATAGTTCAATAACTGCTGCCATATTGGATAATATGCTGAAGTGTTTTTTGTTTTCATATCTTTTTTTATTCTTCATCATTTAAAATTGTGTCTTCAAAGTCACCAAAATATTTGATTCTCCTGAGACCAGTAAAATAATGTGTTTTTTATTTATTCAGGACTTTTTCAGGCCATAACATTTTGACCATTTTAGTAAATAGCACGGTTTTACACATGTGATGGCAGTGTGTATGATGCATTTTCCAGTGATTTTTAACATGATTTAGCTAATACTCTTGTCTTTCTAACATGGCCTCGTCTGTGCACCTTTCACAGGGCTTCATCGGTGAACAGAGTGGTCTGTTTGAGGAGCTGAAGGAGCTGGAGGCTCAGGCTCATTCCCTGCTCACAGAGGAGAGAAGCAAAAGCGCCACTCTGCTTCAGGCACTGGAGGGAGCTCCCCTGAAGACGGAGCTGTCCCTGCTGAACGACAACCAGCAACTTGTTGTTCAGCTCCAACAAATGCAAGACAAAGTCAAAGTATGTCTGTTTTTACATCTCTCTGTATCTGAAGTATGCAACAGGGGTTGTGTGAAGTAATGTGCTGCACACACCTCTTATGTAGCGTAGCCTGAACAGGTCTTCATATTCAATATTCTTTGTTCAGCAGTTGATCTCAAAACAACTGGAGGCCTTGTCTACCGTCTTTTCTAAGCAGCTATTTCTCTGTTTTCCAGGCTCTGTGTGCAGAGAACAATCAGCTGGAGGACGCTCACATGACTGCCAACCACAGAGTGTCCAACCACAAAGAGGCCACCCAGCTGCTGCAGACAGAGCTGCAGGATAGCCGTGCACAAGTTGAGGAGAAAGAGAACGCAATCCAGACCCTCAGGAGCAAACTGCGAGAATCTGAGGTTTGTCCAAAGATTATAACGACTTCTGTCTCAGAGTATGATGCTATACTCGGAGCTCATTTATTGCAATTATTCATTTTTGTTCTTGAAGCAGGTGATTTTTTTTTAACCTACATTCATATGCTGATTTTGTCTTCTTTTTTTTGTCTTTTTCTGTATCAGAAAAATAAATCCCCTAGCGCAGCAGAGCTGGAACGACTAAAGACTAAACTGTTCAAAGTGGAGGTGGAGCTGAGTTCAGCAGCTGATAAACACCGAGAAGAGTAAGGATCATTTTAATCCTGTGTTTTTATCTTGTCTTTGCCCAGGAGGCTGTTGAAATGTCAGGTTATCTCTGCTGGTCTTCAGAATGTGTTAGCATTGTGTTAGACGGTCACTTTCCTCAGCACAGAAGGTTCATTTGTGGTTTGCCGACTGATTTTGACTGAGTTTTTCCTCCTCTCAGGATCCGGGAACTGAACACAGTGCTGAGTGAAAGGGAACATTCACTCCGGAAGCTGAAGGAGACCCTGAGGCTGTCACAGCAGCAAGGAGAGGAGTCATGTAAGTCGCTGCAGGCTTTAACATAGTGACTGTTTCATTGTTGTTACACAAATGATCACAGATGAGACACCTCTATTAGAAACACTTGTCTTCCATTAAATCTGTTGATCTCACAAATACCTGAATGAATGAACTGAGCTTTAGTTTAGACCTGCAGTCATTTTATGGCAGGCTTTAGCAGTTGAAACAATCACCATATCACCCTCAAGTTGAGACGTTGAACACATCACGGCTGTTTATTTCCACAAAGATCAACACAATGATCATGTGTCGTGGTGTTTAGCTCAATAATTGGTCTCCACCAATTCCTCTTTAGCTGCTAAATGCTCCACTATTTTCTGTCCTTTTACGCTGCACAAAACACCTGCTAATAGGGCTGGGTGATGTGGTCAGTAATATTATTATATTTTTTTAGACTATATGACAATACACCATATACCAGTATGTGGAGATACTTTTTAAATGTCTTTAATTGGACTTAATTTAGCAATTTGATGCATAAAGAGACACACTAGAGGTTTGACTGTGTACTGAGCATACGAAGAGTTCTCTGCATGGGTGGAAATACAAACTGGTGTGACGATGTGAAATGAGCAGGTGTTGACTGCAATACTAACACTAATGTTGTTCTGTTGAATGTAGTCCTGCAGGGCGAGGACCTCCATACTAAACTGACCAACCCCAGAGGTTTGGTGATCAAGAGCAGCATCCTCCTGGAGAAGACCAAGCTGGAGGAGGAGGTCAAACAGCTTCAAGTGAAAATAGCTGCTCTAGAAAGGTAAAATAATCTGTTTTTAATCTAGAACAACTGGGACATTTTTTTTCTCGGCTTGCCCTGAGTATCTCCTCCTGTGTCTCTACAGCTTGGCTTCCAGTCAGCAGGTAGAGATCAGCAAATGGAAGAGCAGAGCCATCAAGCTAAAAGTGAAGAGCAAACCCGAAGGGGACAAGTCCACATCCCCCAGCAGTCCCAACAAGAGGGGACTTCCAATGACCTCGGACTGCGCCAACTTCCTCAGCTCTCCTAAGAAGTTTAAGGTTACTCCTAGGAAGCTGCTGGACTCTCCTAGGAAGCTGTTGGACTCTCCCAGGAAGCTGCTAGACTCTCCCAGGAAGCTGCTGGATTCTCCGAAGGTCTCTCTGCTCGACTCCTCCAAAAGCAGATTCTTTGATATGGGCGGGAGCTCAGAGATCCTGTCCAGAACTTGTCCCAAGCAGTTCTTTGACAACTCCAGCCTTGGCACCATTCCTGGTACGTGACCACCACAGCTCAGCTTTATTGTAGCTCAACTTGTCTGTTACTCTCTCATAACACTGTCTGAACACCTTAAGGACCCGAGCCGATTGTTCTGCCAGAGGATGATGATGATACAGCAGCTGGAGAGACGGGTAACTGCTGCTTGTGTTTGAGGGATCACTGGTTCATTACTAACAAACACAACGGGTGATGGGACTTCATCTGTCGGCCACTGAGCTTTAAACATGACTGGTGCACAGCTAATTTCACCTTTCTATTTTTAAGCATCCCTTCACTGACCGGCTTCCACTCATTTACTGAACAAGGTCAAAACTTGGAATAAAGAAATCCAGTCCAAATCAAAACACTATACAAAGTCTTAATTACAATTTAGCCCAAACTGAAATTGCTGAACTTCAAACCTTCTACTCCAATAGTCCTGCGATTGATCCCCCTTGAGATGTGCAGTTCTCAGTCACTTCAAAGATTGTTTGTGATGCTGTATCACTGCATTTAAAGGAACGTGTCTCTACTTGTAGAGGTGAACAGTATGGACAGGATAAATACAGGTTCATATACATGCAAACAGTCAAATGACTTACCATCTCAAATAAGTTGGAGACTCAAACTTTTAAGATACTTCCTCCATTATTTTTGATTAAATTAATCTGAAACTCTATATTCCTACTATTTTGCCTTGGTGTACAGTTTGTTGTTTTCTCTTTGTCTCAACAATTCTGTGTTTTTCTTCACCTGGTGAAAATGGGCTTCCATATCACAACACTGATCACAATAATTACCAATTTTCACATTTAAAGATGTAGCGACTGAAATGTAAATCCACAAGCCACTATAATGTATTGCTGTAAAAATGTCAACCATGTTTTGTCTCATTAAAACAACAGTGCAGCAGCGTGCACACTAAACATTGTTGTTTACAAAAGGGGAATGGTGGAGGTGGTGAGTTTATGTTGGCATCAGTGAGAGTGAGACAGAAAGTTATTGAACTGATATTAGTATCATTATTGGCTTATTTAACAGGTGTACAAACAGCACTCCAGTCAGATAAAACACATTTCACAGATGGCTGAAACGTTTAATAAGAGCAAATCATTGAAAACAAACTTGACATTCACATTTGCTTTTAGACCTTTATGAATGGAACATCTTCTGAAGGACAGAGGCCAGTGCGATTCACTTTGTTACTGTATGTTACATGAGTATTCATTTCTCTGCTCTGTGTGTTTACAGATCTGGATGCCGGTGAACCCAGGCAGGAGAATTGGCTTCAGTCTCCAAAGAAGGAGGACATGTGTAAAACCCAGTGAAATCAACAAGTGCAATACTTTTAAAATGTCTCTGGCTTTTTTCCTACTTTTATTTGTCCATTATACTTTTTTTCTACACTTTTATCCTATACTTTTAATAATAAAGACATTCTTGATGTAGTTTTGAGTCTGTCTCATCATTTTCTTGAGTGTGTACCAGATCCATAGTTACAAAAATAATCCTTGCTTTACCAGTCCACAGGAGGTTTGGTCAGATGAGCCAGTTTCATTGTGAGTTGTAACTTGTCATAACTTCAACATCTGAGTCCTCCAACCTCCAGTGTTTGATCCTACCAGTCGCTCTCTCCTGGACCCAGACACCGAGAGTTCTCCTCATCCAGCTGCAGCTTAGTTACTGCTTTAATTTGCAGTCCCTTGTGTTTACATGGTAATAGTATAGTAATGTGGAAAAAATTACAAATGAGTGAAGTGGGTGTTACTTACATAGGAATTTGTTGTGAAGTAGTCAAGTCAGAATCATGAAAGTAATAGTAGTGTAATTTCTAAGAAATTAATTTTAAAATACTGGTTAATTATGGAGTAAAAATAAAAAAAAGTTTATCTGCAGTTGTATGTTTAATGCAGCAAGAATATGATCATTTGTGATATTATGGCTTTTTATTATTATGATCTTGTTAAGATAAAAATGAATTACATCAATATATCCCATATTGTGTTGTGAAGACAGGGGGTTATGTTTTGATATTGAAATATGACATGAATTGTTGAAAACATGAGGCTCAGGTCTCAGTTTAGCAATGTTACGTTTATGAATGCAACTTTGCAAATGAAGTTATGAGATTGTGAAAAGTTTTCATATTTTGTCTTTATACTTGAGGGAAAAAAATAGAAACTAAAAAGAGAATATTAGAACCTATTCAAAGAGAAACCTACAGTTATCTTGCCATAAGGTTAAATATATACAACAAAGGGAATAAAAAATGTAAATATTTATTTACATTGGTACATGTATTGTATATTGGCATCTTTCGGAAATATTCTATATCCAACCAAAATAATTCAATAGCAGCCACGACAAAGAGTCTCAGTTTTGTAAAAATAATTTTAAAACTGATCCATTTTTGTTTACAGCGCACAGCTGGTACAGTTCACACGGCAGTGGCTGACGTCATGGTGCGTTACGGCCAATTCCGTTACGGTTTCTTTTTACAGTCTATGGTTACGGCTTGGTCTCTACGTACAACGTCATTACGTGTCATTTGTGCGTGCTGCGCGCGGGATCTTTGGTTATCTAACGGCGGAGTTTGAGAAGAAACAAGCAGCAACAGCAGGTCAGTACCGTCTGTAGATAACTCTCCTGACTCACACATATGACACATAACACACAACTAAGACATTAAAAATGAATGTGTGTTCGCTGGCCGTGCAGGAGAGTTGTCAACTAGCTTCCGGCTAACAACAGGTCGATAGCTCCACAGCGTAAATGCTGCAAACTGGTGCGAAAACAGCGCCAACGCTAACGAAGCTAAAGAGCTTCATTAAAAGTTGCCCTCGGTTTACTGTTGTAGCGCTACATAACATTATCAGTGTTGACTGGCAGGTTTGCTTGAATTCGTCTTAACAGGCTGAAGCTGTCTGTTGGGGGGGGGGGGGAAATAATCCAATCTCGTAAATACAACAATGGCCCAAGACGGTTACTATGTTGAAACATGACCCAGGTGTTGTGCTAGTAAGTGTGAGGAAAGCAAAGGGACAGAGATCTGAATCCCTGACAGTATTTTATGGTAGTACACAGCGCCTCCTGTTTGATAACACTGAGCTACTTCTTCTTCATGTGGACCAGATTTTCATATTGACACCATGGCTATGAGGAGTGAGGCCAGGGTGGAGGCAGAGGTGGAGGAGGAGGAAAACTTCGGGCCACAGCCTCTGTGCAGACTGGAGGTAGGTTGTCTGAGTTCATTTGGTTCCTTATGGACAGTTTATGAAATGTTGTATATCCTGGAATAAATGCCATTACCATTTTCCTGTCTGGCAGAGCAACTGGTCTGAGGAACAAGCTGCCATTTATAAACATGGATCCAAGTCCGTCCCTTGGCAGATATAGCCTTGTTAGAAAACAATTGTTCAACTTTTTCACCCTTTTTTTTGTTGTGTGACTGACTCTTATTCTACTTCTCCCATCGCAGCAATCTGGTATCAGTGCCAGCGACATCAAGAAGCTGGAGGAAGCAGGTTTCCACACCATCGAGGCAGTGGCCTACGCACCCAAGAAGGAACTGCTGAACATCAAGGGCATCAGTGAGGCCAAAGCTGACAAAATTTTAGTAAGAAACAACGGCCTGATCTTAACCAAAGAGTGACTGTGTCTCACCGTCACGTCACCCTGTGATATTCATGGGAGAAGCACATTTCCACCCGTCAACAAGAATTGACACTCAACTGCTCTGATTTTATCACGGCTTTTTTATTGTGTTAGAGTTGTAAACTCAAAATATAAAAAAGAAACATAAAATATAACACACATTGCCAAACTGAAACCTGTCCAACTCACTCGTCTCAGCACTTGCTAACATCACAAGCATGGTTGGGTTAACTTAGCATCTCTGGATCATGTTATAGGAAAAACATTTGTTTACACTTAAAATGTATTTGAACTGCAGACATTTCATTTAATCATTGGAAGGGGGTGGGGGAAGTGTATTACTATATTATTTTTAATTTAATGTTTAATGTTTTCTGCCTTTGCCAGACTGAAGCAGCCAAACTGGTGCCTATGGGCTTCACCACAGCCACTGAGTTTCACCAGAGGAGAGCAGAGATCATCCAGGTCTCCACAGGTTCCAAGGAGCTGGACAAACTACTACAAGGTCTGAACATCCATCACAATGTTCACTGTGATGATCCGAGCTGAATTTTGTGGAAAAACAGTCTGAGTTCATTTAACTCAGGTTGTGTTAGGTGAACAAGGCAGTCGTTCCAGATAGGAGCTCATTAGTTTTCCTGTTTTCTCCGCAGGTGGGATTGAGACGGGCTCCATCACAGAGATGTTTGGAGAGTTTCGCACGGGAAAGACCCAGCTGTGTCACACACTCGCTGTCACCTGTCAGGTACCGTCAGAGTTATTCTTCTAGGACGATGGCAAAGAAACCCTGTCGTTAAATTTTTAGGAAAGGGGGAAAAAAATCATATCAGGAGTAAGTTTGTGGTTCTCAACCTTTTCTTTTTTATTAGATATTTTTTTGACCTTTTTTGACTTTATTTTTGATGCAGTGAGAGATTGATGGGAAAATCAGGGAAAGGGAGGCTGACATGCAGTAAAGAATTAGGATTAAGTGGTATTTGTGCTGCCAGGTGCCTGTCCCTGTTGAAAATCTCAGAAATGTTAGTTACCCACATCCACCCTCATAAAAGAATAAACTTGTTATCATCATCATCATCATCATCATCATCATCATCATCGTAACAGCCAACCATTCAGGCCAATTCACCGTCTCTCTCTTGACTTTTTCCATCTGACGCTTCAGTTTTTGGATGTTATCTTCAAACACAGTCACACTGAAGTAGCAAACAAGGACCACAGGCTGGCAACAACATAAGATTTCCTCTCAATGTCTTATCACAGTGACATTTTTGTATGTTTTTATTTCATTTTAAAACATTAAACATTCCTTTTATTTAATAGAATTAAATATCCATTAAAGTTGTCCTGCCTAGCAGATATTTTGTCAGTGTATATACAGTTGAATCTCAGCCCACACCACCAGGTGCTTAAAAATTCGAAATGACGTGAGTGTCCTTCGTGTCCACAGCTGCCCATCGATCAGGGCGGTGGAGAAGGTAAAGCTATGTACATCGACACAGAGGGAACCTTCAGACCAGAGAGACTTCTTGCCGTAGCTGAGAGGTGAGTCGTCACTCGTCATCTGATGCACGCCGCCGCCTGAAACACGCCGTGGCCACGTCTAATGTTTCATGTGGTGACGTTCCCTCTCTCTCCGTTGTCAGGTACGGGCTGGTCGGCAGCGACGTTCTCGACAACGTGGCTTACGCTCGGGCTTTCAACACAGATCATCAGACCCAGCTGCTGTATCAAGCTTCTGCCATGATGGCTGAGTCCAGGTCAGTTTGTGCTTTCAGAGTATTAACTTCTACCTCACATGGTGTTGTGTGATCATAATCATAGATTTAATTCAGAGCTGGACACATTGTTTCCAAGATGAAATTAAATTAAAATTTAATTATGGTCATCAAAGGTCTGTGTGACCTCACAGGATAGCTTTAACCAGAACTCCAGGCTTTAATACTGTAGTTATAAAAAAAACATGATTATGCAAATGATTATTTAAAGGTACAAACTTGTTGCCTTAGTTTTCTTTTTTTTTTAACCTCAGAATAGGTGACCTTTTGTGTGGAGTGGTATAAGGTTAGGTGTTGGTTGCTCTCCAAGCAACACATGACAAACCCTCCTCTGTTTGATCTGATTGGCTCTCTTGATATTCTAACCCCAATCCACCCAGTGTCAGTCCTCAAAACTAACATCAGCCAAGTTTATTATAGATCAGGATGGTATTTGTTTATGACCACAGTTTCACAGCTGTGGGTTTGACTGGTGAAGGCCTCAGGCTGCTGCTCATGTGAAGCTGCTGTTTCGTACTGTAAAATTAAAACCAGCGTAGAACCACAGGAAGCAGAGCAGACTCACATCTCCACGGCCTAAATTAGATCCGGCAAGTTCTTCATACCGTCAACTTCTCTCTAGATCAGTTTGTGTAGCTCCTGTATTCCCATGCTGCTCCTCTCATGTTGATGTTTCCCCCGATACAGTGACAGGTTGTTGCAGTATCATGGATGTGATTGTGCCTCCACACTGTTATATAGTGGTCTTATTTTATATTATTGGTGAACATCAAGAGGAGGGAGCCTCAGAGTCTCCATGAAGAAACGTATGTGATAATGTCAGAGCATCAGAGCAGTTTGTCTGCATCTCAGTAGTTCTTGATAATGAAGGTTTAAGTTAAAGTGATAGTTCACTCAAAATTCGAATTTCACTCATTATCTACTCACCCTCATGTCGACTAAGGGCCGAGAGAAGTTTCTGAGTCCTCCGTGCCTTCTCTGAATTACAGGGGGGCTCGGCGCAGCACTGCATGTCCATATGACGGTTGCGAACGGAGCTCACTTTTCTTTGTCCAAAAAGACACACCAAAAAACATCCAAATACCTCCATACTGCTCGTCTGTAATGTCCCTCTTGCAGTGAAGCCCCAACATGAGAAATTGTTCCGAAAGAAATTAAATAAGTATATATTTTAAGCTTGTTTGTAGCAGAAGCTCCCAGCACTGCTCTTCCTGGTCCGTCCAAATCTCGCGAGAAAAATTGGAATTGGAATTTTGGGTGAACTATCCCTTTAAGGTCTATATTACAGTTTACATTATCAATCTGCACGATGAGGCTGTTTTTTGTTGTTATTGTTGTCTTTCTGAGCCCTGCTACATTTAAGCACTCTGCTCTTCTGTGTATTTTTATATCCGTGTCTTGATGATGTCCACACTCACTGCAGTGGTATTTCAACATGAATGGGCAGGATCCAGGTCCTGGTGGTGTGTATCCGTGCAGCTAACACACACACACCTTCTCTGTCAGGTACGCTCTGCTGATAGTGGACAGCGCCACAGCTCTCTACAGAACAGACTACTCGGGTAGAGGAGAGCTGTCAGCCAGACAGGGACACCTGGGACGTTTCCTCCGCATGCTGCTCAGACTGGCCGACGAGGTGGGTGTTGGACCCAGGATGCTGTGATGTGTATTATTCTGGTGTCGTCACGTGTGATGCATGATTGCTGACCCAAGATGTTTTCAGAAGTAGGTGTCTGTAACTCTGAGGATTTCTCTCTGGTCTCTGTCACAACAGTTTGGTGTTGCCGTGGTGATAACCAACCAGGTTGTAGCACAGGTGGATGGAGCAGCCATGTTCTCTGCTGATCCCAAAAAACCAATCGGTGGCAACATCATGGCTCACGCCTCCACCACACGGTGAGTGATACGGTGAAGGATAAGTGTTCCTCACTCCCCTCCTCCTCTATCACAGTCTGTCTATCACAACATGGTGCAATAAGATCCATCTTTAAGGTGTTTCTCCAGAAGTGGTGGTTTTTAATTTACTGTGTGCTGTCAACTCAAAAACTGATCTGAGATAGATCAGTAGTTACCTCATTGATACTCTGACTGATAGTGTAGGGTTTGTCAGGGATCTGTTCTTGGACCACTGCCGTTCTCTTCTAGTTTATATTAGTGCATCTGGAAAACATTCACAATATCACTTCAATGCAGATGACACAGTTTCATACACGGTAACGTCTTCACAAGTTTTTATTGATCTTAGATTGATAACAATTAATGCAGAAGTAAGCGATCCGGTCGTTTTGGCTAACTTCCTGTCAGCCGATGGAGTTAGCAGTCCCCACCCTCGTCCCTACGTCACCACATTCATGCGCATCCCTTGGCTGCACACACAGAGAGGACCGCCCCTTTATGCCGCTCTCTCTCCTCATTGGATAAAGGTTGTAGGATACAAGGAAAGTTTTCTCCTCGGCTTACAGCAGAGCAGAGTGACTGACAGACCCGTGTTTCAGACCAAACACTCTATGTAAGTGATTGCTGTCGGAAGATATAACTATTTAAGACTTATATTAACACAAACATTCCGCTTACTTCTGCTTTAACAAATGACAAAAAAAACACAGGCCGTAATTACAATAGAAAACACTTAGGACATCTGATCTGGTCAAATTGATCACTATAGACAGAAAATTATTGTGAGCATTTTTTTTTGTATCTGATGGCTGTGGACAGCTGCAGCATTGTGTTTCTATTTCTGTCTGTTTGATTGATCGTGAATGCAACAGCTCAGCGACATCTTGAGGCAACTTCTTGAAATTTGGCACCAAGTTTGGTTGTTCTTATGTCTACTATAACTGACTTATTGTATATTTGAATGTTGGGAACACACACAAAGCAATTAAACAGAGTTTCTTGTTGTCAGTTTGTATCTGAGGAAAGGCCGAGGAGAGACGAGGATCTGTAAGATCTACGACTCGCCCTGCCTACCAGAGGCTGAAGCCATGTTCGCCATCAATGCCGACGGAGTGGGCGACGCCAAGGACTGAGAGGACGGACGGGCACGAAGCAGAGAGCTGAGAAACAAGCTGCCTCTGGGACTATAGTGCCACATATTGCTGCCGTCACACAAGGCCTCATGATTGAAGGAATTATGAGTCGTCTCCTTCATGGACTCTGAGACTGTCCAGCTGCACATCTGGCTTCTTGGAGCTCAGTGATGCAACAGCAGGATGAAAAGTTTAGTTTAATGCACTGAAAAGGAAAAGGAGACCAACATTTTCTCTTACTTTTGACGTATCTCATAATTCGGAGATACTGCAAATCTCAGAGATTCATAAAATAACATCTTTATCACTTATTGGACTTTTAAAGTGTAAGAGCTCATACTCAGGATATGCTAAATCATAATTAGAGAGAGGGTCTCCAGTTTCTTTTCGTTGTTGCAGTGCAGTGGAGTTCTGCAGTTACACCAGTAACAGGTTAAAAAAACAATTGTATTAAATAGTGAGTGGGTTTATCTTTTCTTTGCTCTTCATGCTCTTTCTGTTGACTGCTGTCTTCTCTGGACGCCTCACAGTGAACAGTCAAAATATTGTTTTCCTACAAAGACCTACTCATGTATGTAAAGTGTTGTTCTCATTTCCTGTCAGTCACCGCTGTCTGCTGACTACGTTTGTCTTTATAACTTGTGTTTGCTCTATGATTTATATGTAAATTAAATTTCTTTTATTATTAAATCCACTTGTCATCATCATGATGTAAAGATTTTATTGTGTCTCGTTACCACGCTGTTGGATAGTTACACACATGCATGGCTGAGGAAGAGTGGTAGGTGGTGGACCATGAAGGCAACATCCCACCAAAGGGACACAAATATTAGGAGACTTTTCACAGTCACAGCCAAACAGGAGGCTCCATGTCAGTTTACTGAGGGCTGTGGTCCAGTGCAGCTGCTTTGTACTTCCAGATGTGTCCTTTCCTCTCAACACAGGGCTGATGTTGAAAGGTTGTTTTTCTATAAGGAAGTTTTAAACTGAGTTAAATGAGCTGGAGTCTGAGTAGCATCATGACCAGAGCTGCTCCTCTTCTCTAACATCGGGGGTACTACTACTACTCCCTACTTAGAAAAAAGAATAGGAGAAATACTGCACCAACATGTAAAGATTTAAAATGATGCTCTATTGTGTAGATTCACCTTCACTGAGACATCAGAGCACTTGACTGCTTCAAATTCATAAATACAGATTCATGAAGGCGACCCCAGTCATGAAGTCATGAAGAACAAAATGACTGAATTCCTAGTTAACATGATCATAACAAAGTATTATAACCTGTACATAAATGTTTAAACATTTCAGCCCTCGCTTTTTTTCTATCATCTTTATATCTATGTCTTATAAAGTTAGTTAAATAAAACAAAAAAAACACCTTAGAATAAGAGCAGTCACATTCTCAAGTCCCCACGAACACCTTCACATCTTTCCATCATGCTCATCTTCACTTTTCAAATCCTGACTGTGTGAGCTCTAGTCCACTTCTCCACACACTGTAAGTACCTGCAAAAAAGGCTGAAATGTAAAAAGCAAAACTAAAAACTGATCTTCCGTCTCATGGTATCTGGTTTTTCAGATGTCTGTCACTGTGATTAAATCTTTTCAGACCACGGAGCCCTTGTCTGCTTGCCTGTGTTTGATATTCAACAGGCTGATGACTGATGAAACTCTGCTAAATCCAAGGGCAGGCTAACTGTTGGCATCATCTCCATTTCCTTCATATCTCAAGCTTCTTTATTGAATAGATTTGCGAGTAGACAACGTTATACAACAACCACTTCAAATACTGGCGCTTTAATTTCCATGAGTCGATTTAATAATTGAAAACAACACATACACATAACTCTTTACCAGACTCAGTGTCACTCAGACAGGTTGAAAACATTAAATTTAAACAAACTCACTCAGAGACCAGCAGGGGTCAGTAGTGGAAAGAGCTAGAGGAAAGACTGAACACCAGGTAGGACAGTGGCCCCTATTGTTTTTAACCGTGTGTGTCATCCTGGTACTTACTGTAGGTAATAATGTTATCATAATCATCATTATCCATTTAGGTGGCTTATTCCTGCCCATTGATAAAACCTACCTCTGTTTATTGTCAGTTAAATAAGCAAAAAAGGTTAAAAACCTGAAACATACACTACAACCTGTATTAGTCACTGATACCGACTCAGATCAGCTGTAATAAAGCTTGCAGTAAATAAATAAATAAACATCAGTAAACTCCAAATCATTTCACAGTGATAGCAAAACAACAATATCCACATTAGAGGGGAATGAAGATTAAGTGTGCCGTTTGCACAGCACATCTGATTGGATGGTCACAGATTGGGGGTGGCCCCACTAGCCAATCAGTGGCTCCATCGGCTGGACCTCAGTGGAAATAACTCGTTCAAAATGTAGTGTCGACCAAGGCGCGAAGCTCAGACTCCAGTTTAGACGTTTCTTCATCCTTGGAACAGAAAAGAAAAGAGGTTAGTCTCACATTTGAAACTTAAATTAAAATTCCTTCTTTCATCCTTCATCAATTTGCCATTTGTATTTGTGTGGAAATAATTCAGGTCTCTAGGGTTTCAGTTATTGATAAGTGGTAGCACCAAATGTCTTCAGATGTTCTAAATCAATGTTAGCACAGTGAAATGTGGATATCTAAATGGACGTGTCCTCATTCCATCGGGGTTCGTGTGTGCTCTCACATCATTAGTATTGATGGACATCTTCAGAGCCAGCCTGGTCCAGTTTGTGGCCTCAGAGACGTTTCCCAGCTCCCGGTGACACTGACACAAGTCAAACAACACAGCAGTAAGTTTCCAACACGACACACACTGATGACGAGAAAGTGAAGGAAAGATAGAAAATAGATAATTGTTTCATTTTAACATCCTGAACTTTCTCCTGTTTCTATTTTTCCACTCTCGTCTTCGATTAAATTCTTTTTTTTTTTTAATCTACGAATGAACAGGAGAATGTTGTTGTCTCATAAAAGTTTAAGTCAAAATGTTGTGACCATTAGGGAGGGCACTACTTGTTATCAATGGGTCAAGGTTTAAACTACAGTTTCCCATGATGCTTTGGGCCATACAAACAAAAGAAAAACAATGAACCACGACTTCATTGTGAGATTTACTCACAGATGAACTGATTAGTCTGGACATGGTGTCACACCAACCACAGTTATCAAACAACTTGGTGGCTGTATTGATGTTGACTGTGTTCAGATGGTCACTGTGTTTGATAAGCACACAGTAAAAGGTCCCTGTGCAGGTGTCGTGTTACCTTTGCGATGTACAGTCTCACCGTCTTGGAGAAACCTGGACTCAGTTCTTCTGCCTGTGGGTTCACAAGACAAAAAGTGTCATATTCACAAGCAGCATACAAACAAGAGGATGGAGGAGGACCATGGTCCTGGAAGGACCTGATGGGATCTCTTATCCATTTGTCTGGTTTTAAACTTAAAATATAGTTTCTAGACACGAGCTGCACCTGTTCCCCTTAGCTGTGCAGGATCATTATCATTTTGCATTTCATTATCACATCCGTTTAATTGTTTGTATTCCTGCACACCTCTTCTTGAATATATAAAGGTAAAAAAAAGAGAAATAAAACAACAATGCTCTCTTTTTTGACTGAAAATGCTTCATCATCTGTCCTTATAATGTGTTTATTCAAAACAAACTTTACTGACAGAGGAAACCAACCACTGTACTGGCTCCACAGGAGACCATCAACCAACTTCAATGTGACCTACACTTGGACTACGAGGCCCAGCTGCTGCAGCCAGGTGTACCTGCTGTAGCTGGACTAACCGCCAACTTGGACCAGAGCAGAGCAAATACAGGTCTAAAAACACTGTCAGCAGTAGCAGACTATGTGTGACCGCCTGTGTGTGTGTGTGTCTACCTTCAAGAAGTTCTCCAGGGCGTCATGCAGTGTGGAGGAGGGGGGGCTCTCGTAGAGGGCAGCAGCCGCCTTCTTCTCCAGCCAGTCCAGAGTGGCCACCTGCAGAGACACACAGACCAGGAAACATTTAACACGTGCCGGTTGCCTGTGGTCAACAATAAGCAGCACAGCATCAGCACAGCTCCCGTCTCACCTCATAGCACCACCTGCCAAGCAGGTAGAAACACATGGGGTCGTCGTCTCGGAGGGCGATGGCCCGATCCAGATGCTCCTGAGTGGAGAGAAGAGTATATAGAGTATATCCATAGAGTATAAAGGTAGATGTTTATATTAAAGCTCCATACAATATAAAGGTAGATATTCATATTAAAGCTCCATACAATATAAAGGTTGATTTTTATAACGGTTCATACAGTATGTTTATATTAAAGCTCCATACAATATAAAGGTAGATGTTTATATTAAAGATCTGTACAATATAAAGGTAGATGTTTATATTAAAGATCTGTACAGTATAAAGGTAGATGTTTATATTAAAGGTTCATACAGTATGTTTATATTAAAGCTCCATACAATATAAAGGTAGATGTTTATATTAAATCTCCATGCAGTATAAAGGTAGATGTTTATATTAAATCGCCATGCAGTATAAAGGTAGATATTCATATTAAAGCTCCATACAATATAAAGGTCATATCAAAATAAAGCTAGATGTGTCACTACTGTGTCCGTCTGCATGAGCTCTAAATGCTCCTACTGTACCTTGAGTATGTGGCTGCTCTTGAGTTTGCCGTGCATGCTCTCGTGCTGGGAGCTCAGTCCCGTCAGAACAGCAAACCTACAGCCGCAAACACACAACAACTGAGACATTGGAGTATGAGGTCAGTGGTGGGACAGTCATCTACACACAGGTGAGATCCTGATGTTGGGTGAAGCTCGGTCGCCCTCGTCCCCTTACCATTTGTGACACTCGGCGCTCAGGCCGTTCTTCTTCAGGGCGCGCTCTGCCTCCTCACAACCTGCAACAGCAACAACTCACAGGTTAGTCCCTAAAACCCCGACATGCAAACTTCAGGACTCAAATACATAAATGATCAGCACACACTAAATCAGCCATACATCATTTCCTAAACATACAGTAAATTGGTTTTATAAACCAATGTGCCACCTTGCACGTTTCCTTGACCACATGTTCAAATAAGCTACGGTGAAGTGAAAAGGTGAAACAGCCAGTTTCACAGAGCTTCCTTCACTATCATCATTGCAAGCTTTTTCATGAAGGTGAAGTTCATGCTGCACTTTACATCTGCAGTGATTGTTACAAAGTAAATCGATGCACGATTTTACCTCAGTCTCACAATCAGTGACCTTGTTCTTCCTCATATCTCCTCTCTGTGTCTGATTACTTGATGATAAATTGATTTAAAGAGTCTAGCTTTATTATTCAAATAGCTTTTAAAGAATGTGAGTACACCAAATTTCAGTTCATGCTCCACTGACAATCTCATTGTAATCATTACATCTATGTGTGTGTCCATCACCTTGTTGTGCATAGGTCTTCTTCTCCTGTTTGTCCTCTGTGGATTCGTACATGTCACTATAGGCCCGAGCCAGTCGCCATAGAAACTCCCTGCTGTCTCCATACTGCAGAGTCAGAAAGCCACTGGTCAGTTTTCAGGAGGATTCACTAATGAACACACACAGCCGACCAGGCTGATGTGTGTTGTCAGACGTCTGACCACTGTCCTTCTGACAACAGAAAACCAATGTCTGAACAGCTACAACAAAGTGGAGAAAACATCTGCAGGGTGTTTTAGTTTATATTTAACACAACAACAAATTTATGAAAATCAGTGATTGTGCACCCAAGTGTGAGAAAAAAAAGAGAAAGACTTGATTTTCCACGGGGAAAATTTAGAGCAGCAGTTCCCAAACATTTCCATTTCATGGCCCACTTGAAAGTCTCAAATATGTTGGCAGCAATCGTGATCACGCTCATGATTACAATTTTTCTAGTTCCTTTTAATTCTTCCTGCTGCTATTCAATTTGATTCTTAATTTTTAAAGCTATATTTGGGCTTTTCATCCCTCTATTATTACAGGATAAGAGACAGGAAATCTGGGGAGAGACACGGGGGGATGGCATAAAAAAACAGATCATCTATAAATAAGTACAGTGTTTCTGATCACTTGATTTGTCAGTAAAATGTCAAAATTGCCAACAAAAGTCATAAAACTTCTTCTTTCTGACAGTTTAACCAGCAACGGTTTGGGATTCTGATTCTGACAAGTGCAATGTAAATCATCATTATCAATAGCGTCCTCACTAGTTTACTTCCCTGTGACCGAGTCGGTTCACTCACCTCTGCTCTGTTGTCCAGCAGCAGGCGAAAGCCCTCCGCCTTCAGCCTGGCATCTCCTGTGTGGAGGATGTCACTCTGAGCCAGGAGGAGAGCCAGCTCTCCACTGGGAACTTCAGTCACCAGCTGCAGTCTCCCCTCATCATCATCATCCTCATCCTCATCGTCCTCCTCTTCTCCCAGATCCCTGTCTTCCCCCACCTCCTCCTCCTGAGAGTCTTCCTGGCGGAGGGTGAGGACTGTGGCACAGCTCCTGTCTTCCTCTTCCTCCTCAGACTCCTGCTCTGGCTGCTGCTCTCCCTCTTCTTTGTCTGTGTCCCGGTCTGTGTAGTCGGACTCAGCATAGGCTGTGGAGTAGCTGAGAAAAAAAACAAAAAAACTCTCGGGTGAAAAACTTTAACCAGCGTTTCCTACAATACCAGTCCTGCATAATCAGCAATGTAATGTGTTTGAAGTTCATGAAGTAGTTTATTTTGATAACTTTCCTTTTTGATGGATTGTCTGTTATCACCTCCTGTGTACCTGATAAATGTACATAATGTACATTAATAACATCAGATCTTTTCTCTTTTTAAGGACGGGATTAGCAAGTAGCTAATTTTCACCCGCAGTCCTCTGGCAGTTTACATAAAGAAGATTTCATAACAATTAGACAGACACAGGTATAACAGGACAGACATAAAATCAGACACAATATTGACAGGTGAAATAAGACAGACAGTACAAGTAAGAACTCGACAGAGCAAAACACAGGGATCAGAGGTACAAAGAAGTTCTAACAAACATTCAGGACAGGCAACAAGAACAAGAACCTGACATACACTCTTGACTGAACAATCGCATTTTCCACGTTTTTCCATATTCCATGTTGTAAACTGTTTTCTTGTCTGTACACAACATCTACTGTATTGCACGTCTGCCCGTCCTGAGCGACGGATCCCTCCTCTGTTGCTCACCCTGAGGTTTCTCCCATTTTTTCCCTGTTAAGGGTTATCTTGGGAGTTTTTCCTCAGTTAATGTGAGGGTCTAAGGCGGTGTTTTTCAACCTTGGGGTCGCTTGGAATTCAAATGGGGTCACCTGAAATGTCTACTAATTGATAAAAAAAAAAATTACTGATAAAAATACTCTTAACTAATTATTATTCTTTTTAAAATTATGATTAAAAATACCACACACAATCTTAAACAACTGTATTCTATACTTTCACCTTCTCAAATATAAATGGAGTTCAATTAAAATGCCGCATATAAAAACATCTGAGCTGACGCATGATTGACGGCCGCGATCACATGACTGCACGTGATCGGGGGTCGCCTGAAATTTGTGATTTCAAAATGGGGTCATGAGCCAAAAAAGAACAACTGGTCTAAGGGCAGAGGATGTTGTTATGAAGCTGTGTAAAGCGCTGTGTAAAATGGGCTGCACAAATAAACTTGCCTTGCATCGCCTTAGGTCTTACAGTGTGTTCACAGCCACAGCAAACTGAACAGCAGGACTGCACAAAATTACTTTATGAGTCAGACCATTATTATGTTACACTCGACATGTTTTGAAACAGTATTATTTCCGTTCTAAAGTGTCCACAGGATTGAGTCTCAGTCAGAGACTTACTTAGAGGTAGTCACACATGGCACCATTTAACTGTCTCTAATTGTCTTTCACGAATTAGTTGATTAAGCTTAAAAAGCCAATCAACAACACCCACAAGCTGGATGAGCCTGAGCTGGTGCTACAGAGAGCACTACGGGAAATCACACACCGTTGCTCGTGCTGCTATGATGGAGGCACAACTTTAAAGCTGCACTTGCCATTTTCTCCACAATGTCAATGGGTCAGGTGTTGGACATTATGTATGAACTGGAATTATTATCATCATGAGAGTGACACCAGAAAAGAAGAATAGACCAAAACTAAACAAAAGAAACTAGTGAAAACAGCGCATACCCTCCCTCACTGGTCTCATCATATGCGCTGGCCATGCCCTGGCTGGCTGTGAAATAGATGGAGCTGGAACTGTTGGAATCAGTTCGCTCTCTGTGGACGGTGTGACGGCGCCGACGCAGCCGCTGACTGTCCTCCACTCCCTTTCTGAAAGAAGAGAGGACACAGTCAGGGGAGGGATTTAAACTCCCATACACAGATGTCTTCAGCTACTTATTGTTAAGAGATTTCTTATTAAAAACATAAAGAATGGGTCAAAGTTGTTAAGCCCACACCAACTGAAGACCAGTTGATTCAAGTATTAAAAAAGGAATTGGGACAAGAAATTAATAAGTTGTTGTTCCCAAATATTTCTGGGAATGAATCTGAATAATACAGTACAGGTAAAGGAGAGATGGGAAACTCAGACATATCACAGGACATGTGGGAAGAAATATGCACTGAAGCACATTTAGCAACCAACTCAAATGTGTAGAGGGAATTTAGATAGAAAGTAATTATGAGATTCTTTGGGACACTAGAAAGTATGGCTAAATTGAGCAATACACACTTGGTGGAGAAACTGTGGCCCACATAGTAGCAACCAGACCCAGATATTTTGGTCATGCCTTTAATTGAAAATACTCTGGGAAGAAACTCAAAGAAGTATTTGATGAAAACATTACAGTTGTCACCTCTACTGGACCCATTACTGAAAGGCACTAAAGCAAGAGCTGAAAAATAAAAATACTGCTACTGCAATTAAATGCATCACAGTAGGATGGTTGAAGTCCAATCCTCCAACATACAACATGTGGACTGAGCAGATAAAGTAAATATATCAGATGGAACAAGCTACGTACTCCCTGAGACTCCAAAAGGACATATTTATTACTGGAGCCCTGCTGTAAGTATACCATTGCATCGAGGAATACATCACTACACACTTTTGAATCCATTTTACAATAATAAATATCCCATCACACCGACAGGAAAATATTTTTATATATAATTCATTGTGCTCTCCCACAATATGCACAAGTGGATCTCTGAATCCCAGTCATTTCTTATCTATATCCCTTATTTGTTTTCTTATCTGTTTCTAGCCAAAACATGTGGTATCATACTCTATAGAAGTGCACAGCTACAGCTACCCTCATTGTCACTTACTTGACATCCTGGATGATCTGCAGGGCGATGTCCTGCAGGCCGCCCCTCAGCTCAGCCACCTCTGAGCGCAGCGAGGACACGCAGTTCAGCACCTGATCCAGCTGGTTCCTGAGCTCCAGCTGCTGCTCTGGAGAGAGGCCCTGAACCACCGCCTCCATAGCTGCCAGAGCCTGCTGCTGGGCCTCGGCCTCTGGAGGAGGAGACAGGGACACAGGGTGTTAGACACAAGGACTTTGGTTTTACTGTACATCGATCCATCTACTGTATTTCCAGGTCTGGGTTCTCCCCATCTTCATCCTCCAGCTTCTATATCCCTGATGGAACATATAATTCCTCCGACATGTCTTGGATCTGCCCTTGGCCTCCTCCAAATCTGACATAAAGGAGTCTGGGGCTGCCATGTACCTGGGAGGCTGAACCAATGCTACACCCAGGTGAGGAGTCAAACTAAGAGTGGTTCAAAAGCCTTAAACAGGAACTTTCAAATCAAAGGGAATTTGATGTATAAAAAAACACACACACAGCAGTTGATCAAAGTGCTGAACAACACCAAGTAAATTACCATCAGCACAGAGAAACTCAAACTTCACTGAAACACTAAAGATAATGAAAATGTTTTGAACTGAGACTTGAAGGCGTTGATGGATGAGGCAGATCTGCTGAGACGAAGAAGCCTGGATGTAGCGTCTAGAGCCCAGTGGTTTGGAGAGACACTTCATCTTTATGAGTCAAGTACCTGCAACTTGCCAGGCTGGCTGTTACATCCTTTAGTCTTATGAATGGTGAGAGCAGGAGCAATGGTGGAGATCCCAGACTGAGTTGTTCCTTTAATTATATTATAGGCTATATAGTTTTCACAACTCCACAATAATAGTAACTACAGAAATGAGTCATGATTTCAAATACTGTCAGGCTAACTGTCACTTTCTGGATGGTAAGGTTAAGGTTAACACAAAAAGCAACATGCAAAAACACTCAAAAGTGTGACCCCAGTTGGACAAAGCTGCTGTCACGGTTAAGTGGCACAATGTTGTTGTTTTTCACTACTTGCTGTGAAACTAATTGCCCCTAGGGGATGATAAAGACTCTTGAACCTTGAACCTGCGTGGACTTTGGACTAAAACGCGTGCAGCACTGCAGCCTATGGCAGAAACACGTGCATGTTTTCGGCACCAGGCAGAGACGAGCCGAGCCGAGCCGAGCCGGGCCGGGCCAACCCACCCTGAGCGTCCATCGGCTCCTGCAGCAGCGCGGCCGCGGCTCCATCCGCCCCGTCGAGCAGCCGCAGGGCCGGGTGGGCCTCCAGCACCGCGCTCCGGGACCTCCTCCTGCTGATCTCTCTGTAAACGATGAAGGCGATCAAACCCAGTCCGGCCGTGGCTCCGACAGCCAGACCGATTAACCCGTTCCTGCCCAGCGGCGCGTTCATGTCTCCTCGCTCCTCGGTCACAACAAGCTCACGTTACCGTCACGTTTCACAGTCG
This sequence comes from Trachurus trachurus, assembly GCF_905171665.1. Classification (NCBI taxonomy): domain Eukaryota; kingdom Metazoa; phylum Chordata; class Actinopteri; order Carangiformes; family Carangidae; genus Trachurus; species Trachurus trachurus. The sequence continues at coordinate 18,056,214 of NC_139910.1, read as the reverse complement.
AGGCCACCTGCGTGTGTTTCCCACCACCATGCCTGCCGCCCGGTGATGACCCTCAGCCCCCCAGCTGCGTGTCTGCGGACGTGAACGACCCTTCGTGAAGAAAAACACGGCTGCTGCGTCGCACGCTCACCGTTAGCCTGGTGTTATTAGCCTACGGCGTCCACTGATAATAACACGATGACGACTTTTAATAAGCTTAACGAAATGATAAACAAACGAAAAATCCTTTGGCACGTCGCGCATATATTTCGACGACACGTTTTCAAAGCTAAATGAGTATATTTATAATATGTCAAGACGTTCAAAGGCCGTGCGACCAGCCGTAGTGATGCTGTAAAGACATTTATGAGGCTGCTAGCTGCTTCACATCAGCACCACTGCTGTCAATGAGCCAGCGTGACGTCACAGGAAGTAACGTCCGCGAGCTGACGGCGCTGAAGTTAGCTTTCGATTCGGCAGCTCAATCAGAAGCTAACTTCAGCATCGTTGAGATAACAGTGAAGCTGCTGAGCTGTTTCTTGTGGCTGCTTAGTCAGTCAAACAATACAGCAGTGGACTGGACTCAATCCATGTCAAAAGATGAGGAAACTCCTTATAGTGAAACCTAAGCTAAAGTATAATTTTACACTGGCTCTGTGTTTTAAAGCTCCTGATATTCCCCCTAAAATTACAATTTAGGCTTATTCTCATTAGCCTATATTGCGACTTCTTGTAATAAAATATGAAATGTTATATTTATTCTCAAAATTGTAACCCCCCATTATAGTCAATATGACTTTCTCGAAATCTCTTTTTTTTTTTTCCTCCAGTGTGGGTCTTAAGACTCATCTGAACTCCAGGGTCACATTTTACCATGCCACTGCCAAACCTGCATTGTGTTGTTTTTTTAGGTCAAGTTGCCTTTAGGTCTTTTGTTGCTTTGACTATATTTTCAGTGTCAGTTTCCTGCTGTTCCTGTTTTTAACGCTACAGACTGCTCTGCTCCGGTAGATATCTGTTGCTCATCTCAGCTCTAACATTATCAATAATTGCCAGTCAGTTCCACTGGCAGCCATACAAGCGGACATGCTGATCTCTATGCTGGGTTTTTTTTCTGTTGTATGTATTCCTGTTATTTTTAAAAGTTGATTTCTGTGTCATTGGTCCATACAACTTTAATTAAGAACTTTTCAAGTTTCTTTTTGTGTGTTAATAATTTGCAGTAGCCTTTCTGTTTCGGTTTACCTGATGATTTCACACCTTGTAGTGAATCCTCTGAGTTTATGCTAATGAGGTCTTATTTCAGAAACATGTCCACCTGCATTCTTGACGGACAGTGCAGTTATAAAGAGACTTGTGCTGCTTGATCTACCAGTTTTTCATTTTCTAGTTCATCTGTGCACACCTTTTTAAGACGGAAAGCAACCGTTTATTTTGGCAAACCAACCATCTTTGTTATCTCTCTGGGAGATTTCCTTCAGCCTGGTCATAAGCCTTTCTTACCTTGGTCTCTTTACATACTGACAGACACCACCTCAGTTTAGATAACATCAAAGGCTCACTCTGCCTCCTTCAAGTAGCCTACCTATCCGAGCTATTTTTACAACATGGGCAATCATAAACATGCTGAAATGCAGCAAGTATTTTATGATTTTGTTTTGTTTTTTCCTTTATTTTAATATCCATCAGTAAGGAATCATCCTTCCAAATGCACATTATGTGTGATTACTGCCTGGGGTATGGAAGTAAAACTTTATTGAACTGAACTTATATAATCAATTCAAATATGTGATATTTACTGAAGCTTGTCTCCAGACATACAAGATGTTTTGTTCGGCATTATGGTTTGTGCCTGATGTAGTTTTACCTCAATAATAATAAGTTGATGAATACACACATATTTTTATCCACAAAAGCTGAACGACAGATGACTCAGTTATTTCAAAGGGAAATCCCTTTGGTCTCCTATAAAAAAGGAGAAACAAATGTGGCTGAACAGGACTTTGATGAGCATTCGCTCTTAGGCTCGTACAAGTCTGACTTTTGGTAAGTTAAACAAAGACTGCATGATTTTCCCATAAGGCATGCAGTCAGACCAGTCGGTGTAAATGTAGACTTGAATGACTAATCCACTCCCATGCAGGAAATACTTGCAGACATCAGTGACATTACTGCCAAGAGCCATAAAGTTATTACAAGACTTACAGATGAGACTACCTAACTGTGTTGAGGCTTATTTGGATTATTTGGACTTGTACACAGCACATTGGAAAATGCAGGTCTGAGGTTCGCTTGATGCTCAGACAAACGTGGGAGTGTTCAGTGGAAGGCAGGCAGTGTTTGTTCTGGCTTCACATCCTTCACAGTCAGCTCTCTGTGTTGGACACAAAGCAACCTAACAAATTTGCAAGGCCATGGTAGAGACGTACCCTATATACAGGGCTTAATTTGTGCCGGATCCTGCCGGAACAAGATCCGGCACCTCGCCGAGTGGATCCGGGACCTCCTCTGTCAATCAAATAGGCCTACGTGCAGTGGCGGCCTTAGACATCTGGGGGCCCGTTTCAATATTTCATATGAGGCCCTACCCTGTTAAACAGAATTATTTGCCAGCTATGTGCCCATGTGTCGCTGATGCTTTAAACCCTGAAAGGACGCAGTAACGCACTATCCATGCATCCCAGGTACGCACAACACATTAAGTGTTAAAATCACTATCAGGGCAAGAAACCAGGACTTCGCAGAAAAAACGAGGACTGAAGTTGGTTTTCATCAAAAAGCAAAATCATTATGTAGCCTACATTTTCAGACAAACTACAGGCTTTAACAATATTCTGAATTTAAATTGGCAACAAAAGTAATGAGAGCAAAGTGCTCCGCGTTATTTCAGCACCACGGACAAGGAAAGGACGAGACATGCGGACAGACAGACGTCTACAGGCGCTGATCCTGTCGGTGCTGCGGTGCTGGAGCAGCAGACAGACAGCTGTCTCCTCCATTAGTAAAATCTGTAAATAAGCTGCCAATAATATCACATTTTAGTTGTGCTCTCGCTGTGTTTTATTTCTCTGTTAAGTTAGGACGTACTCATAGATCGCCTGTTTGGAGGCATTTTAACCCGAGGAAAAAAAGGAAAGAGGAGGAAAGTGATTGACAGACGTCAATCATCAGGTTACGCAACTGGGCGCACGTCAGGAGAAAAGCAGGAAAAACAAACACTAAGAGAAAAGGAATAATACTGGGAGAAGGAAAACGAGGGTCTATTGATAGTTTGCGGGCCGTTTTCAAAGGTAAGCCTACGTTGTTATTGATATTTCCTGCCGTATTATTAATTAGGAGCGATTAGTGTGCAAAGAGAGAGGCCACTTTGGCATTTCTTATTACAAGTGTAACAAGGACCTGTAAGTACACCAAAATACACTATGTATTTACAATGTAAGTACATGTTATTACATACGGTTACATAGGTAATAATTAATTAGGTAGATACACAGGAACAAGGACCCCTTAAAATAAAGTGTTACCTTGCATTTTTATAATCTTTGTTCAAGTCTTTATTTTATATACCAAAGGTTTATTGCATTTTTATAATCTTTGTTCACGTCTTTATTCTATATAAGCAACAGTTTATTGCATTTTTATATATTTTGTTCAATGTAGGTCAGAAGGAGGGTCTATTGCCTTTTGTCTTTATATAAGCACAGTATTGCCTTTTTAGTCTATTGTCTTTTTGTTTTATTCAATAGTTCACACTGAAGATTAAATGCATTTTAACAAAAACATGGTTGCTCATTTCAACTTCTTCAAAAAATAAGTTATTTTTCCTTAAATAGCCTAATAGCCGGTATTCAGTTATCTATACGAACAATTAAAAGCCGGCCGGGTCAAAACAAACAAACAAACAAACAAAACTCTTCCAACTTTGTGGACTGTCTGTGAAGACTGACGGGAGTGAAGCCGACCTCATCCTCTGCCTGCCGGTGGGACAAATTGCACTGTCGGATCTGGGTCTCCGTGTCCGGAACCCGTTCGGGATGACTTGAATGGTGCTGAAGCGCTATGGCGCAACGGACACAGAGACCCAGGTCGGACAGCGCAGCCAGGGGAACAGCACATGAGGAAGACGATGAACTCAGATTAAATCCATAGCGACGTGAGCTCTTATACCTCTGAATTTCACCGCATCGGGGTCATTTTTCAGGTGTGTTAAAAGTCATTTAAGCGCCGTTACGCACGCCGCACGTCTCGCCTCCTGTGCGCTCCTCCCCTCTGCCCCCGCCCCCCGGAACAGCACCCTCTCAGTGTTCCGGGACCTACACATGGACAAATTAAGCACTGCCTATATATCCAAAAAGAATAGTCCACATTTCTGATCTTCAATTTTTAAATCTCTTGGATTCACAATGTGGTAAAACAAAACAAAACAAAACAAAATAAGAAATCTGAAATATCAGCGAGTCTGCACAGGATCCATATCTTGTGTGAATAAAGTACCAGTGTGAGTAGAATGAAACTTCAGGCCAAGGCTTGGATCCTCTGTGTGACTCCAGCCCATATACTTTCCACAGCTGGGCAGATTCAGGCTGACCATCATGATGTATGCCGGATTCAGGTGTAGGTAGTCAGAGGAAGACATGCATGTGTCCCCTGCCAATGGAACGCTGTTTGGTTTCCTCTCTGCGGCTGAAGTCATGTTCCTGTGTGTTTGTTTAGCTTCACTGTCGACACGAGGGCCATTGGTGGTTGCTGCGTTTGACCAGTGTACCTGTCAGGTGTGTTATACTAACACAGCTGTGTATTTAGTATAACAGTCCATTTGAATGAGAGTATCCACTTTGAATGCTGGTGGAAAAATTGGCCAGAAAGTATTAATAATGTCACCTTAAATTAATAGTGTTTCATGAGCATAATGTCTAGTTTAGTTTAGCCTAATTGAGGATTTTTTTTCTCTTGAGGAAAGGAAAGGATTCATGGCTATAGGGTTCAGATCAATTACCTTTAGTGTCCCCACTCAATTTGAAGCTGACAGTTTTAAAGTGCTCAACAAGAATAAATAGATAAAGATTAGTTGCAAAAGATAAAGTTGACTGAATAAATAAGGTAAATTCATATAGCAACCAACTGAATAGCTTAAAATAGGATTAGAGCATTAGAAATTTAGACAAAATGTTAGAAATTATTATTATGGCAATTAGTCTCATTAGACGAAATTGACTTGTAAAGATGTTTTCTGTCAAAGAACAAAGCTGAGGTAGGGTGGGCATGGTGGACGTCTCAACACCGTCCCATACCTCCTCCGGCCCCTCCTTAGCTCCGGCCCTGCTGCTGCTCAGACCTGATCCCATCCTCCTCTCCTCTCTCCGCCCTCTGCATAAATGAGACCAGCAGCATCTCGTGTCTCCCACTCAGACAGAACATGGCGGAGCTCTGCGGCGGGCTGCAGCGGTCCTGCTGCTCCTGGTCTCCGGTCCTGCAGTGGTGAAGGTGCAGAGTAGCTGCACGACGTGTGGTCGGGGTCAGGGCACAGGTCTCCGCCGGCTTCAGTTGGCTGTGACGCTACGAGGTGGGACGTGTTGGGGAAATGTTTGGAGCCTGAGCAGGTCGAGATGAGCCGACGACACTCAACAGGTAGGAGAGACAAGTGCAGCTCTGCAGCTCTGCAGCTCGGCGTCTGCACCTCCACTCACTCAAACTAAAGTGTGTGTGTTGTAAGAAGTTGTGATGGAGGTCTGGTGGTGCTGGCGTCTGTTTTCACCGCTGTGAATTCATGCTCCTGTGGTGAAACTGCAGTAGCTGCTTGGCCGGATCCGGTCCTCTTGTAGTGGATAAGTCACCACCGGTTAATGATGATGCATTGTGGCCGTTTCAGGCGTCCCGGGGTCGGACAGTGAGGGCGCCCCCTCCCCGCTGCTGCCTGCTGATCATGTGCTGCGCTCCGGAGCCGTGTTGTTCCCTGGTAGATATCCACACACACACACACCGCTCCTCCTGTCCACTGCTCAGTGGCAGGCTTGGCTGCTACTGGGATGTATGAACTCAGCACTTAGTTATTCTTCTGAAGTCACATGGTCACAGTATTGATACAGTGAGAAGTCCTGTGTTGGCCAGAATCAAACTAAAACCTGTGGAAGAGAAACTCAGTTTTAGCACTTTGAAGTTGCCAGTAATTTGACAAGTTGGTTTTTTGCATGAACTCCATGAGTTTCGTGGTGGCACAAACTCTTGAGTAAATATTTTCCTAGTCTAAGGTTTCCTTAAAGGTACACAAGTTGCACAAAATACCCACTTCCTCTCCTTGTGCTACAGCAGATGACTGCAACAGACTGTTGTGCATACAAGCACCAGCATTGGTGTATTCATCACTATCAGGCCAATCGTTTGGGGAAAAAACCTAATAGGCACTTGAAATTTCAAGATGGTTTAATCTCATATCTGGCATAGGAAACCCATTTTACCACAGGACATATTAAAATGATCTTGCGATCTAACCCTGTGGTTTAGTCTGAGGACGTCAGATTTATAACCTCAGAGCATTATTTGTAAAATTTCCCATATGTAATGTGAAAAATTCAGCATAAAACACAATGTATTTGCAAACATATTATTATGATGGATGTGGCACAAGTTCTGTGGCTTACTTGTCTAACATTAGCTCATAGAGACACTGGGTCACTAGCCTGATGGTGAGCTTTTTTTTTTTTTTTTCTTGTAATACTTGCTGAAATATACTTAAAACATTTTTTTACACTGAATACAATTGAACCTTCTTCCTTGTTAAAATGTTTGACTCCTGGAGGATTCATCGGGGGGAAAAAGGGTGGATGAACCTGTGCCAAGTTTAGTAATTGTATCCATATTTGAAATATTTCTCTAATGTAAGCGGCCATCTGCTGCATTGCTAAGGTTTCCTTAAAATGTTCACTCAATTACTGAAGGATTTCACCTCATCTTGGTCTTAAAGGAAGTACTCAACTCACAATTGCACAAAAGACCTTTGTGACCCAAGTAAGGAAAAAAACTAAAGGTAGCCTACTGTTTGTAAATGAAGAAAATAAACAACACCCTTAAAGTATCACACTCTGCAAAATGATTTACATTAATAGAAAACTTTAAAGTGCTTTGGCATGTAGGTCCAAGACATACTTTGTTACCTGTCTGTACGTTCCAGGTGCTTTCGATCAACATGGCTGCCCTTTGATCGTGTTCCCGGTGGATGAACAAGCCAAACTCTCCTCGGAAATCAGCAAAGCAGAAGTGGTGGACTTCATAAATTACTTTCTGTGCCTGCACAAGTACGTGGACTCGAGTGTGCTGGTTGTTGTGTATGTGTTAATTTGTCTGTGTGTGCACTGATGCCTGGATTGTTCTCAACAGCAAGAAGCAGGAGGACGAGAACCTGGCGTCGGTGGTGGCTGATCTGAGACAGGCCTCTCTTCCCGCGATCAGGTTCATCGCTGAGACTCTGCTCCTGCTCGAGGTACCGTCATGACAGAGTGAACAACAGTGTGGTGCTGCTGTGGATCCTGGCCTGCAGCATGTTTCCAGTTATTGTTTTGAAACTAGAGACCCACTATGTGCAGACCTTGAAGTGTATATATCCACAGTGATGGCTGAAAACCTAGGTGGTTCTTTTTTTAATGTTGTTACATGGGCAGAGCTGGACCCCGGACTCTTTCTGCTAACTTCAATGTAGTAGCCAACACACAACAAGCACACTATCACTCATGGACAGTTGGTCTGTTTTCTATAATACATTTTTAAGGTTAATGATTCATAATAGGTAGCATAGTTTATTATTTTAGCTGCAGTTGGAGTGTCCAGTATCACAGCCATCTCTAACACTGGGATAACCTTACTTAAATGCACAGCTCTGCAAGAGTGTGGACAGAACTGAGGTGAAAAGATGGCTAAAACCAAAGGCTGTAAATAAAGATGGTAGAAAATGATATATATAAGTGCAACTCACTTCAATTTTAAGTATTACTTCCTCGGATAAGATCAAAAAGAAAACATACAGACATGTTCAAGTTCTAAAAAGTTTATGTTATGCATGCACGCAGTACTTGGTTGGTCTCCTCTGGCATGAATTATTGCATCCAGACCTGGCACTGAGGTGTTATTGACACCCAGGTTGCTTTGTTAGCCACCTTCAGCTCATCTGTGTTGTTGGATCTGATGTTTCTCATGACAATAGCTCATAGAGTCTCGATGGGGTTTAAGTTGGCCGGCCACTCAGTCCCGGTGGTAATATCACGGTCAGCAAACCAGTGAGTAGTTTTGGCTCTGGTCAGGTGTTAAGTCCTGCTCAATGTCGGAGCCTTAAAGCAGATTCACACCCATTAGAAAAAGGTGAATCTGAAACATTTCCTTAGACTGTTACTGTATATGTAATGTTTTAAATTGTATAACATCATGTGTGACATTCACAACAACAATCATGTCTACTCTTCATACATGAGGAGCCCTTGCCTACTTAAGTCCCCCTCCCCACCCTCCCACCTCCTCACTAGTGGCAGCATTAAATAAAAAGAACGTCTTTTATTTAGTAACAATAATGACTCTCCATACAACTCGGTTCACTTCCTGTGGGAGGAGAAACTCTTAGCACCAAATGTAATATTTAGGAGAAGAATGACCCATGTATGTGATAATAATTTAACACAGTTTCTCTTGAAGCATTGTGGGAGTTGAGATCAGAGTCATGTCTGTGGTGGAATTCTTGTGCGTGGGGAGAAGGGGGCTGGGGGCTCACATGCATGACTGGTCACATGTTGGGTTATTTAATAGAAAAGCCCCAGTGAAATTACATTAAATGAGCACCATTATGTCAGGATGCTGCCATTTTCAGTATTTTCCAGATCAACTGGAACCTCTTTGTGGCTTACGCGGTCTCAGTTTTCTGGCCTGATCACAGCAGAGCACACAGAGCGACATGTACATTTGATTTTGTCATTACAAATAAATCCGCCGGGATAGAGAGGAGCCTCGCTTAACAAGAGAAACCCAAATCATTTGATTCAGCGTTAAACTAATCATGTTCTCTTCAGCTGCACAGGCGGACGGTCCACAGTGTTTACATCATTCAGCCCAAAAAGAAAGATGCCGTCAAGCTGCTGCAGAAACTCCTGGCTCCGGCAAAGGCTCACTCTGCCTCCTTCAAGGTGAACAAACTGGCCTGGACTGGCAAATACAGTGTCTTTTTTTTTTTTTTTTTTTAATACATGTGACACCAGGCAGTAACACTGCTGATTTAATCTTTTTCAGAAAGTCTACTTGAGAGAAATCTCAGAGCTCTCCAATTACATCGACCGAAGCCAGCTAACAGCGTCGCTTGGGGGCTACCTGATGTACTGTCACCACAGCTGGGTTTCCTTCATTAAGGTAATTCATATGTGGAAAAAATATCAGTCTATGACGTCAGCATCACTGTTTGTATTCACCTAGCAACACCCTGTCATTATTTGACAGATTGACTATTATGAGCATGAAAATAAAGGCAATAGATCGGCGTTAATTTGACCAAATCTGAACAGTTCTGTTTGTGAAACAAGTCCGCGTTTGATTCAAAGCAGAACTTGTGAAGCGGTCTCATGATCTGTCAACACAAAGTAACATTGTCCTGCCCTGCCCTGTGTGTGTGTGTGTGTGTGTGTGTGTGTTCTTCTTCCACACGCACGCAGTGCCACACAAACATTCACTTTATCTGATGTACAAAATGAAGCCAAATCAAGTGTTTATTCCAGGTCAGTGTTGCTTCTCTGATGGGGAGCATGCTCAGTTCATTCTGTCAGGAGATGGGGCCATTCATCAGATTCACTGGAGTGGCCCGCATCTATTGTTTTGTTACCTTGGTGAAGCTTGTGCAAATGCCTCGCGTAATCAGCTGACCTTATTAGCAAGTGAAAGGGCGCCCCTCTTTCCATTAGATTATACATTCAGTCATGCTCAACTGGGGCAAGTGTGGCCACAGTGACCAGACCCAATGCAGCACATCTCTGTCTACAGCAGACCTACAAATGTCCAGTAGACCTACATTTCACTGTGAGGGAATCGGAGCAGAGCGGTCTTATCAGGCCGTCGACGGCTTCAGTTACAATGAAAATGCAAAACATGTTAAAGCGATAGTTCAACATTTTGGCAAACTGGCCCATTGCCATAATCCCTATAGTATTAGGAGTAGGTTCATTACCTTTAATTGTCAGTGCAAGCTGTTTTTAGATCAGCGGGGCAGAGACGCAAGCTGCTCAGCTAACGCAACGGAGGCGCACGGTACTTTCACCTTTCCCTCATCAAACTCATCAAATACAAAATCCAACAACTCCAAAACGTTCTCGTGGAGAAGTTGTGACCTGCACATTCAGCACGCTATGAAATAATAACGTAACATTACGAGACAAAGTTGTTTTTGAGGCAAATGCGTAACCAGAACTACTTTTCAGACACGGCTGCTGGGCGGAGTGATTTCAAAAACGCAAGTAGTTCCGAGTATTTGCTTCGCCTTCATGTGTTTTGATTTTACATAATTGTACGTTATTTCATAGCGTGGTGAATGTGCAGGTCACAACTTGTCCATGAGAGCGTTTTGGAGTTGTTGGATTGTGTATTTGATGAGTTTGATGAGGGAAAGGCGAAAGTACCATGCGCTTTCATTGCGTTAGCTGAACAGCTCACGTCTCTGCCCCGCAGATCTCAAAATAACATGCACCGACAATTAAAGGTAATGAACCTACTCCTGACTATATAGGGATTATGGCAATAGGTGAATTTGCCAAAATGTTGAACTATCCCTTTAATGGTGAAGTTAGTAAGTGTGTGTAGCAGGTATTTTAAAGTGCCCCTGTCTCTGTGCTGCTCCCCGCAGGAGATCGATGCCTTTCAGCAGCAGTTCCTGTCCGTGGTCCACCGGCTGCCCTCGTGCATCTCCTCCCTGCAGACTCTGTCCCGGCTGCCGCTGCCCAGCACCTCCAGAGAGCTGCAACGCTTCTGCTCCGACAACGAGGCCAAGTTCCAGCAGCTGAGGAGGTCATGCTGTTCCCTTCTCTTCTTTTTATTCATTCAGAAATGTTGTATCACACTGGCCTGTACTGACCCATTTTCAACCAATAACACTGGACACCACATTTTTCATCTTATTAGTTGAAGTTAAATGTCCTTGTGACCGGGGGATTCTTCCAATTCTCTTGCTATGAAATGTCCTTAATTTACCCAGAATTCAATACACTACAGTCTTAAGTTTTTCCACATCACAAATTCTTTCCATAGTGTTTTTTTTAATCCACCGTGCTGTCTTCAAATGAATCGGTATGAAATGCACAATGTTGTGTTTTGCCTTTGGAAGTTTCTCAAAACAATAACCAGTAAATGTAGTGAAGTAGTGAGGGATCATGGGAGTCGTTGTCTTGATCACCATTATTGTCAACCTGTTTTTGTGCGGGTCATTCAGGGTTGTTGGTGTGTGTTTTTTGTTTGTTTTGTTTTTAGTCTCCTCAGCTTGTTTCTGTGATAACTTCAGATCCAAACGTCCAATGACTAAAATGCTTTATCGAATTTAAAATATACAGTTAGAGGTTTAAACAGTGAATCTTTTTTTATTTTGTTAAACTGGAAAAAAAGTTGAGCCTCGGTCAGAGCAACACAACAAGGACACTAGTTCATTGAGGATATGTCACACAGCTTTCTCTGGTTTGGGAATTGATTTGTAACATTTTGGAAAATGCATGTACACTTATACAGTATGTATTGTGTGTTGCGGTGTGCAGGGGGCTGGGGCTGGACGAGCTGCTGAGACACTGTGACCGTGTGGTGGAGAAGCTCCGTTACCCCGAGAAGGAGCCGTGCTACCAGGCGATGGCCGGCACCGCCCTCTTCATCCACACGGCCTTCGACATGCTGCAGAACCACAGCAGGTACTGTACTGCAGCAGCCTCCACTGCTCTCAGATGCCTTCAGTTTAATCCTCTGCCCCAGTGCTGTATGTTATGTATGGGAGGTGTTAACTGCAATGGTGTTGCACAAGAGCTGAAACCACAGTAATGAGGTTTATGTTAATCTGGCTACTTGGTTTCTTCAGGTGGTTTTGGCTCGCGGACAGAGACGGAGGTGTGTCCGTTGGTCTCACTCTCATCGGTGTGACGTCTCAGTCTCAGTATCACCTTCCAGTATCAAATATCTTCAAATACAAACACTCACTTAGAAGAACATTAGGATTTGGACGTCAACGGTCACAATGAGCCCATAAAACACGATATTTGAGTTAAATTGCATCATAATTAACGCAGGAATTCTCAAGTTGTGGCCAAGAACGCAACAGGATAAAATAAATGGTCTACAGTGACGCTGTGACATCAAATCAGACATAAAAGGAGGCTATTTCCTGCAGCTCGACTGGTTTGTTGTGGCAAACGACTAATTCTAGTTACATGTCTCTGGTTCCTCTGAAATGATCCGAGTAATATGCATTGTAATGCAATGATTTTGGCTAATATTGTGATTTCAGTTGCAGTGGTTGTTTTTTGTTTTTTCAGTTTTTTACCAAAGTAAATGATGTGATTTTTGTTGGTCTTGTACCAAACAAGAGGGTTCCTTTTTTCTTTTTTTTAGATCCAGGGAATTAAGTTTGTAGTCTGAGGCATCTCTGTAGCAACACAACAGTTACGGCGCTGACGGTGCACAACAATGTGACGCATTGTGCCGTAATCACAATCGCAGCTCTTGTGCTTTAGATATTGAATTGGCCCAATACGAGTCCATTATTGCACATTGAAGCACTAAATCAAGTGCGGTATGTTGTAAAGACTGTGTGTCTTTATGTGTTTTTCTTTTTCTTTTCTTTTTTTTTTAAATACATTGCACAGAATAACTGCAGCTGTGGAGAAGGTGGAGCTCCTCTGGCAGCAGGCCTTCTCACAGGCCCGACTCCAGCTGCAGGTGTTCCAGCTGCGAGACGACGCCCTGCAGGTGAGTCGGCAGCAGTCAATGTGTCCAGGCAGCGTGGAAACACATGAAGCTGAGAGGGTTTAAGTTTTTTTAGTGGTTCTCAAAGTGGGGTCCTTGGTGGGGTTCTCTGATGTCTATAAATAATTTCATTTTTTTTAACATCTAAAAGTATTGGTGTATGAAATATATCTGGTTTTACAAATGTGTTTCCTTGTTCTTACAGATCACAGCGCAGGTCGAGAGGTTTTTTCAAGACAAGCTCCAGCCGTACAAAATGGAGGTTGCCAAAGATTCTGCAAGAGCAGAGATGCTGATGTCCCACTTTGAAACGTCCATCCACACTCCTGCTGTGGTACATGTTTAGTTAATAAGCTCTGATTCCTTCAAGTGCCATTTTTGCTGAGTTAATCCTCCATCAGATAGTTCTGCCTCCCTGTCTATGAACCTAATGCTAAAAGGCTATGAATTCATTCAGCATCCGTAAACACAGGGCAAAATACAGCAGAGCAGAGTGCGAGCCACAAGAAACAGAGTCATATTCTGAGCGAAACCTTGTTCATCTTAGTCTGTAGTGTATCTACATATCTATATGTTTTTGTTAATATAAAAAAAAGCTGAAAATTTGTTTTACAGGATGTTCAAATTTTATTTTCCATTCAAAGTGACAGCTCCCCCTCCTCTCCTGTCTGTCAGGCACTTGTCCGCTGTGCTGAGGATGTCATCCACACGTTGGCTGAAGTCCTGCCGGTCAGCGGTCAGAGCAGAGAGCGCTGGGTTTTGCACCTGGAGAGGCTGAAAGACAAACTCCACTCGACTGTGAACTTTATTCTCCAAACCCTCAGAGCAGTTTCCAGCTACCACCACTATTTCACCAAGGTGAGTTCTCCTGAGTTATATATCTGCTCTGCCATCAGTACATCTCTACCACAGCAAAGTAACACACAAGTAACATGTCATGACTGTTACCTTGGTGGTTTGCCTGGTTTTGTTGGGTTTTTATTTTTCCAAGAAGTTATTCAGCAGCTTCTGTCCATTGATCATTCGTTTTATATCCACACTGTCTTGGTTGTGCAAAGGATGACTTGAAGCATGTGCAAAAATGTGACTGTACACTATCAACTATCACTGCATCACTGCCTGAGGAGCTTCTTTCTCTGATCTTCAAACCTGCAGATCACTGTGTGTGTTTTGATTATGGCATCTGAATGAATGTAACCAGTAATGTGAGACATAAGGAGCTCCAAAAAGTTGTCATTCACTGCATATTGAAGGTGAAAATTTATTTGAAGGGGTTAAAACATTTAAAGATGTTTGCTTGTGAGAGGTTAGAGTTGAAGCAGATGAGAAACAGCTGGAATCAGTTCAGTAATCTTGTTGTAAACTGTGTTTCATAATGAACACTATAAAATGTGTGTGTGTGTGTTCCTCCTCCAGGCCAACACCTGGTACCGGCTGGTTCTCAGTGAGAACCTCCTCCAGGAGATGCTGTCAGGTGTTGATTCTCAAAGTGTTCCCACACCACGGCAGAGGAGGAGCAGGGTGACGGCCCCGGTGTGGAGACACAAGCTGTCCACTTTCCTCAACAAGAACTGTCCGCCAGATGTGGAGGAGCTGCTTCATCTGGCTCATCTGTCCAACGTCATCCCGGACGATGTGGTCCAGGAGGCGGGCAAGCAGATGTCCCAACGGTGAGAGGACTGATTTTTGATAAAGAGAAGCTGACCCTGGTCTTCATGTGTGTAGTTGTGTTTCTTTTTTTTCATTTGCATGTTGAATTTTTTTTATTTAATTTTTTTTTATTGGTGAAGTTAAGTGATAGACGAGGTGAGGTGACATAAGGGACAAATACGTTACAACACATGGACTAAACATACAAACAGTCGACATAAGTATTGCCAGTGTATATATATATATATATATATATAAAAATATGGTATAGAGGATACAAAAAAAATCATAATGAATACATAAATAAAAATAATAAAATAAAATGTAATAAAACAATTTTAAAAAGTAAATGCAAAAAATGTAGATAATTATTTTCATTTGTGTAGAATAATTGTGAGAATTAATATTACATTTATATTGCTGTGATGGTGATATATTGCAATTTTCTGTTCATTAGATGCTGTTCATTAGATAATCAGACATGACATGCTCACACCTGCATCATTCAGAGACACGTTTTACTGACCATGCAGCATTTTACTGCAATTACTGATGTGGCTACATGACCACCGTTCACAGTCATCTGGTCTTTCTTCATCAGGTGCATGACTGTGAGGAAGCTTGTGACCTCTTCGGGACCGGTGTCTGTGGCTCAGCTCCAGATGGCCCTACAGTGGCAGTATGAGCTGCTGCAGAGCCGCCACGTCATCGTGTCCTCTGCTGACGCTGCTGCAGACGGAACAGACCGTGACGTTCAACGCTGCCCGTCAGATCCCAGCCTCTTTAAATGTGGAAGTGGTAACGAGGCGCTCCATCCTCTAGGAACGTCTCCTTTGACGACGGTCTCTGGGATGGCGTCGACCGAGGGCAAACCCCCCTCCCTCAGCTCCTTCGACTCGGGCTTTGACGGAGCGGCGAGCGGCCAGCTGGAAGCCTGGGGAGGGAGGGAAGGAGGGGAGGGTCCGTCTAGATCGGCGGGGACGAGGGGCACCGTGAGACCCGGCGGGAGTCATCCTCTAATCCACGAGGAGAACTCGTCGAGAGTTTCGGATGTGGAGTCGGACTGCGGCTCAGTGGGGAATCTGTCCGGGGCCAGCATCCAGATCATCCCCAAAGTGACCGAGGACTCCGTCAACTTTGAGATCAAAGTGAAGCGCTCCGCCGCGCTGCCCTCTAATCCCTGGCTCAGCCTGCCGTTAGACGATCTGGAAAACATGTACACCGTCACCATCACGCACAGCCCCAAGCCACAGAGGACTGACCCAGACTCCTACAGTCCCTCGGACCCCCGCGCCAGTCCCATGTGGGATAGAGATTCATCGCCCACCACAAAGACGGAGGAGGAGGCAACGAGGAGCACACAGCCCAGAGCGCCACGGAGAGAGGGCTGGACTCTGCGCTCACAAAGCAGTCTGGAGAATCCTGACTTTAGTCCCATCAGCCACATCCTCTCCAGCACCATCACAGACGGAAGAGACGAGTCCATCTGCCCCACAGAGGGGGGTCCTACTCTGCTCTGGGACTCTTATGACTTCCATGACCAGAACCAAGATCCTGTGGATAGGTAACGTTACTGTCAATACATTTCTACAGGGCAGGCTAAGTTAAACAAAACATAGAAAACGCAGTTGAACGGTTTTACAAAATGAGATTTCCCAGTTCTGTTGATCAGCTGTCGACACAGGCAGATATGACAAATGTTCTGCAGGATCTAGATGGCAAGTTTTTATCTTAAAGGTCCTGCACAACCAGATGTTTTGACTGATGTGTACTCTTGTGATTACATCTCACATACACAGCAACCCTCACCTATGGCTTGTGAGTAGTGAAAGTCAGAAGAATGAGATCACAGATGAGATTAAATGGACTTGGCTGGGCTAAGCCTTAGAAATGGGCTGAGGGGCGTTGACAGAGGGAGCTCAGAGTAAAAAGTATCTGCTCCTTCATGTTGAAGAGGCCCAGCTGAGGTGGCTCAGACAGTGCTGCAGTGGTAAAGGACTTTTTCTAAATCAACTGAGACCTGAAAAAGTTGTATGATTTGATATGAAGACATGCAAATGACTTCTCACTTGTTTTACTTTTTACTTACTGGAAAAGACAAAAAAAAAGACAAACAACCTTCTGTATTGTACCTTACACTGTTTTGCTTCACAGCTTCTGAGCAGGACTCAACAGTCACTATTGATTTTGATCCAAACAACAATATTGTGCGTTACTGGTGATTTGGTGACCAGAGGTTTTTAACAGCTGATTTTAGGGGGACTGATTAGCAAGCAACAGTTTGACATTACAGGAAGTTAAAGCAGAAGTAAGCAGAATTTTTGTGTTTATATAAGTGATTGCTGTCAGAAGATATAACTATTTAAGACTTCTATAGAGTGTTTGGTCTGAAACACGGGTCTGTCAGTCACTCTGCTCTGCTGTAAGCCGAGGAGAAAACTTTCCTTGTATCCTACAACCTTTATCCAATGAGGAGAGAGAACGGCATAAAGGGGTGGTCCTCTGTGTGTGCAGCCAAGGGATGCGCGTGAATGTGGTGACGTGGGGACGAGGGCGGGGACTGCTAACTCCATCGGCTGACAGGAAGTTAGCCGAAACGACCGGATCGCTTACTTCTGCTTTAAGTTGCTTTGGCTTTTAAACTGTTGATAATTATGTTGTAGGTGATCAGTTTGCCTTATTTTTTTCCCAGTGTGATTGATGTCATCGAAAAGGGCTGGGATGAGAAGGAGCAGGACGGTTTGAGGGAGGTGGAGAAGATCCTGGTCAGGGCTGATGAAATACTGGAGGTAAGAGCTGCATCAACAACTGACATCAGAAAGTCTAACATATGACTAATCAGCTGTGAAACGTGTGTCTCACAGGAAGAAGAAAGCGTGCTGGTTCAGGAGGCTGTGCTGGAGGCCCTGCTCAGCTCTGAGGACAGACACTGGCCACTGTGGGACAGCAAGGACCAGCTTAGTGTGGTATGTCCATCTTATGTGTTCACCTGGACAGAAATCCTGATGGTGTTGCTCTTTTAAAAATCAAAATTGTAAATTTAACAAAGCTGGTGACTTTTGTCTGTTGCAGGAGAAGAAATATAAATATCCACACTAATTATTTATCTATTTATCCAGATCTGTCAGTACATTTTCCCTCCTCTGGTGAACACAAACACACAAAGGAAAGCATCTTGTTTCAGCCTTTGCTGGTTTTCACTAAGCCTTTTATCTAATCACAAGGAGTTCTCCTTTTTTCTCTCTAACCCCCCCTCACAAAGCTGCTTAGACCAACCAAGTTAAAACTCCTGAGCTTAGAGTGTAACTCTGTTGCTGTTCACATGGACAAATTTACTTATAAGACCTACAGTTGGCTGATAAAAGAACAACTGAAAGCACAGGCAAAACATTGAGTGAATTGAACAATAATAAAAACAACAACAATGTAGAAAAAACTTATCTTGTAACTAAAGTGGCATCCTCTGTACAGTCTCATTAAGATTTAGTGACATGGGCTCTACACAGACATTCACTGTTTGGTGAATACATTGGCTTATGGACAGTGGGAGAGCTAGGTATAAGCATTTGGCTTTCCCTGTTGCCAAGAAGAAACCCTTCTGATTTATGCAGCAAAAGCAAAACTTGATTCAGCCAATCGACTTGCAGTTGGACAACAGACCCAGATGGCATCAAGTCGGTCATCTGCCTTCATCATTTCAGACTTTGGGCCATGTGTTCTGTTTTTAACCTGAACATGGCACACTTGATATTGTGAGTGTGAGTGACAAACTGCAAACTCCATGCTCCATTGGCGCCAGAGCCATTCTCCTAAATCAAACCCAGTCTCATTTGTGTTCCTGTACAACTTTGTTCACTAGTCAGAGGCTGGCAGTGTGGTATTGTCTACTTTCATTACAGAAACATCTGTATAAATCTGCAGCGCCTGCACTTCATGAATTCTTGTGTCTTCCTGTGCTTTTTTTTTTTAAAGATGTCATCCAGTGAGTTGACTGAAGCTGGTGTCCTCGGCCTCAGGGACCTGGACACTGCTGAATCTGAGAACCTCAGTGAACCCAGGTCTCCTGGATGTGTGAAGGAAGTCCACTGCCCCGAAGCTGCAACAGAAGCAGAAACGGCAGCCGCTCTCAGCAGGCCAGACCTGCTGACAGAGCTGAGGATTGTCCATGTGCTGGATGAGCTGATCATGGAGGAGCAGCTGGAGATCCACAAGCTCCGCCACTGTGAAATAAGCCCCAACAATGAGCTTTTGGGGATAAAACCAAAACCTTCAGATGCAAACGGGACATCGAACAGAGAGAGGGAGGCTTTCCGCCTGCAGCTGGAAAAAGAGAAGAGGGAGGTGGAGAAGCTGGAGAAGAGTTTGGACAAGGAGCGTAAAGTGAAGAAGCGCAGTGACCGAGCCAGAAAGGTTCTCAGGTGTTCTATAATGGAAAAGGCCAGAGGTCAGAACATGGAGGACCAAGCCCTCTGCAGGGAGCTTTTATCAGAGGGCTGCACCAGATCTCAGAAAACACTCCCCACAGCCATAGACCACAATGAGGAGACATGCAAGACTGAAGATCCTCCAGCATACCTACATGCTGGTGTTGACAGGGAGCCCATACCACATAATGATGATCCTCAACCTCAGGATCCTCCTTCCTGTGAGGCTGCTGCATCACCATGCAACTCGAATATTTCCCGTGATCTGAAGCAAGCTAATGAGGAGTTGGAAATCCAACCTCAGGATTGTGTCTGTGGGGAAGAACTAGAAGAATCCAGTGAAAACAATGTCACATGCAAACCAGAAGCTTCTTTAACCCCTGAAATGAAGCCAGATGACGGAGCGTTTGACCCGGGTGGAGAAGCTTCACTTTCTGTGACTGACGACCTCCCTGAACATGAGGTTACTCCTTTCACAGAGCTGCTGGATCCACATCTGTCTGCAGCAGCTCAGGACCCAGGTTCTGGGGAACTCGAGCTACAAGAAAAATGTGTTGAATCAGAGAGAGTGACTCCACCCATCAGTCTCCACTTTCTCCATCCAAATGTAAAGGACCAGAGCAACAACAATAATAACCACTCGCAGAGTTGTAGCCTGTCCTCGGACCACTTGGCTGAAATGACCACAAAAGATGAAGAGGACACATCAGCAGCAGCTTCAGGTTTACTACAGACGTGCAGTGTGTCTCCTCCAGATGAGCAGTCAGCCCCACAGCTGGATGAACTGCATGAAGACTTCCCTGATGGTTTTCAGAGGATATCAGGCCCTGGGTCAGCTGGGCTCCAGACCCAGCTCAACATCGACACTACAGAGGTAGTCTGCATTTACACCTCTCTGTTTACCTCAATGCATAAAATCAACATCAACCACAGGGTAGAGTATCATAGGGAAACTGCAGTAAGACAAGTTTACTTGAGCTTTCGAATAGATACCATATTTGTCTGTTCTGAACAGAAATTCATCTTTTTAAAATGTCTCCATTAGGCATTTAAAAATTAAAATCCACACCTAGGCATTTAAAAAAAAAAATATTATTTATGGAAATAAACCTACTCATTACAAGTTGGCCAACAACTCATTTACAAATCCAGAACCATTTTGGTGAAAAAATGTAGGCTAGTTGTAGAAACATGAAAATGTTTCATAAATGTCTCAAACTAAATAATTAACAGCTATAATTATTTTTAAAGCTCCTAAATTCTTTTTTTCTTTATTATTGAGACTCATAACTTGTCATAATTATGATCAGCCAATTATATGAAGGTTGCTGGCTGGACCTTTGGTTCCCAGCCTTTCATGCCTTTGCTCACAGCAGCAAAGGAGTACATGATGTTTTTAATGAGCAGCAGCACTGTTCTTTATTTGATTTTTACATTCTATTTATTTATTACATTATTTATTCATTACATTGACATATTTTCTCACTGTAATTACAGATGATGGATTATAAGACCCCCATAGTGCTGGACACTGGGTCTGGTTTGATGAAAGCGGGATTTGCAGATCAAGATCATCCCAGCACCGTGTTCCCAACAATAGTTGGGAGACCTAAATATGAGGCAAGCGTGCTTCTCATTCACCTTATTGGAAAAATACACTGTAGTTGTAAAAACATCATCTTCACAGGTTTGGTTTCTGTCCTCACAGGAAGTAATGAACGGCAATTTAGAGAGAGAGATGTACATTGGCCATGAGGCTCAACACATGAGGGGGGTCCTGGCTCTGCAGCACCCCATAAAGAACGGGATCATCCGAAACTGGGACGACATGGAAAAGGTAACGATGTGGTGATGTCACTGCCAAGATACTACACCTTCTTCTACAGCGCATTTCGTTCAAAGTAACCATCATTCTCTTTCCGTATTTCCTCAGCAGGAAATACTTGAACTGCTGTGGCCACTTTAAAAACGTTACACAGAAAAACGGTTTATACTGTGTGTGTATGTGTCCTTTTAAACTAAGAGTTTTGTGGTTTCAGATTTGGCATCACACATTCCAGCAGCTGGGTGTGGAACCAGAGGACCACCCCGTTCTGCTGACCGAGGCAGCCATGAATCCCCTGGAGAACCGTCAGCGCATGTTGGAGATCATGTTTGAGTGTTTCAACGTTCCCCTCACTTACGTGGCCATGCAGGCGGTGCTGGCCCTGTACGCAGCCGGCAGGTCCACCGGTACGCTACTCCAGTCACACCTATTTTATTTTTTAAACATCCGAGTTCGGTTTGTTTGTTTTGTATGACAGATTTTTTAATAAAATATTATGTTTCCTTCCAGGTGTGGTGTTTGACTCTGGAGACGGAGTGAGCCACAGTGTTCCTGTGTTTGAGGGATACTGTCTACCTCACGCAGTGCAGCGCTTCCCTCTGGCAGGCGGAGATGTAACACTGCATCTTAAAAAGGTATCCAGCAACTAGAGATGAAACGCTAAGTTTGTAGGCTTCTATTAACTTGGGTTGGCAGCTATATACGTACCTTTTTTTTTTTTCAAACTTAAGCTAAGAAGGAGGTGATTGACTTCTTTTACACTGTCAAATGTGTTTACGTTTTCACAGCACATCATCACAGAGCTCATCATAGAAACAATGAGCCCCATGGCTCATAGATGGGTTGATGCCCCTGTCAGTGTTTGAGCCTTTTTTTTCTTCTTTCTTTTTTTTTTTTTGTTAACATGATCATTTTGGTCACAATAATCATGATATCTCATTTTTATACCCTCATCTCTATCGGCAGTGTACTGTTCTACACACTGTGCTGGCAGTGGTGTGCCTGAGCTGCTGAGGGAGATGTTTCTGTATCAGTCGGCCTGTGATGAAGTGTCTGTGAAGCTGTAGTGTTAGTGTGTGTTGATGCTAAAAGTAAATGGATCTTGCTTCTTAAAGCTCCTGCAGGAACAGGGGGTGAGCATGCGCACCACAGCAGAGATGGAGATAGTGAGGGAGATGAAGGAGAAGTGCTGCTTTGTGGCTCTCAACTATGAAGCTGAGCTGACTGGACGGGAGTCCTCCTGCGGGGAGATGCATTACACCATGCCGGACGGACAGACGGTCACTCTGGGCTCAGCGCGCTTCAGGTAACTCCACATCGTGTCCTGCCTAAGATCAACAGCTTATAAAGAAAGTAAATATTAAAACTGGAAATCTGATTTTTAAATATTCTGACATGAAAACACACCAACAGAAATACTGTAGTTCTGTGATGACTGTTACCCCTCAGGGAACCAAACTCTAAGTTTAATAAATCAAAAAAGTCATTTTTTAAAAATATTTCTCTGGATTTCAAGTTGAAGAGTTAGTGGAGAAACAAATTCCTGTTTTTAATCGACTGAATCTGGCAACTCACATTTAGACACTGCATGCAGGTTTTTTAAGTGGATGGATGAGACATTTCCAGTATTTCATTAAGTTGACATGCCCTTTCAAAATCACCCAGGGCCCCTGAGATTCTGTTTAAACCCGAGCTCATCGGGCAGGACCAGTACGGGATGCATGAGAGCGTCTTCAAGTCGATCCTCAGGTCAGACATTGACCTGCGGCGCTGCTTCCTGGGAAACATTGTGCTGTCAGGTAACAGCTGCTTTTTGTTAACAAGTCACGGCTCACAGATGAAATCCAGCTGTGCCAGCGTCTACACAGATTATTGTGCCTCATGAATGTCATCACGACTGGGTTTTTTTTTTGTGTGTGTCTCTTGCTGTAGGTGGGAATACTCTGCTGCCCGGTCTGCCTGAGCGGCTCCAGGCTGAAATCAAAGGCCTGCTACCTGTGGACATGGGGGAGCATGTTCGTGTCACCCAACCCAAAGACAGAGACTTCTCGGTGTGGAGTGGAGGAGCGGTGCTGGCCAACCTCCCCACCTTCAGCTCTGCGTGGATCAGACAGGACGAATACGCTGAGTTCGGCCCACAAATTGTCTTCAGGAAGTGCTTCTGAGGAAGGCTACTGTGTAGTCTGCCGGTCGGACTCCTCTGCAATGTACCCCGAAAGTTTATTTCACCAAGTGCAAAATATACACATCTCTAATCTAGTGCCATGGACTGGTCTGAGCCATTATGACCTTTTTAGGTTGTTTTTTTAAAATATTGTCTACTGCAATGTGTTTAAGTAGTACTTGCCCTAGTCATCAGTGTGGATCTTTACATATGCAGGTTTCTATTGATCTGCTTCTTGCTTTATGCCTTAATCTATTGAGATCCACCAGTATGGCAAATATGAAACTAAATTATTGGGCCCCAACAAACTTTTTATCTGTCTTAACATTCCCATTTCCAGAATCTATTTCTGTAAGTGTAAGTATTATTAATGTCTGTGATCAAGTGACTGGGATTGAAGCCTTCGAATAGATGTTAGCCATCTTTGATTCCAGAGAAAGTCACTGCGTTTGTGTACATATATATATTTCTATATGTGTGTTTGTGTGTATGTATACATAAATGTAGATATAATATCAAATCACTGTATTTAAACAATTGAAAGTAAGTTTCAAATAAGAAATAATCTGTGTGTTAGACATGGTGACGGTTTGGATCAATGTACACAGCTAAAACCTTTTCATTAGAACAGCATTGAATTTTTATGATGGCACATTTGGCACACTATAAGAATTAAGCTTTTCTTTGTGTCATGACTTCATTGTCAAAAAGAAAAAAAACATTGCTAGAACCAAGCTTAAATTCTTTTATTTTTTCTTATTGGCTTTTTCAATTTTGCTAAATTTCAACTTTAATTTTTTTTTTTTCCTGGCAGTGTCCCAAATGCCCATCAAATATTGTGACTCTGAAGTCAAAGAAGAACTTTGCTGTTTACTGTTGTTGCGGTTCTGTGAACTGTAAGGAGGGAAGTGAAGATTTGTGGTCTACGGAGTTTAGTTGAAGTGACTGAGTCATGTCTAGGTTGTGTCTGTTGTCCCACATGCTGAGTCTGCTCCTGGTTGAACTATTGGTTAGTGAAGGTTTGGATGTGGTTGGGAGAATCAGGCACAGTGTTACTCTGGTAATGCCTGTCTATCGCCTTATTGCTGTAACATAAGCAGGAGGATGTGGAACGCTCACTGCTGCAGGTGTCATGTTTGTCCATTGGCTTTAGTAGTTCTCTTTTATATAATATTGAGTGCAGTGTTTTGCCTCCGTTTGTTGTTTATTTTCTCATCTGAGAACACTAATTGTGTGGGATTTATAACACTTGCGCAGTAGTGTTTATTCCTGGAAAGGCGTTCTGGTGGAGTCGAAGCTGTAGTATTTATCCCTTAACCCACAATTCTCGAAAACCTTTTGTGTATTTATACTTGAGCCTTTGCATGAAATTATTTATTGCATGTAATATAGTTGCCCCATTTGCATGTACATTTATTGTTGTATGTGTTTCTTTGCATTGTTTCCCCCGTTTCTTTCTTTCTCTCTTTTTCTTTTTTTCCCAGACAGCCTTTATAAGGGCATGGGGTTGTCATATGACCAATAGTTCAGCTTAGTGGAGATGACTGAATTGTGCCTGTGGGAACTCCAGTGCTGCTCAGTCTGCTTCTCGAGAACAGATCACCTCCTCTGTAAAACAGTATTGACGTGTTTCGACCAAACCATGTTGTTTATGTCACGTCTGTTTTTATAATAAACATTTTAATATTCACATTTTGCATGGTGTTTTGAGTTAATTTCCTGTTCAGAGACCTGCTGTGGGCTGGTAAAACTGGAACACTATCTGGCCTTCCAAAAAATAGAAGAAAGGCCATTTCTGTCAAATAGCATCCTTATTCCCTTATGTCTTTTTGATGATAAAAAGGCCTTTTTTTTCTTTTTCAAAACATTTTACATTTAATCTTATCAAACTAATTGAACACTGAAAATAGAGGAAACAATAAATTGTTAAGATGCATGGATGATGAGACACCATAAACTAAAGTATGCCTCATTGTAAAAGGACAAACCCCCAAAACAAAGGAATACCATGGCAGAAATAAAAAATATATTGTCTTGTTCTTATTGCTTTGCTGTATGGATATTTTTTCTAAATGTACATTGTGTAGATCTAATAATAACGTCATGGTTTGTTCCAGAGCCTCATGGACACTGTGACGTTGTTGCACTGTTACCACGGCAACCAGATATCAACAAACTGCTCCGTAGTAAGCAGCGTCGTTCAACAGTAGCTAAGATAAAGTTAAAAAGGTGTTTTCTGTTTGTAAAAAAAAAAAAAATGTCTCGCGCTCATGCAGAGAGTGTGATTAAAAATATTATCCGGAAAATAGTGCAGCAGTGCGCGGAGAGGGGACATGCTGTCTCCGACACTCTGGCGGCTTTCATGGTCAGTAAGCTAAAGCTAACTAGCTCCAGAGTTAACAAGGTGCAAAGTCATTCAATGATTGAACCCTCCTATTTCTATTTCAATATCTCCAGGTGAAGTCTGTTGTACTCGACCCAAGACATGGATTTGATGCTGACCGGACACTCACCAGACAGGACATCCAGAAACTGGAGGAGGTTAGTTAACTAACTGTTATTAACCATGTTAATGAACTACAATTATGTTTACAAGTATTTTCTCCATCTGCAACATCTCTTCCAGCTGTGTCTGGATAGACTCATGGTGAAGTGCAGCCCATCCCTGGACACCATCAAGATGCAGGTGTATTTTGACCTGAACTACACCTCCCGACGTAAATAACTTCATTCATACTGATACAGAGTTCCCCATTTTTACACCAAGAGCTACTGTGATGAAATCAAAGGGGCTCAGAGCTTTTGTCTTGTCTTGTCTTATAGTACTGGTTACATTCATTCACATATTATATCAAAACACTCAACCAGATCACCGAACCAAATATGAGACCAATAATATAAATGATCAATATAAAATATCAATGTACCAAAACGTCTGATTCACATCAGACAACAAAAATCAGAGTCATGATCCACAGACCTGACTACACGGCTGCAAGTAAATGTCCAAAAATCTGATTAGACATGAGAGAAAGAAGTTCCTCAGTCAGTTATGCAGCGATAGCTCACAGTTTAATTTCTGATGAGTCTGTGTTGCTTAAAGTTTGAACTACACATCTGTGCGCACTATATTGTCTGCAGCTTTGGATGAGCTACAACAAGAAATTGTTATATCATGTGATGTATCACAAAGATACTTCAACTAAAATATAATCCGAGTATAAATGATTGAATCCCTAATCTTTTTCAGTATGCCAACCTGAATCAATAAAATGAAGACAGACTTTAGAGTATATTAGGTTAGATTACATAAGATTGGATTACATAATAAAATAGGATGGCTAGATCATCCACCCTGGGGCTTTGTTGTATGCAACAGTCTGAGTCAACACAGCCAATATACATCATAAATACATAAAAACACATTTAGTACAGACTTCTGACAGTCTATACACACTTTTGAGATTGTTATTGTATAAGAAATACTGTGTTAAGATATAGTGTCATGGTCATGACTAAGCGAGGACTTTGTGTGTCTGTGCAGGAGAGTTTCTGGAGGAAATCCACAGGGTGGCGGAGTCCAAGCTCAGCTCAGTGAGCAGAGAGATCACCGACAGCAGGGTGAAGACACGGGAAGACTTCGATG
This sequence comes from Trachurus trachurus, assembly GCF_905171665.1. Classification (NCBI taxonomy): domain Eukaryota; kingdom Metazoa; phylum Chordata; class Actinopteri; order Carangiformes; family Carangidae; genus Trachurus; species Trachurus trachurus. Next base: position 18,029,572 of record NC_139910.1, on the reverse strand, counting down.
CTCTGTATCGTAAAATCATCACCTACATCCTGCTGCGCTCCGGCATGGGCTCACCTACAGCTGTGGACTCCATCAAAGAGGCTACAGGTCTGACATCATCTTCTTCTTTCACCATAGTCAATAAAATCACTGTGGCTTCATTAAAGGGCAGAACCACCCATTTTAACAACTAACAAGTAATTAGCCCGTCAGTGAACTGCACTGCATAGATACTCTTTGCTATGCAGGACACATTATTATAAAGATGTCAATAATATTCTCATGTAAACTCTATTCTCACCATTGAATTGTTTGTGTCTCAGCCACCCTTCAGAGTGTCTTCCCTCAGACTGAACTGGGAGCCTTCATGGTGCTTGTAAAGAAGGACAAAGAGCAGCAGTTAAATGAACTCACCATGATTGTCACAGGGATCCGACTCTTTAACAAAGCCAGCAAGAGGAGAGAGGAGGAGACTGACCTCTCTGAACTAAGTACAGTACACCAACAAACTGACATAACATGATTGAGTTATCATGGTGGAGAAGAGCTGCTTATGTAATACCTCCTTTCCCCTCTGCAGTGCCTCCAGCTCTTAATGAAGCTCTTCCAGTCGTCAGTAAAACCATAGAAGAGGAGCTGAGTGCGTCGCAGAGCTTGGCATGGAAATACACTGCTGTGCTGGAGAAGCTAACACTCTCAGATGATCAGCCTGAAGACAGTGTCATACTCAAACGGGCTCTCTACAATGTCAGACAGCATGAAGCCTTCCTCAAAGTGTTACTGGTGAGCTAGCTAATCGTCCTTTCATGTAGCTTTAGTCTTTCTTTAATATATACAACAGACATTTTCCTTGAGGCTTATGAAGTAAAAGAGGACATGTTTTCACTTTACTTCCAGGATGATGCACGTGTGTGTGCCAAGCATGTTGAATCCCTGGAGCTGAAGTTCTCATCCCAGATGAAGCTGCTCAGAGAAGCGGTGCAGTCAAAGACAGCCATCCCCACTGCAAATGTTTTTGTAAGTGTCTTTGCTGTCATGTTGCTGCTGTTATTATGACCTGTCATATCCATATACTGAACATAACAATGGATATGTAATCCTGACTAATCCAAAAATTGTTAATCCATTAGAACTAGGCTTTTTACCAGAAGGCTAATTCAATTGTTGGCTAATACCAGTAGTTAAAATGCAAATTATTGCTAGAGAGAGCCAGGAAAGTGAGGAGAGAGACTTGGGGAGTGACTGGCAGTACAGAACAGCACAGTTAGGAATCGATCTGGCAATCACTGTGTTGGGCATTGCCAACATGGGATGTGTTCGACCACCGAGCACCCCTACAAAACTGTTCTTTGTACCAGGCTGTGACTGTTAAATTGGACATTTCAACTTCTATAGAGACTCACTGTTGCAGCCACACTCTAGTGGTCGGTAGAGGAACTGCAATTTTTGGTTCTTCATTTCGCAGCCTCAAAACTTGATGCTTTGTCATTTCATCGCTTAAAGGAGTAGTTCATGCAATATAAAAAATACACACACTGTTTTCATTTTAGAGTAAGTTTATATAACTGTCATCAGGTTTCTGTCTGTGTGTTCAGTACAGAGATCCAGCTCATTGCTTGTTGTGGATCCTCTGGTTTGGTCACATATTCCAGTTTAATAATCAGAATATTTTTACAGCCTCATCTTTGCCATTTCTCCTAACTGTCTTTCAGCCACGGTTCAAGTCCCTCTCAGAATTGTGGTCTGGACTCCAGGATGAGGCTGAGCTGCTCAGCATCCTCAGTAACATCAGACAACATCTGCAGCTTTTCCTTGCCTCTCAAGCAAAAATGTTCTCTGAGGCCTATTTGGATAGCCTGCTGCAAGATACGAAGGTGAAGACAGATGAACAGAGGATGACTGAGTCTGCAGGTATGACTGACATCGCCTAAGTTCAAAGAGTAAGATACTGCTGCTGATCTAGGTTCATCCAGGAGCTGAGCAGATAAGCAGTTGTTCTTTGTCATTGTGCCTTTTAGACAAGTCTGTTGTTCCAGCTGAGATGAAGACACAGGAATGGCTCCTACCGGATTCCACAGCCAGTTTTAATCGTCTGTTGCTACAGTACAATGGAGTGTGTGGCTACACCCTCGTGAGGAGGGACGGGCTTCTACTTCCAGGTAATGTTCAGTCTGAGATCAGATCGGAGGGAATTTTGAGATCTACATGAGATAGATTCAGACATGAGTGAAAGCCTCAGCATGCTTCAATCAAACCAGTTTACATGGAATGTTGTATGACCAGATGTAAAGACGGAAGCTATTACATCCTACAGCCTCCACAATCTATATTAATGATTGAATTATAATAGAATCCAAAGCAATAAACTTTATTTGTCCCAAGGGGTAATGTAAAAGGCACATTGAGTAGATGCAAACAGTTATAATAATAAAACTGTAAATAAAACAGTGTACAAATTAAGAAGACACCGCATGCAAGAAAAACAATGACAATGAATTGAAGAAATACAAGTGCAAAAAAAAGAAGAAAAAAAGCCACAGAGTGAGTAGGGTATGGTTGAGTTTTAACTTTTTATATGTGCGTTATATAGAAAAAAAATATGTTTAGTGCATTGAGTAATTTTTAAAAGATGTTTATAAATAGGGAGGAGAGGAGACGAGAGGAGTGCACTGAAGGAGAGACACAGATGAAAAACGTGTTTGGTTTCAATCAGTGCATCTTGAGTGCATATAAACCTTCTGTGCGCAACCATCCTAGTGTAGTGTAGCTTTAAGGACTTGGGACAGCCCACCTGATAAACTGCTTGGATAACCCCAGCAGAAACACCTGCAGTAGCTGGAATGACCCAGATGTGAGGAAATGCAGAGATGCAAGACAGTTGGTATGGCAGGTTTTGCCTGTTTCATTCTCATGACTGTCTCCACATCAGCCTTAGTTCATTCAGCAGCTCCAAAAAGACATGGCTGGAATAGAAATATGTCTGAATTATTTATTCTTCTGTCATTCCAAAAATGTAAACATGAGTGAAAAAACATAATGTTCTTTTGTTGTGTCGCCACAATAACAGCAGCCGTGTGCAATGCTCATCTGCATATTAACTTAGCAAACGTATTACATGGACAGAACATAGACTGCGTCAAGATGATGGAGGAGTGTGATTCCTCGATCACCAGAGTGCTGTTTTGTCTTTTTTTCCCCAGGTAATCCCCACATTGGAGTCCTGAAACACAAAGAGAAGCTCTATGCGTTTAGCTCCAAAAAAGCTGCCTTGGAATTTGCCTCCTGTCCAGACGACTTCATCACCAAGATCGCAGAAAAAGCCAAGATCTGCCCTGAGCTCATTCAGCTCCTCAAACTTCACCAACAGTTCTCTTGTGTCAGTCCATACTCTGAGGTGAGCAGTGACCAGAGCTCTGAACACACGGCCACACGCAGTGCTCACAGTCCCTGTGGTGTGATCTGATTTTACTAGAAGGAATAGCTCAGTTCGGCAGTTTGGCTGTTTTATTTATTATTTATTTTTTTAACAGATGCAGCCAGGAGAGAGTTTATTGGTGAAACCCATCACCAGGCGTGAGAGCGGCACACAGACTGACCTCCACCCTGTTGAGGCGAACGTTGTCAAGTCGTACGAGTGGAACGAATGGGAGCTGCGTCGAAAAGCTACCAAACTGGTGAGTCTGTATGAGGTCATGGTGGAAGCAGGTGGCAGGTGGGGGAAACCAAGCTCACAGAACCAACCTACACACGCACACACACACAGGGGACGGAGCTACAGCAGCACTGGGAAATCCTGGGATGGAGATAACTCAACGTCTGAACCATGAAATGCTCCTTGACCAGATACAACATTATAATTAATTAATATAAGTTCATCTTAAATCACAGTGGCTGCAATAAGTGTGATATTTATACATGATATGAGCACCCAGACAATCCCCACCTTTTCAGCCAATTAAATATTAGCATGGAATTGATTATCTTGGAAATGCAGCCTCAATAAATTGGTAGTCAAGTAGCAAGTCATGTGTCTGTGTGGCTTATGAGAGTGCTCTCTCTTCATCAGACTATGTCCAGGATAATCAGGTAGCAGTTTAGGTTGAAAACCTTATTATTTTGAAGATAATTACAAGTATTAAGTCTTTTCTTGATTCTAGGCTGATCTTCTGACCAAAACAACGCACTCAACACAGACTGATCTGAGCCACATGAGACGGGAGAACGTCACTCAGACCTGGCTGCCCAAGGAAGCTGCCTGTCAGAGCAGGAGAGACGGCGAGAGCAACGTCCCCAAGCCTCAGATCTACCTGGCAGGTCTGAGGGGACAGAGGGAAGGACATGTGGTCAAGACAAACCTGACCAGATCGGTCGATGAATAAGCCCTAAAAAAAATCTTAGTAGCAGAGTTAAATAAAGCTCATGTAACACGTCGTTTTGATTCATTTTGCTCTTATTTCACATGATGAGGACTATAAATTGCTACTCACTACATTGCAGCTTAGTTGCAATACACACAGTTTTTTTATTTGTAAAATAATGAAGAATAATGAGGGAGAGAATTATTTAGTGAAATTTAAATGACTTTGATCGAAGTCAGAAGTTTAATGTACATACTATGTTAAGTTGACTGTGGCTTTAAACAGCTCGGAGAGAATTCCACATTCACTCTCTCTCTCTCTCCCTCTCTCACACACACTGTTGGTATGCTGTGTTGTGTGTTTCCATTTTGAAACTAGGTTACTCCAATTTTAGGCCCCATAGTGGGGCAGTTTACTGTAACCTGATAGTGAGTCTGCAAGACGCTGGCTTCAAAGGGACAACTACTGTCACTGTGAGTAGAAACCTATGATTATAGAACATTATTGCTTCCTGCACTTAGATTGTGAATGGATGATGTGTGACAGAGCAGAGCTGCTGGCGGAACTAAAACACAGAGTCGGCTGCTGTATAGATGAAGCCAAAGCAAAGCTGCTCAGCCTCAGTCAGGATATATGGAGCCATCCAGAGCTGGCATACGAGGAGAGGAAGGCTCACGACAGACTTGTGGAGTTTTTCAGTCAGGGGGGAGGCTGGAAGGTCGACAGCCACTTCAAACTAGACACAGCGTTTCGAGCCACCTGGCGGTCCGGAGGCAGCGAGCAGGGAGACGTGGTCAAAGTGGGTTTCCTGTGCGAGTACGATGCCCTGCCAGGTATCGGACATGCATGTGGACACAACCTGATAGCCGAGGTAGGAGCTGCTGCAGCCCTGGGGCTCAAAGCGGTCCTGGAGAAGGCACAGAACTCCCCCATCCAGGTGCAGGTAGGACAATTACACAACATGTTGCACTGTTCAAATGTTTTGTCATTAAACCAAAGTTCCTCCAACATTACAAAATTGTTTGGTCCTGTCTATGCAGTCTTGTGGTAGTTTGGGTTTGTTTTGACCAGTAGATAGAACAGCAGCCACCAGCTCCTAACAAAGGATACAATGATTCTATATTTTGACGAAAGATTTTAGTTTTATAGTTTTTGAGTGAGACAATCCCAGCAAACACTGGGTAACCAACACAAAGAGACAAACTTTACAGTCAGCAGGTAACATGGTGTGTTCTGAGAACCAAGTCAGACACAGGGAGGACATGCAAACTGGATCCAGATCTAGCCCCAGGTGTGGGGATCAAAGCCAGAATCCTTTTGCTGTGCAGCAGGGCCGGCCCTAGCATTTTGGTGGCCCTGAACAGGATTTTGTTTGTGGCTCCCAAAACACTCCAAGTGCAAACACTAAATTACACACACTGCCATCCCTCCACCTGAGCCTCTCCTCTGATTGGCTCAGGACATGTTATACTACACTCAGATGGTTTTTGTGTCTTAAACCTATAAAAATATCTTCTTATACATGGGCACTTTCACAGGAGAGTGTAAAATATGGAGCTTTAGGATAATGATGTTGTCATTTTTAATCATTTGAGTCAAATCAACAGACACATTGGTTAGTTCCCAGAGGTTTTGTGAGTGTCTCATCTTACTTTTGCCTACACAAGTCTCTTTCTCTAATTCAGCCTGAGCTCTTTCACTCAGCTCATGACAAATGTTCAATGTTCAATCGATCTTTATTATCCTCAAAGGGGCAATTTTCTGCGAAGCAAGTGGTCAACACAGTCAAGCACACATACAGACCCTGCAGAAACACAAAATATACTAATATAAATAAATAAATACTCATACAGTGGGATACATCAAAAGGAATTCACAAAAAGCTATTACAGCAGGGGTCAAACAGTCTTTGTAGCAGTCGGTTTCACACCTCGGCAAAGTGAATCTACGATCTGAAGGAAATAGTGAGAATTCCTAAAAAAACAACAACGGGTGGGTCGGGTCAGACAAGATCCTGTGAGCCTTTGCTAGGGCCCTATTGCCTTATACTGGTCTGAGATGTTGTTAAGGGTGATACCTGTAATCCTTGTGCAGACTTTAAAACATTCTCATATAAGTGTTATCCATGTTAAAACCATGAAGTGCATCCGCTGGTGTGCTGTTTTGCAAACTGCATACCACCTGGTGTTCAAATGTCAAATGTTGTGCAGCTGTGATCCATCAGGTGTCCTTGGTCTTATCTCCACAGGTGACGGTGCTGGGCACTCCAGCCGAGGAAGACGGTGGAGGTAAAATTGACATGTTGAGGGAGGGAGCCTTTGATGGTGTAGATGTGGTGTTTATGGCTCATCCATCAAAGGAGGACGCCACATATCTGCCCTGTGTGGCTGAGCATGAGTAAGTTTTACCACAGCACACTTTTCCTGTCCCTCTTCTCTCTTTATCTCTTTCCCAGATTACAACATGTATTATTAGGTAATGAACTATATTCAACTTGTGCAGCACTGGATCAGCAGTGCTTCTTCTCCCTTGTCTGATTTCTTATGTCACGTTTCTGATGCTCCAGAGAGGGTTAAGTGTGTTCATCTCATGTTTTCCAGCGTAACTATAAAGTACCATGGTAAGGCCTCTCATGCCTCAGCCTACCCCTGGGAGGGAGTCAATGCACTGGATGCTGCGGTGCTGTGCTACAACAACCTGTCTGTGCTCAGACAGCAGATGAAGCCTGACTGGAGAGTCCATGGTGAACAGCTGATGATCCTCTGTGCTGCTCACGTGTTGCCGTCAGGTGTTTAGAGAGCTGGCATTCAGTCAATGTTGTTGTTCAGGTATCATAAAGCATGGTGGAGTGAAGCCAAACATCATCCCTGCCTACACTGAGCTGGAGTACTACCTGAGGACCCCGTCGCGCTCCGAGCTTCCTGTCCTGAAGGCTAAAGCTGAGAGGTGCTTTCGATCAGCTGCCGTGGCAACTGGCTGTGAGGTAAGAGAGCGCGTGGTATTGACATTAACATGAACCATGAAACATCCACAGCTACCTGCCACAGTGTCTGTGGTTCTAGCACTATAGATTTTAGAATAGATTAGAGCTTTATTGTCATCGCCAACAAAACATTGTAAACCTTGAGGTTCCACCAAGATATTTTAATGCTACAGGTGTTTTTCTGTGGCTCTTTCCTGTAATTTAGAACAGGATAAGCTCATCTGCAACTTAAACTAAACATAATCGCTGCATCAGGGGGTATACATTTTGACCCCATTGGAGTTTTAGAGCAGTGACCCCCAATCTCCACCCCTAACTCCTAGTTCAGTGTGTGTCCATGCTCACCACACCCTCAACATGTGTATAAAAACATGGACATTTTAACATGGAAGTCTATGGGGACTTATTCACTGTTGGAAACTCAACCACTCTAGTCGTCACTAGAGAAACTGCAGCTTCAGCGTTGACTCATGTCCTTGGAGGATGTTGCTTGTTCCCAGGGATGACGTGGCTGGATGAACCACTCTGTCCTATCTGATAAGAAAAATAAGAATTTCTATTGGGTCATGAGTTAGGAAAGCTTGGGAACCACTGATTAACAGGAAAACAGATGATTTCTTTGGTAATTGTGTGTGTTTATCATACATTACAGTTCAGGTGAGCTGCTATGGACATACTGTAGGAATAAACAATGCCTGGTTTTATTCAAAGGTCTTGTAGCACTGTCCTTCTATCCTATAGCTTTATGTCCCATCAAACTATCTGCATTTTAGGTACAAGTAGAGTTTGCAAGAAATACATTTGACAACATGCTGCGCATCGCCACTCTGGAGGAGCTGTATGAGAGAAATGGAAAGGCTTTGGGGATGGACTTCACCATAGATGAAGACGTCCTCAAGAATGAGTCGGGTATGTGTCTCTGCAATGCACAGACAGTGTCAGTGCTGGGAGGAAGCAGGAAGACATGAATAGCTGATAAAAATATGTAGGAGAGGGCGAAGCCACACACATTCATTATCTAAGGTTCTTTATGTTTAAACTTTAAGAAATGCAAATGAGGATTGTTCTGAAAGTGTTTATTAAAGTTTTAAATACAGGGATGATCAGTGACCTCTGACCAACAACCATCTTCCCTCTCTGCTCCTCAGGCTCCACAGACTTCGGCAACGTGACCTTTGTAGTACCTGGCATCCACCCGTACTTCTACATTGGCTCTAATGCACTTAACCATACGGAGGAATATACTGCTGCTGCTGGTATGTACCACCCATCCACTCTCTCTCAGACATATACATGCATACATACTTACATTGTTATGCACTGATATTGATTTGGTTGTTCCAGGTAGTGACGAAGCCCAGTACTTCACCCTGCGGACAGCAAAGGCTCTGGCCATGACGGCGCTGGACGTGCTGCTGCGTCCAGACCTGCTGCAGAGGGTGAAGCAGGAGTTCACTGAGGCCAAACTGAAGGACGACAGCATGGCGACAGGAGAACACACAGGCAGCTGACAATTCACTAAAAACTTTGTCTACCTCTTGTGTTGATCCTTTGAGTGAGACACAATTATATATAATATATGATACACCTCTCATTCAATGGTTTTCCTTTATTTTTGTATTACTTTCTACATTGCAAATTCATACTGAAGACATGTAGTAAACAAAAAAAGTGTTAAACAAAGCACAATATGTTTTATATTTTACATTCTTCGAAGTAGCCACCTTCTGATTTGATGACAGCTTTGCACACCTTTGACATTCTCTCATCAGCTTCATGAGGTCATCACCTGGAACGGTTTTCCAACAGTCTTGAAGGAGTTCCCAGGGGTGTTGAGCACTTGTTGGCTGTTTTGCCTTAACTCTGTGGTCCAAGTTAACTCATCCCAAACCATCTCAGTTGGGTTTAGGTCAGGTGCCAGATTGTTTTAATTAATAGTTTTGTGTTTACTACATAATTCCATATAGTTCTTTCAACCTTTGATGTCTTCAGTATGAATCTACAATGCAGAAAGTAATAGAAATAAAGAAAGACATTGAATGAGAAGGTGAACATTTTGACTGGTAGTGTTCATTGATATTTTTTCATTGTGTGTAAATAAAATACAAATAAATATAAATAATTAATTACTGAATTTATTTTGCTGTCTCGCGGGTTTCTCATTTGACATCGATTAACCCTAATTATATTACAATTAGTCCATATTGTTATTGTTGTTAACATTATTACTATTATTATTAATTTGGATATAATTTTAATTTATGCAACTCTACTACTTCCTGAACTTAAACAAGCTCCTTTATTTCCTGTCTTACATTATTGGACAAACTGATTAATCCAGGTGTGTCTGAGTAGTCACAATGGTCAGACACACCTGGATTAATCAGCTTGTCCAATAATGTAAGACAGGAAATAAAAGAGCTTGTTCAGGAAGTAGTGGAGTTGTGCATAAAGCCTAGTCGTGCAATCATAATACATCCATGAGTGCAATACATCCATGGCCTAGTGCCACCAGTGTGAGTAGTGTGTTGTGGTTGTTGTGCCACTGGGGGGCAGTAACACAGCCAGCAGCGTCGGAAGCTCCGAGGACGACGAGCGGAGAAGAAGCAGCAGCAGCGGCTCCGCTCTCCCCCACCTCCTCTCTCCCCCGCAGTCAGTCAGACTGGAGTAGCTGCTGCCTCAGTTAGCCGGGAGTCTAATGTTGGACTTCCTGGTCACTGTGTTTTCCACTGGAATTAGATACGCAGTGTGTCACACTCCTGACCGCCAACCCGACAGGCAGCCAACTCTCCTCGGTTGTTTCCCCCAGCCGTCAGCAGCGGAGAGGCCGGGTCCACTACCTGACGGTACTTACTCACCATCCAGGCTAGCTCGGGAGCTAACGCTAGCGTCAAATCTGCGCTGTTGGTTGTAATTTAGCCATGTCCGCCTCGGCTGGATGCTCCCCGGCGGGCCACAGCTCGGGCCTCGGCCCCGGTATGTCCATGTTCCGCTGGCTGGAGGTGCTGGAGAAAGAGTTCGACAAGGCCTTCGTGGACGTGGATCTGCTGCTCGGAGAGATAGACCCGGATCAGGTCGACATCACGTACGAGGGTCGACAGAAGATGACCAGCCTGAGCTCCTGCTTCGCTCAGCTGTGTCACAAAACCCAGACGGTTTTCCAGCTCAACCACAAACTGGAGGTGAGTTTAACTGTCACCACAGAGCCGTCATGACTTCACTGACTGATTGATGGGGATGTTCCTGCGACACATCGTGCAAACTGTGTTCATACTGTAGCTGTAGCTGTCAAACTCATCCTTAAATCTCCGTGGACTGTCACTGCGGTGGTGTCGTCGACATGACAACCGTTCAGTTTATTCCAGTTAGCTTTAAACTCATCTCAACATTCCACTTCTCATTCCATAATATCGTTCACTTTATCTCGTCACGATATCGCGAGACAATCAATTACAGCTTATCTTTCAATCTTACCTTTTTAAAAAATCTTTTCAAAAATGAAACATTTCAACATTATCACAAAGCAAACGTCTTGTTTTCTTTATTTTCATTCTGAATCTCAATCCATAAATCGTTCCTAAGTGAGTATTTTGCTAACATGAACTGGTTGGGCCTGTTTATCTTCATTACGTGTCACTGTATTTGGCTGGTTTCCTATTAACGCTGTCACTTCTGCTCGCTCTGTGATTGGCTGGAGCTGATGCTGGTCTCTGTGCCAGCATCACCAGTGCCTGATCGCACTGATGCTGGCACATGATCGTGTAGGACCTTCTTTTTACAGTCTATGTGTAGGACCAGACCTTCACCACAGGATTGTATCGGTGACCATGGCTGAGATGGAGAGCATTATTCATGCTTTTATTTTTTCTTGTTAAGATTATTGTAAGCCTCTTTTCAGCTTTATGTTTCAAACTTCCCCAAACCACCTTTTTAACCAATAGATTAAGATATCAAACACCAGCACGTGGTGCTCACCTTTTAGAGCCTGGGATATTAGCTTATTATGAATGTGGATATGGAACAAGATGCAAAACAAATACAAAAACAGATCGGGAAGCAAAGCAAATGTCAAATGATTGTTTTTTCTGGTGGCAGAAGGTGAGATACAGCAGGTTTGGGATTAGAGGACAGTCAGGCCAGAAGGTAGTTCTACAGTCCTTTGCGTTGTTCCTGGGCTGCTCAAGGACTTGGACAACACAATAAATCACAACAAAGGAACAAAGCTATCATAATCAGCAGGCCCATCAAAAAGGCATCCTCAGATCTCTTAAGCAACCACCTGCTGTCGCACAAGGTCACAAGCACAACACCAACAATCTACAATTGAGATATGGAAATTAGGGTACCGTCGGTGTCGCTAACATGTCCATGGTGTTTTGGCAAATTTAAAAATGTATCTATGGTGGTTTTTTGGCTATTTCAAATGTGTAGATTTAATACTCTGTACAAATCTGGTGCTTTAAGGTTGAACTGCACAGGCAGTGAGAACTGGGCACGAAGGGCTGCTTCTGTTTTTGCTTCTGGCTAATTGGTAATTAATTATCTTGGCGCATTACTTCTAACTGTAGGCCGGAGGAATGGTGTGACACCACTTGCAGGAATGTTTATTGCACCACCCCTTGTACATGCTCAAGTACATCCCAAACAAAGCTCTCCACACACACTCGAAAATATAACTATGAGGAAATTAATCTTCATTCGGATTATTGACATATTATAATATTATAAATTGTGAGAAAAATGGCATCTTTAACTCTGCTGTCCCTCCTCCCCAGGCTCAGCTTGTAGACCTGCGCTCTGAGCTGACCGAGGCCAAGGCCGAGCGGGCGGCGGTGGAACGGGAGCTCCACGACCAGCTGCTGCAGCTTCACGCTCTGCAGTTGCAACTTCACGCCAAGCAGGGCCAGACTGAGGACTCTGACACCATCAAGGACAGACTGGTAGGTGGGGTTGGGGGGGGGGGGGGGGGGGGGGGTGATGATGATGATGATGATGTTGTTTTGCGCAAAATGTCTTCTGTCCTGCAGTGTAATGTGTGGCTGCAGTTTAATACTGATATCGTCAAAGTGTGATGCTGGGGAGCTGAAGGAGAACAGTTTTGAGATGATGAAGATGAACCAGACCGGAGCACTCTTCTATTCTGTTCAAATGAAACCAACTTTATTCACACTGGTAGCAGTGGTATAACAGCATTATAATAGCACCAACACACCATCATCATTATTATTATTATTATTATTATTATTATTATTATTATTATTATTATTATTATTATTATTATTATTAAAAGTAATTCAGATCATTAAAAACATAGTCCTTCTTGGATGCTGCTGCTGCTTTGCTGCTCCCACCTTCTGCTTTCCCACTGCTTCCAATGTTTTACAGTTTTTCCTGTTCTGAAGTTCACATTGCTTGAGAGTATTGAACGGTTCACTTACTCACAGTCTCTGTTGGCTGAATTTCTCTAATTGCTTCCCTCTCTCTGCTCTTCCTCTACCTCTTCTCCCCTAAAGCCTGCACCAACAGTGGATGAGATGGTAAGTTTGTGCATGGGTGTGTTCCTGCAGAAAATAGGTTGGAGTTACTTTAGAGTGTGTAGCTGCACGTTACTTAGCATAAGAGCGGTGAGCCGAGACAGTCTGTGGATTATATTTACGATATTTGCGTCAACTTCCCAAAAGCGCTTATGGGCACATTTAGGCTGTGTGTGCATGTGTGTGTTTTGCCGTCGCAGGGTTGTTAAAATTTTGAAATATAATTAGCATTAAATTACATATAAATATATGTAATTTAATTGGTGGTGGAAGGACACAGGAATGTCAGAAGTTAGCAAGTGTCCCGTCATTAACGATTTGGGACAATAGACGGGTTTTCTCAGACTTTGTCCGAGCCCATGTTCCCTGGTCCAGGTTCACAGTTCTGTTAAAACAGAAAACAGTGGTTTATGCTGCACTCTTGGATGAGAGAGTGACCTGCAGCCCTGAAACACACAGTCAGTGTCTCATACTGAGCCTCAAACATTTTACAGGTACCTGAGATTGAGACACAACAGACCCGTTTGGCCAGGTGGCAGGGTGGCTGGCAGTTCGCTCTTTCTCCACTGTGTCTATATGTGTGCTCCGTAAGTGCATGTGATATACACACTGCCCGTCCAAAAAAAAACGTCATACACTCTCATATTTCGTTGGGCCGCCTTTAGCTTTGATTACGAAATGCATTTGTGTGGCATCATTTCGATAAGCTTCTGCAATGTCACGACATGTATTTCCATCCAGAGATGCGTTAATTTTTCAAAGATTCTCAATGGGGTTAAGGTCTGGACTCTGTGGTCACATTGGACCACATTTCTTCCTTGAAGAAGATGTTTCCCCACTATCCTTCCAGTTTTTAATAATGTGTTGGACAGTTCTTAACCCAATTTTAGTCTCAGTAATCTCCTTAGATGTTTAATTTGCTTGATGCCAATAATTTGACCCTTCTGAAACAGATTAACATATTTTCCACGACCACAGGATGTTTCTTCTGACATGGCTGTTTAAGAAATGAGACTGCATCAGTTGTTGCCAGCTGAAACATAATCATCCATGCAGTGATATATTATATTATTATAATATTTTTGGATGGACAGTGTGGAAACATGGTATAAGCAGGTAGTTTCTGTTTCAATCTGCTTCTGAGATGTCCTGCTGCTGGGAAACAGTGACTTTTCTCATTCAAAATAACACACTGTGCTGTCCACAGTACCAGGAACTAACCTCACACACACTTGTTTGCTATTCATACACACTGTGAACTGGCAATCGATCAAGTGTAGGGTTGGGTATTTGGTTTTACAGCCCAGGTTTTAGTGCTGCCTGAACAGCAAATAGACAGTGCAGGTGGTGAAGACCAAACTCAGAGCTTTAAAGGGAGTGGATACTGGACTAATGTTGCTCTGTGCCTGCTGCATGTTTTAAACAATTTGTTGTTTTTACTGCTAGTTCCACTTCTCACTGGCTACAAACCTTAAATCCAGCTTAAACAGATGCCTAACACATTAATCTTTAATTAGAATTAGCAACTAGATTGAACCTGAGCCGGGGTTTATTTGAGAAATTAATTCAGTTCTCAACAAATGAGTTCCCTTTTCCAGTAATGTATCTGTCAGCCCAGTAAGAGTGTGACTGTGTTTCCTATGTGTTTGTAAATATCACAGACCCTGAGTAGCAGCTGTTATAGTGACATAACTGTTTCAGTTGCTGCTGTTTCTTAGAGTCATGTTCATGGGAAAATACATTAAAATCTCAGGAAACATTCTGGTACCATTAATGATGTGTAACTGAAAGTTGTCTGGTAAGATTAGAGTGCATACAGTACATCAAGAAGTTATGAGTGGCGTGAAAACCGCCTCTTCTTATTGTTTTCCTTGTGGTGATTGTTGTGTGCGATGTTCACGTGGGATGTTCTTGTTCTAGGAACAGGAGCTTCAGGCCAGTAAGAAGGAGAAACTATCAGAGGCCAGGCTGGAGGCGGAGATGAGGCTATTTAAGAAAGAAAATGAGGCCCTCCGCAGGCACATGGCAGTACTGCAGGCTGAAGTGTACGGCGCCAGACTGGCTGCCAAATACCTGGACAAAGAACTGGCTGGCAGGTGAGAGCCGGAGCCCACGACACATGTAGGATCAACGTTCACACTAAGAGAAAACAATAACACAGTGGAGTCATGCACACATTGTACACTTGCTGTCACAGAAGCAACTCCAGCCTCTATACCGTCTACACTGTACTCTCTTCAGAGCACACATTGGTAGTTTGAAATGACGTAATTACAAATGATTTCTTGGTCTGGACCAAAACCAAAGAGATTCATCAGAGAGCATTCACTCATATTATCAGCTCTCTCTATGGGAGCGTAGATATCACCATACCCCCACATATCCCACACTGTGGGATTACTAATTAATTATGAGTACTCACTACTCATGTTATGCACGTACTCACACGCATAAAACCTGAATGGCTGTGGATATTTGAATCATTTCATGACAGGTAAATGGGGCCAAGGTCTTCAAGATTCAAGAAGTGTATTTCGCCATTTTGTGTGGAGTAGAGTATTTTATAAGGTCTTATAAAGTATTATAATAGAATTATAATGCTCTATGATGTGTTATGCTTATTGTTATAAAGCCTTATGATAATTTACGAGTGTTTATAATGATAGTTATACATGTTTACAAGCCAATTATAACACATTATAACTATATTTATAATGCATTATCGATGTGGGCATTATCAGTGAGTTATGAACAATTGTAACGTATTATAATACCTGACCTTATAAGTCATGATAAAATGCTTTATAGTGTGTTATGATTATTGATCTAAAGCATTATGATCATTTATGAGTGACAGTATTACACATTATTATAACTCATTATAAGTATGGTTATAATGCGTTATAGAGATAGGTGTCAAATAAAGTGTTACCAAAGCTTAAAAAGAATTTTAAAGGATTAAATCAGGGCAAAAAAGATAAAGAAAACATCTATAAACATCAAGTCTTGTTTGACTTGTTGTGTTATCATGGAAATTCTTGGAAATGCTTTAAAAAAAAGTGGACCACCTTAACCAAGAATTTGCTTGTCCCCCAGGGTGCAGCAGATCCAGTTACTTGGCCGTGACATGAAAGGGCCAGCACACGACAAGCTGTGGAACCAGCTGGAGGCTGAGATTCACCTTCACCGCCATAAGACCGTTATCCGGGCATGTAGAGGTCGCAACGATCCCAAGAAGCCCCTCCCCTCCCCTGTGGGGCATGTGAGTGTGAAACTAGATAGCTGAAACTGTTGGGATCTTTTATCCAGGCCTTCAGATTTTAACGTGTTAGTGTCATTACAGGACCCGGACATGTTGAAGAAAACCCAGGGAGTAGGCCCCATCAGGAAGGTGGTGCTGGTCAAGGACGACCACGAGGGACTGGGGATCTCGATTACAGTGAGTCCTGTTGTTTTTTTTCTGTGACGGCCTCTTTAAATTAGACCTGAGATCTGTTCTAAAAACTGCACTGTTGCAGGTCAAAGGATGGTGAGGAAGTAGGGAATGAACTCGTGGTCTAACATCTCACATTAGCTCCGATAGGACCGGTCTCCCTTTTTAACGTGAGCCTAGTACCAGTCCCAGGGAGACAACCCTTCCTCCTCATCTCCATTTATTTCCACTCGCAAGCCCACATTGGGTTGTCAAAAAGAGCAAGTCTTTGGAAAAGGTGACAGTCAAGGGGCAAAACTTTCAGTCATTATGTCTCTAAAGACATTCCATGTTTTTTTCTCAGGTAATATCCTTGATGAAGTAAATAGTAACAAATATTTGTACTTACAATAAATTGTATGTGCTTAAATATCATAAATTCCTAAAGACACAAAAAATTGTCAATTTGGATTTTATCAGTTTTCCGTCGTCACATAAGCAGGTATTGTGGATGTATGATGGTGTGGGTGGGGGACCATGAATGCATGCTCAGGACGCTAATACTCTTCTACATCGTTACAGAGAAAGTAGTTCACTGTTTAAAATACATTTACAGAACATTTTGTGTCTATAATATCTTTTATTTTATAGTGCTTTTCATACTCTAACACTTTGCATCATCATATTAAAATAATAAAACACATTCAGAGCAAAAGAAATGTCATTACAACACCCCCAGACTTTTACGTAGACATGGTCCTGCATTCTTTGTAACTATGGCAACGACTTAAACCACAGCAGAGCTAATAACAGTCGGAGGAATGTGTGATACAAAACTTTAGTGGGATCGGATGCTGCTGGAAGACAAAGACGCTGTGTCTCAGACGCTCACTCTCTGAAGGATCTGATTGTGTCTGAACATTGGGATGAAGTCAGATGAACAGAAGCCTCTCTCTCACACACACACACACACACACACACACACACACACACACACACACGTTTGCCTGAGAGTAGGAGCGCTCGTCCACATGAGCCGAGTCAGGTCTTAAATCTTGTGTGTGTTCTGATCAGGGCGGGAAGGAGCATGGCGTTCCCATTCTCATCTCAGAGATCCACCCGAGTCAGCCTGCAGACAGATGTGGAGGTCTGCATGTCGGAGACGCCATCCTCGCCGTCAACAGCATCAACCTGCGGGACGCCAAACACAAAGAAGCCGTCACCATTCTGTCCCAGCAGGTAACACCGGCCACCACAAACACACTCACACACACACACACCCACCACCATGCTGTTTTCATGCCTCTGCGGTTTATTGTTGTCAGGTTGTCCACATGTCTCATTCTCATGGACACAACAGACAATAAATGGACAATAAATGGTTCATATTCTACATGACAGGATCAGCAGATGTGACCTGAAAGCAGTTCTAACGTGCTCATTTTGTGTCTGGTGTCAGCGAGGACAGATCGAGTTTGAAGTGGTGTACGTGGCTCCAGAGGTGGACAGCGATGATGAGAATGTGGAATATGAAGACGACAGCGGCCACCGCTACCGACTCTACCTGGACGAACTGGATGACAGCAGCACGGCGCCGCCGAGCAACAGCACAGCATCTCTGCAGGGTAGGTTCTCATCAACACTGGTTTTGACCACTGATTAGCTGCACACAGATCAATAGAAGGTTCTCTATAGTGCCTGAACTCTCCTTTCTGGCCTCTCTGCATGGGGTTTGCGTGTTCTCCCCCGTGTGGATTGTCACGTTCTTCAGCTTCCCCCTACAGTCCGAAAGCATGCACACACTAGGTTGATTGGTGACTCCAAATTGCCTGTAGGTGTGAATTTGAGTGTGTGTGCATTTTTGTCCGCATATGTTGATGCTGTGATAGACTGGCGACCTGTCCGGCCCTATGCCTGCTCTAATTGGCTCCAGCCTATCTGCGCACAACCCTGCATGCATTAGCAGTGTAGACAGCTGTTGGGTGGAAATCTCTTTTTTTCTCCCAATTTTCCTTCTATAGGAAGCTTAAGAATAATGTCCTCCTTTCCACTTCTATTTCTATAGTTTGTGTTTGTCACATCTTCACAACAGAAGAAGTAAGATGTTAAAGGGATAGTTAGATAACATTTTGGCAAATTGGCCCATTGCCATAATCCCTATAGTTTTAGGAGTAGGTTCGTTACCTTTGTTTGTCGGTGCAAGATATTTTTAGAACGGCGGAGTAGAGCCGCGAGCTGCTCAGAGCTATGCTACGGAGGCTAATGGAACCCTAACCCTAAACCTACTGCTATGACTATAGCTATTATTGCAATGGGCCAATTTGCCAAAATGTTGAACTATCCCTTTAATGCTGCTCTTCTCTATATCAGTACTTACAGAAAGTCTCTCACCCACTTACATGACTGTTACACACTACATATATGACAACATGTAACTTATAAATCTGTGTCCACCCTGCAGCTCTGGAGAAGATGACACTGAGCAATGGGCCAGAGAATGGAGACACTGGGCTCTCCAGTGAGACCCCTTCAGAGGAAACCCCTTCAAAGCCCCCTGAGACCGAATGCTCCCTCTAGAGGCTCAGTCGTTCTTATTCGGAGAGATGACGCGAGGACTGAACGAGAAATCCCTCTCAAAGAACTGAATCAAATAATTCTCTCTCTGAGAAGCCCAGGAACAAGAGAAAATGAACAGAAAGTGTCTGTTTTCCCTTCTTCCTCTTGGAGCACTGGGTTGGTGGGATTGGGTGGGGGGGGGTTGGTTAGGTTAGCCTGGGCATGTGGCAATTTCATGGGGTAAAATACATGTCTGAAGAGCCAGAGGTGTAAGATATGTAGACGAGTGAGTGTTACTGAACAGTGTGTGAGTTTTCTCTGTGATATTTTATGAAATTACTGATGGGAATTGACAGAAGAAGAGCTTATATGAGAAGAGCGGACACTGTCCTGGAGGCTCGGAGACATCGGGGGTGGGAGGGGGGTTCCAGTTGAAAATGTCTTTCAGGGAGACACTTGATGAGTGTTTTTGCTTCTGTTTGTATAGTTATTAATTTCATTTTGACAACTTTATGACCAGAGGGCATTGTTCTGTAGGGAACCCAGGAGAGGCCAGGAAAATATCTTTAGTGACTGCTCAATAATTATAATAATAATAATAATAATAATAATAATAATAAGGCTGTTCATTCACATTCAGACGAGGCGCTCTAAAGTCAAATAAACATCTAATGAAAAAATGCTATAAAATCTCACCTGTCATCACGATTCATTTTAATACATGCAGGTTTTCTGTTGAATCATGTGTCAGGATCGAACACATGAAGAAAAACACTAAAGCCTGAAAGAGGGATGTTGAATCTCTTTGGGTATCCATAAAATGTAAAAAAAAAAAAAAAAAAAAAACACTTCCTGATGATGTAGTTCATCCCCTGGTCACAGCATTTACCCTTTGAGAGATTTGGCTGTGAAAAGGAGAACAGTATCAGCATCCTACTGCAGTGGAGTCTGTCTTTAGAGGCAGCGCGAGTCGTCCAATCTTTCCCTCAAACATTTAACATCATAACCAGAATCCTATTAATTAAGATTTTGTTCCAGCTGTTAAATCATGATGCTGTTCAGTGCTCACATTTAGCGAAGCAATCAAGGAATGAAGATGATGATGCCATGTCTATAAATACTGAGAATAAGCACGTCGTACAACATTCAGCACCTGACAGTGAAAGTCCTTGGGGACGCTGTAATTATTCCAGTGGCTGACCTCAAATCCTGGTCCTGGTGTTGACTCCTGTTTGGAGGGTGGAGGAGGTTTCTTTTCTTTAGCCTTGTCCCATCACTAACAGCTTTTGGCATGTCCTGTAGGTTGAATATACCGGAGTGGGCCACAGTGACACTTGTATGATATAATGTAAATGAATACAATCATTTTTAATAATGGGGTATTTCTTAAACTTGTGTGTATTGCTGTATACTTTGTTAGTGTATTTTTTTATTGTGCCACATTATGATCTCATGTAACACACTGTATTTTGTCAGGAACACCTCACAGTATTATGCAGTAAAACACAACAACTTGCAAAGTGCTCTGTAAGCAAGAGGTAAACGAACCCCTCCCTGACACCAGCCTCACCAGTGTACTGTTTAATGAGAGGATATCCAGCTGAATATTTTATTGCGCCCGGGTCCTGTTTCTGTTGGCACCACGGCAACCTGCGAGTGTTTTCTGACCCGGAGGAGAACGAGGAAGTGGAAGCCTCTCAGTTATGACTCTGTGACCTTCCGAAATTCACACCGTCAGTCTCTTTACTTGCTTTTCTTACTCCGATCCCTTCGGCGCTTGGTTTGTGTCTCTCAACTCTTCACATACAGTATATGATGTGCATCTTTATAAGTATTGTATTCAAGCTAAACAATTTATTTAGCCTTTAAATAAAGTTTGTTTTCAATTTGGTTTGTTTGTAATTCGTCTGGAGTGTGTCTTAAAGATGTCTTCACCCAGAAAACACACCGCAGAGAAAATAAATCAGAATTTAGACTAGACCTGCAACTAAATGTGACACAGTCCAAACACTTAAGTGTCATCTAGACCTGGAGGCTGGATGCCCTCCGAGACCAGGGTGTGCTTCTGTTAGAAGTTGTATCAAACAATATCAAATGTTCATATCGGACCCCCATTGTAAAATGTGTTAATAAGCAATGTATAGGCAAAAATAGATCAGCAAGCATGTACAACATCCCGTATTTATGTCCTATATCTTCTGTGTTGTGCATAAGTAGATGTTATTGGCCAAAACTATTAGAAATATGAATAAGTTAATAATTCTTATGCAAAGTCATGCAATTTTATTTCCTTTAATATCCAGCTTGTGGCAGATATATAATTTTGGAACCTTGATTAATAATGCACCCAGTCTACAATATAACCTGGAATCTGACAATCTTAATGTTCAGTACTGCACAAATCACACTGAGTGTTTGCTGCAAGGCCAACAATGTCCTCATTGTGGGACAAATAAAGGAATGTATGACCTTATCACTCCCTATGAGCAAGAAATAAAGTACATTATATTTACTAAGCATATTATAGTGCAGATACTCTGTTTTTTAAGAAGCACATAATAAACATTCCACATATTCTTTATAAAAATAATTTTATTTGCTTTGTCGACATATAAGATCAAACCTCCATATGAACAAAAACCTTTAGGAACAATGCTGTAAATAAACATACCTTTGGCATTCATAGATTTAGTAAGTCAAACTGAAAGAATATCAGAGAATAATTTCTTATACAGAGGATCAAGCCAGCCAGTGGCTTGTCAAGTCATCCACTGATGAACTCAAGACAGAACTCAGAAAGAGCACCTAAACGTTACAAGTTACAGTTCAATCATGCAGACTACGTGTTTGTCACCTAGCTTTGATGGATTTCATTTATTCTATAACTTGTCTGGTGGCACATGAGACAAAATCTACCAAAAAGTGCATGTGCTGTTTCAGTCTGCATGTCAGACTTTTTGGCTGCAAGCTCCACTGCACTCAATGGCTGATGGAAACAATAAGCATGTGATAAATAACATGTTGCATTATGCTGGAGAAATATGTTGCATCTGTGTAAAACAGATGGACATCACCCATATTCATCTGCAGGTGACTTATAAAAGGAAGGAGTCTCGTGGTGGTATCATCTGTCGACAGCATTTACTCTTAAGCGTGTGAACTGTTTTAACATGTGATTATAATAATACATTTATGTTAAATTGGCACATCTGACTTGGAGACAGTTTTACTGCCACTTAAACAGCACAGATGCAGTCGGTGTTGCTTATTAAGACATTTTCAGTCACAAAGATCAGAATTTCTAACATCTAGAAGTCTGCTATTTATTTCACTTTACCTTCACATCCCTTATCCAGTGTAGCTTATTGTAGCTGATTCTCAGAGTAAAATAAAACAAAACATAATGAATTTCCTGTAGGTTTGTAGGCTACTGCTAGTTTACTTATAACAGATACATTTGATAAATGATACACTGAGGTGAGTTCTCATGTTGACGTCCAAGCTTTAAAGTTATATAGGCCTACTTTGAATTGTCTAAGGGGGTAGTAGTTCAATGGACAGGATTCATTAACTATTGTAACTAGCTTGCTAACTAGTCTAGCATAATAGCAAGTTAGCTTAGCAAAGTAGCAATTATGTTAGGCACTGCTGCTAGAGCTTTTGGTTGTCCATAATTACATTATGTTTGATAGATTTTTCACATATTGGAAATTACAAACAAATCTCTGGAGAATTAGATATCAGATTAAATTGTAAAATCCTTTCAATGTGTTTTTTTGGTAAAGAAGCTAGAAATTCTGGCCATCTTTTATGGCAGCGGGGAGAATAGCCTACGTCAGTCCCACCGCCCATTTCTCCGACTACCCATCAATCCGACTTATTCTAGAGGGTTATAGTTAGGTTTAGGGTTAGGGTTACTTAAATCGGAGAAATGGGAGGTCGGACTAATGGACGCAAAAATATAGAGATGTATGGTCGGAGAAATAGGAAGTCGGAGAAATAGGAAGTCAGATAGACGCCATGCGCCCAGTGGCAGCCATATTTAAATTTCAAGAGGGATAAATATACCAAACTTGGTGCTTTTATCTACATTATGGTTATCTGCTGCTGCACTGAAACTCTATCAGACAGGACCCACCTCTTTTTGTCTCCACCCCAGTTCTTCTGTCCTATGTTATTGGTTGAGTTATAGGGCAAACTTTTCTCAGGGGCAACGATGAGCTTTGAAATTTGACGGCCGGGCAGGGCCAGTATCAGATGGATGGAGAGTGTTTGTGTGAACTAATATAAGTAAGATGTAAAGAAAACTTACATTGAATTTCAGTGGGAGCAGTGCTGTTGGTCACCCTTTTTTGCAAGTTCATCAAAGTTTGTGGTCTTTGCTATAATTTGGACAATTTTGTACCAATATTTGACAGGCCAGTTTAAAATGCCCAATGGGCTGCATACGGCCCGCGGGCCTTAGTTTGCCCATGCCTGGTCTAACATGACTGCAACATGACTGCTCACATCAGCCACGACAGTGACACATAACACTTGTCTGGTGAGAGCCTGCATCGGTGTGAACCTTATCATGATTAACATAGTTCTTTATGTGGTTATCAAAGTAGTATTGAGAATGAATGCCGTTAAAAGACACAATGTCACTAGGAGACACAGCTGTCACCCATGTACTGCGCACAGCGGTCTGAGATGCTCCTCCTCAGCTCATCAATGTCTCTCCTCAGCTGGCCCACCTCCAGCAGCTTGAACCTCAGCTCTTCTTCTGCCACTGCTCTGCAGTCGCTCTCCTCTGCTGACACACTCAGCGCTGGATAGAAAACAGCAGAGTACCAACAGTTACCATGAGGTAATGTGATGACAGCCACGCTGCACTGTGTGTTTGTGTTTGTGTTGTATCGACCTACATTTCATGCCCAGCAGCAGAGACAGGTTGGGCTCTTTCCCCTGCGCTCTCTGAGCCAGGATGTTGCACAGAGCCTGGAGGTCGAGGAGACACAGGGACATCTCCTTCAGCAGCCGGCCCACTTCTGGCATCTCCGGATGGGATAACGGATACGCCGACGGACCATCGTCCACCTGCTGTGGCTTCACAATGGGAAACAAAGTCAGACTTTTTAGTTTCCACCAGATGGGAATTCCACATTGACCTCCAGCTCCTTCTGCAGCACTTCAAGACTGAACACTGCTACCTGCTGTAGGGCTCTGGGTGGAGGGCACGCACTCTCCTCCTGCTCTCGTCTTCTCTTCTGCAGTCTTGTACTGGCGGCCTGACAAAGCACACAATGTGGCTGTGAGCCTGATTGCCTCATTAGAGAAATACAGATTGTGTACAAAGCCACAACTGATCTCCTCCAACTGCTGCTGTCACTTCTTAGACTGTAGTAGGTGACTTTCAGTTGTTGTGTTGCTGTTTCATGGTGGTGAAAACTGAATATTTTAATGTACATGTAACAAATGTTGAAAATTAGCAACAGCTATAAGAATCATGCTTTGTATTGGCATCATGTTAAACTGCAATATGAATCCTGACATAATAAAATGCAGTGAAGAGGCCTACAGTTAATAAAAACAATTAAGATCAGTGTTTGACTTTTTCCCAAGAGCATGACATTGGACAAAATAGTTTGATTTCATATGTACAATAACAGCAAGAGACAAAATTTAATAGAAGACATTTCTTGATTATTTACAAGTTGAATTATTTACATGTATGCACTTATGCTATACCATAATTCAATTGGTGGATAATCAAAAATATATAGAATTTAATTTATTACATTTGGAATATTAAGGAATAGGTAACTATGGTCATTGTTTTTGCACTGTATATCAGTGCCAGTGCAACCCTCACTTATATGCAAGTGCTGCTCATTACATTACATACAGTACAGTCCTTTTAGTACTGTTTGTAGCTACTCTCCAGGCTACTGGTCAGGTTAGTTTGAAGGAGATATTACAGTACCGTTAGTTGCAGGGTCAGTCTCTCAATCTGTTCTCTCTGGTGCTCGATCAGCTGGCGGTGGAGCAGAGACAACATTACATTACATGTTAACAGCCCCTTTATCTTTATGTGTGTATGTGCATGTGTGTTTTAAGCTCTACCCTGTTGCTGTGTTCTCGCTGCTCCAGAAGTTGAGTGTTTTCCACCTCCAGGCGTTTCAGGTCTTGCACGGGCAACCTCACCCCGTCGTCCAGACACTGCTGCACCTTCTGCTGCAGGCTGAGTGAGACGACACACACACAACAACAAGACACACAATCTTAGTCTCCTGTGATGTTCAAGGCCGGGTATAGTTAATTCACTGATTCCTGTGAACACACAAACTATAGCCATGTGAATTACAAATGTTTCAGTTTCTAGACTTCGAGACTTATCACACATGTTTGTTTACTATCATTCATATGGCTTCACAAATACAAATGCAGCACATGAACATTTCCTGGTGCTGACTGGTTTGTTTCAATCTAATATGGGTAAAAGCATTAATGTGACGCTAATTAACAGTAAATGGAGCAACCGTTAAGTGGAGCGATACATATTGTTATAAGTCCCATTATCAGCAGGAATACCTCACGTCCAAACATATACTGTATTTTTTGGTTAGAACTACCTGTTAACACTATTTCTCTTCCAAGAGACAAAGCAAATAGCTCTTCTAGTTGGAACATTAATGACAAGGGGAAGATTTTCTCTGTGTTCAGTCTGAATACACATTAAGCGGAAGGTAAAATCAGCTGATGGTGCACCTGTGTACGGACGCAATCAGCTCCATCTCTCTCCTGGTCTGCATCTTGATCTTGACGTCCTTCTCTTTCATCAGAGTACTTCCTTCCTCCAGGCTCTTCTGCAGCTGACACACTCTCTTCTCCAGGTTATTTGCTTTCTGCTGGACCTCCTCCTGCTGAGCACACACACACACACACACACACACACACACACACACACATAGACACACAAATAAAGACAAAAGGCTCTTAACATGTCGTCTCTGTACCGCCTCCAGCTGATGGAGCATCAGAGCAACAGATAGTGTACCATGTTCCCTGCTGCCTCCCCTAGTGTTACAGCTGTGTTGCCAACTAATTTCAGTAAAACTGCAAAATACAAGATTTATTAAAAGCTAATTAATTATTATTACTGGGTATATAATTATCTATTTTTGTCAAGCCACTTCTCGTGAAAAAATCACAGCAACTGTCCCAACACAGTGCCTCAGTGGGAAATCTTTCTTTGTTGAAGAGCACTGATATAACATAATAGGAGCTTTTTAATTAAAGTTGGTCAATGTTGAAGTTATTTAATCATTTATTGAGGTTTTTATTGTTCTTTATTATCTAGTTATTTAAATTCAGGCTTATTTAACCTCAAAAAGGTTGATGTTTTATCTTGCCTTTTTAGGTGTAGTCAAAACTTCAAGCACCAAACAATCAACTGACTTTTTTGACTGATTCAAAGACAGGAAAGTGGGGAGAGACTCTGCGGGAATGACAAGCAGTATCGGCACAGTCGGGAATCGATCAAGCGATCGCTGCATTGGGCCTTGCCAACATGGGATGTGCTCTTAACCACTCGACCACCGATCACCCCCACCTTTTTGGGGTCCTTCTTTCCCAGGTCGACAGGAGAGCAGCTTGTGTGCACTGTCAGGCGCGGAGCCACTGTCCGTGTGTGTCTTTACATGCGTGTGTGAGTTTGCGTACCTGCTGGGCCTGGGCCTGGACCTCATCCAGTGTGGGCAGGTCAGAGAGGTATTTCTCCAGAGTCTCTATGCGCTGCTGTTTTTCATGGCTCTGCTCATTCTCCCTATGACACTTCTTCTTCAGACTACTGATGTAGCGGTCTCTCGTCTTCATCTGTGGACACAAACGCCTTGTATGTCATATTACAGTAAAAAGCAACAGGACGAGACAAAGTCCTTTGTGTTGGTCCCATTCTATACCTTTTCCTCCAGTTTCCTGATGTCTTCTGTGTATCTGTGTGTGACTTGCTTGAATAACTCATTCATGTGGAGCACTTCCAGCTCAGCCACTGCTAGTTTCCTGCCGAGTTCCTCGTCACAGCACAGCCGATCAGATGGCTGTTTGCATGGCGTTCTCATCACCGACTCCTGTCACACAAGCAAAGCTTTTATTAAAAAAAAATACCTGAAATAATGATTTTATGTACACATTTTATCTATCACATTGATGTTACCTTAGTATTTAGGATGTGGGGATCATCGAACCAGCCTCTCTGGCTCTGCAGGACCTGCTGTGCTCTGAGCTCGTTCTCTCTGATCCGGGCATGGAGCTGCAGGATCTGCTGCTTCTGCCTGAAACACAAAAACCCGTGCATCAACATACAGCAGCCGCAGCAATCAAGTCAATACCTTGACCACCAAATTCTGATTTATCCATCCTCAAGTCCATGTGAATGTTTGTGTCAAATGTTAAGAAGCTTCATTAAAGTGTTACTACGACATCATGTCCATGAGAATGGGACATTCAGACAACTTGTGAACAATAATCCTCTGCCTCTGGCTGTTAGATTGGAGACAAAAGCCAGGTAATTGGGTAAAAACGTGAAAACTTGTTGTTTTTGTGTTAATAATACGTTTGTGTTGGGTTGAGGCAGCAGAGTACAGTTTGTGTTGACACAGTATTTGAGGTATTGATTCAGGAGAATGGAGGTTGTAGTACTGTTGAGGTGTGTTGTGTAGAGTCAGGGCAGTTCTGTGTGTGTGTGTGTGTGTGTGTGTGTGTGTGTGTGTGGGTGTTGTGGTACCTATCAATCTCCAGCTCTCTCTGTCTCAGCAGCCCCTCTTTCAACTTCACCAGCGTCGAGACAGGAAGGGAGGTCCCCGTAAGCATCTGCTCACACACACAAACACACAGTGCACAGGTAAAGGATGACATCACGATCCTGTGTGAGGAGTCATTTCTTCAGTTTCTTATAAACACTTCCCTCTAGGCATGTAAATCATAAGCAACACGTATAAACTTGATGGCACTGACACACACAAACTCAAATATACAGCAATAAAGAAATACAGTCACACAAGACGTCAGTGGGGAAAGAGGAGCTAAAGCTGAATGTAGTAATCCTGATCCACAACAAGTGACACATACACATAGAAAAAAAACTGATGAGGTTGTCTGCTGGCTACATTGTCTGTCGACTTCCTCAACTTTACTTCACATTATTGGTATGACGTAATACTGGTGTTTACTGTGGGGTCCACTGTGGAGGGGAAGTGATGCCATTGGCAGACATAGGCATACCATCATAAAATAAGAGATTTCTCTAGACTTGAAAATAATATATAACATGTGTCTGTTCATTATAATGTGTTAGATTACAAGATTACAATAATACAAGAATTTGCATTTGTCGTTTCTTATGCACCAATGTACATAAGAAATTAAAGATTGCTCCCCCAACAAATACCAGCACCACAGCGACTGTTAAGTAATTATTCCAGTACTAATGTATGAAAAGTCAAAAGTTCTTCTGATGTCTAAATATAATTCAGCTTGGCCCAGTTCCTTATTTCCATTTGATATATTAATTTAACCTCTCAACTTCCTCTATTAGTACATTTCATTCATGTTATCTTAATAATGTTTGTTTAATTTTAGTGGTCATATAATCTATATATTAAAAATCGGGTTAGTTTAAGAAAAGTTGAGTGTATGAACTCTCCTTTACATCTTTCCTTGATCACATGACGTGGTTTGAAAAACTGATTATTTGGACTTTTCAACCACAGCCACATGTCTCATTCAGTAGAGACTAAGGTCGTCCCCATCGCCGTGGTCAGATCGGCTGATTAGACCAAACACGTGAGCGACGTTTCTGTCAAAAATCCTGATACATTATTATCACACTCCTCTCACCTGGTTAAGCCGTGGTTCCTGCTGATGTCCCTGTTGCCACGGCGAAGGCCCGTCCCCACCGCAGCCCTCAGTCCCCATACCGCCGATCGGAGCAGGTTCACTTCCACGCTCGGCTTTGGGTCGATACTCCATCTGCTCCGTCAGCCACATCTGGGTGCGCAGTGCGGGCTGGATCGGGGAGCTTCTGTCAGTCTGGTGACCCAGCGGCGAGTCTGCTTGTTTGGGTATACCCAGGCCATAAACATGTCCGCCTCCCTGGCCCAGCTTAGCTTCTGGTAAAGCACTAAAGTTCATGTCTAAACTGCTGTGTCTTACCGGTGAAGACAGCGCCGAGGAGAGGGACAGACCGGTGTCCAAGCCAGTAGATCTACTGCTGTAGTGGTAGCAGGGGCCCGCTCCAGGTGAGCGCTGCAGCAAGCTATGGCAGAGCAAGGAGGAGGACAAAGGTAAATAAAGGTCCACGTTAGACCCCCGGGGTTCCTTTCTATACCCGTGGAGCAGACCTCTGTCTAAAGAGCCTTGAGACACCGGGTTGTATTGATAGCCTGCCGTCCTGCTGGAGCCGCTGTCAGCTCCAGAGGACAGCTTGGTGAGGGAGGACCACCTCCGGATGGGCTGGTGGTCCTTCATGTCCAGGCAGCTCGGTGCGCCCAGGTGAGACACGGCCGGCGTGAGCAGCTGGCAGGACCGGCTCCAGTGGCCCGCGCTGCCGGGCGAGGACGTCATTCTGAAGGTGGTGCTGGGCGAGGAGGACGGGGAGGGCAGGACGTGGACGGTGGGGATGCCGTCGTCGTCCTGGCCCAAGTGATGCTGGGACAGTGGCTGGAAGGACAACGGTGTGGTGCTGGAGCTGGAGTCATCTGTAGGAAGAGACAAACGGAGGAAGAATGTGACTCTTCATCGTCATCAACACAGGCAGTTACTAACATTGACATTACAAGGTTTAATTACTTGTTCACAAAGCAGCAACTAAAAACGATGAGTATGGGGCGCCGTATAGCTCAGTGGGTAGAGCAGGCACCCCATATGTAGAGGCTATAGTCCTCGCTGCAGCCGGCCCCAGTTCGAATCCCGAATCTGGTGGCCCTTTGCTGCATGTCATTCCCCCATTCAACTATCCTATCAATTAAAGCCAAACAGCCAAAAAATATATACTTAAAAAAAAAAAAAACTAAAGAAAACGATTGTGTCTGTCAAAAACTACAGGAAGCACCGGCATCCAGGACCATCATGTTCTGGGTCTCCTCTCTTCTCCCTGATGTCTCAGTCAGTCTGGGTCAGGCTCCAGGAGAGTCCTGGTTGTTCCAGGCTTCTTTATTTCAGAAGATGGAGGACACAGCAGAGCTGTTTTAACCCTCCACACACTCCTGTCTCTGAGCTCTGCAGCAGCTCCTTCCTCCTCAGGATTTCTGCTCTAATCTGAGACCGTTTCAGTCAAAATGTAGAAACATCTGAGAGGTGACCCAGAGAAATGGACCTCACATTAACTGACAGAGTCACAAAAAACTGTCTAAATGCTTTTGTCCATGAGATATCTCAGTAACTTTGTTACTTCACGGCCCTGAGAGAGAATATGGAGGTAAAAGTGATTTTATTTATTTCATCATGAAACTGATGGGGTCTGAAGACTGAATGAACTGAAACCACCAGTGAAACCTTTTCACCAATGCAAATGAGTCTTTTTCACCACTGACCAACATCAGGCAGTTACACAGACACTATAATTCTGTTATCCTGTGGTAACTTTATAACTATTAAGTAGGGTTAATCAACATGGTAATCAATGCTGCGTGGCTAAGATCTGAAGAATCACGCATTTGAGGACCGATTACAGAAGTATGACTAGACTGTCGCGGTCTAAAGACTCCCTCTAATCAGAGAATCTAATGGGTGGATCCTTTATTACCCAAGATTCACTGTGCAACCAAGATGAATCACTTAAGATGGATGTAAATGAAACAGCAGCTTTGGATAACGCAACAGAAGACAGTCAGAGTGAGTAGAGACAGAGCAACAGCTCAAATGTTGGCGATACAATATATATCATGATGGGCAACGATACGATAGGACTTCTTACCTTCCACACTGTCAGAGTAGTAAGTGCCAATGCCAGTGTCACCGCTGTCAGATACTGTGCTGTGTCGGCGCCCACCACATATGCTGCTCCCGGGGCCGGGGTGGCTGCTGTGCCAGGTTGATTCGTGGCCAGGGACCCATCCTGGAGAGCCGCCGCTGCTGGAGCCTGAACAACAATTACAAACGACAGTTACACAGTTTATTAAAAACACCAGGCTCAACACCACCGGTTACCAAAATTGTAAACTATGGATGCCCCGACTAATCGACTACTTTCTGTAGATTGCGTGCAGCTGAGAGATGCTATGTGTGCTGCTGTGTAGTGTATCCCTATCTCCCACCCTGTTAACTATGCCGATATGTGACAGGCCATCAAAATAAAAGAACCATCAGCCATGTGGTACTTTACAACTTATGTGTGACAATGATTTAATGTATCACATCACTGGCAAAAACAAAACAAAACACAGGACCACTGTATCCCTACATATAGTCTATCTTTTTCTTATGTATGTATATTTCATATAAGGAAGTTTGGTGTTCATGGTGTATACTGTATTTTCTTATGGGCTCGTGTTGGTTCTACATACCAAACTAACAGAAAGTAAGAACATGTTGCTCAAGCAGATGTGTGAGCTTTCCCCCAGATACCTTGACCCATCACTCTTCATGTTTTCATCAAACATCGCTGAGATTTAATTTCATGAGTCAGCAGTCTAATGTAAACTTGTGTCTGGTTTGAACAGGTTTTAGAATAACATATCTTTGAGGGAATAAATTCGTGTTTGTCACATATTGAGGGTAAAACTCTATAAAATATGAAACAACACACAGCTCTCTCTCCACAGTTGTTTGAAGAACCTGCTGCTGTGACAAAGGTGAAGTGAGTTCAGTCGTGCTACAGGAAGTAGCTGCTGTCTGACTTGACTGTAGCTGGTGATTGATCTGTCTCTGAAGTCACGGCCCAAAGTAAGATGAAGTCACACAGACTCAAACACGTACATCATTTTATATTTAACACGTAATTGACATTTGCACTAATAGAGAAATGCATTTCTTAAGTATTGGACACATCAAAATTCAAAGAGGTTATTACGGGTCTCTCCACAGCTCTTATAAGTCATCCTGGGGCAACACACACTACTGCCTGAACCAGAGTTGATGACAATCTGTGGTGCTAGAGGAAACGTTAACAGGTCATCGCACAGCGAGTTTCCTGCTCTGCTGAGTGCAGACATGTTATCAGCTACAGCACATTTGATCTGAGGATCTTAGATAGTCCTTAGTCCTCCTCTGTTGTAGGCAGGGGGTGGAAGTGGGTTTCAAATTAAATGCATCTAGCACTTGTGTGTCATATTCTAACTAATGCTTTCAACAAACAGTACATGTTGTAAAAGCTGCTGTAAAAGATGCTTATCAAGATATATTAATGTTTCTTTTGTTTGTTTTGCTTTGCTATTTGTGCAATTGCTTTTATAGGTGAGGTTTAAATATAAGCCCGTAATGGGTTTCTACCTCACCCGCACATGTATTTTTTTTTCAATTTAATTGTTTGCTTTTATTGTTGCTTTTATAATCGTGCAAATAAACATAAACATAAAGAAGTGAGCACCCCAGTAATGGGTCAAGCAGTCTGTCGGCCAGTATCTCATCATTGCCCACAATCAAAGCAGTGTAGAACCGGGCCTGCCTCACAGCAAGATTAAAATACACTGAGCCAGAATAGTGTGATGCTGTCACAGTGTTCAGCAGGGCTGTAGCCTGAATACAAACTACAGGCCTACATTACTGTTAAAGTAATGTATCAGCACATACTGTACTGCTGCTCTGTTGGACTGAATGTAATTCAGAACGAATTCATCAATATTAGTAACACAGTATTGGGGAAAAAAGTAATAAACACTAATAATTATTTTGCCCTTGACTGATTGACTGCACATCGCAGCTGTGGCTGATCACGTCTTGTGGTTATCTGTCACATCTGTACTCAGCTGGATCACCTGAGCTCCAGAGAAGCGGACCAGTCCAGATGTTTTACTGAGGATGGGCTCGTGCAGCTCCTTAGCTTAGTATCACTCTCAGTGCAGTGTGTGTGTGTGTGTGTGTGTGTGTGTGTGTGTGTGTGTGTGTGTGTGTGTGTGTGTGTGTGTGTGTGTGTGTGTGTGTGTGCTAGCTGCTCTGCTGCTGCTGTTCTCGGCCTTTAAAACACAATCACCGCATCCGGTCCACTCGTAGCCTCTCCGACTCCGTTAACTCACCAGTTTTGTTAGACTCGTATCCATCCTCCAGATCTCCTCTGAACCACATCCTGGGGTCGGGGGGTTTGATACCACAGCTGCAGCGCTGGGACCGTCAGACCGATCACAGGACAAAGGGAAAAACAACACAAGTCCAGAGTGTGAAAACACTGCGCCCGCATCACTCAACACATTATGGCACAAAACACCTAAATCCTCGTGCGGAGGTCCTCGGCCTTTAAAGCCGCCAGTCGCTCCGCCAGATAACGGGACCCTTCCTGTAAACCGAGCGGTCCTTCTCCGCAGACTCCACCTACGCAGCTGCGCCGCAGCACTGCCAGCACGGCACCGCACAGCACGGCACGGTATGTAGGCTACGGTATGATACCACGCACTAGCCGAGGACAGTCATGTCGCTCCTCAGTGTAAAGTAACGAGCAGTTTCTCTCCGGGCGTCTATTCGTGCAATTACGGTACAACTGCGACTACAGGCAGAGGAGGCGCACAGCTGTGTCTCTGTTGTCCTATTGGCTAATACTTCTGTAGGTAGGCCTATTACTAGTTGTAGCCTATTCTGTAACTTTTCTACATAAAAATGTTGTTTAGTGTTTTACATGTTCCCTAATATTTCGATCAGTTCTCAAACCAGATAAATCTGTGATTTTATAATTATAAATGTATTGGTCCCCTGTCAATTAGCCTACATCACCTATTTTCTTTAAACTATATTTTTTGTAATGGTCTATAATGCTTTGGATTTTTTTTTTTTTTTTTTTTGAATGTGCTGTTCTGCATCAATGTATAGACCTTGTTGGTTCTGTAATACTTGATCAATAAAAAAAATGTGTTGGTTAGAGGCTCAATAACTTTTTACACTTTTTTGCGGTTTGTATGTATTGGCTAACTGAGCATGTGAGGTGTGGTGTGTAAAACACTGGATCAAGGGGGTAGTTATGTCTCTTTCACTGTATGTCAAGCACTTTGTGCTTCAAACCATGTATATAAATAACGTTTTATTTGATAAGATTTGTAATGCTGCGAGCTGAAATCAGCCTCCACAGCACTGCAGGGACATAATATGGGACTGCAGTGATACTAGGCCAGACCGTTAATATAATACATCCATGGGCCAGACACAACCAGAGCCGCCCCCCGTCACCACAGGGGGCGGCAGTGCACAACAGTGTCGGTGGCCAGCCGCCATTCAAGGAGAA
Source organism: Trachurus trachurus (assembly GCF_905171665.1). Lineage (NCBI taxonomy): Eukaryota > Metazoa > Chordata > Actinopteri > Carangiformes > Carangidae > Trachurus > Trachurus trachurus. The sequence continues at coordinate 17,995,344 of NC_139910.1, read as the reverse complement.
GAAGAAGCAGCAGCCCTCACTACGTCAAGCCCGCGCAATACAAGAGGCGTTGAGGCTTCATTTCCACCGGGGAAGCAGAGTAAACAACCGTGGAGGAGCCGTGAACCGGTGAGCAGCTGTGAGCCCGGTGTGTGAAGACGCTGCTGCTGAAACTCTCCTGTTCAAACCTGAACCTCAACACTTCATGTTATCAGCCTGAAGCTGTGAGGACAGGTCGGTGCAGCGGCGAGACTCCTGCTGCACCACAGGTCAGTAAGTTACGTTACGACTGTTACAGACTTCATTAGTTACGTATCCGGACACTGAAACGACGGAGCAGAGTTACGTTAGCTGCAGTTTTGTGCTTCAATAATAATGAAAAAACAACGACTACTGAACAATCAGGAAGTACAGCTACTAGTTACATGTCGCTGTCAGTGAGAAATATCAAAGCAGGCCAGCATGTATAAGGCACCCGTTGGAGCTGAGCATGACAGAAAGTAGTAAATGCAGGAGTGTGTCTGCCAACCAATCTGCCACTTATGGCACAGCTGTGTCCAGCAGCCGGCTGACATGTGTCTGACAGCAACATAGGCTCCTGTAGCCACCACAGCCTGTGCTCTCCTCTCTGCACAGCAGCTGACTGTGTCAAATGAGACTGCTCACAAACTGTGTGTGTGTGGACAGTTCAGTCAGGAGTAGCAGCATCACAACAAGGTGGAGAGTCAGTCTAGTTTAGATATGAACATGTGTGACAAACACATGATTAAATACAGAGAGGTACCATGAATGAATGAGAGAAAGTAATTCATTTACACAGTAAACCTTCTAGTAAAACTGACATGTATCTGGGTCGTCAAGTCTCTAATTTGTTGGCCCCTTTCACTGCTGTAACAGATTTCAGAGCACAAACACTCTTAACACACAGGTCACCTGTGCTGTCATGGATTAAAGGGCGAGTGTAGCTTTGAAATAAGTTTTGAAAACACATTAACCGATATGATGCTCACACAGAGACACGTGAAGTGACAGATCTGTTTGTATAGTTTGTAGATCACTCTGGCTTCTTTGTGTGTGTGCTCTTGTGCATGACATCACTCCTTCAAGTGTGTGTGTTTGTGTAAGGTCCGATAAGAAAGGCAAATTGACTGGAAATGGGAAAATGTGTGTTGCTCCTAATGAAGAAATGAGTGAGCTTATACTCATCATATGTTATGTAGAGTAGAACTATAAACAAGCAGATAAATAAATATATCAAACTTCAGCTTGGAGATGCCTCTTGGGTAAAACTGAGTGTCTTTAGAAACTGGAGTGTTGGTCAGATAATAAACTATTTGAAGATAATACTTATGGCTCTAGGAAACTGGTGGGTATTTTCAGAGTTTAACAATTTATGGATTGACGATAATAACAAGGTTAGTCAAGATTAATTGTTAGTTCCTTCCAGCCCTTTTGTAATATTCAACAAAGATCTTATGTACAGTAGCATGGTTTGAAAGGATGCATTTGTTGAGCCAGCAGTGACATCCATCATTTCACATGTTTATGATCTGCTTCTGTGAACTGTAGCTAATTTAACTTCAGTAAACATGAGCTCTTTTATGAAATGTCAGAAATGATGATTACTTGATAAATATCAAACCCAGACCTCTGCATGTTTCACGTCTTCTCCCAGGAGATCGCATCGCATCACGACAGTATGGCGATTAGCTCAGAACAGGAGGCCCTGATTGGACGGGTTTTTGAAGCCTACCTGACCGAGCATCACCATGACGACATCCTCCAGGTTATTGAAGATGACAATGAAGAGACCCATCAGCCTGTTGTTGTCAACGCCATGACACTGTTTGAAGCGAATATGGAGGTAATGTCAACACAATTCACAACACAGTCTACTGCATTAAAAATAAACACAATCATTATGTTAAAAGATTTTTTTTCTGCAGTGAATATGTAATCAGTATCTATAACATATTACAGAACTCATCCCATGTTACAACAAAACCATCAATGACTCATATCGTTATTTTTTAATATCAGTTGATAGTTTAGACAAGTTTACATACATTTTGTATAATCCGTGGTCTAATGTGTGGCCTCAGGTCGGAGACTATTTCAACGCCTATCCTCATGATGTCCTGGAAATATTTGATAAAGTACTACACAGAAAAGCCGTGGAGTTATCACAGAGTACTTCCCCTGGAGGTCAAAGAAAAGAGCAGAGAATTAGACACACTCTTCATGCCCGTATTACAGGTAAGACAAGTGTAAAAGTGATGGTCACATGCTACAAGATGCTGCTCAAAACTTGCATCGCATTAGTCTGTGTGGTATTCAGACTGTCATTCATGAACTCTCTCCTCCTCTCTGCCCCTATGTATGCCATTTGTTTTTTGGAAGCAGTAATCTGCTGGCTGCCTTGACTAGCAGTGATGATAATGGATGGTGTTGTCTCTTATTAACACGTCTAAGAAGTGTTTTACACTTTATCCGTGAAATCCCTGAGAGTATCACAGAGAGTATCACATCATTTTTTTTATGGGAATCCTAATCCCATGATTTTAGGAAATGCAAAGACTATATTATGGAATTTTAATGATGATCAGTGTAGCTGACGTCGCCGGCCCGGCACCAGTCACTAGCTATTAAAGAGTTCATAGTTAGGGCAAGTGGAGTTTAAAGACTGAAGGACTGACTATTTCCCACCATCAAACTGTCACATGGATAGAACAGGCAGAGAGAGGGGATTAACACTTTCAAAAGGAAACCAGTTATTAACACATCAGAGACATGTCTGAGCAACACGTGGGTCACATGATCAGCTCCAGAAGATCGGCTGAGTGAACATAAAGCAGAATGGGAAAGTGTGAACAACCCAGAATCTACATTTTATAGTAAAGCTCTGATTCTACACTATGTGAAATCTTCTAATATCATCACAACCTACCTCACCAGTGTGTGAAAAGCTGTGTATTTATAAATGGTTTAATAAAATAAAGTACAAAAATGGAGTAAGCTGTGTGTGCAATTGCAGGTCAGTTTGTTAGTGGTAAGGAGTGTGTGAATGAGTGTGAAACACGACCAAAAAGTGTATGACATATACACAATACATACTTGACAACTTATCCATAATTCTGATTAAATTTGTCCAAAGACTAATCTCAGTCAGACCCTTTCCTGTGTCTGGCTGTTCTGTAACATCATGTAGCGTTAAATGTCATGTAATTAACCCCCGCCCACACATACAGTATGTCCCATTAAATGGTCAAAAATGTAAATACAAAAGTTTAAGGTTGCACTATGTGGCTAGATTGTGGTTGTGGCATCTTTCATACAAGCTAACAGACAAAACACTTGATCATGTGTGTAAAAAAAGGAATAAGTTTGTCCCCCTCCCCTCAGGAAGAAGGCAGTAGAGCATCAAAGCCTGGATAGCATGGCTGAAGTCCAGCTGTGCTACAGTGTTTGGATCGCAGCTGTTTTGATCTGTTAAGGTCACTACCTCTTTGGTAATTGACTCTCATGTGTACCCAGGTCTGCCGGTGTGTCCAGAACTGACCAGAGACACTATTCCCCGGTCCAGAGACGTTGGGCACTTCTTATCCGTCACTGGTACTGTCATACGCACCAGTGTTGCCAAGGTAATATCATGCTTCACTTTTTTAGCAGTTGGCTGAAACTGAGCTGAATGCTGCTTTCACCTCTCCTACGTATCCTCCGACAACAGCTTTTAAATGCTTTGCTTGAATCTGCCCATTATAATAACAGTTTACAGGCTTCAATCACTAATCTACAACTCAACAAAAATATAAATACAAGGCTTTTGTTATTGCCTTTTAGCTCGAAGGAATGAATGAATGAATGAATGAATTTTTTTTATTTTCGTGTCATGCCACCACTGTTGCCCATCCCATATGAGATTACAAGACACAACAAATACAAAAACGAAGGAACAACTTTGTCTAAGCACACAAAAAAACTGGTTCATAAATGTGTAATATATTTAGAAATGGAAATAGAAGCCTTTATTGTCAATGTACAAAGACATGCACACCAACACATACAAGAAAGAAATGGATAAATGTGAAGAAATGCAAATTGCACATCGAATAAATAGAGAGATAAAAAAAAAAGCAACAATAAATAATTTTTTTTTGTTAATTCATTTCTTTAACTTTGGAACTGTCGTTCAGGGAGAAAATGGACCTAACTTTCCATTTTCTCACTGAACAATTGCAGTACATGTAATTATAGACTTTGTATGCTATTATGAGCAAAAAATGAACTATAGTGAACTTGACGTTTTACAAACAGCAATGCGTGGTAACAAATTAGAGAAAAAGTTCTATATTTGTTATCAGATTTGTTCATCTGAACTTTTTTCTTCTGTCCCTTGTAATTAGTCATGTGACAACTGCTTATCTGGTGTCCAAGTAACTGCACAGGCTCCACTGCAGCACCTACAACATTAACATGTTGCTGACACACTGATGCTTCAGTCGTCACGTCACATATAATCATATCAGTCAGAGACCAATCACCACCATTTGACTCTTATTCATATTTTATCATGTAGGCATCCTTTATCATCGTATTATCATAACTCTAATTACTCACGTCTTAAATTTAAGCTTTATACCTGTACACACCCTGAGTTCTTGACTGAACAATTGAAACACAACTGTGTGGTTAAATGTCATGTCTTTGCTGTGAGCTGCATTACAATCAGTGCCCTCTCCACTTTTCCTAGGTTCTGGAGTATGAGCGTGACTACATGTGCGCAAAGTGTCGTCATGTTTTCACCATGCAGGCCGACTTTGACCAGTTCTACATCTTCGTCCCGCCGGTCGCCTGTCCCAACCCTGACGCCTGTACCTCCTTCAAGTTCACCTGTCTGTCTGGAGGATCTGAGCCTGCTGCCTGCAGGGACTATCAGGAGATCAAAATACAAGAACAAGTAGGGAAACTATGACAGATCTCTGACTGAGTATTGTTAGTATCTTTATGCCTCGGCACCTGCGCTAGCCAGAGCTGTTTTCAAGTTGTCTGTCCGTCCCATTCTCGTGGTAGTGATATTAGCTCATGGTTGCAGTGACCTCACACAACATAATTTTGGTTCCCTTATTACAACATCTCAAGAATGTATTAAGGGAATCCCTTAAAACTTGACACGAACATTCACCTGGACTCAAGCACAATTACACATTAGATTTTGGTGGTCGAGACTACTTACTTACTCAAGACTTCACACAGTAATTATAACAACATTTTACATATTTTCACCAATCACCTCAGGTCCAGAGGCTGTCAGTGGGCAGTATTCCTCGTTCCATGGTGGTGGTCCTTGAAGATGACCTTGTCGACAGCTGTAAATCTGGTAAGAGCTGGAAAGCTGTGAGATTAGACACTCAGCATCCTGACTGATAATTTTGAAGCCAAAGCACTGTTGCATCATGGAAGTTGGCAGTGTTGGCCTCACATGCTTGAGCTGTATCCCTCAGTAACTGTGGACTGTGTGGCCTGCTCTCAGGGGACGACGTGACTGTCTATGGGGTGATGTGCCAGCGCTGGAAGCCCTTCTATGATGGCAATCGCTGTGACGTGGAGCTGGTCCTCAAAGCTAACAACATAGAGGTGAACAACCAGCAGGCTGCTGCTCTGCTTTTGAAAGATGTTCAGCAGGAGTTTGAAGACTTCTGGGAAAACTACAAACACGACCCCATTGCTGGTATGAAACAATTTACATAACATTATAACTGAAACTCAACTATATTCTTTATTTGTTTTATTGTTATATCTTTTTAATGCTGCTCTCTCTCCCTTGTCCTCAGGGAGGAACCAGATTTTGTTGAGCCTGTGTCCACAGGTGTTTGGCATGTATGTGATAAAACTGGCGGTAGCAATGGTGCTGGCCGGTGGGGTGCAGAGGATAGATGCTTCAGGGTCCAAGATCAGGGGTAACTCTTTTTTTATTATTATTCTTAAGCCTATCAGATACCTGGGTGTCCTATTTGATACCAACCTTCATTTTGAGACTCATGTCAGTAAGATAGATGGTATAATCCTGCTGCTATCATTTAAGGAAGGAGACACAAAATTGTGCACCATCATACATGCATTATTGTTTTGGGGTTGTCCAGGGACGCCATATGTCCTCAGCTCAGTTAACAGAGAGAACTTCTTTATGTTGTGAAGGCAATATCACAGTTTCCATACTGTGATCATGCTGTATGGAAAGTGCAACATGAAAAATATGACCTTTTGTATGATGCTGTGCTCTTCAGGTGAGTGTCATATGTTGCTGGTTGGTGACCCTGGGACTGGGAAGTCTCAGTTCCTAAAGTATGCAGCGAAGATCATGCCTCGCTCTGTGCTCACAGCTGGAATTGGATCAACAAGTGCAGGTGGGTCCTGGGTGTCATCATCAGTGACTCACTTTCACCATTCATCATCAGTTTATCAAGACAAGCTTGATTTGACCAGCTCATACTTGCATATGAAGTTAAGAAACCAGTTTATTTGATGCTGCATTGACTGAGTTTGTTGACACATCATGTTATCTGCTGAAGGACTGACAGTAGCAGCGGTGAAAGACGGAGGTGATTGGCACCTCGAGGCCGGAGCCCTGGTCCTATCAGATGGCGGTTTGTGCTGCATTGATGAATTCAACAGCATCAAGGAACATGACCGCATCAGCATACATGAGGCCATGGAGCAACAGTCTATCAGTGTGGCCAAAGCTGGGTAGGTAATAGTCATGCATCTCCACACACTCAAGGATGATCCTAGGCAAGGCAAATAATACTGAAATAATTTTGAAATGAAAAAATATGCACAAAATGTCAAAGCAATTTATCTAGTAGATTTTAAAATCTTTTGAGAGAAACCAACCAAGTTTAGTGTTTTGTGGTTAAATTCTTTTCTAAAATGTTTTTGCAGAAATAAACTGATAACGCTAAGTAACGTAGGACTTGCTTTTACAATAGACCTATTCCTACAGAAATCTGAGCAAGGATAAGATGTTGACTTCCCTGTTCTGTATCCTCCTCTGCTCTCTTATCCCTACAAGCATAGTGTGTAAGCTGAACACTCGCACCACTATCCTGGCAGCCACCAACCCTAAAGGCCAGTACAACCCCAACGAGCCACTGTCTGTGAACGTAGCTCTGGCTAGCCCTCTCCTGAGTCGATTCGACCTGGTCCTAGTTTTGCTGGACACCAGGAACGCAGAGTGGGACCGTGTCATCTCCTCTTTTATTCTGGATAACAGAGGTACAGCAGGAAAAATTCTCAAATGACACAGATTGTATCACTTTTAATTCACTATATCACAATTCAGATATATATCAAGTTCACTGTGCCTTTAAACGGCTTGGTAAGAAACTTATTTGACATAATCTGAGATTTTTCATCCTTCTAAAATCTTAACACCACAGGTATAAGCAGTTTATTTCAAACATGGGTTAAAGGTTGGGTTGGAGATCTTATTCTGGAGCATTTTTTACTAATCTGCTAGAAATCCTCTTAACACCCGATTGCAACTGAGTAAATAAAGGCTTTTTCACAAAAATGAAATAAATCACTTGCCTGGGGAACGAACAAGCCTGGAAAAACACCATCCGATCACGTACAATGTCACGTTGTAGTCAATTGAATGGTTGAACTGGTTTTTCCGTCAGGAATGCCTGCTGATGCCTCCGGCCTGTGGTCCATGGAGAAGATGAAGGCCTACTTCACTGTGATTAAACGCCTGAAGCCGCAGGTGTCTGAGGACGCCAACAGCATCCTGACCCGTTACTACCAGCTGCAGAGACGAAGCGACGGCCGCAACGCTGCCCGCACCACTATCCGAATGCTGGAGAGTTTGAGCAGGCTGGCTGAAGGTGAGGGAGAAGTTTTGGTATCAGGTGGCCGACATCTACAAATGAATATCTCAATACTGTCGAGCGATATTTATACCATGATATACATGGTAATTTAACGCATGAATACTCATTAGTATGTAGTTTATAAATACAGTTAGTGCTTATCGATGAGTAAAACATTTTAAACTGTGTTTATTTAACTACATACTAAAGAGTATTCATGCGTTAAATGACGAATTCAGTATTTATTAATGCTTAACTAATGTGTACCTATTATAAAGTGTTACGCAATGGTATAAAGTGTTTGGCGAAATAGCACTGTGCTGCAGGGGTTGGAGCGACTTTCCTCTTAAATAATAGACACATGGAAAAAAATGATAACACACTCTTGATATCATCAGCTTAAAAAAATTACTCTAATTGTTTTGTGAAGTGCCCTGACCCCAACCTCCTCACCACTCACACTTTAGATAGCAAATGTTGTGTTGTGCAAGATATAAATAAAGATATAAATAGAGATGTACAGAAGCAGTTGGAAGCTGCATCACTGACACAGACTTGTTTTAACCTTGCAGCTCATGCCAGGCTCATGTACAGAGAGACAGTGACTGTAGAGGATGCTGTCATGGCCGTCTCTGTCATGGAGTGTTCAATGCAGGTAAGACGAGCTACTTCCCTACTCAAGTGATGGTCTCCAACATAATTTCATCTTTTGCTCTTTGTATCTGTAAAACCATGGGTACCTTAGTCATAGATTATATCAGTTGCTTCATCTAGACATACACAGGTGGACAAAATTGTTGGTACCCTCCTGTCAAAGAAATAAAAACAATAGTCACGGAAATAACTTAAAACTGCCAAATGTAATAATCAATAAAAATGTATTGGAAATTGAGTAATGAAAATCAAAAATGCTTTTGAATTGTGGTTCAACAGAATCATTTAAAAAAACAAACTAATGAAAATGGCCTTGTCTATTTTAATATTTATTCTTTAATGGAAGGGGACCAACAGTTTTGTCCACGTGTGTAGATACTGTGGTCATACTGACTGGCTCTTCTCCCCCAGGGCGGTGCTCTGCTGGGAAATGTGAATGCTTTACTCACAGCATTTCCTGCTGACCCCGGTCAACAGTATCAGACCCAGTGTCAGGTGCTGTTGGAGGGATTGAACCTGCCGCTGGTCCTTCAGAGGGAGATGGACAGGATGGCAAGGCGAGTGACCGTCTCCATGCCAAATAAAAGCACTTTAGATCCTATCAATGCTGCTGCTGCTTAGATGGGTTGATAAGGCTCAAAGATTCAGCACACCCTCTCCTTACTGTTTCCACGCTGGGTGTAATCGAGGGGCACATAGGATTGTGGAGACTTATAATTGAGTGAAAATGTGTGTTCTGTGTCCAGCTCGACCCTTTAGCAGCTTCTGGGGTTTACTCAGTAAAGACAGAGCAGCACTGGCTCCACGGTTGGACTGGGAAAGAAATTCAGTCTCAGACTCCACTGATGGAACCAGTCACAACACTAATGCATCTGATGTAAAAGCTGTAAAAACTTCAAAGAATGTTGTGATAGTTCATGTGCTGTCAGACAGGACATTGAAACAATGACTGGAAACACTCAAATTACAACAAACACACAGGGGGTGTGGCCTCATTCCCTGCTCATGGGAAACAATTGTTTGCTGAAATATTATTGGCATTGCCTTTTTTTTTCATAAAAAAGGCATACAGTACTTTGCCCTGTTTCTTTACAGTGATGAAAGTAACCAGTAGAGTTAATTTGTCTCATCCTGTTGTATTTTCTCATCTTGTGTGTTCACCAGGCTGATGAGCAGCGCGCCAGACACCTCCCAATATGATCCAAGAGCAGATACTCAGCAGCATGAACTCAGAGACACAACGGGCATCAGCCAAACACAGCGCCGTCACAACACTAGTGACTGTCAGGGTGATGTGAGAGGGGAGAGTGGCTTGGACTGGTTCCACTCCATCACTTCGCCAGATCACATGACTGCACCTATGATTACATCAACGCAAGAAAACCTGAATAGAAGTGCGATCAAACATTCAAACAGTCATTGTGACATTCAGAGTAACACAGACCGGGTTGGACCAGTGAGCTCTGCCGCAGAGGGGTCAGCGCACTCTGTTAGAAACACTGATGAGCAGTGTGTGGTTCAGAAAATCTCCAAGAGTCTGAGAGACAGACGGCTCAGAGGCCTGGAGCTAAACCAGAGGCCGAGTGACAAGGAGGGAGGAGGGGGACACAGAGAAAGACGTGACCCCATAAATACTGCAAGTAAAAATGTGACTGATCCTTTAAATCCAACTTCAGATTCCTACAGCTGCAGAAGCAGCAGCAGCACCACCACCACACTTTCCTCAGCTGGAAATGACCAGATCCAGGACAACCAGTCATTAGGCAAAGAGCAGGGGGCCCAATCAAGGACTAAGAGCGTGTGCGCTGTGCTCAGAGAGAAGGTCGTAGCTGAAGACCTCCACTCAAAACTGTCAGACTTTATATTCAAACCGAAGAAGATGTCATTCAACTCAGAGGTACAACGTGAATGTAGTGGTGACGGGCCACCTACAGGCACAGAGAGGAACAAGACCCAGAACCAAAGTCTGGACCGGAGAAAACATGTTGGCTGTGAGAGGGAGGGGAGTCAGGTTAAAGATGGAGCCTGTTTCCCACCAACAGAACTGGACGACGTGGATGGTTTTCCCCGTGGAAAGGACCAAGTGGTCAGAACAAAACCGAGCCATGATACAGGAGATCTGGGTCAACAACAAAGACTGAGACTCAACACTGCTAATAAGACCGTGTCCGATGGCCCGGCTGGTAGCCCACCCTCTAATTCAAAGCCCTCCGTAGCGTTCGCAACACTCGCTAAACTCTCCAGATTCTCATTCACCCACGCAAGTCCTGCTCCTGTAGGTTCATCTAAAGCAAACGGTGCTTCTGACGTCGGTACAACCCCCGAACACATCCCCTCAACCGGAAAGACTGGACCTGTTGTCACCACGGGAACAGTAAAGCATGTGTCACCCCCCCTTGTCAGCAGACTCCCACCAGGACAGGAGCCTGAGCGAGGGCCGGACTCACCGACTGAAACAAACAGTCTGATCAGCGACGGAGCTGCTCACTGCGACGGCTCTGTCAACCTGAAGAAGAGGAAGTGTTTCGAGCTGGCCCTCCCACCAAGTGTCGGTGGGTCTGAGGGTCGCTTCTCAGGACTGTCCCTCTTTGGCTCTACAGAGTTAACTAACAACCTTTTTGACACTGACTGGGACCAAGAGGTATCAAAGAAAGTCAGACTGTGAAATAACAGGTTTCTATCAGAGAGAATAAGGTCAGCACAGCTCTCTGCCAGACGTACGATCGCCTGCTTCAGCCTGAAAATAAATAAAACAGTTCAACTGTTTCAGATGTTCAACATGCTCCTCTTGTACTTTGAATGATTCATCATTGTTTTCATATTTCTTCAGTATTAGCCAGTCTGCAGTCAACACCACAAGGGGGTTGCCGCCGGAACGCTAGAAGAGAAAAGCTAGTAAGTGAGCCTTTGAGTGAAGATACTGTGCTAAGCTTCTGTGGAATATCAGTTTTATTGCTGAGTTTAATCGGAAAATGTCTCATATTGCCATGAGTGGACAAAACTAAGTTCTTCTTTTCTAGAAAGTTCCCCTCTGCGAGAAAGTATTTCAACATACTATGAAGTCAGGAAGTCTGAGGCAGACTCTGTTTTTAGTAACCGACACTGTAACAGGATGGGTCACGCAGGCAACTACAAAATTAGGGAAAGAGTCCACTGCTGGTCTTGTGGACTAAGAGCATGACTCCAAGGAGCTGAATGACTTCATACTAGTAGCTCTGATATTATTGCTCATGTAATCATTTTTAGCCTGGTTGATGGGAGACGGTTGGAGTGTTTTGGGGATGTTTTGATCCCCATGCAATCTGAAAAGAAGGCCAGGATGAGAGTAGAGGAGCTAAATATTTATTTTAATCTTGTAGGTGTAGATGTTTTGACATACAGATGTCAGACAGTGAATGGCTGTTTGTCAGAATAATGCTCCTCTTCCCCTGATTCCCCGTAGTTCTGCCCCCCTCATGTTGGGATGTCACCCACCATCTTGGACAGAAATGGCACAGCAGTTGAATTTGTGTGTGTGAATACCTTAGAACTGACAAAGGCTGCATGTGTCAGTCTGCAATGGTTCACAAGTGTTAACCAGATTTTGGGGTTTGTTGCTTTTTACTTGCAACAGTTTCATTCCACTTTGTTGGAGGAGGAAGTCTAGCTATGGGCCGAAGTCCACAGACAGGAGGCAGAAAAATCCTCAAAAAAGCATCAAAGATAGGCAGAGCTCAGAACATGGAGTTTATTCACTTCTATAGGATAAACCTGAGGCCTGTACTGCGAAGGAGGCTCATCATACCTAGGCTTTGTGCTCAAGATGCAGCTCAACAAACCCTCAAGTCCGCAATCAGAGCTAAACGGTACTGTGACGGTGGTTATCAACTTAATTAGTCAAGTCCGGCTCTCAGCTTTGTGCTCTGCGCGCGTTCACATAAAAGGGGGCGTTTGACGTCATATTATTCTACTTCCGCACGAAATGGATCCACAACGGGCTGATTTCAGCCAAGACGAGTGCAATTGTTTTAATGGAGAGAGTGAGCGATATTAAAAAAAAGCACGATCACAGCCTGAAGCAACAGTGTTGCTGCAAATATGACAAGAGAGGAGGCTGCTTTTAATTTTTCTGACAGCTCTTGCGCTACTTTTAAATATGAAGCTTTATCCATATAAACTAGAGCAACATCAACTGTCATTTTAAATTGTGTTTTATATTGTTATATATTTCACTGATCGCAATTATAACGCGAGTGTGTGTTTTATTGGAAGCGAGGCTGGATAGGTTACAGTGAGGTTCTTTTTAGGTGCTGTAGCTACAAGCAAATCTCATAAACAAAGACCTTTTTAAATGTGAAAACAGCGGAGACTTATTCAAGATTTGCGTTTGGGCAACACTGAAATATAACAGGCGACACATCGGAATTAATTTATTCACGGCCACATTAAGTGAAATTATTAACTTTACCGATTATCCATCTGATTATCTGTCCTGCTGCGAGCGAACAACTTCTATCAGTGGTGACTGACTGTATATAAAAGTAAAATATAGGCTATAGTCTAATATATAATGAGCTCCTGACGCTCAGCTCAACGGGTGAGGAGGCGGAGACTCAGCGGAGACGCTCAGAGAAAGTAAACAGCAGCGATCAGCTGATCTCTCCCTCCGTACAAACGCTCCGTTCTGATCCAGCTCCACTGGACTTTCAAAGTAAAGGTGCCGCCAGCTGTAAATGAGTTAAAATAGTGAAACAGCGGCGCTTTTATAGCCGGTTTTATGATTAAACTCGGAACATAACCTGGTCGGGACCAGGTTATGAGCTAAGCATAAGTTACCATGGTGATCTATCCTCGTTAAAAGACAGCCACCGTCGCAGTACAGGAGAGGCTGGCTTTACACTCAACATACCTCGCTAACACACTAAACTGGCTTCGCAGTACAGGCCTCTGAGCCACCTTAACACCTGTCATGCTCAGAGACACATTTCAATTGACATGTGATCCAAAAGACACAGTGCATTAACGTAATAAAATGAGGGATTTCTCTAGATTTTAAAAAGATTGCAAACATTTGGGATAATGTAAGGACACAACTATAAAAAAAATATATATGTACAACATGGGTCTGTTCATGTTTAGTACACTTTACAACCACAGACAAACAAGATCCAAAAACACATCTGTCCAATTGACCATTGAAATGCCTAAAACAATTTTTCCTTTAGATTTAACTGTAAACCCACAATGTCAAGTTTCACATACGTAAACACAACATTCAACAACTCCTGCATCAGATAACATCAACTTCATGTTGACCCCTTTGATAGAAGTGCATGAATACAATTTACCCTGCTGAACCACAACAGTTCTATTTATTTAAATCTGTAAGTAAAAGGTAAAATCTATAATGAATGAGTGTCAATACTGTAGAGACAGTTTGACAACAATCTTGAGCAAAGCGAGAAGCAGTGGACTGCAGCTGAGGCTGAAGTCTCTGTTCACAGTCTCTAGCACAGTGTGACTTTCTCATTGTGCTTTGAGGCGATGCTGTACACATGTGAGGCGTCCGAGCCACTGCTCCTCCTCTTCCTCTCCCTCATCTTGGAGACGAACAGGTGGAACATCTCCACGATGTTGAGGATCACAGAGAGGCCAGCCATTGCCATCATAAAGATAATGAAGATGTTTTTCTCTGTGGGACGACTTATGTAGCAGTACACTTCGTGTGGACAGGGATAGCGGGAATATGAAATCTTGGTGGGCATTAATATGAAGCCGTAGATGTAGTACTGGCCTACGATGAAGCCCACCTCAAACAGGATCTTGAACACCAGCTGTATCAGGTAGCTGGCCAGCAGGACGCCCTTCAGCTGCACTCTGCCGTCTGTGTTTGAGTACTTTGGAGCTATAATCATCCCGTTCTTACCAATCTTCTGCTCAACGCGTCTCCTCAGTTTGTTCTCTCTGCGAATCACCAGCAGGACATGGCCCAGATAGATCAGAGTGGGTGTGGACACGATGAGGATCTGCAGCACCCAGAAGCGCGTGTGAGACATCGGGAAAGATTTATCGTAGCACATGTTCCTGCATCCAGGGCTTTTGGTGTTGCAGTCCATGTTTGTCTGTTCATCACCCCATATTGTGTCAACGCCGGCAGCCAGGATAAAGATCCTAAAGAGAAACAGGACGCTCATCCAGACCTTCCCCACAACTGTGGAGTGAGACTGCACCTTGTCCAACAGAGCAGACAGGAAGGACCACTCCCCCATGATGAAAGTCTGAGAGAGAGAGAAAACAAAGACATGATAAACACACACAGGTAATCCAGTTCTTTTCAGTGAGAGGAATACAAACAGAAACATTAACCATAAAATACACTGCTTTTGTCTATTTCATCTCAAATTCTCACAAGCTGTAAAGGGTCATGTGTTGTGATGGAAAATCCATGATTCGGTAATATTCTGCTCCATCCTCACAACCTATCTTCTGAGATCCCTGGTGGAGGCGATAGAGATTTGCTTGGGGTGTACAGAGCAGGGCCAACTAATTAACTGATGAAAAGCCTCAATCTGAACAAATAAGACTTCACAGATTACACCAAAAAAGACAAGACCTTTAAATCATCCCACTGGTTTTAAGCTGCACCACAGAGCTGAAAGATCACGAGACTGGAAACAGCTGCGTGACATGCTTGCAACACTTTGACCAATGACCTGTTTTACTGTTACTACATGTCCAGAGTCAGCTCCATTACTTGTGGTCATATGGTCAAATATGCCTCCGATAGAAATGAAACCTGTTCAGTCAGACTATTACTTTAGTTGTGCAATTACTAGAGTATGTACAGGAGTAAGTATTCCACTGAGAATTTTTAGAGACACTGTACAGTATGATAAACAGACTGTAGACATGGACACGGCTTAGGAACTATATTATATTACTTATTTAAAGCAGAAGTGAGTGATCCGGTCGTTTTCGCTAATGCTGCATTCCAGGCAGGCTTTTGAAATCGTAAATTACAGCTTCAAGTCACAACTTACGACTTTGTAGCGTTTCAGGCAACCCACTCGTGTTTTTCCGACCTGTTTTACCTGTGAAAGTCACTATAACGGCCACTCGTAACTTCCGACCCGTGAACTCCTACCAGATCAAACTGATACAACTTCACAGGACGGAAAAACACGAGTCTACGAGTTTCCTTGAACGCACCATAACAGTCCTCGTCCCTACGTCACCACATTCACGGCGTCCCTTGGCTGCACACACAGCCCTGCATGCCGTTCTCTCTCCTCATTGGATAAAAACTGTAGGATACGATAAATGTTTTCTCCTCGGCTCAGAGCAGAGCAGAGTGACTGACAGACCCGTGATTCAGTCCAAACACTCTATGTAAGTGATTGCTGTCGGAAGATATAACTATTTAAGACTTATATTAACACAAATATATCACTTACTTCTGCTTTAATGAAGTTTAGTTGTTGTAAACTCAGGAAACATTTCAAACCAAATTAATATTATATAATATTATATTGCTAAGATCTCTAAATGTCTTAATTTTCTGTATTCAACACCAAATGCTGTTACTACTATTACTGTAATACAATTGGATGACATACAAAGTCACATTTAGATAAAATCCTCTAGTAAAGTTCTCAGGTGATATTATCATTTTATAATAACAGACAATATCAGGCTGTTAAGTTTCTTAAGGCTATGAAATAAAGTCAGATACTTTTGTATAACAGTATCGCTTCACACAATAATAGTTGGTCCTACCTCAGTGATGAACACAGCCTTGATCGGTCAATCCTGTTCTTTGACTGAGCTTTCACTTCCTTCTTATAAATCATGTGCATGACAGCAGAGCCATCAGAGTCCTCCCTGGTGCTCTGGACCTGCCCACACTCCCACAGACAGTGACAGATGTTGAGAAACAGCTGACAATAACTGACTCTACAGCATCTATTCCAACATGGGACACTCCCTTCACTCCTCTGAAGACGTGTACCTGTGTACTCTTGAGCAATGAGCTGCTGATCACATTACGGCCAAGGGAAAAACAAGCCAAAAGGTCAACTAGCCAAAGGGCCTAAAGCATCTGTCTTGAAGAGGGGAGTGTAGACAAGTGCTTATTCTAAATCAACCTGCCCGGTCCCCCAGTGCCCCAGCAGGTTGACATGGCTGATGACTGTAGACTATATGTATACCTAAAAGGGAAAAGACATTATCACACCACATGTGAAGATATAAATGCACTCGCACCTTTCTAGTCTCTGGGATTGCTCGTCACATTCACCCATTCACACACATGCAAACAACACTTTGTTGCTGCATCAATATCAATCTATAGGAATATATCTGCATTGCACTTGATATGTACTGTATGCATTCACAGAGTGATGATACATCGGGGGCAGTATCTTGCCCAAGGATACTTCAACATGTGGCTCGGAGAAGCCGGGGATCAAACTACCGTCTGGTCGACCAGCTGAACCACAGCCACCCACAGGTTAGACATGTTCAATATCAGCTTTTATGTGTGTGCGCGTGTGTGTGTGTGTGTGTGCGTGTGTGTGTGTGCATATGATACTTTTTTAGATGTTCAACAAGATATGTTATATGTATATATGGGAAACAAACTGCCTAACCAGCTGATAATATCAGCCACATGCTGTTACGCATTGGACTGCTGCAGCTCACAGTGGCTTTTGCACTAATCAAATGGTCAGTGGTTCGGAGCGCCAAGTGGCGCAGGAGGTTAAGCAGGCGCCCCATGTGTTGAGGCCGAAGTCCTCACTGCAAGCAGCCCCGGTCCGAATCCTGCTTTGGGCGGCCCTTTCCTGTCTCTCAACTGCACTATCTAATGAAGGTGTGAAAAAGCCCAAAAAAATATACTTTTAAAAAAAAAGGTCAGTGGTTAGATTTTCCAGCTCCACAATGCAAGAATACACTGAACCATAGTTTTCCTTGATAAACCATTAATGTGGCTGTCTTACAGTAGAATAGAGCAGTATGTGTAGACACACACAGAGAAATGTAATAGGCCCATATGACATTGTCCATATGACCACCACCTACCAAATATTGTGTAGGTCCCCTTTGCTGCCAACACACTTTGACACAGAGGGCACATGTTATCAGTTGATTCTACGGGCCACCGTAGAATCCTTAACTGGAAATGAGTCATTCATTTTACTGGTTTAATCCTGTTGTTTCAGTAGAGGCGCCTGCCACTCTGCAGTGTGTCTTCAGGAGACTGAGCATCAATTACATCATTTAAACTCCAGGCAATGACTGGTTGAAGCCTGCCTCCCTCCAACAAACGTGAATCACTTAGAATGAACTCTCCTCCACACCAAGAAAAGTCCATCAAAACAAAATCCCTTAGCTAATCAGAGTTCACAGAGTCAGTATCAGAGTGAAACCTGCCCAGTTTTAACAAGAACCAGCTAGATCCATGCAGCCTAACCCTAATCCTAACCCTCAAAATTCTATCAGACTGTCAATATATTAATTGTCTTTTCTTGACACTCAATATCTACTTCCTGCCTACTTCCATCCTCTGTTGCTCTTCTTCGTGTCTCTTGCCTTTTTCCTGAGAGTTTTTCTTTGTCTGATTGAAGAGTCTACGTACAGACGGGGTTGTGACGCTGTTTAGACAAAAAAGCCATCTAGGGCAAATTTGTGATGTTTGGCTATGTACAAAAAAACCAGGTACAGTACCACTATGCAGCCTTGCATCAAATAATGAGTCTCCATCACTGTAATGCAGAGGTCTTCAACAGGGGGTCTGCGACCCATAGGAGGTCCCCGAAGGTACTGCAGTAGGGTCGCAAAACTTTTTTATAGATTTTTTTTAATTTCTACATTTATATTTTCAGTAAAAACATTCAAAGTAAAAGGCATCTTTGCACATCTGTCATCGGACTAGGATCAGCTGATCCAGGCTTATTTGTGAAAAGAGGAATCCTGCATGCTGCGTGACTTGCAAAAATATTTTTAATTATAGCAACGTTATCAGAGAAAAAATTCTACAATATATGGCGCCCCTTCTTGGTATTCTATGAGAAACCTTCAACAATAGTTTTGGAGTAGCCAAAGGGTTATGTTGTGTTGTGGGTGGATGTTGGACAAAAAATCAAAAATGATCTTCCTGTGCAGTGATTGTTTTATACATGCTTTGTCAATAATAAAAAGACCATTGAAAGAATTATAGCAACGTTTCGGTCATACATACTAAAATAAAAACCTGTCTACTATTTGAATGGCTTAGTAGTGAATGCACAATAACAAGATACGTTTATACATTGCACTATAGGCCCAGTTTAAAATAAAACACAATTTTATACAATATACTTTATATAGTAAGGGGTCTCTTCTCCATGCCTCCAACAGTTTGGGGGTCGTTGGCCTGAAACACATTGAAGACCCCTGCTGTAGTGTGTTCACAGTTGTATATGTCATAACATTTGAATTCATGAACTAATTAGAGACATTTTTAAACATATAGTTCCTGAGGTAGTCTTATTGTGAAGCTGTACCGCACGTATGGTCTTTGATGACCCTCCTCTAATAACTAACATCACTTAAGACACACGTTCACATTTCACGTAAACAGGGTGTGCCTTTGAAATAACTGGACACAGTCTGGGTGTAGGATCTGTGACTCCCACAGTGGGAGGTAAGGCACACAACATGATTTATAAGTGCTAAGGTTCATCATGGTTTCCTGTACTGGAACTGAAAGTGACGAAATTTTTCTCTAGACTCATCAAAATCATCACGAGTTGACTGAGTGAAATGAGAAGCTGAAGTTTTAGAAGTTCTCTGCGTCATCCAGACCAAGCCCACCGGCTTCGGCTCCTATTTAACGCTCCTTCTGGTCGGAGTGTCACGTCTTTCGCTGGCCACCCTGTGGTTCCTCTGTGATGGGCTCGTGGCAAAGAGTTTCTGATAACTAAAGCCTAACAGGCAAGTACTTTTTTATATATATATTTCTGCAACCTTGAAAGAAAACACTTGACACATATAGTTTCAGTGGTTTCTTGACGTTCTTCTTTACGTTAGTCAAGGCAGATCTTGAGTAACTTCTGTGTTCTGAATCTGTATTTGTTTTTATCATACTCTTGGTTCATTTAGCTATTTATCTGATCACAGCTGATTCATCAGGGCTTAACGTAAATTGATTTTTACTCTTGTATCTAAGTGAACCTCTGGTGAGCTGCTTTCTTGTGTCACCACTTCACTTTTTGCAGTGTTTGGCTTGAATCAACAGAATATGTTGTGACTGACATTCATTGTCAGTCACAACTGCTCACAGATTTATATCACCTTTTTATTTATATCACAGAATAACTTCTCCTCCTATTCCTATACCATATTCTTCTTGTCGGTGTTACTAGACTTTCTTCTGGTTACTTCTCATTTTACTTGAGGAACATTTTTTTTTACATACAATTTCAGTCACCAATGTGGCTATATACACCTCATTGACTATGAAAAGGTCTATATTTTCCTCTTCTCCTTTGTTTTATCAAGAAGAGGAAGATATAGTTGTTGTTTTAAGAACCAAAAAAAGAAGGAAAAAGCTTCTGATGTATTGTATTTTGTATTTGTATTTTTATTGTATTTCCATGTGTTGTGAAGATGTTTTCTGAAGGTGTTTTGCTCTAAGAACCTCTGTAGGTCTACTTTATTGAAATCTAAACTTCTTTATTATATTCATCTACTAGATCTCCTAAACTTAAATGATGCTCTAGATTCTAAATGATTTATTATCTTTTTTTTTCACCATAGGTGTGACGTCTGTGTGTTTCCTCTTCACTTTGGACAGACATTAGTTTCCAGCCATGGGTGACTGGTCTTACCTGTCCGCTTTACTAGACAAGGTCCAGTCTCACTCCACTGTGGTGGGGAAGATCTGGATGAGCGTCCTCTTCCTGTTCAGGATCTTCATCTTGGGCGCTGCTGTAGACAAAGTCTGGGGGGATG
Organism: Trachurus trachurus; assembly: GCF_905171665.1. Taxonomy (NCBI): domain Eukaryota; kingdom Metazoa; phylum Chordata; class Actinopteri; order Carangiformes; family Carangidae; genus Trachurus; species Trachurus trachurus. The sequence continues at coordinate 17,974,873 of NC_139910.1, read as the reverse complement.
AAGTATCAGAGTTCAAGTGTGACAGCCAGGAACCAGGATGCGCACACGCCTGCTACAACTGGATGTTCCCAATATCCTACATGCATTACTGGGTCCTGCAGATCACCTTTGTGTCGACGCCCACTCTGGTCTACCTGGGCCACGCTGTCCACATTATCCACAAAGAGAGGAAGATGATAGAGCAGCAGAAAAAAAGCCCCAATGAAAATGGGTTGAAGAAACCCAAGTACACAGACGACAGGGGGAAGGTGAAGATAAAAGGCATCCTCTTCTGCACTTACATGACCCAGCTGGTGGTCAAGATCCTCTTGGAGGTGGCCTTCAGCGTGGGCCAGTTCTACATCTTTGGCTCTGTGTTCTACGAATCATACTTCCACTGCAAACAGAGCCCACCTTGTGCCGTTTCCACTGGAGCCCAGTGTTACATGTCCCGTCCCACAGAGAAGACCATCTTCATCATCTTCATGCTTGTGGTGTCGGGTATCTCAGTGCTACTCAACATCATCGAGATCATCTACCTGCTCTGCAGCAAGAGGAGAGAAGACAGGAGACGGCTTCAAGTTGCGAAGCACATATCCAGTTTACAGCCACAGCCGTACCCGTCCAACCCCGGCTGGGTGGGCATGAGCAGCCAGTATGGCTTCCCACTGTTGCCGCCTCCGCCATCTCCGGGCCCGACAGAGCTCTGCATTGACGACAAGAAAGAAAAAGACTCTTGATTCATCACTTATAATAATTAATGCTGAAGGTGTTTGCTCTTTTTGGTCTTTTTCTTCATTCAGTCTCCTTTGAATTTTTTTTATTTTTTATTTTTTATCAGTGAGTAACCAACATTTGTGGTTCAATTGAATGACTGAATTGAAAAAACAAATGTGTCACAAATGTTAAATCAGGTTTTAAAATCATTATTATCATTATTATGTTTACTATATTGCAATAGTTCATATTTGTTTCTGTAATGACAATATGAGTCAAATGTGCTGTTAAAAGTGTGTAACTAATATACATTTTATACATTATACATGTTACAAAGAAATAAAACGAGAAACAACATGGGAAATCAGGACTTTCCATTCTAAATGAAGAGATAACAAAACACACAGTGTATCTGCAGCTGTTCAGGCTACACTGAAGCCAAACAGCAGGGTACCCATAGAAGAACATCTACAATATAGTGGTTTGGACTGGAGGGTGGGTTTTGCAAGGGGTGGAGTAATAAACTTCAATGAATGATGTGCAGGAGGGTTTTAGACTTGTGATGTAACATTTCGACAAATATGAACAAATATAAATGACACTGACCTGCCATCAGTCTGCTGTAACTCCAAACAAGGAGCTGCCACATCAAGAAACAACTAGGCCACTCATTGGCTCCAACCTCCTGGCAGTGTGTTTGTGGGGACTCCAAGGTAAAGTGGTCAGGGTTAGATCAGTACGAGGATCAGTGTTTGTGTTTTCTCATCCCATTAGATAAGACTGTGACCTGTCTGTATCAAAACCCTGTAATAACCCACCTACACCGCATCAAGTCCACCACTAGGTGGTGCTCTGGACTAGTGATGTGAAGTTATGGAAACCAAGTGGTTCAACGGAAAGTTACAAAACTCACAGCAGTGTTTTAGTTTGACTGCAGGAATGAGTGTTGCAGTGGATGTATTTATATGTATGGGTGATAAAGATAATTCTTTCCAAAAATAATGAGATGTTATAATTCATCTGGAGAGAAACATTGAAGATACATAAAATTTATATCACAGCTCAAAGGTAGGTGAGATCAGGTATGATCAGTGTAGTCAGTGTGTTGTTGTACATAGGCTACAGTTCTTCAATGCTAGAGATAAATGTGCTTTTTGGGTTCAGGTGAGTCCAGTCTGCTCTAACATCACACACAGTCAGAGGATGAGAGAGGATCCAGATCTTCTTTTGTAAAAGTATCAGGACCAAAGATACAATAGATGAAGCTCAGAATGATTTGGCAGTGCTGTTACTCCTGTCTTAGATCTTCTATATGGACTAAATAATGATCTTGTTTGAACTGATAGTCAATGGATGGTGCACAGTGAGAGCAGCTGCAGGTATCGCCTGGTGGTTTAACGGTGAGACCAGAAGATCTGCAGTAACAGAAGTGTGAGATCCACTTTAAACATGGCCGGTGTTTCAGGAAAAAAAGAAAGAAAAAAAAAGCTCCGTTTCATCCGCTCCGATGTTCTGTCAGCACATCTGGAGCTGGTTGCTCAACGCACACATGAAACAATACAGTCCTGCGTGCGTCCACACCTTGGCGTATTTACCCATGCAGCGAGTCTCTCCTTGTGTCCTCCCCGCAGACCGGGGTCGGCCCTGACGTAGGGATCAGGTGACTGTGAACTTCGCTGAGGAGACTCTTAAAAGGGATTTCACCATCGTCAGGGGGAGAGACTGGTACAAGTGGCGGACAGAGTCCCAGTGGGCCCCTCTTCTCTCGCTCTCAAACTTCCCAGGTAAGTTTCTGATGGATCTGTGTGCGGCAGAGACGCGGACGCTTCTCCTTCTTCCTCCTCTTCTCCTTCTCCTCCGTCTCTGCTGCTGCTGCTGTCTCACTAACTCTGAAAAGTTTCCCTCTGCTTCTCCTACTCCGTGGTTCACTATTCACTCCTCACTCCAAACTCACATCTACAGGGTGAAAACTAGAGAAAAGCGTTTCTTCATTCACTTGTTTAGCCTATAACTATTATTTTTTATTTATTTCATAGACTAGACTAGAAACTGAAGTGTGAAGTTTTCTTTTCTCCCCTTCTTCTTTCCTGTTGTTGTGACTTAAGCTGTAACCGGGGCAACTCTGTCCTCTGGACTTTTTAAAGTGAGGAAACGTGTGTTTTACCCCTCAAGGATTTAGAGCCCGGTTACTAACAGATGAGTTGAGTTGAGATGAACAGGGAACAACTGCTCCATCATGTACAGCGGGGAAAATAAGTATTGAACGCGTCAACATTTTTCTCAGAAAATATATTTCTAATATAGCTATTGACATGAAATTTTCACCAGATGTCGGCATCAACCCAAGTAATGCACACATACAAAGAAATCCGAACATTAATGTCCATAAATTAAGTTATGTGTAATAAAGTGAAATGACACAGGGAATAAGTATTGAACACATGAAGAAAAGGAGGGGCAAAAAGGTATGGAAAGCCAAGAAAACAGCTGGAGTTTGTCAGTATTTAGAATGTAATCCTGTCTCCTATCAGTGCAAAGTAATATCTGCTGGTTTAGTCCTGATTGATGCCTTTTAAAAAGGTTTCTCACCACCAAGGTGTCAGACAATAAGAATTGCATGGTGGGCAATGGCAAAGGGCTGTCTAAGAGCTGTCTAAAGACCTACACAACCTTACTATTGCAAAACAGGAGTCAAAACAATAATCAGAAGGGTTCCCTAACAGTCCAGGACACTGGTGGAGAGCTTCAGACAGACCTGGGATCAGCAGGTACAGTTGTTTCAGAGAAAACAATAAGTAATGCACTCAACTGCCATGGCTTGCATGGTGTGTGTGCATGGAGGCCATGATGGTTGAGTGCATTACTTATTGTTTTCTCTGAAACAACTGTACCTGCTGATTCCAGGTCTTTCTGAAGCTCTCCACCAGTGTCCTGGACTGTTAGGGAACCCTTCTGATTATTGTTTTGACTCTTCTGTTTGAAATCTTTGGCTGCGTAGGTCTTTAGACAGCTCTTAGACAGCTCTTTGCCATTGCCCACCATGCAATTCTTATTGTCTGACACCTTGGTGGTGAGAAACCTTTTTAAAAGGCATCAATCAGGACTAAACCAGCAGATATTACTTTGTACTGATAGGAGACAGGATTACATTCTAAATACTGACAAACTCCAGCTGTTTTCTTGGCTTTCCATACCTTTTTGCCCCTCCTTTTCTTCATGTGTTCAATACTTATTCCCTGTGTCATTTCACTTTATTACACATAACTTAATTTATGGACATTAATGTTCGGATTTCTTTGTATGTGTGCATTACTTGGGTTGATGCCGACATCTGGTGAAAATTTCATGTCAATAGCTCTATTAGAAATATATTTTCTGAGAAAAATGTTGACGTGTTCAATACTTATTTTCCCCGCTGTATGAGGAGCAGAGAGTTCAGAGAGGCTCTTTGTGCTGGACTCTATTGTTCTGCTCTGTCCTCTTCACTTCCATCAAACAAACTCAATCAAGTAGAAAGTGGCGGGATGTTCTCTGTCTGATAACATAACACTGACAGTGTTCATCCCCTCATTGTTCGGTCCTCATCAGAGAACATCCACAGTGGGGGTGAGTCAGGGAACAGATCCTCTGCTCCACAACTTCAGGTTCAAGTTTTCACTTGAGTTAAAGTACAGGAGAAGTTGATTTCAGACATACCCCAAGTAAGTTTAACGTTTTTATTATCTTAATGCCAATACGTAGTGTTGTTTCACATTTACAAAGCCTGGTGATTCTGGAAAAAAGCCTACTTTTGAACCTGGAGAATAAAACTACTGCAGAATATAAAACAAAGCTTATAGAAACGTCAATTAAATAGACAATTGAATCAACAACAGCAAACAAGCAGTTTATCTGGAAATAAGCAAACATTAAATACCTCAACGTTCCCTCCAATGTTGGACAGCAAGTGTCCGTATGGAGGGATGAACTTTGTTCGTGTTAAACACAGCAAACGTTTAAGGGATCTTTACTTAACTGAAGAATTTTAAACATGAACTTGAAGCTTATTCTGCTTTATCTTTACCGAACAGAAGGAACTGGTTGTGATTTACTCTCCTGTGTTTAACCCAATTTGTTGCCTCTCACATTTACACAAATTTAAAAAAGTTTTAAGGAAGGGTGCGTCACAGAACTGTTGTAGACTCAAAAGTACCATATTTGTATTTTAAGTGTAATGGGGTTTACAGAAGTTTAATATATAAAAAAAACTTGAGTAAAGTACAGACTGTGGAGAAGTATAATGAAAGTCCCATGGTAAATGTACTTGCTGCAGGTGATTCCTTCACAGGTCACAGGACAGACTGGACCTAGTTTATCATGAGATGACTGAGAGCACATGCAATTAGTCCGGCACCATGTGGCTCTGACTTGAGGTTCCTACTAATCCGCATTCAGATCCTCAGGAAGGAGGAAAACATCTGTGAACGTGGATCTGTTTTTACATCCTATAGGATCTGATCGAACCGTGCAACAGCTCTGCTTATTTGTTTTCATATCATACTCACAGGAGACAGTCAAATGTCTCCTGACAAGTGTTGAGAGACTGGATTACCTCTGTGGTACATCATTTCGGTCCAGTGAAAATCACTGTGGACGGACCTCTTCTCCTGTATTTGTTCTGGATGTAACAGTTTGTTTAATTTGAAGCAGTTAGTTGAAATATCAGTGGTGTCTGCCTGTCAGAGGAGATCAGCAAGACTTTCTGTGTCTCTTCACTGCTTATGCAGCACAGCGGTCAGTTTGACCAGGGGGGGCACTAGTTGTCAGGAGACGGGGGCCCAGATGATTTCAGTGCCATAGAGAGTGCGCCCCCATCTGATTTAGCGGCGTTTAAATAAAACGGACTTGACTTCAACTAGTCTCTGGTCAGTGTTTGTGAGTGTATTGTACTGGCCCGTGTCCTCCTGCTTCACAGGAACTCTTTGAGGGCTGTATTTTTGTCTGTGTACTGATTTTCCCACAGGAAGTGTTGTGTGTGTTGTGTGTGTGGATCAGAGGAAAAGACTCACCACAGGCCTTCCTGACCAGATTCAGCTGCAGCATCTGCTCTGCCACACACACACTTATCAGATTGGGTACACACACTGGCTTTTCTCCAGAAACCTCATTCTGAGCAGCCCTCAGTAGGTCTATTGCTCTGTGGATGACCCAGCTCCATGTCTGTCTGAACCCGAAGCAGATCCTGTTGTTCCTGTGCAGCAACAGCAGGAATAAATATGAATAGAACATTTTTCACTTGAGCAAAGTCCGACACAAATGTTTGGGAAGAGGCCTGAAGCCGTAGGAGCAGGTGTGTTCTGCCTGGAGGAGGACGTTCTTATGTTAATCTATAGCGTGTTGAGTGGAGTGTTTAAATCGCCACATCTGATCGGTCATTTTCCATCCACGGCCATAGGGGTCAACAGACTCTCTGTGGGTCCTTGATCCTGGGATTTAAGTTTTCTTAAACCCGTTCAGTTCAATCTTTTACTTTCTTTCTTTCTCTCTCTCTCTTTTTTTTTTGTTTTTTTGACGACTACTCACAATGTCATGTCACACTGTGTTGATTTAAAGGCAGTGGTGCATACACGCTGCTGCTATCTAATTGGATTAGTTTGCAATGACTCATTTTTCTCTCCACCAGTAATGTTGCTTTATAATCACGGACTTGTTGCTCAAAGTAAAACATGTCTCAGTGCTGATGACGTTAATCTCCCCCAAAGGCCTTGTGTCCTGTTTGTTTATACTGTGTCTATTTGAACCCACCCACATGCATATATTATATATATTATTGCCTTTCCATATGTAAAATGTATGTACATAAAAAACTTTGTTTTGACATTACGGTCGTAACCTGTCATAAAATGTGCAAAAAATCATCATCATTCATCATTAATATTTTAAATATACATATAAAAAAATTTTTCATTTAATCTTAAAGGTAACATATGCAACCACATTACACATGACACATGTAATGAATGCATTACATTTCTGTTTGGGTGAAAATAAGTAACAACTTTTTCTTTCTTTCTTTCTTTCTTTCTTTCTTTCTTTCTTTCTTTCTTTCTTTCTTTCTTTCTTTCTTTCTTTCTTTCTTTCTTTCTTTCTTTCTTTCTTTCTCCAGCTAACACTCCCTGAGAATGGGTGACTGGAGTGCTCTGGGTCGTCTGCTGGACAAGGTCCAGGCCTACTCTACTGCTGGGGGCAAGGTCTGGCTGTCGGTCCTCTTCATCTTCAGGATCCTGGTCCTGGGCACCGCGGTGGAGTCGGCATGGGGGGACGAGCAGTCGGCCTTCAAATGCAACACCCTGCAGCCTGGTTGTGACAATGTGTGCTACGACAAATCTTTCCCTATCTCCCACGTTCGCCTCTGGGTCCTCCAGATTATATTTGTGTCGACACCCACGCTCCTCTACCTGGCTCACGTCTTCTATCTGAACAGGAAGGAGGTGAAACTCAACAGGAAAGAGGAGACGCTTAAAGCTGTGCAAAACGATGGAGGTGATGTCGACATCCCACTGAAGAAAATTGAGATGAAAAAGCTAAAGTATGGCATTGAGGAGCATGGCAAAGTGAAGATGAAGGGGGCTCTGCTCAGAACCTACATTGTCAGTATTTTCTTCAAGTCAACGTTTGAGGTGGGCTTCCTGCTCATCCAGTGGTACATGTACGGTTTCACCCTCGCTGCAGTATACACCTGCGAGAGGTCTCCATGTCCACAGAAGGTGGAGTGTTTTCTGTCCCGACCCACAGAGAAGACGGTCTTCATCATCTTCATGCTGGTGGTGTCGCTGGTGTCCCTGCTCCTCAACATCATCGAGCTCTTCTATGTGTTTTTTAAGAGGATCAAAGATCGTGTGAAGGGGAAACAGCAGACCACGCTCTTCCCTGGTGCAGGAAACACCACGACCAACACCGCCAAGTTCGCCTACTACAACGGCTGCTCCTCCCCGACCGCTCCGCTCACGCCCATGTCTCCCCCGGGCTACAAGATGGCGACTGGGGAGCGGGGAACCGGCTCGTGCCGCAATTACAATAAGCAGGCCAACGAACAGAACTGGGCCAACTACTCCACGGAGCAGAACCGGCTTGGCCACAATGGTGGTGGAGGAAGCACTATTTCAAACTCCCACGCACAAGCCTTTGACTTCCCCGACGACACCCAGGAGCACAAGAAACTGTCCTCATCGGCGGGACATGAGATGCAGCCGCTGGCGCTGATGGATGCTCGGCCCTGCAGCCGGGCCAGCAGCCGCATGAGCAGCAGAGCCAGGCCGGACGACCTGGACGTGTGAGACCGGGTTCCTCCTCCTCCTGGCTACAGGATGTGCGGCTGGAGCCAGAGAATCAGGAAACACTCCATCACAAAGGTTGATATATAAGAGGGACTAACCTCGATCACTGTCTTCAGCATAGAGACTCTTAGTCAATCAAAGAGACGTTTTAAACTAATTATGTAACACTGTCAAAGGTACAAATTACAAATATTTTTTCAATGACATTTACCGTTAACCTTTGTTTTTTTTAGTGGAGCTAACCCAGCTGCGAGAGAATTTAACAGGCACAGGGACGGGGGAGTGACCAAGGTGCTCATTACAGTAGAACCAGTCACTGATCGGCTCCGCAACCGAGGACCATGCTCTGACAAAGTGACTCGTTCGGTTTTCCATAGTTCCTCTCATTTCCATAGTTTCTTGCTTCTCTTCCATACTGGCCGCTGCCTCAGCTGAGTTACAACAGTGTGCCTTCTCAGCAGGGTCTGTTTAATGGCAGACACTCATTAACACCTCAGGCCTTAGTTCATCCCATTGATCAGCAAGTACTGTCCCTATCAAGTAAACTCATCCAATATGGCAAAAAAAAAAAAAAAAAAGCCCCACACCCACATGATGTTAATCTCCAATTCAGCCAACTGATCTAAAGCAGCAAAGTTCATTCTCATTAGAGCTGCAGCCGTGACGAACCCTTTCACTGCGTTCAGCTCAGATTCTCAGAGAGGACTTGGGTCAGGTACTTTGAACAAACAAGGACCTCATCACTGCTGTTTGACGGACAGTCAGCTGCTCTTACATTTTGCTTGTGTAATAAAGCTGAATATATCTGCAAGCCAACATTATTAATACATCTTAACTCACATCCTAGCTATCTTAACCAAGTCCCCGCTGTAGACAGAGGTTAGTGACTTATACAGGAAGGTGTGGAGGAGAAGCTCAGTGTCACTCGTAGTGAATATTTATTGCTTGGCCTTTGTAGGACACCTACCACTAAGAGGAAGAATTGACTACTATCCAACATCTCTCACTCATAGATAACATATTCCATTAACTCCCAAACCAACTGTATATTTATTGACAGTAAAAAAAAAACAATTTGTATTTTTTTTTCTTTGGTAATTTCGTCAGTCAGAGAGGACTGTTTCCTGATAAACTTTGAATTTATGAGATCTGATGTTTTCATTTTGTGGTTTGATTTGTCTGTTGCGGTGTGTGTGTGTGTGGGCGCGGCACTACGTGGGGTCCATGGAGAAAGGCTTTATCACTGTCATCCACTCTTTTTTTTTTATCATCCTCTATGGGCGTTACAGTAGAATGATTATCTGTGTTTTACATAGTGGAGTGAATGATTTCCTGGTTCTGTAGGTACTGTTTTGTTTCAGACTCAGATGTAATCTTTGCTGCTTGAGAAATAGATATTTAGTACTGTAAATCAAGCTAACTGTGTCACAATAAAAATGTGAGTTTTTAGAAGACTGCTTATAGATCTGGACTAATATTTAGTCATTTATATTAAAAATGGATGCCAATGTAGCTCCCCAACTCCCCAACAGTAGGATGAATCTCAATCTGGGCTTCTTTTCTTTCTTTCTTTTTTTTTTTTTTTTTTTTTGCTTTTTCCTGTTTTCATTCATCATACATCATTTCGTTGGTACTTACATGTGTCATGGATCTATGGACTACAGCGGTGTTTTGCACTGAGATCTTGGTGATAGAGTTGTAATGTGGTGCATACAGTTATGGTAAATGCTTTTTCTAATACACACTACTAATTTATTTTATAACCAAAATCATTGCAGTGCATCCCATCAGACATCTGAACACTGGTTTCATTGACTGGTTCTGTGAGAGATGTCAACTGACAGAACAGGAGCAACAGTCGCGCATTGTGGTTATTCAGACAATGCTAATCCATGGGGATCCACTGTTGTACAGTGTAAGTGCATGATAGCAAAACACAAACCCATTCATTGTATCTGTGAATAGCTATTTTAACCAATAAATATTTTCTCTTTCTTAATAACTGATTGGTTGGATTTATTGTAGATCCTGTCTTTTTTGTGTTATGAATGAATCAGTGTTAGTTATTTTCATTTAGCTTTTCACTTTAGACAAATACATATTAGATTTGCAAAGGTTGCCATTTCTGCATATTCCACTTACATACTATAATGACATCTTATATATAATAGGTTAAAGGTCATATCCATCCATTGGTTGCCAAGACTGGCAGAGAGGGTCAAACACAGCACACAAGCTCACATTCACTTTAGTCATCAGTCCCATAGTTTACATGTCTTAAAGTAAGACTGTGGGAGGAAGCTGGAGAACCTAGAGAGAACATATACCATCAAAAAGCCTCCGGGGCAGAGGATCGAACCTAGAGTCTACCCGCTGTGAGGCAGCAGTTCTAGCCTGTGACTAACTGTGCCACCCCAAAGACTATAAATCCGCTGTGCAGCCCTAAAAGCCATATTTACACACTTTATATCTTTTATTGAATCACTTCAAAGTCTAGTAAATGAGTCACATAAATGAGTCTAATGTGAACTGCAACGTCTTTGGTTGGTGGGGGGGGGGGGAGATACAGTTGTGACACAGTAGCTTTAGCTCTTGTCCCAGTTCTGGTTTGGTTTTAAACTGTTCAGCAGGGTGCAGCTAATTTAAAAGGTAATGTTTTCTGGATTTAGTCTCAGTTTCATTGTGGCGAAAAGGTCAATGTTTATAATAAAAACGAACACTGACACATCAAACACCGAGCAGGAATCTCATCAGAAGCAGTAACTGTCCTTTCACCTAATATGGTCCTATAAATAAATGAATAAATAAATATCTTTACATTTTAAGAGAATAAAACATGTTGCCTCTGGCAGGTCTCAACTTACTTAACATATCTTATCTTAACTTAACTATCTCAATATAACAGTTTCATCAAACATGGAAATGACTGTTTTCATAATTTATTATATTTAGTTTTGAATCTAACCTGTGAAATGATGTGAGGCACATACTGTTTTTATTCCCCTGTGTTGCATGTGTCGAGCACCCTGCACAGCTCTGCTGCCAAATACAACCACACTGGCTCTCATGGTGTTGATTTAACTTTATGATGAGAGTTTTTCTGACTTAACTATTGTAACATTTATGGAGGATTGCATCATGTGCTTATAAGAGAGGAAAGCTCTATGCAGCCGATTCTGCCAAGGCCTCCTGAACACCACACAAACCGAGTCATGATCCAGATTAAGGTGAGTGATAGGAGCGCAGAGGTATTCAGTCCTGGAGTGTACTGCAGCTCTGATAAAGGCTTCTGAGAGATGCAGTTAAATTCCATAATATGAAAGCACATGGCTCTTTTTTCGCTTCTCCAAGTTTCCTATTTAATCTTTCCACCGTACTAAATCAAACCACATGTGAGTAGAGAGCTGAGCTGCAACTCGAAGACCACGTGTGGCTTATAGTGAGAGAGGGAGAGGAGCATGGGGGCAGGAGGTGTGTGTGTGCGTGTGTGTGTTTGTGTGGGGGGGATTAAGGGAGGGGGGCTCATTAAAGACCTAATTGTTTTTATCATTTAATCATTTTATAGTAAACTGTAAACTGATGGTTTTCTGAGAAGAGCAGGACCTGTCAAAGCTCCTTTTATTCCAGTTGTTGCATGGGGAGTGGCCAGTGTTCAAACATCTTCATAAAATACAACACCAGACTTTATAAGGATCAAAGTATTGATGTCCTGGACTTCCATCACAGACAAGAAAAAACAGTAAATGCTACACTCATGGCAGCAGAAACTTAAACACAGACAAAGATTCAATAAAAAAGATTAATTCTTTTTTTTTAAAAGAAGAGAAAAATATGGATATATCATAAATATCCATATTTTTCCTCCTCTTATACAATATAATATTATATGTTATTATTATATGTTGCTACAAAACATTAAGATGACCCACCCACACCCCCCAAACAAGAACCATGAACAGCTTCTTCAGCTTCATCTAAGTGCTGTTTCGAAGGCCAATCCAGCTGAATGTTAACGCTCCCAACATGACTGAGTGTGTGAACAGTCAGAGCCAGGACATTTACAGTCATATGTGAAACAGAGGTGAAATCAAACTCTAAATGTTTCCAAGGACAATGTTATTTCACAGGCCTGGACTCCGTGCAGGCGTGTTCTGGTGGCTGGATGTATTTTTAGTGCAATGAACATGGAGGTTGGCAGCTGTTGCGTTGCAGCTGGTTTGCTGCTCTCAGACGTCCAACAATGTCACTGACTGACTTATAACCACACACCACAGAGCCGGGGTGGAACTTTGGTTTACTTGGCAAAAATGTGTAGATTCGTGTATATGTGTCTCTGTGAGTGTGCGCTCTATAAATGGTGTTCATTGATTTGTGATGACGTATTCAAGGCAGGAGCTGTTGGCAGCCACCGATGAGGTGCTGACAGAATCGTCCAATGAATGGAGTTAGTTAGTAATGGAGCTTGCTCGCTGCTGCCGCTCTGTCACGTCACTGGGCTGACTCAGTTTCTGAGGCTGCACAGGAAGTGGAACAGGAACAACCCAGACAGACGTTACAAACATCAGCCTGCTCTCTTCTGATTAGCTCCCTGACCTTTTGTCACCAGAGCTCTGAAGAGAAGCTGAAGGGAGGAGATGTGAAACTACGCTGAGATGGCGTCTGCTTCTTAAAGTCACAAATAACATCTTTGCCCAGAAGATGGTTAAATCAGGTGTATGACTCAAACAGTTGGTTGTCTGCTGACGTAGATGGACTGAGGCATCATGGGTATGAAGTAAAACTGAACTTTTCCTTTATTAAACCAAACCACAGGAAAAACTGTCATAACAAAGACCAAACCAAGCTGCTACAACAAACACTCACTTGTGTGTTTTGTGTGCGTGTGCATGAAAAAACACTCCACGTTCTACTTAACCCTCCTGTTGTCCCATGGGTCAAATTGACCCAATCTGTTCCCTTCCTTCCTTCCTTCCTTCCTTCCTTCCTTCCTTCCTTCCTTCCTTCCTTCCTTCCTTCCTTCCCATCGTCCTTACTTCTTCTTCCTTCCTCTTTTGACCCAACTGACCTGTTCCTTCCCTCCATCTTTCTTATCTTCCTTTTCCCCTTCCTTCTTTCCCTTCTTTCTTCCTTGAATGAATCTGTTCCCTCCCTCCATCTTTCTTTCTTTCCTTCCTTTCCCCTTCCTTCTTTCCCTTCTTTCTTCCTTGAATGAATCTGTTCCCTCCCTCCATCTTTCTTTCCTTCCTTCTTTCCCTTCTTCCTTCCTTGAATGAATCTGTTCCCTCCCTCCATCTTTCTTTCCTTCCTCTTCCCTTCCTTCTTTCCACAGTCCTTTTCCCTTCCTTCCTTGAATGAATCTGCTCCCTCCCTCCATCTTTCTTTACTTTCTTTTCCCTTCCTTTATTCTTTCCTTCCCTCCCTTCGTCCTTACTTCTTCCTTCTTTTTGACCCAATTGACTCTGTTCCCTCCCTCCATCTATCTTTCTTTCCTTTCCCCTTCCTTCTTTCCTCCCATCTTTCCCTTTGTCCTTCCTTCCTTCTTTCCCTTCGTCATTCATGCCTTCCTTTCTACCTTTCTTCCCTTCATCCTTCCTTCCTTTCGTCCTTCCTTCCTTGACCCAGGAGGACAACAGGAGGGTTAACATAGACAGTTTTCAGTATTCACTGCATTTTGAGGTCAAATCCTCGGCTCCTTTTGAAGATGACACACTGTACGAGAGCTATAGGACGTTGACCTTGTGCACAGATCTGTGCGTGTATCCTGAACACGGTCGGACCAGTGTCAACAGTCTGCTCTGTGTGGGTCGGTATACAGTGAAATCCTATGTTGAACATGAGGTCTGTGTGTGACGTATCAATGTGTGTCACTGATGCTCTCGGCCTGGAGAGTGAATGGAGACTGTTTACCTGTCTGTCAGCCTCAGCTCCTTATCACTTCCTTTGAGTGAAACGTTACATTTCTTCATGTCTGACAAACACACAACCACAATGGCGACTGCATGTTCCACGTTACACTTTCTCTGACTTCCTAAAACACTAAATTCCATTGTATGAATCAAAGTCTCAGTGAACCCACTTAGTGAATCAATCATGAATCATTGTTTGCAAAACTCTGAACACATTTTCACTCACTATAACACATTTTGCATTGAGTTGATGCACCAGTGTAAACACAACTCAATAATTTCCAACCCCCCTACTTGCTATCAGGGCCGTTGCTAGGAATTCTGGGGCCCCTGAAAGAATACTAAAGTGGGCCCCTGACTTTTCCACTTTTTTTTCTTAGACTACGTATGTATTATAATTTTTTATTTAGCCTACTTTGTTTTGATGCTAATGCAGCATTACTATGAATATTAGTGGGTCTTATGTAGAATAATTCAGTCATACAAAAATTAGACTACTGGGGGTTTTTGTGGGCCCTGGGTGCTGGGCCCCTAGAATTATCATCACCTTTCTCCCCTATACAACGGCCCAGCTTGCTATAACATCTTTCAGATACCGTAAACAATACTTAGCACCCGTCTAGCCCAGTGTCGTTTGATTATAAACTCCACAGCTACTCAGCAATGAACTGGGTGTTTTGCAGGTGTCCTATCTCTAAGATAACATGCTGCACACATGGCCCTGGATGCACAATGGGTTTTTGTTGAGGATGAGTGTGAGGAAGTATTGGTTCTCACTCATACTGAGCTCCAGATCTCTCCACAACACTGTAAACTGATTGTTCCCTCGTTCCCTTGTTGTTGTCGTTCCCTTGTTGTCCCTTGTTCCCAGTTGTTGTTCACTTCCACCTATGAGTTATACAGTAGACTCCTGCGACTGTTACTTATATGTTTTATATCTAATGTGCATGAAGTAAGTAAACACTTGAAATATTGTTTATTTAAATATCAATAATACTTTTCTCTGGCTCTTATTCTTCTGAGCGGCAGAAGAACAAATCCTCCAACACTTTCCATTACCTGTTATTTTCCTCAGGTGTGTTTCCATCCAAATCTGTGTTGAGTTGAGTCCTCATCAGCTGCAGACTCCAGGCCGTCCAGCTGACAGTTACTGGTCATACAGCCTTAATGAAACACATGCTGTTTGTTCGCGCACACTACGACATCTACAAAGTTTGTGTGTGCGTGTGTGCATGTGTGTGTGTGTGAATGTTCTGTGTCGGAAAATAGCTTAAAGTGCATTAAGAGGCGATTATGACATTTAAGTCCAAACACAAGACCGTTTGTAAAGGAGGAGAAAATGGAAATGGGCAGATAGAAACAGTGAGGGAGTTCAGGGTCACCACAAGCAGTTGGTATACGCACAATCTGACCCTGCTCTGCCAGCAGCTCAGAGACACACTGATTTTTATTCTTTATTATTTTTATTTTATTTCTATAAATGTACTTATTCACAATCACTTTCTTTCCATAATGGTTGCTAGGATTTTAAGCTATAGAAATCGCCTGTTTGTGTATAGAATGACCTAATCTCCCAGGCCCCTGAGTTACCCATGATGCACCTAGCTTTTTTTTTTTTCACAGCTGAAGTGAGCATCAGCAAAGTGTTTGAATATGTGGAGAAAATAGATGAATGAAACATATATGGATGATTATAGTTTTTCTCAATCTCTTGATGGAATTCACACATCAGAAACTGTGTCCTCTAAACCCTTCATGTGGTTCTCAAACATGCAACTGAAGCATTTCTTACCTGTGCAAAAGCCTACAACACAGTTTACAGGTGAATGGAAATTCAGAGGAATAGAAGAGAGCCGCATAAAATATGTGGAAAAAAAACAAATGCTCAAACACAAGCTGCCTTAAAGTCACAATGGTGACATTTTGGAAAAAATGGTTGGAACATGGTGGAATAAACTGTCAGGATCAAATGAGAAATACACCCACACATTTAGGAAATGTCTGTAGGAGTGGAAGTTTATACAAATACACTGAGCAATGCTAATGTGTGGAAATGATGAACTGTTCGGAGAAATGCATTCATATACATTAGTGTAAATATAGTAACATGTTCACAAGAATGATCAAAACTGTAAAAAGCAACACTATACTGGACATTCCTCATGTTAATAAAGCCTGTTTGTTGGTGTAGCATTGCAGCTGCCAGCTTAGAGGTGCGTCTGCAGGGATGATGATGTCCGTCAGTCCACCACTTTGCTCCAAACTGGATTATCTCATTAACTGTGTTGGAATTTGCTCCAGACGTTCGCAACACAAACAACACAATCAGGCTTTAGTCGAGACACAAACACACTCACACGACTTTCATTCATGAGAAGATTTGCCTCTGCATTCTTTCATGTTTCCGTTGCTTTCATTATTCAAACCACACATGTGTGTGAGCGTGTGTTTGTCCTAGTAGCTTAGGTTTGCAGGGTTGGTTGGTTCTATAGAGACCTGGATGATCCGTCTTGCCTGGACACACACTTGACTTCAGCCCATTCACACACACTCTGACTCAGGGCTCAGTGAAGTGGGAGCTGTATAGGCTGGAGGCAGAGGTGTGCAGCAGTTAGTGAGCGCTCCATCCTTCACGTGTGGTCACAGGCCGGAGCACTACTAACCAAAAAACATTTCTATAATATGAAGTCTTTGGACTAAATTGAATGAGTTGCGCTGCTGTGTATTTATCAACTGCTACATTAGCCCCTGATGTCCACAATAGGCTACTCCTGAGCCTCCAAAACAGAAACATATAGAAACTCTGGTTCATTTTGAAAACTCTAGACAGAAACAGAGGAAACAGTTGCTCTCATCAGCGGTGAATACAACATGACTCTGAATTTCAATTAGGCTATTACGGACCTTGTTGTCTTTATTGTTCAGTTCAGAGTATTTTCTGCAACTAACCAACCAAGAGTAGACAATCTGCTTCCGGTTTACACCACTTTGCACATGCCCAGTGTAACTGACATGAGTGGTCATGTCACAGCTGTGTTAGACAGGATAGAGATCGTTTAAACCAGTTGTCTGGACCAAGATCACAGAGGAACACTGATGTTGTAGTTGAAAAACCATGGTGGGATGATGTGAAATCTAATCATTAATAACAATGTTATATGTTGATACTTTCATTTTACAGACTGAAGCAAATACAAACCTGAACCATCAGTTGAGGGGTTGAGAGTTAACACTTTAACGTATCTGTGTGGATTTAACCTTCAGTCCACAGTTGGCATGAAATAGCCAAGGTGCAGAGAAAAATAAAATAAAAAATAAGAATCCTCCTCACTCCTCCCATCTTCTTCCACCTCATCCCCGGTTCCTCCACCCTCCACTTGGCCAATGTGCCTCTGTGATTGAACTAACAATGACTCCCAACTTCTTGCCAAACTCTGGGTGCATTTATGGAGGTTTAAAACAGACACCCTTCCAGCCCAGAAGTACGTATTCCATTTGCTTTGTTGTTTCCCATTAATGCAGCAATTATAGATCATTATTAATGTTCCTCATTATGAGGCATCCTGTTAGTGTGTGCACAAGCAGCCAAAGAACTCACACTGTTAAACAGGGTGATACGATTCATGGGCTCCTCATGTTTCCAGCTGGTTATGTGTTTGACTGAATGCCTCACTTTTCTACAAGGGTGGAACCAGCATCCGAATCCTCTATCTCAGTGAGTTCACTCGTGGAAAATGTCCTTCAACATGATTCTGGATTCTGGGTGATTGTAAAATCTGAATGTCCAACTCAACCGTTCAGCTCCATAATGCTTAGAGTGAAAAGAGTTTGACTGAATGAAGTTTGAGAACAAGAGAGTAATGAGGTTAAAAGGGAATTTACATTGGATAGAGTTCAGATTTCGTGCTTAGATCCCAACAGGAAGTGGATCAAATGCTTCAAGGGCCGGTTGCACAAAACATCTTAAGTTTACGACTTAAGTGTGTAAATACACGTGTTAATGTTGCATTATCATGTGATGTGTTGTTGTGTTTGTGTTGTGTGTGTCCACACCTGACCCGACACGCTTTGCAATGAAGTTCCTAACGGAAAAATGAAGTAATTTTGATTTGATTTGATTGAAGTATAACAGTTAAGGTTTAGTTTCTCCTTAGTGAGAGAGTTACTCGAGGGTGTCTATTTCCTTTGTGAAGAAAAAACACAAAAGCATTCTACTGTTTCCTTTTGACTATAAGTGACCACAAAGATCATGTGACATAAAAATGTGCAGCAGCATTTAGCTCTGGAAAGCAGAGCGATCCAACTGTAGAAGGTCTGACAAACAGAAAACACTGGGATGTCAGTATTTGTAGCTCATGTGTTTTCAAGCTGATAAAGACATTTTCTGCATTGTTTGTATTTTCTGTTTGCATGTATTTTTTTTAAAAAGGTGCAGTGATTTGACCTTCAAGGCCATCGTATGTTCCTCCCCTTACATCAGACAGAATTTATTTTAAATGTAAGAGGTGGGAGAAAGTCCCTATGTTGCAAGTCCAAATAGAGTCTCAAGTCTTTGCTCTCAAGTCCCAAGTCAAGTCCAAGTCCTAAGAATTTTGTTTCGAGCCCCAAACAAATCGATTATAATTAATGATACGTAAAGATCATGACCACGCCTCACTTGCTAAGTTGTTTATATTTTATTGTTAATGTTCTGCAACTTATTCATCTGTTTATTTTTATTAATATTTCTCAAATCTTTGCTCTCAAGTCCAAGTAGAGTCTCAAGTCTTTGGCATCAAGTCCCAAGCGAGTTCAAGTGTTTTTTTGATTTGATCAAGCAAGTCTTAAGTCATCAAAATCGGGACTCAAGTCTCAAGTCTCAAGTCCAAGTCCCCACCTCTGGATGTAACCATCAACATTTGAGTAACTATGACAGATTACACAGTATAGTCTCTTTTATAGTTTTATTTTGTAACCCAATCACATGTAAGTTACTCAGGTTTAGTAAAATGGTACACACAAGACATAGAAAGTAAAAACACAAAGATTTGGTGGGTGGTAAGAAAATCCATTGCAAGAGATGTGACTGTGACTATAAGTTTGAAAACATGGTGGAAACCTAAAGAGAGAAAGGGGGAGGGAGGGAGACAAACTCAGGCTCAGACAGCATGTGAACGTAGCGAGCTTCGGCTTTATTGAGGCTCTGGTGAAATATTTATGTGGTTTTAATAAATTTCACGTCAATGCTCCTCATGAAATACAGAGCTGCTCTCAGCACGGGGCTCAAACATCCATCAGGGACATGATGGTGGACGGGGGAGGGGGGTTGGCTCCTGCATTCTGCCTCCTCAGTTACCACTGACAAACACTCAGCCGCACACTGGTGAAGTCTCAATGCTGCTTCCCTTACCACCGTGTTTTGTGCCTGATTGTTAATTTCCTGGCTCCAAATAATCACTGAGTTGCGCTGAGCGAAGTGCAGTGGGGCTGCTGGCCTGGATGTCAACAACGGCACAACACAAGGACTAGTTTTTGTAGTTTCAATTCACAAATTCTGTCCCACATAATTACATCGATCCTTTTTACATGCCACTACGCTGAATGTCATCCACAGCAGTGGTTTAGGTGAGTTCACAGGCTCACAGGCTACACAACACAGGAACCTTCTTTATATGCACAGCTTGTAACTTCTGTCTCCAGGAGCCTCTCAAAACCGGGTGACGCCATGATGGGACAATGTTGTCTAAGCTCCTCCCGGTTTGAATTTCAGAGTGTCAGTGGTCAGGAAATCAAACAGACCCAGTGATTGTAATGTTTAAAACACTGGGTAATACTTTATTTGACACCTAGCTCTATAGCGCATTATAACCACAGTTATAATGAGTTATAATGCAGTTATAGCACTGTATAACTATAGTTATAAACACTCATAAATGATCATAATGCTTTATAACAATAATCATAACACACTATAAAGCATTTTATCATGACTTATAAGGTCAGGTATTATAATACGTTACAATTGTTAGTAACTCACTGACAATGCCCACATCAATAATGCATTACAAATATAGTTATAATGTGTTATAATTGGCTTATAAACATGTATAACTATCATTATAAACACTCATAAATTATCATAAGGCTTTATAACAATAAGCATAACACATTATAGAGCATTATAACTCCATTATAATACTTGACCTATAAGCCATTATAAAATGCTCTATGATGTGTTATGCTTATTGTTATAAAGCATTATGATAATTTATAAGTGTTTAGAACTATAGTTATACAGTGCTATAACTGCATTATAACGCATTATAACTATGGTTATACAGTAATGTGTTATAGAGATAGGCGTCAAATAAAAGTGTTACCAAACACTGAATAAAGCAGTTTGACCTTTAAGTCGGTGTTTCACAGATGCTGAGACTGTTGCTAACTTTTGTTTTGACTGTTTCTCTGATGAACAAGACGTTGAGCAGCTTTTTACCAGCAGCTGAATCTCGGTAACACTTTATAATAAGTACATACTATTAAGCATTTATAAATACTAAATTCATCATTTATAACGCATGAATACTCGTTAGTTTGTAAACACAGTTAGGGCTTGATGAGCAATGATGAGTAAAACATTTTTAACTGTGTTTATAAACTACATACTAATCATGTGTTATAAATGATGAATTCAGTATTTAATGCTTAACTAATGCTTAATAGTGTGTACTTATTATAAAGTGTTACCAACCCTTCATCTGTGACAGAAATCTGAAAACCACAAAGGTGCAAAACGTATCTTAAAACTAGATGAAAGTTCAAGTTGAGCTTCTGCCAGACAAACACAACACAACACTGACACATGATCACAGAGGATCTTGATGTATTTAAAATGTGTCACCCAGCTGGGTTGTAGGAGAGCGGTTACACATCCTGCTCAGCTGCTCCACAGGTTCACACAGGACAGTCGCTCAGGAGGAGCAGGTGTCTCCAACAGGCCTCCAGAGCAGAGTGGCAGGAAAAACATGGGGCAGATTCTACGAAGCAAAACCTCTGCCTGTTGATAAGAACAATATTTTCTCTGGTGTCAGCAGGGTGAGACCAGCAGATGTGAAGGCCACTCCTCCACTGCCTGCTGTGCTTCTCTAATGTATTCACCCAATCCGGCGGACTCCTCTGTGCAGGACTGAGAGACCTTAAGACTGAACACACAACGCGTTATCAACACCTTGGTACTCGACTTCTCTGTGCTTTGGGGAAGATGAGCTGACTCTGTCAACAACACACGGAGAAGTGGAAACACACTGCACTGTGGAACATGACATGTCATAAATAACTCTGACTTGCACCTTAAGCTGCTAAAAGCTTCAAATCCTCAGAAAAACCCACAGAGGACACGACCGCAGAGTTTTCAGTGGAACCTTCAGCCCTGGAAACAATAAATGCAGCAGCATGGAAGAGGAAATGAGACATGTTTTCATTTAATGGAACTGTTACCACCACCTCAGTTTGTGATTTAACTGTTTACTACACAAACCAGAAAAATATGGGCCAGACTGACAGCAGCAGCAGCAGCAGGGCACGTCCCGTCTTTCCTCTCTCCTGCATCTCTGTGTCAACATCTTCATCTCCATCCTTCCTATCTGGATGAGTTTTTAGATTTCCCCCTCTGAACTGACAGTGAACACACAAAATGTTCAGTATATGCACCCAGATGGTCACATGTCACTCTGCTCTCACTGTCCTCCACCTACAGTACCCATGACCACCTGAATCAGATTCAGACACTTACGGCTCTGCCTCCAGAGTGGCTGGGTCTGCTCCATCTACTTCAAGTAGCCATTACTCCAAGACAGCTCTTCATACAAAGGATTAACATTTTATATAACTCAATAACCAGGGATGTAACCTTGAGGAAGCGATTCTACTTTTACCATTTATTTCAACGTCATCCTAAGTTTTATTTTGTAACATTTCATATCAAATGTGTTGTATAAATAAAGCCTATTATCATCATTAATGATATTACTAATAACATTATGTTAAGAGCCAAAGCGGATTACCACTGTTTGCCTTCAAATGCTGTGGTGCCCTGTAGATGTCAGGTGGAAAATATTCAGTCTTAATGGCCGTCTGTCGAGACCAATTCACCGCTGTGCCAACACGCCCTAAAATCTGCAGATATCCTTTTTAGGTTGTTGAGTTCTATGGGGTCATGGTTTTGAAATACCTGGGCAAAACGCAACCTTCAGATTTTGCGGTAATATGCACAGTGCACACTGCTATACAGATAGCACTGACAGTGACAATGGACATGTCATGAGTGTGTTGATCAGATGAAATCCTTGTGTTTTCATTGTCAAAATGTGAATAGCATTGAATCGTCTAAGTGGTGTGTGCATAAAATGATCAGTGCTCTGCCAACTGAACACTTTACATGAGAGGGTACAGACACACTTAACGGAGGAACACTCTTCTGTTCCTCTTGTAAGTGCTGTTATCTTTGACTAAATGAGACCATTTATGTCCTTAAGCACAAACCGAGGGTCTGGATATTGATGGAAACCTACCAGAGCTAATGTGTGTTTAATCTTTGTCAGATGTATTCCAGCAATAACAGTGCTGAAGTAAGTTGAAAAACATTTGAATTTGAAGTGACACAGATGCAACCTTGTTCAGCTTTTCAGGCTCAGTCTAACACGGTTGTTTATGTTTTGCGCACATGATTTTGCAAGGAGAGTTTTGTGTCCGTCCAAGACCTTAGGAGCTTGTCTATGTCGTTGATCCAGGGTTCTGGGCTCCAGACAGGGTATAAGTAACTAGTGACCTGCTGAGTGCAGTCTATTACACTGTAGATAATGCCATTTTACGTGAACACCTAAAAAGCTTGGGTAACATCAAGGACACTGTTCTGAGTTGTTTGTTTTTTATTTGCATTTTTGAAGATTGTATAGCAAAATAACAACATCCATCTATTAGACAGAGCCTACTTGGTCACTTGAGGTAATCACATATCTCCCGTAGCTCACATTACCTGTGGTGTACTGCAAGGTTCAATTTTGGGTCCAGTTCATTTGTCCATCAACATGCTTCTTCTCAGTCATTCAATGCCATATCTTTTCCCATAGCTATGCGGATGACACACAGATATACTTCACTCAAGAACCTGATCACTCTGAATCACACTATGAATGAACTGGAACAGCACATCAAAGAGGTTGTCCTGCTCCCTCTAAACCACCCATCCTGGGCACCTTTTGTCAAGATTTCTCTAATGAGAGTAGGTTGACAAGTGATTAATGTAAAAAGTAAGGTCATACTTTGTGATTCATTTATCTAAATTAATCTCACATGGAAACCAGAAGCCAGTTTTTCAAATATCTGGAACGATTCATCAGTGATGATCTCCTGCTTCTCTAACAGTGGATTTAACAGATAACGTTGACCTCAGTTCCGAAACACACATTTTGTTTTCTGTGCTTTTGATCGAAGTGATTGAGTGACGGATGGAGACCACATTCAGTACCAAGGACAGTGCCATAGCTTTTTTTTTTTTTTTTAAATCACTGCCTCAGACAGGTACAGTAACAGAGCTTTGAATGTATAGAGGTACCTGGTTCTGCAATGAGTCGGTGAGGGTATTGTTTTGCTGTAACATTACTTCCAAATTGGTTTCGGTCCATGTATAATGCACCGAGGCCTACGTAACATCTGTCAGGTGCTTTTAATATACAAGTACATGTTCGCTGTCTAAAGTGTGCACTATGTAACAGCCCCCCATGCTAATAATAAGTTAAGTCAATTTTATCGATGTAACCTTCTCTTCTTAATAGGATTTACAGACACCCAACAGATCCAACCAAAAACAAGCGCTGACCAGAGAGAAGGTAGGCTCAAATGTAACACCCATATTCAGTCAAACAATGAGAAATCATACAGTTGTCAAAAGTTGCTGTTAAATCTAATTTGACGACTTTAAACCAATGAATAACATCTCAGTTTTGTCAGAATTGGAGAACAAAAAGTTACGGGACTGTATTTCACTGTAGACCAAGAGCAACGGGATCTCTAATCACCATCTGTATACAGCTGGCTATCATCAGCATAATTTATTTTCATTCATTTAAATTTATTCCATGGCTGCAGATAATTTGGCCAAGAGGAGATATATATAAAGAGAATGAGGGACAAGGACAGAGCCCTGAGGTACTCCTTACAGCAGTAGTAGATAGCAGTAAAATACAGTTCAAGTTGGTCAGAAGATTAGTAAGATGAAAGCTCATGACATTTGACTCTTAGGAGAGAAAAGAGGAAGGTTAGAGACTGGATGATAACCTTTGAAATCAAGATGAGGTTTGTTCAGTAGAGGTTTAACCACAGCTGTTTTAAAACTATTTGCGACAATGCCAGTTGATAAATTCATTATTTCAGCACAAAAGATCCTACAATTGGCCATAGGTACAAAATAAGTTATTGTGTGCGTGCTCAAAACGGTTTTACTTAGTATTTTTATTTGTTACAAACCCCTTACTGGTCTTTTGTTATGGAGAGGAGAACACCTCTGTAGATAAACTGACTGCAGTTCAAAATCTCCTGAAGAACTGGATTGTAAGTTATTAAATATTCTGTGAAGAAAAACATGTGACTTTTGAATTTGTCAAAACACAGAATTATCGGCCATAAAAGACAATGCCAAATGTGAATATATAACATTACTACAGTATACAAAATACGGTTTCAAACATGTGAAAAGAACAACCTCCTCTCTGGATGAGAGGGGTCTGGCTCTGAACTGCTGGAGGCACTGAAACCATCACTAGTATCAGGATCAGTTCTGCACCCCAATCAGTTAACTTCATAATAAAAGGAAAGATTTATTTATCTAGCAACTATATCAGTAAAATACAGCTGAACATGTTCGAGCCACCAGAGAGAGATATTCTGAGCCAGAGGAGAACTAGTAACCTTGTTCCTCTCACTCTGCTACACATTGATAAGTTTTTCCTGTGGAGCACGACGCAGCTAGGCGGTGCAGAAGTTGGAACTTTTGGGAGGGAGGTGATTGGCTCCATTCTTCTTCAGGAGTCTATATCAGTGAATCCCAGTTGTTTTTGGAAGCTTCTTCAAAAACACTCTGCTGGAAATCTCCTCTTCTCATTATCTTTGGGAAGTTGGCATAACGACACACCACTGTTGGTGGGCCTACTGTTTCTTCCAGACTCTGAAAGGAAGGATGAGCTAGCATGTTCTGTCATAGCATGTTCTGTCATAGCCTTAGGGTTGGATATGCAAGTAGCAGCTTTGGGCAAAAAATCCTCAGTTCAGTTGATGACTGGTCCAATTCCACAATTCACACATAGTTGCTCTGAAGTTGGTGGTGTCTTTTTTTTAAACACTTTTTCACAAAAAGATCTGTTTTTGTTAATAGATCGATGAACTAATCCATGAATTTCTTTTACAAGATCTTTCCCTGACATCACAACCTGTTTTGTCTTCTGTATTGGCTCACCCTAACCTTGTGCTCACACTGAGATGAATGAGGGAGCTGCAGTTTTCATGTAGTAATTTTCTGAGTACAATCTCATCACAATGTAAAAAAAGTGGAGGAGGGTCAGATATGAGGTTGCCATAGTAACTTCTATGAAGTGACCCTGCCCTGTGATTGTTGTAGTCCCTCTGAAATTATTGTCAGTTGCTAGAAACAGTAGCACAGGGCTGTCACTGTCAGTAAAGACAAAAATTCACTCAAGAAAATGTGTGTAGCCTACTTTGAAAATGTTGAGAGGTGAGGTCATAAGAAAGAGTCTGAAAGTCTTGAAGAAGTGACTGTTTAGAGCTGAGGCAATTTATTTGGTTTTCTAGTTAGTATGTTCATGAGTCTTAAATGCCTTGTGAAATTGTTTGGGATTTCCAGGCAGTGCAGTCAGCATGAAGCAGAAACAAAGAAATTATCCCTTTTATAGCTAAGTGTTTTTGGCTGTTGAGTGTATCCCTCCCTCCTGAAACACACACATGCACGCACACACGCAAACACACACACACACGCATGCATGCATGCATGCATGCACACACGCGCGCACACATACACACACTGTGCCTTTCTCTCTTTCTCTCCCAGCAGTATCTTATTTAAACCTATTTAAACCACTGATTTCAGAGAATAAAACTATAATCTAATCTAATCTAATCTAATCTAATCTACTCTAATCTAATCCAATCTAATCTAATCTAATCTAATCTAATCCTTAGTATTAAATCCTGCTTTTACAGTCCTGATCAAAATTATAGCACCTCCTGAATAAATCTTCCACCACAGACGCAAAAGAGCCATTGTTGTATGACCAGGATATTTCAAATGTCCACTGTTGCAAAACTAAACTAAGTTTGTACTTCAAACAAAATAACAAATAGATACGCACCTGTGCTTAATTTTCAGTGTTCATGTGACCTGCATTAACCAATGAACAGCGTTTTTACTCCATAAAAAGGGGCTGCTTGTTTTCAGTTAATCTTGCATGTGGAGCGGCTGTGTAACGAACAATCCTCTGTGCTGTTGAGCCTGGACTTCCCTTGATTCTGAGCACCTCAGGCTTCTTATTAGTTTTAAAGCAGGACAGTTCCAGTGGTGTTGAAGGGATGCTCTGCTCAACCCCTGCTTCATTTTCACTGTCATCTAAGAACCAACTGAAACAACTGAAATTACTCCTCATTTGTGATGCATTTACACAGAAACCTGGTCAATCTGAACAACTGGCCTGACCTGTGACTTTTGAATTTGTCACAACACAGAATTATAGGCGTTAAAACACAATGCCAAATGTGAATAACATTACTGCCAGTTTACACAGTTTCAAACGTGTTAAGACAATGACCAGGATTCTCTCTGGACTGCTGGAGGCACTGAAACCATCACCTAGCTTCACTTCACTTCCAACCTGCTACATCTACGGCCTATGGTCGAATACAATATAACTGAGCTGGGGGACTGCAGTTGCAATTCACCTCAACAGACAGTTATGAGCACTAACAGACAATGGGAAACAATTGTCTCTCACTGTTGAAAACTAAAACTCAGTTGAATTTGGAGCTTGCTTTAATGTTTCCTGGCCTACAGTGCTTTACTAAAAGGGCAGTTTTGAAACAAATTAGGACAAAGACAGAAAAAAGAAAGTATTCGTGCTTGTTTAGTCTTTTTATACCATAGAAAAAAAGACATGGGACCACATCAGACAAGAAAACAATGCCCACAGCATGTAATTATGTTTGAAATGTGGTAACTGGAATATCAAGATTTCCAATTATTTTCAAAGAAGACAAGAAAGAAAACAGCCTTCAGGAGATATAAGTCTCTGCTTCACATGGTTCCACTTTACAGGCTTGAAGAGAAACAAACAAATTGCACCTCATTTGGTTGGGCTGGGTATTTTTAACTGCTTTTGGCTGGCAAAGCCACAGCACAATCAATTGCATGCTCGAGAACAGCACTGACTCGGCAGAAAAAACTATCCCATGTGTACTGCTTCATAGACACACACATACACAACACACACACACACACACACACACACACATGCACACACGTACGTACGCACACACACACACACACACACACACACACACACACACACACACACACACGCACACACACACGCACACACACACAGGCTGTGTACAGTATCCAGTGGTTTTACATGAGAAAGTTGCAGCTCTTTCTGTTTGTGGCCTGGCTTGATTCTCCCTAACAAGACTGAGTCAGCAAGTCGCTACAGCAGTAAACTGACTGGACTGGATGGATGTTATGCATGGGGAGTAATACTGACCATTACAAGTCTAATTAATGCTTGGTTCTACTTGTAATGTAAGCTAAATGTCCAGATGACGGGCCAGTCTGCAGGAATGCAGAGTGCAGCCCACGCTCCTCTTTGTGCTTTCGGGCTGTAGGAGGCAATCCTCAAACATCAAGTCTGTGCTGTGAAACATCTGAAGTCTTCCCACCTTTTGACTCCTCTTCTAAGAGTGCATAGGCTCTCAGAGAGGTTGTGTTCTCCCTGTGTGTGTATGTGTGTGTGTGTTATTAAAATAAGATTTCTTTGAAAAACTGGCATTTGTTCTCACAGCCAAAAAACTCCATCTGACCTCTGTGTATGTACTTTCCATATGAGTCTTATTTATTTAACTGATAACAAAGCAAAGTCTGCCACCTATATCCTGACCTCTTGACCTTTAGGTCTTGCAATGGGTAAAGTTTCCAAAAGTGAATCCCAACAGCATCAATGTATTTGGGAGGTTGTCATTCACCAGACTGGGGAAATCTGATTCTATAAATTGCATGCTGGGAAATGTAGTCTGAAATGGAGCCAGAACCAAAATGCAGGATTCAATGTGTTTGGTGATGCACCCATGCTTAAAATGAATAATATGTTTATATTTTGGGAACAGAAAACTGGACACTATGCACAATGTTCAGTTGCCTGAGTCTTGGCCATTCTTCTGTCTTTCACACAAGTTTCCCAACCAAATGGAAGTGTAACCTGCATTTACTGGAGAGCCTAGATCTGTTCAGTGTTGTTATCTCTTTAATGTAACTGTGAAAAGAAAAGTGCAAAAATAATATTTGCAAATCTTTGATATCTTAAATTCCTCATCATTGTATGTTGCTGTTTCCTGAGCCAGCTGTGCAGCTCAGGTGAGCGTCAGAAGGGCTTTGGTCTCCGGAGGTCTTCTCTGCTCTTATTCAGGACCAAGCTGGTTAGAAGTTAGCCACAGCTCAGTCGCTATGCTGAGCCAAGCTAATCCTGTATTATTATCAGAACATTTTAGCTGCCATTCCAGAGGTGCAGTTGTTGTAGCTAGTAGATTTTTCACTTTATGGTTCTTAGATAATTAAAGGCTCAGTCATGCATAAAGTCCAGTCGCTCTCTGTCTCCCTGTCTCGTTCACACACAGACACACATTCACAGAGGCTGTGCACACAGGGGCTGAATACTGTAGCCCATTACAAACCACTTCATTTTGTTCTTCTTTAACAACAAAAAGAACAAAATGAACCCTGACCGCAAAACTCATTCCAACGTAACACCACGTTATGAAAAGTTAATTTTACAAAAAAAAAAAAGAACACAGAGCCAGTTGAATAAAATAAGTTTCACATGGTTCAGGATATTCTAGTGTCCGGAAACAAGACAGAAAGCAGCAGAGAGTGGTCTGCCTAACCTTGCACTTCCACTTCCTGGGTTTGTTATCCTCCTGAGACCCAGCAAGTTATTTTTGTCTTCTGTGGGGGGACACGAGTCTGAGACCTCAAAGTCAAGCATCGTTTGTGCAGTCTCATTGAAGACAATAGGATATCCTGGGCTTTTTAGTGATGCTACAGTTTTCGGGGTGTGGCCAACAGAGCACTCTGACTTTCTTTTTAAAATGGCAGGCATGACAGCTTCCTCATTTTATGCCAACAAAAGAGCTTTGTGTTGCCAAGAATCAAATAGTTTCCTCTTATGGTTTAACTGTAACTTAGTAAAATCTCAGAGATGAACAGTACTTTTAACTTTTATATGAAGCCTGTGTACTGTCCTGTTACTTCCAGAGGGCTGAGTGAGGCAGAACTTGTGTTTCCTTTTGGTTTACAACTGTGCCTAGAGGAGGATAAAGTGACTACACACCAACACACACATGCACCGCACGCACACACATACACACACACACACACAATGTGGCGAGATTGAGGATAGTCGTAACATTGTAACATTTCTTTTTGTACCTTGGAGCTCTTTTAATCCAGTGTATTCAAATTGTAATACAAACTGGTTACACATGTCTATTAAATGGTGCAGGTGTTATCTCTGCAACACAAACACAAAGCGTAAAGTTCAGTTTCAAACACAAGGAGTGAAACATAACCATTCACCCAATATTGTTTTTGTTTTTTTTTATAACATATGGCTTCTTACAAAATGTGTGTGTAGTTTCTGTCAGTCATAAGATATTTTAATATAATTATAAAGCTGAGAACAAAATGTTCAATGTTCAATTTGCCTGTATACTGTCAGAACTAAGGTTGTAAGATTTAATATTGATTCATTTAGTGCATCAGTTAGATCCCAGTTAACCACCATGTTATTACACACTGGGTCTGGAAAAGGGGGTGGGAGGTCTAGTGCAGGAGATGTCTACTGTATCAGACCCACAGAGCAGGAAAAAGCCGTGTGAGAATGTGGTGAGTTTGGCCTGGATCCTCTTAAATCCAGTTAATGACAGACCTGGATGCAATCAGATCCAGATCATTGGTCTAGAGTCCAGGGAGCCGAAATCATGAGGAGGAGAGTCACAGTCCTGACATGTGCGTAGGTCTGTGGTAGTGAGAGTGAGAGGTGGAAATACATTCAATTACTATGTATATGCAATGAAAGACACACCTTCCTTGTGGAGTAATGTGATGCAGCTCAGATCTCTGCTCCAGTGTGACCTCCATTCTCCCCAGGAATGCGTCAGACGGAGGGAGGGCAAGGCGAAGGCTGCTCAGCTGAGTACACAAACAAAACAGAGGCCACGGAGTACATGTTTACATAGAAAATAAACTCTACATCATGTCTGTCACATTCATTCTTGTCATTACTTGAAAGATTCTCAAACAGTATCATAAGCTGAAGAAATCAACAGAAACAAAACAAAAAGTCAGAAACAGCACCTCTTGACAACAAAACAACAATCAAAACACACGTTTGACCTCACACTTAAATCACTGTATTTTAAAAGGATTCTGCTGAAGTAACAGTCTGGGTCTCGGCAGTGTCATACACACTGATTATACTGTATCATCATACAACTCACGCATATAACAACCGCGCATTAACAGGCAGACACACACAGTGAATGTTGCTGACTTGATGTGAGGCTGGAAGGAAAGTAATATGAACAGAGCCCTGTCTAACCCCAGACTGCTCCAGCTTCATTAACATGTGCTGCCTGTGAGACTTAGATCTCACTCTCCCAGGATTGATATCACAACAGACCTTCATGTGAAGCAATCAGATTGTCACAGAAAGACTCATTCAAGTTCAGGTCCCGATTGTCAAGTCCTGGAAAGAAGATCCCGCTCTGTCTTTTGTGAGGAAACCTCCAGACACCGGGGCTCATAATAACACACACAAAGTTGAGCCGAAGCATGTAGAGTTAAATCCCTTAGTTAAGTAGGGGGTCGGCAGAGGTTCATAGCTGATACGACCTCAAATACTCTTATAGAGTTGCACCAGCAAAGCCTGAGAGAGTTGAACTTTAAACAGGAAACTGCTGATTTTGAAGATCCTAGAGATTCTGCTGTGCGAGTTTAATGAGTTAATATAATACTGTTATACTTAATTTAATACCAAATCACAATAGGGTGTACACACACAATAGGGTTACACTGACCTTGACCTTGAGTATTTCCAGAATCATCATCCCTCCCCCCTTTGCTCTCACTTCAGCATTTTATGTTTTACAACAATGTAATTTTAAAAGAAAAAAGTGATCATAAAAGTGATCAACAGTTGAATTAAACCGCTGGAGATGTCCGTCAAATATTGAGACATTTCCAGGGACAGCTCCCTCTGGGGCCGGGCCAAACAGGAATGTCTTGTCAGACTAATTTAACCACTGCTAAAATGACACATCATAAAATTTAACCAAAGATCTGACCAATGTTTCCTCATTTAATTGTCAGTAACTCAGTAGACACCTGTCTGTCATTGCCAAGGTGGAGTGGCCTGTTATCAGATCAGGCTTGTTTTAGTGTTGAAATAAATGTTCGTTTGATGCATTTAAATCAGATTTGTATTCTGGCTGTAGTAAACATACAGACACGTGCAACTTGGAGGAGCAAGTTAGAGCTAAAAAAGACGTGCACTGGGCGGCTATTTTTGAAACCTGCCGCACCTAACAACTCCAAACTCAAAAACTTTATGATGAGAAAAAGCTGTAGTTATAACACTTTCATTTGACTGTGAGGCACCGAATCAAATGTTTTAACTGCATCTGAATCTTCTAATAGACAAACCAACAAACCACCGAGGCAGCTCAATTACAGGCTGTTTCAGACATGGTGTCTGATATGTGACCTATCCTTTGCATTTTGACAGCCACAGAATCCAAGATTTGCTGATTTACAATAGGGGCTAGAGATGGGATTATCACGAACAACAAGACCAACTAATGATTGACACTGGAAAAATACAGAGTTAAAGGAGATATCAGTGAAATGTTTTTGTTAATATAAGTCCTAATTAGTCATATTTTCCGTCAGCAATCACTTACATAGAGTGTTTCGACCGGAACACGAGTCTCTCCGTCACTCTGCTCTGCTGTAACCCGAGGAGAAAACATTTCTTCTGGGATACAAGTGTTATCCAATGAGGAGAGAGAACGGCATGAAGGGCTGTGTGTGCAGCCAAGGGATGCGCGTGAATGTGGTGACGTAGCACGAGGACCAATTGATGCCTGACAAGGGCGGGGGCTGCTAACTCATGGTGCGTTCAAGGAAACTCGTACTTTGTGTTTTTCCTTCCTGTGAAGTCATACCAGTTCGATCTGGTACGAGTTCACGGGTCAGAAGTTACGAGTGGCCGTTATAGGGAACTTTCACAGACAACAGGACGGTAAAAACACGAGCTACGGGTTACCTGGAACGCTACCAAGTCGTAGTTGTGACTTGAAGCTGTAACTTACGGTTTCAAAAGCCTGCCTTGAACGCAGCATTAGCCGAAACGGCCGTGAAGCTGATATCTGCTTTAACGTAGCGTCTACTGTCTTATCCACAGAGTAAAAAAACTAAACAAACCAGAGCTTCAGCATGGTTCCTAGATTTAACCTACTACTGCTACTGAAATGGTTCCTATTAAATATCTATAGATAAAAGCACATGGATTTATCAGGCTTTTAGAAATCAAGGCTCAAGTCTTTGAAACTAAATCTGCACAAGGTTAAAAAAAACAAACCAAGCAACACTCTGTTGGACGACATTGGTCATCTATATGTCAGCGTTCAGCCCCGAGCAGAGAGGAAGGAAATGGACAAATGGCCACCATACAATGTCTGTATTTACACTGATGTTACACCCACACACGCCTACTCATCTGTCCCACAATACACTGACTACCATTAGTTAGGCTGCTGTTATAAACTGTATGTAACATTTTCACTGAAAAAAAAAAGAAAAGAAAAAAGGAACCATCACATTATACACATACACAACTCATCGGATCAGGTCTTCATAGACTTATTGGTTCAGTCTGATAGTGAGGAATTACAATAATCCATCCTGGAAGGAAGCACAAACCATTCTTCTCATCAGGGTATCTCTGATTTTCAAAAAGGTCAGGGATTGAGTTACAGGGCAAATCCTGAACAAAGTTGTCTCTGAGAGCTCTAATGTTGGTTCTGCTGACAGGAACCAGAGAGTAACAACAGAAAAGTGTTTCTGAGGTGTTTAGTGACAAAAATTACATTGAGTAAACTCAGTTTTGTTTGAGTCCAGCAACAGAAAACTGCCTGTCATCTAGTTATGTCCTTAAACTAAGCTTCTAATTGACAAGATTGTGACAAGAACATTTCACAGTAAGATGAATTTATTAGTAGTTCAGTTTTGAAAAACCACACATCTACTGCCACAAAACATTGTGGTTGGTCTGTTTGCCTTCCTTTGAAGCTGCAGAATTTACTGGATGTCAATCTCACCAAACCAAAGGAACAACAGCAACAATGTGGTTTCTGGAGTCCGGAGTGAAGTCCTTTGTTGTTGACCATATGTCATCACAAGTGCATATACGAGGTGTTATTGCAAAGCTGCTCTTTTGATTTTGACCAGACGCTGGATTGGTTAAACTCTTCAAATCAAATACACAGCTTTTTTTGTTTTGTTTTGTTTTTTGTTATTTTCTGTCCAGGGAGTAAAGATAGAAGATTCACTCGGCACATATTTGGAAAGTATACCTTACAGAAAACAACCTGCTTTTGTTAGGTATTTGAGAAGGGCTTCACCACAGGGGATCTGTGTGTGCACCAGTGTATACTGTCAAGGGCCTTGCTGACTTCATGGAGACCATGAGCAGAGTGCATTTGAAGACCCTGTCTACTCCTTGAACTCAACTACCCCAGAGTGTTACTCTCTAATGGGTCAAGCCACTGAAACTGGATCCTAATTTTTCATTTCCATTATGCAACTTGATGTTGTTTTTCCATGAATGACCCTGACTGGTAATCACCCAACAGACTTGTACTTCCCACACCCCACATAACATTCAAGACATCATTAGGACAATTACATTTCAATTAAATTCAATTTTATTTGCATTTTATATTATATTTCATTATAGCACCAAATCTTAATACGCATTGCCATTACAGGGTAAGGTCAAGAGTTGACTTGGTTACAAAGAGAAACAGTTCCCACAAAGAGCAGCACTTAGTGACAGAATGGAGCAAAATATCTTGTAACAGACAGAAAGTACGACGACTACTACTACTACTACTACTACTACTACTACTAATAATAATAATAATAATTGTAGTGACAGATCTGGATCCTGCTGCCCCAAAAGATAGAAAAAAAAGTTATATCAAACCCAACAATGAACTGATCCTGCTGACATCTCATTCCTTCCCTTCGCTGTGGATCGTTCCAAAAGTGCAACACCACCTCTATTTGTAGAAACTCACTCAGAATAAAACAATCGACTTCTGTCGCTGCGAATAGATCAGAATGAGAATCACATGAACCCGGATACTTACATTACCATGTATTATTAGATTAAAAATAAACACTCTCATGTGCTATCAGCATCCAAGACAGATCCCTGTCTGTGACCTTGTGTGTGTCCCTGTGATCCTAGGAGCTGTGTTGTTTAGAGGCAGCAGCTCCCAGGTAGGGTCTACCATGGCAAATTGTTCCCAGTTTAGGGTTAAGAACAAAAGCAGCTCCATCTAGACCATTATGAATTAGATAGATAGTTGTAGGACCTTATCAAGAAGCCAGAGCTCACCACTGAGCATCTGGTGGCTGGAACTTGAAACATGGGTCTCAGCTACTCACACCCTGAAGGAAGAATTTGGACATCTGCGCCACCTATGGATTGGTCATAACAAACACAGTGTTGGAGTGTAGAGTTGTTTGCAAGTGTTTGTTTGTTTTAATGGAAACTGTCCAGCATTCATTCAATCATTCATTCATAATCTTTATTTAAACTCTTGATTTAAACTCTCCAGCACTGGGTGAGTCTAATAGTAAAAGCTCTCTTCTTCAGTGTTTTTCCAGTAGCTACTACTTGGGCCTTTAAACCATAATGCATCAGCTATGAGGGCTAGTATTTATTGAATCATCAACTCTCTGTGCAGCCATTCATCATTTCTTGTGTTTGTGTTTTGACTCGGCCTCTGACGGATTTATAATACACAAAACCCACTGTCTTTACGTTTGACAATCCCAACAGCCATTTGACTGTGACAGTAATGATAACATAGAGGCAGTGCTGAATGAGCTGGTGACATTTTGCAATGTCCACTTTGGAGACGGGAGGTGTTTATCACTTCATACCACTGACATTACTTGTAATGCATCAAAAATGCAGCTCTACAACATGATGTTATCAGAAAAGATCAAATTCACAATTACTAGTCATTTGTTCTTGGACTGAATACGACATTACAACACCCCTTCACCAAGTGGGCCCAGTCATCATGTGTGAGGAACAGAGGGACACATCCAGTTATCAGAAACCACAGTGTTGTCACTGTGTTGCTATCTAATTAACAGCTAACATAACAGATGACATATTGTTTTTGTCATTTTTATGATGATATTTAATTATTGTCCGAACATCAGGCTGCCAAAAATGATTTTAGAGTAACTGTAGGAGAACTGACTGTAGCTGACATGGGTGAGTGTTTTCTTTCTGTTACTTTTAAACGTGATTATTAGAAGTCTCTGCAAAGGCAATGCTATCTCAACAAACAAATTAATCACTGGAGGGAAAAAAATCATCAGGTCTCAGTCACTGTATTAGATTTTGTTTAAAATCAGAGCATTTCCTCTGTTTGTGTTACTGTAAGATCTATTCAGGTCTAGATTCCTCACAAATCTGATCTCAACATAGCAAATGTTCAAAATTAATTAACTTATCATCTTAAACCTCAGAGCTTCTCTAACTAGGGTTCACAACATAAAGCTGCAGCAGAAGACACTGAAATGGACTCAGTCACACATGAATGTAACTGCAATGTTACAGTGTTACTGTGTTGACTTACTGTATTTGCACTTACTGAGTTTTATTATGCTCAGAGGTTGTGAAGCCTTAACTACTGCACTTACATTGTGAATGGGTTGGGATGGGGCACAAAGAAGTTGAATCACAGCAGCTCCATTCACCTCTATAGAGATTCACTTTGTCCATGCAGAGTAGGACTCACTGATCCTGCTGCTGTGGTTCCAGCCAGTATGTAGAGCTGGACTCTGACAGCGTGTTGTCAGAATATGAACCACCACTGTGGTTTTCAAAAACACTAGTTTCAGCTCAAAGAGCTGACCAAGCTGTAGCATGCACTTCTTCAGAGGTGGAGAGGGAAGCATGAAATTAAAACAAACTCCTCCACAATCCACCATCCATCTGAATCCATCCTCACCAACTCAAGTCTGTCCCTGGACGGGAAACAAATCATCCCGAAGAAGCATAAAGCCTATGGTGGAGAACCCAGTTTTTCTTCTAAACACTTCTCAGATTACGCCGTCGCCGGGACTGGTCACTGGTCAATAAAGAACCACACCTTCATCATCATTGTCCTGTGGGACGAAAACCAAATAAGAAAAGAAGAGATTCAGATTTAACAGCTATTTGGTCATTTTTACCTCATGATTAATGTTGGAGCTGACATTAGACCTGCTGGTTCAGTGTCCACGGATATGCTATTCCACCTTCAGTATTGTAATCTCCTCATCTTCCCCTGTTCTTGCTTTGAGGACTTGATAAAAAAAAAACTTTATTCACATACTATAGACATGGAAACTGTCACAGAATCACATGTTAATCAGCCTTGCAATAAAGACTGATGAAGAAGCATTAGTATAATTATGTAGCAACAAAAAAGAACAAACATAAATATTTTTCTATGCCATATCACTGTAAAATAAAAATGATACAATGTTGAAGAGTTTCTCTTTGGGCACCT
Source organism: Trachurus trachurus (assembly GCF_905171665.1). Lineage (NCBI taxonomy): Eukaryota > Metazoa > Chordata > Actinopteri > Carangiformes > Carangidae > Trachurus > Trachurus trachurus. The sequence goes on along the minus strand of NC_139910.1, from coordinate 17,937,786 downwards.
GCTTCAGATCTGTTTGTGACTGGATGTAAAATTAAAAAAAAAAAAAAAAAAAAAAAAAAAAAAAACAGGACCTAAGCTTTCTCACTCCATGTGTGCTGCTGTCCTCTTCGCTCTTAAATACAGTGCCTGCAGTAGATGATAGTAATTATCTTGATGGTTTAAGTGGCACTCAGGACTGAAGAATAGAGACATGGCCACAACAGAAGTGAGTGAGGATATCAAATGAGAAATATCATTATTTACAGTTTGGGCTGAGCAGCCTGCCAGACACTAAATGAGGGTTTGGTGTTGCACTGACATCCACACACTGAGATAATCACTGCTCTCAGACTGCATGATGATACGGCACAGAGCTGATCACACTGAAGAGTAAAGATAGGCACACACACAGACTGAAGAAGGTGTGTGTGTGCACGCTCACACAGAAACCCTGCATCTGTGTGTGTGTGTGTGTGTGTGTGTGTGTGTGTGTGTGTGTGTGTGTGGAGGGGGTTGTTGACATTCTTTGAGCCTGGTCACATTCAGTACTCCTCTATGCCTGTGAGAGCAGTGCTTATGCTTAAACTGATGCTTATGAGAACAGTAAATGCCGTCATGGGTTACTTCTTCATGTAATTGCCCTCCCAAGTCTCATTTTAAGCAACCACACACACAAGCACAAACAAGCACACACACACACACACGCACACACAAATGATCAAACCATAAACTCCTCTGCTCTGTCAGTGTGTCCCACCGTTGTTGAGTAAAAATAACAGTGTAGACAGGCTTCATTAACAGGGAACAGAAAGCAGAGGAAACCATACTGAGGACAGATGTTTCCAACCATCACTGGTTGTAATTTGGACTCTAAACTCTATGGGGGTTGCCTATTGTCTGAGAGACCAATCCATTCAGGAAATCCATAAAAATCCCAACTCCAACAATCGCTGTTCTAATAAAACTATTTGCAACAAATAAATCAGCATCTGCAGGGTCCGTGAGTGATGGACTAGAACCTTGGAAGTGGACCTTCAGAGCCAGGACTCTCCAGCACACTGTCACATACGGAGCTGGTGTTGGGATCAGTGGATATTTCCACCAGTAGTGGAAAACACTGCAGAGCAAAATGGCAATGCAACACCAGCAGGAAGATGAGGCAGTACAGCAATGTGTTTTCTCTTTGCTGATGATATCCAGCTGTTCTGCTAATATTACAGAGTTCCACAAACCGTCTTTACTTCATTAACTGCTTGACCAACATCACACAGCCATCAAAAGTTCAGTCAGAAAAGACTACCTCTTCATTCCCGCTCACCACTCTCAGGTTTCTTCTATCTCTCACCCACAATAAGCTCCTCACACCCAAGTGCTTGGCAACCAATCAAAGCTTGCCACAATCTAAATCAGCCAATCAAGTTGTCATTTAAAATTCTGTTCTCCTGCTACAGTATGAGCTGTCAGTTCAGCGCAACTACTTCAACCCTCCTCCACCCCTTTCACCATTTTAACCTTCTAACCTCATCTTCTTCCACCTCCAGTCTTATCCTGTCATGGTCAAGCTCATCATCACAAGCAGACTCCAGCTCTTCCTGCCTCTTCCTACCTCCACCTCCACCTCACTGGTTACCAGTTCATTTTAGCATTCATGTTAAAATTTGGTTTGTACTTTCAGAGCCTTGCATGGACAAGCTCCTTCTTACAACTCAGACTTGATTCAACATAATACTCCTTCTTTGAGGGTTCACAAGTTCAACCAGTTACTAAACAGTTCTATAGCACCAGCCCAGAAGCACCAGGTTCATCTGTGGAAAAGGGGTAAATGGGGACTGAGAGCCACAAGCAACACACAAGCACAACTATGAAGCACACTTTATTGTAGAACAACAACAACAACAACAACAACAACAACAACAACAACAACAACAACAACAGCTAGCCAAGATAGTAAATGCTTTAGTGTTGGAGGTGGAGTGTGAGGATGAAGCACTCTATCATCAGTGGACCCTACCTTCGACTATAAGCTGTGGACACGGTCTATATGGGCCTTTGTGTCGGGGGAAACTTCTGATCTCTCGGTGCAAGCTTACGCACATTGTGTTCAACTCTTAATGTGTGAAGCAGCGGACGCCTCCACATTCTCACCCAGAACAAAGGTAGGCTTTATTGTTGTTGGTCTTCCAGGGACATCAGAGGGGCTGTGCCCTGCTGGCTTCCCTCCAGACAGTCGTACGGAGCTGCTCCTCTGACCTCCTGTGTAACATTCCTGAAGGACATGAAGATGACAAACAATGGCAGAGAACAAAACCAGTCAGCAGTTCCCAAGCTCCGTCCACAATTCCAGGATGAACATGACACTATGGTAACCCTGGCGTCTGTTTATAGAGCAACGCCTACCGACAAGTTCTTAAGACATATTACTCACATCAGATACAAGCGAGCTGCTAAGGCTTCCAGTTCACACTTAATAAAGATCAAAGTAGTGATTCCTGAAACAAAAACTCTCTGTGTACCTCTCAGTCATCCAAGTCACAGGAGACGTTTAGTGCTAAAGTAGATCGAAACTGAACATCTTTTCAGACATTTCACCTCTCATCTGAAAGGATTCTTCAGTTCTTAAAACTGAATAATTAAACTGAACTGACCAAGGCAGAAAAAGGAAATCAAATAATAATAATAATATCTGGACAAAAAAATTGTGTGTTTATATAATCTGGGTGTGTGATACCCAGTCTTCTATTCCTGTGATGCATTGTTGGAGTTTTAAAACGGCGATCTGTGGGGAGTTGAATATGGACCAGAGACAAAGATCATCTGCAAACTACAAGATTTTGGCTATGGTGACTGGTGGGTAGTAGATGTCAGGGATATTGATGAGGAAGAGAAGGGGGCTAAGGATGGAGCCTTGGGGAACTCCTACTTGCGGAATGAAGGGAGTTAAGAAAGATGTGGCAACTTCAACTTTGATTTGTTGATTATTGAAGAAGCTTGAGATGATGGTTGGGTTGGTTTGTGGAGCTTGAGGTCATTGTCCATTAGTCTGTACATGAGTCCATTGTGCCATACCTTATCGAAAGCTTTATCAGTATTAAAGAATGTTGCGATGGTCATTGATTTATTTAAATTTTTATTGAAGTTTCTGTGGATGTCTTCTGATAGTCTGAGAATGTTAGCTCTACCTTTCCTGAAAAGAGCTTGATATGTGAGGTTAGTATTCTTCTTTCACACTAAAAACTGATGTGGGAGTCCCAGGTATTTAACCTTTGGTGGGGATGACACCTTGGGTTGGTCCTAAGAGTCATTAACTTTTATGATCACTGTCCAACCTGGCCTTGTGTGAGTCATATGGATCTCATTTGTTCTGATTCCTGCCATTCCTGACGGGATGTTTTTATTGTAAAGTGGGTACAGGAAATGCAATGTGCCACCACAGAGAAAACCGTCCAAACCAGGATGGGAATGTGAGCCTCTCCACAGAGAACATTATAAGGCTTTTCCGCACAATTTTATTTTAAACCACTTTGTGTTGGGAAGAAAGTTTGTCTCTCCGCCGTTCTGCAGTCACAGTTATCTTGTACTTGCACTGCAGATCACGAAACAGGCCACACAACCCATATATATGCACACACACGCATATTTTCTAGGATCTAGTCTATCACTGTGACTGAACAGGAGAGGCTAAGAGATGTGGTTTGTGTTTGCAAGCGTTTGCGTGCATGCAGTGCGAGTGTGGCCACATGGCTCCCCCAGTAAGATGTAGAACCATTTTCTGAACTTGATTGAGGAGGTTTGCCCACCACAGTTCACTGCCAGCTCACAGCATTGCCATCTGCTTCCGTTTGAAGGACACACAACACAGATTTTATCTCTGCTCCGAACATTCCAGCTCTCAGCTTTGTCATCATTGCAGAAGATTAGCCTTTGATTTAAACAGGATTCAGAGGTATGCAATCATGTTCTTTTAGCCATGCTAGCAGCTCAGCTCCATGGATGGCAATCAGACAGTTGGTGCAGTTTGAAGCACAGACAGAAACACCAAATAAAATCAAGACTTTGTGTTTTTAATAATAATAATAATAACTTTTTTTCTTTAACCAAAGATTTTGATTCACTTTGCAGATGCTTTTTCCTTTAAGTGGGAGTACAATTAAATAGTTTTTCATATTAATGACAATTTCTTAATTGTTTATTAGATAATATCTGTGGTATGAGCTCGAATGTTGCCTAATTATCAAATCATCCCTAACTTCACTGACTACTGTGTTCTGTGAACGTGACATGCATCTTATTGTATGGCAGACAGACATCAGGTAAGACCGCTGCTCACTTTTGTTTGTTTCTCTGGTAACTTATGAACCAGAAGTTTCTCAGAGGTTCTCATGAGCAGCATTAATTATCCGGAGGTGTCCTTCTTGCCTAAACAAACAGATCATGGGATTAAAGCCACACCCATAAAGCAGTTTCCCTTTAAAAATTGTGCAAAAAGGCACACCTCCAGTTCTTCTCTCATACAAACACAACACTGATTCATGATCACTGAGGATATGATGTCAATGACAGTTAAACAATGAAATTTACTGTTGCCATGATTAAAATTACTGTTGCCATGATTCTCTGGTTTGAGTACTGATCAAAACATTCAACAGCAACAGGTGGAGTTGTTTTCAGATATTTTAATGGAAAAAAAAGGTTGCTTTGAATGTTTATTACTTTCATTTGACTCAGATGATACTGTTGTACTCTTGTCCCTTTCCCTTATACTGAACTCTCTATGATCAAACAACATTGTTGAAACTATCCAAACTTTTCAGGAAGAGAAACTACTTAGTGAACAATGAAATGATAACACGTGTATAATCACCTTTTGCATTTACCTCAGCTTTCCTGTGTAATAAGGACTAGCAGCAACATGACAGCTGGACCTTTAAGTAAGTAATGTGGTTCAAATGATGAGGGTTAAGTGTTCGCTTGTGTTTTTAAACGTGTCAGCCATTACTTAACATTGTTATCATAATACAACTGAGAAAATAAGATGCAGGTTGTGATAAAACAGGATCATCATGAGTTCCCACTGACGTAGTGCTGTAAAAATATACATTTGGCAAATCGGAATACCTACTTCAAAGCTACACTCTGGCTTCATATTGAGTTCAGTCTGTGATGTTAACACTATCAAGCGGGTAAAAAACATGTTTCCTGTTTTCCAGTCGATCATGCGGTGCTGCTCTCTCGCTCGCAGAGAAGATCTGGATTTAATGGACTCTCCCTTATTTATTTGACTTGACACATCTGCTCAAACAGCCATTCAGCAGAGATCAGAGGTTGTTTGTTGACAGTGTGAGCCTCCTGCCCCGCCTCTGTGCTGTGTTATCTCCTTCCCAGCCGTTTTTAGAGGGCCTCTGATATGACAATATTAGCAATAAGGTGAGTCCTCTGGCTGTCTGTCACTAACAAGCTCCGGTTCCGTGCTGCGGCCCCCCCACTGAAACAGCAAGCGCTCAGATGTACAGGAGAACAACTGCAGAGAATCTCTCTAAACTTAATGCAGCATGAGGTTTAAAGAGTGAAGCTACAGTGGAGGCAACATAGTCACATGACAGAGGGAGAAAATAGTGGGGAACCTGGGGATCACCTGAGGAATAATAATGACTAGTATAACTGTGTGTCTGCTCTTAATCTTCAGTTCAGCAACAGATGTGTCACAAAATGGTGTTCAAGTTTTATATCTTATTCTCTAGTGTTGCAACCTACAGGAAGCTGCTACACATACCTTAGTATAGTAGTATAGTAGAGTAGCTCTAGTAGAAACACACCTGAAAACGTGCGTCTTGGTTCGCTTGCAAGTGAACCTTGTTGCGGTTCGTATGCTCACCGGACCAAGAACAGGAACAAACACAGTGCATCTCGGGGAGAGGAAGGACAACAAACACTGCCCCGTGCAAAACATGTCTTGAGGACAGATGTGGACGTACGAACCCGTGCAAAGGTTACATACCTTGCTTGAGCCACGTACAAATTACGCAGACAGTCTGTGCAACGTTTGCAACACCAATACGTTGTAGTCCGTCATGAAATTGTATTTTCCTCCAGTGCTGTTTGTCCTTAACTTTTCTCATTGTAAGAGATTTCATTGTATGAGACCCATATCACAAACCTCGAAGGGCAATGTGGAGAACTGGTGGAAATCAACAAAGCCACTATATGTAAGCGTAGCAACCTCAAGAACCAATCGTGGCGGGCAAATATTAAAGTCATTGCCATACCAGAAAAAGAAGAAAAGAAAGACAACCCGTCACAGTTTGTTGCTGAGCTCCTTATGTAATTCTGAGGGTCAAATAACTTATACTTTTGGAAGAGAAAGTACCACACTGGACTGTGTATTTAGTACTGTTGAAAGCTGGAGGCTAATGCTTAGTTAGTTTGGCAGGAGGACAGCCACTGACACCGGAGCCACTGAGTAACAGTATATGGTCAGCGCTTCATACCAGAAGTGCATTTCTTTCACTTTCTTCCCTGCCTCTTCACTGTTTTTCCTTCGTCACTGTTTCCTCTGTTCTGATCTGAAGCAGTGAGGCTGATGACAAAGCGGATGGATGAGAGCATGTACTGAAAACAGTTGCATGGCATAACTTCAGCTACTGGCACCCTGACCACAGGCATTTGTACAATACCCATTTGCAAGTACATGTCCATTATTTGTTCTCGCTAATTTAAACAGATATGTTAGCAGCTGTCCCATATGTCTGGCCAGCCACCAGATTCTGGCACTTAAACATTTCTGGAAGGGCTGCTATGGGGTTTGCATCATACAGTTAGAAGCAGCCACAAAATCTGCACCCATGAATGAGTTGTGTTGATGAACTCTTTCTTTAACCAGTGGAGTTTTTCTTGTCAGTTGAAAAGGCTTTATCCTGGCCATCCTGCCCTGTTGTCTTCATCATTATCACTGTTTTCTGATTCAGTCGCCAGCACATCCTCAACTAAAGACAGCACTACTCTCAACCAAACTGCAGCACCATGCAGGTCCTGCTACACCATCAGAGGGCAAAGGCACCAAAGATCACGTCATGCCACGTCAGCTTTTCTTTTACAGTGGGTCTAGATTGTACGCTATACAGGCACATATAGTCAAATCTAGAGTGCCCCTCAGACCTGCATGACCTCCCTCGTCTTCCTCACTAACAGATGTTGTGTTCTGTGTAGGGGGCTCATGGCCATGGAGCTGTAGGCAGTGGTTGGAGACCTCTTGGAGATCCATCTGTGTGAGTGGGTTTCCTGAACCTGTGTTTTTTTTTTTGAGCCCAGTCGGTGTCCAGCATGTCATGTGATCTTGATATAATGCCAGATGTTAGGTGGGAGAAGCAGATTATCTGGAATATGATCATGCAGTTTCATATGTCGTCACATTCGGTGTTCACCAGCAGCCCAACATGAGTCACTCAATGTTCCTTCCCATCAACAACCAGGCAGCACAGCCCCTGTGAACCTTTAAATAAATCCTGTGGCCATGGACACACTCTGTGTGTGTTGGTGTGTGTGTGTGCTACTCATCTGCTGTGAGGTGCCAAACAATTCTAGGAAGCAGATGAATGAACCGAGGGGTGGAAAAGAATGGAAGACAGATTCAGTGGGAGAGAGAGAGAAATAGGACAGACAGAGACAGAAAGACAGAGACTGGCACCATACAGCCAATTTCCCTTCAGTGTTTTCACAGACGCACTCAGATCCGGACTCACCCCATATCTCGCTCTCGCACACACACACACACACACACACACAGCGAGAGTCGGGAACAGTTATGAAATTACCTCTCAGGTAGGGAACACTGGTTCCCACCAGTATTAACTTTTGCTATAGGACTTCACTGGTGAGAGCCTCACTCTTCTTCTGCTGTTTTATTTTGATTAAGTGTCTCCACTGTGTCTTCAGCTGGCACGGCTCCAGTCCTCAGCATATTCTCACATAGCAACCAGTGGGAGAGCTAACAAGAGTACCAGGGACCACAAACGTGAGCTCTGCTGCTCAGTGTCACATGACCATTATAGTCTTACTCTGTCTCTGTTCACGCAAAAAGCCTGTAAGACTGTAACTTGTGAATTGACTTTTGAGTAAAAGTAATGAAATGAAACAAATCTGTGTAAATTAGTCTGGTCTATAATAATAATAATAATAATAATAATAATAATAATAATAATAATAATAATAATTTTGTTCTTATTATCATTCCATAAATAAACTCTAACATTTTGACAATTCCCCTAAGACAATGTATAATTTTCCACCACAACAGTAAATTCTCAGTGCATTTAGGAAAACAGAGGGGTGGTGCGTGGCCTGTCATCCCCCCTCTCTCTGCCTCCCCCTTTCCTGTCTATCTCTACTGTGTGCTATCAAATAAAGCCAAAAAATATACTTAAAAAAAAAGAAAAAAAGAAAAAGGAAAACAGTCTGTTATGTTTGACTGTACAGCGTGATTTGTTTTCATATGAACAGGTGCTTTTTTCTTGTCTTTTTTGTTAGCAAAGACAAAAATAACACAGCAAGTTGTAATGAGCAGTAGAGTGTTATGGAGCTGTTTTCACCCCAGATCTCCTCCGTACATATCTTAATGTTCAGGATCATTTCACTAAAATGACCTGTGTGCAGACTAGTGGATGCGAAGAGAATTGGATTTGCATTACAGTAAATTAATAGTCATTTGGGATTTTAGTCTGAGCTGATACACAATCACTACAAGCAGGCACACCAACACAAGCAATCAGTGTTTGCGTGTGTGTCAGCTAACTACTTAACTGCTTTGAAGTAACAGACCAGAGTTGCTATGCAGGAAAAGAAAACCTTCTGTCATGATCTGAGAACATGGGAGTGTCTCTGTATGACAGAGAAGAGCTGGACTTTGATTCTCATCCAGATTACAGGGTGAGTTTGATTTTGTTCCTTCATCTGCTAAGTGCACATCTCTCACATCTCCTTTGAGTTTGTTACGATAATGTTACTTTATTCTTGGGACTGAATCAAAGAGGGTTTGTTTACTTACATTAGCTAGCTAACTAAATTGCTATGAATTGTACTTTCTATAATTACAATGAAAAGAGCAGACATAATATCGCTGTATAACACGGAAAGTAATAAGCTCAGTGACAAGCATAGAGAAAAAGTATATATAGATCTATATAGATCTCCGCATATTTTGTCAGGATTAAAGTCATGTTTTTACAGCAAGATTTGCCTAAGAGTAATTTATCAACTAATAGGGGGAAAAAATCATTCTAGTCCCTTTTGTTACCAGTAAATGAATCGCTCTATAAATAGATCTCTGAAAACGGGTTAATATACAATAATAAACTCATCTGTATTTTTTAACACATTTTTGTTGCATTTACAAAAAAAGGTTGGAAACTGAGCAACAGCAACCCTTGTTCCAGTTGTCTTTTTTGTTTTTAATGGTAAAATATTTAACGATGTGACATTAATGCACTCTCCTGATTATAGTCTCAGTTGACAGGATTATAAACTGACTGGAGATCAAAAATGTATCTTTACTCACTGTCAATAATCCCTTGAATATAAAAAGTTACTCACTTGACCTCCTATACTTCCTTTTACAGCGTTTCCTGTTACAGGGCATTCTTTCTTTTGTGGAGGTCATGTTGACATGGGAGCCAGTGTGTGGCGTCTATATACATATCTATTGTTTTTGTCAAATGTAAATGTCTAACCATCTCCATAGGAACTGAGCAACTACAGATTATCTACAGAGGAGGACAATGTCATGCGGCTAAAGAGCTGAAAGTCTCTTACAGTCAACAAGCAAAGCAGACAAATCAGAGTACACGTCTTCCAGGCAATGAGTGAAATCATTAACTTGAAAACCGGAAAGTTTGACACAAGGGAAAGAGATGAACTGGCACAGAGGATGGGAGGACTAAATACATTAGGAAGGGAAGACAATAAGACAAAGGTATAGCCAATCAGGATGCAGCCAACGATAACAGCAGCAGGAAACAGAGGCAGGAAGTGACAGCGCACATGAGTAACACTGAATAAACTAGGAAATGATGAAAATGTATGAAACATGGAAAACGTGACCTGAGGACAGACAAGACCAAATGTGTCATTCTTCATCCTCTATGTCTGATCGCCATCGCTTTTTGTATGTGTGTTTGTATGAAAGCCTAGAATTAACAGTTAAATTAACTTGTTACTGATTTTACATCAGAATTAGCAGGTTTACACAAGTTTGCCGGAGAGGACACACACAAAAGCAGCTCTGGAGCACCTGGAGCAATGCAGACAGACTGAGAGGGAGCAGGCAGGTCAAAGGTCGTGGATGGACGGGGGGCAACAGGTAAGGTGGAAGTAGTAGCAGTCAAGTGGATCTAGCTATTACTTTACTATGATGTTACTCTAAAAGAAAAATACATGATTAAAATTATTCGTGATTTTAAGTATGCCATAATATAACTGCATTTCTGACGTTCATAACAAACCATTTGAAAATCGGTCAAAAACTGAGCAAGTTCTGGTTATTTTAGTAGAACATGCACCATATAGTATATATATATATGGTAGCACTCATGGAGATGAAGGGTATTTTTTGGCAGGAGACTCTGGACTCTTGAAGATGCAGCTGGGGAATGCCACACGGTCACAGTTGACGGTCAGTACTCGTGGTCAGAGACAGAAGGCTGGTGTGTTTACTGGGGCAGAGACGAAGAAAGGAGGTCAGAGGCAAGCCGGGTCAAAGTCAGTCCGAGAATGAGTTCTGGAAAGTCTTTCATGCTGTGAAGAACGATCTGGGCAAGAGTGTGTGGACTGGGACTGCTTATATGCTGGCTTGATTAATGATGTAGGTGGATGCAGGTGAGAACAACAGGTGGAAAGCTGAACAATTTAACAATGGACTTGGATCCACCGTTGATTGAGTTGCCTTCTTAAAAAAAACAGAAAAAAAAAAACAGTAAAAGTGAAAATATCAAAAAATTGAAGAGAAACTGAGGCAGAAATGGCAGGAGAATGGAGGCAGGGCAAGAGGAAACTTCACAGCAGCAGGAAAGAGCAGGTAGAGCAGACCATGATAATAATGACTGATGTCTCTACAACATAAAGATACATGTTCATAGCATATATATGAAATATCAATAGTAACATTTGCAACATATTTATATATATTTGGTATAAGATTATACAACCATATTTGTTATTATTATTATTATGTTAAATGAACAGTAATTTGCCACTAACCAGTTGTAGGGATGAGAATAATTAGTATAGATCCAGATCAATGGATCCAGCTAACATAGTTACTCAGAAGAATGATAAGGGATTGAGCTGGTTTTTCTTTCAACCAGTTTCTCAGTTTCCAAAAATCTATGATGAACTGCAAACATCAGTTCCACGCCACGCTCTCTCTCTCTCTCTCTCTGCATGCTTTATGCATGCTTTGACAAATATGCTGACTAATCAGGGCACCCTACAAAATATTCTATCAAATCAGTCTCATCAATGGGTTGTGTTTATATCACAAAATACCTGTGACCGCTGCAGAGTCACATGATCCAGTGAGTGCTGACCATACCTTGCCAACAACAAAACCCAATGTGAGCAGCAGGTTCTTTGACCAGTGTAAAGGCGGCTGTGGACAGCACAGCTACTTTTTCCTGTTTGTAATTAGAGAAAGAGAAGGAGGGAGACTCTCATCTCTCACGGTCTCATCTGTTCAGCGTTCAACAATGACCTCTCAAACACAAACACATTCAAGAGCAAAGTTTATAAACCAAATGACACAATCTCACAGAATCTAACCGTAAACTGTTTATATATCTTAGCTGAGGACTTGTGTTGAAACATTTTTTCGTTTTTGGACACTTGTGAACTTAATTGCACGTTTCTTCTTTTTCGGATAGAGATTGATGGTTTTGTTTTTATCTCAGCGAAAGATGATTGTGAACACACGCACTGGTCAGGAAGACTTGCCTTGGGGCTGCTTTCTCAGCAGCCCGCCTCACACCTTTGTGGTTGCAGGAAGTATGTTTTGACTGAGTTCAGAAGAATGTGCTGATGGCCTGTGGCTCCAGGGCTCCGCCATAATAACAGGCACATTCCTTCTGGCTACTGACCAGTGAGGATGGAATGCAATTAGCACCTATTAGAGAGAGGCTGGAGGAGGCCTGTCAGGCCCACTGGCATACCTGAGCTACCAGTTCAGATCTGACCCGGGCACAAACGCTCCCAGCCTGGTATTTACTGTGACCGACACTCCTTGAATTTTCCAGCACCTCTGATTGTACGTATCAGACTTAAGTGAACAAAGCCATTTGTTTTGAAACCCATTGTCAACTCATTACAGACTGAGCATCAGGCCTCAAGGCAGGAAAGATACACTTACACTCACACTGTGTGCGCGTGTGTCATAGATAATCAGCTCATGATTCAGTAGCCTACATAGTCCTGAGTCATGGGTCTTGTATTTAAGAGGCTGTCTTAATGAGTGAGCTATTAGTACTGCACACATGAAAAGAGACATATTTAATTTCAGTTTCACAGCAGAAATAACATAAGGCTTGAAGTGCATGCTTTAAGACTGGTCAGTGCAATGTTTGCCAAACAGTCCTGATGTTGCCAGCAGTGGATTCTGACACTCAAACAATCTTTATAACAGATCTGAAGCCTTATCTTCTCTAGTCGGGTCTATTAAGTGATTTAGAAAGTGGACACAGGTGTGAACATGAGTGTGTGAGGCCCATGGTGTAGCCCCCCCTGGAGTAATGGCTGGAGTAACCATGTCATACCTGATACTTTTCAGATCAATCAAATATGAAAAAAGCAAAAGGAAGAAGAAAAATGTAAATTATACTATGTTGTTGAGGGTTGACCAAATAGCTTTATGAAGCTCTACTTTCTGTGTTTTATTTATATTTATTTTAAAAAAACAATAAAACTATGTTAATGGAGTTTTACATCTCTCTGACACTGAAGGTTTTCTTCTCTCAAACAAAAATAAGTGAGCCCAACTCATCAGCATCTGACATAAATGTGTTTCTCAATGCATTTATTGCATGTAATGTAAGATGAAGGACATCTTAGATAACATACAGTACATTCCTACCTGCCCGCCTGGACAACAGTAGCAGTGCTACAAACACCACACAAGTGTTTCCAGGAAACACTTTAAACTTGACGGGAAACCCTCAAACTCATCTATACAAGTTCAACATGTGTTTTTCACCAGTGCTGTTTCTGCCACTGCTCCGCCCTCCCCCACCTACCCTTCATCTAACATCTCTTCAGTCAGCTGACATTAAGTACCTAAGTGTCACCATGACCTCTGCATTTATAGAGACCACAATAACCCATTCACTCTCTCTCTCTCTCTCTCTCTCTCACACACACACACACACACACACACACACACACACACACACACACACACACACACACACACACACACACACACACACACACACACACACACACACACACACACACACACACACACACACACACACACACACACACACACACACACACACACACACACACACACGTAAAACATGTTACCAATTAAAATAATCAGTGACTGAGTCAAACTGGCATCAATTAAAGCAGCCAGGTCATTGGCATTGGATTATAACTATGTGAATAGATTTTGACTTTGTGACTGTAATTGGTACGTGTCATTTGATGGTTTAATTTGTCCCAGATTTATTCTCAAGCCACAGTAAAGGAGTTGTTTGGGTGTAATTAGCATCATGCTAAGGCTGCCATGTCTCTAACTGTGCAGTTTCCCAGAGAGCAACTGAGATAAGACACTTGTCACTCGTCAGACGAACAAGACACAGACATTCATAAAAAAATAAATAATATATCTTTTAGTTCATCTTTATTGTTAATAGTTTTTTTTTCTATTCTGTGAGTGTAAACTACCTACAGTAGTTTCTTTTTTCATCTTTATTCATATTCCTGTTTTCCAACTTTTCCTGCCATTTACTATTTTGCTCGAAAGAACAAAAGAAATCCCTCATATTTTAAAATCTATACTTGGCAGTAAAGCAGATTTGTGATTCAAATGCACACACCCATGATGGGGGCAGTTTTGGTTTCAGTGTGTTGCCCGAGAAAACTTTGACACGTGGACTGCGATCGAACCACTGACATTCTGATTAGCGGATGACCAACTCTACCTCCAACATGACGGATAAGGGAGAGGATTAATCCCTCTCAGCTGCTTTACAGGACTGCAGGGGTTCGTTAGTTAGAGTTAGAGGTCTAAAGATCAACAGAACCACCTGAAAATAGATGACTAGTGACACCTCACTTCAGTTCATCAAAGACTGTGTCTGTAGAGATCATCGTTTCCTCTACAAATCGACATTAACCTTTTCATTAATTAGCTTGATTAGTATAAACTGTATGGAAATATAAGTGTTATTAACTGATCAGCCTTTGTCTCTGTAGAAGATCTATTCCAGTGGTTAAGGGACAACATCCAGTTAGAAAACTTACTAGTACTAAAAAATCTAAACAAATCCCACCCGTTCTTAAATCACTGCATCTGTTACCCATCAAAACAAGAACTGATTTTTAAAATCTTGCTCTTGGTTAATAAAGCTCTACATGGCCTTGCATCTCAGTACATAAAAGATATGCTGGTCACTTTAACTCTCAGGTCTACAGGCAGTGGTAATCTAGTCATCCCTCAAACTGTGAGTGAGAGATGCCACGTCAGAGACCACTTTTGAAAACACGATGACTTGTTTCTTTTACAACAGCATTTGGTTAAGTTGCCAGTGTGTGTGTGTTGTAATTATTTGTTCTAATTGCCTTATTTTTATATGTTGTAAAGCACATTAAGCTTGCCTTGTGCATGAAATATGCTTTATAAATAAAGTTTGGTTTGATTTAATTTGATTTGTCTGTTGAACTGAGGATGATCTGGACCTAATACTTTACCTTTAACAGCATAACCCTCAGGCTCTCTGGTGGTGTCATTTGCTACCATGTTATTTTCATTACTGGCATGCATTGGATCTTGGGAATAGATTGGATAATGACAGATCCACTTCTTGGAGGCAGGAGTCCCAGCACATAATGTGGACAGGAATGGAAAAAAACATGTTTTAGCAACAAAAAGAACAACAACAACAACATCAGTTTAATCTATGAAGGTTGCTGTTGCTACGTATGACGTACTGTATCATACCTTTAGCCATTTCCTTGCATTTTCTCAACTGTTAAATTTCTGTATTCCCACACACTCCATTTCAAATGATCTGAACAATCCTCAAAAACAAAATAAACAACAACAAAAAACAGAGATAATCTCTACTTTAATGCAATTTAATATGAGGACTCTGACTTTTTTGAATTCCCAGAAAACACCTCTGCGGAGACCACCAATGAACCATAATGTCATACGATCCAAATCTATCAGAATTCAGACATGTTTAAAAGGCGGTCACAGAGTTGCCTCTAACAACATAATAACCAGTTTGTAGCAATGAGTCACATGCAGCACGAAATCAGTTGTTGCTTTCTTTCTTCCTCGTCCAATTACAGCGCAGACAGGCAGACTACAGACATGTGGTTGGTCCATGAAATGCAGGTACCATGTTTGGAAGCCATTATTTTTGCATTTTTTTCACCAGATCATGATGACGATAAGTCATCTTCTAAGTACTCCACCCTCCTCTTCTGTTGATCCAACCTTAGCTGTATGTGAAATGACAAGCAGTTGCAGTTTGAGCCTTGATATTTGAAATTATGTTTATCATTTACATTTTTGTTAAACATTTTTCTTAAACTTTTTTATTTTATTTTTTTGCCAAAACTAGTGTTTTTTCTCAGACCACCATCCTTCTCTGTATGAGGGGATAATGTCACTCAGCTGTTCAAGGCCAGGATGGATGTAGCATGACATTTTTACAATACCACCAAACCTCTGAAGAAGGAGGTCACATTTCCCCTCTCACCCACTATCCGCGGTCGCTGGTGCATTTTTCTCTAAGAGGGGTGCTAGTATACCACAAAAGCAAATGGGGTGAAGGAGGGAGTGGGGCAACATGTCTGCCACATGTACATAAGGCTGTAATCTCTCTATATTCAGATAAATAAAGATGATAATGTTTCTCTGTAACGTGATGGAATGCATTCGTTAATACATGCAGTGAGATCTTTTTTAACAGATAAGGCCCAATTATAGACACCATCTTGCATGGGTAATCTGTGTCAAAGCCCTGTATCAAGTACCCTACCGTCAGTCAGCCACCAAGACAAGGCGTGACCATGACAAGCAAAAGAGACAACTGACAACGCAACACAGTTAAACCCATGTGTATTAAAGATCAAGCATGCAACAAGCAAGTAATTCAGAAGTGCAGGTAAGGCTGTTCCATATGTTTACATGAGGGGAGGGATATGCTAATTATAGAAATCCTCATAATAACGAAGAGAACATAATCCTCCTATAAGCAATTGGCTCATCCAAGTAAAAATTTGTCTGATAATGCATATAAAGGACCATTGCACCATCCAGTCAAATATGTGGAGGGAGCTGCAGCTGCACTGTCAGGTTGTGAAGGAGATGCCATTCATTGGAAGCCATTGGGGAGAGAACAAGTGAGGCTGTGTCAAACCTGTCATAGAAATCATTGGTTCTATCACCTGATATTGCTTGGCTGTTCTTCTCATACAGCCAGTGATGGTCTGCCTCTCTGGTGTTGTTGTGCTGCAGCTTCCTCTATACTTCTCTTTCGTAGTACTCCTTCACCTTCTTTAATCTCCTCTTCTGCTCATGTTGCCCACTCATGTGTCCATTCCTGAAGGCCTCTTTATTCTGCCTCAGGAGGCTCCTGGTGCTACTGGTGATACAGGGTCCCTTGTTTGGAAAGCAGCATACAGTCCTTGATGGTAATACAGTGTCCATAGAAGTTAATGTAATCTGTGGTGCATTCAACCATTCTGTCAAGCTCAGTGTTCTTGTTGTTTTTCTCTTGTCGTTTTCCTGTGACCCCAGCAGCACAGTCCAATCTGTGCACTCAAAGCAGTCCTTAAGAGACTCACTGGCCTCTGGGGGCCAGTTCCTCGGTAAAATCCACACAAAAGTTGGTATAAAATTGATCAATTGAAGCAAAGTGTAGTTTTTTCTTTGAGACAAAGGCAATCTAATTGTCACTTAGAAATCAAGATGACGGGTTAATCATTGATACTGAGGATCCCAATGGCTAGAAAATGCTGCCTGGGCAGCCCCTGTGTGAAACGTCTATTCATCCCAACCACCTCCACTGCTCTTCCTCCCTTTTATTATTACATACGGCCATTATATGTCGCCTTAGAACAAAACATCACTACAGCTCAGAATACGTGACTCATTAAATGGCCTATGGGTTTGTTTTTTCCAGGTCTGATCTGCTCTTTCACAGCATGTTGAGACATGTTGGTTAATTGTATTAAGTTTATCATTCTGTAATTTAACATTGACAACCCTCAGGTAACATAACCTCACATTTTTATAACTATAAGCAATGAAATGTTTGACCCCTAGGTGACTGTACCACACAGGGAGTTAACAAAGAAACTTCAGTTGCAATAACAATGTTTCTCCTCACATATATGCTATTTACTGAATATGAAAATGCATGCAAATTAGCAGCTATGGTTATTTTAGCCTTTAGCTGTAAATTTTACCTCTATTTATAAACACCGACAGCCACATCGTGCCGTGCATCTGGGAGCTTGTTGTAGTCACATTGGCGATGTGGGTGGTATCCTTGGTTCTTAGATCAGGTCCACTCCCCCTCCGCTAACAAGATGGCGACAGCGAAAAATACATACTCCTTTGCTTCAGAGCACCAGTTCACCACTCAACCACTCAGTGACATCATGGTGGGTTGCCACTGGGTTGTGTGACTTGTTCCTGCACAATTTAATTGCTGTCAGCTTCTCTTGGTTTGGATTAATTTGAGGTTTGTACCTGAAGCTGAATTATCCACAGAGGGGTCCTTCCCACAACTAAAAACCCAGTGATTATAACCAATAAAGCACTGAGTAAAGCAGTTTTACATTAATGTTACAATTATATTTTTGAGGACCAAATTGCAGACATTGGACATAAAAGTTTTCGTGAACAAACAGAAACTTAAATGACTTACTGAGGGGGGTTGGTGGCTAGTGTCCACGGTCAAACTGAGTCAAAAGGGAAGAAGAAATAGAAAATTTGAAAGAATTAGAAAGAACAAAGAATTATCCAAAACAGCGGTGACACAAGCAACTGTGGTTCTAACACAGCTAAGAACTGTTAAAGACAAAACGAAATATAGAGGCTGCATACACAAAAGAGGAACAAGACACAGGTGGGCAAATAGGTGAGACACATGAGGTATGAGGAAACCACAGGAAAACTTGCAAGACATTTCAAAAATCAAACAGGAAACATGAACTGAAATAGAAATACAAATGGACTGACTGACACAGTTCAGTGGACACAGGACAGGATGTCTGCAGAGGCAAGGGCTGGAAGCTGAACTGTTTAACATTTACTCAACTTGTTTCTCTGATAACTTCCGATCCAGACATCTGATGACTAAAATCCTTCATCTGGTTCAAATACATTGTACAAATCTCTGCTTGAAAAAGGTCCTGAGGAATGAAACGTTGTTTATTCTACATTAAAGTCTTTTGCAAGTGACTGGACAGTGTGCAGGAAACCCTTTTTTCCTCGTTTACTCAGATACAGGGTTGAAAACCACCATGGTGTAAATGGTGAATCTTAGAAATGTGACTTCTGATAATCGATTTTTGATCGACTTCTGTCAGAGAAACACAAAAAAGAGGATGGGATGTCATTGACAAGGGGCCAGTGAAACAGATATTTGCTGTTATCGTTTTCTCTGGTTTGAGAACTGATGGGAAAAAAAACACACAGGAGAGTAGCCTACAAAGTTCAACTAAATTACAACATTTTATCATTTTATTTTTGCCATGCAATGCCAACCATGTCTGAAAAATACTGCAGCATGTCAGTGTTCCCCACAGTAATTAACACAACATGCGCACACAGCAGCCTTCTGTCATGTCATGTGGTGACACCGCCCCCTCCGGCCTGATAGCCAATCGCACCTGTTACATTAATGACTCAGACTATCTGATGCTGCTGGGTGTGTGCTGCGCCGACTTTGAAGACGCTGTGGCACACACATGCTGACCCTCCCTCTGCAGTGATGTCGACCACATAGTCCATCCAAAACTAACAGTTCACAGAGGAACTTACAGCCCCGATGACACACCGTGAAAACTACAGTGGGCTCCCAGCTGGCATCATCAGAGCTACCACTACTCTGCTACAGCTCCAGTTAAAGCACAGTGTGTGTTGGGCTGCACTGAGTGACCATACTGGACACTGGGGAAAAAAATCTGAATACGAGGAACATGTTCCTCCTTTTTTCTGTCAGTATAGAGTCACAGTTTGAGCTGGTTCGATCTCTGCTCTCCCCCATCAACTGTGCTCTGCTTTAGTAGAGATGATGCAAAAATCCCCCTTTTAATTTGAAATACTTTGAAGAACGTGGAGGATGGCCACAATTTCTGGCACCTGAATGTCTTTTCTTTTTTTCTTTTGCAAGTTTACCTATGATTTTCTCAAATGGAAGATCCAAGTGTGAATTCAAACATTTCAACAACATAAAAGGTGAAATTTGGTGCGCTTACATTATAAATATATTAAAAATAAACTTGCATACAAGCAGACATGAAATAAGTTTATATCATCATGATTACAGTGACCAAAATGATGACAATTATCAGTATTATCATGGTTGGTAGCAGTCAAACCAAATCTTTTTGTTTATCAGTGGAAATGAGTAACTCACAAAGACAAAGAAGAGTTTGAAAGCTCGCTGCTGATAGGATCAGCAATGCCCACAGAATAAAAGCTAATATCAGTTGAGGATGTTTTATTTTGAATAGTTTCAAACAATCTGTTACTTGGGAACTACATTTTACACACAGGTTCAGCTATGCTCAGCTCTGTCCGACTCAAACAGCTGATCTGTGGATTAAAACTCAAACACCTACTGCCATGTTAGTTTTCATAAAAGTTGTACTTGAAGACATTTTTCTGCTGACCCTGTTCACAGCAGTCCATCACTCAGCCTCTGCTTCAGCCACTGCTCCTGCTGCTTCTCTAAACTGAATCTTTGCTCTGACTGTGGAGAAGTTCCTCACACAACCCGACATCAAACAGCACCAAACTATAGCTTTAGATGGGGATTCACAGTTTTATCAGAGGGGAAAGAAGAGCAAACACATCTGTGCAACACAACACACTTTAGATCACAGCTCCGAGCGGAGAGGTTCAAAACCAGCGTCTTTAACTCCGAGACCTGCTGTGGGTGGTTGCTAAGATGCTAAAAACAAAAGGCAATGGAATGAAGTGTGTGTGTGTGTGTTTGAGTCTGTGTGTGTGTGTGTTTGGATGAAAACACCCTATTTATGACCAAAAACACCACTTTGTTGAGCCCAGCATTTTAACACTTTGCTGTAAACTGTCATTATCTGGGATAGAGACAGTGACTGTTTACACTTATTATCTCGTGGCGATATACACTGAGTTTATGGTTTCTTTAAAGATTCTGTAAAGCAGTGAGTACTGAGTTTGAAGAGGAAAGGGCCATAAACACCATGCCACATGTGAACACATGGAAATATAACCAAATATCTAAAACAGGGTTTCCAACATGTGAAAAGATAACCTTTTTTTCCCCCCTCTGGAATGCTGCTCGGCTGAATGCACTGAAACCGAACAGTTTCAGTCATGAATAGTGATACATCACCATTAGTAATGTCACATCCAGGGAAGATGCACTTAGGGAGAGAAGACATAGACGAATCGACAAGCCATTGACAATCTGAATAGCAGTAACTACAGAACAAGCAGGAAAACCGGTGAAGCTTACCGTATTTTCCGGACTATATGTCGCTCCGGAGTATTAGTCGCACCGGTCAAAAAATACGTCATGAAGAGGGAAAAAACATATATAAGTCGCATCGGCCTATAAGTCGCATTTATTTTTGAAACATTTAATTAATAGCCGGGTCTCATATAATGACCGGGGCTTTGTTTACATGAACAAATAAAGGCCGGCACCAAATAGCCTACTACAGGCCGGGTCAAAAAAGAAAGAAAGAAAGCAGGGGGACGGTGAGTGCTTTGGAACGGGGCGGGGCTCACGGCAGCACCCGCTGAGACTCGGACGTCAACTCGCTCGTTGACTCTCAAAACCAGAAACGTTTGTAACAACACCGGGAAAAGTCGCTATGTTTTTCGCTAGTCGCTTTTGACAAAAAAAAGTCGCCACACTGTACGGCGTCATAGATGACATAGCGTATATTTAAAAAAGCGCGACTTATAGTCTGGAAAATACGGTATATGTCCCATATTTATAAACTGTTCTGTATCGCTAGAGGAGGGATACGCTGAGTAGGGTACCACATTTTAGGACCTGCCCAAAAGAATCCTCAACTCAGAATTGATCGATCTATAAGTACATAATTCAGTTCATAATTTCCGCATGTTTTCAGGAATAGTTCTGTGATCATGTTTTAGAGAGCATAACTGCACATTTTTTTCACAGGATCTTCAGTAGTTATTGACTCATAATTCTCTTCAAAATAGTTTCTTTGATTAGCATGGCACCGTTAGGACCGTCAGTGATGACCAAGACCTCAGAGGAAGCAGACCAGAACCTGTCACTTGGCGTAAACTGGTGGCCGATGCAGAAATATTTGCATAACACGGCATCTTGGCAAATTCAGCCGTTATTCATTCCTGTCTCCACGGCATACAGGGACAGATGTTTATAGGTATGGTGGGGAAGAGAACACCCCGAGCCTCTATATTCTCAATTACAAATGTGGGTATAAAGAACAGCTTTACTGCACAGCTAACAATGTTATTTACGAACTATTACTGTGTACACTCTTGAAGTGTATGTGTGTGTGTGTGTGTGTGTGTGTGTGTGTGTGTGTGTGTGTAGATGAGACAGCTGAAAAGGCAGGAAGCAGGGAAACAGTGCTGTTTTCAATTAGCATGCCAGTCTGAAAGTTATGACGGGGTGGGAGGACTTTACAAGCAGCCACACGAGAAGGAGAGAGAGTAGCACTCACCCATTTGTACTCCACCTTCTGCTACTATATAACATATTGTAAAACGTTTTTTCCTGTGTGTGTGAGTGTATATGTGTGTGTGTGTGTGTATGTGTGATGGATGGGTGTGTGGCACAGACAGAACATGTTGGATACTTAAAATGTCATGTCAGTTCATTCTGTGAGTCTGCAAGTCTACAGTCAGCTAAGGTAACGTGCATGCCCCTGTGTGTGTGTGTATATGTGTGTGTGTGTGTGTGCCTGGTCTGTTTTAAAGCCTTTCACTTCTTCCACAGAGCTGGGGCATGTGAGGACACACAGCACTGAGCCGTCAGCAGATCTGACTCTTGACTCACACTATTTATGAGGGATTTTGTGTTATTTCGCTCTTTCTCTCTCTCTCCAACAATGCCGCTGCCCTCCAAACAACCTGTCAGCCTGTTGCACCAGCTGAGGCTCAGTAACATGTTTATTAATGTAGCAGAGTTTGTAAAAAAAAAAAAAAAAAAAAACTAGCATATTTGACACACATGGCCTGGAGGTGTGGATGAAGCCTCTGCTTTATTGGCCTCCTAGGAGCACAACTGAAGTTGAGCTTGTTTGATCCAGTGTTCTGGGTGATTGGATCAGACAGAGCCCACACACATATTAAACCACGGAGTCAATACAAAGTTAGTGCATCAAAGATGCTGCGACCACAGAAAATAAAGGACCAATCAGTCATTTTCACATAGTGGCCAATGACATGACAGCAACATGTTCTGTCCCTATTTAAAAGAGGTTCATTTTCATAAGACGCCATACTGTGCAACTCTCCCATATATTTAGCCCCTTTAACTTTTCAAAAACCCTTAGTTGTTTTTCAATTTTTCAGTTATCTAAAATGTGTGACCAAACTTGAAAATATCATTGGATCTATTCTGAATATATTCAAATGTATTACCTGCCTTATGCTGCAGCAGACGAACTACAGCCACGAGACGGAATGTGGAAAACAAACAAGCGTCAGACAGAACAGCACGACGGCAAAACGATACACGTGACATATGTTGCTACTGTATGTCGATGGTGTTTTGTTTACAACAAATTCTTGTGTATTATTTAATGTTATTATCATAGGTATACATATATGACTATAAAATTGTATGTAAAATTGTTGCATTGCAAAATGAAAATTATGTTAAAGGGATAGTTCAACATTTTTGAAAATTGGCCCATCGCCATGATCCCCCTAGTAATAGCAGTAGGTTCGTTACCTTTAATTGTTGGTCCAAGCTGCTTTTAGATCGGGGGAGAAGAATACCGAGCGGCGCAGCTACACTACGGAGGCTAATGGAATTTCTTGGTTTTGCTCATCAAACTCAGCAAATACACAACCAAAAAACTCAAAAACGCTGTGGTGGACAAGTTGTGACCTGCACATTCACCACGCTATGAGATAATAGCGGAAAGTTAAGAGAAGTGAAGCAAATACTCGGAACTACTTTCTTCAGTGAACCACTGGTCGGAGGGACACAGTGTGCGCACCTCAGCCAGTGCCGTAGTATACGGACGTATCTGCAGTAAACAGGCGCTTTTGAAATCACTCCGCCGAGCAGCCGTCTAGAGTGTAAAGTCCGACTTTGCCTCTAAAACAACTCCATCTCGCAACTTTCCGCTATTATCTCATAGCGTGGTGAATGTGCAGGTCACAACTTGTCCACCACAGCGTTTTTGAGTTTTTTGGTTGTGTATTTGCTGAGTTTGATGAGCAAAACCAAGAAATTCCATTAGCCTCCGTAGTTTAGCTGCGCCGCTCGGTATTCTTCTCCCCCGATCTAAAAGCAGCTTGGACCAACAATTAAAGGTAACGAACCTACTGCTATTACTAGGGGGATCATGGCGATGGGCCAATTTTCAAAAATGTTGAACTATCCCTTTAACGTCCCTCCAAAATGTCACATCCGGTTGTGAATTCTGTGGCGGTGGACGGTAAAAAATTAAAATATTTTAACTTTGGATGTCATTGCTGTTTACCGCTGCTGTCTCTGCCGGCCTCACCCAAGTTTACTGTCCTCTTGTCCTGTAAAGTTTGTCATTGTAATGGAAAATTTTTAGTGTGTACTTGTTTATTCATTTCTACTGTTTTGTGCTCTCTGGGGGGGGGGGGTTGTGACACAAAGCCTCTGTTAATGTATTGTTTGTTCTATTCCTTGCAGACTGTGTTGCACTCTGTATGACTGAGAACCTTCTTTTCAACACCTTCGACCTCTGCTGTTTCCATGTGAAAAAGTAAAAAAGAAAAGTAGGTATATTTTTATTTTCATCAATAAACTCAAACTGAAATAATTATTTTAGCTCTTTGTACTTTGGAGAACTTGTAAAAAAGAAAAAAAAACACAACACTAATGCCGCGTTCTAGGCAGGCTTTTGAACCCGTAAGTCACGACTTCAAGTCACGACTTCCGTCTTTGTAGCGTTGCAGGCAACCCGTAACTCGTGTTTTTCCAACCTATTACCATGAAAATGCATTAGAACGGCAGTCAAACCCGTAACTTCCTACCCGTGAACTCGTACCAGAACTACGAGTTCACGGGTCAGAAAAACACGAGTTACGGGTTGCCTGGAACGCACCATAATTACTTCTTTTAGAATTTCAATATGAGCGGATGTGTACATTCTAAACAACAACTGAGGAATCAAAATTCATTTTTTCTGTTTAAGATGACCTGTTGAAAATCCTTAAGAAGTCATGTTGTAAAGAAACTTTTAAGAAACCATCAACCTTCATTAGAAATTAATTGTGTATTGTGTGAAAGTATTAAAGTTAAGGCAGCTGCTATGAGATGATTAGAATGTGTTTTTCTACACGCAGACTGTCAGGTCTGCACCTATAGTACATCCCATCCTTGCCACACCTTTATATTATGTCTTTGCCACACTAATGTTATTATCCGGTAATTATTATTATACTTTTTACTAAATTATTTTGTAGTTCTCTCTCCCCCCTGTTGCTGAGTGCTTACTTTTTGTGGGAACTGTTTTACTGTATTAAGGTGCTGACCTCTTCCTGTAAAGTGCCTTGAGACAATGTGTAGTACGATTTGGTGCTGTACAAATAAAGTTGAATTGAAATGAATTGAAAATGAACAACTGTTTGTGTGTGTGTGCAGCTATACCACACTATTACTTTCATCACCTTGCTGTCTAAATAATAAAAGCATTACCCCCTAAGCCAAACAGGTCCACACAGTGTTCAAAGCATATTATATTTTCATAAAACAGAGCACAAGGATTGAGTGGAGACCTTGGAGGAGTTTCTGGGTACTTTGCAGCAAAATGAGCTTTTCATTCCAACTTTGGCACAGTCTCTATCAAAGTGAAGCTTAAAAGAGGCAGTATGGAGGCTGGCCTTCTCAATGTGCTTTTCACGTTTTCCCAGGCACATCCAAAATAAAAGCCCCACAGTGCTTTTGTTGCTGATGGTTGCACAACTACAGCAGGACTACCCAGTGTTTTTTCATGGACCTGCACAGCTGAAGGACTTGTGTTAACTCATTGATGGCACAGATACATGAGAGAGGGCTCCCTCAGTGAGTTCATAGTGTTCCCCCGTCAACGAATGACCCGGTGACACGTAGCAAAACAAGTGCATTTAAACCTGATCAGCAGCTCAGCAGCTCAGCAAACTTTTTCATTTCTGTTGAGACTTATTTATAATGTTGTGCTGAGCTCTGTCTGACCTGATGTTGTGTTTAGCAATGTTTCCAATAAAGTGCATGCATTTGTCCAATCCTCCAAAATCACCATGAAGCTGAAACCAGATGCGGCAGGGATAAAGACGCAGCCCACAAACTCACCTGCATTCTCACTTACTCTGTGTACATTTTCATTTGTACCTGTATTACTGTGGACTTATGATACAACATCAGTCTCAGTCTGAATCTATTCAGAGTATCCCAGAATACATTTCACACCTACTGTAATAGCAATAACAGCATGCATTCAGAGCCTGAAAACTTAAACAAATTCCATTTTACAAATGTTAATACATCACCTCTTTAAATATTGATGTTTGTTTTTTGAAGGTGGAGGCGTAAACTATAACTATATATTTTGTCAGTTTATCCAAATGATGCCTGCTAGATATTCTTGGGGGTTTTCAGAGATGTGAGGACGACCTGGGGAATCTGTTGGTTATATCAGCCAGTCAGTGTGCAAGTGCAAACTCTGTAGCCGGGCGGCTATAGTGTTCTAATATTTGATAAAGAGAAGAATTTATATATTACAGTTTGGGTATGATAGGTTCATTCTCCTACTCTCTCTGTCACTTGCATCTTTTGAACCTTATGAACCTGAGCTGAGGTGCTGATATAGCTTGCTGCTGTTTCAATCACACATAGTCCTCGTGTCCTCAGAAGTCCAAACGAAAGTCAAACTCTCAAGTACAGGAGTCTGCATTTGCTGTAATTTTTACTGAGGAAAGGTTTAAGATTATAAAATGTAACTTTCATACATTAAAATGAGCAGGTAATATAATTTTTTTAACTGTGTCCTTGCATTATCCCATATAAGTTGAGGAAATCAGCAGACTGCATGTCCAGTGGACAGAATAGTGTGTCTTGTTTAGTCTATAATAGAGTTTGAGTCTCGGACTGGTGACTTGTCCAGGGTGTACTGTATCATGCTTCTGCCGTCTGTCAGATTGGCTCCAGGCTGATATCAGTACAGGAGGAGCACACAGAGGGTAGACAACCGGTGAAAAACACGTTAACCTGCATTGTGTGTGTGTGATGTAACGTATGTGTTTTTGCACTACTGTGTATTAAACTCAGGTTCATTAAGTATAAAATGAACAGGAATAAAATTGTAGAAGAAGTAAAAAGAAACAAATTATAACAAACTAAAACATTGATACTGATGTATGTAGGCTACTTTTATGACTATACTGGGGGTCTACACTATAAATCTCCAGAGACTTTTTTTAATGTGGGCCTGGATTAATATAACAAGATGAAACTCTGATGGAGACTATAAAGAAAAAAGTGTCACAAAAGCACCAATAGCTATTAGTCAATAAAAGACAGAGAGAGCCTCTCGATGGAAGCTGGGATGGCGGTTTGACTGGAGTTTAATGAGAGATATTTCTGTGGGAGTTCTGCACTAATTACCTTTGCCAGCATCTCAGCCCAGACCACCAGCCTCGCCCCCCTACTGTTTCATCAAAAGCTCTAAAAGCCCCCAAGAATGTAGGACTGGGCATCACACTACCCATCAGACGGCCTGCAGAAAAAGCACAAGAAAATGCTCATATGACTTAGTGGAATACGGTTCCATTTCTTCGACAATGCACACAGCTTTTTTATTTGTTTTGTGGCACTAGAAGGTTTTGAAACACACATTTGCTGCAACACCTTCACACCCCTTGCAAAGGCTAGTGGAGTGCAGAGTATGAGATTGTACTGTAACAGCGACGCAACTCTGGATCAAGCATTTGAAAATGTATGTATGGAAACACTGACAATTTAAGAGAAAGAGATTCTAGGAAATAGGAAAATGTCTGAGACAAAGGGACATGGAACATATTTGCAGCTTGGTAAACTTAGCTCATGAGATGCTGTCTGGCCCACTTGAATTGTGCCAGTCCATGCCAAGCGGTTTCCACTACACTGCACAGCAGGGGATAGTCATGCTGTGTCTTGCTGGTGTGGTCCTGCTCGGTACCAACGCTAACTGCAGCAACCTGTGGCTGTCTCTTCCTTCAAATCAAATATGTCTGGTCATTAGTGGGTTGAAAACCTTGTTTTAATCTTACCCCAGTCTCTTACCCTCACCAAGATAAAAAAAAAAAAATAGTTTGAGTTGAAAATTATTTGTGCTGAATTTTTCATGCCAGTACATTCTGGCATAAGATCAAAATTCCAGTCAGTGTGACTAGAATCACTTAATTTATGAATGAGAAAGTAAAACTAAAGACCAGCTGGTCAGACGGTACAACAGTCTATACTGTGGGAATTTTCGCTGCTGTGTGATCATGATGAGTATTTTCGTCTGACTGTTCATGTTAAGATGAAAGAGCATATAATGCGAAGGTTCAAAGGAAGCGGGACAAGATAAGACCGGATCAAGGCTCATGTATGCCTGATGAACAGAAAATGAGCATGGCTGCCTTTGGTGGATTCTTGGAATTGATACTGGAGAGAAACTCAACCTGATTACGCCTATTGGAGAATACAATATCTGAAGAACGGTGGTGCCTGATTACAATGCACACTGGGTCATCAAGATAGCAGTGTCTTCAACAGGCGCCAGACATAAGTCCCACAGATGTGGTGATGATATCAGTCTTGCTTTGTTATCTTCTACTCTCTGGAGACTTTAAAGAGATGGCCAGACTTTTATGAGACACATCAACTTCTGTTTTTAACCACTTGGGAGCAGCAGAAACAAGACATTAAAAACTTTAATCACGTTTCAAAAAACAAGCGCATTGCACTGAACGCGCTGCTACAGCGTCGCGTTGGGTTGTGAGCTCGCATGATGCGTGTCTTTATCGAAAGTAATGGGTTTGTGCGCATAAAAGACGCTACATCTGAACGGCACCCCATGCACACACACATGCTTTAACCAAGGCCAAAATTACCCAGGCGGCCTGCCTTTGCCTTAGATAGGCAGGGAAAACCCTTCTATTAGTAATATATAAACCATAACGCTTTTACCCTTTTCATGTCACGCACCCCCTAGCGGCAGTTTGCGCACCACAGTTTGGGAATCCCTGCCTTAACCTAACACAAGGAAACACTGACGGCATCAAATGATTAACCAAACAACAGATGAAAATACACTGTCATTCCATTTGTGTCAGGTTTATCTGACAAATTCAGAAGATTTTTTCACAAACACAAGATCAACTTCAAACCTGGCCAAACCTTAAGGTAAAGACTGGTGAATCCTACAGACTAAACACCCAAACTTAGCAATGTTGTGTATGCAGTAGTGCAGTGAGGAATGCTCAGCCCTCTACCTAGGTTTTGTAGAAAGTAGAAAAACATAAAAACATACAATTAAAAGTCCAAGAGGGAGGGATAATACAGTGTGCTGAAACAACATCAGTAGCAGCAACTAAAATAGCCCAAATATGATAGGGAAAGTGCAATCAGTGCGTATTATCAGTTACTGCCATCATCATCAACATCACATGGAAACAAAAACCAAAAACACACAAACCACAGAATATCAATCAAGAGACCACAACAAGTATAAAATGCAACAAAAAACACACAGCGGCACAAATACAGGTAGCTTCACAGAAGCCCCAGAACATCAACATCAGTAAAAATCCTGTCTAAAAGAATAGGTCTTAAGTTCTCTCTTAAAACCTTCAGTGGACTCTACGTAAGGGCAATGGTGGTGCATTCCAGAGGCGAGGGGCACTGGCCTGGAAAAAGCAATCGCCTCGTGTTTTAAATTGGGTGCGGGGGACCATCAAGAGTTTCTGATCTGATGACCTCGGTGAGTATGAGGGGGAGTAGGGTCTCAGTAGGTCAGTAGCCACCAACTGTCAGCCACATACTGTACCTTCCCCTGTCATGGCACACCTCGGCCCATGTGACCCTAATGACTCACATGATGGGTAGTCAACGACCCTCAAGACCACCCCCAAGGTGTTGTCCCCACCTAGGGTTAAATACCTGGGATTCTCATACTGGTCTCTTAGAACTTAAGAAGCCCTTTTGGATTAGAGGTGAAACGTCTTCAACAATCAAAAGAAGTCCAGTTGTTAGTCAGAATTTTTTTTTTCTCTTTATATAATTGGGGAAACAATACCATCTGTAACAAAAATGATAACCAATAAATAACCAATGAAAATAATGACTGCAGCTTCGTCTCCTGCTGTTTTGTGGCTCCGGTTTTAACCTTTATTTACCAACAGTACATGAAGCTGCAAACTAAGGAGGCTAGTGGCATCAGTTTTGTTTGCACACCCCGCTTGTACCATAATTTAAAACTTGACATCCATGGATTTTCCTGACGTGGATCATTTTCCCATCAGGATGAATGGGCAGACATGCAGTACCATGGCCATTGTGCAGCTTTTGAGATACTGACCTGAGCATTTGTATAGCTGGTTATAGCATTTTCTTTCTCACCACCACTAAGAGAAACACTTGTTCACCAACAGTGACCTCTGTCTGACCCACAATCTCCCTGACCCAGATCTGCTGCCAGCATAGGTTTAATCCATGTCACTGTGTCAGTCTGAAAGTGGTATGATCACTTTCAGTCCTAAATTTATAAAATCAGTGGCAGCTCTCTTCCACTCCTTCTCTCTGTTTAGCATCTTTTCATTTGCCACCATTACACACACACACACACACACACACACACACACACACACACACACACACACACACACACACACACACACACACACACACACACACACACACACACACACACACACACACACACAGCAGTCAGCATCTGCCTTCCATAGCATAAAAGCCACACACGGCTTTCATGTCAGTGGCCTCTTTGTTTTCAGCATCATCTAACTTCTTTACAGGTGACTGAGTGACCCCTGCCTGGAGATTAACTAATTCCTTTAACAACTCTAAGCACCATGTCACATTTGCTACTGTCTCTGCCTTCTGACATGACTGGAAAGCCAAGGTGCTGAGCTCATACATAGTGTGTGTGTATGTGTGTGCGGGTGCCCACGTGGGTGTTCGTGCGGTCATGTGGCTCTGATGAGTCCCGATCAGAATCATGTAAAATTTTCTTTTCGAACGGCAGAGACACCTGATGATTCAAGAAGTAGCCGGTATGCAATATAAAAGTCTCAATCTCTCTAGTCATAGTCATAAAAAAAAAAAATCTGTAAATGTTCTATATGTCATTGTGTTCTCACATTATCCTAAATTTCCATTAACTCTCAAACCATCTGTCATCACCTGTCGCCAGTGACATCACATCTTCTATGATTGTCAGTCAGCACAGACAAAACTGTACCATGCTCACTGTCTTCCTATGTTACATATTGCAAAGGTTAGATGAGAGCCCAAAGAGTAATATTCAGTCAAAATCAATGTGTTTGCAGTCAAAGGTAGAAGCAACACATTACAGCACAATCATGAGCTGGATAGTTTCAAATCAGGTGAAGCAGTGCGGACATGTGTAGAGTTACTTTGTCACTTTGTCTTCACTAGACTCATGATCATTTGGAACAATACATAGATCCAGTGACAATACCAAAACAATGTTTCTTTCCAACTCTACAAAGGATTAATGTGATGACACTATAGTGCTGTGAAAACAAGTGATCAGTTTATAGGTTATGAAGAAAGGTACAATCATGACATGGTTAAGGTAAGTAAGGAATCACAGCCAAGGTTACAAATATCAGGAAACAGCCTCCCCCTGTCTTAATTGTCCATATTTTGCACTTTACTGTCTTTGTTTGTGTAATAAACTACTGCAATTGCTGGTTTTTCCCCCCAGTGTTACTGTAATTAAATAATATGCCGGTTTAAGGTACTTCTGAACTGGCTTCATTTTTCAATGTTCAATGTCAATGTTCTTTTTTTTTATTATCTTATATTATCACTTCCTGTCCCCTGTGTCTGTGTGTTTTAAGTTTGCTGAGTGAGTTTTTCATTAGAATTAAATAAGCCCTATGTGCACACAAATCCATATGGACATGAGTCTGCATGCACCACAGTGCACAGCAACTTCAGACTTGATTTGAGTCTCATCCTCAAAAGACTTGAGACTTGACCTATAGACTCCAGATTTAAAACAGTTATATTTTACGAATTATCTGGCACTCTGAATTTGGATGTCACTTCCCAGGGCGAGAGTGAGATGTGTGTGTGATAGTGTTGTGGTGGTTGGCCCAGTTTAACAGACTGTACAACACATTGCAGTTGCCTCCTGTCATGTCTAC
Organism: Trachurus trachurus; assembly: GCF_905171665.1. Taxonomy (NCBI): domain Eukaryota; kingdom Metazoa; phylum Chordata; class Actinopteri; order Carangiformes; family Carangidae; genus Trachurus; species Trachurus trachurus. Next base: position 17,905,742 of record NC_139910.1, on the reverse strand, counting down.
GCTGCTAGAAACTATCTTTGGCTCAGGTTCCGTTGAGTTTCATGGGTCACTCTGCCTCAGACAAAAGAAAATACAGATCTTCAAATGGTTGTGTCTATCAACAGTCAGTCTGCAGGCAGGGACAGGAAACAGAAGGAGCAGGGCCACATAGTTCAAGACCATAGCTGCCACTGCCAGCACAGCTCCCAGTGAGTACAGTAAAAAGTAAGCAGAGGATAACAGGGATGTAGTTTGAGTTCATTTTGAGGGACAAGGTTGTATCCTTATTTTCTCTTCCTGCTTCAGAAATTTTAATAAGCTAATAAAAGTCTGATCAGCTCAGATCAACAGAATTTTAGAGGCAGGAAAAGCACTTAAAACGACGAGATGCCTTGTGCTGTATTTACTGCTAGCACACTGTTGCACAGTCCAGTCTGAACTTTGATCTGATAATCTCTATGAACAACAAACAAACGGTTCAATGTGCTGGTTGTATTACGGCTGTTGCTTTGGACCCACAAGCAGACACAGTTGCTATTTGTAGAGAATTCTTTAAATATATTGCGACAAAAAGGGAAGTGGTGTGGGGCGCTGATGAAGGTAGTGGCAGGAAGGTAGGCTGGCAGGCTGACCAACAGGAGCCGATTACGGCTAAATGAGAGGCTAGGAATCTTGGCGCACATGAGAAAACAATGTAGGCAAATAAGTTTGGCAAGGCAAAAAGGTAGAAAAATCTGGCGATGAGTGGCAGGAAAGCTGGGGTTCTTACACTGCAGTGCTGATGAGATTGCAGGCAGGTGCAGAGGTAAACTAGATGCCAGATGAGGTAGCCATGCCCATGGCAGATACATGGAGGGAAGGACACACTATGGGAAAACAGAACACAGGAAATGACTGGTGTCACAGTCAGAGCAAACAAGTTTGTCCAGATGCTCCCAGTAAAAGTCCTGAATGAGAAAGGCATCCAGAATGAGGCTGTGAGACCCACAAGCATTATTCTGGGCCATTAGCATCCCAACCAGACCACCAGAACCCCCAACCCCCGCCAGTGGACATCCAGAATTTTCCAAGCAGTGAGGGCAGGGTGATCGTCTGGTATAATCCAGCTCAACAGGCAAGAGGGAAGTACATAAAACCAGTTGTGTTTGTTATAATTACGTAGGTTTTTAAGTTACCAGGGAATGTCAAACAACCAAGAAAGGTGAGGCAACATTTCAGAAGTGAACCATCGGGAACTTCCCAAAATAAAGTAATAAACAGAACCAAACTCACTCGCTACTTTCTACTTACAACCTCCAAGGGAAACAAAAGAACAAAATGTCTCACTGCTCAGTTAAGTACAAAACCAAAATACAAATGCAGCCCCCTCCCAAGCCTGGTGCACCCTCACATTGAAATACCTCACGTGTAGTGCATAGTCGAGATCAGTTTTTGAACTGGAGGAGAGTGAATTGCCATTGCTTCAAGGTCTTGATTTGCCTGCTCTGTCTACCTATTCGTCGGATGGTGTTACCCAGAGGTAAGACTTTGCTGTGGTACCCTGAGCCAAGCGGGCGGGCTTCAACACCTTGGCGAGGGTGAAGTTGAACCTTCCCAGGAAGCCCACCATGTGTGGTGTGAGTTATTGACTTTGAAAAAGTAAGAGAGGTTTCGATGGTTGGTCCAAAAAATAGATGCCTTCTAAGCCCCTTAAAGCAGATATCAGTGGAATGTTTTTGTTAATATAAGTCCTAAATAGTCCTATTTTCCGTCAGCAATCACTTACATGAAGTATTTCAGCCTAAACACGAGTCTCTCCGTCACTCTGCTCTGCTGTAACCCGAGGAGAAAATTTTCCTTGTGGGATACAAGTGTTATCCAATGAGGAGAGAGAACGGCATGAAGGGCTGTGTGTGCAGCCAAGGGATGCGCGTGAATGTGGTGACGTAGCACGAGGACCAATTGATGCCTAACAAGGGCGGGGGCTGCTAACTCATGGTGCGTTCAAAGAAACTCGTACTTTGTGTTTTTCCTTCCTGTGAAGTCATACCAGTTCGATCTGGTACGAGTTCACGGGTCGGAAGTTACGAGTGGCCGTTATAGGGAACTTTCACAGACAACAGGATGGTAAAAACACGAGCTACGGGTTACCTGGAACGCTACCAAGTCGTAGTTGTGACTTGAAGCTGTAACTTACGGTTTCAAAAGCCTGCCTTGAACGCAGCATTAGCCGAAACGGCCGTGAAGCTGATATCTGCTTTAAAGCCAGTGCCCCATTCCTCAAGTGCCAGAAACACTTTCAACAACTCATAGTTTTCCCACATCATAATTGAGTTCAGCAGGGAAAAGGTGCTACAGTAGGAGAAGAAGGCACAGAGGTGAAATTGGTGATCCGCTGAGAGGGATCGGCCCCCCCACACCAGAATCAGAGGCATCCACCTCCACAAAAAACTGCAAAGATGCATCTTGCTGAATTAGAACTGGAGCACAAGTGAATAGTAGTTCTTCAGAGTGGTAAAAGCTGAGTCTACCTCTGGTGTCCAAGTAAAAGCTATGGTTGGTGAGGCGAGTTGTGTGTGGTGCCACGCTGTGGTCTTGCATGAACCATCTGTAGAAGTTGGCAAATCCTAAAAACCACTGCAACTCTTTCCATGAAGCAACCTCATCTTGACCTGCCTCTATTCAATGAACCAACCCAGAAAAAACACACAAATTTGGAGAGGACAAGTTGAAATCTACATTTTTCATCCTTCAAAAACTTTTTTTTCCCAGAGGCCGAGGGAGTGCTAACCTCTTAAATGTCTATCTCTAGATTCTTGGAGAAGATAAGTATGTTATCCAGCAGTTCAGCATGCCATGGAGGACATCTGTGACCATGGCTATGGGTGCACTGGTAAGGCCAAAGGATATAACTAGATATTCAAAATGGCCTGTGGCGGTGTTGAAGGCAGTCTTCCACTTATCTCCGTCTTGGATTCAAATGAGATGGTAGCCATAACGGAGGTCCAACTCTGAGAAAATGTGAGGGTCAATGAGAGGTAGAGGATAATTGTTTTTCACAGTTATGTCATTGAGGCAGAGGAAATCAATACAAGTTCATAGGGTGTGATCTTTCCTACCTAAAAAGAAGAAGTTGGCACCAACAGGAGAGAAGGGGGTCTGATTAAGCCAGCAGAGTCATTATACTTTTCCATAGCCTCTCTATGCCAAGGAGCAGGTCTATGGCACAATCGTAAGGCCTATGTGGAGGCAAGGTTTGTGCCCAATGTTTACTGATTTCTTGAGTCATCGTACAAGGAACCAAAGAGGTCAAGAGGCTCAAATGTTAGGGCAGGAGTTAACTGAGTATAGGGGCTAGAGCGGACTGGACGCAGTGGGTGTGGCAAAAAGAGCTCCTTGAGCGGGAGTGACTCATCAGGGCCCCTCCAGTTCCTGATGGGCCTTCTCCTTCAGCCAGTGACGACAACAGGCGAGGAAATGGCCAGCCTCGCCACAATAAATACATGAACCAGCCTGTATTCGCCGTTGGCGCTCTGACAACTCATATCCAGACAGACACGCAGGGGGAGGTGAGGAGGAGAGACTGAGGAAGACAGAGAACACAGGAAATGACTGGAGTCACAGCCACAGCCATAGCAGGTTGTTCTGCTTGAAGCATAGTTTTTTTTGCTACACGATTTGTCTAAAGTGTGATATAAGCTTCATGTGATGGTGAAGGGCTCTGGGGAGTTAGTTTATTTTTATTCCCACACCATCCTTGTTTCCTCCCTTAGTATCACATACAGTATACATTTATAAATAGCGGAGTGATGATGATGCAGCACATGCTTTGAGTTCATATATGGTGATGCAGTGTTCTAAACAGACTGTATGGCAGCAGCATAACACTTATTACAGCCAGAAGAGACATGAATTTAAAAAAAAAGAGACTCTCTGGTTAATCTGTCTACATCATGTATTGTGTTCATTTCTATTTACTTGTGTGGCTCTTTACTTCATATTAGTCCATCTAATAAACTGAAACAATGAGCCCCTACTCCGAGTCTATAAATTCTTTCTGTTAGTAGCTCTGGTGTAGGCAGCTGTGTGTTAAATGCCACAGAACAACCATCAGTGGTTCTGGTGACAGGAAATGTTACAGAGTTACTCTAAAATTCCTCTGACTCATTGTCACAGCTCCGGTCAGCACACATGGAAAAACAAAGAAACATTATAATTTATTTAAAAAAATAAAAAAAAAACCTCTCAAGTTTTTTTTCCAAGAAAAACACGATAATGTTTCATTTTGTAGAACCTTTGGCTATAATTGCTTATTATATATATATTTCACCCCCTATCCCATCGCATAATTGGCCTTGGAGTAATGAAAGATAAGCAGGACCAGGCCTGATGGTGCCATGATGTGTCCACTGCAGCACAGAGGAAATGTTTTTGCTATGGTCTAAATGAAGTGTAGCAAGTATGCAGCAAATTTAATATGAGGCCTTTTTTAAGACCACAACTTTGCCATCACACACAGGAAAAGACCTGGCTGCTCTTTGCTTTCATAAAATGACCTTTAGATCATGGTTGAAGAGTAATTCCTCCTTTCAGGACATCGTGACAGAAAGCTGCTGGCTCCAGTCAGCCAATGGTTTTGGAAAATTCCACCCCGCCAGAGGGAAATAATACTGGATCAATTGAGTCTAGCTGATGTCGAAAGTTTGGTAACAAGGCACAATAGCTGCCAATTGTCCTCTGAGACTTCTGCTGGTCTGGCTGGTTTTTTACAAGGTCAGACCTTTGTGATTCTTTTGGAGATACCCTCTCTGCAGAAGGCAACATGTCTTAATCAATCAATAGAAATAAATAAAAGCGAATAAGAAGCAAGGCTAAATAGGTAGGTCCTGAGTTTCTTATCAAAATATCAACGCTGTCTACTGGGAGGCTGCTCTACAGACGTGAGCCACAGAAATAAAAAGATCTGAGGATCTGATGATTCTTTAATTCTATAGGCTAAAAGTAGATTGGGTAAATAAGTCACATTAATTTGTCACCCTTGGTGACCGGAGGGGTGACGTTGTGTCTTGGTGCACAAGATCCTGCGGAGGCGCACATAGCTTGGCAAGTTTCACCGCCTTCTCCAAGGATAGCCATCTCCAGCGCTACCTGAGGCTCACCAGAGCCCAGTTGGATGAAGCTTTGTGCAGTTGTTGCAGGACAGAGTTTTTGGATTTTTCAAATGTGTGCGCCTCATACTTGAATTCTTCCTGGGGATTTCGATTGACCGAGACCTTTCTCTCGACCTTTGACCTAGACTAGGGATGCACATTTTGAAATTATTTTCTGACCGACAACCGACGCTTGTTAACTGATTATTAACCGTAAACTGATAAGATTAAAACGCTCCGTGACTAGGCCTGTACCAATCAGCAACCTGATCCTCTATTAGGGCTGGGCGATATGGACCAAAAGTCATATCCCGATATATTTTGTCTGAATATCGATATACGATATATATCCCGATATTTTTCCGCAAAGTGAGAGCAAATGTTCAGTCAAAGTTAAAGCCAAATATGACAAGTCACAGGTAGTTTTATTGAAACCGGCTATTTCACTGAACAATGTGAACAAATGTTCAGTTGCTCAAATAACAAAATATAAACATAAATACTGCCTGACAAGAGTACCTTTCTTGAAATCAAAGTAATGGAGTAATGGATTTTAGAAGGCGTGATTCCATAAGGCCTCTTCTAAGATCAATGTTAAAAGTTGGCTGGAAATTTGAAAATATTGTCATTATCATGTATAATTTATTATAAGACATTTCTGTAACATAAACACCAGCTATAGCAGAGTCTTATAGAAAGGCACTCTTGAAATAAAAAAAAAACTATCAATTGTCTGCACTAAAAACTAAAAAACAACAACTGCCTTGTGTCAGAGTTATTTCTCAGAGATTTTTTTTTTAACCTGGAGTCACGTGACGTGCCCCACGTCTTTTCCGGTCAGTCGTCATGGAAACGTCACGTGACACTCACGGATCCACGGTTTGGACCAGAGTGAAAACAAACGTGTGTAAACCATGGATGTATTATATTATCATAGATCCATGGGGTAAACGCGAACCTTACGAGCTGAATCTGGTGAAAGCACCGCGGCTCACAGAGGTCTGGAGCTCTGACGCTGCTGCAGGGGACGGCGTGCTAATGGCTAACGGCTAATAACAGCTAACGGCTAACAGCTGTGCTACAGCAGCTGACTGAGCCTCTAGAGCCGCGGCTCGGCTCGGCTCGTTAACGGCAACGAGGTCGACGTGGACTCGGTGCGTTCCTCTCGGTCAGCTGGTGAAGCAGCGGTCTGATAAGCATGATAAAATAGTTAGAGGAGGGGCGGCGGCGCGGAGCGCGGCGAGCAGTGCAGGGAGCTCCAGATCAGCAGCCTGAATGGAGCAAGGATCACAGCGCAAATTTGAACTATATCGATATATGCGATATGGTCAAATTCCATATCCCATTAAAAAATATATCGATATATTTTTTATATCGATATATCGCCCAGCCCTATCCTCTATCATCGATTAAGGGGGCGATCGATGATGGGGTTTTTTGTTGTTGTTGTTTTGCCGTTATAAAACACACACACACACACAGTGCTCTGGCTCAGCTGATCGCACTCAGATGGTGGCTACTGTAGATCGTCCAATGTTGAACTGGTTTTATAGCTAAAAAGTGCAGCCAAACACCAGGCTAAAGAGAGGGGAAGAGCAGAGCGCTCCTCTGACAGATCGTCTGTGTAACTTTTTGCTCCGACATATGACTGAAAGCATGTGTAAGTCTGCACGTTTGGACATGCCCCCATGAGTTGATGACTTAAGGAGTTAATTTAAATTAACCAATAGTATTAATCGGTCAAGTTATTGTTATCGGTTAACGGTAAAACAGTAAATCATGTGCATCCCTAATCGAGACCTTTGTTCAAAGTTTGAGTTTTTGTTAGAGGGTGAGGTCGTGATGACGCAGACATTTCCAAAAAATTTGCTAGAAAAATTATAATATCTAACTCCAATACACATTGTCGAAACTGGTTCAAACTTTCTCGTAAGAGTCCCGCCCTGAATGCAACCATGCTAATATTCAGTCATTGTAGTCACTCGTAGCGCCACCTTGTGGAGACAGGAACTTAATCTTCTCTGCCAATCATGACGTTACTATGAGATTTTCTTTCTGTGGTCTGATACGCAGCATCAGGTGTGTCTACTGCATGACCTCTAGCTCCACCTGGTGAACACAGTTGAGAATGCGCGTAAAAAAGTAGCTAGTTGTCACCTGCCAGGTGGTCCGTGCAAGTTATGTTCACACCTGAATGGGGAAATTGTAACAGTGAAACAGCTGAGCCGTCACTGCTGTCAGACAACCTTCAGGCCAACAAAGAAAAACCTTGATGTCCAATTTTACGAAAGCTTTCTTTGTCACTAGAAAGGAAGCTGATTTAGCTCTCCCCACAGGAAACAGTGTGCACAGAGGAAACAGTCAGTCTGTGAAACTGCTCCTCTGGGAACAGAGACCGAACACACACACACAAGCAACCAGCAACCTAACCATTCACAAGTTGCCACAAATTAATGAACTGTATGAAGATCATACATCCAAAAACACAGCAGGCAAGTTTATTTTTACAGCTTATATTCAGGCAAAAGGCAGCTCATAGTGCATTACATAGGCAGGGGTTTACATTAACAATATAGGACATTAAGATGTAATTCATATAACTTAAAAAAAAAAATTTCAAATAATCAACAACATTCGAATAAAACATATTAAGAAAATCTCAAACTTTCTCTTTAAAATTACTTTTTTCATTTATTACTACTAAATGCACAACTTCCAGGAGTCTCTCATTCAGTAGTCAACCTCTACATAAATGACCATATCTGTCCAATCCTGTATAATCCCTTATTTCATCATATCATCAGCATCATCATATGACGGTATCCAAGAGCACTTATGTTGTGTTATCTGGATATACAGTTTTTTTCTGTTGCATTCATTTGCGGTACTTGCATGTTTTTGTTTTTGTATCATATCTGGATTTTCCATGAATTTATTAAGGTTTTTGTTTTAGCTTCCTGCAGCACATATTTTCATTTGCAAGATGTTTCCATTGTTGTATCTGTTCTGTGTTTGTGAATCTGGATTGTTTTGGCAGCTTGTTTCGCCTAATGAAAGTGTTTTGGGCTGTTGCAGCAGTTTTCCCTTGCCAGCCATCATAGACCACAACACTGACAACGGCACGGCATAAGAACACGATTCATCAACATTGAGAACATAGGTCAGACATATTTTCAGAAGTTGCACAAAAATTAAGACTTGACTGTGGTTTAGAAGAAAGAGGAGGACTCACAAAGGGGGATACTACACTGCTCTTTCAGTTGTACATTGTATATGTTCTGCAGTGCACACGGCCTGCTTCTCCCTCCTCCCACTGAAACAGATCTCTAACCTCTTCACCTTTCCCACTGTCCTCACACTCTGAGAAGGATCCACAGGATGCCGGGTATTCTTGAGCGTCACCATTGAAAACAAATCAAATGTTTTCATTTCATCAGCTGCTCAGTCTGCTTTGCAGGCATAACGATGGCAGCATGACGTCTTTCATTGGTCTTGACAGGCAGGAAAATCAAATGTGAGATGCATCACAAATTTCATTCTTGGATTTTTAGATGCAGTTTGTTCAGCATGGTGTCATCGTTTGGCTGTTGACAGAGAGCTCTCTTTGCCTTTTTCTTACAGGTTATTATGGAAATGAGCAACATTCTGGTCATCCTGTGTGTTGTCTCTAACTGCAGACCGAAGACTTGATGTGTAATAATGTAACAACAAAAATGTATTCATGTAGTGCTTTTCTCACATCAACATGCAAATAGTGAAAACTGGTTACAACTGATTTGAGTTGATCAAGAATGCCAGAGTGCTGGGCCTTTAAAACTGAACTCCCAGTCACCCTTAGCGGTAAACGTTGACCAGCAGCATGTTTCCTTCCACAGATTTTAATTGTTGGTTGGGCACATACCATGTCAACAACTCAGATATGTAATTGGGACCCAGCTTTAAAAGTGAGCAATAGCCTACATCTGAAATCTAACAGGGAGCCAATCAAGGGAGGCCAGCGTCCTATGTGATTGTATCTGATAAATGTATCAAAACTAGCAACTGAGCAGACGTTCAAGAAGGTGAAGTGGGCTCAATAATCCAGATGTAGATGTAAATCAACGTTTGTAAACCTGTAAAAAGGGAAGACGTTTGTGCATGTGTAGAAAAATCTCCTGGACGTAGTTTTTAAATATCAATGGAGCACTGTCATGCTCATACATGAAGGACACACAAGCTCTGTCATATCATAATTTTGCTTCTCCCAAGGAGATAATTGCAGTTTGATTATAAAATAAATAAATAAATAAAGCTTCAACTGGACTTTATAGTCAACATCTGACTGAGGAGCAGCTTCCAGTCCCTCAAGTATCATTGTGGATGATTTGCATGTTTCCACCACAGAATGGAGGATATGAGGCATGTTTATACACAAACACTCTTTCTTTCTTTGTGTGTGTGTGTGTGTGTGTGTGTGTGTGTGTGTGTGTGTGTGTGTGTGTGTGTGTGTGTGTGTGTGTGTGTGTGTGTGTGTGTGTGTGTGTGCATGGGTCACACTGTTGGATGACAGGAACCTCTCATTATGGGAACTCGATGAGGGGAAGGGGGGCAATAGGGTTCCGGCAAGGCTCAGAGAGCCGAATACACACACACACACGTACACACATTCTTGTCTTGCGTCAGCTGCGAGGATGCTTGTAGTGCACAGTGCATTCACTAGCCTCTGGGCCTAACCTTGTGTAAAACTGATTCTGATCTGAACCCTAAGACCAGGTCTTAACCTCAAAAAGAAAGCTCTCTGAAGTTATAAGGGCCAGTCAAAATGTCCTCACAACCAGAGCACGGAATGTACACACACACACACACACACACACACACACACACACACACACACACACACACACACACAAACATCACAGAAAGTCATGACGCTGGATATAGGCAGTTCAATTTAAAGTTCACCCTGTGCTTCCTACATAGCAGGATGTTTGGCTGTGTAGAGATCCCTGTACTGTCCCAGGCAGGAAATCACATGATATTCATTCTGAGCCTCTGACAGAAGAAACACCCTCTGCTGATTGAAAATTAAACTACAAGAACCCGCACACAGGGTATGTATTACGTTATTAGTGTTTTATTGTGATCTGGAGGTTAATAGCATGAATTGATTAAAAAACTGTTCTATGTTACTGTGAAAGTATCAAAGCCTTGGTCCACAGAGAAATTCACACTACAACACGCCCTCAGCCTTGCCCCGAGCCTAGGCCACCTTCATCCACCATCCAACTACTGGCTCACGCAGAAAAGAGGCTTGGACCTCCTTCGCTTCTGATTGGCTCACTAACCTGTTATTACTATGGCTCCAGAGAGAAGCCTGAGAGAAGAGATGTAAAACTAGATTGAGATGTTTCTTGGTTATATCTAATATACTCTATCTTCAAATAAGATGGAAATCAAGACAAGGGCTGTAAATAAAGATGGAGGTAGCCCTCGTGATGTCACCCACAGGTTTCTAATGAATGGTTTTGAAGCTCAGAGCGTGCTGCTCCACTGTCTCAGCCTTGGCATTTGCCTCAGCTGAACCAAAAATTGGAGACCAGGAGAGGAGTATGTGGAGCTGTGTCCATGATTCATGACAATGACGATTTATGTTACACTTATACTAAACTATCTAATAAAAAATAATACAAAAAAAATGAACAGCCTGGTACAAAAATTAGTTTTGTACCAGGCTGTATATTTATTTCAGCTATAAAGTTGGTCATTTTAACATGGAAGTCACTGTTGAAGCCACACTCCAGTGGTCATTGGAGAAACTGCAGTTTTTTGGTATTTCTGTATTTTCTTCATGTTTCAGTCATGGAGGTTGAAGTTAAAGCAGAAGTAAGTGGTCCGGTCGTTTTCGCTAATGCTGCGTTCCAGGCAGGCTTTTGAAATCGTAAATTACAGCTTCAAGTCACAACTTACGACTTTGTAGCGTTCCAGGCAACCCACTCGTGTTTTTCCGACCTGTTTTACCGGTGAAAGTCACTATAACGGCCACTCGTAACTTCCGTCCGGTGAACTCGTACCAGATCGAACTGGTACGACTTCACGGTCGGAAAAATACGAGTTTCCTTGAACGCACCATAACAGTCCTCGTCCCTACGTCGCCACATTCACGGCGTCCCTTGGCTGCACACACAGCCCTGCATGCCGTTCTCTCTCCTCATTGGATAAAAACTGTAGGATACGATAAATGTTTTCTCCTCGGCTCAGAGCAGAGCAGAGTGACTGAGAGACCCGTGTTTCAGTCCAAACACTCTATAGAAGTGATTGCTGTCGGAAGATATAACTATTTAAGACTTATATTAACACAAATATATCACTTACTTCTGCTTTAAATAGCAACACTTCAAATTAAAGTGGAAAACAATTTAATCTTGGGACGACAGATTATGATATGAATTATGTTGTACAAGTTCAAGTGCTGCAGTTTACACAACTGTACGGACGGAAACCACCATTCTATGTTGGAGAAGAGTTTAGCAGGCAGAGAAGATATAGTTGCATCATGACAAATATGGGAAATATAGAGTAAACACAGTGAATGCCCGAATGTTTGTAGTAGAGACTTTCCTGTTTGCAATCAAAAGATGAAGTGGAACTCTGTCCTCTTGTATCATGGAAGCTTTTGCTGGTCACTAAGGTTCATCAGTAATTCTTCACATCCTGCACTTTATGACGGTATATATCATTTATACCGAGTACACATTCACCACACACTCACATGACAGATAAAGCTAAATTAAAGTCAGCCTCTGTTCTGAGCTGCGCATCTGGGGCAGTTAAATTAAAGGCCTGTGGTGGGTGAGGCAGTTAACTAGATTATACGTAAATGTCAAAATACTGTAGAGATAGTAACAGAAGGCATTTTGTGTTCTGTTACTATTCAGATGTGACACTATTGCAATCCAAGCAACATGCATCAAGTTGGGCTGTGTCAAAAATCCAGAAACACTAAGATGGACAGGAATGAAATCTGATTGGCCCAAGCAGATGCTCCTCCTTCGAGAGTCAGAGAATGGCAGCTACTGCACAGCGTGAAAGCTTGTATGCACCATGAACGTTATTGAAAAAATTAATTCAAACAATAACAATTTTTTTATGTGTAGACATACTTAGCAATAAACATGGCTCCGATTCTGATTAAATGAGGAACATAGAGCATAATCTAAGAAATTACATTACAGATGCTTGTGCGCGTCAATCACAGTGGCTCAACAGTTTCTGAAATACTCAGACCGGCCCGTCTGGCACCAACAACCATGCCACATTCAAAGCCACTTAAATCATCTTCCCCGATCTGATCAAGCATTGCTCGCACTTCAGATTGTCTGGTGATACCAGACTGGGTATGAAGCCCAGACTGCGATACTTGGTATCAGATCAGCAAGATATTAATGGTATCACACATCACTCTCTCATGTTGAATAGCATTGAATGATGATGCCTTCACATAAGGATAAGGTTAAGGATAAGGTTGATTGATTATTAAAGATACTATACAATTATCAGAAATTATTATAAACTAATGATTTAAAATTGTCTATAATTGTAAAACAGGGAACCTCCCTGATAGGGATGTATAAGCTGTGAGTACAATTTTAATTTGTTTACCCATAAGCATAAGTATATAAAGAACAATAAAGGACTGATTGTGAGTACTGACAATCAAATCCAGCTGTGACCACAGGGCATGCACAAATAATTACAGATAATGACCCTTTAAACTATAGCAGAGTGTGTTACAAAAAGAAAAATGAATTTACAATTAATGTTGCTGTGAGTCAATAAACATCTTTTATGAACTACCCTTAATTGTAACAACAAACCCAGGACTACCATACTATCAGATGAGGAAACCATAATCAGCACATGGGGTCATGGCGAGCTGGTTTCCTTTGTGACAGCAGGACAGCAGCAGAGTTGACTTGACTGAAGATCCGGCTTTCCACTCTCTCTTTGACAGTCCCTTTGTCCTAATGCAGGTAGGTGTCATCAGCTGATTTGGCACAGCTTTCTCTGTTGGGTCCAGTGGAGGACATATCCTCTTGCCCAACCAGTAGGGGTGTGACGATACACTCATCTCACGAGACGAGACGAGACACGAGATTGGGTTCACGAGAACGAGACGAGACAAGATTTTAAGAAAACTACAATGACAAAATAATATGACGACACATTTATTTACCCCCCCCCCCCCGTGCCATTTCACTCAGATACTCAGACCCACACACACCCTTCATTGAATACGCTGATGATATAGCCCTAGTCTACAGGATTTAGATAGCTCTCCCTACTTGCAGTGTATTACCATCCTGACTTCCTGGTTTGACAGCAGCTTCTTGGATCTAAATGTCACTAAGACCAAGGAGATGTGGCTTGGAGGCAGTAAGAGAGGTGGCGGCAAAGTCACTGTGCCCACCTTCGAGCCGATCCGCATTAAGGGTTTGGAAGTGGAGCAGGTCACCCAATTAAAATACCTTGGAACAATAGACAACCTGCTCAATTTTACATGTGGACTATCTCATCAGGAAACTAAGGAGCTTTATTGTGGCCAGCCTAATGCACACCTTGATATGCCACATCTGTGAGGTGGATGGATTATCGTGCTCACAGATTTAGCCAGATTTGTGAACAATATTTGAGAGAAATAGACCTTTTGTGTACATAGAAAACGTTTTAGATCTTTGAGTTCAGTTCATGAAAAATGAGAGCAAAAACAAAAGTGTTGCACTTATATTTTTGTTCAGTGTAGACACTCAGATTTTAGTTAAGAGTCAACCCGGGTCTACCAGGATCTCACTCATCCTCTCCAGCTGCTGCCATCAGATCGGAGACTTATGGTCCCAGTAGCCAGGAAAAATGACAACAAGCAGACCCAATATATCCTTTAACTCAAACTGAACTGGTTTTATAGTCTATTTTATACTCATTTATTTATATGTATAATGTTATCTGTGTTATGTGTGTGTATGTTTCATGCCATTGCTGAAGACAAATTTCCATGTTATGTGAGTTTAATGGACAATAAAGTAGTCTTAGTCTATCAGTATTATCAATTTCTTATTTTCTTATCTTGTCACCCACACCCTGCTTCTGCAGGTCTAGTGAAACTTGTAAAAACACAGAGTAAGATGTATGATGCAAGTATATATTGAGGGAGAGAGAGTGTGTGTTGGAATTCATTTAAATGAATTGTGAGTACTGAGCCATGGCTTCCAGTTTCTCAGTGTATGTGGTGCGCATAGTTCATTTCTTAAAGGTTAAACCGAGGAGCAAGTGCGTCAGTATGGCTCATGGAACTCTGGATACACTAATAACAGTTTGAACAGTCTGATCGTTGCTGGTTTGATGTTAGATTTATGGACAACAACAGTATAGAACATATTTATTATCATTTTAACACTTAGAATACAAAGAAATGATGACAGTTAGTTGGTTCAACGTGAAAAGTGTCTGCGATCTAAAGTTTGTGTTTCAGGCAGAAAACAGTGTTACACTGTTAATGGTCTGGGCCACTGAACCCCTCTCCGCTGTTGGTTCTCCATTTAAGCAGGAAAACTTGGCAGTGGTTCAGATCCTCTGTTTTCATGCCAACCTCTTTCTCATTCCCTCTACCTCTTCTGCTCTTTCTCTCTCTCTCTCTTGGGGTCTCTCTGCCAACCTTGACGCCAGCCTGCCTGCCTGTCAGGGCTAATGCTTCAGGATGCCATTAACAGGCCAAGCACAACTATTCAGACATGCCTCAGTGTTCAAAGCTTTTAATGACCATCCTCTCGCCAAGTTGGAATCGTACATCAAGATCAGGTATGTCACTGCTCCATATGAAGATGTTTGATGGATGTGAGCTGTGACATGCTAATTATGATGATGGTGAGGATGGCATCATGAGCGTGGCAGTCTGATATAGCAGTTACTATAGAGTTTAGATTTTAACTTTTATAACTCTAAAAACATGTAATAATAATTTAAGTGGGCTTTGTGAAGACTAGTTCAGTCGGCGTTTAGTTTGCGTGCTCGTATTGTTGTTGTTTTTTGTCTGTTTTTGCTTCTGTGCTACTGGGCTTGAGCTTCACCATCCATCCCATCAGGAGAGCTGACGTCAGCAGGGGACGAGAGAGGGAACAGGAGACCTCAACCAGAGAAAGTTGAGAAAGGAAATGGTTCACTTACAGTCATTTCCTTTCACTGTATCATGTGGGTTTCTCCACCTCCCTGCCCCTTAAGGAGACCAGCAGCAGGTCTGAATCTGTTTACGGCCAATGCAAAGACTGATTGTGATCACAGATTATGGTTCCTTGGCACCATAGTCACCAAAATAAATACTGGATCCATTTCAGAACAGAACAAATGGCAGATTAGATTGGATTAGATTAGAGACATGGGTCTGTCTCAGCAACAAACTCTTGCAAAACCTTGCGAGCCACGAGCTGCTGATATGTTACATTTAATAGTTAACATAGAAGTACAACTTGTTTTTTTTTCAACTAATAATGTTGGAATTGTGATTATCATTGAATTGTTGGAGAGAGTTATTACACTGATATGATCCTGTACTGAGTTGATTGTTAATAAACAGATTAAATGTAAGAACACAGCAGTGGTGAGCAGCCAACATGAGTATCAGAAAAGCAGCCCGTTGGGTTTCACAGAGAGATGGTTGACAGGAAAGCTATTGGACTGTTAAGTTCAGCTATTTGGCTACAGAGGAGCACTAGCACCTTTAGCTAATAATAATAATAATAATAATAATACATTTTATCTGTATAGCGCTTTAAAAAAAATACTCAGTCGCTTTACATAGAAAACAAACACGATGAAATGGTACAGCATAAAATAGCATGAAACAATATTTAATTGAATTTATACCGTTGTGTTATTTTCTATATTGTGTTGATTCTAAATTAATTCTATAATTTTATCCAAGCAGATTAAGTGATTAATGCAGCAACCTGTGTAATTGATTAGTCATTTTAATCAATCCCCACATAATTAATTAATGTACCTGTGATAGGGGACTTGTCCAGAGTGCAGGGTGCACTCACCCATTGTGAGACGGGTTTGGCTCCACCCAGCTGCCCTTATTATAGTAATTATTGGCCTGTACGTCACACCTATATATGATGCTGCATGATGGAAACACTGGCAGTGCCTCACTGAATGGAAGAATAAGAAAGGTCAGGGACGACAGTGATGACTGGAAAATAAGCAGTTAGATTCCCTATGGATCTACTATGTGCTGAACTGCATGGATACAAATATTTTTCCCACACATGCTGGAATTAGTGGACAGGTACGGAATATGTTTGCAATGAGCCCTGGAAATAATTTATTTCTGCTGGATTCTATCCTTAGTCTGGGATATGGCAGCTTCCCTGAGTTTAATAATGTCTATGTTGCCCCCTGGCCTTTAAGTATCAGGGAGTTTATTTTAAAATCCTGCCACTGTATGTAGGCTATAAAACAAAGAGGCGAATCTATACCTTGTTTGCAGCTTAACTGTAGAATTTATTCTCATAACACAGAAAATGATAATCAGCAGGTCCACTCGCCTAGCATGGCCAAATTTAGCCAAACTTATCCACTTCAATACATCGTATCAGAAAAACAACTTATTTCCAATCATCACATCACAAAGGCCGACTTGCACTCCTTTGCCCTATTAGGGGTGCCTGCATGTTATACAGAGGAACACAAACCCACCTGCATGTATGAAACAAGCAAAACTTGTAAGTTGACTGCAGGATTTATTGGGCAGCGTCACAGGCTCCTCATGGGTGTTATGTGCCACCTATTGACCTGTTTTAGTACTGCTAACACAGAAACAAGTGAAGAACAATGAAGTTGGCATTAAACCAGTATCCACAACACAGTGGAATT
Source organism: Trachurus trachurus (assembly GCF_905171665.1). Lineage (NCBI taxonomy): Eukaryota > Metazoa > Chordata > Actinopteri > Carangiformes > Carangidae > Trachurus > Trachurus trachurus. The sequence goes on along the minus strand of NC_139910.1, from coordinate 17,888,730 downwards.
ATACACACAAACACACATGTTTGTCTTTAACATTTAACCCCCTCTATCAACTAATTAACTTAAGCCTAGTACCATAGGAACCATGTGACGACCTTCTCCAGGCTGGCCTCTCAGTGATTCATTTCACCTGGTCGGGCTGCAGTAGCCGACAGCGGTCAACCTGCCTCTTTCTCTCCCCCAGCTTCCACCCTGTTTCGTTTTGTTGGTCTTCTGCTTGATTTCCTCATGTCTCCTTTATCCAGCCTCGAGCAGGGTTGTATTATCCTGCTATTATCCTGAATCCTAAACATTCACATTTTAAGTCACTTTACTTTACACTGCATATTTGTGTCTATTTAAACACATTTGCAGTTTTGAACAGAATTGATACATCAAGGCCCCTTTTAGCATACTGGTGCAGAACAGGCCAAATATAATCGGCTTGATTGACTGTAATGCACTGACTGCTATAGGGCCTCCACTGGAAAACAAATTTGTTTATACCAACAGAAAGCTGGTGCATTCAATTTACATTCAGGTCATATGTGACTCTAACTGACATGTGGTAACATGGCCTGGCACACAAAAGTGTGGGCTACATGGTTTCTATGGATTCTAACCTGATGTACAATTACTCTTACTTTTAAGGGACCATGTGTTATATTTGATGCATTGTATCAGAGTTAGTTAAGTGCTAGTTTATATCTGCAGTCTCTTGGCTGCATCAACGTCCAAAAAAAATAGCTTTGCAGGATTTTTTGCAAATTACTTTTTTAGCTTTTGTGAGCACTTGTGGTATAAATTCTACATACTGCTTTATAAATGAGGCCCCAGAACCATAATGAAATTAGGCAGTCTGCAGGCTTAATTATCTTCCTAGTACTTTGTGTTTGTCAGCTCCAAGACTGGGCTGATGTGGCTGATGCCAAGTCATCCTGATGTGACCTTTGTTTAAAAAAACAGTAAAATAATAGCAAATAGTGATTGATAAGGAGCGGTGCAGCAGTATAGTTGCCTTCTCTCTGGGCTCTCAAACAGTGTGAATATGTGTAAATGTGAGTGTGTGAGGTTGTTTGTTTGCCAGCCTTGTGAAAGACTGACAAACTGTCCAAGTCCAGGTTAACCCTGCCTTGTCAACTGGGATTATCTCCAGCTCCCCAATCCCCAACAATCCTGTAAGCGATATAGCTAAGAATGGATAAATTACTGTATATAAAAAGGCTACAGTTTCAACATTTTGTGCCTAATGTGAACACAGCAGCATTTTTCCTGTCTCAGTTGTCATTGATTTTTTTTCTTCAAGCCATGTGATCCTGGAAACCCCTCAACTGTCACCACACAGACAAAGAAACACAGTCGTACGAACAAAAACATGTGATGCTGTCACAAGAATAGCCGACCAATTTCATTATCTTTTAAGGGCTGCACTCAGTGGCTGCTTGTTTCATATTTTCTTCCTAACTGGACCAACACAGCAACAAATTTAAAGCATATTAGTTTTCAAAAAGTAGGTGTTTTTAATGTGTAGATGTCTGTTTAATCTGACTCTGATCTAGTCCTTACTGGAACAAAGAACAATTTGTGGTGTCTCTCTGAACTGAGGGAGAGAGTAAAGCTAGCTGAACATTGTGTGAGGTGAGAAGTTAAATCTGATGATAGACTCAGTTGACCCAAGACAACATATATTGGAGACAGACCAATCATATATTGAGAGCAGGGGTAGACAAAGTCCACAGCTGCATCCTGTGAGTCCAGGTATAGCTCCTCCTGGTGAAAAACATTAATATTTAATTTAAAGCATACCCAATATTAAACTATTTTACTTTTCTTTTTGTACACATCAACACTGTGTTATATTGTTCCTTACTGTTGTGATATTTCTGGTCAAGGTGAAAAGCTGTCTCATGAATGACCAGAATGGCAGCCAACATGACGTGACAGTAAAAATGATCATAAATGACGCCACTTTTAAATAGTCTGTGTGGCAGTTGGTGTACCCACTAAAAACAATAAATGACGATAGAGTGACAGAAAAGACATGGACAATATGTACTGTAAGTACTGTAAGAAAATAGTGTTGCAATGCACAGACAACGACAGACCCACCACAGCTCTCATTTCTCACATTAGGGATGCACAGAGATGCCATTATCTGTATCTGTAGGTTATCTGTATCAGTATCTGTCAGATTTAAACCATAAATGGATGTGGCATTGGTGTTGTTGTTTGTTTTTCCAAGAATTATTGTTTCTAGATTAACAAAAGTAATCAAAAACAAAGTAATTTCATCTTAAAGGGAGTTATGTTCATTCTGGCAATTAGGATGCTCCAGGATTATGGCTGTTGAGCGAGGTGGTTCTTGTGTTTCTTTGGGATCCTGTGATCTCAGTGGGTGTGGCTGAGGTATTGCCACTTGGGAATACCTGGGCTCAGTGTTCAAATCCGAGTCTGAGTCCCAAGAAGAGTCATCCTCTGAGTTCAAGTCAGTGTCCCAAGTCATAAAGGTTGAGTCTGAGTCTAGTTTGAAATTTTTCCCCAGTGCTCCATCCTGACACCTTCAAATACCACCTTAATAGGAAGCCTTTAGACATCTAATCTAATCTAATCTAATCTAATCTAAAATCTAAAAAGTACAGGAAGCAAGCCACCTGCCAAGTAGTAACAACTACAATATGATAAATGTCCTACTGCAAGGTCCAACATCTAGCTAGACCAACAAAAAAGCACATTGTTGTGTAGAGGACTCTCCAAATAAAAAATAATGTTGGGTGCCAGACAGGAAAATGCACAACGTGTCAATTTTTTTTTCTTATTATATTGCCAATTGGAGAGAAAATTTTGCTCACTACCTCGCTACAAAAGAAACATACAGTAGAAGGAAAACACAATCAATTTATTGAACATTTAATATCAATAATCAAACTTAAACTTCTCGAAATTCAGAAAATCAAGTTCATATAACAGAAATCAAGTCCAAATTAGGTATTTAGTCTCTCAGAAAACAAAGATTTTTTGAATAAAAGGCGTACAGATCAAATAGCCTAGGTTTTTTTATGGGGGCAAAGTACAGTATATGTGTGCAAGTGTGGGTGTGTGGGTGTGTACAGGTTTGAGTGTTTTCTGGTTCAGTTCTTTCAGGTCAGAGGGGTGAAGGTGAGGGGGGGGGGGGGGGGGTGAATGAAGTTCTGTTCCGTTTGGTTCAAAGGGGGGTGGGTGTGTGTGTGTTTTTGAGGGGAGAGAGAGTCAAGGTTTCTTGTGAAAAGGGACTTATCTGCATGTAACCTGGAGAGAGAGCATATGGAGTCCAAACAGGTCCAGGATGGTCATCTCATTCATAAATGTCCTTCCCCCTCCTTGCCAATTGTGTCACTTCCTATTTCCTGTTACGACATTGCTACTTAAAGGTAGGGTTGGAGATCCTGGAAAAACGGTTCTATCAGGCCACATTTTGAAAATACACAAGTCAAAAGTCCGAGACCCTTTCCTCAGACTTCTCTTGAAGCCACGCCTTCACCTTTCTGCGGGCGTGGGTGAAGACACTCAATGCGCATTGCAAGAACTATATTGCCACCCACCAGACATTGTACAGTACGTGATTGGATGGTGTTTTTTGAGGCTAATTCGTTCCCCAGGAAAGCCTTTATTTACTCAGTTGCAATCAGGTGTTAAGAGGATTTCTAGCAGATTAGTAAAAAATGCTCCAGAATAAGATCTCCAACCCAACCTTTAACATGCAGAATGAGGCAATTCTGCATATTAAAGGTAGAGTCTGGGGGTTTTTGCTCAAAAGTAAACACTAGACTTATACATATGAAATCTGTCTTAATCATCACCTATGGTCTTCTAGCCCTGTGAGAGATGGTTTTGCTCCCTGGCTTATTTGGCAGAGATTGGGGAAGGGACCTGAACGTTGTATCATTCTTGAATTAACAGGAGACAGGGAAAACCCAGATGTATTGGGTCTGAGATATTCATAGGTGTAGGGTTTTGCTCTCTTCACTACACCAAATGAATACTTATGGCGGTCCAGTTTGTCCAGCATGACTGGCCTATAGGGAAACAGTGTGTGATGATGACATTGAGGAAGTTAATGTTATTGGTAATGATGGTGTGGGGACAAAAAGAGGGGACAAGGAGAAGGGGAGTGAGGGTAGGCTACTAAAAGCAGGTTCCACACTGTGTGACCAGCCAGGCGAGTGTGGTGAGCCAGCAGCATCAGGAATGACAGGAGGATGGGAGGTGGCACATATGTTGTCAGGGATTCTCAATATTGATGTCCAGTTCTCTCCTACAACATGCCTGTTGGGAGCCCATGTTGAAAATATTCAAAGTAATAAGTACCAAAGAGTGGTTGCCCTTGCATGCCTCTCAATAAAACGTATGATTTTAATGAACTGGAAGGTGAGAAAACCAAAAACAATCTCAGTTGCTTTTAGTTCAGCGACCAACTCAGGAAAGGCTGCATGGTGGACTGGGGTGGGCAGGTGGGTGGGACTGTCCTGACATCACAAGGTTCTGGAAGTCCTGACTTTTATTTGTGGTGCGACGGAATAATTCAATGGAATGACGCATAACCACGCAAGATTGTTGCTTCGGTGTGTACACAGCTTTAGAGTTTGAATACAGGCTATGTACATTTCTTTATGGATTGAGGCTTTGATTCTTTTACAGCATTAAAATAGATCCCAGAGCTACACATGAACTCTAGCTACATACAGTATGGACTTTTAAAAAATGTAAATATGAGTGATGAGTTTTCAATTGCAGGAAAGAATATTTAAATGAACAATTATTATAATTTTGAAATTAAAACATGTGTAATGTAGAACAATAACGAAGTGATGAAGTTCTTTAAATTAAGACTTGCTTATTACAGCCAACGCTGCCTCATTGTTTCAGACTAGAAGCATCTGCAGTTCAGAAGGTTTTTATTATTTTTTCACCAAATTTCTGAGACCATTTGGATCTGGCACTGATCTCCAGCTATGTTCAAACACCAAATGAGACAAGAGCTGCTTTGCTGTGCTTTCATTTCACATGCTGGTGGACTGCATCATAAAACCATTGGGCGTAGTAAAATTGATTCAGGGATTAATTACAGAGCGGTACTCAGATTGGGCTGAGAATACCTGCTCATTTTTATTGGACCATTCGTTGCAGTTTTACTTTTTTCATTAAAGGCCAAACATGCTGGTTTCGTACATTTGTGGAAACACACAAATGTGGAAACACACAAATAGCCCATAGGCTGAAAATCAAAAACAGCTCAAGTGAGGGCTGAGCTGGTGGACTTGGTGAACTGGATGAGACTGAAAAAAAACTGTGGTTTTGATCTTGTCTCAAACAATGTGTTTGTTGCTGATTCTGATTCTGAGGCTAAATGAACTATGAAGATTTTCACAGGCCTTATACTGAAAACCCACACCCTCCTCTAGCCCAACTATTGCTCTAACTGTGAGCCCTATTCCCAACATGATTATGTGCTGTTGGTGCCTCTTTGAAGTAATCAGATGCTATCATATAATTTGCCATGAAGTAATGAGTAACTGAAAAATAATTGGACTGTGATGAAATTAAAACTATATTGATAGCAAATACAGACAACAGACAGGTTGCGACCCTAAAGTCCTTAGCCGTTGAATTTTTTTTGAAAAACTCATCTTTAACACACTATCTTGTTATATCACTGTTTACAATATATTCTCTCCATTTCAGTTTCAGACCCAACTATTCTACAAACACTGCTTTGCTGAAATTTACTATAGTGATGTGTTCTCAACCTCTGACGATGATAAACTTACTGTCGCAGTTTGTTTTTTTTTAGATCTTACTTGCTTTTGGATTAACTCTATGCAATTAGAATGTCTTTACTATTAATGCTTTACTGTGGTTCAACTCTCATCTTCATAATAGATGTCAGTGTGTCAGTTATTGTCCACAAGGGTCATCTTTGGGGCCACTTCTGTTTTCTATATTCATTAATGACCTTCCACTATCCTCTTCCAGTTGCCGTGTTCAATTATATGCTGATGATGCTGTCATCTATACATCCAACACCAACATATTAGAAATGGGACTTCCACAACAGGTAAACGGCAGCAGCAGGTACAATGTCAGCCGTGCTGGATCAATACAAACAAGAAGAAAAGAGTGACTCCGAGCGAGGTGAAATTCACTGGAATCGCTTGAATCACGTCATCAGAGCGATCTGTTGAATTGCGCCAAACTGACGAGCGACAGCAGCTGAGTGACAGAGCGATTTTTTTGGAGCGACACGAGCGACAGCGACAAAAATAAAAGGTCCGGTTTGAATGCACCTTTAGGGATATGTATCCCTAAAGGTGCATTCACACCGGACCGGACCTGCACAATGGCCTCTTTTCATGTGTGTTCTTTCAAGTAAATACTTGTTTGGCAGCTTAACACTCTGGACAATGTGGACATTAGTACTTAGACAACTTTATTGGCCACTAGTTATTTTACACAATGGATAATCTTCTAAAATACAACATTGTTAAAGATGAAAGCAGTGGTTTCCAAGCATTTGACTGATGTCTTACAAACAGCAGTGTAGGTACTTGCTGCTGTTGGAGTCACACTTTCAAATTCTCCTCTCAGCTACTGTCAGCTGTCATATCTGTGTTTTAGCTGCCAGCCTCCACACTTCCCCTTCAGTCTTCATATTTGGCTGAATACACGGTCTTTAGCTGCAATTGATGTAGGGATTAACATGACCTTGAACAAAGAGTGTATGCCTGTTTATGGCCCAAAACTGAAGAGAGTTCTGTCCATCACAAATCTCAGAATTGTAACATTAACTCTTCAATATTTGAGAAAATGCAAATATTCAGTGAAACAAAGTCATTTTACTTGAGTATAAGTCTAAAGTCATGAGTGTCAATTTTAGTCATGCAAGTCTCACATCCTTAAATTTGCAATTCAAATCAATCTGATTTAGTCAAGTCATGTGACGAGAGTCACCTCTGGCCATGAGGGTCTAATGTACCTGTCCATGTTAACTGATCGAGCCTGTTACAGCCCTCAACATGGATGTCAGAGATTTGCTGTATGTCTCATGACTCTGACCCATTGTTCACCTCTGCTATGCCCCTTTTCAGGAATGGGATTGAAGTTCTGGGGAATTTCACATCCAGCAGATTGGAAACGCTCCCTGTCTGTGAGAACAGAGGCCATGGAGTACACTGGAACTGGGACGGCACTGCAGTTTAACAGCTGGGAACACCGGTTGGACAGGACCAGGTACACCCTGGTGCTACATAACAGTAATAGTCATGACCCCTCAGCCCACCATGAAATCCCCCTCTGCCCCCTCTCTCTCGGGGTAGCCTACCCAAGAAAATGCTACATCAAAGCTGATTTTTTTTTTTTTGATCCAATATTATGCTTTTCTATAGAGGGATGCAACTGTGCTCTGCGAACAGACAGGATGCACTTTGTTGTCACAGGAAAGAATGAACTAATAATCACTGACTGAAAACACTTTATGTAGTCTTTCTGCTTATGTGCACATTATGTTGTTAATTATTCAACATTTCCTCCAGTAGAATAGACACAGATTGAAAGGACTAGGCTATACTATATTATGAAATGAATTAAAATGTCTTGAAAAAGTTGTTAACAATGGTTGCTCCTCTTCCAATGTCTGACTAAAGTCTGTGACAAGCAATATGACTGTGATAGGGTCTGTTTAGTTGAACTTCTAATGGTGTTCACATTTCCCACACACAAAAACATATTGTCACATAAAAAAGTCAAATCTCACAAAATAAAAATAAAAAACATTTTATTTACAGTACAGCGGTGGTTTATTGTTGCAGAGTTATTGTATGAATCATAGAGGTGACATAAACACCCCAGTCTGTGCTATTTAGGATACAGGATGCAGCCATCTTTATTTATCCCCAAAGGGTAATTTAGTTTCTACAGTTCACCATCATAGAGCCATTCATACAACATAAATTCATGAAAATATACAGAAAGATAAATACATTATAAATACAGAAATAAATATTAGTATTGCACCATAAATTGCTTTTACTGCTGTAGGCTACTGTATTGTACTAATTTCAAGTTCAACTCTGTAATAGCAGAAGGAACAAATGACTTGGAGTAGGAGGCTGCAGCCATTTGTTGCAAGTCATTTGTTCCTGCTCCATCCCGATGGCAATTATTCAAATTCTTTGACAAGAACATGTTCATGATTGATGATGCATTTTGCCTTTTTGAGGACATGTTCTCCCAAAAGGAAATTAAATCTGTCATTTGCATTCCAATAATTTTGCAGCAGAGACTCCACTGTGCTCATCCATTTAAATTAGCCATACTTTCCTTTTCTATTCATATGAAAATGGAATTACATTTTACATAAATTCATTCATTTTAAAGTGAGTTGTTGAAGTGAAACAAAGCAGAAGCCATCATTTTTTGACAGTAAAGTTCATTGCACCATAAATGAGTTGTAGTGTTCCTGATGGTGATGACTTTTGTCAAATGGATGAGGGACTTACTTTAACTTGAATGGACTTTTTTTCATCCATTCATCAGCTTTACTGCTTATCTTGCCTTCATCAGCTCTTGTTAACCATTCCATGTTTTTCCATATTTTGTGCTATAAACTGTTTTCTTGTCTGTACAACATCTATTGTAAGTCTGCCCTTCCTAGGTGAGGGATCCCTCCTCTCACCCTGAGGCTCCTGCAATTTTCTCCCTGTTAAAAGGTTTTTCTTGGGAGTTTTTCCTCAGTCGATGTGAGGGTCTATGGGCAGAGGATGTTGTTATGATGCTATGTAAAGCCCTTTGAGGCAAACTGTCAAACCTGTCAAAATTTCTTAAATTAATTAATTCAGACTAAATATAATTTTTTTATGGAGAAGCAATACTTGTATTCTGCACCCCTCTAAACGCCCCATGAATGTATTATTTTTAGAAAACTATAGCTTTTACTAAGCATTCTCCATATTCAACCTTTAATGAGTGTGTATGTCCAATGAAAACGTGAAGTCCCATCATTGTGTGGGCATGGACAGCGCTGTTTTTTGTGTGTAATGGGTAGGGCTGACCCGATTATCATATTTTGATCATCGAAGCTTCGCGGACATAAGATCGATTTTAATCGAAGCTTCGACGGCCGGGGGGGTGCGCGATCGTAACATCTGACGGGGGGGGGGGGGGGGGGGGGGGGCTGGGGATAATGAAAGTAATGACAAACAAACACTGCATATCTCCCAAATCAGGCAGGTTTCCAGGATGCCAAGTCGCCTACTCATTTTAATGTAGCAATTGCCGATGAGAACCGGTGTCAAAAAGGAAAGAACAAAAAAACAATCGATCACGGACTTCATGATCGATTACCATGGCGACGAACGAAGCTTCGAAGCTTCGATTTTTTTGGGTCAGCCCTAGTAATGGGTGTGTGTGTGTATAGGAGACGCACGATCGATCAATAGACAGAAAACACATCACTTTAATAAATAAAACGTTCGGCCCAAATACACTTTTCCCTCCAATCGTGAGGAGAGAGAGAGAGAGAGAGAGAGAGAGAGAGAGAGAGAGAGAGAGAGAGAGAGCCGGGTGTCTGCCGGGTGCTCAAGCACCCATGGAAAAGGTTGGGCACCCACTGTGATATTTGTATTTTTTTTTTTTTTATCGATCGATCCGCGGACCAATTGTGTTCCGATCACGGATCATCTGTTGCACCACTACTCTGGGCCGTGAAGGGGGGGGGGGGCATACCGTAGGAGCCCCGCCCCCCCAACGGATCAACGATCCTTTTTTTTTTTTTTTAATTATACCGCAACATAGCTATGGTTCACGTCAAAATAACTTCTGTATTTTTGCTATTCAAACTTCTACAGTCCTATAGTCCTCTTTGTTTGACACTTCAAGAGACTTTTGGTTAAAGGGACAACGAGGAGTTTCTATTCGGTTATAAAAAAGTCTCACGTTAATGTGGATGAATCTCCGCTACTCACACTTGTTAATGGCTCCATTTTCGCTAAATATATCGATCTGTCTCTATCGTTATTTTGTTATTATTAGTGGTGGCGGAAATGCTGGTCGAGCCGACCAGCGTTTCCTTCATGGCGAGTTATGAGAATAACGCCGCAGAATCGCCGTTTATGGTCGGAACTACGATGGTATGTGAACCTCTTTGAACCTCTGACTTTAATTTTTGATGAATGAAAACATGAGTCCGTCTTGCGCCGGGTCAAAGAAATGTACGGTGCGCGCGGAGGCTCATAAATGTAGTGTGAAAACGCTTCGCTTTTCCAAAACTCCTCGTTGTCCCTTTAAAGCAGAAGTAAGCGATATTTTTGTGTTAATATAAGTCTTAAATAGTTATATCTTCCCACAGCAATCACTTACATAGAGTGTTTGGACCGAAACATGGGTCTGTCAGTCACTCTGCTCTGCTCTGAGCCGAGGAGAAAACTTTTCTCGTATCCTACAAGTTTTATCCAATGAGGAGAGCGAACGGCATGAAGGGCTGTGTGTGCAGCCAAGGGATGCGCCTGAATGTGGTGACGTAGGGACGAGGACCAACAGATCCATGACGAGGGCGGGGGCTGCTAACTCCATCGGCTGACAAGACGTTATGGTGCGTTAAGGGCAGCCCGTAACTCGTGTTTTTTCCGACCTGTGAAGTCGTACCAGTTCGATCTGGTACGAGTTCACGGGGCGGAAGTTACGAGTGGCCGTTATAGTGACTTTCACAGGTAAAACAGGTCGGAAAAACACGAGTGGGTTGCCTGGAGCGCTACAATGTCGTAAGTCGTGACTTGAAGCTGTAATTTACGGTTTCAAAAGCCTGCCTGGAACGCAGCATTACCCAAAACGACTGGATCGCTTACTTCTGCTTTAAGTAACCATGGACAGCTCCTATGCAGGATCGTTCTGCTGTGTCGTCGTCGCCCCCCCCCCCCCCCCCCCCCCCTATAATGAGCTAAAAAAGAAAAGAAAAAAACCACATTAAAAATTTGAATAATATTCGAATATTTAACATAAGATGGGTTAGAAATTCGAACATGATTTTGGGGGAAGATTGACAGCCCTAGTATGATCCTTTCTTTCATAACCACCCTGCAACTATTCGACGATGAGGTCAGCAGTCGAATCAGACCTCTCCGAATTGAATCAACAAATCATCAACTATCTAGGGTCATCCCTAGCTCTAGCTCCCTAGGAGTCTTGAATAATGCTTAAAACACTGACCCTGACCTTTGGCTTTGGCTTTTGACCATCATAGTGTTAATCCTTGAGTCCAAGTAAACACTGGTCACAAATGTGAAGAAAAGTCCCAAAGCCATAATGGAGATGGAGATGATTTACTAGGTCAAAAACAATATTTTGCCAGATCATTTTGACCTTTGACCTTTGATCACTATAATTGAGTTAGTTCATTCTTTTTTCTTTTTTTGTGAAGAACTTTTTTATTGAACCACTGCGAGTGAGACATACAGTAGCATTCATACAACTTTTATGAACATGAACGACCGTCCCCCCGCACTCCCCTCCCGGAGTTGTACAGCTTCAGAGTCGCTTGCTGTTATTCTATAGGATGAGCTCATGTGAACCTGCAGCTTATAGATTGTTAGTAAATGGCCAGAGTTGAGCTGTGTGAAGCTTTGAAGCTCAGTAATGTGCATGTGTCTGTGTGGTGTGCGAGTGCTCGTGGTGAGTGTATGGCTCTGCATATACAGTATGTGCCAATGAATACTCCTTTGTCCAAATGATGTAGTATCCCATGGGTGCCAAGTGCCTGCCCTGTGTTTCAAAAGGCTGGTCAAATGGCCTTCAAGCCCAATTATGTGCCTGACTGCCATTATGCTGTGCCCCCCCATCACCCCCCAACCAACACGCACACACACAGACAAACAAACACACAGTAATATAGATAAATAGCATATAGTATGAAGTAAAACCTAGTCTGATGGTGATCTGATATAATTCATATTCAAACCAGACCCCAGTCTAAAGACCGGACTTGCAGAAAAACAGGTCCTAGGTGCAGGAACACCCACTGATCCAGCAGTACCCAGCCAAGAGAGGCCTGGTCAGGGTGCCAGTGCTCAGGACATCACCAGGGAGGTGGCACCCATACAACCCCGCACAACACTGCATTTCTTCAGCAATGAACGATCCAGCTTAGCAACAGCTTTGTCTCTGTCCTATTGGCCAAACTCAAACAGCACAAACACACACATCCCATGATACACAGAATACACACACACACACACACACACACACAGACGAAGACACACACATTATCTATACTGTCAATGATAAGCTATTCATGTATAAAACATGCAGGGACACGTGGAGCTGCAGGCATCTTGGCATACCGGGGGGTGTTACATAACAGCAGCTATTAGGATGACTGAAAGGGCCTTTGATGAGGCTGAAGAGCTGCTGCAGCAGGAGTCAGATAAAACTAAAACTACATCTCATCCCTGTCCAGTGCTCATTGCAACGCCCCTGTCCCAGCTCTGTCCTCATTTCACTGGCCCTGGTCATCCAGAGCCTTTGTAAGAAAGAGAGTACAACCCTAAAGCTTCTACATAAAAGTTTTACACAGTTTAAGAGCCAAACTATGCAGCAGCCTCTGATTCTGAATGAAAACTGCTTCTGGCATCTAAGTCAAGACCAGCGAGTAGGGTGAAGCTGCAGTACCGGAGTAACCGCAGTTCTAGGACCGCAGTTTTAGGACCGTTTAGGACGTCACAGCGCTTCCTACCAAGTGGAGACAGCCGTTACCTGCTGTTTATTTTATTTACCAAATCTCGTCTGAAGTTACTGCCGTCAGATTTATCGACTACAAATCACCTCAAACATGCTCCCAACTACTTTCTGGACAGTCATTGGACTCTCTCTATTCTACACTCTACTGGTCTTTTTACTAAAATTAATCAGCTCCTTTATTCATTGCCTAAACCTAATATGGCACAATTACACTTCTCACTCAAACTGATCTGGCCTGTCTACGGTCTGCCTGATCTTTTTACTAAACTTAACCAACTCCTTTCTTCGTTGCCTCAAACCACTCAAACTCAAAATGTGAACTTGGAATATAAATTTCAAATAATCGCCTCTGGAGCGGTGACCATTTCCATAGTAACGCAGCAACTTCCGAACGTTGGGAGCACTGTGACGTAAATCGAACAGTCCTAAAACTGCGGTCCTGAAACTGCGGTCCTAGAAGTGTTGCCTCCGGTACTGCAGCTTTACACTATATTGAGACCAGCTGCTGCTCCATGGTCAACACGCACTCAACTCTACGCTGCTGTTACTGCTCCCCAGATATGTCATTTGAACTGTACACTGCACACTGCACAGCTCAGATATCCGTAAGATGATATATCACGATCAGGCTTCTCTTTGGAGTTCTATAACAGCAAGATGGTAAGGCTGGCGAAGACAGGTGGTGATTTTCCACCAACAACAAATAACAAAAAAATGCTCCAGCTGGGTTTGGTGTGGATCCCTTGATCGACTCATCTGGCGGCATCAGAGAGTGAAGGAGTTGTGGAGCTTTGCTGCCACTCCCTTTAGCTCACTCTCCTCAGCTGCTGGACCCGCCAGAGGAACCAGTATGCTTCAGGGCCAATGGAACATGCATAGCCACTGAACCCGAGACCATCAGGGACCACGGGGGAGGTGGGTGATCAAGCAGTCGGATTATGAGGAGAAGGTCCACCACTGCCAGAGTCAGACCATGACGTTTTTTAATTGCCATTGATTGGGACAACAGATGAGAGACTGGTGGCAAATGTTAGTGTAACTGCATGGAAGAATGTGTGCTAGGATGGGATGTGCTGTGGCAGTGACATGAGGGGAAATTGAGGCAGAAACATGCCATGGGTGGGGGCAGCTACTACTATGAAGACGCACAGGCAGAGGAAGCAAATCCACTTAAAGCTCCAGATAGTGAGATTTGTGTAAGGTATTTCATCTCTCGCTCAGAGGAAAAAGAGACTTCACAGGGGATAAGTAGCAGTAAAGGGGAAGGGGCCAAAAGATACAAAGTTGTGCTTCCGTAGTCCAGAGTGGCTCCTGATGCAGGATCTCTTGTACCACTGTCTATAGGCTATTTAATCTATTGAGCATATTAAAATCTTGCAATCTCTCCCTCAGTATTCACTTGTGTTCATCTCCATCTCCCCTCCTTCCTTGCTTCCCTTCTTCCCCACAGCTTCCCCGTAGCCAAACTCTTTACAGTTCTGCTTTATAACGGGATAAAAACACAGACCACAATCTTCTCATCCCGCTGACCTGCGAGCTGAGGCAAGGGAATAAGTACAATTTTCCATTACAGCATCAAGTGTCTGTTGTGTATTGTTTTGAACTTTCCTCTCTTTTCAAAGAGTTATACATTCATTTCATCACTGCTTCATATATTATTGCCTGACCATTCATCCTCTGCAAGACATGAAGTGTGTGTATGTGTGTGAGTTCTAAGGGGGTAAAGCACTCCGAGTGAGATCTGGGAGGGATTTGTTGTGTTTTATTGAAGTTGTCTGGTGACTGCTGGGTTCAGGCCTCAGGAAATGAAAGCCCGTTATAAAGGTTTCTAAGCAGAGCCCACTACAGTTCAAAGACTCTGTTTGGAATCCAGAGTTTTAGGGATGATTCACGACTAGTGCAGACAAGTTTTCAGTCAAATAAAAACACTGGACCTGAAATGAAAGATGTGCAGAATCACTGGCAAATGTAATTCCAACATTATTTGTTTTTCAATCCTTATTAACTTTAGACCCTCCTCAGTGAACCAGGGGCAAAAGCAGCTACATGCAGTAGTTTGTTCATGCCTCTGGACAGTGGGCTACTTCTGTTTGCTCGAAAGTATCTACAGGTTCAGACATGTCATGGACACTTGTGACTTGTTTTCTAAAGTCTCTCCACCTGTAACTCGCTCAAATTGCTTCACCCTCCCAGCTTCCATTAAATGCTACAGACTACCACCTGTGGCTGTAACTGGTGGGGAAACTGGTCACTTCAAGACTACAAAGAACCACTAGATGGATGAATTGATTTGTATGTCCTTTTCTTTTATATGAACACTGGGTGACATTATGAACGCTGGATGACACTCTTGCAACCCTTTTTTCTTCTTCTTCCCTCTGTGGGTGTTTTGTCCTGTATGTGTCTGTGATTTGTCTGTATGTTGTCTTAAGTTGTAAACACCCACAATAAAAAACTTTTAAAGCCTCAGTATGTAGTATTGGGGCTAAACCGTGACATCCAGCGTTCAGATTCTAGATTGCAGCGCTGACTCGCTCACCCCTCCCGTCGGCAAAGTGGCGGTGGCCGCCGAGGACAAACACATTCGCAAACTAACCGCTAACTGATAACAATATCTTTGACCAGTTACTATCGTTTTTTGTTTTTTTTAACATAAGTGCAGACTTCCACTCGTGCCTTCAGTCATATTTCACAGTAAAAAGTTACACAGGAGGACTTACAGGATGTGCCAGTTACTCAGCGCGGTCCCGTGAAGGAAGATCAGAGGAGAAACATACTCCGACATAGATACGGTATGATCAGCTGTAACAACGGTGCTGCTATAAAAAAAAGAAAGAAAGAGAGAGAGAGAGAGAGACGTGGGTCGCTGTGCTCTCCAGCCGGTTCAGCTGCAGCTCCACAGCTGTCAGAGCAGCCTCTGCTGCTCCTCTCTTTTCAGCCTGGTGTTTGGCTGCACTTCTTATAAGAACAGTTCAACATTGTAATTTGTAGCCTAGCTGCTAATGCTGCTTAAAGCAGAAGTGAGTGATATATTTGTGTTAATATAAGTCTTAAATAGTTATATCTTCCGACAGCAATCACTTACATAGAGTGTTTGGACTGAAACACGGGTCTCTCAGTCCCTCTGCCCTGCTCTGAGCCGAAGAGAAAACATTTATCGTATCCTACAGTTTTTATCCAATGAGGAGAGAGAACGGCATGCAGGGCTGTGTGTGCAGCCAAGGAACGCCGTGAATGTGGTGACCAAGGGGGCAGTTGTGGATCTGAGAAGTGAAGCTCACTTCCGCGTTCAAAAAACTGCAATCCCCCCGGCTTCCTCTGGGGGCTGGTGTCAGAAGGGAGCATTCCCCATAGACCCCCATGTTAAAATCGCCGATTTTACATCCTCAGTAAACATGTTAAAAGCCTGGTGTCAGAACGTTTTTTTTTTCTCAATCGATAGTTTCTACCCCCGCACACACTCTGAGGGGGGTGAATTTTTTTTAAACTCTACCGTTTTACTGTTATTAGGTTAAAACTCTGGCCAATTAGGGCGCGGAAATGTTGAGTGACAGGCCCGAGCAGCTCCGTGGACAGCTGCTTCGAGGCCAGTGGGCGGGTTCTCGGCGGTTCTCGGCCCGCCAATCCAACATGGCGCTGTCCAGGCCGCCATATTTGAGTCACAAAAACGACTCCCCAAAACCAATGGGTGACGTCACGGACGCTACGTCCATTCTTTTTACAGTCTATGGTGGTGACGTAGCGACGAGGACTGTTATGGTGCGTTCAAGGAAACTCGTATTTTTCCGACCGTGAAGTCGTACCAGTTCGATCTGGTACGAGTTCACCGGTCGGAAGTTACGAGTGGCCGTTATAGTGACTTTCACCGGTAAAACAGGTCGGAAAAACACGAGTGGGTTGCCTGGAACGCTACAAAGTCGTAAGTTGTGACTTGAAGCTGTAATTTACGATTTCAAAAGCCTGCCTGGAACGCAGCATTAGCGAAAACGACCGGATCACTCACTTCTGCTTTAACTAGCACCGTCTGTGTTTTATAACAGCAGAAAAAAAACAAAAACAACTACGTCGATCATCCTCCGGGCACAAGCCGAGTCACAGACACTAAATAATATGCGTTTGAGCCAAGTTTGTCCGCTTTCGCGTACCGTATTCAAAGATGGCGATGCAACATGACAGCCTCCGGTGGGTGCACCGCCACCTATGTATTTGTAAACAACTCATTCTAAGCTACAAGACAGCTTTCATTTGTATGTGGTTGTGATTAGACTTAGGTAAATACGTATATGAAAGCAATATTTGATTTTTGCTAATAAAAAGCCAAATAGGCTACATACTGTCCCTTTAATAGCAAAAAACAGAGGATCCTGCAGGAGGCTGTAGACCTTCCCAAGGTGAGTCTCATCTAGGCCTGGGACGATAACAAATTTTGCTGGACGATATATTGTCCCACAAATAATTGACGATAAACGATATTATTGACACATTTTTTGGATAACAAATTAACCACTAATATAATAATAATATTTCATAATAATGCAAGTAGACCCTTTTAAATGCGATAAATTTTTATTTCTCATCAGTATTTTTTAACCATTGTAATTGGAATGACAAGAACTTATATAGCTACTATCCTAAATAAATAAAATAAACAAAAAATAATAAACAGTGCAGTGCAGCTCTTCTGTCCCTGAAGCTCCACTTTTCATTCAAACAAACTAATGTGACTTCCACAGATGTAAGATTTCATCAATGATACTAGCATTTATCTCCTTAAAAGTATTAAACCAGCTGGTGGTAAACCTCTAAAAACCTGCTGATAAGTTTTCTTAGTCGTTTTCTCCCCCAACGACGGAGGTTGACCGGCCGTGAGCTGCTGCAGACCATAATACATCCATGCTGCAGACTGTGGGAAGCCCCGCTCCTCCTGCTCGCTGCTACCACATTAGCTCCAAAAACGTCGGAGGAAATCTCCTAACAGGCGATATGTGGATAAACTGACCACAGACTGGGGATCTAAACTGTGACTTTCTGGCATGAAAACATATTAAAACTTTAAAAAAGTGACGTGTTAACAGCGCTGCAGCAAGAATTACGGTAAAATAGCTTTTAGCTGCTTAGCTTTACAGCTAGCGCTGCCGGTTGCTGCCAAATGCATTCTGGGAAACAAAGATCCTGGATGACTGAGAAGAGGGTTCACTCCTTTCATTCTGCTATGAAACAAACGGCCCAGGTGCTGAGACCGATGCACAGAGTGAAGCCTCTTGTCATCCAGTCTGGTTGGAGACGAAAACAAATACGTGCGCATGCACATGGCGATTTATCGAGGCCGGGAAAATGATCGAGTTCATTTTCATTTATCGTGCGATTAATTGATTTATTGATTATCGTCCCAGGCCTAGTCTCATCACCCCTGTCCACTTGCACAGACCTCCCATCCTCAGCCACTTTATTGACAACTTTAACATCTTTGAGCAACGTGGGAAACTTCTTTGTTCAAACTGCCTCCACTTGAACAAAACTGAAGCTCAGATGCTGATCACTGAAACCCCTCTGCTAAAGTAGGATATAGCCTACATAACTTATCATCTTATTAGGGATACCTACAACACAACTATCTCAGCCTTGGCTGACAGACAGACAGATACAGTAGATAGAGAGATAGATAGATAGATAGATAGATAGATAGATAGATAGATAGATAGATAGATAGATAGATAGATAGATAGATAGATAGATAGATAGATAGATAGATAGATAGATCACCTCCAGAACAACAGCCAAATCCCACCGGTGGCACCAGTGGTCTGGGAACAGGGAGAAGCTTGCATGCCATTTTCATAAAACAGCACACCAGCTGGTGCTGGCTCGCTGTTGTTACCTCCAAATCCAACCAGCTATTGCTGCCAAATACACTTTAATCACAGAAAAACACCAGTTCCATCCCCTGCGGCAGAGGCTCAACTTGACTAATCATTGCAGGCCAGTGTGGAGCTGCAGGCTCAACCTATGGCCATGTTTACTCACTCTGGACAGTGTGGGGAGAATTAGAATTAGAGTTTGGGGAAAGAGCACATGCAGCAGCCCAGGCAGGCAGTCATGTCCTAGTGCGCCTACTGCATCCAGACTGCGTATTTTCTCTTGAGGTACATAGATCCACTGAGGACCGGCCACGTGACCACATTGGCTCCACAATTCTAAGCTCCATTCCTTCTGGGGCGCCCGGCCGGGTCAACAGGTCCACACAGGTCTGTGTTCAGAACTCCAAGGAAGAGTATCGCTCTCAGGGAAAGGAGACGGTTGCTGCCATAGAGGATGTGTTTGCATGCCAACATGTGCAACCGACAGGGGCACAAATCCCCCTGACGGTTAACCACTGACAACATATTGCCCATCCTCACTAAGGTACGATGACCCACGAGTGACAGAAGGAAATGTTTCAGGGAGAGAAACACGGCAGAGAGCTTTAGAAAGTGTATGTGAGATTGTTGGAGCCTCTGTCTCAGTCTGACAGAATTACCTACTGGACAGGACAGGGCCCATGGACATATTCAATAGCATTCAATTTTCATTCATTTTTAATTCATATCAAGTCAAAATAAGCTGAACAGACAATCCTGCGGAGCAGAGTCTAACCAGTGAATGTGGGGGTCAATTTCTGCCACATATTTATAACGTAAATACGTGATGACATCAGTTATCTGTCAACAATCAACACGCTAATCCATGTGTTAGGCTATACCAAAACATCCAAAGGAGCACGTTTTCACATAGGCACCGCATAGTGCACTCCTGTTGTCTAAAAATGACAACCCTCTCTCTCTGTCTCTCACTCACACACACACACACACACACACGCAGCCATTGCGCGTCACTGAAACAACTGAAGCTGTATACCACACAGCCAAAGATGCAGCATAAATTCAGACAGGACAAAACCCCATTCAGCTTTAAGTGTTATAAACAATGCCACGGCGAGCAAAATGCATTAAAAAGAAGGTTAGCTTACCTTTACAAGAGTTGTATGCGGATTGAGGCCTCTTCCCACTGAGTTGTACATTTTCGGGTGAAGTCTCTCTCAAGGGCCAGCTGAAGCACCTGGACCTTTCTTTTATGACCATTGCACATCTGTGGTCCGAAAACACCCAAAACGGATCTTTTCTGAAACGATGATGTCATACCCCCACAGCTCTACCTGTAGCTACCTGTAGCCTACCGAGACACACCTCTACAGTCTATGGCCGTAACAACAACAGCGTCTGACTACTCGGTCCCTCGGACACTGCAGCTGAATCTTGCCCGTTGAATCATTATCGATCGTCATATTTGCACTGACACGACTCCCAGTCAACATTTAATCCACTTATAATGTTTGGAGTTTGAATACTGCGGGGAAGCTTTCTGTCTTCTTCTCTGTTGTTGGTGTTTATGTGTGGCTGCGCTACAGCGCCAAACACGCTCTACAGGTCTGGAGTAGGTACTACAGCGACATACTATTGACCGAAAGCCACCAGCCAGCTGTGAGTTTTTTGTTTTTTTTATCTTTAACCCAATTCACATAAAAAAAAAAACTAACTGAGCCATGACAGTAGAGTCTTTCTTTCAGGAGACAGTTCTTTGTGTTATAAACGGTACAGTTGTTCAAGTTGGGGGACTGGTTTGGACCGGGACTGGAGTCAGTGGGACCTCCAGTTCTGTTACTTTCCTCCAATCTCCCCTTCTTCTGTCAGTAGGCCTATGTGGCTCCTTCTGTCAGTGTTTCAGTATGGTAAGATGTAATGAACACAGTTACCTCTGAGATCAGATTGTTATTTTACTGCAGGTATTCAGAATAACAGTGCAGCTTTATAGTCTTAAAACTTTAAATGCTGCTGTCACTCTTCACCATGTGACTGTAGACCCCGCTGACATACAGAATAAACAGTGTTTATGGAATACATGACATATACAGTTTGTCTCTATATTTTATTGATTTCCTAATAATTTTACAAATGTTCTTCCCATTGTGAGGCAGTGGTGACTTTTTGACCCCACTCTATACAACATAACTCATGTGTAGAATGTAAATTTACAGTCAGAAACGACAATATTTTTTGAACTAAACATAATGAAGTCATTCTAACAGGAAATAGAAGTTTTATACCTATCTGTATTACAATTTAATATGAGAACATACATTACATTTTTTGTATGGGTGGAAGCATAAGGTGAAGCGACAGTCCCACGCAGACTGAGCTGTGTTTCCCTGTGAGCACAGAGCACCAAATTGCCTACTAGATCTGTTTGGTTGTGTGAGAGGCTTAATTAACATTCCCTGAGTGTTTATAGTCAATTATTCAACACAGTGGCTTTCTATGGGAGCTGCTCATTAGTCTATTGCTGTCACACAGCGAACAAATCCTCCCTGTGAGGGAGAGGAATCCCCAGGAAAGGATTTTCTCAACATAATGTTGTTTTGAAAACCTGTAACCTGTCTCTAAGATATTCCCCTAATCCTGAAAAATCATCAGGCAGAAAAAAGTGACCCCACTGAGTGTTTGTTGTTCAGTGCATCAAAGCCAGTCTGAGACATGTTCAGCTGTTAAGCATTTAAACCCTATGTAAATATACAGATGCCATTCAAGCACATATAAGGCTCTGTTTCCCACATTAGTGAGCATATACAACCTTCCCTGGCCAAGATTCACAGTTTAAGTGTGTAAATGTTACAGGGGCATTGTGCATATCCGCTGGTTTGATATAAAACAAACCAAACTACCCCGCCCACACACATGCATACACTACAGACAGACACACAGAAACGTATGCACATTCAAACTCTCCCACACCTAACAAGCAAGTAGCTCTGACTACTGCAGAGAAAACATGCAATTACACACTGTTCTCAGAAGCTTCGACTTCCTTTTTTACACTTTCTCTCTCTTTTTTCTTCCTGTTGGTTCCTCCAACAACCGCAGGACGTGTCACAAGTTGCCATGCGGGAGGATGTACATCAGGACATTAACATTCCTGATGGTTTGCTCTGGTTACTGTTTAGGAGCTGCGCACAACTTCTGGACAAAGTCTGGAGTGAAGGGTAGCAAGCAGAAGAAGGCTCTCACTATCTTAACCTGGACAACAATAATGACACAATGAACAAAGGTACCACACATTATTTTTAACCTTGACACACATATAAAACAGTGAACAGGGGGGCAGAGCCAAATTAAGTTTAGTGTGGAGGTAAACTTGATGGGGTGACACTCACCATTAGAGTGTGCAGTGAAGTCTGCTCCACTGGGTTGATCACCACACAGCTCCCTCTTGCTCTCTCTCTCCCTCACCCTCTGAGGAAATAACGTCTGAATTTATCATATCAGACATTTCCTTAATATTATTGGTCTCAAATCTGAAAGTAGTATCATCTCAAGTTCTTTGAGGATGAGTGTAAAGTCACTGTAACAGTCATTGTGACTCTAGTATCTTCACATGAAGATTATTGCTGGCTGCAGGTACACTACGTGCTGGAGTTATTTCACCAGCAGGATTCATTGTATTTCTGCTGACTCCATCAAAACCTAACTTCAGTAAACTGACATTTTCAGTTTGTTCACAGCACTTTTATCAGAGTGCTGAATCAAAAAGTTTGCAAAAAACTTGCAATGGTAGCACATCTTAATTAATAAATTTAAGGACAAAATACTCATATTTCACATGATTTATTTTGGCTCACATCATGCAAAAACACGCTGAAGCGTTTCAGCTATGCAGCCTTCATCAGAGCGTGTTATATGAGGCTATGCTCTCTGATGAAGGCTACATAGCCGAAACGCGTCAGCGTTTTCCTTGTTTTTGTTTATGCGTTTATATTACAGTATATTATGCTGTATACATTTTCTTTTTACTCTGAAGTTACTGATGTGTGTGAACAAAAATGGTTACCGTTCCTTGGCAGCATGAGTGCAATGTGTAGAGGTGGACATGAGGGATATTTCAATGGTCCTCTGCCATAGTGACAAAACATCTAAACATTTTGACTTGCAGTGCTCACACAATGCCAAAGGGACAATGCATTTTGGGGGCACTGGCTATTTATATGAGAAAGGAATTTAGTGAGTGAACTGTTTTGGGAGAGATATGAGCTTTTGCAAGTGAGCATGTTGTGCTGAACTGTAAGACTGTTTTTCCAAATGATCATCTTAGAGTTTTGAGAATGTAATTTCTGTTTCAAGAAATGAGCAAACCAATGAAGAAAAACTGTAATTGTTTCCTGTTCTCCGGTCAAGACACACCAAACCAAAGTATTGTGCTCATTAACTGATGAGGAGAATTAAAGCAGAGAACAGATTATTGACACGTAGTTCAAAGTGGCTATTTTGGCTAAACCAAATCAGATAAAATGCAATCACTTTATACTATTAATGCTTCTGAGCCCTAAACTAGATCCCTGTGTGACATTCTCAGTGGTATTTTCTGCTCTAATTGGATTAACACCTCAGCACATATGCTGCCAATTAACAGGGAGCTAAATTGGGGGAAATTACATGCACTCAAAAATAGAGACATTAATGGTGTGAAACAAAACCGTGATTCCTTTAACTAGTCCCCATGAAGTTCTTGCTTAATTTATTGATGCAAGTTTAGCCACATTACATCTGTACTGCGAGTTTGGGATGTGACTGCCAAACCTGTAAACCCCAATTTATTTGTCTCAGTCTTCTAATCACTGTTGCAGAGAATGGAACATTTGTGCAACAAAAATAAAAGGAATGTTGCACCGAGATGTTGAAGCGTTAGCTCACAGTTTTCACATGTTCACTTCATCACTGGTGTGGTGGTGATTTACTCAGTGTCTGGATGCTGCTGTAAATCTCCAGTGATGCACAAATCTCCCTCACAAAGACACAAGGTCGAGCTGCAAACATGCTAACTACCTCCGAACAGTGCATCAGGCAGCAGCTTGATGTTTGCTTCGCAGTGCTCCTCTACGACACCATATTTATTTATTATCTGTTTATGTGATTTCTTGCATTGTTACAATTAACAATCATCAGTACGTTGTCCATGGTTTCTTTCTCTCCCCTCCCTCTCACACACTCACACGGACAAAAACAGAGAGAAAGAGAAGTGAACAGACCCTCCCTTATCCACTCGACAAATGTTAGTCCACAGACAAGCTGGGTATTTATAACTTCAATAACTCAATCTGCTTCATTAGAAGTCATTCTGTGGAGGGGCCTTTCGGGGGACGCAGAAGAAGAGTCCATTGTTGGATCCTTCTTGATCTGAGGCCCTGCAGCAGCTCCACTGTTCCACAAGCTTCGGCCCTGGCTGTAAAAGTCCACTGCCGTGAAAGGCAGTGTGTGTGTGTGTGTGTGTGTGTGTGTCTGTGTCTGTGTGTGTGGACGTATCCAGAATATTTAAGTAACTCCACAATAGGAGGTTGCCCTGTGAAAAGGCCAGAGCCAAGCCGAAACAAAGAGGGAACCTGGAGTCCAGAAGTGTATCCACGGGTGGGGGTGCAGTGGGAGAACCTATAACCTTGAATCTAGAAATGCTTATTCATCAGCCAGGCAGGCCGATAGATAGATAGATGGATGGATGGATGGATAGATAGATACCGTAGATAGATAGATAGATAGATAGATAGATAGATAGATAGATAGATAGATAGATAGATAGATAGATAGATAGATAGATAGATAGATAGATAGATAGATAGATAGATAGAGAGAGAGAGAGAGAGAGAGAGAGAGAGAGAGAGAGAGAGAGAGAGAGAGAGAGAGAGAGAGAGAGAGAGAGAGAGAGAGAGAGAGAGAGAGTTGGTCAGAAAATGGTTCTTTGATAGTTACTTTTTCTTGTTTGGTGTTTGTGTTTAATTGTGAACTCGTCTCCCACCATCTGCTCACAGGACTGATCTCATTTCATGCAGTGTTGATGCCATAGCTGTGACTTCAGCCTCACTAACGATATCCTGTCTTTGTTGTTCCCCACCTGACTAAGCTTTACTTTCATTTGGCAGATGAGAGAACGCAACCTTTGGGTGCCTCCATATGGTTTTGCTCTGCTACTTTCAATCACCCCCACCCCCCCACCCCTCCACAGCCTGTGCCCCCAACTGAACACACGCGTATACACATACACACAATTAAAGACACATGCATCCACCACTAGATGAAGAAATTGTGAGCCAGTATAAAACCTTCACACCTCTGTGTCCTACGAATACAACCAGCATCCTGTCCAGGGGTGAGCTGTTTGTCTAAAAATGTAATCACATTAACATTTTATGGCTCTGACTCTGTGTACTGTGCATTGCTGTAAACAGGGATAGTCTTTTTTTCATGGTTGGTTGGAGCCTGCCAGTTTCACACGACTCAACATGTACCTGCTGCATAGACAGTCATAATGTGGAGACATGCTGCCGGTTGTCTCAGCCATGTCAGAGCAGGAGGAAGTGAAGGATAGTGACCACATCCTAATAGCCCACTGAAACACTTAAGGGTTAATTTGACTGTGGTGTGTGAGTATACAGCACTGAGTGACCTGAGTTTTGGATTGATGTAAAGACTGTCCGCCCTCCTCCTGATACACTGTTTCTTGGGTAGTCATGAAGTAAGATTTTGTTTGTAATACTGTGTTATCCAGCATGTCTTTCTATCCTTATACAGGGTAGCAAAATGAAACTTTGGGCATGGATCTTTGGCCAAGCCCATATGCTTCCATATCTTAGTGGAAAAACAGTGGAAAAAACTGAAAAGTTTACTTCATATGGTCATAATGACCTTTGCAGAAGTTTCATCAAGGCGTTTCAAATATGTTGTGTCCACAAAGATGGGATGGACATAATGTATGGACAAACAGACCCTGGTCTGACCGGCAGAGAGATGCTTTAATAGTTATTTGCTTATGAGTGATGCATGGACAAACATAACATGGAACCCGGGGAAAGGAGGGGAGAAATGCTCAGTACATTATTATTTTTACTTTGCTGGAATAATTGGTAACTAAAATGGGTGTTGTTCAACTGTGTGGCAAAATGGCTCAAGGGCGTCCCCTAGAATATGTCAGGTTAGGGTTAGTAGTAGCACCAGCAGCAACTTGATCTACAAAAAAAGCCTCCTAGACTCACATGCTAAACCAAGTGAGTTCTGACTCATGAGTCATTTTTTCCCCCATTTCCATTTATTTCCAGGCCTGATACCACAAAACTGGGTTTATCGAACCCTCATCAAACGTGGTCAAAATGTTCTTCTTCTCTTGATGATGTTGCATTGTGAAAATTGTAACTCCAAATTATCCAATATGCCTCAAACATGCTCAAAAAATCCTTCTCATTTTGTTTCCACATAATTGTTAATGGTTTTCATTTAAGGATGTGGCAGGCCATGTTTACCCCCGCGTGTGTCCAGTGGTTGCTACAATGCTTTGCTGCTTTAACCAGCAGAAATGCAAAGGCCCAATCAGTCTTGCTTGTATCTTAAATGATCATTATTTCTGAATGTTAATCTGAATTTGAGAGCCTGCTTTTAATAGCTCAAGAAACTTTCCTTTAATTGGTCTCACACCTGGGTCCAGCAAAATGGCTAGATTGGCTACAAAATTTCCTGGTATCCCTGGGAAAAAATCCTCTTCCATTGATAATATGAAATTGTGACAATCCTGGCTTTCAAGGGCAAATTCTTCTAAAGCTTCACTATAGATTGTCCAGTGTCCTTCAAACTTTCCCACCTTATTGATGCGATAATAATTGTGAGTTTTGAGTGCAGGGTGTTACTGTAGCTATGTGGTGATTTTTTACACAGGAAGGGGCTACACAATGATGTGGTCCGCTCATCTCTGGCCTCAAATAACGTACTGTTTCAGCCTGCTTGGGGTTGTTTGTGTACAGGACGCTATCATGCTCATGCATTTTTTTTCTGGCTCTCAGGTAGTTTTTAATTATTTCCAACTCTTGATAGAAAATTTCTTTTATGTTCTTTAGAAATACAAAACTTCCTGCATGGGGAAAGAAACAAAGGAGAAAGGGGTTTAAAATGTTGTGAAAAAGAAGGGAGGAGAGAAACAGACTGGGGAGTTGTGTTTTATTGGTGCACTACAATAAAGAGGTCTTAAAAATAACCACTTTTTTGGTGAGATCATTTATTTTCAATTTTGTTTTTGGAGAGGGGGGTGCTGAAATATAGCTCTAGTTAATATAAAGAGGCTTACCTATTGAGTTACACTTCATCAAACGTTGTTTGAAAGTGCAGTAAAATTCATGCTTTGGCTGTGTTGGGTACTTAATACCTGCCTGGCCAACCCCAAAACATATTTATTCATTAGGCTAAAAAATAGATCTGCTGAGGTCAGCAGTAACACCACACGTTTTTTTGCGAGCTCTTTTTTTTGCTCTGCTAATCTTCAGTATTAATAAGGTAATGAGAGGGAACAACATCTATAAAACCAATGTCCAAGTTCTCAATCCGATGGAAAATGTGTGTTCTTTCCAACCAGTATGTGTTCCAGCTCTGCACGCACACACGCACACATACACGCACAGACTCACAAGCACAGTCCAACACTGGATATTAGTTAGGAATGCTTTGTTTCTACTTAACAATCTCAGAACAACTCAACTGACATAACTATGTTTTACTGGTCAGAAAATCCTGGTGACATTATCTGTGACCAGTGTCAAGGTCAATTATGAGGTCACTTAACCTGTGACCTCTTCCTCTCGCTGTATTATAGCTAAGCTGTATCAGAGTTTGGGGCAACAAGGCTGAATCAAACTGTCGTGCTCTAGTGCCATGACAATACAACTTGTATGGCAAAGGGCACAATGGGATATGGTCGTATAATGCGCTCTTGTGTGTCACTGTAAAATGTCATCATTAAAGTCATATGTTGATTGAAGATACATAGTGAGAGCTATGTTAATATTTTTTTTTATGTTTATTTGAAATAAGAATAACTCTCCCAATCATCAGATACAACCTTATTATCATTTCCAAGTTAATCTGTAACAACATTTCATATAGTGTATATTTATTTCGCGTTACAAGAATACTCATTGTCATGTAGTGGATGTTTATTAGTCTCACACTGGCAAAATTTGTAGCGTCACAATAATAAAGTGGACATTACAAGAATAAAAAAGACAAGCAACATTATACTTAGATACTTGATGAAAAAAGGATTCACTCCCTGTCCCTTGCAGGCCGTTAGTTTGGTGCCTTGTACTGTAACCCAAAATGGTTCAAAGGCCCTTCCGGACTCTACTTTACTCAGTTGTGATTACTACATGAGTAGGCAGTAGTCTAAAACTAAATTATCTCAATATCATTACATGAGTAGATAATCAACAGACGGACAGAGGACCTGAGCCTCCTGAGAAAAAAAGCCGAGTCTCTGCCCTTTCTGAGTAGAAACAGGAGCGGAGCCAGAACAGTTCCCTGTGGAATGCCAGTGTCCTTCATCACTTTCTCTGAGACACAGTTACACAGCCTGATGTGATGTGGTCATCTTGTCACATGAGGCAGGGGTCCATCCCCATCCCTCTGAGGTCTGAGCTTTAAGATGGGTGTTAGGTGGTGTTAAACGCACTTGAGAATAGCATGTGACATGTCATGTGATGAAACCAACTGGTGGAGAATATAAAGGACAGCATCATCCACTCAAATATGTTCTATGTAGGGCAAAACGTGCACATAAAACTTGTGGCCTTGAAAGGCAGAGAGGTGGCTACACCAGGTTTATCATGATGTGTGATGTGTGAGAGCCAACAGTCTGTTGTCATTGATCTCAGCAGCTCAGCTCCACCCTCAGCTCCTGTGATTTAAAGGACAGGAGACTGAAGTGAGGGAGCTGCAGCAGCAGTGTGGGGATGTGGAGGAGATGCTATTGGAGAAGCTGCCTCTACAGCAGTGGGAAAGATAACACATGTCATGAACCTTTTGTAGAAGTCATTGGCCTTGTCCACATCACCTGATGTTGCTTGGCTTTTCTTCTCCTGGCAGCCAGTGATGGTCTTCCTCCCCTTCCACACCTCTCTGTTGCTGTTTTATTACTGCTCCCGTTTCTTTTGTAGTCCTCCTTGACCTATTTTAATCTCCTCTTCAGCTCATGTTGCACACTCCTCCATCCTTTTTTCTGGTTGAGGAGGTAGTGTTTTAGTGTTTGTTAGCAGTGTACAGTTCTTGCTGGTGATACTGTGTCCACACAGAAGTTAATTTAGTGTGTGGTGCATTCAACCATTCTGTCAAGCAAGGTCAGTGTTCTAGCTGTTATACTTTTCCTGGGACTTCGGCAGCAATTTTAGCACTCAAAGCAGTCCTTTAGAGATTCACTGGCCTCTGGCATCCAATTCCTGAATAAGTGGGTGGTTGCAGTCTGCCTGAGTATGCAGGGTTTGTAGGAAGGCTGAAGAAACAGATTATGACCTTATCTGCCAAGTGCTGGATGAGCAGAAGCAGCACAAACCGTCTTGACGTATTCATTCAACGGATCGAGTGTTTTATTTTCCCTTGTGGCAGAGTCAACATAGTGAGTGTAAGCCAGTCAAGTGAAAGAATGAGACTGTCATGGTTGAATTTCCCTAATATTGCAATGAATGCATCAGGATGCTGCGTCTGAACTCGAAACCACGATGGTAACAATGTAAGAGAATTGTCTCAGGAGCAAAATCTAGGACCAACTTCCAACATGTATGTATCCCAACAGTTGATTTTTTTCACTGTGATTATGATCTCTGTATGAGACAACAATTATGATATGGCATTTCCTGTTAGGATTGATGAATGAGGAGGTTTGTATCTTCATATTCTAACCTTCAGCTGGCCCAGGCTCTGCATCTTTGATACAGTTTCTTCAGCTTAGCCAGTATTAGATGTTTACCTCTATATACCCTTTAAAGAAAGACATTCTTTTCTCTTGAAGTAGTACTACTTTGTAGTAGGGCAGGTCACACACATCTATACATTTAAAGATCCATGACTGTATTTTACAGGTTTTGATGCTGTCATTGTGACACATCCACAGAGATTTCCAGGGAACATAGAGACGGTGAAGCTGAGAAAAAAGAAGAACAGATTTGATGTTATTTGATTTTATGAAAATAGTCCACTCAATTAGGACAGAAGAGGAAACACATTTGTGTGCACACTGTCTCAAATCAGCTCCAATGAGAATTAAAATTATGATCAAGTACAAGTAACTATACAATTTGTCCATTTTTAAAATTCCCTTAAACCCTGGTCATCTTAATAGGTTACAATACAAACTATCAAAAGTGTATTCAACATCTCTCTACTATAGTATAAGGAGTCTTTATCTGGTATGAGTATGAGATGAAACCTCCCTGTATGTGTCATTGGGGTGGTTGTAATGCGCTCTGCTTCCTGCTCCGCCATAATCTACCCTGTGTCCGAGTTAAAGAATGTCCTAATTACAGCCATTTTAAAGGAGAAGGTGACGTCTTTTGATGTAATATTACCCTCCAATCCAATTAGCCCAACACTTGCCAACCCCACTCAGCAGTGATGGCCACTGGCCTGAAAGTCAGGCCCAGCCTCTCACTGGTTCTTTCAAATCTGCCACAGCCGGCTTCTGCTGAGTAGCTGCACCCGTCTAATTCTCTGTCTGCTTGCATTTTATTTAACTGTGAATGAGGTTTTCTGAAAAGGCTTTTCCCAGTTCTTCTGCCCTACATTTATTCAGGACCCACTGCATCTCGACAGTCAACAGACCCACATATTGTATTTTATAGTAGGCACTACAGTAGCCTTTGCAGTTCACGCAGACAGCTACAGTAGCAATATTTCAAAGAAAAGGTTTCTCCTTAATGTTAGTTTGTTGCTTCTGTCACTGCCGGTGACTCACTTAGCCACCACCTGTAGCTACCAGTGAATTGGAAAGCACAAGGTCTCTAATACAGCACTTTTTCTGATGATGGAAATACAATTAATTGTAATGAACAGCTGGGAAACTTGAAACAGACAGAGGAAAGGTTGAGCTTCTACCAGGCACAAATAATGTAAACCAAAGCAGCTGATAACTCTGCAGTTCCAGAGTGAGAGGTGCCTGCACAATAACGTACTATAGTATGATCAAATATATGAAGCGAGGGGACATGTGTCTCTCTCATCCTGTCACAATTCATAGACTAATTCTAAGAAAAGCCTCTGCCAGCATGTCAGTGTTTACTGCATTAACCCAAGACAGTTGTTCTGTTTGTGTTACTGTCAGCATGCATCTTATGCCATGTGAAAAGAAACTGTCAAAATCACCAGAGGATCGCCATTAAAAAAAAGTGAAATCATTAAGGAAAAACTTGAGTGATCATGATGAAGCACAGACCGACATGTTTAGTTGGGCTCACAGCAAATGAGCAAAAAGACAGCAGCTGACTTGTTTAGCTGATGGCAGTCATGGTTTGCAGTGAATCAAGGTTTCCATCTAGTGGCCAAGTGATGACATACACTTTCAGGAACTTTACAGTTTTTCTGAATTGCTAAAACACTTATTCCGTTTGTGCGAATCAGTTGCTCAGTTGTCTAAACTCATTCACTGAATCCAACATCCTTTTGACAAAACCATAAACAATCTTCACGTAAAACACTATTTGCAGATATCAGTCATTGCAAAACTATAAGCACAATTCTTGTATGATACAATTTTTTAAGATCACTATGACCCGTTCTTCAATACTTAAAACATTTTTTCAAAACTCTTCACACACATCACACCTAAAACATATAATTCCGAAAACAGTTGATTTATTTATTTAATTTAGAAGGACAGTGTGCAGTGGCATTAATTATTAGAAAAAAATACTGTACTAAATAGATGGCTGCACCAGATTTAGCGGAGCCGCTAATTTCCATCTGTAGTCCTTCGGGGTACAATAAAATGGGGTAACATGGGGTACAATAAAATACAACAAAGACTGCGACAAACATAGCAATTAGAAAATAAACAAACGACAACATGACAGTTACAAAGCCTTTCATTATCAAAACATACACACAAAAAAACACAACTCACCAAATCTACCAAAACACTGACACATGTTGTCTTCCAACAAAAACATATATTTTGAACCCCTCTTCATTTTTTATTTGTTGGGCACACTCGGTACAAAAAGTGAACGACCCATCTCAGAGCAGCTTTGCAGAATGTAAAGTTTAGAAGAAGACAGTAAATGACAGGATTTGCTAACACTTTATTGTATTACAGTATTTACAAATGAAAATTACTTAGAGTAAAGAGGAAAAAATCTGCATTTACAGTAGCTGTCATTCACTATTGTCAAATATACAAAAAGAAAAAGGAGCAGAATAAATACTGTAAAAAAAATTAAAAAAAAAAAAAAAAAAAAAAAAAAAAAAGCTAATCTGCTCGTTCTTCAGCATTGGGCCACATATTTTCGTTGACATCACACCTGATATTTTCTCTGGCCAGGCATCTTGGGAAAAATGGTTTTGCATGCCTTATCCAGCCCTGGCAGTTCTCAGCTGGGATGCCCTGGCATGCAGCATCCATTGCATCCAGGAGGGACATTTGGTCATGTGGATGATGATGGAATACTTTCCACCTCCGGGCTGAAAAAAACTCCTCGGTTGGGGTTGAGGAAAGGGGAGTAGGGGGCAAGGAAATGTGACATCATCCTGGGATGGGCGTCAAACCAAGCTGTGACTGCACTTGCATGGTGGAATGCCACATTGTCCCAGGTGATCACATATCTTAGCAAGTTACCCCCCAACTCACCCTGTCCCCATTCTCCCTCAGGTACCGGTCTATCATACAGCTCATCTAAAAACAGGAGAAGGTGGTCGGTGTTGAAGGGGCCAATTTGACTTTTATGCAGGAGCACACCATTGGTGGAGATTGCCGCACAGGGCGTCATTGTAAAAGAGAGCCTGCTCTCAATTGGCTTCCCTGAATAAATAAAGGTTTGAAATGAAATGTTGGCTCCTCTCCGGCCTGGCACAGCAACTGTGGCTCTTTTACCAATTATGTTTCTGCCCCACCAACGTTGAAGCAAGCCTCATCAGATCATGTCATGTGGGACTTGATTGGCCTCCAACTCCATGACTCTCTGTAAGCAATCAAACAAAATGTATGTAAATTATTTACTTTACATATATAGGGTCAAAGTGTAGTTTACTGCAAAACACAATCTATACCTATAGTGTATTTTGGATTGTTTACTGTAACCTTACCTGGACATATTGGTAACGGAGTTCCATTTTTCTCTCTTGTCTTGTGTAAGTCCTCCACCTTGTCCCTTGTCTTGTCTTTTGTTCTTTTTTCCACACAAGACCCAAATAGGTGATGTGATTGAAAGAAGCCCAGCACCTGAGCTGGTGAGATGGGAATCAGCTGTGTGATTATATAGACTGAAACAAAAGACACGTCAGAAATTTGTTTCAGTCTACAATGTGAACTGCTGTTCACTTTAGCCTTTAGGTTTGGCTTTGAACACAAGTTTTTTCTGTTTTGACAAACAGTGTGAATGCAATGGTTGCAGTTACAGTAACATCTACTGTTTTGGTCTTGTGAAGAAGTTATAACAAATTTTAAATGTGTTACGTAAATATATGTATTTGTGTCAAAAGAACAAGAAATGTGTTCATTGTATAGCCCACACAGGCTGATGATGTGCTAACTGTGTGAAGAGTTTTGAGAAAGTGTTTTAAGTATGGAAAAACAGATCATAGCGATCGTAAAAAAAAAAATTAGAAAAAATAAAAAATTATAATTTGAATGCGGAGTTGTCTGACTGAAGTGATGTCAGAGCAGAAAGAAGCTGTCAAGCATCGAGCTGACAAGTAGGCTACACTTTGGTTATAGATAATCATCTGTCAAGGATCCAGGATGAGCCTATCCTGAATGAGCAAACCTGTGATGCAGTAAAAATGCTGTCGAGTATATTTTGGGGCTTTTTCATGCCGTTATTTGATAGTACAGTCGAGAGAAACAGGAAATGGGGGGGCAGAGGGAGGGGGAATGACACGCAGGAAAGGGCCGTCCGATGCGGGATTCTAACCGGCGCCGCCTGCACGAGGACTATAGCCTCCTACTGCGTGCCCCTAAAATGCTGTCTAGTGTTTACGTAATCGTGAGACTACACTCATTATATGCTCACTGGCTCTCCCGTTCATCACACTGGTTGACATTTCCCATGAGGATCCAAAAGGCTCCCAACTCATGGTCCTGGTTCTGCATCCACAACACAGCTTCCTCAGCTCAGCCGGTAGTGCATTTTAAAGTAGGGAGTTCTTCCCTCATCGTCAGACAAAAACAATGCTGATTAAAGATGCTGCTACTTGTTGCCAGCACATCTTTTTATAGACTAAGGAAGATAAAAAATATTTGAGGACCTGACAAGAAACTAAGGATGCTGTGAATGAACTGTGGCCACTGGATGAGCAGGCAAGAAAGGAAGGGGAAGAAAGCAGGCTTCAGAGGCCTACTGCACATATCGATGGCAAAAGTGTCACAGTGAATAACAATAAAGTATCAATTATATTAAATTGTTCTTCTATTCACAGTGCATAATTTCTAATGAGACTGTAATTTATCAGTAGATGGAGAGCTATTGCCTCAAAATCATTATTATTTACAATATTTCCTTAAAGCATCTTGTTTTTCTTTTATCTTTTCCGACATAGTTTGAATAATAAGTAATGGGTTACCTTTTTCCCTTTCCTTTTCCTTTCCTCCTCTTCTTTTGAATCAGTGGGGGAAGGAGGTTTGGTTCTCCTTTGGTAGCAATCATTCAGCAGTGATCACAGTTTAGTCCATTAATATCCCTACTCAAGCTGTGCACATAAAAAGAAATAAGTTTCAAGATATAAAGGATTCAAACAGAGAATTGAAGTTGTTATTAATTTTTATAACAAGGCCAAGGTAAGGTCATGGTTACTTTATTAATATACCCTAGGTACATTTGGTTTGCAGTGAATCAGCCTCATTTTACACAACATTTACAAACAGCACGGGCCTTATAAAGTGAAGACTGTGCTCAGAGCTAAAAGGAATGACCATGGTAAAAACAAGATGTGGATAAAATAAAGGAGAGCCAGCAATAAAAACAGAAGAGTAAGAACAAGATAAAAGTCAAACAATCAGTAAAAAACATTGGTAGATAAGAAACATACATAAAACCAACAATGAGTTCTAAGCAGTGAGGTGGATCATGTCATTTTCAGCTGAATCAGGACCGAGAATCCAGAGTCAAGTCACCTGTCAGCAGACCGGACCAGTCGAATGAAGAAAGTAGTTTAAAAACACACATTTGGAGAAACACAAAGATGAAATAAATGAGGAAGGAATGTGACCTCACCTGTTTGTGAACATTGCACCTGTGCACTGGTCCCTTTCAACCTTTTTTGAGCCACAGCACATTTTGTTCATTTAAAAAATCCTGCTGCACACCACTAACCAAAAATGTTATAGAATGACACAGTGCAGCCTAATAGTAAATATAATACAAATTGTGAATGGCAGCATACCATACCATTTTAATATTTTTATTCAATATTTCAGGGGTAGCATATTTTGATAGTCAAGTAACATCCTATCAAATAATGCTCCCGCTACTCTATGTATTCATGTAAGACTACTAATCACCTCACTGTCACTGTAGGATGAATGGCCCTTTGCACTCTTGGGTTACAGGGGGCAGTCACTTTCTGGCAAGGCCAAGGCAGAAAAGTGACTGCCCCTGTAACTCAAGAGTGCAAAGGGTGACATTGACCAAATTCACTGTACTTGTACTTGGTACCCTCGACTATCATTCCAGGAAATTCTGTGAATATTGCCCTTTGCAATCCTGAGTTACAGGGGGCAGTCACTTTTTGGCAAGGCCTAAAAGTGACTGCCCCCTGTAAAAATTCAGAATATGCATCCATAGTTTGGATCAATTAAGTTAAATTTGATAATTTTCTGGTATAAATAACATTTGAACATGATAAAGACCTATAATTTACATCTAATATATTTGTTTGAGTAGAGGCTTCCCCCTTCTTTTTCAAAGCTGTTTTGAAAAAACCTGCATAATTCAAATTCAAAATGTATTGATAAAGCACATTTCATGCACAAGGCAGACTCAATGTGCTTATATAGTTACAATAAAAAACAATTATAAAAAATCAGAAATCAATGAGAAAGTGTAAGTGCAAGTAAACAATCATATGTATTAAGCCATCTTCACCACACACCCGTAGGCTACATGCGCATTGCGCACACACCCACATATGCACAAACACAACTCAACACAACGCTATTGAAAAAAAGATACCTTTTTTTAAATCTGTTTTTAAAAATGGTTACTGATATGGCATGTCTAACTGTATCAGGCAGGGTGCTCCATTTTTGTGGGGCATGACTACATATATAATATATATATATATTATATATTATTATTATTATATTATATATATATATATTATTATTATATATATATATATATATATATATATATATATATATATATATATATATATATATATATATATATATATATATATATATATATATATATATATATATATATATATAAATATGCTGCTTCTTTGGATCTGTGTGAAGGATGAATAAAATTCTTATGGCTCTGAATAAATTGCCACTGCCTGTTGACCAAAGTGTTCTTGCTGGGGTGTAAGTGGTGAGTGAGCATATCTGTGAATGAGATACACTAGATTTGCCTGTAATGAACAGAGGTGAAACAAACAGAGGTTGTGCCAACATAAACAGCAACTAAACACAGTCCTGTCTTTCATAGAAACCCATTAGACATGGGTTTGTTTTGCTCCACCAGAAGGGGGAGGGGCGTTCGTACTTACGTCACATCGCCCCGCCCACTCCCCACTCAGTCCCCCTCTCCCTCTCTCTCTCCGCTCACCGACTAGTCCAGTGTCTGGAAGCCGAAAACAGAGCACCAGCAGCACCGAGGGACACAACTGGTTGTCAACCGAGCTCCCACGGCAGTCATGGCGGCGCCGTTAGCCCACTTCGATGAGGACTGGCAGGACTTTAACGAGTTCAAGCCGTCCTCGGACTCGGCCGACCAGCTGGACCAGCTCAACTCAAACGTGGGCGACTCGTCGTCGGGCCTGGACGATTTCTCAGACCTGGACAACAGTTTCTCGGGGGAGATCTGCAGCTTCAAATCGATGGAGGACCTCGTCCACGACTTCGACGAGAAGCTGACAGTGTGTTTCCGAAACTACAACACCGCCACGGAAAACATAGCTCCCATTAAACCCATCTCGGAGGATAATTACTTGAAAAACGACGAGTAAGTGTGAATCGTACCGCTTGTTGTTTCACCAGCAGCAGCGCTAACTTTTAATCTCTGAGCTAGTTAGCACCTTTAGCTTCGCCAGGCTAACCAAACGTTGGGGAAGCTTAGCTTAGCTTTAGTCGGTGTCGGGCAAACTTTAGTTAGCTGGTACATGTTTAGCAAACTAGAATACACTTTATTACATGTTATTACAAAGTGTCTTTCACCTTTTCATCATTTAGCTGAGTGAGGCTCTTTAATGTAAGGCGATATTTAAAAAATGGAGGGGAAGTAGTACGTTGCACATAGCATTTATTATAATTTATTACCATAGTTTGGCTGTATGGCAGGGTTACTTCTTGTGTTTATGCCTTTTCGGGGGTGGGAGCTGCTGAAGGGAGGGAGGGGGGCCGTTCATGCCACGTTTCCAGTCTTTAATGTCATGCTAGATTGGTCGATGTTGGCCATTAAACCACTGATCCATGACGTCCTATCAGAGAGTGGTTATTGACCCGTGTTTATGTTGCACTACAAGACGTTTGATTTAGACTTGATCTTCAGGAGCCCTTCTGTCACAGCATGTCATGATCATTAACCTCTCACACATTCACATCCAGCATCTCCTCCTGCCACCTCGACATCCCCGAGTTTGTTGGATCTCACAGACACCCTGAACTACATGTGTGGATATGAACCTCTACATATCCACACATGCATGTTATTCCCTCACAGTCACCAGTCTCATCAATCCCACACACAACATAGACATCAATGTAACGACAGAGCTGCATGAATCACCTTCCTCTTGCCCTCGGAGTCCACTATTGCAACACTGTGAAACTGTTCCTTCTGATCACATCATGAATGTGAGCTTCCCCCACCGCTCTACCAAAGAGTATTGCACTTCTGCAGCAAAGTGTTGCTTTACTTAAATCATAGACTTGAATATGAATATGAATATTTAACAAAGACCTTTGATAACCTTAAATCAGGGCTATTCAATTACAAATTCAGTGGGGCCAGATTTTAAAACCGAGACCTTAAGCTGGGCCGGACATTTTCAGCGGTCAAGAAGGTTATGACAAATGAGGGGCATTTTTAAAACCCAGCATTAGCTATTAAAAACAAATCTACACAGCCAGAAAAAAGAGAATAAGTCAATAAAAGTAGTAGTAGGCTAGTAAAGGTGTAGCTGTTAATGCTTTGAATTGGAGGGTTTTTTTAGGAACTAAAAGTTTCCTGAGGCCTACTGTCTGAGTTTCCACTGAGGTTTACAACAGGGGGTTATGTAAATCACTAAATGTAGCCTAGTCTTAAAATTAGGCCTAAAGATGAACAAAGATTTCTTTTCTAACATATTTTGATTGGTGAAAAACAAGGAGCAAAAAGCCATTTGGGGCAAATTACTCTGGGAAAGTATTTGATTATGGATTATTCCTTTGAAAAGTAGCTATCCCAGTCAAGTTACTGTTATGATTCCATTGCAAGTATTTAGTTGCGTTAAAATTAAATTATTGGTTACTTCATTCCCTCAAAAAGAAAGAAAGAAAAAAAAAAGGACAGTGGAGCTTGGCGTGCTGTCACTGCGTGGACGGTGCTCATGTGTGACTGAAAGAGTGTAGAGACTGGTGGAGTATTAACCAGCCACCACGGCTTATTGTTGGCTGATGGGAGGGCTGAGGGTCGGTCAGCGTGCTCTCCAGAAACACCGTGTCGTGCCACAGCGGCCCGGTGGGGAGTGTGAGGTCCGTCGGTCCGGCAGAAGGGGAGATTTGTCTCTCGCTTACCTGTAGCGCTGCGCAGTGCGCACCACAGGACCACGGAGGGCAGCCTCGGCCTCGGCCGTCCTGATGTCCGCCGCGGCGAAGCCTCCCGCTCCGTGACGAGCGGCTGTGGCCCGACACGGTGTTTCTGGAGAGCAGCTGACCGACCAAGCCTCGGTTCTACCGGTAACTTTCAAAACAACGCACTGACCGGGTGGGTTGGTTGCGTGTTGCTAGGCTGCGTTGAGTGGTGCATTCACTGTCTGAACTGCAGTAGGGATTTTGAGTTCTCGCAAAACGTGTTTCCCTCTGTGTGTGTTTTTTTTTTTTTTTTTTTTTTTTGGGGGGGGGGGGGGGGGGGGGGGGGGACACGAGCCGGGCCACTCGGACATTGGGTCGGGGCCGGATGTGGCCCGCGGGCCGCCAATTGAATAGCCCTGCCTTAAATATATATTATGCACAAAAAAATCCAGAAGTATGAGGCAACCAAAGGGGGAAATGGTCTCGGATGTTTTGATCAAGCATAATCTGTGACAAGAGATGTCAGTCTGTTTAAGAGGTAGTTAAACTGGAAAATTATGGATCATCAGAAAATTATTCAAGAACTATTGAGATAGTTAACCAGCAAAACCGTTGACTTAAGTTAAACGTGAAAATTGACTTAGTTTTCAATATTCTCTCAGATTTTCTTGCTTTATATCATTGTTAACTGACTGCCTTCAGGTTTTTCATTGCTGGTCACATACAAAACTTGAAGATATCTTTGATTTGGGTATATTATTTATGAATTTATCTGGATTCTGGAAGAATCATGGCACTTCCATCTGGCTAAGCTGCATACTAGTTTCTCAGTTCATATTCAGCAGCAGCAAATTACAGGAGAAAACTGTCTGAAACAAGTGCATGTTTGGTATTTTTGGGCTAAAAAAAAAAGTGCCTATTCATGTATTATCAAAATTATTGCAGATTACTTCTCTTATCAGTTGAACAATGAGTCCCGCTCTATGAGGGTTTGAACAAGCTGGTGTATTATTGTCATATTAGATAACATTTATGCTAATATTAGATAAATATTTAAGCTCATGAGTTGGACATCACCGAGAACTTCTGAAATCATGTAAGATTTCTGTAGCGAT
Source organism: Trachurus trachurus (assembly GCF_905171665.1). NCBI lineage: Eukaryota > Metazoa > Chordata > Actinopteri > Carangiformes > Carangidae > Trachurus > Trachurus trachurus. The sequence goes on along the minus strand of NC_139910.1, from coordinate 17,848,846 downwards.
AACGTTTAGTTTTTACTGGGGCAATTTGTAATCTACGTCATGTGCAATGCGTCACGGACGGTTTGTAGTAACAGTTATGCTCCGTTAATGGTGCTCTACATGTCAAGAGGAATCTAGGAGAGCTTGTCAGACGGGAAGGAAACTTCCATGGTTGTTATAGGTAAAAGAAACAGAGGAAGGAGGGAATGGAATAATTGGACAGTAGCCTGGCAAAGCCCAAAGAGCAGTGCCAGGCTCAGTGAGAGTCTTTTCTGGATGACTGCGCTTTTGCTGGACGTGCCCGGGCGCTTAACAAGTTCTCCAGTAAGACCACGGCCGAGACGAACAACAGGGATGACAAGGACGGAGCGTGTTTCAGTTTCACGTGCACAAAAATGTGATTGTGTGCACGTGAATTATATGTTTGCAAGATAAAACAACATGAGCATGAATGTATTTGAGGGAGAAATTCAGTAAAATTGGGACATAGAGCTGACATAGAAACAAATAGCTTGGTTCCTTGAAATCTGGACCGGGCTTGTTTTTTTGAAATGCAAATGTTCTTAGTGAAACTGAAGCGAATGCTGCCTTCTGGCAACATACACTCACGTGCCCAAGACAGTGTCATTGCTCGTGGCACAAAAGATATTTCCTGCCAGCCTTTGCCCTATTTAGAACAAGCCAACAGCCCCCTACTCACCAAGCTGTGCATGAGCACTTCAGGGAGAAACATGCAAGTTACGTAAACACTTGTCTGTGAGTGTGTGTGCGTGCGTGAGGGAAGAGGGTATGACGAGGCAGAGCCACTCTGACACACGGGTGCACAGCATCCATCCTTGCTCTGCTCTCTGTAGTCAGGGCCAGGAATAAATAAAAATAAAAAAAACACACACACACAGTGCCTTTAGATGTGCATTTGAATTTCACATCCTCCATCGACTGTCACAGTGTTGGAACAACATGCATAATGCCACAAGGAAAGGAACAGTTTCACATTCAGACACACATAGTCTTGTCTGGAGCTGCTGCCAGCTGATGCCCACTTGAGTTGCTGACTAACACAAGCTGAGTGTAGAGTAAGTGACTAAATGTACAGAATTGTCCCTATTTAGACTCAATATGTTTTGATAAAGAGGACGGTGGCGGCGCTGAACAATAAACTTGTTATGTTTAACAGGCTCTGCTCCACCATCTGCCCGGCTGCGATATGTCCTCTGCCAGCTTGCACGCTGTCGTAAACATTCAACAGTCTGTCGCTAAAATGCATACAGTGTTGTTTTGGTTTGTTTTGAATTTGCCAGTTTAACCTCCAAATAAGGCACTAATGATCTAAACGCGCAGTTATTTTACTGTGATTTATGCATGAAATTAACTCCAAATGAGCTCCCTAAACAGACCTTCATTTTAAGGTCGTGCCAGCTTACGTGCATCACTGTGTCTCACCGGGGAAATGTGCGATCGGGGAGTTGTTGCATTCGTCAGAGGATTCAGGCAACTGCTGAGACGCAGCAGCAGGAACACAGCGAATTGGAGAAGGGTTGTGGTGAGAGAAGAGGCTGTAATTCTGCCAAGTAATGCTGTGTCACTGTTCAGAGAGAAGGAAACAGAGTTTGTCTTATCAGCTGTGAGCAAAAGAACCCCTCACCTTTCTTCTGCTCTGTGCTCAAAGCTTTATTTTGACTGTAGCACTTGATTATTCTCCAACCCCTAATGAAATCATGAATCCTTCTTACTTCTTGTTTTCCCAGAGTGTGGAACGCTCTGACAGATAACTATGGCAACGTGATGCCTGTGGACTGGAAGACATCGCACACTCGCTCCCTACACCTGCCCACCCTCAACCTCACGGAGCTTGAGGTACCACAGAGACACACACATACACACAATTGATGATGTAGTGTAGGCTACTTTTCCGTAAATCTGCACACTTTTTTTTTTAAGCTTTACCCGGTTCAGACACAAAGTATAAGCAGTTTGCTCCTCAATCTGCTTAACCACCTGTCTGTTGTCTCATCCAAGTTCTCTGTCCTTCTGTCTCTCAATCTCTGCCTCAACCCTTCCCCCGGCGGACAGAAGTTGGATAACCAGTCTCTGGATCTGTCGGATGATGAGGAGCTGAGGGAGCAGATGGACATGCACTCGATCATTGTCTCCTGCATCAACGATGAGCCGCTCTTCACGGCCGAACAGGTGTGAAGTCCAAACACACACAGATGCCTACATGTGAATGCAGCAAGGTTTAGTTTAGTTTATATCAGGGTTCCTACGCAAGTATGGAATTTGATTTTATACATTTTCAGGTCTGGAAAAGTATGGAAAATGGAAATTATTTTATGGAAATATATTTATCTTAATACCTATCGGGGTTTGGTCTGATCTGAAGTTATTTGGGTTAATTATTTTGTATGCGCTATTGTACCTAGCTTCAATCTCCTAGAAATTATTTGGTGACATAATGGCATACACATTCAGAATAATGAAAACAAATGATTAATTGCATGATTTATTTACATGAAACACATCTATTTACTCAAATATCACAAATTATTCAATTTTTTTTTTACCAAGAAGTATGGAATTTGGAAATTTCAAATATGTAGGAACCCTGTTATATCCGCATTCATTTAGATTGAAATAAGTACACTCCCCAGTTTTAATAGTCTACTCTACCCAAACCACAAGCTGTTTTTTGTCTTTGAAATGAAGACTACAAATTCCACATTTTTATCCGAGCTACTTTGTGTCTATGCTGTAGGCCTTATGTATCTGCAGCAAACAGGGTCAGAATATGCAAAAGTCCCAACTCTGGCTACAAAGGAGTCAAGCTGTAACAAAGACCCTGACAAATCAACACTGTAGGGGTCTCACAGGAATTCACAAAGTCTGTCCTGTTTGTGCAGTATTTGAAGTGTTTTACCTTTCACATTTCATGGCATTGGGAGTATGTTCAGCCCAAGTTGTTTTAGCCTCCTGGACCCACTTAACACAAATGCAAACAAATCTCACATGCTGATTTCTTCTCTTCTTTATCCCCTCATGATTTAAAATTCTTCTGCGGATCAAACTTCTTAATAGACCTTAATATTTAAAGTAGAAGTAAGAAAACTCCTTTGCTGAAGTGATGCATATACACTTGGTTTTCACCATTGCTGGATAGTATGATTGTGTCTTGTGCAAACACCAGCTCAAGTGAGACATACACCAACCTTAAACTGTTGTTTGTAATGCTCTGTTTGTTCAAATGAAACATCAGACAGCGACTTGGATAAACCGGCAGCACCTGAACATGTTTTGTGTGTGATTGTTGCTGTGTTGTCAAGGTGATAGAGGAGATAGAAGAGATGATGCAGGAGTCTCCAGACCCCGAGGACGACGAGAGTCCCTCCCAGTCCGACCTGTCAATGCTCTCTCAGGACCTCCACACCCTGAAACGCTCCGGCTCCAACACCAGCTACGAGGACCGTGAGTTACCACCACAGTTGTGAGCACACCTTCAGCGGAGATAATTAAAGACATAAAGCGCCGAAGTTAGCGGTGTGTTTGTGCACCTCTTTACGCTCTGGTGCCAGTCGACAGCTCTCTAAATCACTTAATGAAGTGTAATAGGTCATGAAGGAACAGCTACACACATGTAGTGCCATTCTTATGTAATGTGTAACAAACACAGCATTTGTATTATATAATCAACAGCATTTATTTGGCTTGAGTGCAAATTAAAATGCTGGAGTGGTGTCGACAGAGCGGTTGCACCCAGCTTTACCTAAAGGCTATAGATTTACTCTCAGATATCTGCATGTATTAATATCACACAGCTCCTAATAAGCTGCTCAGTATTCACTGAGCCATTTACTCACAGTTAGAGAGATTTTTTTTCAGTTAATCCACATCACCAGACTTGTGTAATATTATGTACTTTGCATTTTAAATGTATGTAAAACATTCACAAGCTTTTGTGTAGCTTGTAGAATACGCCTGAACTAAACAAGACATTTATCCTTGAATGGATGAAACAGGGCTTAATGACTTTAACTAAAGATTGTATTGGAAGTCATTATATGAATTTAAATATTAACGACATAATTATAGTATAATCAAAGTATAACATGTATGAACTTACATCAACACTTCCATGCTTTTGAACAAACCCATACACAACAACAACAAACGCATAAATACACTTGATGCCATCTTTAATATGTCCATACACCACCCTCAGGGCTGCGTCAGCTGTCGGTGTCTGAACTGACTGAGACTCTGGAGGAAGTGGAGACAGCCATCCGCCGCTACAGCGAAGAGCTGATCCAAGCTCTGGCCCTGCGAGACGAACTAGACTATGAAAAAGAGGTACTTAATATTTTTATCTCTCCACAATGGGTTTTTGTGGTGAGCTGAGCAGCGCTAAGGCAAAAGTAAGCAGATTGTTAACGGTATTCAGAGAGTACAGTAATGCTTCACAGTAAAGAAGCTTTTAAATGTGGAGAATAGCGCTATTTGAACATCTGCTGTGCAGTGAGAACAGACTGCAGCCAACGAAGGCCAACATGAGGGGTCAGTGAATCCGTGGCAGCTTCGTTTTTACAATGTAATTTGTCATGACTGTCTTTTTAACAGCAGATAAAAATAGATCTGGCAGCGCATGTGTAAATAAAGTCAAGGAAGAAAGTAAACATCTTAAAAGCCAACATAGATTAAGTTGCCTCGTGTTAAACAGGTGAAGAACAGCTTCATCTCGCTGCTGATCGACGTGCAGAACAGACAGAAGGAGCACCGCGAGCTGCTGCGCAAAAAGAAGAAAATCCGAAGCACGACTACGACCGGACCCAACGGCCAGAGGACAGCCAGCACGCACATACCCGGCACTGTGAGTCATGTGGCGGCACGGGGAGAGGCATAAACAAAGACAAACACATTCGCCCCGCATGCATGCTGATGCTGATGACTAGTGAAGCAGACACATGTACGCACAGCCACACACTGATTCAAAGTATAAGTAGATATGCATGACGCATGCTGTGTGACTGTTTGCATGGGGAAGCTGCTTGTAAATCCCCCAAAAAACTGAGGGTTCGGCCCCCCCCCCCCTATCTGCTGAAATACTCTTCCAAAACCTCCCCATCTCTCTTCACTCTGTCTTTTTCCTCCTTCCTCTTGCTCCTTGTAGCTCCTCACTTTGGAGGGACTCTCCAATGTCATTCAAAACGGTCTTCGTCAAACTTTTGGCAACACAGGAGGGGACAAACAGGTGCCCCTGCTCTTTCTTTCCACTGCAGATGAATTTCTGAACTGTTTTATTTTTCCGTCTTTCTTTTGTTTTTCTCTCCATTTTTTTATTTTAATTTTTTCCCTTTTTTGCAGCAACTACCACTAGCGTTTGGTGTCATTTTTTTTCAGTGCTCTGTCTTCTCTTTGTTGCTGATTTTTCTTCTCTCTTTTGATCCACCACTGTCTCTTTTTTTTTGTCTTCACACTTCATTTCAACAAAGTATCACTCAATCACCCGTCATTTTTACTTTGCAGCTTTTTGCTGTGGCGTAATCTCATTGTTCCTTTTTTGTTTCAAGCCGAGAAGACACACCGTTACATAATCACCGCTTTATTTAACTTCACACCAGTAAACATTTACTCTGAAAGGTTAAAACCAACCTGCAGTTACACATAAATCTGCTCTCACTCTCACAATATGTTCACATGATCGTCATGACACTGGCAAGCAACATATTTTATAACCCAGAGTTTGTCCTATGTTTGTTCCGAGATTAACTTTAAAGATTGCATGAATGACAATATATTTATATACTGTATATTGTAAATGTTTGATTGTGTTTCATGTGATCTTTTCTGCTCAGTACCTGACCACAGTAATCCCGTATGAGAAGAAAGCAGGCTCACCATCAGTAGAAGACCTCCAGATCCTCACAAAGAGTGAGTGTGCTCACACACAAACATACAAAATGGCTCACAAACTACTTTTGTCTTTATTTTTGCCCCAGAGTGTGTTCTGTTTTCAAAATGTAAAGTGCTCTGCTTTCTCTCTTTCTTTCTCTCCCTCTCTGCTAGTCCTCCATGCCATGAGGGATGACAGTGAGAAGGTACCTGCCCTGTTAACAGACTACATCCTCAAAGGTAAAAATACTTTTCCATTGAAATAGCAACTGCAGTCATGTTGCAGCAAAAAAAAGAACAGAAAGCAGTGGAAATAATTAATTTCAAACAGTTATATTTATAGGTGTGTGTCACAGCCAAGCGACTTTTGATTGTGTTGGTTCCACCTGACAGTCACACATCGTGCCCCTCTTTGCTTTGAAAGTGGAAGTACAGGATGCATTGCTCTATTTTCAGGGTAGCAGATAGTAGAGGGAAGGAAACATTGACACTCAACACAGATGTTAGTTTTGTGGGAGGGAAAAATTTGCTTCTCTTGCCGCCCTTCACTTTTGACCGTGTGCCTTCCTTGTCTCTCGTCTGTGCTGCATTGTCCTTTGGGTAGCTCTGGTATGAGAGCAGTGGAAACTGAGGTTTGTGAGGCACTGACACATTAACACAGGTTTCTCCACCTTCAGCCTTTTCAAACGCCCACCCCTCCTCCTCCTCCTCCTTCTCTCTTTCTCTCACTCTGTGTAGTAGCACTTTCTCCCCTCAAGGCAGCAGCCTTCCCTCACTCGCTCTTCGCTGTAGCGCCTGTCGTGCTGTGCAGTGCTTGCGGCTGCACTACACCCACCCCGAGACACCCAAAAAGCACATAACTCCCCTTTAACCGCTAAAAGCTTGTAGTAGCAGCTGCTCACGTGTTTGCTTCTCATCTGTAGCTACTGTTAACCTCTTCTGTCACCCCACATCTCTCCTCCCGTGGTAGTCGCTCTTCCATTCTTTATAGCTGTCACAGCTCTCACAGAGCAGCAGTGATGATTAACCGGTCTCTCTTTTTTTTTGTCTCCACAGTCCTTTGTCCCACGTAAAAGCCAAAAGCGAAGCCTCGTGTTTCCAGGACCTTCCACTGGACCACCACACGAGCGTTCTAGTAATCTGGATGACACCAGATAATGGATTCAAATCAATTCCTCCCCATTTTTCACAACATAGACTTTCTTTCCTTGTGGCACTTTTTACTTTGCCATTGTTGTTCCTAAGATTTTAACTCTAGATATAATCCCTTGGTCTGTATAGTTATGATCTTTTATTGTTTTATTGCCTGAGTTTTACAGCCCTGTATATTCTGACTGCATGATGATCAGAGTTAGTCTCCACACCTCACTTCCTGATTTACCAGTGGCTCTTGAATGGTAAAGGGTCAATGAAATAGCGAGGTGTGTTTTTTTTTTTTTTTTTTTTTATTCCATGGGCTTCATCAGCAGGCCTGTGTGAGGGAAACACAGTCCAGTCTGTTTTGTAAACATGCATTTGCATCTGTGCAGTTCATGCCTGACGGGAAAACAAATCCTGGCTGAATTTCTGGATCTTAAAGTGCCAGATGAGCCGTGGTATCAAGTATAAGTCTTGTTTTTCCTGTTTGAAAAACCTTCATTTTAATAGCATTAGATTATCAATCGCAAATAATGTGTTCAGGTTGAAAAACCTGCTTGCTAAGGATTGAGATGATCAAACCCTTTAATTTAAATGCCCAGATTTGCAGGTTCACCCGTCTTTGCATGTTGGTTTCGGGGTTTGCGCACAATATTTGCAGTTAGACGAATGTCAGAATGAATTATTTTGTATACGTTAAAGTGAAATTGCACAGTTTTGGGAATTTATCACTTTTTGAAAAAGGGGAAAAAAAAGTGAAATGACTTAAGAAAGTAATAGCTGAATGAACAAACATGTAAAGACTATATTTTGGATAAGGAGTTGTTTTTAGTGAGATGAGGGACTCGCCAGTCGCCACTTTTGTGACCATGTTGTAACATCATTTTGTAAATGCTGTCCATTGACCTCTGAGCCCACGCCTCAAGTAGTGACCCCATCCCCAACAACTTTACGCAACACTTCCCCAGGAGTCGTCGTCACAAGAGTCTGCAGATACCTCATGTATTAAAGTTTTGCATCGGTAGAAATCGACCCGTGTGGCCGTGTCGTTAGATGAATAGTGTAGTTGAGATTATGTCCAGTTCGATAATTGTGTAGTTAAGCTTCTAGTTTAAGCTGTGGGTTTAGTTTATCTGTCGACCCTTTAACTGTTGTGTACATTTAGAGGTTTCGTGATATCACAGTCTGTCAGTGATCTGGTCATGTAGTGGTGGAGTGTGCGATGGACGTACTTCAAGAGGATGTCTCACTAGAGACGGTGTTAGATGAAGCTCAGACACTTGAGATAGCAGCGGTGAAAACATGTTCCATGACATCTGCTGTCATGCATCCTGTTCATCTCTTCACCTTATCAGTCGGCATGACGTCTTCATGGCCTAGAAGGGGAACTCCACTGGTAATATACAGTAGCACTGACGTCACTGTGATGTCATCAGGGTTATCTTGGCTTGGGTTTAAAACTACAAATTTCCAATCGAAAATTCCTGCGGAAAGACTCGGGGCAGGGAGTTTGAAAGATGTCAGTGTTAACCAAACAGAGTGGCTCTAACCAAAAGATGCCACCAGGTTGCATTGTGGGAACTGTAGGATCCATACCAGGAACTAAAAGTCAGCATATCTCAGTGTCGGTCTCTTTGGTTGGGACTGTTATTGTCTTATGTGTCTTTTAAGTCTCCCAGCTTTGTGGCGGTACAAGTGTTAAATCACTGGAGGACCCCTTTAAATCCATACAACATTAATCTAACACTGCACTTCATGCTGCGTCATCAGCGAGTTGGTTCGCCAGCGTTCAGATCACCAGCTACTACAGGTGCACCACACACTGTCAGGTCAGGTTCTAGTCTAGCTCTCAGGTACGATCATCAGTGTTAGAGGTTTCAAATCTATCTTGATCTTAAAAGGTACTGCCATTCCTGAGTCGGTGTACGCTTCCAACATTTTAACAGCTAGACTTCAACTTTTCTGCACTTTTATCTTCACACAGTCTAAATCTCACTCGAAATACCTGGACGAGCAGATGGAGGTAATCAAGGTAGCCTCTTAAATAAATCAGGGTAGCATTACAGATGTTGTTTTATGACATGATTTTTTTTTTTTTTTAAATACAGTCGTAAAAGTACTAGACTGAGTTTAGCAGTAATAGTATTAGGTGTAGCGAGCATTAAAGCCACATGCGGAGGCCACGCGGTAGCATCCGCTTGGTGTAGCAGTCCAGTGACAGTAACATAGATGCAGTAGTAACATCCGGCAGTAAACTTGAGTTTTAATAGGAAATCAGTGTTTGATTCGTAAGAGCAGAATTTTACTTTTACTGGTTACGAACGTGAAGCGTGGCTTTCATGCTTGCAGCCAGAAGAAAAGGGCAAAAGAGGAAGAAAAGGGGTGCAATAAAGAATGTGGATGTTGGGGATGATTGCACAAAGGGTCGCTTTTACTCGCTTATATATGAGGGGTCCATTTATTCTTTTTGTAAAGGATGACAAAAACTCGTAGTGCTATATTTAACCATTTATATGTACTGTTGCCAGCGTTGAAAACATTCACAACCTAGCATGTGCTGCATGCACTTTACTGATGAGGAACGCGTTTCTAATTATGGATAATTTATTTGTTTACAGACATATTAATATCACACTAAAGGGACAAGTGCATGTTGCAGAAAACCGTAAGAAATTAAACTCCCAAAAACTTCAGAAGGCTTGTGGCAGCAATAACACAAGCGGTTTTAAGAAAACGTTCCTCAGCTGACCATAATCTGGTTAAAAGAAACAAAAACAAATCAAAATCTTCAGTGAAAACGGTCATGACACCATGTGTATAGATTAATCTTTTGTTCTCTATTGAAGTGGCAGTCAGCGCGGAGGTCAGTGAAAGATCTCCACTCAGGCCAGAGCCCCTCATCTGGTCTCTTCTTAGCAGACATATCAGTGTAACTACGACTTAGAGATTTATATTTATATATGTACAACAAAACAAGCAACGAAAAAAAGAGGCTGTCTTTGTAAATGCCTGAAAATTTTTTGTATATTAAACCGATTTCTTTTTGTTTTTAATGCGATATAATTCCCCAGTTTGGGGTTTTGTTTACTGTCTCATGTGGTACTGCAGTATATTAATTTATTATGTAAATGTTCATTTTGTAACCATATTATTGACTGTAATGGTACAAGTGTTTGTGCCCACATTGCATTGCAACTCATTTCAAATAAATTAATGTGACTGAATTAACTGACTTAATGTATGAATTAAAAGTGTGTGTGTGTGAGCGTGTTTAAAAAAGAAGCACTCTTAAGTGTGTGAAAGCCATGTGTGTCCATAACAATGTCTTATTAGCCAAGAACAAGCCCGTGTCTAAGTTTGTTAACTGGCCTTTTTTCAAATGATCAAATGATATAGTGAGTTTTTCAGTTCATTCATTCATAATTAGCAGGGAAATTTCCCACAGCCCATAAAGAGATACCCAACTCCTCTGTTTACCTGAAAACTGTCCAACTTTGAAGTAAATACTTTTCACTAGTCAAAGATATTTTGTGCAGTTTATTTTAGTGAAAAACAAGTTAATTAGGCAACTCATAAATAGTGGTATTTAAAAAAGACATGTTTTTAGAAAAAGAGATACATTACTGCCATGCCAGATAAAAAAAAAATACTATCATGTTAGAATGTAAAATATTACGATATACAAACTCACGATCACGATATTCATAAAATCACTTATATTGTAAAAATGCCAAATGTTTCACGCTATAATGTGACACCATTGCAGCAATACAAGACCTGCATTATAAGAGAACCAATGTTCCCTGCCTTCAGGAGTTCATCCCATAATGTAAAGTATCATAGTATCATCATGTAAATACATTATTATTAGGTTTGACTTCATAACTTTACCACTGCTACCAGACCAGACTTCATCCGTTCTTTCAAATTTATTAAACCTCAGTTTCTGGCCTTATGCCCTAGATGTAAAAGACGGATGAAAGGAAAGTTTTGCCTCTTCTCAGTCACTACAGGGAAATTGAATGGCACCTGCAAGCTGTATCTCCGAGATCGATTCGAGTTTCATGCAGTGCAAGTTGACAGCAGATTTAGCTGGGCTGTTATTAAAAAGCACAAAGCAGCAGAGATGTGAAAAAACATGAACAAATAACTCAACTTGTTACAAAATAATGAGTTTAAAGTCTCTCTGGAAGAAAAATACTGACAAACGTGCAACGTTCTCCTCCATAAAGACAGTATCGGTTTTTATGTCCTCTGAGAAAATTCAATAGAAATGTTTTTTAATTCCTCTTTCTCCGGTTTATTCCAACAGTCACATCATGACTCATGTTGAGTTCCTCTTCCTTCATTTTCCCATGTAGAAGAGAAGAAACACTTCAGACCTCCCCGCTGCCCTTTACAGGCAACAGCGACTCTTTTGAACTGTCCAGGCTCGGAGACAAAACAAGGCGGATTTAAAGTTCAAAGTTAAAGTTCAAAGGTCGACGTCAGGTCACAGGTTGGTGTCAGTGAACATGGTGTGCTCCTTCCTCACTGTGCTGAAACCTTTGACGGTGTCGACAAACTCCTCATCGTCCATGAACTGGATGGGAGAAGAAGGAGAGTTTGTTAAATTGAGGTTTTAAAACTCAGCACTGAATTTACAGTCACTTTAAAATGATTCTGCTTCTTGTCTGTGTTTAATAAATGTCTCCACTTAACCCACCAATCAATTGATCTACTGATGCACCAATGTGATATCAGAAAGGTTTTTTTCAGTGGTGGTATAGTTTGAACAGGTTTAGCATACGTTTTTGGGGTCTCTCACCATCCCACTGTCATGGCCTGAGATGTTCGGGTCCCACGGTTCATCGTCTCCTGCCAGGGACTTCCCGTCCATCACCTGGCTGACGCTGCGTCTCAGAGAGTTCACGCTGAGGATCCCCAGCTCCCCCTGCGGAGGCTCGTCATTAGTGGGCTCACATTTGACTTCCACCAGTTCCTGGTAATACAAAAAAAAAAGACTTAATATACTCGTGTAGAAAAAAAAAAACTGTTGCTATGGTGTGAGTTGATTGAGTTTTACCTCGATCTTCATGGTGAAGCCCTTCAGTGTGACGCTGTTGGAGAAGCCTGTTGTGTCGGGCACAGTGTCAAACTGCAGAGGAGAGGGGGGAAATTCAATGTACAATGGCTTTGTAATTTTTTGCCAGGGTATCATTATGTCCTGGTATAACACCTTTATTTTTATTTTTTTTGCTATAATGACTTCTCATAAAGATTTTTTGCATATCTACATATAACATTGACCTTTTATACATGTTTCTCTTATGTATATTAGATTGATTGTACTTATGCTTGTTTCTAAACTGTACTTCATATTTGACCCCCTTTACTTCAGATCAAGGATCTCCTTTCCTTTGTTTTTCCTGCCCTTCCTGTCTGTGTTATATTGTCCAGTTTGTTAAATGTATCAACATCTGTATATTTTGTATTATATTTATTTGGCTCAATTGTTTTATGCAATTAGTAGGACTGGTCTGAGTCTCAGGGCCACCATATAGTGGTGACTACACCTGGTTTAGTTGTTGCCAGCCAATCATATCTATGGTGACATACATGCCCACTTCCTGTTCCTTTAGTCCTGAAGATGGGTTAACGTTGACCCCTTCACTCTCAATACATTTTGGGGATAGCATTTACCAGTGTGCGAACATTTTTTCCACTTTTGGCTCAAATATTCACCATTCATATCATTCTACATAATGAAAAGTGACGAGTAAAAAAAGGAACCAGGGTGAATCTACACCCACCAAAACAGAGTTGCTGGGTGGGTAAACAGCCATGGGGCTCCTCTTCTGCATGGGCAAGGCCACCAGCGGGGGTCTCTCTCGGGTGAAGGGGGGTTTGTTCAGAACCTAGAGCAGGATGAGGGGAAGAAAAAAAGAGAAAAGGTGATGTGATGTCACACCTCAGTGCAACACAAACTGATTTTAACCACACACACATTTTGCAGAGCCTCTCGCTTTCTTACTGAGCGAGCTTGTCAGTGACCTGTGATGTTGGGATGACGTCAGGACTTTTCCTGGCTGTCGCTCTCAACACACACGCTGACACACAATCGCTGGGTGATGTCTCTCACCTTATGAAGCATGACACCTAATACAACGGCCAGCAGCAGCAGGGCGATGCCTGCCATCACTACGATGAACCACAGCTCCTGGGTGACCGGCTGGTCTCCGTCACCTCCCTCTGCCCGCTCGCCACCCCCTCCTCCTCCTCCTCCTCCTCCACCTCCTCCTCCTCCTCCTCCACCTCCAGGAGGAGTGGGGCTCTGTGAATCTGCAGGGAAATAGGTTTGGTAATAAATTATGGCATACAGCATCATCCAGTTAGTAAAGTATGATTACATTGTTGGACAATTTTAAAATGTCGAGAGTAACAGCCTTTTTCTGGATTCTGGTTATTAACTAAATTGTTTTTTTTTATCAGATTATATGTACTATACATATTCAAATATGTATACTAAAGCAATTTGTGCATTGTCAACTAATTTGCAGATAGCTCCAGTTTTAGCCTCATGTCACCATTGCTCCACATTTGCATCATACCTTTTGCACTTGGTTGAGAGTCGAAATCCACTCTAGCACCATGTGTATTACTAATTTACATGAGGTGAAAGAGAATGTTTTTTGCGTTTTGCTTCAGTTCACATTTGATAGAAACACATCACACATAGAAACACTGTGAGAGAGAAAGAAAGACGATCACATGCCTACTGCGTGGGGAGATAACAGTGTAATTGGAGACACACTGGCTTGCATGGCCTGGTGTCCAGCCTGCCGATACTACCACTTTTATCTATCTATCTATATATATGTTAAGACTGCACAGGTACATTGTGCAGTGTATTTGTGTGGCCTTCAGGCCCGGTGAGGTGTCAGTCTCTGAGCATGTTCCAGTACAAACCTGTTGTGTCCAGACAAGTTAAAACGTTCATGTTATAAACTCACGTAGATGGAAAAACCTGGAAGAAACCATTTAAAAAGAGAACTGCAGAGAGAGAAGTGCGTCCACCCAGAGACTCACCAGTCCTGAGGTCCGTGGTTCGGCCTGTGGCGGGGGAGCTGGCAGCCCCTCACTGTGTCATACATGGATCAGGAGGGCAAAGACCTGCTGGGTGTTTAGGATCACACCTGTTGTCGCATCAATATTTTACACCTGATACTTTTACTAGCTGTCTTGCTCTCTTCTTCACCAGAGCGCAGTCTTGAGAGAGTTAGTGCCATGTTTCCTTCCCAGGCCAGAGGCGAATGTTTCCTAGAAAGCACATGGAAGAAATATACTGTCTAGGATCAGAGCTAAAAGAGCGTCAGACAACCTGCAGGTGTGTTCCCCTAATCCTCTAAAAAAAAAAAAACTCCCATCAACCTTTGCTTTCCTTCAGCAGTGCCATGGTAACAGCCAGGTGTCAGGTTTCAGCTTACCTGAGGAGGCACAATAGTCGCCATATAACCCCTCTGCTCCTCAGGTGCACTGTCAGAGTCCATCCTGTCTTATAAGATTATGTGCCTTATGTGCAAATATATATACTATTTATATATATATATACAAACAGCTGCATAAAGCCGGTTAATAAAGCATCAAATTGTTATTAGTTATAGACAGTGCCATCATTTCACTTATGTCCTGCAGCCAAAATGACTCACATCAAAACTCCTATGAACAAGATAGTTTTAATTCCAGCATTAGAAGGACTTTGTTAATATATAATAATCATTCATTTTTGTGTGAGAGCAAAACAACAAGAAATGTGGCCTCACACACTTTTATAGCTTCAGGCAGAAATACGGTGTAATTTGTTCCGTCACTGTGTTTACTATATATTCGGAAAATAGCTTATTTTATACCAAATAAACTACAACCTTGAGATTTTAATGTGGCTAAAACACATATAATCATGTTGTAATGGGGGACTTTAGGCCTTTATTTCAAGTATTTATGAACACAAAGTGACAGACAAAAAGTAATAGTTTAAAAACAATACAAAAAAGCAAGAATGGAAAACAGCGATCGGATGAAAAATAATAATAATAGTTACAGTCATTGAAAAACACAAAATAGATAAACCATCAAACACTTGATACGTTGCTTAACATATTCAAAAAGGAATAGGAAGAAGCAAAAACTGTATTAAATCCCATCCCCTTTCCAA
The DNA here is from genome assembly GCF_905171665.1 of Trachurus trachurus. Taxonomy (NCBI): domain Eukaryota; kingdom Metazoa; phylum Chordata; class Actinopteri; order Carangiformes; family Carangidae; genus Trachurus; species Trachurus trachurus. Next base: position 17,833,653 of record NC_139910.1, on the reverse strand, counting down.
AAATTATTGATTGATAACAATTTGATTGCATTCACTGTCCATGAAGTGTAATTACACTTGGCTACACCTCCTCATACAGTATTTGATTCCAAGTCAAATAAATAAATAAATAGCCAAGATAAAAGATTAATTTTACTGATAGCTTCTTTTTTTCAGTTTATCTCTACATATTGGGATCATATAATTCATAATAATACCAGCGTTATTATTATTGGCCCAATAATCACAGTGAGTGAAAAACTTGATATTTTGACAGCATAAGAACAAAGCAAAAGTCTGAAGTATTAGATGATAACTTATATTGATGTAAGTCTGTGACTAAAACGGCTTTTTTTTTAATTTTTCTTTATTGTATGACAGTAATGTTCATCATTTGAATACGCAGCTGTGGACAGATGTGATTATCATCTAAAATTGATGGGTGTGATTTGACCTTGCTCATAGAGGGGTGTGTGTGTGTGTGTGTGTGTGTGTGTGTGTGTGTGTGTGTGTGTGTGTGTGTGTGTGTGTGTGTGTGGGTGGGTGGGGGGGGGGGGGGGGGGGGTCAGTTTGTCTCAGACTTAGAAAAAAAACCTAACATGGTAGCTAATCTTTTCCTAATATGGTCTCTGAATGTGTCTGAACGCTGTGACCTTGTTGCTTCAACCAGAACACATGGCGCTCAGTGTAGCGAGCTGTATGACCACATGATGGAGCTAGGCAGCAGCTGCTGGTTGCGCTGTTGCGAGGCAGCGTCCAGTTTAATGAGTCAACAGCAGCAAGAGAAGGAACTCATTATGCAAGTATACAGCTGCAGTGGCCGTCATCAAAGACCGAGAACAACAAGCACACACACACACATACACATACGCACTCACACACACCTCTTGTCTGTCCTGTCAGGACATTAAAACACAGCTCCCATGAGCCGAGGGCCCTGATGTGGAAAAAGTCTCTCCTCTGTGTGTGTGACGGCCTCATGTGACCTCCAACTGTACATGTACACTTGTCCATCTGCAGTGAGAGGATGATGGAGGATGACAGGCCAGAGGTACAGCAGCAGATATAGTAACATTTTGTCCGGGTGTTCATGGCAGCGCTGCAAGAAGGAGGCATAAAACTTTTAAACGCGAGCAGCTCGGGTGCAGGTCTGGGGGGATTAGAGGCAGTTGGATCAGGACCAGTTTGAACTATCTTCCTGCTCTGTGGTCATGTTTTCTTCTTCCTCTGGCTGAAAACTGCTGAATTAAACATGTTTCTCCAAGCTGCACTGGACAATACGGCCTCCTGGTTGATTATATTTTCATAAGATGTATTTTCCCACTTAACATCAAAGTCTCCTTTCTCGCAGAAATGTGGGGTATTTGTTGTTTCTTAATTTGGATGTTTGACCTTCACCGTGCAGAGTTCGACTGTTTTCACATTCATCCACTGAAGCGAGAAACTTTCACCTTAAATGGGAGTTAATAGTGGGACATGTTTGTGAAAGCATGGTCTGGAAACAATTGTAATTCAATAAGCACTATTTTTTTTTAAAGGAGTAGAAATATTTCTGTTTCTTGTTTATCAGATACACCAGTTAGATTTTTCACATTCCTGTCATTTCTTTACAAACCACACTGGAGAGAAATTATCTTTTTAAATCTGACTATTATATAGTGGTGTAACATGACCAAAAGGGATCTCTAAGGCCACACCATTGTTAAATAGACATTAATGTTGTCAGTCGCAACAAAACCACATACAGTATATAATTGTGTTAAAAACCATGAGAGGTATAATCATTGCATTAATAAATATAAAACTCAACTCCATGTGAAACATTTGAGGACCACTAAGAAGATGAAGTTTGCAGGGTTAGCTGAGTATAGAGGGACATTGCCTGCGACATAACAAGGACAAATTCTGAAATATGCAGATCAGCAACATAATCAAACAAAACAAAGTGATAATTTAATGCTTTCTTTAAATATTTAGTCCTTGGTCTCCACTTCCAGACATCAGCGATCTGTATCACAGGGGCCCCACATTAACTAACAGCTCATTTGATTTATTTTTACAGACAGGCTCTCCTCTGTCTAATACCCTAATCAGCATTCATACCTTGCTGTGATGATTCGGGACAATGCTTTTTTATTGAGGAAGTGATCTCACCCTTGAGTGCCAGAATCAGCCTTTTTTACAGCCCATCTCCTCAGGGCCTCATCCATCACCAAGGTGTCCGGGCGACACGGCCGCTAGACACATACTAACTCATTTAAGGAGAGGGACATAAGGGGATATATCACTCAAGATCACTAACTCACTTACTGACGACTGATGTGGTAAAAAATTTCCAGCTTGTTCCGAAACCCTCGGTGCGCTCCGTGAGTTTTAACCACTGGTAAATAAAGAGATTATTTAGCTTCTGCTGACAGATAAGGGGGAAGAAAGGACAAACGAGTTCACTTGGATTTTGTTTTGTTTTGTCTTCATCCATCTTTATTCTTAAACTGTTTCTGACCTCGGCACCTCTCCTCTCTTCTCCTCCCATCTCCTATAGGACATATGTAGTTTTTTTTTTCTGTTGTTGTATGTATAAACAAAATCACATGCTTCATGTTACAGAACCAGTCGTGACTGATTGTTCCTGAAAGCAGCGTGTCCCTCCGGTTAATACTTCCTTTATTGACTGTAAACTCAATCAAAAACCATGTAATCCAAACTAAATATCTGTGTCTTCAATCACCCATCTAATAAAAGGAGGGCGTTTTCCTCGCCTTAGCAATTTCCAATTACATTCTCTAAACAAGCAGTGTAAAACATGATGTTGGCATTGATCAAACTCTGAGAAATAATGGTAATACTGTAGTTTAGCTTTGGCATTTATATGTAGGACACTGAGCATTTATAGATAGATTTTAACATGTTATATATAATGCAGTTGTAAGGATGGATATGATGACATTTGAAATGTTTATTGTATTAATATTATAAATAGATCAAAAATGACTGACAATATTACATATTTAGAATTGTAGAAAATATTTGTTTTGTTTTTTAATGTTTTTTGATGCAGAAAATTGGGTGTTTTTCACAATTACTATTGATTACTATACTGATTATGTATTATATATTGACTCTTTTTTTCACCCTCTGTAAACAAATATTTTTAAGCTTTGAGTTTCAAATATCCTTGTGAATTATTCTTACATGTGTAATAGATGTGTTATACATCATGTGTTACATACATACTTATTATTTTTGTTTGGTGAATTAGCAGTAAGCATAACTTACAGTTACACAGGCTAAAATTTTTGATTTTAATTTATTACATTATGTTAATATATTAATGAGCATTGTAAATTTACAACTACTTCATTGTGTGTTATGAACAATGTACGAAACCTAAAACTGCTTTAAAAATGGTAAACAGTACATGAGGAAGTGATGGCTTGGCTGCATCTCCCTCCATCAGCATCAACAGGCATTTGATGGCCAGCACTCCCTGGAGCCACTGTTAGACTTCATTACATTACAGCTGGTAATTATAAATCTCCATCCAACTGGGCTCTGATGGCCTAAATGTGCCATAATGGGCCTTACTTGGAAATGACAGTCCATTGTCAGACGATGCAGAGAACACTGCGCCTACTTACCAGCTTAATGAATTTGTTTCAAAGCCTTTTCCCCTGCTTCTCTTTATCGAGAAAGATGACACTTAACGATATTATGAGCTTTGCATTATGGGTATCATCTTTATTGCCCAAGAATCCACCTGAGAATAAAATAGCACGGCACAACTCATCCAAACAAAGCTTATTTTGCATCTCGAAACATCTCTCTGCTGTTGGCATAGGACACGACATACTGTATATACAGCAAAAATGTACAGAACATACATTTAAACCATCATATTTCTGCTGTCACCTTCTCAAAAAAATACGCACATTACAGTGTCACAGTACCTTTCATCGGGGAGTGAAATAAGGAGCAGGGCCTTATTGTTTATTGTACTGAGATTCCTTCTGAGTTAATCCCTTCATTTAACATGTGCGGAAAAAAGACAAATTTCAAATAGAGCTACTCTTCACACGAAACACACTAGATTAACAGAGCGCCATCACCAGTTTCCCCAAACGTTATGGCTAAAAGCAAAAGTAGTGCACAAATTTCATCCTACACATAGATTTCTACCAGAGAAAGGACATCAAGCACCTCCCTAATCCAGATTATACAGTATGGCAGCCATTTTACATAGTTAAAGTTATATCTATGGGTCTAAACATCTCTACGACATTATGATCTTCAAGTACAGACTCCACTTATAATCATGTTGTCTTGAATTTCATGATATGGTATACACACAGGTATCAGTGCTGTAGCAGAGAAGCTAGTAAAAAAATTATCTTACAATGATATCATTTAAAAATCTTTACAAAATTATTTATCCACGGTAATTGCTTTAATCTACTCTTCATTAATGCCACGTTAGTAAATAAAAAACAGCAAAAGAACAGAGCCACTTTTAAATAAATATCACTTTGCTGTAATATAGTGGTATCATGACATGTTAAGTACTCTTTCCCTGAAATCTTCTACTAAAATCAGGAGGCCGATTATTGTGTTATGAGATGCTGATCACTTAATCGCTTCCCTTTAATTATCTATACATGAATGTAGTGGGTAGATAGAATTTTTTTTTTTTTTGCCATACACAACAGAGCAGGGATGCAGTTTATGTGAATGTCTTACAGGCCACATTATAATGTTGTGGACGTTTGCTGGTATTATTCAATAGTATGAGTCTTTACTCTTTGGCAAGACTTAACGTTTACCTTTTCTATACAAAAAAGGACAAAAAAAATCATCATTATCAGATCATTAAAAGGCTCTCTAAATGCATTAAAATGCAGATAAACAGGCTTCAAGATGGATGAAATAATCCACAAGGATCTTCAAGTATCAGGTGGTCTTTTGACAAAAGAAGCTCTACTTTTGGCATGTTACTGTAAATATCTCTAGAAGGCGATTTCTTCTGTTTTTACACTGTCTTCAGCTCTGGAAGCAGGTCAACACACTTAGATTAGTGTCACAAACAGTAAAGATGACAACGTCCATGGCGTCAAGACACTAAACGTTAATTTGACTGCTTTTTCCAACCGTTCATTGGAAGTAGGTGGGGTGTGCGTCTCTAAAAAAAATATTCCAGCGGCTTCCTGGCGATTGCAAATTCAAAACTTTACTGTCAAACGCAAGCTGAAATGGACAAATACGTGGAATCATACCCCACCGTTACCCGTTATCCTTCACTTCCTCTCATCTTGACCTCTGCAGCGGAGGTGAGGATGAAGCTAATCTGTTGTCTGTGTGTTCGGGTCAGGCTTTGGCCTCCAGCAGTTCGAGGAACAGTTTGTGCATAGGCACACGGCCGTCCTGTTTGATGCTGCAGAAGTGCTGCACAGCCCGGGAGGCCGTCTGACGCAGGAGGGGGAGGGTCATGATCAGTTTGCCGGCCCGCCGAGGGTCCTCCAGGTGGTGGGTAGCCTCGTAGTCCTGAAGGGCCCCGTGAAGGACGTCCTGCAGTCTCTGAACTGCCTCTGAGTCCTCAATCTGCATGGAGTCTAATAGAGAAGATGGAGTTAGGAAATTAAATGTAATTATAAAAAACATATCATATAAAACAAAACAATAATGTTTAGACACAAAGAGGTTCATCTCTGTGATATGTACAGTAACTCTGTACCTGAGTTAGCGAGCGCAATGGCCTTGAGGACCACAAACTCCTCCTTCTCCAGCCCCATAGTTTTGTACTTCTTCACGAGCTGGAGGATGGCGTTGTTGAGGTCGAGCAGCCCCGCCAGCTTGGACTGCTCCTCGTCCATGATGTAGTCCTCTGCGTACACCAGCTTGTCCTCCAAGGCCAGGGAGCGGAAAACCACTCGGAGGATCAAAATCTCCATCCAGCCGCTCTGCAGTAGACTCATCTGGTCTGCTAGCGAGAGGGAGGGAAAGCCTGAAACAGAGAGAGGATGAAATGGACATGTAAGTTTTATATTTATTCATCGATTGTAGAGACAGAGAGGATTTTTTTCAGGGGAAAAAAGCAGTAATTTGAGATATGGAGAAGAGGGACTTTAAGGGGTGCTCCGCTCATTATACAAAGGTCAGATTACTAGTCATGGTTTGTCCTGCTAGGCCTGTAAAAACAGTTGTATAATGTCCTCTGTTGCCGTGGAGGGGGTTTGAGAAAATAACTCCTGATGATGTCATCGGGGTCATTTTAGATCGGACACACAACGACAAATGTTTCAAACCTGCCGGGGGAATGGAGTTTGAAAGTAGTGGTCATTTAGTAGGCAGAGAAGCTCTATGAAAAACTGCATGAACGTATGAGACAGCATCCTTGAAATCTAAAAGTCAGGACATTTTCTGACCTAATGCGAGGAAAATATTAAATCACTGAAGTACTCCTTTAAATAATTATTGTAAACATTTCTTGTATGGCAACAACAACATCCAATCAATCTGTTTATCACTGTTTACAACTGTGACCTATGATAACTGCACAGCTACAGCCAACTGCTTGTTAGCTTAGGTTAATGTATTTTAGAATTATGCTTCATGCTAAACCAAACAAACCATCTTTTATTACGACATATTCTGTACAAGTGAGGTGTCAATCTTCTCACCTTAACCTGTTAATGAGTGCATTTCCCTTAAAGTCTGTAAGTCTGACTGTAAATATCTCATAAGATGCTGCTACAGAGCATGGGCCGATAAATGGTAAGTCCATCACACTATGTTGGTATTTCTCACATTTGTCTTTTAAGGTGTAAGAGAATCTGTCTTTTTCTCTGTTTATTTCAACCTCTGCAGTTGCACCTTGATGAAATATTAATGACTTTACAGTGTGGATAACAGCGTACATGAGCCTTTAATATCAATGGTAATACAGAATTTGTTTGTAGCAGAACGCTCTATTTAAAAGCAGGCCACACAGCAGAGGGCATAACAAAGGACAGGAATAAAGAGGTGCTGAATTTAATTACACTCTGTGGGACACTCCTACTTTGATTGACAATTACACCCCACAGGAGTATGATTAAACTTGATCATCCTCCCCACATAAACCTGCACACACACACACACACACACTTACACACACACGTTCACTATAATTAAAGAGATGATTTTACAGAGCGAGCGGAGGAGGGGGATGCGTTTGTGTTTTTGACACCATCAGTGATTGTTATCAGGATCCACTGCTCTTTACAATCACCACGGGAACGTCAGTGGCGCCCATTTCCCCACTATCGCTCCCTGATTGATTGGAAACGCTGTCTGTGCACAATTTCATTGGTCGATAGGGATCAGTATTCTGGCACCAGACCATCGATCAGGGACAGAGACCTGTGTGAATGCGTGTGTGTGTGTGTGTGTATGTGTGTGTGTGTAGGTGGGTGTGTGTGTATGTGTAGGTCTGTGTGATGAAATCTCTGGAAATATATTGATAGATGTTAAGGTCAAATACAAGTTAAACCTTCAATAAAGAGAAAAGAGCATGTTTTCAAGGGACAAAGCAAAGGACACTGAGGGACAACGAGGAGTGTTGACATTTGAGGAGAATTATGTTGCCAGTGCGTCTTATCGACAATAACACACAGCCAGTTGCACCACAGTCGCCCTCACGTGCGCGTTTTTCGACAGCCAACTTGCAGCACAGACTCAAAAAGGCCAAAAGCAAAGAGGGCAGTTGGTCTTTAGCCAGCTCATCTGCCAGTCTGGCCCTCAGACTTCAGACCACATCACTGTCAATCTGCCTGATAAGAGCAGACACGGAGGAGGGGGAGCGGCCAGGACAGTAGCCCCATCACACTCACCTCCCCCTGGGCAAAGAACTCAGATGGCCCAGGCCACTTCGCCCAGGACCCCGGTTCTAGCAGCGATGGGGGCCGTGTGGCCTGCCACTCATCCAGAGCTGATGTGACATGGCCATTACGCTGCTCGGAGGGGGCAGTCTTTTTTTTTTTTTTTTTTTTTTTAAATACCAATTCTCTCTGTGTATTTGTCTCGCTCTCTCTGTATTGTCTCTACCTTTCTTTCTTTGTCTTCTCAACCTGTTCCTCGAATGATGCCATTGTCCCTTTTGTCAGGGTCACTCTCATTTTTCCACATCTCTCTCTTTTTGTTCATCCTTTTCTCTTTATCTGCCCTTTTGTCTCTCTGCCTCAGTCTTTCCTCTTCTTTTTCTTTTTTTGGCTTTGTCTTTTTCCATTAAACTGAAATAGCTGATAAGTGATGCCAACCAAAATTTCCCAGCCACTAGAAAGACATTGTTTTGGTTTACACCGGGATATCAGTTCACAGAGTAAGATCAGTGACAAGAGCTGTCTTTTTTTTGGTTCACCCTTGACAAACACATTAATATCTTTACTATAATCTTTATAGAAGATAAAGCACACACACCAGCAGCTAGGGAGGAAGAACAAACATGGTGAGACTGTTTCATTGTGGATATATTTTTATCATCTCTAACCAAATGAATTCTCTTATAAGATGATAAAGTGAAATTTGATTTGAAATGTCAAAAGACAGATGCTCAGCAGAAGCTATAATGTCTTTAGTTTAATCTGTTTTATGTAACAAAATAAGGAAAACTAACACTGTAGGTATTGTTTATGGCCTATAAATTATAGAACTTAATCATTAATCGACTGCTACAAATCTAGATAATTTGCTTTCTGTAATCATTTTCTTTCTCTCTTCATCAGTATGTGAATTAGATCCATCTGATGGAGATTCACTTTTTGTTTTGTTTTATTGTATTTTTGGGACATTTCAAAAGTTTGACTGAGATGTGGCTGACGGTTGGGATGAAAACATGGCTCCCTCTCTCTCCCTCCTTCCTTCCTTCTTTCCTCCCTCCTCTCTCTCTCTCTCTCCCCCTCTCTCTCCCTCTCTCCCCTCAGGTGGGTGTCTGCCTCTCGCTCGCTGCTCCACTTTCTCAGCCAAAACCCCTCCACTGGCAAAGGGCTACAAATACACGCATCAGTCGGATTCCGTCTGTCTCGTGTGCTGACAGTAAAGAGCCGACGACAAGAGCAAAGAGACAGACAGCAACAGCCTGAGGGGGGGCGGGTGAGGAGGAGGAGGAGAAGGATGGGAGGTGGGGAGAAGGAGGGGGGGGGGGGGCTGTTTTCTTCTTCCCCCCTTTTTTTTAACAGAACAATGGAAATGCTGATGAGGGATACTAAACACCAACACACACTCCAATGGTTTGCTTCATGTCCACTCCGTAGGAACATACAGGGGGACAAATATAGTACAAAGGGATAAAGCACACACACACACACACACACACACACACACACACACACACACACACACACCTGCTTTGTTTTGTAAGCATTTCAGAGACAAGACATCAACAAAAAAAGCCCAGGTGTTTCCCTGGCGATGTTTTGGGTGTGGATAACCACAGCTGATAAAGCAGTCAGGGCTTCAGATGGAGGTAAAATAGCGAGAGGAGAAATCAGCAAAGGTTTGAACCCCGTCATGTCAAACTTACCTACCGGTACTTTCATTTCTCCATAACTGAGTTTGAGACATTTGCGTTTGGAAACCTCAGTACACTGATTAACTTTAATAGATCAATAAAGTTCTGCAGAGTTAAGTTTGTCTGTGCAGCATGACTTTGTAAAGACTCTCACTGCTTTTAATTTACAGCCTCAAGTGATAAGGAATCAGTCAACCCAGGAAATAAATGACAGATGAACTGATCATAAAGCAATTCCTAGCTGTTGTCACTTATAAACTAATAAAAGGACCGATTATTTCAGGACTAATACCAACACTTTATTATTATTTGGAAGTGTCCCCAAAGCAAACCTGCAAACCTCTGTTGCCACCGCATACGATTACACCCGCCAACATCGCTGCATACCAGCATTTTAATCCCACTAAGCTGTCAGAATACACTTCCCCTCTCCTTTCCACCCTCTCATCCAATGAAGAAAAAAGAAAAAAAGGAAACAGCTCTGGCCATCCCTCCTGCTGCTGCTGCTCCTGTGTCAGAGGGGAAGCTAAGTGTGTTCCAAGTGTCAGGAGGATTTCCGTAATTCAGACAGCACAGGGAGACGGCTGCAGCCCAGGAAATGAATTAAAACGTCCAGGTGGCCACTGGTCATCCGGCTGATATATTAGGTACACACATCGGCTCGCAAGGGCATGACACACACACGCACACACAGAAAGAAGAGAGAGAGGATGACTGACAGATAACACACAGCCGCACCAACTTGCCCTCCTCTCTCCTCCGGGCATCCAGCAAGTGTCTTGGCAACCGCAAGTCACAACAATCTCCTGCTCTGATCTGATTATGGACTTAATGGGAGCTAATGTGTGTGTGGAGGATTGTGTGAGCAAACAACTGACTGAGTGACTGAGTGACTGACTGAGCAAGACACAGGAGGGGGTGGGGGGGTGGGATGGGGGGTTGTGAGCCTGAACCAGCTGTATACCTGGGATGTGTTTGGCCCAGCCGATGTTGACCACCAGCTCCCGGTCGGCCAGGTCGCACAGCGTGGTCAGAGCCTTGATGTCGCTCTCAGGTACGGTGGGGTCCGGCATGGCGAAGATGCCCTCGGGCTCGGCCACCAGCAGCAGAGACACCACTTTGTTCTCCACCACACCACCGACAGAGACTGAGAGAGAGAGAGAGCGGTAGATTTTTATTAGTAATACCACCTTTATTCATCTCATTGAAGTCTGCACCAAAAAAGGCCTGAAATTAAAACTTTAAAGGAGTCTCAAAGGGATGAGATACGTTTTTAAAATCCTTAGTGAGAAATGGAAAATGTTTTTTTTTTTCCCTTTGGTTTTTGTAGCTCTCCAGTAAAAAAACATGCAACTCCAAATTTGGCGATTTTGAATTTTTAAGTGTTTATTTATGGGATGAGAAAATCACCCGAACTCGTGAGGTTAAATAAATCCCACAGGATTATGTGGAAAAAATGCATTGCATCACTTTGGAGATATGAGGTTTCCACAGGACGGGAGTGTTTTTTTGCTTTACAAGTGCAAAGTAGACAAGAAGTTCATCACAGCCATTCAAAGCCTCCCACTTCTCACTTCAAATATTACAGTTGGCAGTGATTAATGCCAACTCATTAGCAAATACCAGCCATAAAAATGATTCAGTGTTCTGACAGACAACATCACAGAAAACATGATTGGTCTGTTTTGAACTCACAGACCACAACACAAGATAAAATAAGAGCCTGTCATATCTACAATAAAGCAATCCATTAACGTAGACTGACTGCCGAACAGTTATGTATTGCAGTCATGTTCACATGCGCTGAGGTTGATGTAAAGTTTTCTTTGCTCGGACACCTACAGGTTCTTTTCTGGGGCAGAGCGTTCTGTGGGTGCAGATAGGGGCTGTTCTCAGCATCTATCCTCCTCTTGTACTTCTGCCTGCCGCCTCGCACCCGGTCCAGACGCACACCTGCGGACGCACAAACACAGGACATCAATGATGCGCGGCCGTCACACATGAGTGTCGTTATATTTCAAGGTAAAGCTGAAAGGAAGACTCCTTGTTTGCTCCCTGCATATGTATCACATGTACAATACTGATTAGAAAATACATTTAGGTTGTAAACTATGGAGTAAAACAGAAAATGAAATATAAATCAAACGATTAAATAATCACATGAAGTAAAACAATCCAAAAGTAGTGGCAGTATTAGACAATGGGAGTTTGTTGTTTTCTTTTGTTTCAATAAAATACAAGGGCATAATAAGTAAAGTCTGCCCAGAGACTCCAAATAACACATTTATTTATTCAAAATGAACATTTCAATTCCTCTTGGATATTCGCTGGGTAAGTGGAGTGGTCTGGAGTCACAGTGCAGACCTCCTTATTGGTTTTTCCATCAGTAAAAGACACTGACTGCATTTTCAAATAGGTAATCAGTTATCAGAGGGAGCAGGAAGTTGGCCGGTCCCCCTGCGCCCCGGTGCTGAAGATCCCAAGGAGACCGAGCAGGACGTATCTAATGTTGGCACAGCAGCAGCAGCAGCAGCGTGCATCCTGTAACATGACACCCAGCTGATGACAACTGCTCATCTTAACAAGTATTGTTGCTCACCTCATCACCATGGCGATGGGGACTTAAGAGCATGCATGCATGTGTGCCTGTGTGTGTGTGTGTGTGGGTGCAAAGTGAGCAGTTAGATGAGGAGACGCTGAAAGTCACAGTCACTGAGTGCACCTCTGAAGAAAGTGCATGTGTCCGGCGAGTGTGAACGTGACTCAGGAAGCCTTTAGTAGTGGTGTTGGGTTACCTGATCCACACAGTGTAAACGGCCAGAGTGGCCCTGAATAGATCTGTAATGGCACTCGCGCCTGCAGGAGACACTGAGGTTATTATTTGCCCACTTGACACCTCATAGTGATACTCCATCCCTTTGAGCCTGCAGCCTCCTGTACTTATTCTTACTTTTGCAGATATTTATGGAGATCATGCATCAACTTCCGCAGCATTAATACAACAACATAATGTCCTCTTAATCAGGCACATAAAATGTGTTGTACATTTCAGTTTATGATCGGTTTCTGCACCATTGGTTTGTAAAGCTATTTTTTATTTTATCATTTTATACTTGTGCCACTGGCATGAGAATAATTTTACAGAATTTCTGTCTTATTAATTAATGGATCGTGAACAGATAGAGGGGAAAGGCAGGAGGGGTAATGGAGCGGGAATATGGTCTGTGGCCTTTTGCTGTAAGCCAGTGTGCTCTTCCATGAGGTCATTATGAAATGTCATGCTCAGGTGTTGTGTGACAGTTCACGTCCATCTTTTAATGTGGGTAGATTTTGACAGATAGACACTTGCAAAATCTACCTATTTTTTTTTTCAGGTCCAGTTACAGTTGTCCATGTTGATGTTTGCCTTTCAGCTCCTTCACTTTGGGTAATAGGGGTCACAGTTTGGCTGTTTATTAGAGATATGTTTTCTCTGTGTTTTTTAATTAGATTGACATGGGTGAAGATGTTCAAATCCATCCTAACCCCACCCAAAAAGCTGTGTTTTGTTTACTAAGTCATGATGATTTGTAGGGCTTTAAATCTACACTTTAAAGGGGAACTATGCAGGTCCGGTCGCTTTTTCGCTGTTTTGGTCGCTCTACAGATCTCCCCCTACAGTCTCAGAGTGCATATTTTCACTGTCATAAAAACTCACCGCTCTGTCTTGTACTTTTGGGCACCAGATTTGGTCCAATGAGGTGAATTTGAATTTCAAGTTTGGAGTTGGACAGGGCAAAGGAGTTGGCACTGGGGCAGATTAGCAGGGTATTAAAGAAGAGATTGGTCAGGTAAACTCAGTGCTCCCTGGTCGTGTCACGTGGGGTAAATAGTAAGCGTTGGGTACTTGGCAGGTGCCACTCTGAGGTGTGAAATGAGGGATGAGGGACGTGCTCACTTGCGTGTTGTCATCAGATTTAACTCTAACCTGTTGGCCAACACCGGATTAAATCAAACCCTGGCAGTAGATGTATAGAAAGAGTGTGTTTTATATGGGCATATTTGTGTGTGTTTGGATCTGACAGTTATTCAAACACACACATTCAAGCCAAGTGTAACTCTTCACAGTGAAATGTGCTGACAACCAAAAGGCCAAGAATAGCTTTGGTGGATAACAAAACACACACACCTCCTCCCTGTTCGTCTGTGGAGCCCATCGCAGTTCGATTAACACTGACTGCTCAGACATTCATCTATTTTTTGCTGCTTTCATCTCTGAGCCTTCTTTCAAGAGCATCTGAATGTTCACATGAGGAGCTTTACAGGTTCCCTAAACGAACACAGTGAGCACGGACACTGATCCTGACTCTTCCAGGTTACTGTGTCCAGTGTGTTGTCCATCATCGCTGCCACCGCCGGCATGTGTTCACCATAAACAATCCCACGCATCTCGGATATTGTGACAAATGTACACATGAGCTGCCACCACAGCTCCACTGCAGCGAAACAGGCCCTGCACAACGCCTCCCGTCAACAAACGACAAGGAAAAGAATTTGGAAAGTTGGCATTGAAAAGTCCACAAAGTCCCTTTGTTGTGTACTGTGCTGATGCTTTTCTCAGAACGCAGATTAACACAACATGATTAACACACCTGAGACCAAGTAGCTTCCGCTAACAGGAAGTGGGGATGAGACAAATGAATGAGGCAAAATGAGGGCAGGGAGTTGTTTGATGATGGTATTGCTGCACCGATGCTCATATTTCTTATGAAGATAAACCATTAAGCTATAAAAATGGAGGATCGCAGACTTACATCTGTATGATAAACTGTATTTTAAATATGACACACATTTTGTTGACATACATGTTTTTACAACCCTTAGATGCGACGGCAACTGCAGGGATGGGTGCTAAACAGGGCTTAATCAAATCCTGCCTGGGGTCTATATGTCTTTTAGCTGTGTATTTAATATGGCTCTGACTCTGCCCATTAAACCCCACAGCTCCTCTGTCTCGGCCTTTACTGCGGCCTCTCCGGGGAAAGGGGGCATTACGAGACACGATGAAGCGCGTTACGAGGGCGCTTACGATGGGAGTTACGAGGGGCAGTTCGCATTTCACGGAGGTCCAGGAATCCCACAAGGCATCTGGAGGAATTTACGAGAGGGGAGGGAAAGCAAAGAGGGTGGCTAGAGGAGGGGGGTGGCTGAGGGGTTGACTGGGATGCTATTGATGCCCCTACCCTTTAAAAAGCAGCTAATTTAGAAAAAAGGCACACACACACACACATACACACACACACTTACACACATTCACTCACGAAAACACGCAGAGGTGTGAGTGTTAAGTGAGTGCAGACACACATGTGTTTAAGTAAACTCATATCCACCAACTGATACGCGTGTAAAGACGCTGTAACTCTGTGTATACATAACTCAACACACATTTGTGAACACACACAGCAGCAATAAACAGATGCTCCCCCGTGTGTGTAGAGATGAGTCGGCAGCATTAAAGGATCTTTCCAGTTTATTACAACTGGGATCTTTTTATTTCCATATCATTTCTATTGGATATTATGATAAATGAAAGAAATGACGTCTGGGAAAATATGTAAGTGACAAAGTCTGACAGGTCAAGAAACAGTCAGTCGGGGCGTCGTTAGAGCAGGCGCCCCATATGCAGAGGCTCTAGTCCTCGCCGCAACGGCCCCGGTTCGATTTCCACCGATGGCCCTTTGCTGCATGTCATTCTCCCTCTCTCTGTCTCCCCATTTCATGTCTCTCTACAGCTGACCTATCAATTTAAAGGCATTAAAGCCCCAAAATAAATGAAATAAAAAAGAAACAGTCAGTCAGACAAATGTATAGTTGTAAACAAGTCAGTAATATAGCGATATAAATTATCATGATTTCAAGATAAAACTAAGAGGGAGAGCAAACAACATAATACCAATGATTCACCTTTGCACAGAAACTAAAATATAAACCCATACTTTTTACAGCACTGTTACGTGATCATTTTACAGTTCACTTTCATTTTCTCTTCTAAATAAGTTTGGCTAATGGGGTCCTAATTCAAAAAGACCTGGTCACACCAGAAATTCATAAAGTTCAAGTTCAGTGTTGACCCACAAATTTATACCATTGACCGGCATTAAAGGGAACAGAGAGTGAAGGAAGCTAACAGAGCTTTTAACGTCGCATTATTCACTTTGATAGATTCCTCTGTTGGAGTATAAGCACAGAGAGAAAAGGAGTCAATGGTTTGAAGAAAATATGTAATAAACTGTGCAAACCTGTTGGCAATTAAACCTATAAGCAGCTGAAAACAAATGTTAAATGCTTCATCTTAACATTTACCGTCTCCCAGTTCCACCACACACACACACACACTTTATCTGCCTTCCTTTCTTTACTATCTCTTGTCTCTGCACAGCAGGCAACAAGTGGCTGGTACAGTAGGAGGTCGCTAATGTTTTCCTTTTTGAGTCACTTCTAAATCTGGAAAACAATATGTCACCAGACAGGCACACAGCCAGACCGGAGCAGCACCTGACCGCTGTCACCGGCTCTGGAATGTCACCATCGTCATCTCATACTTTAGAGCACACATCATGAAGTTTTGGATGGAAGAAAGGAACTGTAAAATAAAACAAATACGGGAATTAAAACTGTCTTAAAAATCATTTGGTGTTTTTCTATTTATCTTTGCTTTTATTTAACCCAAAGAGTGTGTACATAGGTCAAGATACACTACACGGGTGCTGAGGTGATATGGCACCATTGCATCTATGTCCGTCCACACACACACACACACACATACTGGCAGACTTCCAGGAGTTATTTTTGAGGAACGCTGGTGAAGAAAAGAGTGACAACTGAACAGTTAGTGGCCCTCTCCTCCCTCTCAAAGACACGGCTATGCATTGTTCAGCTCTGTGTTTACTACACATACACAGACCTACACACACACACACACACACACACACACACATCGCAGCTGGCATGAAGGGTCTGAAGTTTAACTGTCAGAGGTTTTAGGTTTCACTGGAGTACACCCAGCTACAGTACACGCCATCGCCAGTTTATCAGGTATAAGACATTAAGAGAAACTCAGTTGGTAATCAGGCCATTGTTTCCAGGGACGCACAACAAAGAAACTGCCTTCAGACCTGCGTTAGCCTTCACTCACTGGCTGCTTTTTTTTTTCTCCATCTCAGCTGTGTAAAGAGCAAGATTTGAAACTCTGCCAAGTCTACCAACCGATCAAAGCAATGCAAACAATGTTTTGACTGGGGTCTGAAAGTGATTTTCAGTGTATATCTGACCTTCTCTCAACATGCCCACACCCAGGCACTTCACAAATCGACAGGCCTGGCACGATTTCCTCCTTCTCTTGGTGATTTCACATTCATTGGACGCTGGGCAGCTGTATTCGATGTTACCTGGAAGAGGGGAGAGGACGGAGACGAACATTTTTAGAAACTACTGTGAATCAAAATGGAACAATGACTCAGCAATATTTGTAAATGTGCGTTTTCATGTAGAAAGAAAAAAGAGGTTTAAGGGCATTGTCATAGTGGACCCAACTCAAAAAACATCCTACACTTCCAATGATGCAAAAAAATTGTTTTTCAAAGACCATCTGTGCCTCGTATATAAATGTCCAAAAATATAAACATATATAATTGTATTAAATAATTATAATTCAGAAAAACCTTTTTGTTTTAGTTTCCCTTTTTTGCTCATAAATGTGACGTATCAATATCAAGATACTTCTGTGTTATTCTTGAACCATTCTTTTTGAAAATATTGCTCATAATCTGTGCAGTATAGGATCCAAAAGAGTAATGTTTCCAACACATAATTAGGAGTAATGGCCACTGCAGCAAAATGTGCATGTTAAGCCTGATGGCGTTCAGTCAGTTGCAGGCGATCTCAGCTGCCACCCTCCATCAGAAACAGGAAGTATCTGGTGAGCCAGACATCAGATTTTCCCATTTGATCTGACAGCCGTTCATCCTGTTTGCCCTTTGAACCCTTCTGCAGTGGCCAACTTCTAGAGGCCTGTGAACTCAACCTGACTTGCCAGGTCCTGGACCCGGGCTACGAGCCAGCAGAGCACAGGACAATCCCTTCAAAACGCTCACGCTTGCATGCCACCGGCCCTCGCTGCTAACGGCTTTCAGGGTGAGCGCAGATGCACACGCATTCAGCATCATATGTTATCTGAAGGTTTAAAGCCTAAACTCAAACATGTTGACTATATACATGATGCACGGTGAGTTTAAGCGCATATCAGCTGTTTGCAAACAGGTCTTTATTTAAAGCCTTTCTGCGGTTAAAGAGGCAGGAGGCACTGAGCTAACTGATCTGGGCTTGTTTATACCAAAACAAACGCTCATGGACTGCATCTGCGCCATGTTGCTCGTAAAACAGGTTTATGTGATGCAGGAAGGCATTATCAGCTATGCACAATAAATTCTGTTACTAAGTATAAAAACGGAGCATGTTCCCGTGTGTAAATGTGTGTTTTGTGTGTGTCTCTGTGTGTGTTTCTTTTACCCTGGATGGTCCTCTTGAAGAAGGCCTTGCAGGCCTCGCAGGAGGCCACGCCGTAGTGGTAACCTGAGGCCACGTCACCACACACCAAACACACCCGCTTGGCCACCGTTCCCAGCATAAACTCGCACTTCACTTGGCCTTCTTCCTCACCAAATCTCCTGGATAGAGGTGGAAAGAAAGACGAGAAAGGAGGAAAGTGAAATTAACATCCATTTAACACCTGAAATGGGGTGAATCGTACAAAATAGGGGACAACGTGCTGTAAACACCAACCTGTTTGTTCCTCCGTTGTTGGCCAGCCCTGCTGTGTGGCCGTACAGGCCTGGTGAGTCCAGCCCATTGCTGAGGCCGTGGCCCTTCGTCAGGGGCCCGTAGCTGGAGTTTGTGTCTGAAGAAGAGCTTCCGGGGCTGGGCTGGGCCGGGCTGACGTCTCCCTGGGAGCTTGGACTGGGGCTGGAGGGCTCACGCTTTATAGAGGAGGGACAGGTGGGGTCCAAGCCCCTCACTGACATCCTGCCTAGATGTCTAGAGGGAAAAGGAAAAGGGAATAAGATTTAAGATATATGTATGTGTATACATCTTCTTGTAATTCACGCTCATGATGGCGAGATATTAACTTTCAGGTCAGCTTTATTTCATGAGTCACCTACATGTTGTTATTAATATTAATGGGCAGTAACTGACCCTCAGGTGTGGGCTGTGATTCATTTTATTAAGACAGGCACCATTTGCACAGATAGTAATGATGTACAATAATGAGCAGCAGCTAGAAACAATCGTTATCTTTAATTAATGTGTACGTACATGTATCAATGTGCATTTTCAAACCACAAACAGAGCTACAAAGACCTTGGAGGCTCAAGCCATTTCATATGGATTCCTTCCATCTCCCCACATCCCTTCATTCATGCATCCATCCATCCATCACGGTCTTCCCTAAACCAGCCGTTTGTGATTTCCCACATATGCAAAGCTTCTGTCCATTACACTGCTTTGTTTTCAGAGAAGAAGATTGCCTAAGCAAACCTAGGGAAATAGCCAAACCAGCAATCATCCGCATCATATTCACCCTTATGTTCAATCCAGTCCCACTCCTCTTTCTCCCCCACATTCTTTTGTCATGTCTAGTTCATCTCTCTATTGTTTCTTTGTGTCTCTCAGTTTCTCATCTCACTGGACCTGTTGAACGCTGCCTACAACAGTTAACAGGTTTTTGTAACAGTTAAGGCTTTTATTGAAGATATTAAAAGAATAGCCTATATTCACTGCAGACAAGAACAAATATGATATAAAATGCTGGTGGTAGTCCCTTAATCTAATGTTCATTAAAAAAAGAAAAATAAAGGATGATCTTGAGAGAAACATAGTTAACTTTTATTGTCTTTCTCAATTGAAACCTTAGTATTTTCACCGAAGCCTTGAAATATCATTCTAGCCAGGGAGTTAAAGTGAGTATCATTAATCTATTATTGGCTTTAGATGTGACACCATGCTCTTTGTCACCATGCTGAAGAGAAAAAAAAACATTTGAAACCAGCTGAGGTGTACACTAGGCTTGGAGGCATGTGATCTGCCCTCACTCACTCACTCAAACACACACACTCACATCCTAAATACACACACACTCATATTGTGGCGTCAGACGCTCATGTGTGGATGTAAAAATAAAAATCATAGACAGTCGCCTACTCCACTGCACATGTACTGCACATTCACATGATCAGGAACATGCTGCACACACACACAGGCATACACACACACACTTACAGACACATTTTAAAGCATGTGTCTTCATAAACACCCCAACACATACTTTCATGCAACTGTTTGACGCCAGGCCAACTTTAAAAAAAAAACCTCTGCAGTCTCTCTCTCTTTGTCGCACTCTGCTCCATGCGGAGGAGACACACACACACACACACACGTACACACACACACACACAATCAAACACAGCGTCCACGTCTCTCCCAATCTAATCTAGGTCTGGTGAGGTGGATGTCCAGGTCCGTCTGTTTCCTGCCATGTAAATGAGTGTCCTCTCGGCCACAAGTCATTTGGTAGGCAAAGAAACTGGCTGCTTTTAACCACCCCCAGAGTAAACCATGGTCATGCGCTATTTACCCCTCTACAAACCCACAAAGACAGACGCACAGTAAGAGACAGACTGACAACTAGTAAGACATAATCAACATAATCACAGTGTCTGCTGCCTTGTAGGGCTGAACCTCAATACAGAAATCTAGATGTACCAAATCTGGCCTTGAACTCCACACAGACTTTTGCACTACCTGTATTTAGACATTGAACCTGTACTGACGTTAATGGTCACCTACAGTATGGGCAGTGCAACAAGCTATTAAACACTTTCTGACGTGTTTTTGCCTTACCAAGTTGTTACAGGAACATGCTAGCAAACATTTGCCTATGTAGCCGAAACAGTGCGGCATTAGCATTAGTTTGGGGTCATGTTTCTGTTCACCTGCAGAATGTAAGTCCAAAATATTCATTCTTCTTCTAGCTCTGATTTGGTCTCCACAGACTTCTAGTTAGCCGCTGCTAGCCGCTAAATGCTGCGCTACATCAACTAAAACAGAGAAATACTTAGAGGTAAATAATTTCAAAACAATTTTTGATTGAATTTAACAGCTTTAAATGTTTAAGGTGTTTTTGTTACAGGACAATACAACCCTCAAATTAATTCAGATAAGGTATTAGGCTACAAAGTAACCTTCCTTGTGTATCAATATCCATCTCAACAAATGTAGATATTACCCAGCCCTTTAATTCAGCCTCCAAATTCTCCCTCATTAACTAGTGAAGCAGCTTCTACCTACAAGGCTCTGATGCATTTTACTCCACCACTCCCCTCCATCTTCAATCTCTCCAGTCCACTTTGAAGACTATAAAAACAGCACAGTAAAGACATTTCAGTTTCCTTTTAAAATGACTCACTGGTAGCCTTATTGGCTATCCATCACAGTCGTCAATATTTCCGTGTCAAGTCTCTGACAGGTACAGAGTGAGATATACTTTGTGCTCTCCCATTATAATGCATCACGGGGGAGAAAGAGGAGGAGGAGGCGGAGGGGGGTGTTGGCGTTTTGCTCTCATAATGAAATGGCATTAGAGTGGGGTGATCAGATGTGATGTGATATTCACTCTGACAGATTACTAATCTACAACTCCATATAAAAGCCCATCAAAAGACGGTCGGTGCAGTTTCTACGGACCCATACAGCAGGGATAAATCAGAGCGGATGTCAAACTTATCATAACTTACTCCCTTTGTGCCCCAGTATCCAAAACAACTCTAATTGCACCATGGAAACAAAGACCAAAATGCAGCGTGAAATGACAAGGACAGAGAAAGAGAGAAAGAAGAAGAGAGAAGGAGGGAAGGAAACGAACAGCGGGGCAGACAGATAGAAGGAGTGTGGAAAAAGCCAGGAAAGGACAGAAAGAAAGGGGCAGTCCTGTGGCTCATTAACCTGGAGGGGGGACGGGGTTGAAAGAAAAGAGGGAGAGAGAAGGCAACACTCACTTTCAAATGAGCAGAGTCATAATGCAGACAATGACCCAACGGGAAGGAGGGAGGGAGGAGGGGAGGGAAGGGAGAGTGAGTGAGTGAGAAGAAAAGAGGGAGAGAAGGAAATAGCTAACAGAAAATAAGAAATAGCTCATGTTGAGTAAAGAAAAACCTATAAACCTGGAAAAGTGGATATAAAACACAAGGGGACAGAGATTCTCACTGCAAAAGCTAAAAAGAAAAAACACACAAATACTTCTGAGGTCCAACCTTATAGCTAACCTCAACCCTGAGGTGCAGTTATTTAGGTCAGTGGGGTCTCAGTACAGTTTTCTTCTTCCTCTTCTTTCTTTCTTTTTTTTTTTTTTTACTAATGAGCCAGTAGGAGATGAGCAGGGATCAGTGGCACCCCAAGCCACTCGTAAGAGCCTTAGTCAGGCTTTGGACGAAGCTGTTAGCTGGGAGATGAAGTGCCTGTGGCTGCAGCTTGGACGCACTGGAAACATGGCTCGCGTGCCATACAGCGGGATCATCTGCGGCCATCACCGCCTTTTCCCCTTCTTCTTTATCTGGTTTACGTCTGTCACCAGCAATCAGCCGACCTGTGTCTCCACATGTGCGCTCATCTTTTCTTTTTTTTTTTGCTTGAATTTGTTTTTGCTGCTGTCTCTTTGGCTCCAGTTCATTTCATCTTTCTCTGCTGGGGGAAAGTTAATTTCAATCCCTAAAATGCTGGGTGAGAAGCGTTCTCAGAGCAGAGTGATTATGCCACAGCTGATAAAAGCACAGCAGTGATGATAATGACCGTGATTTTTATGATTACAGCAAAGAAAGGCAATCAAAAAGCAGTGTCTGGGTAATCAAACAGCTGCTTTGCACATCTTTTCACAGGCTTTGTTCGTGCCGATGTTGTCAGCAGGGTGGGAGGAAGACTTTCGCCAGAAAATCACGTGACCGAGGCCAAGACCCACACTAAACTAGGACTAGTTTACTCCAAGCTGGCCTTACCCACTCACCATGACTATCAGCAAACAAACAGGCTGAACAATGACAACTGTAAACAATGCATACAAACCTCCACACCTGGGAAATTCTCATCTAATCCTCTCCCAAGCACACTGTGGGAAAAACTTGATATTCTGACTTACTTACATGAATCTGTTTTAATTACAACTGAAACTTAATCACTTTAATTGCTCAGTAAATTTACATATAAAAGAGTAATCTGAAACTTTAGGTAGTAGTTTGAGACATTCCTGGAGCTTAAAAGCCAATCACTCAGCTTTCATATGATAAGACAAATTTCCACACTGTGGACAGTAAAGAAAATTATCATAAATAGTGACCATTGCAAACTGAATTTATTTGATTCTTTGACTGCTGCTCAGACAAAAGATTGCAATATTAAGACGTCGCCTCAAGTGTAATAAAAAGTGTAGCTGCAGTAACACAGTGGGCAACAGCTAAAAAAGACTGCAGGATTAAAACTGTTCATCAAATGCAGGTTTTAATTTGAAGACTGACACCAAATATGTGAAGAGTTGAAAATGTTTATATGGCATATGTGCATTTCTCTAAAAGGAACAATGAGATGTTAAATTGTAATGACTGAATGAGCAAATATTCTAAAATTGAATTACTTCTGAAGAAAATAATGATGATGCTTAAGTGTAGCAGCTGAGCTTGACATAACTTGACATAATTTACTTGATTTGTGTCATCTTTTCTCGATCACATATGATTTTTCCGACCCCCAAACTGACTCTCTTATGTGATAAATATTTGTAGGAGTTGGCGTCGACAGGTTTAGCATTATTATGATTTGAGTGAATGTTCAAGGGTCTGAAGTAATAAGATCAAGTGGGAGGTCATAAGCGGTGTATTGTAATGTGGTGCAAAACATAAAATATCTCATAAATTTGTTGCCACCCGGTCACTATACTTACACACACACATACATACAAGGCCCCACAAATCAAGCATGACCAAGAAGCCGTCAGTCAATAATAGTGAACCTTTCTTTCACACACAATATCAGCTCAGTTTACATGTGAGTGACACCCGGCCGCTTTAACAGTTGCATGCTCTAGTCTGCAGAGTGGTTTTGCAATGAGAAAGTACTTACTCTGTGTCAGAGTGGTAGGTGAAACACTCTGGGAGGTAGAGGTCGACTAAATCCATGTGCACTCTGCCACCATACTCCGCAGAAGAGAAAAATGATCTGTCCAGGGACGTCCACTTGTGTCTGCCTTCTCCTCTACAGCTTTTAAGAGCTGTGTCTCTCACTGCGCTGTTTTGTCACTTTCCCTTTTATTCTGCCTCCAAACTTTGTCTCCATCTACTGCCCTCTTGTCTGCTGTATCACACTCTCAGCTGCTCTCATTGTCCCTCGGTCTGTCGTCTTTTCACCCACACTTCTCACCAACAGCCCCCGGGTCGACCGGCCGCCTTTGAAGTCCTGACTGTTGTGACTAGCTGTGTGTGACAAGGGTCTCCAAGCAGAGCCGGCCCTCATGATTACCAAGCCACACCATTTGAATGGCCTCCCCCCCCCCCCACAGAAGGCTGAGGGGACAGCTGATTGGCTGTTGCAGGAGCCAATGAGAGCCGGCCTCTCACTGGGGCAGGTGGCAGTGACTAGAGAGGATGTGGGTATTTAACAGGTTTTAGTTTCAAGCACAGGAAACTCAACCATTAGGAGCATGTTTTGTTGTTGTCGTCACACTTGATATAAAAGGACGAATTAAACATCACATACCTGCAGATACAATGGAGATTATAGAGACTGAAATGCATCTCATCTACTGCCCCAAAACAACTGTAATGCACATTTATAAAGTCTACATCAACTAAAATCACAATTTTAGTGTTTGTACTGTTTTTATGAAGACAAAACATATGAGTGAAGTGGTCTAATTTGTTTTAGAGGGTAGAAAACTAAAAGAAACATAACGAGAAGCTTTTTTCAGAGATTTTTTTTTTTATCCTAAAAGAATTCACTGTTTTAACAATCCACTAAAGTCATTTTTCAAACAGCATATCCTATGTTTTATGTCATTGTGTTTGTAAATGTAATATCTCTGGGATTTTGGATATTTGTTGGACATAAAAAAAATGCATTATTTGCTTGGACAGGTGTGTTTTTTTTTGTATTTTATGGATGAAAAATGTTTCACAGACACAAAGGTCATATTGTCACAAATATGCGACCCTATATATATCTATGAGAAACAGGCTGACCCATATGGAAACGTAGATTCATGGTTTGTATCTGAGGCTTGACTGACTTCCAGCTTGTACCTGGTCTAATCAGCTATGGCACGGTGCCTATATGATGCTCTTGGCCTTTCACTGACAAC
This sequence comes from Trachurus trachurus, assembly GCF_905171665.1. Classification (NCBI taxonomy): domain Eukaryota; kingdom Metazoa; phylum Chordata; class Actinopteri; order Carangiformes; family Carangidae; genus Trachurus; species Trachurus trachurus. The sequence continues at coordinate 17,808,703 of NC_139910.1, read as the reverse complement.
TCACACGTGCACACAAAACCAGGTTATCAGGATCCTCTGGGACCTCAATGGGGTATTTTCCATCAGCGCACAAGCATAAATGTGGAACATGCAGTTCTCTATTAAAGACCAGCAAATTCTTGAGATTTCAAAGGGGGATACATATTTACCGTATGTTCTCTCAATCTGTTTCTCCCCAAATCTGTCAAATAATTCTTTCACTGAACACAGAAAGAGTTGCTGAAAATGCACCCTGTGTATCTCTGAGCAATCCCAGTTTGAAAACCATATTTAATCTCAAAAGTGTAGGCTACAGACATCAAAGGGAGTTTCTTACGTCAGAGCCACACAGTTTCTGCTCTTTTTCTTGTCAGTATCGGCCTGTCTCTTCCTCTCTCATCGACATAACGTCGCGCACCGACCTGACCCCCGCCGGACCAATCTCCACAGGAATGAAATCACCTGCACTAATCTGCTGCCCAGATAAAGGCCAGACAGCAGACTGCGTGGAGTGGGCCTTATCACATCATGCACCACATGAAAGAGGCGGACCAACAGAAGCACACACACCACATTAAAAGCAGCCACGCACACAGGCATGGAACATGTGTAAACAAACATGGCCCACGCAAACAGAAAGGAGAAAGCACATGCACATGCTAAACCCCATAAGAGATAAAGACTGTGATTTCTAGCAGCAGATAATTTTATCTCGACCATAAAATACAAAAAGCCAGACAGAGTGCTGCTTATCGTATCGAATCTCCTCAAGTTAATGTATCACATAAAAAGTTATCTACACAGAGAAATTATCTTCTATAAACTATTTAGGAAACTGAATGTTGACGTTAAAGCAAAGTGGCTCTTATCTGTCAGGGTCGTTCACGTTGCCAGCTGCCATCAGTGGATTCATTATTTGGTCAAACAAAGCTGAGGTGTTTTCCACCTGTTCATAAAAGAGGAAAAAGTTCAGTGTTGAAATTAAACCAGAGATAAATAACATTATCAATGGTTGATATTTTCCTTGGCAGCAGCTGAGTGGTCTTGAGGCGCACCGCCACAGCAGTAGAGCGCACTTGAGTCAGGCCAGAGTGGCGTCGAGTGAAGCACTTGAAGGAGAGAACGCTCCTGAGTGGTTTATTTTTCTGATAATTTCCTCTCTGTTGTGTGCCACCGTACAAAGGCTTTCAGCTTCACTTCACAGAGGCTCTATCTCCAAGTTTCACAGTTTGAGGTAATGTAAATAGAACCTGGAGTGAAAAGACGTCGCCACGCATTGAACTTAATTAGTCGATTATCATCAAACAAGTCCTGAATAAATAAATTCAGATTAGCGCTGCTGGAGGTTATTGTCTTCATATTGTATAATCTATCCAGTGTTGAGCTGTGCTGCGGTGCAGACATTCATGGTGCCCAGAGGATGAAGCCTCCAGACACGACCACGAGGTTCACATTTAAGGATTTGAGCAAAATGTCTCAACAGATTTTGGGATTGATCCCAGAAGATAAACTGTAATGACTTTAATGAGACATTAACAATTCATCCACTGATAAGTGATTAAAAATGCTCCTTGTAAGTTTTCACATCTAAAATAATATCTTCATTTACTTCTTGTTATATCCCAGACTGTGGTCCTTTCAGAATCATCAATTTATGATTAACTCACTAATAGAAGCTCAGAGAAACAAATTCTTTCAATTTTCTGACATCTTGGCTCCGTAAGTGGCTTTAATAATTCTAATATTAATTTTCTGTTTATCATATAATTGAGTAGTTAATTAATTAAGATTGTACACTTCATGTTGTTGGAATTTATGTGAACCTCACCTTGAGGAAAGCAAGTCTGACAGATTATTTATAAAACAGTATTCTGTAGCCTACAGCAGAAATACTGCATCTGTGTATAAGACAATAAGTAGCAGAAAACCTAAGCACCAATTATAGCCTATATTTTTTTTTCTGTTGTTGTGAAACAAGGGTGGGTCTCAAAAATATGGTTTTCTTATTCGTCTCCATGTAAATTATTCAAATCATGATATCAGCACAAGCCTCAACAATCAACCTACATGTAATTTATATAGCAGCCTACAAAAAAATTAAGAATTACCTTCACCTTTAAACAACAACACTGAATAACAAGTAATCTCAGCAAACAGGACAACAACATGAACTACTGTAGCAAAACTGAGAGAATAATGTACATGAAACAGAAACACGCTCAATGCAGCAGATGAAACTCAACACGCGCGGCTGTAGTTAAACATCAAAAATATTTTTACACTGCTCAGGCTGAACTGAAGACAGGAGTTCAATATCACACAGCACCCAGCTGCCAGCTATTGACCCAACACCAGATGCATCCAGTTTTCTCTGAAGAAAAAAGAAAAAGTACGGTTGAACCAGCAGGCACTATTACATGTCTGTGTGCGCGCGCGCGTGTGTGTGTGTGTGTGTCTGTACACTCTTCTCCTCATCCCCTAAACTAAACTCACAGCCACCAAATCTCAGCCTCTGGGGACAGCTGTCGGATTGACTTCCAAAACTGGACAGTCACTCTGCAATTCAAACCCCCACCACATACACACATACACACATTAGCATCAGCGCTCAGATCTAGTGAGTGTAATGTGCTTAGTTTATGCCTGACTCACAGTCATCCATCAATTACCGAGACAGAGGGAAAGACTATTGATACTGTGTGCAAACACCATTGTCTCGCTGCTCCGACACACTCCCTCTCAGACACTTGGATGGTTTACAAAGGGGGGTGACAGAGGGAAGAAGAAGTGGAGAACCACAAAAGGGGGGAGTTAAATAAAACGGATACATGTAAAGAGAGACAAAGAGACAGGAAAAAAATATAATAAAAATAGGGGGGGGGGGGGGGGGCTTCAACCTGTGTGTAAGTTTCAAAGGATGAAGTCTTAAAATAGATAGATGGGAGGGAAATGGTTCATAAAATGATGTATTGAATGACAGATGAGCAATGGGAATAGGATCAGTTTCATTCCATTGATCTGTAGCGCACTGTATAGGGATCAGAGGTCACACACACACACACATCCAAGGCAGAAACCTTAGAAAGCCTCTGGGAGAAGCTTAAAGGAATATAACCATAGAAATGTCACTTAGAGCTACTGGGACCTGCTGCTGCTGCTGCTGCTGCTGCTATCATCGGCAGGTCAATGGTCTTCAAATGGTTTTCACTTATCTGGAGATCCGACAGTCCCACTGGGGAGGAAGTGAGTCACTGCTGGGAAACATACACGCACAGGAAGGTACTGAGGCGGGCTGGGTTTCATTACAGCTAATTTGGGACAATTTTGTGAAAAATCTGAGACTAAATACAGAGAGAAAAACTCTGCAACATCAGGCTCATGGTGATAGTTTACACACCTTAATAACTTGGCTGGACTGCCCCCTAGTGGACGAACGCCTTTGACATTCACTGACACTTTTCCCAATGCCTCAAGTTTGATAAAGCCTGATTATTCTTCTGACTTTAATGGAGCTCAAATGTGACTGAAAGCAGAGTGAGCTCAGAGCGGAGTGCGTTTCATTGTTCCTCCATCCCATCGTCATCTCTGTCTTCTCTGGCAGGTGCCCATCTGGAAAGTCTTAGGTACGATTATGTAACCAAGCTTCTCCTAACAACATAATGTGGATTACCACAGCGCAGGCCCTTCATATTCTCAACCAGCGGTATCGGATTAACCGGTGAAGTCCAGGTCTCCAACATTAGCCTCAGCTGATCCACCTCTGTTTCTCTGTGGGAAGGGTCCTGTCATCATGACACATGCTCTCTGGTCCACGTTCTTCATATACAGTATGTTTGCACTTTATTGATCTAATGTGGTCACTGTGCTTCTTGGTTTTCATATCCAGTCTTTATACACAGCAGGTTTTCCATGTCAGACCATCCTGGAGGAGGAAGCTCTCCTCTGTTGCTCTTCTGTTGCTTTTTGGACTTGTTTTACTTCACTCCCTCAGTGCTACCATCTGTTTTCTTCAGTACATTGCCTTTGACAACCAGTGGTACCCAACCGCTCTGCACGGCAAACTCTTACAAGAAAGCAGTGTGTAGTTGAGAGTGTTTGAAATAAGGGTAAGGGTAAGGGTTGGGGTTTTCCTTCTAATGTTCTTGTTCAAATTAAACTTTCTGCAAACTTAAAGAGACCCAGAGGAGTTTGCTTTTGGTTATAAAAGAGTCTCATATTAATGTGGATGAATCTACGTTACCCACACGGGTCCTATTTTGATTAATATGTTGTTTTGTCTTAGTTATAGTTATTTTGATATTATTATTTAGTGGTCGACTTGCCCAGCATTTCCTAGTTTCGGTTTCCCAGACACTGTCCGGCGGTTCATGGGAATAACGCCACCGGATCGCTAGTTGGCATTGTTTATGGTCGGAGCTACGGCGGTATCTGATCGTCTTCGAACCTCCGACTTAACCTCTTAATTAATAAAAACATTCTTGGCAAATGCTTTTTCTTTCATCAGTCTTACACTGGTCCAAGAATTTCACTGTGCGCACAGAGGCTCATGGGAAATGTAGTGTGAAAACACTTCACTTTCAGAAACTCCTCGTAGTCCCTTTAAATGTAAAAAAAAAAAAAAAAAAAAGAAAAAGAAGAAGACTGCAGAAATAACTTTTTTCATTTTTCCTACCAAAGAAAACATATTTTGAAACCACAGAGATATCTTCTATCACTTAGTAGGAGCCAAGCCCCTACGTAGAGAATACCTACATCTAGACCAACCACGAGGAAAAGCGTTGTAAGTTAACCCCCCCCCCCCCCCCCCCCCCCCCCCCCACACACACACACACACCACCACCTCCCACCTCGACTTTTTATATATGCGCAGATGCAAACACACACATCATCTCACACCTGGCTCCCCGATGCATCTCAGGTGAGGAGCAGTGAGTGCAGGCCAAACACACACTGAATCCTGGGAGTCAGCACCACACACACACACACACACACACACACACACACACACACACACACACACACACACACACACACACACACACACACACACACACACACACACACACACACACACACACACACACACACACACACACACACACACACACACACACACACACACACACACACACACACACACACACACACACACACACACACCTACTGCTGATGTCAGGAACTATTATACACACTTTCACATACCTCCACACACACACACACACACACACACACACACACACACACACACACACACAAACAGCACACGCTCTATCTCATCATATCCCTTTTATCTCCACAGGTGGTAAATTTAGCCCTCTGGCTCACTGTCAGCATGTCTACAATAAACAAATCAACGCAGACACACACACAGACTAAAAGAGCTATCCTGTCATGTTGGTTTAAAAAAAAAAAAAAAGTCGACCACAGCTTTGTGTATTCACCTTCTGGCTGTCTTTCTATCCACCTGTCCATCTAGGCACCCCTCTAACGTGGCCTAACACGTTCTGTCAGCAGCTCCACAGGTGAGCCAGTCTCATCTCACGACACCATCTCGCACCACGGAGAGCTAATACCTACACTCATCTCTGTTTCTCTGATTCCTTCACCCCCCATCCCTTCTTCTTTACCAATCTTTCACACAATGTCGCCATCTTTTCTCTCAGTTTCTCATCTTTTTTTTTTTTTTTTGTCTTCCAAGGAAATTATCTGTGATGATGATCCCCCTCCCACCCCCCCGTCCGTCCATCCGTCCTCATCTGATCACACTGATGCCCTCTGGGGCTGCTGCTGAGGATTTCCAGGCTTTAAGGCTAGATTTGACCAAAAAAAAGGACCCCCCCCCCCCCTCCCTCCATCCCTCCCTCCCTCACAAAATGCCTCATGGCTTCCCTCAACCCCACCCCTTCTCTAAGAGGGGGTGGGGGGGGGGGGGCCTCTCACAGTAACCTCACCCTCGGCCAGTTAGCCCACTCAGCACAGTCCACTGGTTCTTGGCCACGCCGAGGTACACCGGTCAAAATGTAATTTTCTGCAAGATTACACATGATAATGACTCGCTTTGGAGGGTCGCCATAAATGATGACTTCCAATTATAGATGCATAACTATCGATCTGTCAACAGAAGCTGTGATAAGGAAAGAGAAGAGGAGCGAGGAGAGCGGGGGGGGAGGGGGGGGACAGGGCTGTGGAGATGTACAGTAATGTTGTGTTTACTGACATCTTTCCTTATACCACACACATACACATACACACACACACACACACACACTTAGAAACAGTGGACGCTGCTGCAGACAAACTGAGCTGCTGAACATTTGCTGAACTGCCAACAAAGTCCTCGCTATAGACTTGAAAGCAAGTATCGATGGGAGCCAATAAAAAAAAGCCTGAGAGATGAGTTCACCTGGGAGCAGAGGAGACCTTCACCTGGTCAGACACACACACACGCACACACGTATACACATATATATATATATATATATATATACACACTGTACACACACCTCTGTTTCCGTTCAAACACCACACTGGACTGTTTCTAAGCAGGATGGAACCCAAAAAAAAAAAAAAAAAACCCACATTAGTCCGTTTGCTGCAATTAAAAGAAACCCTGCTGCGTCTACTTCTTGTCGTTTGCTCGTCTTATAGCTTTTGCTCAGTACTCACTGTCAGTTTCATCCACTGGCTGGCTGGTCCTCCGCTCTACAGCTGCAGTCAGTCAGTCAGTCTCAAGGACAAACGCTCCAGCTCTCCTTGCCTCCGGTCTCTGTAGCTCAGCGATGCAGCAGCAAGCGCACACACACACACACGCACACGCACGCACGCACTCACTCGCGCACACTCGCTCCCAACACACATAAATACATAAACACACACATTGCAACCCCCCCCCATCCCATCCCTCCACCTCCTCCTCCTCCTCCTCCTCCTCCTCCTCCTCTCCTCCCCTCTCACGCTTTCTCCCCTCCTCAGCGTCTCACTCTGATCCAGTGCTGAGTTTACCTACCTACCTGCCTCGCTTGCTCGCAGGGGAGTCCTGAGAGAGTGTGTCAGACAGAAAAGTGTGTCTAAGAGAAGGGGTGGGGGTGGGGGTGGTGAGGAGGAGGGCAGGGGAAGGGGACTGGGAAGGGGAAGGGGGAGTGGGAGTGGGGTGTGTGGAGGACACAGCCAGCGTTCCCTTATATGCAGAGGGAGGTGGTGAGTAGAGGACACACAGCGCTCCTGTATTCCTATAGATACAGAGCCGGGGTTTCTATTGCAGCCTTGCAAAGGATGGGGGGGGCGGGGGGGGGGCCAGAGGGAGAGAGCATCATATTTCAGCAATGTTGAGTCAGCATGTGAATGTGATGCATGTGTTGACGGAGTTGGAAATGTTTAGAGGGCATGTTCTTATGAGCAGTGATGGCTTAAAGCGGAGGAGATCTGTGTGTGTGTGTGTGTGTTTGTGTGTCTGTATTTCAGGGACACTGACACTAGAAACTTTTCCTGGTTTGTGTTAAATCAATAATGATGATTGGAGGCTGGCTTCATTCTCACTGGATGTAAAATGAATTTCAATAGGTTTGTTTTGTTTCAGAGAATAAAAAACAACCGACTGAAAAATAACCATTTGTGAGAAAAAAAAATCCTAGTTGCTGTTTTTATTTAACTGCAACTAAAAGACAAGAAAACTGTAAAAACGTGTAGCCTAATAAACAGTTTGCATGGTTTATTTGAAGTATCCTTTAAATCAGTAAGATACATATTGGCCAATAACATATTGTGTTGTTTCTCCATCATATAAAACTGTCAGTATTATTATTCAGCTTTATGTCTATGGTAACTTTATGGAATTAATTCTCAGATACTGATGGGGACCAACAAAACAAGCTCTCCATTAGAAGACAAAATACTCAGAAGGAAGTGAAATGTCTTGTTTTTCTTATTACAGACCTGATGCTGATTCTTCAAAACTGATCCTGCAGTCTTCATCACAGGCCACATTGAGCATAATATTTGACCTCCTCTAAGGTAGGACGACCTGTATGCAACCTGAGAGGCAACACGTAGGGCAAATGAATCCACCGACAACTTTATGGCAGATGTTTTTTTACACAAGCAAGGATGCATTTATTACATTCACGTTTCCACTTACAGTTGCTGCTGCTGTGTTGCTGTGCTGCTGGCACTTTACCATCCCTACTGCTGTCCTGCTGTGACAAGCCATCATGTCTGCTGCAAAAAAGGTGCATTGACGTGAGCACAGAGTGACACTGGAGGCAGCTCAGGTGAGAGTATCAGCATCTTTAATCAGATCAGTCAAAGGACATGGGTAAGCAACTTACTATTAACTTGATCAAACACGGTCTGTACCGTTCAAGGGGGCAAAAGTGTGATTTTGAAAACGTGATGGGAGACCCCCTCCCCGACTACAGCTAGTAGAAATCTGCCAGGCTTTTGGTAAAATAAAACACCAAATGAGCCATTGACCATGATCCAAAATGGTACGATTGGCTTTGAAGGACAGCAACAGCCACATCTCAGTTTTATAACATTTTATAACAGCTCTCGTCATATTTCTCTTAAACTTGACCTGACTCGTTACAGTACAACTTCCTGCCCACATCCTAATTCATACTTTTTCCTCTTGACTGCACTTGGATTCACTTAAAATCTCTATTCTGACCAATCTATAGTAGTAATAGTCAAAGAAAAGAGTCATAATATCAACAAGGTGACAAGCAATGGGTCCCCAACTAAGTAAAAAGGATAGAGTAGTGAAACTGTAGTTAGGTCCTGCACATCAAGTGTTTTCATCTTCATATGGAGGTCTATTCATTTTACTTCACTAGAATTAGCAATCCTGCATGGAAACACTGAAGTGTTTACCCTGGCAGTCCTACAGTCATTTGTCATATACTGTGTAAAGTCAATGTGCATGGTCGTGGTTGGCTAATGCTGCAGTGTGCAGAAAAAGAAACGTGTCAGGATATAATACCTAAACAAATTGGGTAAAAAGGGCACTGCTGCTACATGAAGGGAACATTTTTGATTTTGATTCTTAATTTTCTTTCCTTTTTTTGAGTAAATAAAAACATTCCGATGACATGACATCTTCATATGATCAATAAAATGGATGGGGGAAAAAAAACAGCTAGATATCCCAACACACATCCATGCAGTGTACCCTTAACTTCATTACAATAAAAGGAACCTAAAATAAATCTTGAGGTATGGCCTACTCAAACAGCCTTTGATTCCAAAATGCTTGCGCAATATTGGACAAAACCATTTATCATTAATTCACTAACCAATATCACTAACTGAAAATAAACCACACCGTCATGGCTGCCGCACTTTAGGGAGCTGCTCTCGGTATATAATCAACAATACCCCAAGTCTGAGGCGTGCAACTCTGGCATCTGAGGTAACAGGGCTGAGGCAGCATGCCAGTTTAACACACTAACAATGAGGCGTCAGTGTCATCTATTTCCTCCAACATGGAGTTTCTTGAGAGGACATGTTTACAAGAAGTCCTTTTCTCCAGCTCGGCTGCAGTCCTTCACTCTTCGTTTCCGTGTGGATACCCCAGGCTTCTTGCAGTTTCCCCAATATGGGAAAGTTTCTCTCTTTCAGCTCGGGCTCTGTTGCTACAGGCCTCGCTCCTTCCCTTCTTCTGACATCTCACATTCCTGGATTATTCTGGACCTTTTTTTCCATCGTTCGACATCCTGAGCATCATTTCATCTCCGTCACCCCTTGTTAGCTCTTGGAGAGTCTTGTCCCAGTCTGCTTCAGGTCCACGATCCAGAAACTGGGGGAGGGGGGGGTTCAGTTGAAACCTAGACCGGTGCCTTTGGGTCTCTGCGTGGCCCGGATGGGCTCAGTGATGCCCCTTCCCTCTGGACCCAGGCCCATCCCCGGGCTCCAGCCCATGCTCTGCAACATACGGTTCCCCATGTTCGAGTCCGGGATGGGGACAGCATTCTCGCCAACCACTCCTGAAAAGAGAGGTTGGAGAAAAGGAACAGTCATTGTCTCTGTCAATTTTAATTACAATATGCTAAAAATCGATTGTGAATATGATCCGTTTCCCTCTTTCCCCACATTTTAAAAACCAAACAATAACTTGACTAAGAAAATCATCATCTTATCAATGAAAAATCTACATAATATTCAGTAGCAGGTTTATGTTTGGTTTTCAGATGAAGCCCTGTCCAATCAGCATGCCAGAGTGTCAGATAATGTTGGAAACCTGCTCCGCCCATGTGTGACCATTTCTGAAACTCTCCCCAACAGTCTGACATTCGCACCCTCTTCACGCTGCACCTGGTCGGCCGAGCGGAGGTGAGAGAGGAGCCAGGCATTGTGTTTCTCCCTCTGATTCTCATTTTCCATTTGTAAGTGCAACTCACTGAGTGTCTTCCTGAGGAGACTGCGCACCGTCATCCCCATTTTTAGTCAATATTGTGTCTCCGACGACCAGCTTTTCACTGAACAGAACAATTATTAACCCATCTGATTTCTCACATGGTCGGTCAGCGCGTTTTTAGAGCAGAAAATTAATTGTCAACAATTTCAATAATCGATAAAGAGTTAAATTAATTCAAAGAGTGTGATGAACAGATTAGTAAAATAAAAGGAGATAAATCAAATCAGTCTCAGCTCCGGCGGTAGTGTTTGAAAAGCTAATTTAGCCATTTAAGAGTTATAATGCTTATTTTTGTTACTGTGATTCTTAATACTCTCTGGTGCAGCAGTAAATCTCTGAAAACTTGTTGTACTAAGGGCTCCTCTCTTCCTCCCCATCACTCTCTCAAATTGTTCCCTCTAAAGAGGATACACTGAAGTAATGTAATCATGCGAGCGACTTAGCCACATTTCCAGCCGCGCAGCAAATAGATCCAATGAGAGGACGCCTACACACGTCTCAAAAAGATAGTGGTCATTTTGTTCCCTCTGTCTTCCTGGAAGTTGACGGTCCAGACACCGAAGCTGAACCATGACCCTTTAAATCCCGTCTTTATTCGTATGCAGCGCGGGGCCAAGCTTCCTTCTCATTTACACGCAATTGTTTATTCCCAGGTGGGTTGGAGCCAGATTGTCAGGATGTGAATCTGGCAGGTCCCCGCTGCCGGCCCGCTGTGAGGTCGGCACCTACTGGTCCTGAGCGAGTATCAGACAAGCTCAATATTTGTAACGCATCACTGAATGTGTCACTTTGGAGAACGCCGTATCAGCAATTTAGTGCATGAAATTTGCATGTGCGCACCACCTGAGTGCCGCTTCATGTTTTGACCGAATTTTTTTTTTTTCAAATGTTTTAATAAATAATGACCAAATAATTTGGGTTCCAGTTACTGGTTTTTTTTTCTGGCTGCCTGCTCTCTTTTGTGTGCCCTGTTTCTCATATTTTCATTTTACAAGCAATAGATGCAGATAAATAAAGAAAGGGAGCTCACACCTGCAATGACAACAAGCTCATAACCCAGTATGAATGCAGTTCTGGTTTCAGGTTGTAAATTAGGATAAATAAAAATGGGGCACAGCACAGCTCTGGATAAAACATCATACAATGGGACTTTGGCCTAACAGCATTAGGCTTTGCTGCCTCACCCTTCCTCCTCCTTTCGACAGCATCGACTGGCCCAGAGGTAAGAAGAGTGGTTTGGGGGGAAGGGGGTGGAGATACGCAAGTGTAAATGGCTAAGAGCTAATCCAGTATCTCTGCTGTGACAACATGACTTAGCCAGCTGACTCTGGTCCAACACAGCTTAGGAGGAAAGGCAGTTTGGAGCTAAAGCAGGCTTTAACAATGAGAGAGGAAGAGAGAGGGAGCAATGTGAAGGTTGACGGACAGTTGGACACCCTTCTCTCAATCAACCCCGGTGGAAAATGTAGGGTGAAACCCTCACTTCCTCATCCCAGTCCCCTTGTGTTTACATCAGTGTAGGTGTGAGACAGACGGCGAGGAGGAAAGCAGGCTGGTGAACATACTGAGCTCGACCAAGAGGGGGAGGAGAAGAAGACGGAAAGTGAGAGCCAAAAATACAATAAACGGGGCAGTTGGTAATAAATGCCAGATGGTATGTTAGGTGTAGCTAGGTGTGCATCCAATACCTGAGGGGGCAGTGGAACCGAGGGGGGCTGCTTTTCGCCTCCGCTTGACATCCCCTGTACATAGAGAGCCCAGGTGCCCACTGGTCTGTCTGCAAAACCAGCCAGGCAGGACAAAAATATGGCAGTATTAATTTTTGTGGCAAATAGCACAAGAGAAATTTGAAGAAAAAAACACACCAAACCAGCTAGACTGCAGCAAAGACCAAAGCATGCGCCGAGGAAAATTAATCTGTCCATAAATCACAGGTGTTTTGAGCTAAAAGGTTGTTCTCACCTGCTGGCTGTTTTTACTGAACAGCTTCTGCGATGCCCTCTGTCTGTCCGCGGGTCCCAGTGCAACTAAACAGGCAGTGGAGGAGGAGGAGAAAAAGAAGAAGAAGAAAAACAAAAGTTCAAGCAGTCTGCAAGTTATGTTTGCAACAGCAGAACACTTGTGTATTTAAACACTCTGGGTCTTTGTGATATGTCCATATCTAAACTTTGCATTTCAACCTATTTGGTCCAAAAACATGGCTCACCTGTCCGTGTTCTCTCCTAGAGCCCGAGCTGAACCACGGCCTGTTGGAGATACAATAGTGTGAGTGTGAGGTCCCAAACTCCCTCCAAGGCAGCGACCCGGAGACTGAGAGCAAACTGCTATTCTTCATCATTTCTTGTCATAATTGAACTGTTGGCCTTTGTTCACTACAGACCTTTATAGAAACCCAACATCATTGATTGATGATTGATCAGTCAGCACTGAAGCAAAAACTGGGACAAATGTGAAACCATTAATATGAAAACGATATAATATTTGGCCCACTGTAGTCAGGGCTCCAGACTGCCCCTAAATGGGGGATTTTGCCCTTAAATTTTGAGACAGTGCAAGTAAATTTTTCATCTACTTGAGCATTTAATATACGACCAGTAAAATTACTGTTTTATTTTAAACACTGGTGAAACATGAAAGGGACGACTGAAAGAATCTGAAATCTGTCATTATAAGTGTCAGACCAATGTGTGTGAGGATCATGAATGAAAAGGAAATCTGAATATTTGCTTTGCAAGTTGATTTACAGTGTGCGCCTCTAAATTTTTTGCTTGCACTCCTAAAACTTCATGTTAGTCTGGAGCCCTGGTAGTCCAGATTCATTGTGTGTGTGTGCGTCTACTATCAAGTACGTCTATTTAGTCTACACTGTGATCTGGGTTCCAGTTTACCTTGATTCAAAATGTGTGTAATTACTGTTTTTAAAGGTGCTAATGTAATTATGCTTTTGATTGATCTAACCCTGCAGGCTGCAAACCCAATTTAATGACTAGAAATTGATTAATTGGTTTTGGCACACAGATGGCTGCTTAAGAAAAACATATACACAAACAACAGAAACACAAGAACAAACATAAACAGCAAAAGAATCAGAATCAACAGCAAAGTATAAAAAGACTGAACTCACTCATGGGAGTCCTGGGATTGTCTACCCAGTCTGTCGCTGAAACCCTGGCTTGAGCTGCCCTGCAACCCTGCCTCGGATGCCTGCTGGTTTCCATGGAGACGGCTCAGTCTGGCCTGAAAACCTGACAAACGTAGTGCAAGTTCATCAGCAAAAAATACAGTTATTGAAATGGATTAGCCCAACTGCAACATGTAAATCTAGTGGAGAGTTCATGCCAGACGCATTTCTGCCCCTCATGTCCCATTAAACTGGGTCGGTACGGGGAGGGGTCACATAGAAATGTAAACCAATGGAACATTAGTCAGGGAGGGAAAGACGGTTTTATGTCAATGGGAGACACAGGATCAAATAATCTTACTGCTAAACAAAACATTTGCCACTGTATTGCATGCAATTTGGGGAAGACAGGATGTGCAATAACGTTAAGGAAAATTAGACCCAATCAATTGTCATGGCTACTACGACGTTGGCCAAAAAAGTCGTTTTCATTTAATACTGGATGTTAAAACCAATGTTCATCCACAGAGGATTTTGCTCCCTATATCTACTATACAGCAGCAGAGTGCTGATTAGTCCTAGTTTGTCTCTGTGTGAAGTGTTCGCCTCCTACTGGTCAAGAAGGAGACTGCAACAACACTATCACTGTAAAATCTATGCCTTGCCCCCAAATTCACACGACTATAGAATAAAATCAACCATAAGCACATTACATTCTTGGATACTGTAGCTTTACCACGCACCTCTCTGCGCTCCAGGGCTCATGAGCGGGAAAGATCCCGTCAGGATGCTGTTGAAGACCGGGTCGGCCAGATCCAGCTCCTCTGACCCCGTCTCCCTCTCCCACCAGGGAACCACTCCCGCTATCCCACATGCGCCTCCGGGCCCTGAACCAGAGCCCGGCTCTCCTTCGTAAAACCAGTCGCTCTGCTCGTCGTCAGCTGGAAGAGAGAGAGAGGATAGAGACGCCTGGGTCAAGAGCAATGCTGGACATAAACAACACACTGCTGTTGAACCCGTATCATAGGAAAAAAGTTAGTACCTTGTCTCCCCTCATCATTGGTGTAGAGGCCACCGTCGCTGCTGTTACTGACGCTGCTGGTTTCACTGCGAAGGACAAAGCAGGTGAAGGACAATAAATAACAGACTGAAGATATTTCCCGCAGTCAAAAAGGGAGCAAAAAACTGTCCACTAGAAGAAAAACTAGCAAGATTTCACACAACAGTTGAAAAGATATCAGTCAGTTTTAGTATCAATACCAGTATCTTATACAGTCTATATGTTTTTCTATTTTCCGTTTTACAACAGGAGCCAAAATGTCACCTTTTATCTGAACAAAAGCAGCTGTAAAAGGACAATGACATAAAAGAGTAACTTGGAATTTCAATATTCAAAGACTAAGTAAACCTGATGATGATATTGATCTTTTTTGATACTTTTTTGAAACCGTACCTAGCCATACAAACAACCTTACCTGGTGGCCTATTGGCTCAAACACATTCTTGTACATATCGTATGACGCAGAGACAGGGAAGGTGTAATTTCTGGAAGCACAGCACATAAAGAAAGCCAAAGTCAAAACACTAACCACCTGTCACTCATGTCCTCATCCGAGCCCTTCTGCTCCTCCAGCTCCATCTTGTCCTTAGACCCCTCCAGCGGAGAGGAGATGTGGTCCTCGCTCTCCACCACCACCCCTTCGTCTGCAGCCTCCACTCCTGGCCTGTGGGTTGCCAGTTTCCTCTTCTTCACCCTGTTCTTCCCCCCACCTGGCCCTGCCAAGCCGCCGCCGCACAGCTCCATGGCGCCCCTGTCCTCGTTCGAGCCGAGTCTATGCAGCCTTGCCCCGGCGCGAGCTTTGGGGACCGGTGGAGGTCCGAGCATGGTGACAGAGGGGGGCTCTGGTTCTGCAGGCGGGTCCACGGCCATACGTTTGACCTTACGCCGCCGCCTGAGGCTGCGAGTTCCCTCTACAGACCCCAGCACACCCAGGTCGTCTGGCCAGAGCGGCCGCTTGCTTCTCCCCATATCAGCAGTGAGGGGGGTCCGGCGTTTAGGGCCGAGCTGTTCGTCTGAGTCACTGTTGTCGCGGGCATGGCTGTTGGCAGCAGACACTCCTCCAGTACTGGCACGGTAGTCCTGCAACATGTCAGTGCGGCAAATACAAGACAGTGATGCCATTGCTGAATTAAGAAACTGGGGGAAAAAATTGAGAATGTCAGTTACGCTGAGGCGATAACAGAGTAAAAGTGGGACAAAATATCTACTGTATCTAGAAGAAGCCGATTATATATCATTGTCCAAATCACCTTACTGTCACTTAAAGGTATAGTTCAACATTTTGGCAAATTTGACCATTGCCATAATCCCTTTAGTTTTAGGAGTAGGTTCGTTACCTTTAATTGTCGGTGCAAGCTATTTTTAGAAGAGCAGAGCAGAGCCGTGAGCTGCTCAGAGCTACGCTACAGAGGCTCATGGAATTTCTTGGTTTCCTTCATCAAACTCATCAAATACAAAATCAAACAACTCCAGAGACTGCTTACATCAGCAGTTTTGCATGAATTTACCTCGAAAACAAGTTCCGTTACGAGACGGAGTTGTTATATCTCATAGCACATTCACCACACTATATCTCATAGTGTGGTGAATGTGCAGGTCACAACTTGCCCACGAGAGCGTTTTTAAGTTGTTGGATTGGGTATTTGATGAGTTTGATGAGGGAAACCAAGCCGTCCTAACCCCTAAGATTGAAGACACTTTGCTCAAGGGCTCCTCAGTCAGCCTGTTAGCTCTGGCTTTAAACTGGTAGCAAACCATTGTGGTCCGTCCACTGACCCCATCTCACCTTATGCTCTTCCACACTGGACTCTGACCCCTCACTCAGGTGGCCTGTCTCCCATGGCGGGTGCGGGTTGTCCGATCGCCGCTTCCTACCCCTGCGCTTCCGAGCCTGCCTCTTCAGCAGACAGCCCACCGCAAGAGCGTGATCCCCTCCATCGCCAAAGCCTCCACGAGCGGCTTGCTCTGAGCTCTCCTCCAGCGCTGACACCAGGTCATGGACCAGCTCGTCCATCGTCCGGCGAAAGTGCCTGCAGAGGGGAGTGGGGGTAGACAGGCAACTCTTAAACATGTATGTAGAGCAATTAAAGTTAGTGTTGTGGTCAAGACCACCTAACACCGAGACCAAGTCAAAACCAAGACCAGAGCATACCAAGACTTTTGAGGGGGTCGAGACCGAGTCAAGATTAAACCAATGCGGGACCATTTTCAAGACCATTATTGTATTCAGATACACTAAAAACAGTACTCATAATTATCATGTGGCTTGCTTGATATTTACATTATTCCTCAGCTAAGAAGAAAATACCATTTTATGTCAAATCTGTACCATATTTAATTGAAACAAGGTTTTGATTGAACAGCAACAACAACACCACAAGTGTGTACTGGGCGACGTCCAGGGTGGATAAGAGAGTACTGGGAGTATTGGGCCGTAAAAAGTGTGGGACCTTAGTAAGCAGACGTGATTTGGATGTTGTCACTGGTGAAGGAGTTGATTCAAGTGTGGGACCATCAGTGTCAAAACAGATACTCGATGTAAAACACTGTGAACCTTAACCAGCCTCGCTATGAGCGTGGCAGCCGACGACAACAGCGTTAAATGTGGGTAAGTTAGCTGAGAAACTCATTAGCACGGTTAATATTTATCCGCATGTCACACTTTATTAATCGTATTTGCATCCAGCACAGGAAGAGTCAATAAACGACGAGTTCATAAATACTAAATACTTACGTTGATAAATATCCTAAATGTCTAATAAAGAGCCTGCGGTCTCGTTGGCATCATCCTTATGAAATTTACACCGATACGACTGGTTGTTATTAGCTTTACAAGCTAACTTTTACTCGGTGGCTAGCTAAGTCCCTTTACAGCTCCCGTCCACCTACTTCATCTCAAATTGTTAATTATTAACCACCACGAAGTATTAACAATAGCAGCGTCAATGTGTCGGTAGTTGTAACTAACCACTGTCGCCGGAAAACAAACAACAAAGCGCCGCTGAGATATTCAGGTTAGCTTCGTAGCTAACGTTAGCCTGCTAACCGAGCTAGCTCCAGCCGGCGGATTCACGAGTGGAGTGGACGTGAACAATAATGTTACGTCTGAGTGCTTTCAAAAGACCACCACCTACCAGCCGGTTCCCGCTTTGCCGATGGTTTTTAAATTAGCTGCACGGAACATTAAAGCCGCCAAATGCCAGATACCTTTTAGCCAGAAACAACGGACAAACACTGACACACGACAACAGACACCATCCTGCTGCTGCCGCCACACAAAGCTAACGATCAGCTAGCTGGATCGATATGCGACAAGAGGACAACACCGTGAAGGCAGCATCGCACCCTGTGCTGCCTTCACGGACCATGGGAACATTCTTGGTTTGAGTTGTGATATGAGAGCAGAGGGCCACATAGCAAAGTAGCAGTCATAACAACAATATTCATTATTAGGCTACATGTAGTTTCCCTTTTGTTCTCTCTATTGGTGTGGTTGTTGTTTTTATTGAGGGATTTATTTTACAACAATTATCTGTTTTGTTTGTTGACATTGCACTCACTCAGAAATATCAAAACTGACCTAAAAACAAACCAGAATAAATAGGTAAATATAAAATATGCACCATAGAAATAGGCCCTACTGAAGAATAAGTAAAGTGCTGAGTGTAATACTGTCATGTATGTATGCAAACCCTGTCTTCTGATAAAGACCACAGTGAAAACCTATAACATTCAAAAAGCAAGTCAGTAACATAACTCAAAAAGAAAAGCAAACCAAAGATGACTGAACCATAAGTCTGGAATTAGTTTATTGTTGGTTGATTAAAAAAATAGACCATTATTAATGAGACATGCAACAAGTGCATTTTGTTTCTATGCTAAATTATAACTAGCAAAAGACACATGACAATTGGCAATATTTTAGTCAACCCGTCCATTTGTGAGGCAGAGTTTAAATGGTGTAAGTGAAGGCAACTCCAGACCCTCAGTTTCGAGTCTGCTGCACTTATTATTATTGAACACTGGAGGGCACTGTAGTCTAAGACCAAGTGAGATGGATGCCACGGTTGCAAGCAATTAGCTGGCCTATCAAATATATACCAAAGGTCACTGGCTCAAACACATGAGTAACAACAGTGTCATATTAATTACAGTGGTCACTGGAAGAGACTCTGGGTACCACCAGTGTGACCTGGACTTCACCCCCAGGCAACAGGTGCTCTGGTCCTGTCTGAATGTCAGTGACGGCACTGCGGTCCACACGGGGTCAAGACCAACAACAGGTGTCACGCTCAGTGTGTTAAGTAATTAGAAATTTGCACGTTTAAAACACAGTCAGACAACCATTAGGAGCGGGAGCCCTGTGCCAAGGTAATTTGTCGTCTGACTGGTGTGTGATCATGTGTGGCAGAGGAAGTCCACTCAGACTAACGTTCTGTCAAACAATCCAAACACATGTCCCCTCCTCAAATGCCTGAGAAGTCAGAGGATCTGGTGGATGGTGACCACTCAAGGACCATCTCAGGTTTCTGACCCGGGGGCTCAGGTAAATTTAGTAAGACGCTGTCCACTTGCACACAGCAGTCAGACACTTGACGTGCATCGAGACTGAAGGCACAACTTCTAGACTACTCCGGACTTGCGGCGTCTCTTACCACAAAAGAGCAGAGAGATCCACAGCTAGGATCAAACACACTATGGAATCATGATATCAGCCGAGGATGATGAAGAGTTTGATGAGACTGTTGAGGAGTATGCCACTGACACCACCTGGAGCTGGGTAAAGTGATCTGTAAATCATCTATTCTGCATGTGTGGAAGAACGACAAAAGCATGAATTATGTTAATTATGGGGAGAAGACACGAGGAAGAACAGAGTCTGTCCGGATACATGTCTGCATGAAAGCACATGAGTTTGTGTCCCGTCAACAAAGCAAGCCTAAAGACAGAAGTTTGTGTCATTCAATATTTATCATCTGTTTTCATTCAAGCTTAACAGGAATAAAATATTAAACACAATTTATTAAAATCCTGTAACTGATTCTTAGAGCAGAGAGAGTGAGGCCCACGGTGTGTGTGTTTGTGTGTGTGTGTGTGTGTGTGTGTGTGTGTGCAGGGCTGTCAACAGACTTGCTGGGGCCCAGGGACAAGACACCATCATAGGGCCCCCCCCCCTATATATGTGAATGTAAAGTAAAATAAATTGGGGCCCCTATGGTCCTGAGGCCCGGGGACAGCATACCCGGTTGCCCCCCCCTGTCAACGGGCCTGTGTGTGTGTGTCAGTAATACCGTAAGACGATCTGCTGCGGCTGAAACTTGGGAACGAGAGGGAGCAACTCTGGATGAAAACAACACATTTATCATAAAGATGACAGCTTGCAACTAGGACTCATTGGTCTTATTAGGTGAGGTAAACACTATGATGGCAATCAAAGATATGCAAGTGAAATGTACATTTTCAGGACATTTATTTTTACTTTATTGTAATATAAAGGCCATACAATCAATGAGCATCTGATTTAATAGGCTGTGGTATGAAACAGGGTTTCTGTCTGAATGCAAACTGACCCTAAAAGATGATGAATGCACTTAAAAATATATACTGTGAAATATCTGTTGTGAATCTTGACTTCATAAGAATGTCCTGTTTCTGTTTTCGCCGTCTACAGCTATATAAGACAACAATATTCCTATTATGCCCCAAAAGTACGTCTGGCTAGTGCTCATAATCTTGCTAATTAGGGACAAGGAGTTTTTTTCTTTTACTTCTAATCTCTGTATCAAAGCTTGGCAGTTCCAGCTAATGTTTCTGTCACATCTTATGACTCTCAGGCCAGAATAGCCTGAGCCAATCACAGCCCTCGATATCAACAAAGTGTGTAAAAACATTATGCAATGAACTTGTTAAAGCAACATGCCCTTGTTGAGTCAGCTGAAACGACGTCTGCACAGAGTGACGAATTGAACAGGCTGTTTTTACAGGCGTATTGTGAGAAGTTGGTCAAGTTTGTAGTGTAATCATAACAGGGCCCTATCATTGTATTGTCACAGCGTATGAAACATTTGGTAGAACAAGCAGGCTTTAACCGGGGAAAGGGTGGTGAGGCGTTTGCTGAAAGTAGTGAGGTGTTGGCTGGTTCATCAGTGTAGTTACAGAAACTAATGCTTCCTCCTTAAAAGGCTTCAGATATCATTATGGCATTACTATTTTTGGGAGGTGTAAGCATGTAGGTGTAATTAAATGGTTGCTCTACTAATGTGATTTAGGCAAAGGAAGCAGTCAGCTAACAAATGCATATAAAAGAAGTAAAATTGGAGATCGGTAAGGACTCTGAGAAATTAGCACATTGTTTTGTGATTATCTGGTGATACACTGACACCATTATGAGTGCGTCAACATGTTTCTTGTATTCTGATCCTGGTCACACCACTGCCCATACATGTTGAAAATGGCATCCTGAGTGCATAGAGAAGATTGGATGTGTTAAACTCTTCCTGGCAAGGCAGCGTGTTCTTAGAAACATGTCGGTGAAGGCAGCTGTGTGGCTCATGTATCCTTGGAGAATCCAGTGACAGTGACATAAAGACTGATTAGGTGGCAGCCTGTATATGTCGCACTGCCAATATAGTACCCTACTTTAATATTATGGTATGGTGGGGTTGACTGCGGCAACCACTGCAGGGTGTACCCGGCCTGCCCTTGCCAGTGTCAACTAAGATATGCCCTGGCTGCAACCCTAAAAGATAACCAGTATAGAACAGTATAGATATATGTGATGGCTAATTACTAAAGGTTTGTAATTAACAGATTTAAAGGGGAACTACGTAAGTCTGGTCTCTTTTCCGCTGTCTTGCTAACCCTGGCCGTGTGCATTTGTTTTTTAACGAAGCCGGCGAGTAGATAACGTTATATATCATATACAATATTACGATGTGTATATCTGTGTAGACTTATCTGTCATAAACAAGAGATTACAGGTTACGGGGCCCGTCTGTGTCGCGTTGCTGGGATCTTGCAAGGTTGATTTTCAGCCAAGAGACGCTGCGTGGAAGGCAGAGAGCCTCCATTCTCCCCATAACAAGTCATTTATTTAACCATCACAATTGCTCCAAAGTTGTTTATTTAAGGTAGAAATGTAGCACAGTTAAGGTAAAAAATCTAGCATAGTTCCTCTTTAATGTCCCAGCAAACTTCTGACAGGAGGAAAGTCTTAGAGTTTTATCATGTTGCAAGGTCAGTATAACTTCCAGAGTTAACACCTTTCATATTGATACATTTTTGAGCTTCTGCTACATATAGATTTACATTTTCTCCATTGTTTATTTTTTAAATTCTGAGGGGGGCGTCGTTTAGTTCAGTTATTTGAGTAGGTGCCCCATATGCAGAGGCTTTCCACCGATTCCACCGGTGGCCCTTTGCTGCAAGTCAATCCACCTCTCTGTCTCCCCATTTCCTGTCTCTACAGCTGTCCTATCAATTAAAAGCCTAAGAGTTCAAAAATATACTTTTAATTCTGAGGGAGGAGTCTCTAGAGCACATATCTTCTAGCCTCTGTATCTCACAAGAAAAGCAAAGGCTAATCTATTAAATAAGAGAACATGTGATAGTACATGTTAAATAACGTATTATGCAGCGAATAACTTGTACAACAAATACCCATTCATAAAAGTGCTTGATGTCAGCTGAGATTGCAGGTTGCTGCAGGGTCAGCAGTTTAATGAGACAATGCTCTCAGGCAAAATACTGGTACAGAAACTGAACATAATGAACGTGCGAGATAGTGAACCACAAAGCACACATGTACAGCGGTCGTGACATCAGACAGTGTGACACGGTGACATAAACTGCTTGTTACACAACTATTTATCAGTCTGAACCTGCAACTAGCTCAGATTCATGAATGAAACATGCCTGTGCTGTTATCTGTTTGCTTTTTTTCCTCTGCCAAACTCATAATTGTGTTGTCTGGCACAACTGCACAACAGTATGAACATGAAGTAGCCTACACAAGAGTTCTGAAATTTAACAACGCACTGGCCTCAAAGTTGGTACACTGTGATGGAAAAACAAAGGCACGCATTCCTCCTCCGCTTCACAGTCTGGAAAAGCAATTAGTTCCTGTCCACACACACACACAGAGGAAGACGCACGTGAGACTGCTACAATGTGTAGTCCATCAAATGATTGGGATATGGCGTCAATGAAGAGAGATTTTTTTGTTGTCAAAATTTTGACTTTGTTCTCACTTCTTATATAGCCTACATACACACACATACTTGTCTTACAGTAGTTGTGAGGACACTTCATGACATCCCATCCCATAATCCCCACCCAAACTTTAACTATCACAAATAAAAGCCTAACTCTAACCCTAAATATAGGCCTATATATATATATAAACCTAGTCATAACCCTCAAACGACCCTAAGAAGATGAGTTAAGTACCAAAGTGTCTTTACAATGATGGGTTCAAACCAAACCTGTCCACACAACCAGAGAAAAACATGCACAGACTCACACACAGAAGGAGAGAAAGGGGGATTTATGGAAGCATATAAGAGGGCTACTACAGGCTAATGGGGGTGGGGGGGTTATTAAATGCCTGGTGTTGCTGCTGTGCATTGCTGCTGAACACATGTCCCGGCCAGTCAACCACATCCTCCCTTAACACACTTTCCCTCCTGCATGCATGGTATCCGACTACAACTGCTAACATCGCATGTGCCACCAGGCTGAGCTGTGATTGGCCAGAAAGATCACCTCACTGCATCACTCTGACTCGGTGACTTCAAACGCTGACGCAGCCCCACTACTTCCCGCCGTCATAGCGGTGTAGCCCGTAGCGACTGGATACAGTTTCACCCCTGTGCTCTTTAAACTGAGACACCGAAGCGTAATAAAGCCATGTTAAAAAATTATCAAGCAAGCGCAGACGTCGTGTGTAATTTTCATACAAAATAGGACACGTCTGACTTTATAGTTCCTAAACACACTATTTCGCCAACTATTAGTTACATATAGGACTATTTTAATACAAGCCTAATAAAAAACAGCACATAATTAGCCATGTCAAGGTTCTGTCTATTTTAATTGATGATAAATACATCACAATAAACACTAAATGAGAATACCAAGCTTTACTACACAGCTGTCTAGTATGGTACAAGGCTGTTATTTTGTTGCCACTGTGGCAGCTGAGAGTAGACAAGTGGAAACCTAAATGCTGAAGCGATGCATTTTGCAACTCATCGAGCTGAGCGCTGATTGGTCAGCGGGCGGGTCTGCGCTGCAGGTGATGTCACCCACTGACAAGAGTCCCCGAGAGGGAGCGAGAGAGAGGGAGAGACGGGCAGATAGTGGGAGAAATGTTTGTCGCTTTGCTTTAAATAGTCCGGCGTTTTGTTTTTTTTATGTGACGCGCTGAGTCGATGACAGTAAGTCAGGGTTATATATCAGGATCAGACATCACATCCACCGGGAAATTACTCTTCTATGATGTGTTGTTGTGCTGTTGTTCGCCGCTGAGGAAACGCCAGTGACTGTGTGTTGGTAAAGGCTGTCAGCATATTCAGCTTTAAACGGTAGGAGCCTGTATTTACTATGTGTTTTGACTGCACCAGACTACCTGTTTTTTTAATGATTATGTATGATGGATTGACTTTATCTGCTCTATTTCTCACAGCTGTTATGATCAACACTGTGTCCTTGTAGTCATTAATCATTTATCATTCATCCATAACATTTTCCATCAGGACTGTCAGGATGTTATGAGTCAGCAATTCAACTATGGTGTTTTAAATGCATGCCTCTTTTAACTTGTGGTCAGGTCAGATTTGTTGTTATTGTCAGGCACATGTCTTTTGTATTTTTTAATGAAATCATTCATGATTTAGGCTACTTACGTCTACAAGCAAAGCAAAGGCTTTTGTTTTCTTAAATTATTAGAAATGCCTGTGGGCATATGGGTTATGTCTGTGTAGTAGCCACAATGGGACTGATAAGACCAGAAATTTGGTGAAAATGAAAGTCTGTGTTCACACTTGCAACACATGATCTACTGAGTGGCCCAGCCAGATTCCAGCCTGCAGGGAAATTTTCACAACTACTGCTTGTAAATCCATTAAACTAATAGCCGTAGTTAAAAAAAAAAAAACAACAACAAAAAAACTGGCTTTTGTTGAGAAAAAGAAAGGTTTTCTCACAGGCTTGGTTAGCTTTGACTGTAAATGGTGACGTTTCTAACCACCAAGCCATTTCTCAACACAAGCGCTGCTGTCAGTGTTTTGAGACATGGTTCCTCCTTTTTTGTCTCATCTGCAAAGCAAGAGAGTCTATTTTTGGATGAAGGTACTCTGCAGCATTGTTTCACACCATACGTCCCACACTGTAGAAATCAGCCGGGCTTGCTGGGAGCAAAGTAACCCAATGCCTCAGTGAAAAGTGCAGTTAATAATTTAATGCAATGAAGGTCATCTATGAGGTATTTGAATGGTGTGGTTGGTATGGTTGTGGCTTCTCAGATTCATTTACTGTTCTAAAATTAGGGCTCCTTAGTTTCTGTAAGGGGCCTCATCTCCTGGTCACATGGACCCATAAAGAGGGGGGGGTATGTTGGCATTGTTCCAAGCCGATCTTCCCTTGTGCTGCAATCATTTTAGGGGCCCTCTGCAAACTGAAGGCCGGCCCCCTTCCTTGTTTTTGGCAAGAGTTTTGAAAGCTATAGAAAAGGGAATCATAACATTTGACCATCATCGACATTTGCATCACAGAAACCGAAATTGTGTGTTTCCTTTACTGTTTGCAAAAGATGCTTATAGAGTTTACATATCTGCATAACATCTCATATTTTCAGTAGTTTCATTACAGTGGAATTGTCACAGATGATTAGTGGGGAAATGGTAGATGAAGAGACTGGCTCTTCAATGCTGAATTATTGCTAGAGTGGAGAAGTTAGGGACAGAGTCTACACACCTAGACGTGCATTTATTGACAGTATTTTTTTTTTTATGTCTTTACCTGGAAAACGCTTTGTCAATAGACACGAATTTTGAATTAAAAAGCAATAGGACTAAATGTTACAACAATATGTTTGCATGGCTGAAGTATTTATAAGTGGTTTCTCTCAAAATCTCAGCTGATCTGACAGTGTGACAGTGAGTATCTTCCACTTAGAAACGTTAAAAAAAAAAAAAAATCCCTTTAACCTTGACAGAAAATGATGTGTTCCTTAATGATCCAGTCACTCGCATAGTAAGATGTTTTCAGCAGCTTTCAAGGACTGAGCTATGTTGGGAGAACAGAAATGTGATCACACGACTGTTATCTTATGTTACCGCGCTGCTGTCATCAGTCCTGAAACAAATACTGTGTGTGCTGTCTGAAAAACACGAACGGACTGAGTTGTCTGTAGGCGTGAGAGAGAGAGTGATGCAAACACAAGCATAATGCATGATGATGAACAAGCAACACACTAATGCAGCTCACCCTGAGTCGAGAATTTGCATAACAGTGTGCGTGTCATTCAAAAGACTTCTGCATTTTTGACATTCTGCCGAAGACAACCAAGACGCTCTTGATCTCGTGACCCCCTCTTTTCAGTTCAGTCCCGTCTTTACTTGACGAGGACTGGTTGTTCTAACTTGGTTTTGTCCTTTTGACCTCTGGTGTCTGGGGGTATACTGTAGCTGGATGGAAAGTTGGGGTAGGATTTCTAGACTTATCAGGAGGGGTGGGAAGGTCAAAGTGGCAACAGGTTGTTTCTACCGTATGTAGGCCACATAGAGACTGGCCCTGGGAGGGATTATGTGAGCACTGACCAGAAACCGGCCACCGTGTCCTCCTTCCTCAGCCATGCCACTCACCCCCGTCCAGTGAAGGACAGTTACGTCATCAGGGGGTTTGACTGACGGACTGAAGAATGGCACACTAGGTCCCTGATCATAAACACCTCCCGTGAAGGTTGAATGAGTCCAAGGCATGGTTGAGTCCAGTATTATGGAGCTTAGTGGTCCCGACTGGGTGTTTGAAGTTGCTAATTTAGACCCATCGGTATGGATGTAATAATGCTAAGTCATTTCCTTTGTCCCGTCTTGTCCCCTGTCTCGTCCTCTCCTCCTCCTTTAGACCCGCCAGACCATGAACTACGTGGGCCAGTTGGCGGGCCAGGTGTTTGTCCAGGTCAAAGAGCTGTACCGAGGCCTCAACCCTGCCACCCTCTCCGGCTGCATTGACGTCATCGTGGTGAAACAGCCCGATGGCACCCTGCAGTGCTCGCCTTTCCACGTCCGCTTCGGCAAGATGGGCGTCCTCCGGTCCCGAGAGAAAGTGGTATGGGGATTACAAACGAGGGATCTGTCCTTAAGGCGAAAAGTTCAATGTCCTTCGCTTGTTCAGCTCTGTAATTCTCACCTTCTGTCTCTTCTAGGTGGACATGGAGATCAATGGAGAGCCAGTGGATCTACACATGAAACTTGGGGACAATGGAGAAGCTTTCTTTGTCCAAGAGACAGAAAATGATCAGGTACGAAGAAAATTACTTTTACATAGCTGTAATAGTGTCTTCATGTTGAGACATTTTGTTTAGTGTGATCTAAATCTGAGATTGCATCACTGTTTTAGGCAACAGAAGCAGTGAAGTGCCTCTGGAAGTGGAAAATAATAATAATCCAGACTGTTTTGTAGTAAAGTCGTAATTCAAACAAAACCTCAGTGGCACACATTCAAATGAAAACAAGATTCAAATGAAAACACACCGCTCTCCGCCCATCTTAGGTACTGAAACCAAGACACACCCATGTTTACACCCCGAGCACCATTATCCAAACTATCTTTCTCCCGACACATAGACAGTTTGAACAAGGTCACGCTGTGTGCAGAGTTGGCACCGCAGCCAGGAATTTCTTCCTTTCCTTTCTGGCTGAACAGCAATAGGCTACTCTGTTCATTAGCAAGCAAGAGCCCTGAATGCAGCGCTCACCGACTGTGTCTGACCTATATATAAGATTGATGAGGATATACCTGGAGAGGAGGAACCTGGAAAAAGAAAATGCTTAGAGGAGGTGGTGCTTGCGTATGTGTGAATGTAGCTTAACTATCAGAGAAGTGGTTTAAGGTTGACAGGTTTGATGAAGCCTAAAATAACCTGTTGTATTTCTGGTTTTTATTAAACCAGTAAAAAAAAACATTTGAAGGTCAGTTTTAGGATTCGTGGAAAACTGTGGAACAAGCCGGCCTCTTTCCAAACGGTTCTTAGAAAGCTGGTTGTTCTTTTTTTCATTGTTTTTATTTGGTTGTCCAAGATTTTGAGTTGCAGATACATAGCTTTCACTGCCTTGATAAAACGTTTCTATGCACATAAGGATGTGTGCAGCGCAAAGACATAAACAAGGGGGTGAACTACTGTGGCTAGGAGCCGGCTCCAACAAGGGAAACGGGTGATTTATTCTCCCCAGAGTGGTGTCAGATTCCGAGGTCTGGAAGAGAAAGGAGGAGCGAAGGACTGTGTCTGAACCCTTTTTTTTTTTTTTTCTTGGCACGGGGAAGCAAAAACGTGAGGGTGTATTGTCAGCCCACAAATCATTCGGTTATACTTCATTTTTTTCCCCCTCGTCTGTGTTTTTCTCCCTCTCTTACCATATGTCTGCACACACACACATTTATAATCCCTCCCTGCTTTGACTGCAGGAGATTCTCTTGGAAAGCCTTTTCCTTTCCTAGAAGGAGGGAATCTAAAAAAAAAAAAAAAAAAAAAGTGTGTCCTTTTACAGAGAAAAGGCTCGTGAGGAGCTGTTTTGGATTGGCTGGTTCGTTCTGCTGGCAAACAGCAGAGAGATTTCCTGCAAACAATTTGGCAGTGATTGTACACATGTGCTTCAGACCACAACAGTGCAGCACTAAAACTGGAGTCGTGTTTCCAAAATTTGAAGTCTATGATGCTTTAGTAGATTAACTGTTTTGTTGTTCTGTGTTATACTGTGTAATTGTATAAATGCCATTGTTTGATGTTAATGCTAAAGATATTTCAGTGGATGTTTTCCAAATAGTTTTAGCAACAGCACAAATGGCTATGTGTTGCACGCAGTCAAAATATCCCTACGGTGTTTAATTCCAGCAAAATAACTTGGTAAAACATCTGATTTACAAGAAGCTTCACAGGTTGAACCACACTGTATGCATTTCAAAGAAGTCGCTCATTGTTTCACTTCTGCTTCTTGTCTAAACAGGAAGTGGTCCCCTCCTACCTGGCCACCTCTCCGATCCTGTCAGACGGGGGCGCTATGATGAGCTCGTCCCTGATGGGGAAGAGCGCCGGGCCAGCCGTGCAGACGCTGGGCGCCACGGGGAGCAGCGGAGAGACCGGCGGCGGGTTGATGAAGAAGAGGAGGAAGAGGAGGAGGAAGGCTCGGGCGGACAGCATGAGGAGGGAGGAGAGCGGAGACTACTCCGAAGACGAGGACATGTTCACGATAGACATCAGCTCGGATGAAGGGACGGAGATGGAGAGCAGCAACAGGTGAGGAAGAAGAGAGGGAAGAGGAGAGGGGGAGGGAGGTGGAAAGAGAGGAGGATAAACATCTACGTGGAAACAGGGCTGAAGTGATTGAATCCATGTGAGGAGTAAGGAAAGAAAAGCGATACACGTGACAGAGTGCGGGAGGAGGGGAATGCCTGGGCAAGGGAGACCTCGAGATAAACAGGACAATACATCACTGAAATGAGCCTTTACAGCAGCTGTAATGGAGCTGAAGAATAAACAGACCAGCGTCTGTAGTGCAGAGGCCTCCAGCTGTGGAGTTGGCTCACACACGCCGATAAGATACACACACGCAGCCATATGGAAAACACTCCATCAGCCATGATTTTCCTTTTTACATTTTTTATAACTTGATATGAAAGAAGAAACCTTACACACCACATGTGTTTTAGTGAATGAGTGCATGTTTACCTCTGTTGACCCACATATGCATCCACAGTGTAACTGGGCCTCTGGGTGTCCAGTGGACTATTTGACCCAAAACAGCCTATAGCATGTGCAGTATGCAGGGCAGGCACGCAGCTATAGGAGTCACACTGTATGTTGTCGACCCTATGGTGAAGACATCCAGCAACAGTTGTAAATACGTACTGTACCTGGTGACAGCTTTATTTTCATCTCTGCACGTGTACATGATTTATTATTACACCTAAATTCTGGCTCATCTCTACCCCACACAACTGTAAAACAACACCAGGATGGCGTTCTCATTCATGTACAGCAAATACAGTCATTCGTTTGATACATAAGATGGTTGTGTAGACGAAGTGTTATGTCCTTTGTTATAAAAGGAAAAACTACCTCAGAACAATAAACCCCTTTCAGTGATGTACTATTTTATGTAACTTTGACTAATTCATTCTAAACCACACTTTATTTTTAACAAGGATTTTTTTCAGTTATCTAAAATATGCCTGGTAAAGTCAACTTCAGGCTCAGCAGAGCTCTCTGAGCTGCAGATGTGTTGGGTTTTGAGT
This sequence comes from Trachurus trachurus, assembly GCF_905171665.1. NCBI lineage: Eukaryota > Metazoa > Chordata > Actinopteri > Carangiformes > Carangidae > Trachurus > Trachurus trachurus. The sequence continues at coordinate 17,778,619 of NC_139910.1, read as the reverse complement.
GCAAACAGAGTGAAACAAGTTCAGATGTGATCACTGTGGTGTCTGGAGAGCCGTTTTGGGAAGTAGGTGTGAAGTAAAGGGGAAATTACAGCCTTGAAAATAAATGACCCGCAGCAGTATGAAAACTGTATAGTAAATAAATTTTATGATTGTCTGTGTGCGTGTGTTTCAGGTCTCGGGACGTCCTGAGAGACGAGACGACAGCTGGTTCAACTAGTGGCTCTTACAAACAGGCAGGAATCTACACCCGTTCAGACGGAGAGTGGAGTCCCATCCAGAGGTGCCTAAAATACAGATCACACACACACACACACACACACACACACACACACACACACACACACACACACACACACATACATGCTATAATAAACACAAAAGTAAACAGATCTATAAATGTTGTGTGTCATCTCTTCTTCTCTCAGCCCCGGACACTCTCGTCCCACCTCTCCCAAGAGTGACTCTGAGCTGATGACCAAGTCGTCAGACACGGACAACCAGAATCCAGCCATGCACTGGGCGTGGGGAGAGCTGCCACAGGCTGCCACGGTAACCAAATTGTCCACTATGTGCACATCCCAACAGAGAATGACTGTGTATATTAACATTAGACTGCAAAAACTCAAAATCTTTCCAAGAATATTTGTCTTATTTCTTGTCAAAATGTCTAATTTCTAGTCAAAACTAATCTCTTTCCGCTTAAAATAAGACTCATCACCTAAAAAATTACTTGTTTTTAGATAATTTTCACTTGTTTCAAACTAATTTTCACTTGAAAAAAGTAGAAAAAAAAGTGAAAGCTAGTTTTTTTTGTGCTTGTAATAAGAAAGAAAAACTTACTCCACTATCAGATTATTTTAAGTGAAAATATGCTTGAAAGACATAAAAAGTGTCTAAAAACAAGCTACTTTTTAATGTGATGAGTCTCATTTTAAGTATAATGAGATTTGTTTGACTACAAATAAGACAAATATTCTTGGTAAGATTTTGAGTTTTTGCAGTGTAGTTTTGGCGCTGTCGTGTATCACACCCATCATCCTCTTTTTCCCTGTCTCCTCAGCCATCCTTCCTCCCAGTGAAATCGGAGCCTCCACCAGTTTGTCCCGTATCCATCCCCGTGTCTGAGAGCACGCACTTCCGTGTGATTACTCATGAGATGTCTTCAGAACAGTGCGGACCCTGTTCTGAAATATCCGCGCTCAGGCTGCTGATGTCGGAGGAGACGGTGGTCACATCAGAAACGGTCGTCACGGTCGGGATGGAGTCGGAGTCGGAGTCGGCGAGGATGGAGTCACAGACGGTGACCTCGGAGTCGCAGGTTGCGGCAGCGGCTCGTATGATGGCCGACCTGGATGAGACGATGTTGCGTCCACTCAGCAAGACCGACTCTCCATCCAAGAGAAAAGGTAATTTTAAGAGGGCAAGGTCACCGAATTAACATAATAAAACACATAATATATCATCTCATTTGGCGAGGTTTGTACCAAATGTGGTGCTTCTGAGATTTTTTTTGGTGCATTGAACCATATCCAATCATTATATTTGGGTCAACAGCTAAGAAAAACAGAAAAGCTTTCAAAAAGATTTCAACTGAGTCTTTTCTCTGTTTCAGACAAGAGGAGCCGCCATCTTGGTTCAGATGGAATTTACCTGGATGACATCACAGAGCTCGAGCCTGAAGTGGCAGCCCTTTATTTCCCCAAGAGGTACGTGGACGGACAGACGCACACATGCACATACACACACAGAATCATACTTGATGTGTTATGAATTTTTATTGATTGATTGATTTTATGAGCACGAACAATAGAAAAAACAAAACAGACAACAACAAGAACAACATACAGAATAAAAAAAGTCCCACCCTGAACTAACAGTGAGCGGTGCAATCGTTATGAAAGTTTTAATGATGATGATAACTGAGCTGTGTGAAGTTATTCATGAGTGATAATAAACACGCCTCCCTCCTCCCCTCTGTAGCGATGGCGGTGCAACAGTGAGGAGCATCTCCGACCCCGGCCTCCACAGCACCAGCCTGTCCCCACAGTCGGTCAGCTCTGGAGGAGACAGCGGAGTGGACAGCTACAGTGACCCCATGTCTGACCTGCCGTCCATCGCCATCTCTCTGTGTGGGGGGCTGAATGACAACAGGGAGATCACAAAAGGTGAGATCCTCACTCAAGACGCTGATGTGTGAACTGTGGCAAAGGGACGTTTAACAGGAAATGTGTGTGTGTGTGTGTGTCCTTACAGAGCATTTCCATGAGAAGATCATCTCCTACCAGCAGTTCTCAGAGAACCCCTCCATCATCGACGACCCCAACTTAGTCGTAAAAATTGGCTCCAAGTAAGACCCCAATCTCTCTTGAATAAAAAGAAAAACGTTTTTTGCATTATTTATGGTATTGATATGAATATATGTTGTTGTCTTCCTCAGGTACTATAATTGGAGCTCTGCAGCTCCTCTCATGCTGGCTATGCAAGCCTTCCAGAAACCTCTGCCAAAGGTAAGAAACTCACATACACACACATAGACACACATATACACAGCACAGATACTAATAAGGGTTGGTTGTAATAGCTGAACACATTCCCCATTTTGACTGAGAGTGGCACTGCATCCTGTATGTGTATACCTCTATACACACATCTACTCATCTGTTCATCGTGTTGACTAATATCTAATCTACAGTCTACTACTTGAAACCTTGTGTTGTGTGTTATTGCAACCTCAGACAAACACCCCCTTTGAACCTGTTCTATCTCGGCATGTGGGTTAAACTTTGTCTTCCCCTCTGTTCTCCCTCCTTGTTATTTTCCCGCTCCCTTCTTCATCACTCCATCACTCCATCCATTCATCCATCCCTTAGTCCTCTTGTCTCGCTTATATTCACTCCGCCTTGGAGTTTCTTCTCTGCTGTCTGACTGGAGTGCTGGGCTACAGCTCTGTATGTTGGAAAACAACAGCACTCACTCCCTTTTCTCCTCTTATTTACTTTCTCTGCCTTCCTCATTCTCTTGCCACTGTCAGTTGCCACCCTACACACACCCCGCCCCACACACACACACACACACACACCCACACACAGATTCTTTCTCTCACTCCACCACTTTGTTTTGCTCATTCCATCCACAGACACATTGGTTCTGTGTTATTGTTTGTTGATTTATAGTCTGATTTCAGTTTTTTTAAGTGTGTTTTATGGTGTTGTGTTGTGGTGGTTTGGTTGTGTGGTTGTGTGCGCTCCACACACAGGCTGCAGTGGAAAACATCATGAAGGAGAAAATGCCCAAGAAAGGAGGGAGGTGGTGGTTCTCCTGGAGAGGCAGAAACAACAGCGCTAAATCGGTAATTTTTATATTCTACAAGTCACCGCTGCTGTGACAGGAAATGAAAAATTTATTTATCTTCACCTTGTTTCCTCTTCTTCTTCTTGTAGGATTCAGTGTCTGAGCGTGGGGCCTGTGGCTCTGCCGAACAAGCTGGGAAAATGACAATCAGGTAAGAGATCTGAAACATTTCTGGATAAAAACACAACACAACCACAGACTAAACATTCATGACTAAAAAAACTCTTCATCTGTGTGCAAATAGGCATAAAGAAGAATCATCCTCAAGTGATGAAGACCACAGAGCAGGCAAGCAGGGCTCTCCCAACGTCCAATCAGACTCTCCGCTCGCATCAGGGGGCGTGTCTTACAAGAAAACGCTACGTCTCACATCGGAGCAGCTGGTGAGGAGTTTGGTCTGAACACATGGACTTTGAACTGTGTTTGTTATCTTTGGGACTTGCTTTGATATATCACTTCTCTCTCTCACACACACACACACACACACACACAGATGTCCCTCCAGCTGCAGGACGGTCCCAACGATGCTGTGTTCAGTGTGACCACTCAGTACCAGGGAACCTGCCGCTGTCAGGGAACCATCTACCTCTGGAACTGGGACGACAAGATAATAATCTCAGACATTGATGGAACCATCACCAGGTGAGTGATATGTTTTCATCTACCTTTACAACGTAGCTCAACTTAATTTGGAGTGAAAATGGATATGTATATGGCTCCAAATGACAGCATCATCTCTGTGGTTTAAATTACTTTTTTATTGGCTGTTAGGATTCAGTCAGTGTGATGAAATAATCTTTTCACAGCGGTGTCGTCTGTCATTTTCATTCACTGTTGAATAATGAGCCAGATTTCCATTTTTGTCTGAAGATTAAATACGCAGCCTCCAGAATGTCAGGATTTAAACTTTGATCTTTCCACAGTGAGATAAATGACAGAGCAAGAGAACGATCGACCTGTCACAGTTGATCTAACTTTCAACCTTTTCTCTCGCCGTAAATCAACATGTTTGCAAACCGTATGTGCTATTTTTTTTGTCCTGGAGACCAGATTTGACTCACATGTTCAAATATCACCCGTGTGTTTCTCTCCAGGTCAGACACTTTGGGCCATATCCTGCCCACACTGGGGAAAGACTGGACCCACCAGGGGATTGCACACCTCTACCACAAAGTCAGCCAGTAAGCACCAATTTATTAACACTAACATAAAGGGACAAATTGCTGTCATTCAAATTTTACATCATAGAGGCAAAATCAAACTCTGAACCGTCTCTCTCCATCAGAAATGGCTACAAGTTCCTGTACTGCTCAGCCCGGGCTATCGGCATGGCTGACATGACCAGAGGATACCTCCACTGGGTCAACGAGAGAGGCACCATGCTTCCAATGGGCCCCGTCCTCCTGAGCCCCAGCAGCCTCTTCTCAGCTCTGCACAGGTCGCTGATCCACACAAACAAACACACACACATACTTCTTTCAGAGTTGAGCATTGTTGTGCTGTGTGCTGATTGCTGTTAAATCCCTATGTTGTGTGTGTATTTGTGTGTGTCTGTCTGACAGGGAGGTGATTGAGAAGAAACCGGAGAAGTTCAAGGTGGAGTGTCTCACTGATATCAAGAACCTCTTCTACCCCAACACACAGCCTTTCTACGCAGCGTTTGGCAACAGACCAACGGTACAACAACACACACACACACACACATTGTAAAGAGTATATTTCATAGCATTTTTATTTGTTGCTTTATTGATGCCCAGTATAAAGAATTTAGTGTGTTTTGATTGCAGATCAAAGCCATTAATGCAGATTGAAAGTTTATATTAGATGTATATCATGTCTAACATCACCTCACTTAATCTTTTTTATATTTTTAGGATGTATACTCATATAAAGAAGTAGGAGTGCCACTGAACAGGATTTTTACAGTTAACCCCAAAGGTGAACTGGTGCAGGAGCACGCCAAGACCAACATCTCATCGTAAGTCCCTCATCCAGTTTACATACTTGGACAATTTTAGTGTCCACTAAATTAAATGTCAAACTGAGTCCTCCTCTCTTCTCCTCATTCAGCTATGCACGTCTGGGTGAGGTGGTGGACCACGTGTTCCCCCTGAAGATGCGATCCTCCTCCTCAGACTTCCCCTGCTCGGACACCTATAGCCACTTCACGTACTGGAGGGAGCAGCTCCCCCGAGTGGAGCATCAGGGAACTACACCTCTGCAGACTCCCGGCCCCGGCAGCAGCTGACTGTCTGCAGCCTGCTGAGAGGGCTCCTATCCTGGCAGGCGCAGCACTGACTCACTGTGACGGTGTGCTTGAGATGTAGCAGTTGTGATGGTTACATGTGTGTGATATGAATTTGTAGATTTTTGTAATAGATTAAGCACTTTTATCAGTGCATGGTAGAGCGTCAACATAGTAGGCCATTCTGCTGTGAATAGTCTTATAATAACGCACAATATGGACGTAAGCGCACTTTTATCAATGGATGACTAGATGTGTGTATATGGGAAATGATAGTAATTTATTCAGGCAGCTTAGCACATATGTTATTTTGGAGTGAGTGTTGACATTATTCCGACAGCTGGACTTTATATTTATGCGGTTTCATACTATATTTAACAGACGGTGTCTACGGCATCTGTTCATAAGCGCATGTGCATACGTCAGAGAACAAGTTATCTTAACTTGTGCCAAAATGTAGAATTTATTTTCGTACTCTGAACCATTTTTCTGTTAAGACTGTTATCAATCAGCAAATAGATACGCTTTGTAGCAGTGTATGTTCAGTCGTGTGTGTTGTGTTTGAAAGAGATGAGTTGCCTCAGTATTGATTATTTAGTACATTATACAGAGCACAATGAATGAAAGAAAGCATATATGTAGCTTCATTAGCTGACAAAAGGTCTGTTACAGAGAGTTTAAATGAGTATTTATAATTGAGAGGAAGAACAGAAAAAGAAAAGCACAACCTTTTTAAAAATCACAACCATTAGTTTTCTCTAAAAAACAAACAAACTAAAGTATCTGTATCAGTGTGAAGATTTGCCGAATCATTTATGTTTTTCTATGCAAGTCGCAGTGTGTATGTGTTATGATCAGAATGTCATTTCTGTGGTGGCCTTCGTGAAATGTCTTTTAATCTATTTAACGTCATCACATCATGGGACTGTAATGTGTTCCACTCTCTAGGACTACACTTCGTTACTGCCATTCCTTGTGGAATATCTCTCAAAGCAAAAGCCTTCTCTGAAAATCCTGATCAGACTCATCACATCGTAGAGAGTGGCCTTTTTCTAAGTTACAGACGTTTGAGGAGGAATCCCTTTTTTTCTTATTATACTACAGACGATATGAGGTCATTAATGTAAGCTGCTATCATGGTGACCTGCATCATTGGCTTTGTTGTGGATAAAAACACCTAAATAGTATCATAACATTACAGTAGGTGTGAGTAAGCCTATAGTTTATGACAGGGTGTGTATATAATGCTTTAACGTTGTTGTTGTTATTATTCTTTCCATGAAAGAGCTAAAATAGCCTGGAAGTGTTTTATTTTTGCCTTAACTGTGAACATGATCAATGATTTGCTCATTCACTCCCTCCATGGCCTCAGTTGACCAGCTCACTGTTAAACTGGTGTAATCAAACTCAATTAAAATGCATTGGTACAGCAACGAGTGTGTCTGTTAATGTCCATCGATCTCAGTAGAACAACAACGGCTCCTTCACCTTTATTCACACACTTGAGGTTCGTTCTTGTGCGTTCGCTGAGCTCCAGTAAAAATCTCCTGTCATCTGTCATCAGACACCTTGCTGACATCAGCAGCCACTGGGTGCAGGCTGGTGGATGAGTTTGATTAAGGCTGCGGGTGCAGGTGGAGCAGGTGGAGCTATGTGTGCTGACACATGGGTGCAGGTTTACCACAGCATGCCTCATCTTTACAGCCTCCAATCCATGCTCAAACATTAATGCTGATTTTTTTTTTTTTTTTTTTTTTGCTCAACTCATCAGCAGTTCATGAAATCATTTGCAAATACACTGGCTCATTTCACATAGATACTCTGCAATTAATTGAATCGTAATTAGACTTTCATGAATAAAATTCCCAATTGGAAAAAAAACAGAGAAGATTGCTATGGCCAGCACAGAAGGAAATATGTGCACTGCATGCATAATTGCTTTATAATTTATTAATTAATCTACAATCAAGTGAATAATTTCAGTAGATTATGTTGAATAAACACTGAACCATAGAGTGAACCAGTTATGTAATACTATTTAATATGAATGTAATGTAGCCTATGTATACAGAATGATGCATTTTTTCAGTCAGATGAACTCGGCTGCTATTAGTTCAACCTTGCTCCACATCCCATCATGCACACAACAGTGTTGGGGTTATTAGAGGGCAAAGGGGCTGCACGTTACACTAGGCGGGAGGAGTCTCCAAAACCCGGCGACACCATTGGCCTGGGCCCCAGGGTGCTGCACCGTAACGCAGGGTGCATCGAGGGAAACTCTGGAGTACGGAAAGCGAAAGTCAATGAGGACAGACCGCGGCACCTGCGAGGACGGTGTTTGTCTGTTGGCTTGTTCCCGTGCAGGATGACGCATACGGTAAGAGACCACCTGTCCGCTTCTTCTTATTGGATAAGGTTGTTTTTAACCCACACACTTATCGCGACACTTCAGCCAGGCTGCCCTCCGCTTTAAAAGTTAACGGTGACTATAAATTATAAAGGATATGGAGCTTAAAGTGAAACTATCTGAGACAAACCAATCCGATCATGTGCTGTGTGTTGAATGTGTCCAAGCACAGAGAAGTAGAGCTGAAGCCTGTAAGCTGCTGTAACTCGTGTTTCCAGCCACTAACCACCCGGTCACAGTACAAAACTGCAGATAATGGGTCATTGTGTTTTTGTTCATAAGTGGGTAAAGGCCTGCATGGTTTCATATGTTGTATATGATGGGGAAAAAACGCTTTAATGTCCTTCCTAATTTAAAAACTACATAATCCAGGAATAAACAAGTAGTTGTTGTTTTTTGTAACTCAAAAGTTAAGAACTTGTAGTTTTGACCACAACTGGCCCCCACTTACAACAACTACACATCTTAAACTTAAGGTTTTTATTTTCAAGGGAACACAGATAAACTCTCCCTTTGGTGTAAAACCCTGCACTCCCAATGGAGTAATAAATAGCAATATATGTTTTTAATGATTTGAACCTAAATGTTTTTTTTTTTTTTTGTGTCCTGTGTCCTTCTTTGATTGGTATTTATACCCACGGCAGCTATTAACTTCCCAAAATAAGTTTTCTTTCCTCTTTCTGTCTTCTCACATATAAAAATCCCAAGACAAACCACATGTTTCTATTCCGTCCTGGTCTTTTCCTCTGTTAAAGGTCTCGGACATTGACCTTATCTGTAACATTTGCATGGCTCCTTTCTCCAGTATAGGGAATTAGGCAGGGAAGGCCGGGAAAATGAGGAGGACTTTGTGGACATACTGGAGGAGAGGAGACACAGCAGTGATCTCGGCCATGCCTTTAGGACCTTTAACCCCCACCCCTACCAGGGAGCTCCACCCCGCTCCACGGCTGAACTCAACAAAGCTGTGCTGGAGTCCCAGTATCTGCGCTATGTGACCAAAGAGGTGGGACTGTGTGATTTAAAAAAAAAAAAAAAATGTAACAAAAGAAATTTCACACCACAACTTAATCAGCATGGAGTCGGTCTTTCCCCTGCATCCCTCTTCAGATCGCCATGGAGACGGGGTCAACGGTGCAGGAGGTGACGGAGGAGGCCTGTGGGATTTTGGAGGAAATGTCTCAAAACCTGCAGCTGGGGTTTATCAGGCTGATGGGCTACACACTCACCAAGGTGTTCAAGAGGCTCTTCACCAGCATCTTCGTCAACATGGAGAGCCTCAACACGGTCAGTGCTGTGTCCAGAGTTACAGGTGTCTTAAAGGGTCAGTCTACCCTAAACAGAAAATATACACTCCCTAATCCCTTATGGTATGTGGCTGCTGGATGCCGATGCTTTGAGGTTTATTTGCACTCATTTTGATTTTGAGATCTGCCTATAACATTTGTGATGCTTAAAGCACTGAAACCTAATTTGGCAGAACTGAACCTTTTAGTAGCCGATCTGAAAATCAAAATTCGGATGTCAAAGCAGATATCAGTGGAATGTTTTTGTTAATATAAGTCCTAAATAGTCCTATTTTCCGTCAGCAATCACTTACATGAAGTATTTCAGCCTAAACACGAGTCTCTCCGTCACTCTGCTCTGCTGTAACCCGAGGAGAAAATTTTCCTTGTGGGATACAAGTGTTATCCAATGAGGAGAGAGAACGGCATGAAGGGCTGTGTGTGCAGCCAAGGGATGCGCGTGAATGTGGTGACGTAGCACGAGGACCAATTGATGCCTGACAAGGGCGGGGGCTGCTAACTCATGGTGCGTTCAAAGAAACTCGTACTTTGTGTTTTTCCTTCCTGTGAATGTAACGGATGTGCACTCACTCCACCCATAAAGGACGTGCTAACCAACCCGCCAAGTGGTTGTCAACCTCTTGGCGAAGAGGTTAGCATCGTCGCCTCCGGTGCGGGAGGTCGTGGGATCGAACCCCACCTAGGGCAGGCCGTGAGAAACACAATGCAGAGGGCCAGATATGACATCGGCTACAGTGGTGCCGTGACCCGGATGCCCTGGGTGGAGTGAGTTCAGCGGGGGTGAGTGTAACGGATGTGCACTCACTCCACCCATAAAGGACGTGCTAACCAACCCGCCAAGTGGTTGTCAACCTCTTGGCGAAGAGGTTAGCATCGTCGCCTCCGGTGCGGGAGGTCGTGGGATCGAACCCCACCTAGGGCAGGCCGTGAGAAACACAACGCAGAGGGCCAGATATGACATCGGCTACATGAAGTCATACCAGTTCGATCTGGTACGAGTTCACGGGTCGGAAGTTACGAGTGGCCGTTATAGGGAACTTTCACAGACAACAGGATGGTAAAAACACGAGCTACGGGTTACCTGGAACGCTACCAAGTCGTAGTTGTGACTTGAAGCTGTAACTTACGGTTTCAAAAGCCTGCCTTGAACGCAGCATTAGCCGAAACGGCCGTGAAGCTGATATCTGCTTCAACTAATGATAAATTAAAAAGCTCATAAAGCATAGTGTACATGTAATTCCCTCTAATTTAACCTAAACACTTCATGATAAGTATCTAACATGGCCTTCTGACCAGTAAACAATAATTTCCTGTCTTTGCTGCTTTTTTAAAAAACAATTTGAAAGAATAAATATCACGTTGTCTTAAGGCCTGTAAGAGGATTGTTAGCATGCTTTGTTAACTTAGCTTAGTAAACAGACTGTAGGCAAGAGGAAACTTCTCATTTACTTAATTTGTACAAAAACTGAGCTAGCTGCCCACTCACAACTGGCTTGTTAAATGGCTAGATATGTCAAACCTCTCCTTTAAGTATAGGCTTTTGAGAAAGGAGAATAAATATACATTGCATATATTTTAAGTCACACATTAAATCAGCTTTGGTTTGTTTTTTTCAGTTCTCCTTACATGCTGCTGTAGATAGCCTGTCTTTTTTGCTGTCTTTCCAGCTCCAACAAGTCGTTCAGGAAACTCCTGTGATCCTGATGCCCAATCACAGGAGTTATGTGGACTTCTTAATCATCTCCTACATCCTGTTCACCTACGACATCCCCGTACCTGTTATTGCTGCAGGAATTCGCAAGTATCTATTTGATTCAAAACTGCAGAATTACATAGATGATATGGAGATGTATACATAACAACATCTCCGAGGTCACTTCTACTTTTCCCGTTGTTAATTTCTCCTCCTCTCTGCTGTAAAGCTCTTGCAGGGATGAAGATGGTTGGAGAGATCCTGCGTCGCTCGGGAGCTTTCTTTATCCGGCGTGCCATCGGCTCTGACAAACTGTACTGGGCAGTACTGTCAGAATATGTCAAAACCATAGTCAGGGTAAAATCTGATTTATCTGCTCCATCAGACGTAACAAGCTCAAACTTGTTCTTCTTCTTTTACAATTGGCTTTAGTTTTTCACAAAGCTTGTTTGGCATCCATCTGTTTCATGTCTCCTCTCTGTAGAAAGGACATGCTCCTTTGGAGTTTTATGTGGAAGGGTTAAGGAGTCGCACACTGAAGTCCCTGACACCTAAGTTAGGTGAGTGCACACATGTAGACACGTTAAATTTTTGTTTCTTTAATCTCACAACATAATGAGCTTTTTTTTCTGTTGCCATTCGGTCTCCAAAACCTCGATTATAGAGTTTAAACATAAATATATGTATCATAGAGGTTGAAATATTTGAAAATGTGACAAATAAAGTGTTGTGGTAAAATACAAAGATCTTATTTTCATTCCCTGCCTTTCCTCCCACTAGAAGCTGCCTTCAGCTCTTGTTAACATTTCCATGTTTTCCATATTCTATGTTATAAACTGTTTTCTTGTCTGTATACAACATCTATTGCACGTCTGCCCGTCCTGGGTGAGGGATTCCTCCTCTGTTGCTCACCCTGAGGTTTCTCCAGTTTTTCCCTGTTAAAAGGGTTTTCCCGGGAGGTTTTCCTCAGTCGATGTGAGGGTCTAAGGGCAGAGGACTTTGTTATGATGCCATGTGAAGCCCCTATACAAATAAAATTGCCTTGCCTTGCCTAAATACTGCATATATAAATGTATCTCCCACCCTACATGACCTGTATGTGCCTGCAGGTATGATGCACATGGTTCTGGAGCCCTACTTTAAAGGTGAGGTGTACGACATCACGCTGGTGCCGGTCAGCATCAGCTACGACCGAGTCCTGGAGGAGTCGCTGCTCGCCCATGAGTTACTGGGTATCCCCAAGCCCAAAGAAAGCACCACGGTGTGTGTCCCGCTCACGTTACTCACTTCAGCAATAATTGATAATCGGACACCTCACCACCGTCCACACAGCACTCACGCTGCTGTGGAACTGTTTATACTGTAGTGGAGGTTAATTGGGTTCAGATGAGCCTGACTGCCTCATTATTCCGGCCTGTTCTGTATCCTTACCAACATGTCATTTCTCTTTTGTGTTTCATTTGTGATTTGCAAAATAAAATGACTTTGACCCCATTACTGCCGGTCAGGAGGGTCATCTATAAATACTGCTGATTGTTTTTGCTCGGGATTCACGTCCAGTCTTCGTCATTCTCTGCAGGGTCTGCTGAAGGCGAGCAGAGTGCTTCAGGAAGATTACGGCACCATGCATGTGAACTTTGGCCGTCCCCTGTCAGTCAGACAGCTGTGTCAAGGAAAGATAAATCGCTGCCAATACAACCTCATACCCAGGTTCAAGAGTTCTCTACAAATCTGTACAGCATACTCTTGTCTGTTTTTCTGCATGTGTGCCCACAAGGATTTTAGAAATGAAGAGGTCATGAGTTCCAATTTCCATATTAGCTACCAACCAAGCTCTGTGTAATTTACATTCTACGAATTCATTCATGGGTTTAGTTATATTTTCCATAAATGTTACTTTATATCGCTGCATCAGTACGTTTCTAAATACCTTGCATAATGATTTAATATGAATAGAATATATATATTTAATATTTAATATATGTAAATACGTGTAATTATTATTCTACAATGTTTTCTGAAATAATTATAAATCAACAGAAATGTTACCAAAGCATTGTCCTCAGTTGTAGCTGCAGACAAATAATCATCTATTTTCCTGCCTGACTGCAGCACAGTCTGTTTGGCTGCGTCTCTCCCTTCATCCGGCTCACTCTCTCCTCTTCTCCTCCCTTTGTCTCTATTCACAGAGATCTTCCTCAGAGGCCCACTGCAGAGGCTCAGGCCTGTGTGAGCTGGCTGGCTCATCTGATGGTACGGCTCCAAGAAGAGGGCTCTCTGATCAGCCCGTGGTCTCTGATGGCCAGCCTGTTGCTCCAGGCTCCTATCACAGTCTTAACAGGAGAAGGTCTGCTGTGGCAGCAGCTCACAGACAAAACTCTCTGGCTTAGGAAGCTGGCGCTGGATTGCGGCGCTCGGCTCAACTGGCCTGGTGGGTGAGAGAAGATAAAATGATTTGCTTTGTCTTTTATTCCAAAAATGTATTTGATTTCTTTTAAACTAACATTTCGCAACAACAAAAACGTAATCATATTAACACCCATGCCACGTATAAAGGAAAAAGGAGGAGCATTAGAAACTACAGACTATTTTTAATAACAAGTCATAAACCCTAAATAAATAAGTGAAAAATTAAATTATAGAAAAATAAAGGCAATGTAAATGCACAGAATTAATGCATACATTTAGATTTTATGTTATGGACACACTACATTCATTCATGTTGAATTAATGTTAACATATAAAGTTTTAAAAAAAGAAGGGGTTTGAAAATGTTTATCCATTGATTGAGATCTTATACAGTTACATTTATCACAGTAGATCACTACTGTATTCTCTTAATTGTATAGAAAATCAGTTTAGTGCAGATTAACTTTTCTAAAGTTAAAGTTGTATGCATTTTTCCATAACAGTGAAATAACAGTTTTGGAAACAAAACCTCACACTTATTGTGTTTATGGGTATGTATGATCCCAATATAAAAATCATAGGGCTTGTCCACTCTCCCTTTATTGCCTCCCCAAACACAGTGGGTTGAACATTCCCCTCTTGTGTCCACATCCAATGCACAAGTCTGGGATAGCAGTGTAAATAGCTGTTCAGCTTTAATTAATGGATTTGATACATTAGATTTTTTTATTTATTTATTATGTAGCTTAATTAGATCAGTGCAAATGCAGCTGCATCAAACTTGAGCTCATGTTTTGGATAAGTGTTAAGCTCTGCTCACAGTGGGACTTTGATGGGTCTTTTACTTTCACGTCCCCTGAACGACCAGCAGGGGGCATTTGCATATTACATTTTAAGTGAAGCAGACAGAGTTAATGCAGAGAGAAGTAACTGAGTGCTTTCACCTCGGGACACTAAAGGCTCCTTTAGCTCTGAGGTAGATCAGACAGATTAGATGAATGTGAGTTGGCACGAGCGTTCAGATTCACTTAGGAGATGTTCAGTGGATTAATGCACTTTAAGTAACTTATCCTGAGAGGACCCCACTGAACCGTCTCACTTTACAAGTCTCGGGTGTGTGTAGATTCACACATGCAGGCGCATAAACACACACACACACACACACACACATACACAAGAGCACACAAACTGCTCCGAGGCCAGTCTGACCCCCGCAGACTCCGGACTGCCTGTTTCAGAAAGATAACAGAGATCATTTTCTGCAGGACAAGCCTCCAACTCAGACATGATGTCATCCACCGTGACCCTTCATCGCTCCATAGTTCGTCACAGAGCGGGGCGTATCTACCTGGTTCAGGAGGAGGAGCCAGCGAGGAAGCGACCAATCAGCCCAGAGGACGGCGTGATGAGGATAGCGGCGCCGGTGCTGATGCTGGCCTCCTATAGGAATCAGGCGCTGCATATTTTTGTGCGTCCGGCCCTGCTCGCGACCTCCATACACATCACTAAGAGCAGACAGAGAGGTGAGGGGCTGGGCGCGTTGTATTGTTCAGCTGACAATGCAAAAGTTTCTCTGAGCTCTTGATTTATTGTGCGACCCACCGTTGTGTTCACAGACGAGCTCTTCACCTCCTTCTGCTTCCTACAGGAGCTCTTCTCCTACGAGTTCATCTTCATCCCTGACAAGTTGTCTCAGGTAACACCCTCATCTGTCGAGGCTCAGCTTCCCCCCAAGCATCTCAGGACAAGGGGGATTATCGTCCTCTTAAATCATGTATGAAATCTTAGTTCAGAGCTCGACTTCTGACACACTGGCCCTGGTGAAGCAATATAACCACTGGTCAACCTGTACACCTCCACTATGGGTGGAAGCTGCTTAAAGGGATAGTTCAACATGATTGCCCTAATCCCTATAGTCTTAGCAGTAGGTTTGTTACCTTTATTTGTCGGTGCAAGCTGTTTTTAGAACGGCAGAGCAGAGCTGCGAGCTGCTCAGACCTATGCTACGGAGGCTAATGGGATTTCTTGGTTTCCCTCATCAAACTCATCAAATATAACTCCAAAATGCTCTCGTGTGGACAAGTTGTGACCTGCACATTCACCACGCTATGAGATAATAACGGAACATTACGAGACAAGAGTTGTTTTCGAGGTAAATTCATGCAAAACAGCTGATGCACGTTCCTGTCAGGGGCAGTTTTCCAGCAAGCAGTCTCTGCATTTGCCTCGAAAACAACTCTGTCTGGTAACGTTCCTTTATTATCTCATAGCGTGGTGAATGTGCAGGTCACAACTTGTCCACAAGAGCATTTTGGAGTTTTTGGATTGTGTATTTGATGAGTTTGATGAGGGAAACCAAGAAATCCCATTAGCCTCTGTAGTGTAGCTCTGAGCAGCTCGTGGTTCTGCTCCGCCGTTCTAAAAATAGCTTGCACCGACAAATAAAGTTAACGAACCTACTGCTATGACTATAGGGATTCTGGCAATGAGCCAGTTTGCCAAAATGTTGAACTTTATATAAAATCCAGAAGTTACTGGTTTTGTATTCATGTCTGTATGTCAATCGATCAGGACTTCGAGGAGGCGTGCCTCCTCCTGAAGAAATGTGGAGCGGTCCACGTCAGTCAGCAGGAAGTGACACCGTCAGACACAGGGCTGGAGGTGCTGTCCTTCCTACAGGCACTACTACAACCCTTCATCGAATCCTATCAGGTGCTTTGATGTGATTACGTACATAAATGAAACTTAGCTTATTTAGCTGGAAGATTTTATTTGATTTTAGCATTACTGAACCTAGATAAACTTATCATTGGTAATTCATTCATTCATTCATTTTTAAATGGGGCTTGTTTTCAGCTGATTCAGGTGTTTTTAGGCCAGTTTATTCAAAAGGGACATGTTTCTGGTGAAAAAAAATAAATGAGTAGATAAATGATTCAGACTCTAAAATAGAATTCAGTCCTCTGTGGTGTTAAATGAACCAGTTACACTTAATTTACCAATTATTTGGATGGGGGTTGGGTGAGGTAGTTGGTGAGCTGTTCCCTTTGAACATGGGCCACTACTATGGAATTTATAAAATAAATGAAGTAAAACATCTAGGGGATTAAAAGTAATAATATATAAAACAAGTTCTTCTGCTTTATCGGGTGTGTTTTTTTGTCCAGGTGATGTTGAGGTACCTTTCTGAAGAAGGAGTCCATGTATTCACAGAGAAACAGGTTGTACCCGCTGTGAGGAGCCTGGCTACAAAGCTTATCCTCTCAGGTAAAACTGAAAGTGAACCCCCCTGACCTCTAGAACCATCTCCAGCTGCTCCAACTCCGCAGATCACATCACCACCGATTATCTCTGTGTGCTTTTTGCAGGTGAGCTTCACACCTATGAAGCCCTTTCATCCGACACACAGAAAAACGTTCTGTCGGCCCTGCGGAGACTGGAGGCTGTGACAAAGTTGAGGGCGTGAGTAATGGGATTAGCCCCTGCAGATCTGTTTGGTTTTAAGCTCATTTTCTGCGGTGCTTGAGAAGCTGTTTGCATTTTTAACGCCAGAGTTTATGCATGTTTGCAACAACCCTACTTTGTCTATCTTGGTTCCTCATCGCAGGTCTGAGCAGAACGAACACAAAGTGAACAAAGCTGCTGTTAGAAGAATTGGAGACATACTTTGTAAGTTGTGATGTTTGTGATGAAGACAGGCAGTTGTTTTGAGTCATTTTGGTCTTTTTACCCTGCTATACAGTTTAACATACCAACAAACACAAGTCTGAGGGATGATTTTTATTTTTCCTATCTCCCTGTAGCGGGGAAAATCCCTCCCCAGATGCTCCAGACAACACCTGACGCAAGGCTTTAGTCTCCACGGGAACAGATCCATGTTGGTTACCTGCCCACAGTCTTCACCCCTACCTGATCCTTTCCTCCTTTCCCTTTTTCCACATCTTCGTCCTCATCTTCCTCCCTCGGTGCCTTTACATGCAGAACCGTCGCACCATACCTCTGAGCGCTCAGACGAAATACTTGATCCTGGACGCCGGACTTAACCTGGCTGCGTTGCACTCTTGAACGTTCACTACCCCCCCCCCTCCCTCCTCTCTCTGTGTCCTTGCTCTCATCCCTCACAGATCTGACAGGGCTAGGATAAAGCTACACACACCTGGCATGGTGACCCACCGGTGACAGTGTTGCTGATTTTGTTTGACAATTTTAATCAGAGCTAGTTGTTGCTAACTATTTTTAGACTTGAAAAAACAACAGTGACCTTCCTGCCCTTCCAAATGAAGCACTGGTGATGTCTGTGAACTTCATTTGAATAATTTCCATTGTTTTAATATGTTTTTAACTCTCTGTTTCAGATTAATTGTTAATGTACATACTAATTAGTAAAGCACTGGTAAATGAACGGTCCAATCAGATAACAAACACTGATGCTGTACTATGACACTTTGATTGTATGAGCAGTAATGTAGCAGTAAAGGTTTCAATGTCACAACAATGTCAACCAATCAAATATGTGAGATTTAATTTGAGACATTTATTTTAATTTCTTTACATCTCAATAAATGTAAAACAAATGTAACAAAATGCACCATAGATTCTTTATCTTTTTTCCACACTTGAATATCATTTCTTCTCTTTGATTCTGTTGGTACTATTCCCTCAGCAACATTAGGGGTCAAAGTTCAACCTCTCTGCAAACCAATGACCTGTAACCCTTCAGCAATTAAAAGAAGGCCTCTTATGTGCCAATTAACCAGGAAATCGTTGTACAAAGATTATCTATAGACAGGTGGCACGTCGACCTTGATGCGTAAAGCGCTGACAGGGTCTTGACAAAACACCGAGATGTATTCCAACACTTTAGAATTTAGCTTTTTCTCGCTCTCTTTGGCTCTGTGTCGCTCTTTGTCCCATCGCTCCTTCTCTCCGTTCATTTGGGAGAACAGGTTGATCTGGATGGTGCGCAGCGTCGCCGCCAGGACGTAGAAGCCTCCCTGCAGCATGTGGCAGAAGGCGGCGCCCACGGCGAGCGCCGCGCCCATCAGGTTGGGCACAGTCTCGCACACCACGCACATGCCCTCCAGGAAGTGCAGCGTGCCTTTCCTGGCCAGGGGTTGGCCTTGGTGGAGGTAGCCGTGTTGGGACGGGGTCTGTTGGGCATGATTGAAAAGGTATCTCGCGCAGTCGGCGAAGTGGGTGGCGGCTCGGCGCAGCGGGAGCAGGGCCAGGTACAGGTGACAAGCTGCTTTGGTCAGAGCATGGAAGAGCAGCCGAAGCTCAAGCACGGCGTTGCCTGGAGATAAGAGGGTAACGGGGTCAGTTGGAGTCTAATTAAACACTGTGGCTAATGTCAGTAACCATTACAAACAGCGTCTGCCACTGGATTAAAGTCGGTTCACCAGCCATGTGGGCAGTGGGTGTCACCTGAGCACGCAAGTGAGTGGCGTGGCGCGTTATTACGCACAGGATTCGTCGTTATTAAAGATGCTTTATTCTACGGTACTGACAAATTCTTTAGATTTTTGCAAATATTAATATTTGAATAGATTTGGCACAAAATCAGTTTTTATTATTAATCTCAGAATTGCCAAAAGCACAGTCTCAAGTGAACAAAACCAATATTTTTCCGAGCCATATATTAAGCCAGACACTCTTTGTTTAAGATGTACTACACACAAAATAACTCAAATGTTTTAGTGAGTGACGCGCGCTGTTACGCGTGTTTGAGCGTGCGTAAAATCAGAGTAATGTCATGATTTCCTGATTTAAAATTATCCTATCAGCTGATATATTCTAGGCAATTTTTATTTGTCTTTTTTTTTTCTTTTTTGCAAAACTTAAACACAATATAAGAGCAATAGGGTACTTTTAAAGCTGTGCATTGAAAGCTGTGAACACCATAAGGTAGTTCCTGAAAAACCTCCAAATCCCCACTTGTCATTTTTTCCCTCTTACCGTCTATAAAGCAGAAAATCCATAGGAGGGCAATACACGCTGCCAACGAAGTCCACCAATCCATGTAGTCTCCCCCCTGTCCAGGACCCGGCAAACGGAAAGAAAGAAAGCAGTGAAAATCCCAAGTTATGATCTGGCCAAGCCCTGCCCTGCCTTTACGCAGCTAATACCCAAACATTAAGTACTGGCATGCTCCGCAGGTGTCTGGGTTGTTGCAGCGGAACACCTTGAGAGCGCACATCAGGTGTCAACGGGCGCATTAAGAGCAGCAGAGTACAACTCCTTAACCCACTGCACCGCATAGTAACAGATTTACAGCTCCACGCACATGGACTCCCTCTGAAGCTCTGCTCACCTGGCTGGCATTGAATATTATAGTTTACAATTTAAATAAGAAATGTTCATCTAAATAGGCCACAGCTGTTTGTTTGTTTCTACTCAGATTTCTTTGAGCTAGTCAGAATCCCCTGTGATACGAGCAGGCTAAGGGTTGTCTCAGTGTCTATTAATGGATATTTCTCAGTCTGTGTAAATATATCAGCCTATTACTCAGGTTGGATAAACTCACTGTCTAAACACACGTGAGTGCTAGACAAGGTATCCCCTTCCTAAAATAGACATTGGTTGTAATTGAGAGTATAAGTTAAAAAAAAAAAAAAAAAAAGTGAAATAAATAAAAGTGAAAATGATCTGCTAAATTTAAAATGTTTTAATTAATTATTTATGTTTATGTTTTTGACCTAAAATGTCAGTAATTGTGCAACAAAAATAAAAATTAAAAAACTTTAACAATTTGTTATGTGAAACTCCACGTGCGTTCTGAGAATGTCTTTGCAGCGCGTGCTCGCTTGTGCGTGCCTGCTGGTGTCATGGCAACAGGAAAACCTCCAGACGGTAGGACACCTGGAGGAGGCCTCTCCTCTCCTCTCCTCTCCTCTCTCCTCTCCTCTCCTCTCCTCCTCTGTCTCCGCAGGTTACTGTCTCTTTTGACCGCTGAAACCTGGTCCGAGGGGAGAAACAACCAGTCGCCAGTCTTTCACGGAGTTTCACGTTTTATTTAACGAGCTTAAACGCGCTAAAACGATGAGAGTGTGTTTAGGTTTGGCTCGTTTTTTGCCGTTTTCTCCGTGAACCTTCAACCCAAACGTCCTCGTCAACAAAGGTAAGAAACCATGACAGTATACTGTGTTAAGGGTTACAACTCCTAAAGTAGAGACACTGTATGAATTTAATTTAATTTAACTTAATTTAATGTAAAATAAATACATAAAATAAAAACAAATATCTTCTACATTTGTAGCCTTTAAGCGTAACGCGTGGAGCATAGATAAAGACTACAGATAATACACGCAGGGTGAAATTAATTGGGGCAAACAGACTCATAACAAGCTCGTTATCATAACTGATGACTCAATATTATTATTTCTTTCTCATGATGCAGGGATGGGCCCAATGAAGAAGAAAAACACTTCTAATGGTTGGATCACCTTCCACACATCATTTCCTACAAGTCTGTTGAAACCAGAGGTAAAGAAAACATGCACATGGTTGTTTCAGGTACAAATATACTGAAACAACTTCAAAACAACAAACAACAGTTTATTAAATGGTTTCAACATACACACCTATTAGTACCAACCTGCCGAACTCATAATGACTTCTTATAATAATAAGGGTGAAGGTTTGTTTTCTCAACAGTAAGATATATAGACACTTTTCTCTCTTGTATACATACTGCTGTTGCATTTGCATTATTGCCAACTAATAATTTATCACCAGTCTAACATCAGAGAGGCTGTGCGCCTCTGCCAGCCTGGGTAGTTTTGGCAGTGAGTACAATGCTTGGCTCAATGCATGGCTGCCCCTCTCTCTGTCTGGTTGGGACAGTGACAGTGTCTGAATGTACCATGAATGAAAAAGGTTTCAAGTTATTGACAGACACATGACTACTCTTATCTTTTTATGGACAACGGAAAAATGCATAGGGCTGGATCAAAGTATCCCAATCCATGCCCTGCACATTAAATGAAGATAGGGCTATTAATTCAGACTAATACAAGAGGCACAGCAACGTAAAATAAGATGCCATTTTCATGCTGATACCAAACCTGTTAGGTCAGACCAGTGAGAAATCTCTATATTGCTCTCACATACATGTCCTACTATATTGTGGCGTAACAGTGAGACGCAGCTCATGTTTCCACGTAGTGACACGATCTGTCACTGCCTATTGTGCTGGCTTCTGTTACCTCCTGTGTACCTCAATGATTGTGTCTGGTCCGTAGGTGAACTCGAGCTGGGATTTCCAGGAGTCAACAATCCCCTCTTGTCTCTGCAGTTTATGTTTTCACACATTTGCATTCACAGTGGGGTAAAATTCACAGTTATGAAACAAGATGTAGTTCGAGTCTGATCTAACTATACAATGATGGTGTCTTTTCAGATTAACAACACATGATATCTGAAAATGAAACTGCAAAGTAGGACGACAGCATGTTTTTAATACCAAGTAAGTTGCTCTACTGGTGTTACAGGAATGCCCAGCAGAGGTGAAGGATGCAACAGGGGCTGCAAAGTTTTCATCTCAGCTGAGTGTGAGGCCGACCAGTGGACGTGGGAAAGCAGGGAAAAGGGATGAGCCTCTGCCCTCTGGTCCACGGCCCCTCGTCAAACAGGCCTGGCTCTCTCACACCTCCCTCAGACAACTGCAGGTAATACACTCATCCACAAACATGGACACAGTAAGAGAGAGTGACTTTTCTTACTACATGTGCTGCCATTTAGGAAAAGGTGAAGGCTGAAAATCAACAGGCCAGAGAAATACTCCAACCATTACTGGACACGAGAAATGGTTTTGTGAAGGTAAGATGCTTATGGTTTTTGTAGCATATATTTAAGTATTTGGGGGGGGGGGGCTTTTATGGCCTTGGCATACTTCACCGAAAATCGATAATTCACCAATTTTCTTCTCACTGTCATGCCAAGAAATAGTTCAGAGAACTTTTAGAGTTATCAAAACCCTTTTTGAGTTCCAGGGGGGGTCCGGCTGGCAACGGATTTTCATACAATGGCGGCGCATAGTGCTCACTTTTGAATCGTTCAAAACACACACTATGAAACATCCAAAAACCTCCATACTGCTCGCCAAGTGTCCTGAAGCCGTGACAAAAATTCATTTGATCTCTGTTTTTAGCCTTGTTGTAGCAGTAGCTCCCAGTGGCTCTATTGATGTTTGTATGCATGTGCGAGATTTGCTGGGAGATGTTATTCCTTGTTCACATCACACATCCAATGGTTTACAACGACGAATGAACATCTCACAGCAAATCTTGAGCAGAGAATTTGGCAAATTTGCCTAAATGTTGAAATATCCCTTTAAATCCTCTTACTTATGTTGCTTTCAAGCCCAAATCACAGTTTATGAAGTAGCAGATTTTTCCATATCTTGCTCTTTTTGCCATTACAAAAAGAAAGCTTTGCATCACATGGAAATATCTTGACTTTTCTGTAACTCCCATGTTGACTGAATTGTGTCGTCGTTATCGAGGAGCTGGAGATGTTTCTGACCCAAAGAGACGTAGCCGAGCTGAGGAGGAGGGAGCTGCTGCACAAGCACTGGACTGAGCAGGTATGGTTCCCCCTCCAGAGGAGAGTGGAGGAACATGTGTCCAGCTGTAGCCCTTTGGAGGCCCAGAGGCGCCAGAGCTTGTACAGTCACTACCTGCATCACTGCAACACCAAGGTATCGCCGAAGCTCAGACTTTCTTCTGTGCAACGTCGTTCACCCAAGAGACACTCATTTATCTGACTTCCTCTTACTTCTGTTTTTCATTGTCAGGGATGTGTGTTTCTAGACACTTACAATCTGAAGGAGTACAATCCCTTTCTTCTCAACACCAGACAGTTCAAGGTGATTTATGGCTTAAATATTTCACTCAATGTGTGAGAAAAATCAGTTGTAGACATATTCACATGTTTCAAATCTGTCTGTTAGTGACGATGTGTTCACTGCTCTATCCTTAGCTCAACACAGCTGATTTAAAGGACTCATTACACCTTCAGTTACATCAAAGACTGAGAGAAAAGAGAACAGCCCGCTCTTGTGAAGCAGGTATCTTTCATTTTCATTCAAAAGGAAATTGAAGGCTTAATATGAATGCTTTGTTCTGAGTTTGACTGAGATAAACACTTGAAGGCACCCTGGCCCAATTCACTTGTGCAACTGCTACATTACATTTTAGCTGAATGCTAAACAGTTGTTTATACTCATTTATATTCATTTCATTACCATCACTTGTTACTTCAGCTTCACGAAATGCAAATGATTGGAAATCTTCATTCGTTTTAGATCTTTGCACAGATTTGTGATGTTTTCTTTTTCAATCACACTTCATGATATCAATTAATTTCTGTTCTATTTAAGGATGTCAGTACACAAGGAGACAAGCAGAGCAGCTGCCTCAGAGTGCTCGTCCTCCCAGTGAGTCTCAGGTCAACACACTTCTACTGGTCTCATCCTCATCCACAAAAACACCAGTGGTGGACGAGACTGAAGGGAAGCAGCCCAGCAGGTACACATATGCACATTTCAATAACATTATAAGATCTGCAACATCAGTTAAGAAACACTAAAGTCGGGTGCGAAAAGTAACACCATGTGTCTAACCCAGGCTCGACACGATACCATACCACATACTTGCAACTGCCACACCGGATGGAAGGTGCCGTCAGACCGGATGCTGTTTCTCCACATGTGGAAGTTCACAGCAGCTTCGGTCCTTTCCTACATTCAAATAAAATCTGTTCAACACACATCTTCACCTCTGTTGGCATTTAACTACCTCTTAGTTTTCCCCTGGAACCATATTTGAAATTTCAATGTGCGGGACAATGTGGGAAAGCAGTGAAACAGTCACGTGTTTACTGTATGTACCTTTTTATTCGCGCCATTTTCAAGTTTTAATGGCATACTTGGTGTCACCACAGGGGTGACCTTTGACATTACATTGTACAGTGTTGTGCAACAAAGGGCAGAGTGAATGCATAGCAGAGTATGTGTACACATGTTGGACAGGCTGTATTCCTTCATTAAGATTGAAATAGTATTGTATACAAATTTGTATATTTCTATATAATGATACAAAAATATTGCATTTCTTAACCGTTTAGAAAAACAACCTGGTTATATCTTAAGGCATGGTGAAGTATTGGCAATTTTGTTCATGTTTTTGCTTTTTTTTTTTTTTTTTTTTTTTAATTCCCTTTTCCAGAATAAATCACTACTTCTAAATTGATTTTACCAGTTTGTCACTCTGCATTTTTAGCTTGCTCTCCTTCACTTTATTTTTGAGGTCATATAAATGGGTCCAAACAGCTCAGGGACACAAGCCAGAACATGAGTTTTTCATTGCATCGCTTATGCCGCCGCAAACAGGGACTTTTAGGCTCTTAAAACTGTTTATGAAAAGTGTCTTCTTCCTCATTACTTTAAAATGAATGTCTGTGCCTGAGGGAGTGTTTGCTGTCCTCATTTGCTCGGTTCATAAAGCTGTAGGTCTAGTTTCACCCAAACCTCTCCAGTCGGGACTTCGTGTAACAGTAAGCGTCGGTTGGCAGCACCTTTGCTCTCCATCTCTTTCTTGATGGTTGCCACAGGAACTTCGGTCCGACCCAGGAAATCTAGAGAGGCAGGAGACGGTAATTAAGCATAAGTGCAGAAATTAAAGCTTTAAAGACATTTACACGCAAGTTGATGGGTTTTCACCATCTGAAACACAAAGTCAGACAGAACAGAAAGAGACAGGACAAAAAGCTTTGTAGTTATAATTGTGCGTCTCTAATCCACTGACCATCTGGAGAGAACTGGTCTTTCTCAAACACAGTGATACACAGGACGTCCTGGTAGAGGTCTTTGATAAAGAACTGGCAGTTGAAGTTCCACTTGGGGTTCAGAGTGTCGCTGACGGGCCGGGAGGTGTAGCACTGAGCCCCCATGGTCAGCTCACAGTACGGGTTGCTCTTCCCTGGAGGGCAGTAATGAACCTTTTTTAAATTAATTACTTATGGATTGGAGAAGGAAAGGAAATAAATGGAGCAACAAACAGCCACTGAACAACAGCACCGGGGCCTCACCGTTGGGTTTACAGGCTTTGAGCTCCTGAGCTTCAGTGACGGTCACCAGCAGTCGGCCGATACCACTGGTTTTCAGAGAACGTGCTAAAAGAAACAGGGAAACATTGGACTTACAGCTGAAACACCAGAACTATGGAATACTGTGTGGACACAATACACACACATCTGTGTTAAAAATGAGTAAGGGACTGGATGAAAATTATGAGAAATTAAGATTACAATATAAAGTGGTTCCTTTTTTTGATTCACTTCATATCTTTATTTTACTTTAATCTGAATCACATTGTAATATAACGCTGGCCACCACAATATTCAAAGCCAAGCCTTCAGCTCAGTATCTCTTCATTCTGAAGTTGGACATGGCTGTTCTTAGATGTTAAGGCAGCATTCGATGTCATTAAAGTAGACGTGACTGTGTTTACCTTGGTAAGCCTTCTCTCTCTTTTTCTTCTCGGTTTCTATGAAATGTTCAGACGCCGCCTTGATTTTCTGCACCCACGTTGTCCTGGCAAAACAATAAACGTGTGAAAACTCCAGACGGATTAATCATCTCTTTGCTAAGACTTATGCAGACGCCCTAGTGCGTGTGTGTACCTCTCGTTCAGGGTCTCGGTTTTGAGCGTGTAGACGCGATCAATGTGCGAGACGTGGAAGAGTGGCTCGTCGCTGGAAGGATCTGGAGGCATTTTCACCAAAACCTCATTTAGAAATAGTGGCTGGAGAGGAAAAGAAACTGATGAATGAAGGACACACTGGCTGATATCCAGTAAAAGGAAAATAATAAGCGATGTGACCAATAAGCACAAATCGCACTTTAACACCATGATTCATATTAAAACCCTTTGTCCAGTGCTTGGCCTCTTGCTTACTGTTTTGTACATCTTTAGTTGGATGTTGGTCTTGGGGCTGAATAGCTTGTCTGGTCCCGAGGAGGAAAAAGGTTTGGCGCTGTGTGTGAGGAGGAGAAAATCGTTGAAGAGGAAAGCCCACAGCTCCCTGCTGCTTTTGGTTTTGTAGAGCCGACCGCTGTGGAGCAGCTTGCGAGGCCCGAGGCAGTTAGTCAGAGAATTGAAGACCAAGTGCTGAAAGAGAGACAGGGAGACAGTAAAGCACGACTGAGGCAAGAGGCAAGTACAATAAAGTGGTTTAGTGATAAATGCTTCCTGGTTTTGCTGCTGCATGTATGCATTTGGTTACAGATTACATAAAATCTGAGGTTTAACTGCAAAGAAATGCACGTGTGTTTACCTCTATAGATCCCTCACACTGGACGTGGCTCTGGATCCACTCCAGCCTGTCTGAGTTCTCCTTCTCCCTGACTCCCTCATTGACCTGAGAGCACAGCTCCTCGGCTCGCTCCAGAGCTTCTTTCAGCGGGCCGCGGTCTGCGTGGCAATCTGGTGTGTGCTCCAGGATCTGCCCGACGGGAGGATGAAAGTAGAGAGATAGAAGAGAGAGCGACAGGGATTCAGGCAATGAATATCAGACAGAAAAAGTTGGTGTCTGAGGAATATTGTAATTAGAGGACGGTTTCCACGTACATTCTTGATAAGCAGCGGGTATCGTGTGATCCTCTGCATGGGCTTGAGGAGGAAGCTGGACAGCGGCATTCCTTTACAGCGGTAGTTAGTGGCGATCTTCTGCTCGAGAGGAGGCAGGCGAATGAGAAACACGAAGATCCATGTTTTATTCTGTCTCACAGAACTCACACATCTATTTTGTATCTTTTTATTGTCAATCCGATTTCAAGACTTTGCAAAAAAAAAAAACACAACTTCGTACCTTGAGGAAGTCTTTGAAGTCGGGCTGGTTGTGGGTTCTGCTCTGCAGCAGGGCGGCGGCGTTGAGCTGGCAGGAGCAGAAGCGGATGTAGGGCTGCATGTGCGCCAGCTCCGACGCCAACAGGTCTCCGATCAGCTGAACCGGCATGTTCTCTCCTCCCGTCTTTTTCCGGACACGCAGAGCCCTGAGACACAGATGGTGATGATGATAATGATGATGTGAAACACTTAAAAGAGTTTTGTTACAACTAAGGCAAATCCAAGCATGGAAGTGTCAAGTCTTCCAGCTTGTGTGACAGGTGTGTGTGTGCGTGTGCACCTGTGAATTCTGGCTGAACCATCTAAAATACTTTGAACAGATCAAAAAGCAGATCTCTAAGTAAATCTCCATCTTTCAGTGTGCAGACTTCACTTTTGCAAGAAGCAGAAAAGATTAAAGACATTAAACAGAATGGTTAAAGGTGGTGTGTGTGTGCATGCGTGCGTGTGTGCGTGTGATACTTACTTGAGCAGTTTGGTGTTACACATAATCAGCTCCCTCCAGTTAACAAAGATAACTGCCATCTCGGCTTCTGTTAGACGGCCTGACTCAGACATGGGCTTGTAGAAAACCTGAGATGCATAAACAAGCAGTGACAGAAACTAGATCAGTGCTTCAAATTACCACAGAGAAGCTGACAGTTTGTAAATATCCCAATATTTTCGAGTCTGTGTGTGTGTGTGTGTGTCTGTACCTCCAGCACCAGCTCCAGGTCGTCCACATAGGTCTGCTCAGTCTGGATGAGCTCATGGATATAACCCTGTCTCTTCCTCTCCGGCGGGGTCATGGTGTCCAGCGTCATCAGGTCGGCACACCCTACAGTGCACACACACATGCCCATGCAAACAAACATACATGCAGGCGGGCATGCGTGCATGCACAAACACACCGGCAGTATGTGCAAGGCAAACACACATAACAAAGGCTTTTCTGTCAATCGCCAACATGGAGAAAAAAACCTGCTCGTAAAAAGCACTACACGCGTCGACATGTTAAAATCTCCCTTTATTATCAGTTCTATGATATTTTATTTACATTTAATGCACAAACAAGAGTGAGGCACGTTGTACTTGCAGTACATGAACTCAAAAGGAACATACCAGGCAATGCTAATGCTAACAACACTGCTACCGAGGACTCTGGATGAAAGAAAAATGAAGCACCTTTCATGGTGAAGCGCTCGCTCCCAATGATTGCATAGGTGTGAATGAATAAAGTAGCTAATGCTTGAGTGAAAGAGCAGTGGAAGACTTAGTTGGTAGTTCAAGTCTTTGAGGTTCAAACTTGGCAGAGATGTCAGCGGTGTGGTGTCATCTACTCTAAACGGATGGTATGCTAATATCTGGGGTTTTCTTTGCTGGTGATATCACAGTTCAGTACAGCATGAGTCTCAATGATAGATACCTGGAAGCATTAATAAATGGAGGAGTGCATAAGAAGTGGTAATAATAACACAATCGATTAGTTTTCAGTTCAAGCAATGTGTTAGCAAGCAGCAAATCGAGGTTACTGGTGATTTAAGCAAAAGTGAGTCTCCACATTGGTCCATTTTAACAAGGTTTAATGTTGTTAGTGCAAGAATGAGTGACCCTGTTAAAAAAACTCCATCATACTGATTCACAGCTTCAATTTAGAAAACTAAACGACTTCACTCTGATTCCATTTACATAATTATTTTCATTATACTGTGTAACCAAACTCTTTTGTTTGATATTTCCATTAATCTTTAGCAAAACTACACTTTCCATGCTATTGTATTAGAGGGACAAAAGCCTCTGAAAGTCATGTCTAGCTGCCTCTGCCTCGCTCCCTCGGTTAATTAGTTAATTAAAGAAACATCCAGGGAAACACAGGGGAGGAGAGAGCGAGAGGGGAGCGGAGGGGGGGGGGTAAAGGTGAGAAATTAATGACTAATAGGAAAAGACAGAAGAGGAAATTTAACGAAGCGCAGGTAAAAGAAGAAAATTAAATTTTTAAAAAAGAGAAGGGATAAAAAACAGAGGAGCACAGAACACCACAGTCCTAAACGAGTGAGATAGAAAGCGCAGAGCTGGGCTGTTCTTGCTGGCGGCTGGGCTTCCTGTTGCGACAGGGCAATTCGGATTGGCTCAGACAGAGGGGAGAGAGTGAGGAGGAAGAGGAGGAGGAGGAGGAGGAGGAGGAGGAGGAGGAGGAGGAGGAGGAGGAGGAGGAGGAGGAGGAGAAACAGAGAGGAAAGCCAGCATTACTGTCCTACAGAGGAAAGAAAAAAACAGAGATGAGGTGGAGGAGCGGGAGGGGGGAGATGAGTGAGATGAAGGAGAGACGGAGAGACAGCAGACATTAATATAGTTTTAATATTAATGCTGGACTCTTACATGCAGGTGCATTAATAATGCATTTCTGGAAATGTAAATGTTATTGCTGGTCATATCAGCTGGAGCATGATGATCATTTCTTACATTTCATCTCTGTAACCGAGCGCAGACGTCGTGTACTCGGGCGTGTATGACTCAGAACATGTTCATTAGATTTCAGATTTCATTGAGTTTTGTGTCAGCAGGCTTTAAAAGATTCACACTAATTAAACGTCCTTTGTGTTCATTCTTATTAACAGAGACCTGCTGCTGCGAGAACATGCAAGCTATGAATACTAATTCAAACACAAAAGTCCTGCTTCAAAGGGGGGCTTTTTTTCTATATATATATAAATATATCTGACCAGCTATGTGTGAATGAACAGTGAATCTGCGTGAGTGGAATCACACCCATCCATCCCGACAGAGCAGTGCTCACTGTGTTACCTAGTGGACCAATGCATTGTATTTCCCAAGTGAAAATTAAGCTTCAATTTCCAGAAATGTGACAGATTAGGGAAAGAAATGTGCCGGTTAAATTTGAAACACATCAATGGTTACTCTGGTTTGGTAAATCCGGTGATTTGTTGGCATGGATTGTTAAAAAGAATAGTTTGCCATTTGGGAATCTTCTCATTTTCGTGCCGAGGGTTAGTTGAGAAAATTGATATGTTGGTGTCGGTGAGTTAAACATACAGCCACGGCTCTGACGTGGTTATATGACTGTAGCTTTATATTTTAAAAAAGCCTTGAAAGTGGCATCAATCTTCTCAACTAACTCTCAGAAATTCCCCAAATGTCAAACTGTCCCTTTGAATGATTTTACACTCTTGGTGAAGTCGGTTTAGAGAAACTTAAAAGGCCTAATCCATTTTGTTTGCTCAAATTAAAATCTTTAAGTATTCATTTATATTCTTGTGAATTCATATGAGTTTTTCCCCAATCATCAAACTGTAGGGGATTGAGCCTTTTAAGATCAATGGCTTTATGTTCACCAGTGATCCCTCAGTGATTGACACAAACCAACTGTTTGAATCTTACCGTCAGTCTCTCCATGCTCTGACATGGACAAGGAATCTACTGTGCCTGAAGTGAGCCAAGTCAACCAATGAGATTTCTCAGCAGGAAGAAAGAAGTTTGTTTCTACAGATCTTAAACATGTTTCATCATTTTCCATTTCTTCCCCCCCCAGCACTCCCACATAACAATATTTCCAACTGAATGTGAATTATTGATTTCTTTTTTATGACAGTAAAACAGCTGCCCCTCTCAGGTTTACTCACATTGTTGGCTGGGGTCAGACTCTGTTGTCATCTTGACGTAATTGGTGGGCAGCAGGCCTGTGACTCCGTTGGCTTCTCCCTTCCACCAGTCAGGGTTTGTCTTGTCCAGGATGCTGATCAGCTGACCCTTGGAGAAGCTCAGTTCGTCCCGATTGGCAGCAGCGTAGTCGTACATGGCGATAACTGAGCACACTGAGGGATCAGGGTATAAGGGATGTGTTATTAAACACCCTGATAATGTATTTTCTCAGTAAGTCTTTTTTAGTGTGAGTAATAGGGTGCTTGGGATTTTCACACGGGAGACTTCAGTGTTCCTACAGCATTTTCCTCCACCAGATCTGAATTATTACCTGGATCAGTTTCAACTTCCACAAACTCATACATCTCAACCTAATAAATATGTCTAAAGTTTTACATTAAGACCCAGAAATGTTAACCTCACAATGCAATGTTAAGGAAACAAAAAAAAAATCATGTATCTACTCCTTTAACCAGATCCACAAGAGAATGTAATGCTTCTTCCACGGTTAATACCCAAACCCTCCATCCAGTTTGATGCAGAATTGGTTTGATACTGTTTGCATTTTCCTGCTGTCAAACAAACAGGAAACAAACCAACGAAACAGATTTGGGTAAAAATATACTCTCCTAGGGGGAAGTAATAAATAATAAGAACTAAAGATGTTTTCTTTAATTTTTAACTGGTTTGTGTTTAGCCATGAATATTTAATGTTAGAAAGAAAATACTTTAGATGTGAGGCCTAGTTTCTGGGGCTTTAATAAATATTGATCAATAAGATAATTCACTGCAGTCAGAAGTGAACTAAAATAACTAATAAGTCTATTGAAAATAGAAGAAAAACTTATTATGGTTTTCTGGGATTGTTAGAGACATTTTATTTGAAAGTGCCTATTTGTTCACTCATCCCATAAGTTAACCACTTACAGATACAACTTAAATAGCATCTGCACCACACTTCATGCAAGAATTAATATTATTATACAATATAATTACGTAAAGAAAAATCAGGGGCGCTGAATTGGAACCACAGTTATTGGCATGGTTGCTAGAGTGATGACTCACTTAATAACATCTCACAGTAACCTAGCAATACAAATAAAAAATGTAGAAACAAACTAGACAGGTCGTGCTCGCTCATCACAAACAGGCTGTCGTGTTCAGAGAGTGTCGGCCGTCACCTGGCAGAGGGGAGGGAGAGGACTTGGTGCTGGAGGGACCCAGGAGCTTGACGTGAGAGGAATGAAACCAGCCTCTCTGACGCTTCTTGCCCCGAGCCTGGGGGGATAAATACGTGAGACCGAATCAATCTCCTGCCAGTTCACGTCTGAATTCCAAGTCGAGGGGATGAATTGATTAATTGATTTTGTCGGGCGCAGCGCCGAACCTCCAAAATCTAAGCAGCACAAACAACAATTTATCTTCTTGAACAATGATGGATCTTTAGAGGAAATTTACGTTCATGGCCTTCATACTGTAGATCCAACCAAGGTTTAGACTCAAGTCTGTGGATGGATCAAAGGATTTCTTTTCCTCATGTCATCAGAGGTGATTTAAAAATGTAGCTTAGCATTTTCATTTACTACTGGTGATACAATGCAATTTTGAGAAAACTGCAGTAACATTGAACAAAGCTGTTTTAGTTGTGATCGGAGCTGTGTTGCTAACTTGGCCCGGCTCTCATTACTGTACATTCAGGAGCTGCAGCCTCAGCACAAAACAGATTGGCCTCTC
The DNA here is from genome assembly GCF_905171665.1 of Trachurus trachurus. Taxonomy (NCBI): domain Eukaryota; kingdom Metazoa; phylum Chordata; class Actinopteri; order Carangiformes; family Carangidae; genus Trachurus; species Trachurus trachurus. The sequence goes on along the minus strand of NC_139910.1, from coordinate 17,745,927 downwards.
ACTGCCGTAGACACTTGACCTATAGACACCTCTGTTATTACTCCTGTAGCCGCCTGTCCACCTTTCATCAGCTGCTCATTGATCTGACCAGTCAGCAGATACAAACACATCAACAATATTACCTCTGATGAACTTCTTCATGGTTTTACTTTCTATGCACCACAAACTAATGCACATCATGTCAAACTAAACCTAAACAAGCAGAAATTGTATTCCATTATCAATTAAATAAGTAATTTGGTCTTGAAAATGGGCAACATTTGTGAAACCTGAAGATGAAGCCTGACTGTGTCTGAATGTCACTCCAATAAAGCATTAAACTATTTTTACCTGATTAATTTATTGATCAAGTTTAGTTTCAGATGGTAAACACATTATGACAACTCTTTAACCAAGAAGAGCACAATTTTTATCACATCATTCAGGATGTAATTTCCTTAAGTCAAAGACGGAAAGGACATAAAAAGAGGATGTGTAAGTATTCCCCTCTGAAAATATGCAGTGCTGTGTGACCAATTAATCACACAGTGCCCCAAGACAAAGTTGACCTTGGTCTTTGAGCCAAGGTAAAAACTTTGCGGCTGAAATGTTTAAGGTTTAGCAGCTACCATTATTATTTTATTCTTGCTCCTTAATAAAAAAAAAAGACTCCTGTAATTATACTAATGCCCTACAGGCTTCAGTGACTCACCTGCAGTTCCCCGAGCCACCAGCCGGTGGAGTTCTTGGCCAGGACCACGATCAGTTGCCCTGGAGACAGTTGCAGCTGATGCATCGTCGGGGTGACAGAGGCGGTGACTGCCTGGGCGATCTCTGTTGAACCAAACAGAGAGTGGAGGGGAGATTTAGACCCAGCAGAGAGCCACAGTTAACCAGCAGGTTCAGTGTGTGAAGTGTGTGGGCTTCAATCTCACCAGGCTTCTTGACTGGAGCTCCAGGTCTTGACGCCTTAATGAGAGAAGAGATCGTAAAGCACATGTTTAACAACTGAGACTGTAAAATAACTTTAACTAAAATTAAAAAAAAAAAAAATCAATTAGCTTATTAACTTATTTTTACAATTATGATTTTTTAAAAAGACACCAGTTCAGTTCACAGCTCACCTCTGGCTCAACAGGTCGGACGTAGTTGGAGGGAAACACCCCGGTCTTGTCTCCGATACATCCTCGCCACCACTCTCCTTCTCTCTCCGTCACCATGACAACATCCCCCTCAACAAACGTCAGGTCCCCCGCCTCTGGGCTCTCATACGTGTACAAGGCCACGTACTCTGGTTAGGATTTAACGTTAGGGATATTGATAAGGCAAACGTAAGTCAACCTTTCAGTTTTCTTATAGATGAGTTAAACTTACCCTCCAGGTGAGCAGAGTCTGAGTCAAATGCATCCACCCTACGACGGGAACAAAACACAGTCAAATCTAACTACAGTTTTACATCAGACAGATGTGTGTGTGTGTGTGTGTGTGTGTGTGCGTTCTCATGTGTGTATTCCTACTCTGTGTTTCCGCCGGTCTCCAAAGTGACATAGCTTTTGGGGAACCATCCCTGCGTCCCGTTGAGCTGTCCCAACCACCACTCCTCCCTCTGCTGCAGCACGCTGATGATGTCACCCTGCGAGAAGCTCAGCAGCACGGTGATGGCGTCACCGGAGGAGAGGTTGAGGTGAGTGTCGGAGGTGGCCGACCACGAGGAGACAGCACGGGCCAGCAGAGGGACCGGGGACTGAGGAGGGAGCGAAACAATTAATTTCGATTACAAACCAATAGATCAACTCGAAATAAATATCTGCACAGCTTCACCTGACCCTTTAAGACCGTGAGAGGTAACCTACAAATGTCAGACCTACTAACACTGATGTTTTCTGCGGGGGAGATGGAGATCTGTGAATGTCTGTGTGACCCGCGGAGAGAGAGCAAGAAACTCCCAGCGGAGAAGGACTATAAATACACAGCCATGCTGCTGTTGAAGTGTTTGTGTTGGAGTTTGCAGCGCTGTGTGTGTAACCCAGCCAGACCTAGTTCCTCAGCTGCCAAAGACAGTTTATAGCCCAGATATGTACTACGACGGCCGAGAGAGACCACTACACTGACAGGAAACCAGCTACGGTCAGGAATCTGTCTCACTAAACAGCAAAATACAGATAAAACTGTATTTTTCCAAATTTTACCTGATCCAATAATTTTTATACTTTGATTTTAGTGAAAATAGACCAATTTAAACTTTTTCACACAGTAAACTGAGGTGGTAAACATGGTTATGCAGCGACACATTAGTGTATTGGGTAACACTTCACAATAAGGGTCCCTTAATTAACATTAGTTAGTACATTATTAAGCATTAATTAACTGTTTACAGATATATTAACAATGATTATTATGTATTACTTAGGATTAGGAAACACATTAATTAATGTAGCCTATTAGTAAGCAGTTAATTAATGTTTACTACTCAAAGTTAGTTAATAAATTAAGTAATAATAAAAGTTGAATAATGTAATTACTTATCATTATGTATACATTACTCAGCAAGTCAGCATTAATTAACCCATTAGTTTATATATTAATGCTTAATAATGTACTAACTAATGTTAATTAAGGGACCCTTATTGTAAAGTGTTACCGTGTATTGTATTGTTAGCATAACAAGTTTTCTGCGCCTTTAGGCTCTTGTTGTCTTTTAATGTGACAACGAATGACAGAGTGTAGAGGAATATAGAAACCCTAAAAGCAAAAGACTTCCGTGTTCCTCCTCATGAATAAAACTTGGGCTCTTCCTCCAGGAAATAAATGCTAATCTCTCTAAACTGTCACAGTGACAAGACAAGTTTTCGTCTTGCTGCTGAGGTAGGTCACAGAAAAGTTCATCCGTCCATTTAAAGCAAGTTCACTGACTTTCCTCCGTACCTGTGAAGCGTCTGATTGGGCGGGAGCTGTGCTTTCGCCTGTTACCTCCCCATCTGGGACTCTGGGAAACAGGAGGTACAAAGCGTAAGGGAAGAGGGGAAAAAACAGAGGAATAAAAACAAGCCAACAGTAGAGTGGCATAAATTACAATGCCCAAGGTGACTGTTACAGACTAGCAGTCAGCGAAAAAGCTCAAACTGTTCTATCTTTAGTGTTGAGAAAGTGAAACATCAGACAGAAAAGGTCTTTGGAGACTGTCCCAACCCATTTCTCCCTGTGTGGTGAGTGAGTGTGTGTGTTACCCTATGATAAGTGGCGGTGGCGGACGGGACGTTTTTCCAGGTGAAGTGGGGGTGGTCTCCGTGGCGGAGGCCGTGGGACATTTCTCGGCGTAACTCTGGGGGAACCAGCCCCTGTTTCCGCGGTAACTCCCACACAGCCAGCCGGGCTCACCGACGGTCTGCTCATCCACCTGCATCACGGAAAACACAGTTTAATCACACTCAAGTCACACAGAACAAGGTGGCGATGATGAAAAACACGGTGTTTCCCCCACTGCAGTCGTTACTGTTACACAACAACGACAACAACACAACACACAAGCGCCGCATTCACACAGCCGTCACGTTGTCACAGTGGTGACGGCTGCACACGCTGACATTTTGCTCTTTACACACCATCTGCTCGCCGCACTGCCCTTTTTATTCGGGCAGATTTGACAACTTTTTGTTTACACTCGACCTTGTTTGTTGCTGTAGCTGTGTTGTGGACCTTTGCCAGCTCACACCTTGTCACTGCCTGACTGAGCCGGGCTGGCAGTCGAGGTTCAGTCTATTAGTCCGCTCATTAGTCCTCTCGCAGAGGCAACTCTATGGCAATGTAGTGATTTAGGCTGGATTATCTTCACATGAGGGGACAAACTCGATATTTACTCTACTCTGTGATTGAAATTGTGATTATTTTTGATTTCTATATTTTTATTTTTTATACTGTACATATATACAAGGGGATGATATACGTTTTTTTACTTCTTCCTACTCCATGTTCCTACTGTTAATAATTTTTTTTCTGTTACTTTTTGGAGTTCTTTTGGTGCTTTTCTGTTGTTGCTTGCTTTGTTTTCTGTCTGTTTCTTTTATACCACTTTACCTGTTCGAAATAAAGGCTTAATAATAATAATACTAGTAAGTAGAATGATTATTTACATAATGATAAATAATATCTACATTCTGAGTAAAATATTTGAGTAAAAACAGTAATGAAAGTTTGTCTTGCTGTGCAAAACTATGAAGGGAAGAGTTCCTTCTGACTGGTGAAGTAGGTTAAAATGAAAAACTGAATCACAGGGTAATACTCAAAATGCTGAAATATTTACATCATGAAAATACTGCCTCAGTCTCTGCATCTCGGGGTAAAAGTGTAAAATCTGTGAGTCAGACATCTGCATTGTGTATTTACAGTTTACTGAGTGTGTGTGTCGTACCTCTATGTGACAGTCTGCGTCGATACTCAGCTCATCTGCGTTGCGGGCGACAAACGAGTACAGAGCTTTATACGTGGTCAGCTTTATAGATTGTTCTGCCGCCGCCGCCGCCGCTGTCGCCGCCGCCACCGGCTGCTGTCCTCCTCCTCCTCTTTCCTGTATCTCTCTCCTCCTCCTCTCCTCTTCCTCTTCGTTCCGTTTTCTCCTCTCTTCTTCCTCCTCCTTTTTCCTCTTCTCCTCCTCCTCCTCTCTTCTTCTCCTCTCCTCCTCCTGTGCTTTTTCCTGGGCTGCTCGGAGGCAGGCCTGCGCCTCCCTCTCCTCCTCCTCCCTCTGTCGGGCCCTCTGCTCCTCCAGGAGCCTCCTCTGACGGGCCTCCTCTTCTTCTTTCTCCCGCTTCTCCTGCTCCCTCTGCTCTTGTTCCCTCCTCTCTTGCTCGAGCTTTTCCAGTCTGTGGGACATCATTTTTCACTTTTTTAAAGCTCTTTAAATCATAAACCAACACAGCGATGGTGCATTTTTATTAGAAACGAAGTTCTCCACAAAACTCAGGCAGACTCAAGTTGTGGATCATGCAGAATAATGTGCTGCCCAAGTCATACGTTTTCTCACGCTCACCTGGCTGCCTCCTCTTCCTCCCTCCTCTTCCTTTCTTTCTCCTCCTCCCTGCGTCTCTGCAGCTCCCTCAGTTTCTCCTCTTTGACTCGGTGCAGGTCGTCCAGGACAGCCTGCTGCCTCACCTGCTTCTCCCTCAGCTCCTAATGCAGCCCCCGCAGATCCAACACATCAGAGGGGAACAGAGACACAAGCATCAACCAGCAGAACAACAACAGTCATAATCAATCACAACAACTGCATGCCGGCTTTTACTCTGCTCCAACCACAAGGCAGCTATCTGAAGATGATGTACAGTAGTGTCTAGAGACTCCGTACTAAATCTATAGCAGGTAGTGGATGATATATATCATGTGTGGTGGTTTAAAAAGTATTTGATGCAGTAGCACAAATACAATCATTCAAAATAAACTGACGCAAAAAGGAGGAAGATCAAAAATGTAATATGCAGACAATATCAAAACAGGGAACTATGGGAAAATAAGTTTTAAATTACATACATATAAACCAATCAGTCACAATATTAAACTAACCCGTTTAAATGTCGTGGCTAATCGGTGTTACATATAAGCTGAGATCAGTTATTCTCCTTGTAAACCTGTGTTTGTGTGTCTGTGTGTGTGTGAGTGTGTGTTTTACCCTCAGGGTTACTCCTGCTTACCCAGAAAACACAGGCTAGAACAAATCCCATGGAGAGAAACAACATCAACAACAACAAAAAAATAAATAAAAAAAGGAGGATGTAGAACCACAGCAGAGTTTAAGAAACTAAAACGTAAAGATGAGACGATGAGCGAACAGATCGAATCGTCACAGAATGAAAACAAAACAAAGTTTGGTTGATTGAGGCCAAAGGAGAAAGCGAGAGGTGGGATGAATTAGATAAATGAATAGCTTGGGGGTGATGAAGAGGATTACACAGTGGGAGGTGAAGAGAGGGAGACGTAGAGGAAGAGGGATAACCTTGATGAGAAGGAAGAGCTGGCTGAGGCAGGCCAGCAGAGACAGAAGGCCCCGCAGGACACAGTCATCCATATCCCCAAGCTATGAGAGAAGCACACGGTGTGACGACGGAGGGAGGGAGGGAGAGAGGGGGAGAGGGATGGACAGTGCAAGTGGAGGCATCACAGGAAAAAAGAAATGAGTGCACACGTCGAGAAAAGGAAGATTGAAAAGGAGGAAAGGAAAACATCCCGTGAGCAGGAAGCAGAGGAAAAAAGAGAAAGACAAAGGTTAAAAGCTTTAAAAAGCAGTTAAGAAATAAAAACAATAGAGCAGAAGAAAAGGGAAAGGCAATGCCGCAATTATTAGTTTCAGATTGATGACAGGCTGTGAGCGGCCGTGACATCATTCTTCACAGGTATTGAATTATCAGGCTTTCTGCCAGCAAATGTGTGCATCCGAGCCTCCAGTGTGTGCACAATAACGGCTGGGTGTCAGGGTTTTCTTTGCCTGAGGGCTGAAACTTTAGAGTCACTGTGACCAGTTGAACAAGATTTCACAGCAACACTTTAAAACTCCCTGTTTTTGTTAAATTCCAATAAAGCCTGCGCCGAGTCAGGGTAAAAATAAAAAATAAAAACTTTCCACAGAGCAGCTTCTGAGAAATATTGATGGCAATGATTTGGTTTTCTTTGGGTTCCGCACAGCCATTTGTCTGCATTGTTTTTTTTATATATACAGTATATATGAAAATCTCTAAAAACTTCCTTCATTGTGTTCATGTTTTGCCGATGGATTCACAACCAAAGCAGCTTTCAACACTCGACTTCTTTATTTTCATACTGTATGGAAATGATGGAGGCCAGATGAATTAACATTCAAATTTCGAAAACGCATGAGAATGATTTGTAAAACGATCACTGTCAAGTAAGAGTCAACATACAACTCGATTTATATTCAAGAAAGTGAAAGTATAGAATACAGTTGTTTAAGATTGTGTGTTGTGTTTTTAATCATAATTTTAAAAAGAATAATAATAAGTTAAAAAAAATATTTCTCTCTGAATTTTTTTTATCAATTACGAGACATTTCAGGCGACCCCATTTGAATTCCAGGCGACCCCACGTGGGGTCCCGACCCCAAGGTTGAGAAACACTGAGTTAATATGTTAAGGACATTATTGGCAGGTGCTTTTGTATATCACAATACACCCCCGCCCCCCAGGACCCTTCCTTCCCTGTATTCAAAATCTGAATTCTCTGCCTTCCCACAAGTGAAAATATTGAACGTAAACATCTTCAAACTACGAGACATTCCCCAGAGACTAATGGGGAAACATCACAGACACCACATCGCGGCCACAGTGCGATCTGTGTAGCAGCTTGACCCGGCTCGTCCTGCATTAAATTTGGGTTATGTTGAATTCAAATGGTCTAAAACTCCTTTGAGGTTTGAGGCTAAAAATGCCACCACCATCCTCCACATCCTGATCTGCTCCTCTGTGCTCGTCACTGACCTTAAGCTCCTTGTTGTACTGCTCCATCTGGGCCAGCTTGTCTGTCGTTTCCTTCTCCAGAATGTCGAGCTGGTCCTTCAGCCTCCGGCAGTTCACGCCTTTCTCCGTCACGCTCGTGGTCAGGGTGGTCAAAGTCGCCGCTACAAGGCAAAGGTCAGCGGTCAGAGATGAATAACCCAGAGAATCCAGTGACCCCCCCATGCGTGCTGTGCTGTGCTGTGAGCAGGCATTTGTTTGTACCCACATGACAGTTTGTTGAGGCTGATGTTTCGCAGCTTCTCAGTCAGCCTCTGTTGTTCTGGGACCAGCTGCGACAGCTTCCTCTGCCAGTCCTGTGGAAAACACAAAGACCCACACAAACAAAGAGAAAATCTAAATACATTTATGGAAATAATCTGAGTGAGAAAAGTTCAAAAGAGCAGAGACGAATTATTATATTTTTATTTTTGTTAAATGTGAACCTCAAACTGAAGCTGCAGAGTGTTGATCTCTGTGATGCGCGTGTCCCTCTTCTGATTGATGAGATCCACCTCTGCTTTCTGAATCCGCCTCTTGCTCTGAGCGTCACGGAGACGGCTTGAGATTTGCTTGTGCTTGTTGCCCTGGAGACCAGATGTTAGTTACCAGTTTGAGCCCATAAACTTCGTTAACACCGGACATTTTATTTGTGAGCGTGCGATGTGTAAATGTAGTCTCACCACAGCCTCAAGCTCCAGCTCTAGACTTTTCTTTTTGGCCCTGAGTCGAGTGATTTCCTCCTGCTCCCCCTCTCTCCTCCTCCCCAGCTCCTCCCTCTTCCCTCGTTCCCACTCCTCCCTCCGCTGGCGCTCCATCTCCTGCTTCGCCGCCTTAAAGTATAAAGAAATATCGTCACCGGATAATGAATCAACAATCTAGATATCTAACATCTCACAGATGAGATGAGGCCACCTCTCCCGCTCACCTCCTTCCTCTCCAGCTCCCTCAGCCTCTCCTCCTCCCTCTGTCTCTCCATCTCTCTGTGCCTCTCCAACCGCCTCTCCTCCTCCAGCCTCCTCCTGTTCTCCAGCTCCCTGGCCTCCCTCTCCCTTCGTTCGTGAGCATCCCTCTCCTCCTTTTCTCTCCTCTCTCTCTCTTTCCTCTGCTGCTCCTCCAGAGCCAGTCGTCGTTTCTCCAGCTCGGCGCTGCCTCGTGCAAAGTTCTCCTTCAGTTTGTCCTCAAAGGAGACTAAGACAAAGAGGAAGAGAGGAGGATGACCCAAAGCAAAATTCATCAAATCATGAACATAACTAAACAAACAGCATGCAGACGACACCATACCACTGCTCTTGGTCTTTTGTGCAGATTCTGTTTCTGTTGTATCTATTAAACAGGGAGTTATGTAGGGTCCCGTTCCATTCACAAGCTCACTGGGCTTTATTCCTCCTCTGAAACAAGAAAAATACGGTTGTATGTGGTTTGAATTTCATCAATGAGTCCAGAAAATTAGCATCAGTCAGGGTGTATGTTACCTGAGAGAGGGAGGGACCAGGTCTTGAGGCAGAGTGAGCGGCAGAGGTCGACCAGTTTTAGCCATGTCCACCAGGTGCATGGCCAGAATGAACTCATCAGCTCGTAGCTGACCGTCTTTGTCCACGTCTGCCAGGGTCCTGTGGACACACAACATACTATAGTGAGTCACAGAGTAAAGTAAGAAAGCTGTACCTCATTTTTGGAAAGAAGATGAATATGATTTTATAGCAGTCTCATTGGGCTCTGGTCACTTGAGAGGAACGGGCTGTAAACACTGACAAATTATCACCCCATAACATTGTTATGGGAAACAAGTTGGCAAACAGACACAGAGCGACACTGGCCTTCAACTGGAGTCATGAATCTGACCAACTCACAAATAAGTCCAATATTAAATGAGGAATTTCATACTAAATATGAAATGAGGGGACAGGTATAAACTGGTGAAGATCATCTCTGGGTTTGTCACTACAAATGACCCTTTTTACATTACATGTAGTCTTTTGATCCATGGCCAATAAACAATATTAGTGCAGCTTTAAGTTATTTTGTAACAACTGGAACATTAATAATAGTAATATTCTTGGGGTAGTTTGATACATTTCCAGCTGAGAATCTGTTTAAACTAGGGCCACTGCAAAGGAGTGTCAATAATATAATATATGCAAATCTTTATTGTAATATCTGCTTTTACAAGTTATTTATCCCCAATGAGTATGTAACTCCATCCTTCAGGCAAATATTTTATCCTGATGAAGCCATAGATCAGTAATAGAGTGAAAAAATTTCCATAGAAGGCGAAGAAGCAAAAATATTGTTTTAATGTCCTGACATTAGGCATGCATATTTGCCCCCTGTCTGATGATTAATAGCTGCTTTCATTAGCTTACGAAAGACATAGACCGGCTGAGCAGTGTTTACAAGGGCGATCTTACATACACAGGTAAATTGACACAAAACACATGCACCTTGTACTCACCAGATAGTAGCGAGCTGAGTCTGGGTGAGGTTTGATGCTATCAGCGCATTTCTTACCTGAGGCCCTGAAAGGTAAAAAAAAAAAAAAAAAGAAAAATCATCAGAAACAACAACAGAGTGGTTTCTCACCCCCTCTGATATGGATGTGTTTGCCTGCTGACATCCGTCGAGTGGGGTTAAGAGCGATCGCAAGAGTACGTGAGTGCATGTGTACAAAGGGAAAGTGACCCAGCGAGTGCTCTGTCAAACGTTGACAAAACCGCTCATGAGCAGCCAAGCGGCCCTGAGAAGCTTGTGTTTATTTAAGTTGGAGACTGTCTATGTGTGTGTGTGTGTGTGTGTGTGTGCATGTGTGTGTGTGTGTGTGTGTGTGTGTGAGAGAGAGATGCACCTGACAAGTAGCCACTCATGAGCTTGTCTAGTGTGTTGAACTGCTGACGGTACTTCAGTCTGGAGGCCTGTGGAACGGCCCAGTCGCTTGCGCCCGTCTTCGGAGAGTTACTGGCCAAAGACGTGGTGGAGGAAGAATTTGAACTATGAACAAGGAAAAGAGAGACATGTCAATATGCCAGGATATCACCTAAAGGGAAATTACACAATAATATCATGTGGTCAGCGTTGCCTTCCTCCCTTGTATTCCAGCCTAGACTTAAAACCACTAATTGCTCAGAGACTCCCCGGTGTTTTTTCTCAGCTCTTAATTAGCTGTAGAGGAAGGTAGTGCAAACGGCCGCGTAGACAATGACTCTCTGAAACAAGACAGCACTGTGCTCTCAGGCTGCGCTAATCAGCCATTCTGTTTTTATTATAAACAATGCCCCTGCAAGAATAGCAAAAGGACAGGGTAGGTCGATGATGTTAATTTAAGAAAAATGTACTTTTCCTCAGTCATTACGGCCAGTTGGAAACTTGCAACGCCCCTCTGAAAGAAGAGGAGAGGTTTCAAGGAGACAATGGGAGATGGAGTGCAGGTTTCTCTCTCTGCCTCAGGGCTTTTTTGTGTGGTTGTGCACAATGGTGCCATACGATACAACACTATTAAAACTTGTTATGTGTCTGCAAACAAAAACAGGCAAGAATACTGTATCTCGCATGGTGTTAGAGGGTGATCTGGGCGGCTGCCGGATCAACCAGTATGAGGCTTTTCTTTCCACCTATACCTGAGGTCGGGATTTTTTGTATGAATCGCTGGGCCATTCAAAACAATGAAATAAGATTCTACCCCTATCCTTTTCTCAAACCACACAAAACACCATGAGGGGGATCAAGGATATTGGATACTGCTGTTGGCTGCCAGTGCACAAAATCTCTTCTTTGTTTACTCCTCATTAAGTCCCACCAGTCTAACTATTTCAGATACAGATCAAGTGATTCATCTAGAAACAGAAATGAGCTTGACCAGCACAGATGTACAATTACAACCCTTCCGGTCGCTGTATCACATTTCCACTTCCCCTTTGGGAACATGCGTTGATAACACGTGACATTATTAGCATCAAACGTGGTAAATCCCATTGGTGTCACACTATAGTTAGCAGTTAGGCCTATAGAACTCATTAAGTCCACCATGGATAACTTTTCCAAACTTCAACTAACACACAAATTCTACTTTTCTTACATTTTAAAAACACTACAAGTAGTCAGTAAAGCTAGCAGCTCTGAGAGGAAGTAGGCGTAGCATTGAGCTGTATGCTACAGCTTTAAACTAAATGCTAACAATACTGCAGTTATATCCTGTAGGTTAAATGTTTACCATCGCTATCTTAGTTTAGCTCGTTGGCATGCTAGGCTAATTTTGCAGATGTTGGCTACGTTTTAACAATATAAAAACTGTTATGGCTTTACTGATACATGATTACTATCACACAGTGAAGGAAGTGAATGTGTGCCAAATTTCATAACAAACCATCCAATCATGTCGAGACATTTCACTCAAAAACATAAAGAAAAAGTCAAAGTCATCAGGATTCATTTTCTGGGGACCCTGATTATCTGTACATTATTTCATTGTAATCAAATTGTAGTTAAAAAAAAAAAGTCTGGACCCTAAGATTAGTAGGCCTAATAAAAATAGATGGAAAATAATCATGACCTCTTCCCATAGGAATTTCATTTGATTCCTGTTCCCTTCTAATGTTTGTGACTCTAAACAAACCCACTTCCTACTGTTGGGAAACTAGAACATCAGATTTCAAAATGCCCTTCCTGTTCTCGCCGTTATCTAAGTGTTTCATCTGTCACATTCTTATCCTGAACCCTTCCCTGCAAAAAGTCTCAGAAAAAGCTTTTTTGGGAGCACTAATGGGCCGGCTTTGCTGTGTGTGACTTATGTTATTAACTGGCCTAAAAATCACTGCATAATAAATGTAATGTGTTACATGGAAAACGAGATACTTGATTCTAAATGTGTTTTTCAACCGAATTCTGATACTGACAGTGCATGTGGATTTGTAAACAGTTACTGAGTAATCCTGAATTTGTCAATAATTTAGGCCTAACAGTAGATCTATATTATAATCTGGAAGTGATCTCACCTGCTGGATCCAAGGTCCAGGAGAGAGTTAGCTTTTGACATGCCAGTGGTTGGGGAGAATGCCATAGGCGAAGAGAAGCCAGAGAGGGGGAGACCTGAAAAACAGCCGGAGGTAGTTATTTAGTCAATTTCATTCTGACAGATTGATGGTAGGCTAAGGTGAGAAAATATGTGAATGTTTTTGTGCATGCACGTAAATGCATACAATATGTTTTTCTAATGCAATCAATCTCTGACAAGCTGTGAACATGCAGAGAGCAGCTGCCCTTGAATGTGTTTATATCTAATCTTATCTCCTAATACTTTACAGTCACAGCACACAGAGCTCCAGCAGCAAGGTTATTGACATCTGGCTAAAAACAAAGCAATCGCAGTTGCCTGCAACCTTGCGCCAAAGAGGATTAGTCTCGAGAGCTGTAGCACTGATAGGCCTATATTTTCATAAGCAAAGCTGCGGTAGATATCAGCAGAGGGAACAGAAAACAATGGCAACAAAAAATTAGACTCATTCTCATTAGATCATGCTCATTTCACAGCCAAAAATTGCATTTCAACAGAGAGAGATTAATAACAGAGCAGCAAAGGGAGAAATGGAGGTTAGAAATGAAGATAACAGAGTGAGATAAAATAAGGAACCCAAAAGAAAAAAACTAAATGAGTTTGTACATATTACTTTATGCGCACCCACACCTGGTATCGTTTTATGTATCAGGTACAGTAACTGCAGTAAAAATTAAAAAAAAAAAAAGAAAAAAACTATGGTAGCTCATCTTCTTGGTGATGAAAAGCAGCTCTTTACTGCATACAGCAACATGCACACATATACAGCTCTGTCCTCAGTGCAGTGCATAAGACCTCAGGGAGCAGATGTATAAGGTGCAGCCCTTTGATGCTGAGTATGTAATCTACACCACATTACTGCACCACTGAAGCTCAGGCCCTGAATCACTGACCCTGATACGCTAAATATTACACTGGATTGCCCTAGCTACACGAAAATCCATTACTGAGAAGTCATTATCTACCAGGCAGTTTTAAATTAGTAATTTGTTAAGTAGAGTTGTTCCAATAAAACCTAATGCCTTAGCTTGCAGAAGCTAATGTTGTATGTTATGGCGAGGAAAACAAACTGTCAAACAGCCAAAAATAACAGTTTTAACTGAATATAGTTATTATTTGTTTTGTTTACACGTGTATACATGGAGAAATGTTTCTATTTCAGAGTTAGCTTGGAATTTGTGAAAAATATACAGATCATCCACTGTTTATTCATTTACCTTCAGGTGTAATGCTTTGTAATTTAAGGTAGGCTACTGTGTTATTTATTTTTGTGACATGCAAATTGAAATATCTCCAATTTACATTTTTTTTAAAAAGTCAACTCAAAAACCTATATTTGATATATCTTTCCTCTTGGGTCAGATATCACCGAGCTAAAACTAGTTTTGTTAACCGGTGCAGTTAGCTGTACTTTAACTTCATGCATATAACAATTGCAACTGGCAGTTACTGGGAGTAAATAAACTAATTTCTATACAACAACAAGTTTGTGTGTCCTACGCCTTTCAAAGTTTCATTGAAATTCACATGACCTGTACATGTTCCAAAGTCATTGATATTGTGTTATTTGCAGGTGTACAAATTAATATCCAGTACAAGGTTTTCTATGCAGCGAGGATTGTTCCCACACTAATGATTTCATGTTACACGAAATCCAATTTTAATTATTAATTATAATTTAATTTAATTATTATTAATTTTAATAATTGGAACGTGACCCAACATCTTCAGTGTATGTTCACCTTCTTGACCAGGGTCAATTTTGAATGAACTGGTGCTAATCCCCTAGTTAACATCTGGCTTTATTTGTCCAGGGAGCAAATTAGAAGTGGTTCTACTGCAGAACCAACCTGCATTGTTGGGAACAAGTGGTGGGGTGAGGAGGTTCATATTGCCGTTGGGGAGTCCAGAGCTTCCCAGTGAGGTGATGAGGGGTAGAGTCATTGGCGTTGGCACCAGGGGTTGCACAGAGTGCATGATGGGGATGGGTGTTAGGATGGGCATGGCTGACATAGTTGACATGGATGACAGACCAATTGACAGATTTGGCATTGAACCCATTCCTGTAAGAAGGAAATACACAGGTGAACACGATGAGGAGACTGATGTGAAAGTTAAATATAATTTGTTTTAATTATTTTTTGTTGAATGGAAATTCTGAAATTACTGCATATGAACTTTGTTAAATCAAGGACTTTTGTACATTATTTGAAATCTAGCATCATTTTGTAGACTCAATCATTTTGTCAGAGCAGCTATTTCATTTTTCTAACCCATTTTCAAATCAAACACTTGCATCTCGGCTTTTTATTTCGCTACTGACAAAATACTATTTGACAGAGGTTATGTTCTAGGGGAGCGAGTGAAAAGACATTTGAAGCTGTAATGAGGGTGTTATGTTTTCAGAAAGGATTTTTTTTACCAAAACGTGCTGATGAAGGGATGGTTGGAGCCAGATTGGAGACAGGAGGCTGCTTCATTATTATTGGCAAGGAGGAGGGCAAATTTTGCCCCTGAAGCTTGAGTTTAATGAGCTTCATAGCGATGGAGAACTCCAGTCTGTCCATCTTCCCATCGCTGTCCAGGTCAGCGAGGTTCCTACAGAGGAGACAGAGAGAGTCACACAACATCTGCAAACTCCCTATTTTGGGGCTAATAGAAACACAAAGTCACACAGGGGACAAAGTTGTGGTGGGACTGAATTCCAGTGGCGTTGTTCCTACAAACACCACAACATACATGCTGTCCGTTCTAATTACAGTACACACACACACACACAAACACACACACACACACAGAGTTTACTGGGTGGGGCAGGTTGTGAAGGAAGCAGAAACTAAAGAGGAAGTTCAAACAAACCTTGGACCAAAAACAAAGATTGGACTCACTGACCCATTTGCTCTGGATCAACAATTACATTTGCATAACTTGGGATGAAGTTTCACTGAGCTGTTAAACTTACCAGATCTCAGCCAGGACCGAGGCGGGCAGGCCAGACTGGAGGAAGAATTTTCTTGCCTGCTCTCCTGAAGATAGACAAAAGTCAAGAGGGTTCAAGACAGAGACAGGTGGCACCAACCAGGTGACACTACAAGATGTTATTCATAAACAAGACTCAGTCTGTTTGTTGTGACAACAGCCTACCTGAGACATAGCCGAGGATGGGGGCGAGGGTGTCGAACTGTTTGTCGTGTTTCCCCCTCTCCTCTGGAGTGATGGCCCAAACACTGGCTCCACCTGGACAGAACCAAAGAGAAAGGCCAGACTGGTTACAAACAGGACTATGAGAGCACGCTGCTCCCTTTAGTTGGTGTAAATCCCATAATGATTAAGGGTCACTTAGGAGCAACAGAGTTCCCCATATTTCACGTCCCTCCCTGTGCTTCCTGTCTGTCTGCACATTCAACTATTAGAAGCCATAAAACACCCCAGAAAATGAAAAAATAAATCTTTAAAAAAAAGGAGGAAGGGAGGGAAGGAACAGGAGGTTGTATGAGCATGAAGCCCTGGGCTACGCTGAGTTTAGTAATAGGTAAGGGCAGTTAATTGATATTTGCATGAAAAAAAGAAAATATTAATCTTCTAGTACATTCTCTTGTCTCTGAAGTCAATATAGACCATAACAACCTTCAGAAAACTTGATGTTGCACTGAGCAACTAACAGATGAAAAAGCTGAAATGCTTATGTGACTAAAAAGTAATCTGAATCACCACAACAGCATCAACCCAGATGCTAATTCCCAAATGCACACGAACCACACACGTACTGCAATATACTCGAATCATGCACAATATCAACAAATGCTACTGGTGCAACAAGAGAGGAACCACATTACATGAAGATCAAGCTTCATCACTTAAACAATTCTAACAACATAATTTGCTGGGAAAGAAAAAATATTCAATTTAAAAAGAGGAAAGCTCAACAATTTTTTTAGCATAACATTTTGGCTGTGCTTCATCCGTAAACACTCACAAAAAGCAGCAACACATTTAGAGTCCCCAGAGCGGAATAGCAAACACTGTGTCTTTTTTTACCTCACCATCCAAAAAGTCTGCATAATTTCCATGCCAAATGAGATCTCCCTCAGATGAAACCACTCTCGACCAACTCCCGACAATGATTAATGTATAAAAATGCCCCGTCAGCTTTTCTTCCACTCTGCTCTAGTCTTTCATATCTCAAGGTAAGTTCAGGGTTGGCCATGAATTAAATATAAAGTCAAATGTGCTGCGTGAGGGGGGATGAGACTCAATTCACACTCAGTTTCATAGGATGTCTTTAATAAAGGGGGATGAAAGATTATCATCTGAGCTGATAGCCAATTAATCATAAGGGAATCCATGAAATTAAACAAATCATAACACGATCAGGGCATACTGAAACCTTTTCCTTCACTTCTTGTCCGTAACTTCAAAGCTGTGAAGCCATCATTCAAAAAAAAAAAAAAAATTGACTATGTGGACAATGAGCACAGACACATTTTGTCCATAAGACAGTAACTACATGACAGAGACGTAGATAAGGAGGCAAAGACACATAATACGACCAGACAGAAGAGTGATGCACAAAAGATGGACTCAGACAGAGAAGAGGAACCTTGAACCTCCCTCGGTGAGTGGAAACACAGTGGTTGATAAAAGAAACAGCGAGAACACAGCTTCAAAGTCAACACTTGTAAACTCAACTAAGAGAAAGAGGACCAAAAAAAAAAAAAAAACTTTGTCCATTAGCTCTTATCTAGTTTACTTCCTAAGTAGCCACCTCATCTTCCTCTGCTCCACGGCGACGGACGACCTCCCTGATGCCAGCGGTTGTTACCATAGGAACCACACCAGAACACCCCACAAATAAAATGTTTGTAGCAGTGAGTTTGAGCGGCTGGGTCTTGTGGAGAATTCGTCCTTCAAAGTTTTCAGCTAACATCATCGTCACCCATCAGTAGTTTAAAGCATCGTTACACGTCTCATTAAAATGTTATGATATATGATTTACCAGACACTCCCCTGAAAAGTTACAACCATCCATCCATTGTTACTTTTTACTGCTTATGTGTGCAGGGTCGCAGAGAGATGGACAACACACACACACATACAGGCAATTTTAGACACGCTAATCAACCTAGTATGCATGTCTTTGGACTGTGGGAGTAAGCTGGAGAACCTGGAGCGAGCCCACAGAGACTTAGGGAGAACATTTAAACTCCACCCAGAGAGGGAATCAAACACACAACCTTCTTGCTGAGAGGAGACAGTGTTATCCCTTGCATCACCCGTGCCACCCAGTTGCAAACATATTTTAGAAAACTAAAATACTCGACTTAAAGAAACTGAATGAATCCCCAAAATAATAACTTCAGTGAAGGATTTCACATAAAATACCTTCAGTTCACCACAGTTTAGAGACTTTGGAGGGATGTTATAAAAAAAAATTACTGTCAAGAGAAAACCATATAAAAATGTTGTTTTGTGTGTGTCAGTGCACATAATGATGAAATCAACAAAGAGCTGCAAGTAATTCATTCTTCAACAGTCTCTGTCTATCTAATCAAAGCGAAGGCACTGAAGTTCAGAACATAAGATTATAACAGCGGAGCATGAAAGCAACACAATCCTCCTCACAGTGGAAAAATCACAAAAACTGGGTCAAGATTACCATCACAGCTCTTTAAATGGACCGACTTTACAGATGTCTTTTGGCCTTGTGCTTTGTTTTTTAATAGAATAGCACTCAGTAGACCAAAACCCTGCCAGGGCCAAACAATCCTACTGTACGTATTTAATTTTATCCATTGATTGATTTTATCATAACAGCAGTATAATTTTACTACCTGTTACTACTACCTGTGTGAAATGCTGACGTCAGCGTTATAGAATTCACACAGCTCTGATGGATGAATTTTCTCACTGCAGCCACTGTTGTTATTGTATGGTTTTATTGGTTCCACGTTGAATGAAATACGGATGTAAGTATATGCCTAAATGCTGCTGGTGCCATATGCTCTGTTGCTATTAATAAGAAGCACAGGTCTGTGTGTAATGCAGATTCAGCACTTCCCTCCCTCCAGATCCAGTGGGATATTTGCAGTTACACTTCATAGATGTCATCACTATAAATGTGTCACATCCGTATATCAGTCCCAGAGAAACTGGAGACAAGGTAGAAAAATGCTCTGCCTCACACAGGAAGAAAAGTCATTTTTAGAAAAAAAAAAAAGCACCACAGTTTTTCTCTGGCCCGTGCCCGTGCACAATCCTGCTGACAAATGAACAAACGCAAACCAACAAACAATCAGGCACAGGTGAAAACATATGCCGCCTTGATGGAGGTAATTACACAGTATGATTGCTTTTTATTATGATGACTTCAGATTTTCTGTAACTGTTACAGTATGACTTTGATTCTTATCCTAAGATGTCTATAAATGATCCTCTGTTACTTCTTCCTCGTCTTACAGAGAAAATGATTATCTCTCAACTTTTCATCTCGACATGAACAACAATTCAATTATCAGGGGAGAGCGCGATTCCTCTACTTTCATCTCTCTGGTGGATGCAAAATATTCAGATAGGATGAAAACTCTACTTGTTGTATGATAATGTGTGAAGTATTATTACTGGAACAATAAAATTCTTTGGGATGCTATGGATGTGTGTGCCTTCACAGACCTGGCTGGTATCCATGCTGTAAGCCATTCACCAGCTTCAGGAAATACCATCCATGCCCACGGTGGAACTTCCTCCCAGACACTAACCCAAACAACACACACTGCTTTTTGTTGACCACATACTGGCACATTACACATTAAGTACATCCCTGAGGAATGACACACACAATGGACTGCCGAGCTTCACTCACAGTACAGTTGTGTAGCCTGGAGCCGCTGCAGAGTTAAAGAGATGAATATTCAAATTTCCCTACCATGTGTGTGAGCAGATACAATCAGAAAAACTGCCAGCTGTTCGCTTCACAGAGAAATGTCAGTCTGTTTGTTAACACCGTGGCTGATCGGCTTCGCCTGGATTCACTATCTAACTCAAACTCACTCTACCATAACCCCACCCCCCCCCCACCCCCACAGTCAGCCACACCTGTTCAGGTACGTGTCTTTTCCCCCTGACAAAGCCGACGTTAGCAGCTCACAGCGCCCCGACCTACTTCTGGCATTGTCAGCCAAACGCTGCCGTTAAGAAGGAGAAAGTAATTAATCTCACGCCGAGATGTGAGTATTCTTCACATTGTCTCGTTGGCTACGACGGACCTCATTTAGAAGCTATTGTAAGTGAGAAAGGGAGGCAATATTTAGCACAGTGCCACTGGGACATGTGGCTAGCATGGCCACATCCACGGGCCTGTCAGTTGATTCAGCAAGAGCTGAATGCTCTGTGAGTAAGTGGGACACTGCAAAGCTTCTTACAACAGCAACAGCAGAATCCACCGGGGTCTTCTGTGGCTTCACGCTTGTGTCGGACACATACGGCCGCTCAAAGTCAGACCAGATAAAAAGCAAAGCAGAGGCTCAACTTGTAATAAATTAAAGCTATGATGAGTAGATGAGCTTGTAGGATTTTAATCTGGTTCAGTAACTCATTGTTACTGAATCTGGTTTTCAGTTTCAGTAATCGGTCTTTTTGTTTGACATCCGTTCCTTACATGATTTAATTTTTTGAGCAGCAACCTTGTTGACATCTTGGCAAACATGAGAAAAGAGAGTTGCATGAGGATGTTGGGGGTTTCTCATGTATGTACAGTGAATATGAAGCTGAACCCAGGAGACAGTTAGCTAGGGGAAACAGCCAGCCTAGTTCTGTCAAAAGGTAAAATATCTGCCTGGAACACCCTACCTAAAAAAACCTTATATCTGTTTTGTTTAATCTGCACAAAAACCCAGTGTAAAACTGGCTTTTACAAATGATATGTGCTGAGCCACTGCTGAGCCAGATGCAGCGACTTCCCGAGGTCATGTTACACGACCACGGTGCCTGACAACCAACAGGGAGGACTCAGAGGTAGATGGGGACAAACATTCAGCTCACTCCCCTTCTGCAGCTTGTGGCATCCTTTGCAAAATGCCACGATTCTCGTTCGACATCAGACTTTCAATTAAAATCTTCACTCTCGCAGGCCTCTGCTGCAAATTAGACTTTGTTTGTGTGGTTAAATACAAATATTGCAGTCAAGGGGTGTCATTTAGCTCAGTGAGTAGAGCAGGTGCCTCATTTGCAAAGGCTGCAGCGGCCCTGGTTCAATTCCACTGGTGGCCCCATTGCTCTATGTCGTTCCCTCTCTCTCTGTCTCCCCATAAAAAATTACAGTCAAAAAGGTTTCCCTGTATCCACATGTGTCCATCTGGATTCTGGACACATGCTGCCTTGGCCTGCACCTGGACTTCAATACAAAGATGCACACATTAAAACAGCTTCCCCGCACAGAAACGGAGAACGCGGACCCTCAGCAAATACACAAGAGCCCTTCAGCCAATATTGAGGCAATATAACATATCCATCCACAGACAGTCTGAGTCGCCTGTGCAGAATTTAAACGAACTGTACCACACACCCCCTCCTCAGCAGCTGTGTGACTTGAGTTTCCTTTTGTCAAGGCTGTGTGCTGTTGTCTAGGTGCTACACAGTCCTCAGGAGATGCCTGAGTCAAACCTCCAGACACCTAATGCAAGTCTGCTGGGGGGAAACCACATCACTGCTTTCATAACTATTTACATATGAAACTTCACCTGGGAGAACAACTTGATGTTTCAGATAGCTACAGTGGATCAACAGTCTCTCTCTCTCTCTCCCTCACGCTGCAGCAAAACACACACTTCTCTCCTTCTCTGGAAGTGTTACACTGTCCACCTGTTTAGGAAGTTCACACACCAATGACTTTACAAGTGCCTCATCAGAGATTCACTGTTAATGAGAGTGCAATAACACAAAGAGCCCGTGCTCCCATTCTGTGCTTTTCTGTGGAGAAACTCATCCCATAGTGATGCTTGTGGCTCTGGCTCACTCTCTCCAGTGTCTCTCCACTGGATGGGATTTAAGCAGAGTGTATTTGTGGGGTTTGGCAGTTTGTTAAAGTGCAGAGTTAGTCATGTGGACAAGATGCATCTGACACACACACACACACACTCTCTCGGGCATTTCTCACAGAGGCCCTTATGGAGCTGCAACTGCAGCTGTATGATCAAAGACTGGAGACCAGAGGATTAACACATTCACACACACACACTTGTGACCAATTCTGTCCATACCAAGGACAACACAGATGTCTTACCTTCGAGACTGAGAACCAGAGGCAGACCTCTACACAAACACACACATCAAAACATCTCAGGTTTTGCAGATAACTAATTAAAATGATAACAGTTTCATGATCTCTTTGCTCTGGAGGTTTAAACAACATGGCAGCAACAATGTCGTGAGATCAGAGATGGGTTCAGTTCAAGTCTGATCTTTCACTTCAGCACCAGATCAATATCCTATTAACACGATCTCAGCGTTCTCAGATCTTCTCTCTGCAACTAAACACTGTACAGCCAAGACAAGCAACCAGACAGCACACAAAGAGTTCAAATATCAAAACATCAAACTGAAACAAACGTACTCACTTGCTGCTTATTGCTCAGCTCTGTCTCTACATTTAAGTCTTTTTTTCCTTTTTTTTCATCCCCTCAAGTTCATTTTCAGCCTGACCACCCATCCCGAAGTGCATATTTCCCTCCCACAGAGAAACACAACAAAGTGTTCTTACCATTCATGGCTGCAGGTGGAGAGAGGGAAGTCCTCTACTCAGCTGGCTAGCTCTCAGACATCTGCAGAGAAAGAGAGAGAGAGAGAGACAGAAGGATGTGAGTGTAATTGTCTGTGTGTGTGTGTGGCTGTGTGTGTGTCACGCAGCAGTGGGCATAAGTGAAGAACGCAAGCATGCATGTGTGAGTGGAAAAAGGGAAGAGAAAAGAGAGAAATAAATAGAAATAAATAGGAGGGAAAAAATCATCCCCATGTTAACAATGCAAGGGAGGAGGCACGGGGAACGGCTAACACGGGGAGGGATGACAGAGCGAGGGAGGGACGGCGAAGGGGAAATAAAGAGAGAGGAGGGAGACGAAATGACAGAGAGAGGGGAGGATGAGGAGAGGAAGGAGGGAAGAGCAAGAGATGGAGACAATGCCGACAGGGAGAAGTGGGCAAGAGGAGGACGAGGCAGCTGAAGGATACGGAGGAGGGAGGAATGACGGTGGTCCGGGGAGGAAAGCAGCATTTATCATTGTCTGCTCTCAGATCACAGATGGCGGCTCAAGCCGGCAGTCTTCTGCAAATCTTGGTCTATCTTCACTTCTCCACTGCTCATTCCTTCAAATTCAGGATTTATATGCAAATCCATCTCTGTCTTTTATTAGAAACACAAATATTTGGAATAAAATCATTTGATTTAATTAGATTTTTTAAAATCTGAATAGGAACATGACTATTTGTCTTGCTCTAAAATAAATATTGGCTGTATTACGAATACTAATATTTCTTCTGCTTTAGGACTTAATATTTGTCCTATTAGGGATATAAGTATTGATCTCATTAGGAATATGATTGCCTTGTTTCACTTGCAATATAAACAATTGTCATATTAAGTATTTGTCTTATCAGGAATATAAATATGCACCGTATTAGGAGAATAGTAGTTTTCTTTTTCGCAAACTCTTGTCTTGTTAAGAATAAAAATATTTGTATCTGCATCGCACACACATAACACACAAAATAAAGATTTATGGATGTAGTAAGTGCAGTCTGCGTTCAGTGTGGGCAGGGGGCCGGGCCCACCTGATGAGATTCCTCTACGGTCTCTGGCAAACTCCCAGAGAGGACAAATGAGCTCATGCAGGTGTTGAATTGGAAAATGGAATCACTACAGTGTTAAAGTCCTCAGCAGGCAGGGCTCCATATCTAGTCCATCATTTCATGTCCTCTCGATTTTTCTTTCTTTTAATCCTCTTCTTTTGCTTTGCTGTTGTCGCTGAATCACTTTTACAACCCAATTGCTCAGGTAATCCACTTGTCATATCCTCGATCATTCATGCTTGCCACATCTACAAATTGAAACTTTACACCTCTTTATGGAGGCATTTTCCTTCTCTTTCACACCAAAGCACGGGTCCCTGTTCCTGCACCTTCTCATTTCATTATTCTAGCAACTCTGTCCGTCCTGTTCTTCTATCTATCTATCTATCTATCTATCTATCTATCTATCTATCTATCTATCTATCTATCTATCTATCTATCTATCTATCTATCTATCTATCTATCTATCTATCGCCTGGCCTAGCTAACACGCAGCTGTGATTCCTGTCAGGTCTAAGCAGCCTCCGCTCTGCTTTCACCAAGTCATTCCTTCACTTTTCCCCCCTCACTCTCACTCTGCACCATTTCTTATTCATCCCTCATATGAACATGCGTCCCCTGTTATATGATTAACACCCAATTTCTTTCATCTCCTGCTCTCCTTCTGCTCTTGTTACACTAATGCTCCATCACCGGCGTCCCTCTTTTCCTGTGAGTTCCTGGAGTGGGGACTGTGGTTGTTGTAGTATAAATCATTCCCCTGCACATGCCGACACTGCCAATTACTTAAGAGCAATGAAGCGCCCACTGTGGCATGTGCATCTACATGTTCTTGAATACATGTGCTAGTGTGCAAACTCACGCACACATGACGCCCACAAGCATAAATTCATCTTGGAAAATACAAAGGGTAAGTTTACCGGATACATCAGCTAAAACTCAGGCAGTAGTATAATACAGTAGTCCTACATTAAAGCCTACCACTGCCTAAAGGTTAGAATGATTCTTTTGTTTTAGATTGATGTTAATTCAATTTAAAGGACAATTCTGGGCAAATTCAACCTGGGGCTATAGTTTCCTAATATTTTAGGTCTAAAAGAAGGATTCTGAAGATTTTTGTTTTAATTACTCCTGTTATGCAGTAGTTCTGTCAGTCCCTGGAACGCCACGGCAGAGTATAATGGGAGCCAACCGATCTTCCCTGTTTAGGCTGTTTACATCCCTCAAAGCCGCACATTTTTTCCACAGACAACGTCAGATGGCTATTCAAACATATACCGAGGGGTTTGTTTACTTCAAGCAAGTGTAAAAAGTCTCGCGAGAGAGTCAAGTTGATGCACTCAGTATATTTACAGGCAGAACAAACAATACTTGATTACTCTTACTGCTACAAAGACGTTGTGGCATGAGTGGCCATTAATGTTCTCATCAAACATCAGAATGAGGGAAAAATGTGATTTCAGTCCCTGTCCCAAGATTACTGCTGCTATACTGGTTTGAGTATTTCTTAAACTGGTCATCTGCTGGGTGTTTCTCACTCTCTCACACACACACGCACTGTTGTGAGCAGAACAGCATATCAGGATGCGCTGCATGATCAGTCTTTGGGGTAGATGGACTATAACAGCAGAATACCTGTCACATTGATCAAGGGCAGATATCTGAGGGTGCAGTAGACACTGGTCTACCAAAACTGAACAGCTGAAAACTGGAAAAAACTGGAAAAACCTAGCCTGGTCTGGTGGATCAAAATTTCTGCAGGGAATGTATGGTAAAAATCAGGAGTCAGTCTATATCTGTCTTTTATAAAGCTGGTGGGGGCTCCAAAGTGGGGAAACTTGAAGACACTTAATTCTAACCAATCATGGTTTCAATGTCACAACATATCCGAGTATTGTTGCGGACCATCTCTACCCCGTCCTCGTCACAATTTACCATCTTCTAATGGCTGCCTCCAGCATCATTATGCTCCACGTCACAAAGTAGAAGTCGTCTAAAACTGGTTTCATGACCATTAACAGTGAGTTCAGTGTATTTCAGTGATCCCCTCGACCGCCAGATCTGAATCCAACAGAGCACCTTTGAGATGTGGGAACAGGAGATTGATTGACAGCTGACTAGTCTTCATAGAAAACAGGTTGCAATGTTTTGAGAGCAATGGGAGACTCTGCCTAATACTAACATGGTGTTCCTAATCAAAAGCTCAATGGGAGTGCGATAAAGCTTCACTAGTGTTTCACCTGACATGAAGCCAAGACGCTAGTGAGAGAATATTCATCATTACTGGGTGAATTATTCCCATATGTCTATGTCTATTGTCTTAATAGACAATACTGGTTTTGTACTGCTTACCCTTCTATATACAAACACTTTTGTATGAGGGTATCTGGTGGTGTTATCCACCCTCATATGCAAACACTTCTGTACCCTGAGGGGTGTGTGGTTTCAAACACAAGCCAGTATCTCCTATTGGCTACCTAAGAGAGCCTTCCTTGTTCAAACACGACACATCCTGGATGGAAAAAAAAAACACAACAGAATCAACAGAAGGCTCGGAGGACAACCCTTTACATCATCACTGACTGCACCCTCAGAGAGTCACAACAAAAATGCTTCATTCAATTTGCCCCGAACGGCCCAAGCGAGCTTGAAAGTACTCGAGCACGTCTGAAATGACATTAAACATGAGATTTCTCCCTCATAGCTCTCCCCCTGGTGATATAACAGATGTTACGCTGCAGAGGAATACTGGAGTTTAAGTGCCACTTCAAGTTAAGCTTCGTCGAACTTCTGAAGATCATTTGGAACAGACACAAAATCACTATTATTCATTATTATCAGAAAAAATGAAATAATTCCTGTATCAACATAGCATACCTTTGCTTTTCCACTGACATGTAAACATACGAAGTCAGCGAACAGAGAGCGTGACTGAACTTTCAAACTACTAGATTAATTTGTTTAAGGCATCACAATGAGACTGAATATGCGGTACCATCCATCAAGCTCTATTGTGGGTCTCTGTTGCAGTGGCAGCAACCAAAGCAAAAGATCCCCGACAGGCTTGATGGTGCATTGATGTTTTAGAAATGCAACGTGTAGCTCTTTCAAAGTTTTTGACTTTAGGCTGAACAGCGCGAGTCCCTTTAAGGGCGCACAGCACCGAGGGAGAAAATGAATCAAAGAACCTTTGACTCTCTGCCCTGCATGCTGATTGACACCTGTGTGCGCTGCACTGGACCGGTCGGATGTCCGTATCAATGCGGCGGCCTGTGTGCGCGAGTGTGTCTGACACACACTTCTCACACAGAGGGGGACCCTGTTCTAGCAAGACACAACCCAGGAAGCTTTGCCGAGCCTGTGGAAGAAAGAAGCCTGTGTGTGTGTGCATGTAATGTGTGTATTTTCTGCCTATTCACGAGAGCACAGAAACACACAAAAATACGAACACATCCACACACCTTCCTCTGTTGTGCTGCAGGTGAAAACAGGGAGTCACTCTTTCACCAGAAAGGGTAAAACTTCATATCCTTTTGAATACATATGTGGGTCAGCCCAAGCAATGACACACCACCACAGCCTCAACTTCCTCTGTAATCCCCTCCCCCAACTCTCAAAAAGCATATACTCAGCAGCATACCCTACCTCACATTCTCACCTGTGTCCTTTTAGAACAAAATGTGTGCTCCAGATTCCCAGAATAATGTCAAATTATCCACAAAAAAAACCTGTCACATGAAAACACACCTTGAATGCCCTTTAAGTGCATGTGTGCGTTATATAACACTTTTGTCTCTTGGCAGGTGGATGTGCAACAGTCCCTGGGACGGGGCCAGATGCCATCGGAACTACAGTTTAGATGGACTTTGCTACTTCAGCAAAGAAAGCCTCCTCTTTCGGTTTTCACTGAGAGCAGCAGAACAACACACACACACACACACACACAGCAAGCAATCTCTATAATTGGTCTATACTGCAGTGAATGAAAACAAGCATGCGTTAACTGCTAAACTTGCACCAGTCATCTCATACAAGAATGGAAAACTGCACTGCCCTAAAACAATGTGAAGGTGTGATAAAACCTCTTCACATCAAACTGTTTACAGCTGTTGACAGTGAGATAACAATCACAGCTGACGGGCTTCAAACAACAGGTCAGGCTTCTATTATATCTATATGTTATAAAAGATAGGGGTTTATTTTAAAAATGTCCCCTAAAGTAGTCATTTGTAGATCGGCCATATGAGTAGGCTATATTGACTATAAGTGGCAATCTGTTGGCTCCCTGTGAACACACCTTGTCTTTAAGTAGTGAATGTATTTCAAGGAAATAGAGGTGATTAACCTTTGGAATTATATTTAACGATTTAAAAAGAATCCCTTATAAACCGCCTATAATGACAGAGTAGAAACTGCTATTAAATCCAGCATTACAGTGGCTAAAACCATATTTCCAGTTCTCACCACACCATACATTCAAGGCACTTGATACTGTCAGTGGCAGTGTATTGTTTTGTCAACATGAAAGGCAATGTGTTGTCACTGGCTAAATTGATTTCCATTTAAATCAGAGTTAGAAAATAAATCAATATGGATTTAGCCATGTTTAGAAATAAATGTAAAACGAAAAAAAAGCTATTTTCTCAACCATATGGGTGTTAACCATCTAAAACGGAGACAATAGCCTACCACATTCAGGGTTTCATAGAAGGTTTGATTTTTTTTTTTAAGGGTGGTCAAATAATGACTACCTCCACTGCAGCTAATGGAAATCACTGGGTTGATAAGCTACCCTGCCTCGCCTTTTTAATTGTAGGGTTTAAAAAAGCAGGACATCCCACTTACCTTCCAAGAACAGGTTAAAAAACAAGGTCAGCAGCGCCACTGCACAACATGTGTCCCGGTTTAATCCTGCCCCGTTCATTGTTAATGATTTGGTCATTTACCTGTTGCAGTAGTGAAGCGGCGGTAATCCGACATCCAGCCCGGCAATCTCGCTGCTGAGGAGGGAGGTACTGATCCAGCAGCCTGGGCGCCGGGGCGGGCGTGGACTGGAAATGGGCGTCTCCAGAGAGTCAAGTCCGGCAGAGTTACACACATAACTTCCGGTTACGAACTTTCAAAATAAGACCAATTCAGGCCTGTATCTGAGGCAGACAGGCAGTAGTTATCTTTTATCTATTAGTTGAAGTCTACCCTCAGCTGAATCTAGAAGAGGGAGGAAACACGATGAAACTGAAATAAGATTCTCCTTTGAATATCCTCTATAAATTTGAGATAAACATCAACTCAGTGACCTATACTGTGGTGTCTATCAAAACTAAAACAGACTACAGGTCCATAAAGTAGGCTACAAAATTAAATGATTATTGTTCCAGTAAAGGAGTAATTTTGAATAACATTTCACACAAACATTGTTTTTTTCCTTCTTGCAGAATTTATCCAACTATAAAATTGGAATTCGAATTACTTACAATGCAGTGAAAGTGTAAGATTAAAGTAACTATTTTACTCACTGAAAAGCTCACAATATTATTTACATAACTGTATTTCAACATGAGAGCAAATGTTAATTATCTAATTTAGCAATTTTTATCGATATATAGATCCTTATGAATTTATGTATTGTTCGAACACTTACTTAGTTAAAAGTGATGTACTGTCTGAATGACTACGCTGTCCTATTAGAAAAGAGAAGAGTTGTGTATGGCCACATTTAATTGATAGAATAGATCTATCCAAACAGGGGACTACTTTTATTTTGAAAACACAATCACTTGACCTAGGTCCTAAGCAATCTGTTGATGTTTCTAGTAGCTACTGCAGACCTGGCAACCATGGGTCTAGCCATATTCCTGTGGGACCTGAGCCCATATTTATCGAGCATCTTAGAGTGCTATTTTACTCTTAGTGCTGAGAATTTGTGAAATTTAGTCTTTATCAACCTTCTCAAGGCTAAGAATCACTCCTACTCTCCCAGATTTTGGAGAGGTGTCCTAATTGGTTAAGAGCTGCCAGTGGGGTACCACACTGAGAGAAATGTGTGCAAACCTTCAGGGAATAGAGAGACATTTCTGGCTTTAATTGATTAAGAGTAGTTGATAAAATGATAACATGTGGACAGAACAGGTATCATCCTTGTCACGGATTTAATAAGAGACGTCATCTCACCATTTCTGAGATGCACTTGTCTCTATTGAATTGCATCCTCCTGGCTTATGGGATACAAAGGTTTAACATTATCTTTGCTGCTGCCCTCATAAGGAATAGGAAAGCTGCTGGTCAGGAGCTCCACCTACAGCCATGTTTCGATATTACATCCACAAGTTAAACCATTACAGGTCTTTCTTTTAGTTTATAGTATGGATCATGGAAGCCTTTCAGCCAGCAGCCGTGTAGCCTTTATCTAAAGAACATCATGTTTTAGACACAGCTGAATAGAATATTAGCTGAGAATATAAATTATATTTCTGAACTGATTTTAAATTACACAAAATTCCTAATCATATCATCATGTAGTAAAAGGAGCTGACAGGAGACCACTCTTTTGATGTATCCAAGATGAACACACAGAACCGGATGAGATGGTTTCAAAACTTTATATAAAATCTACATAGAGAAAAACAAACAATACAGTCGTTAAGAGGTCATTTTAATTTCTAGTGTTTAACTGCAAATGTGCAAAAGAAAGACAAAGAAAAAAAGTAGTCATTCTCATCTTTACATATGATTTTCATCAATTAGTAGTGATAAAACTGGCAAAACATAAAACAGTCTTTATGATCATTACAATAGTTAATGAGGTAGGCAACACTAATGATCAATATAGTGGAAAGACATGGAACAAAAGAAAAGAAAAACTCAAAGATGGATTAAAATGCCTAAAATTACAGTGTCAGACCCACAAGACAAAAAGACAAAAGTTCTGTTACATCATGCCAAAAACAAAAGGTTGTATGAACTTCTTATGTATTACTGTAGCAGTAGCTGAACACAGTCAGGGACGGCTGAGAAATGTTACGTTTTTCCATCTTGGATCAATTTTTTTCATTCAATCAGCTTTAAACATGATCACCTATGGATCTATGAAGTATTTAGCTCTGCAATTATGAATCAGTTCAATGCATCTTTTAAAATGAAAGAAAAAGAACAAACTTCGTAGGGACAAACTTTTTGAACTTTGCTAATTTTCTCTTATCTTTTTGGTGTACCAAAAAGAAAGTCATGTCTAATGGGGACCTTGATTTGCATCATTGAATGTCTTGCTCCTGTTTGACGTCCCCTTCACTTTCAAACATCTCCACAATGAAAACTGGCACATTTTCCTCCTCTTTGATTGATGTACTCTCATTGTCCTGACATAGGGTTATTATGGCATATTCCTGAGATGCTGCTTCAACTGGGAGTTCATACTTGACATCCACGGGGTCTGATTCTGTTTCCGCAATGCTCTCTGGGTCTGTAACAGCTAGCATAGCACATCCCTGAGGTGATAGTGGTTCAGCTAGGGTGTAGTACAGGGCATCCTCTGTTTCTGATTCTGTTTTAATGTGGCTTTCAGACTTTGGACACATGACTACAGTGTATCCTTCAGGTTCTTCTTTGACGACATACATGACATCCTCATAATGTATATGATATTCTCCAGTGTCTGGTTCTGATTTCACAGTGCTATAATGTGAATAATCTTCCTCCTCTTTGACCTGTACGTTTCCCTGGAGAAGATTGTGACAACCTTCACTCACTAGACTTGGAGCCACGTGCATCGTTGTCTCATCAAACCAAGAATCCTCATTAGATTTCATGTCAACAAAATATACACGATTAGCATCTGAATGGTATCTGATTTGCCGCACAAATCTACCTCCTCCATTCATAGTCATGTCTACAATTTCGTCTGCCGTTTCAGTTTCAGAGTCAGATCCAGATCCAGATCCAGACTCAGTTTCATATTCAGGACCACTGCCATTTTGTCTCTCTGTCTGGACCCTTTGTGTGGCCTTTAAATCAAACACAAATGGTAATTCAAATGTCATATCTGCTTTTTCAGAATCTTTACGGTAGTGTTTGACCATGCTTTTGACTTTGGCTGCAGTAGCCATGGCAAATTCCCAACGCCTGTGATGTTGTGAACTTACATCAAAGTTGTAGTCAAAGATGTCATACAAAATGCCAGGGAAATAGTGCCCTACTTGCTTGATTGCAAATCTATAGACCTCCAAAACTACAGCTCCAGTCAACAACTTTAAGTCCAGTTTTTCCTTGTCTCCTGATTTTGATGTTATATCTAGGTCCAAACCTATCTCTTTGCAAACTGGAAAGCGTTCTGGTTTACACTTTTGAGGTTTCTTTGATTTTACAACATCCACATCACTTGGCAGCGGGGCTTGTTCCTTTGTTTTCAGTGCCAGCTTTCTTTTTTTGGTTGTTTCCTTTCTTTCGTTTTTCTGTGTGTCAACTACTTCTTTCAGTTTACTCACATCTGCAGGGTGTTTGTAAGCACATGGCTGAATGACAAAAGCTTCATCGAACCATGTTGGCCCTTTATTATGTAATGCTGCCATTCTGTGGAACTGCAGTGCAGGATTTAGATCCCGGCTCTGGGTGCCCAAGTCAAAATTGTGCTCTAGGACATCATTCATGAGCTTGTGTTTAGTTCCGCACAATCTTTTGGCAAAGTGAACCACTTCAATCATAGCACCACGTGTGAAAAGACAAGGGTCAAGTTTGTTTTTTGGTTTGTCATTGTCCACACATAGGCTTACACCTATCTTCTTGCAGAGTGGGTAATTGTTCATTATTGTTTCCTCTGCTGCTTGGAAAGAAGAGGACAGATCCTTTGTTGACTTCTGTGCTGACCAGTTTGCTTTTGCAGAGACTGTGTCCGAGACAGATTCATCCTGACGAAGCTTTGAATTTCTGTCTTGATGACATTTGGGACAGTATTTCGTTTTTGGATAAGAAGAGTGTTCTATGCTTCTTGAGTCTGGGAAGTCAAAAGTCATTTTCAGAATTCCAGATTTGCTGTTCTTTAACCTCAGAGTTCTGTATTTGTCAAAAACTTGTTGCGCAAAGACAGTGCGACACAGCTCATTCTTCAAATTCAGAGGAAAATTGTACTCCAGTATCTCTGTAATAAAATACTTATGGGCTGCATGCAGTGCTGTAGCAAGAGTGTTAATTTCAACCATGATGCCGTTGGTCAGTAATTTTGGATTAAGTCTTTGTTTGACCCCAGACCCCACATTGAAATCAAGACCTAATTTCTTGCATCTGGAATAGGAATAAAATAGGCAATGTTCTCCATGAGGCATTGAGAGGGTCTCTTCAATTTGATTAGTCCGCAATTTCCACATCCATAAATCAAGGTCATCTTCACAATTATCGTCAGTGGAACTCCCTGCAATTTGGGCTTCAATTGAAACCTGGGAAGAGCCAACACAATGTGCATCTAGATTTGTATTTCTCTGACAACCCATTGCCATGGCTGAGAAATCCTTCATTGTGTGCTTTATTTTCTTAGAGGCAGTTATGCAAGTTGATAGATTTTTTTGCTCCATTATTATAGGAATTTGGGTGAGAATTGTTTTAGCAAGGTCAGAATCTTTATTTTGCCAATCAAGATCAAAGTTGTGTCTGAGGATATCCAGACAAATCTGATCAAATGTTCCACACATTTTTTCTGCAAAGTTTGTCACTTCAGTCATTGCTCCATTGGTCAATTTGTTGATGTCAAGTTTTCTATTTGGTTGACTGCAGATTACATTGAGCTTCAGACCGATGTCTTTGCAGAAGGGATAAAGGTCCGCTCTGTGTTCTTGAGTTTCGGTGTGTGGATCAGGAGGACACAAGGCAGGAGTATCACACTGGTTTACACTGCCCACGATCTGATTGACCTTGCTTATTGATGACACAAGGTCTGAAAGTTCAAAAACCTGTTTTGAAAGTTTGACTGCATCTTCACTACTTTCAAGCCATCTGACTTTATTCATAAGTTCAGATGCAAAACGTTTCCTCTGGTCTTCGCTCCACTGGCCAAAATCAAAGTTGTACTCAAGGATCTCCATGATAAAATCCTGCTGGGATGAATTTATTGCTATGGCAAACTTAGCAACTTCCAGCAGAACAGAGGTAGTCAAAGAGTCAACACTCAAGTTTTGCTTTGGGCCAAAGCCAACATTGAATTCTACGCCGAATGACTTGGACTTTGCAAATGCTTTGTCTAATGAGTAGAGGATTTGTTGTCCACGGTTTGAACGCAACTTCCACATGTTGCTGTCCATTTCCATTTCCTCTTCCTTCATGTCATATTTGTATGGCACATGTCCCAGAATCTCTGTCTTCTCTTTACCACCACAAAATCTTCTTTCTGTTTTTTTTTTTTTTCCAAGTTGCCTTGATATTAAGTTCACATTTGAGTTTACAACTGGTAAACTGGAAGAACCAGCAGTTGTGGTGGTGAAGGGAGGTTTGCATGCATGTGAACAGTCTTTTGATTCATGGCGGCCGTCAAGACTAGTTGGGTTTTGTAAGTCGCCTCTTTTTTCACTATTTCCTGAATCTGTAACTTTATCTGTGGCTTTGTCTGGGTATAAAGGACATATGTAGTTGTGGTCACCCTCCACTGTTTGACAGAGACCCAAATCGGTGTGACGAGACAGTGTGTTCGCCTTCTCCTCTTCAGCCTTTCCTTTTCTGCGTCGTTTGGTGACACTTTCTTTTGTTGCTAAAAGAGCTCTTTTTTCAAGTTTACTTTTTAAATCGGACCGCCTTCTTTTGCTAACTTCTTTAAATGTATATAATGGAGCTGTAACGGTGGACAAAGCAGATCCTTTTTTCTGAAATGAAAATGGCTCGCTTTGAAACTCTGAATTGACTTTGGAACCAGTGGGAAGAAGTCCCTTCCTCCTTTTCAGCAGTTGTGTTATCCCAATCCAAAGCCGTTTTTTTTCCTGTTGACTTTTCAGAGGAAGTTCAAAATTATGCTTCAACACGCCAAATATTATTGATCTGCGGGATCCAATCAGTATGTTGGCGAAGTGCACTAGTTCTAACATCACGCCCTTTGTTAATAATTCTGGATCTAAACTTTGTTTTGATTTAGCATCAAGACTCAGACCAATTTCTGCACAACAAGGGAACAAAGAGAGAAGACCATTCTCCTTCAGTTCTTCTTCTGACTGACGCTCTGAACACTCTGATTCATCAGCATCATCACTGTCGTCAGCACGTGGTCCATCCATGTCTTCGGTCTTTAAACATTTCAGTTTGTCTTCGTGTTCACCTTCATCCGTGTCAAAGAGAGGAAAAACTTCATGTTTGTCTTCTGGAGGTTTTTGGATCAGGTTCCTGACTTTGTGCAGTATTTGAGAAGTAAACTCCATCTGCTGTTGCTCATTTTTCAAATGAAGGTCAAAATTGTTCTCCAGAATATTTGTAATAAAACGCCATTTACTTTCAGTCACTGTTCCAGCAAAGTCACAGACCTCCAGTATGACACCATTAGTCAATGAATGTAAATCCATTTTTTTCTGTGAGTTGGACCCAACATTAAAATCTAGTCCAATTTTACTGCTGTAATGGAATGGTTCTGGATTTTTTGAATACTTCTTTGCATGCATAATGCGCCACTGCCATACTCTGTTGCTGTCCATCTTTGTATTGCTCTTCAGACCGCAGGTGTCCCCGTTGTCAAACCTCAGTGATCTTCTGACTTCCTTTCCTGCATGTAGTTACGTAAAAAAAACTTATGAATGATACACACTATCTCTTAGCCACTTCTCATAAACACATCACATTTATCACACAAAGATATCACATAATTTATAGTTATGTTATCTTTAAGAGGGATTGTCTCTTTCTTATTTTCATTTTTATCCTTTTTCATTATTTTTCTTGAATCATGAATTAGTCTGTGATTCAAACAAAGTAGATAAACCAATAAAGAAAATGTTTAAAGGCTTTGTTTTTTTTAACTAGTTCCGCATAATATGAACTTGCAGTAAAATGTATTTCACAGCAGTGGATTGTAGAGGATGAGAATAGAATACTGTTTTGGTGATGCGCAAAATGTGACACTTACTAGCCTTAACTAATTATCTTATTCAGGGCTTGAAATTTAATCTCAAAGACTGAACAAAATAAAACTTTAGTTTGCTACGTACCTTGGAAAATGTGATCAGTTTAGCTATGGCTTGCTCCAACATCTCAGGGTGACACTTTATACTGGCATCCTCATTAGCCACCTGTCCAGTCACTGGTGGGATGGTGCTCGTTCACTGTAGCCCTGAAGTGAACACAGGTTAGATATGTCAAATACATGTATTGTTTTCACAGCATTAAAAAAAGTGCGTGGGGGCTGTTTGGCTACCTATCAGTTGAATGGCATGGACAAAACAATTTAATAAATGTTGACAAAACTGTGCTCATCCCACAACTGACAGCTAGTTTAGATATGAACGTGGGCAAACTAGTACAGGCAGTGACCGAGGCAAAAGAGAAACCAGACAGAAACAAGAAAATAACATGACATGACCTAGAGAATGAGTAAATGGTCCGATGATTGTTGAAACACCCCTTACAGTCAAGCTGAGAGTGTGTCTGGACCACGAAGACCAGAATAAGGCAATTGAAAGACTACATCACAATTGCCTGCACTTGGCTGGAAATGGCTGGAAACCAATACCTAAGGGTACTTAAGATTGAAATACACTGCAGTTATATTGAACAATAAAGGAATATTTACAATAAGCTTACATCAACTGGCATGTTGTATAAGAAGAGTCCAGGAAATATCCATTAGGTGTACAATAGAGTATCTGGCTCAATATGTCTGAATAGTTAATGTGTCCAATGTTGTTATTCTCCCTCATAACACAGCTAAAAGCTACAACACATTCCTGCACTGGCTTTCTGTATTATTGGAATATATATATTTTTAAATAATCATCCTCTCTGTGGATGTACACTATGACAACAGATGATTGTGACTAATTTTACTGTGAAAAATGTACACAGCCTCTGACAGCACATACTGTAAACTACTGCATGGGTAACAACAGGCCTCTTGCCTCTGGGGGGCAGTAATGAACTCATTATTGCTCAAGGCACCACGGGGATGCTGCAAACAACATGCAACCAGGCATGCAACACCAGAGAACTTTCTGGGACCAGACACGCAAATGTGAAAAACCATTATCCAGAGAGTTATGGGGAGGAGAAGGGTTTAGGTTTTGCAAAAGGAAAGACTCAGTTCACAAAAACAACTTGTTGAGCATTGCTAACGGATATATTTAGTTTCCTAACATGTTTCCGTGTGACGTCGGGGAGGGGGGCTCACGTTAATGAAATAATCTTGAAATGTTACAAAAAAGGTTCAATGACACACAATGAATACACCATTTGGTCGTCACCCTTAAAAGGTGCTGAACACGAATAAAACAATGAAAAATAGTGGCAGTGATAACGCCAACCGTATTAACGCCATCCTCCATTTATCACCCTTTAAAGTCACATTGTCCCCCTTTTCCAGCACTTCAAGCACTGGCACAAAAACAAAAGGCAATGCTTTGCTTGCTCAGCGCATAAAGCTAATGAAAGTTTAACATACAGTAACTTAGTTCTCCTTCGTTGTAGCATGTCGGCTAACTTGTAAAATAGCACCAAACCAGCATGTTATTACTCCTAGAGGCGGGTCTTGCAGCTCCCCCACCCCTCTCTGGGGTAACTTACTACAGTAACGTTAAGGACTTTGAGTAAACTCCTTTAGAGGGGCTCAGTCTCTGCCCTTATCGAAATCGCATGGGAAAAAGACGGGTGTATACTTACCGAATAATGCTGCACAGCAGTTCGGTTTCCCTTGCAATCACCATGTGCGCTTCATTTACAACGTGTTGACATTAAACTGCCACCGAAAACCTCTGGACCGAGCAAAACCGATTCGAAGTTGTAGACGGAAGCAGCAGCGGAGCCGCAGAACCTAACCGGAAGTGAGGAGAGTGAAGCGCGGGGATTTTCAAAACAAAAGCGATCTAGTACGTGTTGTTGTCTCCCAGTCATACATGAGTCCACCCCACCTATCATTTCATAAACGCAACCATCGCACAGCTCCCCATACGTAGTTTTATGGTCGGCAAACTGGCTAGGGTGGACGACACTGGTCATCTTTCCCCCCCTTTACACGAGGCGACAAATAGAAAGTAGGAAACTTCCCAAGCCAAAATATAGCAGAAAACAGAAGTAGAATTTAATTCAATAGTTTTTCTTGATCTTGTGGATTATACATTTTGCAGACGAGTGAAATCGATGAAGAAAGAATCGGATGCACAATATCATCAGAATAAAATATGAGAGCTTCAGATTAAGCTAATTTTGCACGTTTAGGTTTTATTCTGAAAAGTTTTACAGGAAGTTCCAGTGTTTTCATTAATTTTTAGACCTCTGAAATCATGATGTGATAACCAAGTGAACAATGCAGATCTGATCATTAAAATCTGTATGTATTTGGATTTATAATTATAATATTCCATGTGTAACATAAGGTGTCTCTTATTTTGTACAGAATACGAGTAGTACAGAAAATAATCACTATTTGCCATTAAAAGGGGAAAGATAATACCGTAAACATATAGAAGACTGTGATAGTTATACACACTTTTAACTAATGCAGTTGCTTTTTCTCAGCCCCATGGTGTCTACAATGATTTAGGCGCCTAAATAAAGGCTTTTTAACTTTTATACCAGGGAACAGTCACCCTGTTCTTTTTCAAACACTCTTCCATGATGTTGTTACAATTAATCTTTGTGCCATAGATGAAACTTTTTCAAAATTACAGCAGTGAATCATGATCAACATCAGTTTCCCCTCATCTTTAGATAAAAATATCATATTACCGGTATATACCACTGTGTAAATAGAGCTCAATATATTATCCCTTTAATTGATCATACTTAATATTTAAATGTTTATTAAAAGACATTAAGCTAAGACACAGAAAAAGGGAGATACTTTGAAATGCTTTATATAAAACAATGAACAACAATTACACATACAATACTCTTCATCAATCAAGATACAAGACACTTTTCTTTTCATGGTACCTTGTGCAGTGTATTCAAATTATTTTGAAATTCAATCATAAAAACATAGAATATACAACTTGCAGAAAAAGAAGAAAAAATCTATTTACATTTTTGTAGTATTAAATCAAGTGATACGATACATTCTCTGACAGAACAGTTTTTTTTTTAAAAATACAGCTAACTCCACTACTCATTCATTCATTGTAAAAAAAAAAATTAAAACTTGCACGTGCGAATCATCAGTTAGATCATAATGATACCACTTCCATTTGACATTTCCTTAATTTTGTCTGTGAACTTAGACAACATCAAAACGGTTGGACACAACTGGCACATTTTCTTGCTCTGTTTTAACTGAAGTACTGTCATTGTCCGGGTGTGTGGTTATCTTTCTATCATTCATGGGATTCTGCAGATTCAACTAGGATTTCATACATCACATTATCAGTGTTTGGACATACAGCTCTAACACCATATACTTCAGGTACTTGTGGTCCAGCCTGACTGTAATACAGGACATCCACTTTTTCTGATTCTGTTTTTATTTTGCTTTCAGATGGTGGACATATGGTTAAGAGATTAGAACCAAGGGATCCCACAGGTTCATTTATGTTCACAGTGACTGGTTCAGGTTTAACAGCAACATGATATGATTTATCTTCATCCTCTTTGACCTGTATGTTTTCTTGGAAAGGACTGTCACAAACTTCACTCACTGGACTCATCGCCTGCTGTTTTATAATCTCAGAGCATATTTGGGGCTTGATGTCCTCCTCATGAAACCAAACTTCCGTATTAGTCTGCACGTCAACAAGACAGGCATTACCGACGTCTGAACAGCATTTCAGTTGCTGAGCAGCTTCTGTTGTCATGTCATTTTCTTCGATTTGCAAGTCTTCTTGGAGAGGACTGTCACAACCATGTCTCCCTGGACTCTCGGTCACCTGCATTATTGTCCCAGGATGTTTTGGGGATGCTGCGCCCTCATTCATCCACAGTCTCTTGTACGTGTTGACATCAAAAAAATTAGAATGCATAACAAGTGAATCAGAGCTCAACTGCTGAACAGTGCTTTTTTCCTGATGAGATTCACCGGTTTTCTTATCTTGTGTCTCTTGTACTGATTCAATGTGTGCCTCGTCTTCAATCACAGATGGCATATTAAAGACCTCATTTACCATATATTCTGTCTTTGTTTGCAGTGCCACTGTTTCCTGCTCTTTATTTTCCTGCACAGAAAATAGTTCTCCACTCACTGGACTCCCTGTCCGCTGTTCTATCGTTTCAGGGTATGTTTGGGACTTGATGTCCTCCTCATGAAAGCAAACTTCCATATTAGTCTGCGCGTCGTCATGATCATGATCATTATCATCAGGATCAAAATCATAACCATCATTATGATCATAATCATCACCATGACCAAAATCATAACCATCATTATGATCATAATCATCACCATGATCAAAATCATAATCATCACCATGATCAAAATCATCATCAAGATCTGAATCATCATCAAGATCTGAATCATCATCAAGATCAGAATCATCATCAAGAAAGGTATGACTGCGATTTGAACGGCGTTTCCGTTTTGGAGCAGCTCTGCCTTTTTCTTTCTTACGTAATTTGGTTGATTCATTTGACGCTTTCTGCTCAAACACAAATGGTAGTTTGAAGACCTTATCTGTTCTGTGATAATTCCTCCGGTAGTTTTTGGCTAGAATTTTCACTTTAGATGCAGCAGCAATAGAAAATTCCCAACGTCTGTAATTCTGTGAGCTTATATCAAAGTTATAGTCAAGGATGTCATACAGAGTGCCTGGATAATAGTGTCTTGGTTTCGTCATCAAAAATGTATAGATCTCCATTGCTACAGCTTTG
Organism: Trachurus trachurus; assembly: GCF_905171665.1. Classification (NCBI taxonomy): domain Eukaryota; kingdom Metazoa; phylum Chordata; class Actinopteri; order Carangiformes; family Carangidae; genus Trachurus; species Trachurus trachurus. The sequence continues at coordinate 17,705,607 of NC_139910.1, read as the reverse complement.
GTCAATAGCTTTAAATCAAGTTTCTCCTTTTTTTCTGATTTTGAAGTCACATCTAGGTCCAGGCCTATCTTTGAGCAGAGTGGAAACTTGTCTTCACTAGCCAGTTTATGTGTCCTTACTTGGACAGCACGACTATGATCAGTCAACATGGCGGCTTCTTCCTTCTTTGTGAGCAGTGCAAGCTTTCTTTTTTTGATTGTTTCCTTCCTTTCATTTTGCTGCGCGGCAGAGTCGTCTTTCCGTTTTCTCACATCTCTACACCTTTTGTTAGGCCATAGCTGTATAACAAAAATGTCATTGAACCATGTTGGGCCGTTGTGAAGAAGTGCTACTCTCTGCAACACTTCTACAGGATTCACATCTTGTCTCTGAATGTAAATGTTAAAGTTGTGTAGAAGAACATCTTTTGTGAACTGTTTTTTTAGTCCACACAATCTTTTAGCAAAGTGAGCCACTTCCTTTATAACTGCCCGTGTCAATACATGCAGGGCAAGTTTACGTTTTGGTTTGTCTCTGTCCACACACAGGCTTAGACCTAAGTTCTTGCAGAGTGGGTAGCTGTTCATGATATTTTCTTCTTCTGCCTGGAAAGCAGTGGACAGATCCTTTGTAGACTTGTGTGCTGAGCTGTTTCCTTCAGAAAAGACTGTGTCAGTCATGGAATGTGGATGATGACCAAGTTCATTCACAGGATCAGATGGATCCTGAACAAGTTTAGAATTTCTGTCTGGATAACATTTGGGGCAATATTTACCTTTTGCGTAAGTGGATTGATCTATAGAGTTTGTGTCAGGGAGCTCAAAGGGCATTTTCAGGATTCTTGCATTATGACCAATTACTCTGACTTTGTCGATAACACGCTGAGCAAAGACACTGCGACAGACCTCATTGTTCAAATTTAGATGAAAATTGTACTCAAGTATCTCTGTGATGAACTCTTTGTGGGCCAATTCCAGCGCTGCACCAAGAGTGCTGATTTCAAGCATGATCCCATTGGTCAGAAATTTTGATGGATCTAGATTTTGTTTTACTCCAGATGCCACATTGAAATCAATACCTAACTTTTTGCATCTGGAATAAGAATAAAATGGACAATGTTCGACATGAGGAAATGAGAGGATTTGCTGAATTTGAGTTTGCCGCAATGTCCACAGCAATAAATCTGGCACATTGTCTTGTTCAATGTGAGTTGAAGGCCCTACAGTTTGGGTTTTGGTTGGAGCCTGGGAAAAGTCAGTACTACATGTATCTAAATTTGAGTTGTTCTGGCAGTCTTTCTTTATCGTCGGCAGATCTTCAACTGTGTGCTTTATCTCCTCGGAGCCCGTCAGATTTTTGTGATTGTGTTCATCTAAATTTTGGTTTTTCAGACAACCCATTGCTATGGCTGAGAAATCTGTTGGTATGTACTTTTTCCTGGAGACTGACATAAAAGCTCCTAGACATTTTTGATCCATTATAACAGGAATTTGTGCGAGAATAGTTCTGGCAAGGTCAGAATCTCCATTTGGTTGATCAAGATCAAAGTTGTGTCTGAGGATATCCAGACAAATCTGATCAAATGTTCCACACAACTTTTCTGCAAAGTTTGTCACTTCAGTCATGGCTCCATTGGTCAATTTATTGATGTCAAGTTTGTTCATTTCTTGACTGGAGATTACATTGCGCTTCAGACCAATGTCCTTGCAGAAGGGATAGAGGTCCACTCTGTGTTCTTTAGTTTCATCATGTGGATCAGAAGAACATGTGGGAACAACATCACACTCTGTTGCACTAGACATACAGCTGAATTCAGGGTTGACACTGCTCATGCTTTGATTGGCCATGTTGACTGATGACACAAAATCAGGAAGTTCAAAAGCCTCTTTTTTGAGCCACCTCACTCTGTTCATGAGTTCAGATGCAAAACTTTTCTTCTGGTCTTCACTCCAGTGGTCTAAGTCAAAGTTGTACTCCAGAATCTCCATGATGAACTCTTCCTGGGATGAATTTATTGCCAAAGCAAATTTAGAAATTTCAAGCAGAACAGAAGTAGTCAAAGAGTCAACACTGAAGTTTTGCTTTGGGCCGAATCCAACATTATATTCTAGGCCTAATGTTTTTGATTTGTTCAATGTGCAATACTCCTTGTCTAGTGAGAAAAAGATTTGTTGTACACGGTTTGTACGTAACTTCCACATGTTGTTCTCTGTTTCCATTTCTTCTTCCTCCATGTCATATTTGTATGAAACATTTTCCTGAATCTCCGTCCTCTCTTCAGTTCCAAACAGCTCTCTTTCATTGGACTGAGTTACAAATGATGGGTCCACATTGAACTTTACAGTTGGTAAAGTGAACGAACCATCAGTGGTGGGGAGGAAAGACTGATTACCTAAACAACTTGGTTCTGACTCACTGTGGGTGTCAGTACTTGTTGGATTTTCTATGTCTAGGCCCAGAACTATCCCTTTGGAAATGTGATAGTAGTCTCCACTACTCCGCTTACATTTCTTTGCTTTTACAGCTCCTGTATATTCTTTCAACATTGTAGCTTCTTCCTCCTTTGTTAACAGTGCCAACTTTCTTTTTTTGGTCATTTCCTTCCTATAATTTTTCTGAATGGAAGTGTTCTCTTTCCATTTTGTCACATCTTTATGACTTTTGTGAGGATGTGGCTCAATAACAAAAATGTCATCGAAACATGTTGGGCCTTTGATTAGAGGTGCCACTTTGTACAAATCTTGGCACTGAATGTCAATGTTAAAGTTGTGTTCAAGAACATCCTTCATGAGCTGATATTTTGTTCCACACAATTGTGTGGCAAAGTGAGCCACTTCCTTCATAACCCCCCGTGTCAATACATGCGGATCAAGTTTACTTTTTGGTTTGTCTTTGTTCACACACAGGCTTAGACCTATTTTCTTGCAGAATGGGTACTTGTTCATTATCCTTTCTTCTGCTGCCTGAAAAGCAGTGGACAGATCCTTTGTAGACTTCTGTGTTGAGCAGTTTGCAGGGTCAGATACATTGTGAAAAAGAGTAGAATTTCTGTCTTGACATTTGGGGCAATATTTACCTTTTAGATAAGTAGATTGATCTATAGAGCTTGTGTCAGGGAGCTCAAAAGGCATTTTCAGGAGTCTGTCCTTTTTTGTTAAACATGATCTGATTTTGTCCAAAACACGGTGAGCAAAGACACTGCGACAGACCTCATTGTTGAAATTCAGATGAAAATTGTACTCAAGTATCTCTGTGATGAACTCTTTTTGCGCTGAATGCAGTGCTGCGGTAAGAGTGTTGATTTCAAGCATGATCCCATTGGTCAGAAATTTGGATGGATCCAAATTTTGTTTTATCCCAGATCCTACATTGAAATCAATGTCTAATGTCTTGCATCTGGAATAAGAATAAAGTGGACAATGTTCAACATGAGGAACTGTGAGGATTTGCTGGATTTGAGTTTGCCGCAATGTCTGTAGCAATAAATCTAGCTCCTTGTCTTGTTCAATGTCAGTGGAACTCCTAATATTTTGTGTTTTGATTGGAGCCTGGGAAAAGCCAGTACTACATGTAGGGTTAGAGTATAAGTCATCTCTGTTGTCATCATTTTCTGAATCTGTGGCTTCATCAGAGTCTAAAGGACACGTGTAGTTGAAATCATTCTCCGCTGTATTGGAATGATGACATTCCAATACAGCATTGATGAGTGCATTTATCTCTTCCTGTTCAGTATCTTCTGGTCCGTGTCGTTCAGTGTCACATTCTCTTGTTGTTGAAAGAGATATTTTTTCCTGTTTAAGTTTTAGATCCAATGAATTTCTTTTGCTCAGTCGGAAATCAAACAGACGGACTTCCACTCTGGGCAGAACTAATCCTTTCTCAAAGGTATTTTTCTGAAAGGAAAATTGCTCACTTTTAAACTCAGAACTGATTTTGGTACCAGTGGTGAGAAGTTGCTTGTCCTCTTCTTGCAGCTGTGGTGTTTGGAACGAAACTTCATTTTCTTCCTGTTGACTGTCCTCGTTGTCCATCTTCAGTGGTCTTCTTGATCTGCTGGTCTTTTGGACTACTAAAAAACAGCAACAACAAAAAAAAACATATGTAATTAATCATTATATCATTATGATTAATAAGATAATCATTATTATCTTATTCATAACTATTGTGTATGCCCAAGATGGGACATGACGGATGTCTACACCACTTGCAAAGTTTGAGCTATATAAAATGTTACAACAAAATTGATGGGAGAATGTGTGCACCCATATGTGTTTATTGTGAAAAGGTATAAAAAGCTCACGCTTAGAATTTCAAGAACTGAAACTGAATCATAAAAATAAAAATTGTGAAAAAATTGGAAAATAATGGGCCATCAGACTCATTAACCAACACTAACACTGAAATAGACAGCACTGCAAATTTCGTTGCATTTTAAAAGTTGATTTAGCCTGTTTAATAGACTTTACGATTATGAATCAATATCTTTAATGGGATAGTTCAACATTTTGGCAAATTCGTCTAAAGCCATAATCCCTATAGTCATAGGGGTGGGTTCATTACTTTTAATTATTGGTGCATGCTGTTTTGAGATCCGCGGGGCAGAGACGCAAGCTGCTCAATGAATACAATGGAGGTGAACAGTACAGGTCTCCTGTCCCTCAAAACTCATCAAATACACAACCCAACAACTACAAACAGCTCTTGTGGAGAAGTTGTGACCTGCACATTCGCCACGCTATGAAATAATCGCGTATAATTATGTAACATTACGACACATGAAGCAAATACTCGAACGCTGGAGCTATGACATAAATGGAGACGGACCGGACACGCACCAAAGTATACGTGGCTGAAAGTCGGAAAGGAGCAGAGACAGATCCAGTGGAAACTGGGAGTAAGATTTGGAGTGGATTGGTAAATATACTGTGTTCAATTTGCAACTCACCTTGGAAAACATGATCAGCTCAGGTGTGACTTGCTCCAACATCTCTGGGCCACATTTCGTACTGGCGTCCTAGATATCCATCCAATCGGTGATGGGATTGTGCTGGTTCAACGAAGCCCTGAATGAAACACAATTTTGATATTTTACAAAAAAACAAAGCAAACAGACAGTATACACATACACATAGTGCTCTCAATACGAAAAATAATATTCACAATTTTCTGTATTGTTGTTGGAATGTATATGACTGGAGGTGGATGCATAAACATTTGTTACAAATCCAAATGATAGTATTATTAAGACAGAAAAATTGCTAATCATACAACACTCAATATAACTCAACTTGGCTAATGGGGAGTGAAGTGTTCACTTTTCGTAATGGGCTCTATGCACAACTCCACCACTTCCTGAATTTAAGGCAGGTCCTTAATTTCCTGTCTTACATTATTGGACACACTGATTAATCCAGGTGTGTCTGAGTAGTCACAATGGTCAGGCACACCTGGATTAATCAAGTTGTCCAATAATGTAAGACAGGAAATTAAGGACCTGCCTTAAATTCAGGAAGTGGTGGAGCTGTGCATAGAGCCCATTCCTCAAAATTCCTCCCTCACATGATTTCACTGACCTCATGACGTCTTCGTTGACGTCACCGAAAAGATGTAAGAAAGTTGGAATACTATTTTTCATTCTCATGTCTCGCTCACTCCTGCACATTCACATTTAATTATGAAAAGTTTGGCATGATGTTCCAGTGGATTGTTAATTGTCAGACAAACCTCTAAAATCATGGTGTGACAGGAAAAAATAAACATGGACAAGCCATTCTTGTTATGGTATAACTACTTTTCAAGTGAATAATTCAAATATGGCCACTAAAAGCTGTATATATTTGGACATAATTACAACATTCAATACGTAATATTGATAGATCTTGTTTTGATTGTGAATGCAATGGGCCTTTCCTGAATTTCACAGTTACTATCCCACTCACTAGCACAATCAATTGTTTTGTCAGTGGAGAAAATCATTGTTATTGTTTGCCACTAAAAGACAAAATTTCAGTCAATCATTGTAGTCACAGACTTTTAACTACTGGGCTCTCAGCACAATGGTATACCTAATCTGGCTTTGCTTTGCTGACTTTGTTATTGAATTTAAATTGTCCAAGACCTAATCTGATCTCTTTTTGTCAAATAAATATTCAGTTTACTATACGTGTGGACATCTTTGCCCAACCACAAGTAACACTTTTGTGCATATTAATGCTGCTTATCTTCTGCATTCTGGGTAGAGGTAGGCTACTCTTCCATGATAATCGGTGTGCTATAAAAACTTGTTTTCAAAATGATTGAAATTGATCATGATCAACATCACAGTTTCCACTCTTATCTTTCTATCTAAATATCGTGTTATGTCTCACTGCTCGTTTAACCTACATCCCCGGAGAACATTCTAATACTTTTGTAATGAGATCACTAAAGTGTGTTAGGAGTTAGTCTAGGGAGTAAAGTATTCTCTAATAAATGTATTAGAAATATTTTAACTGAACAGTATTACCCTTGTCAACTAAAAAGAAAATATATTTTGAAAGATTACAATGTTGTGGAAGCAAGAACGATTAGAAAGCGATATTTGTCTTATCCTGTCCCTCAGAAAACAAAAGAGATCACATTTAAAATACTGAATGACATTTATCCATCACACCACTTCCTACATATTAGATTCAATTTGGATAATAATATGTGTGGTTTTCGTGAGAATGAAATCGAAACAGTAGAACATATTTTCTTTGAATGCGAGTATGTTGTACAATTTTGGACTTCATTTCAAAACTGGTTGTTATCTAAACACATTATTTTGCCCCCATTAAATTGGATGTCGATCAAGGTTGGACAACAGAACTTGGACTTTTTGGTGAACATTTTAATTTCCCTTGGGAAACATTTCATCAACAGATGCAAATACCTCAAAGTGAAACCCCACTTCAATGGATGGATAAACGAACTCAGAATGTATAAAAAATCTTTGCATTACATGAAAAGCAAAAATGCCCTAAAGTTATTTTCTTTGCTGGACTTATTTACTATTGTGGACTGAGACCCTCACGTTCTCTTTTCTTTTTCTTTTTGTTCTTGATAGCTGACTCAGCACTGTGAATTTATCAATGTGCCTTTAATGTTTGTATTTTGAAGTTACTTCAATTAAAAAATAAAATAAAAAACATCCCCGGAGTCCCAATCCTATCAAAACGTGTTCTCTCGAGCGCAGACATGAGAGCCAGGGAGCCAGCTGCGTTATGAGCTCTTTATGCGCTGTAACAATGGTGTTACGGACAGCTTACTTCTTTAATGAAAATAAATCACGGAAACATGCCACTTGATCACTTAATCAAGACCAGCAGTTGTATAAATCGTAGAGTCAGGGCCAGCCCATGATCTTTCTCCACCCATCGCTGTGTCGCTGCTTGTCGACTCACGCTACTATGAGAGAGGTTCATTCTCCGCCATGATAGAGAAAACAGAAAAGAAAAAAGGAGGCAGACGGAGGTAACTTAGACTTACCAAACAATGCACAGTTGTTTGGTTTTCCTTTTTGGCACCACGCGTGGTTTCAAAACAAAGTCCTGAGATCAACCAACGACGGAAACCTCTGAACTATAAACACGGGAGTTTAAACAGGAAGCACACACGACGGCAGATCTTCTTCTTCTTTTTGTTTTCCGGAAGTTGGCATCCAGCACTCGGTGCAATAGCCCCCCCTTCTGTTCTCAGACCACAACACACAATAACCCTAGTATAGCTACAACCTACCTTATAAAAAAAAGCCCTTAACTTGAGAACTTCACTACTGCCCTGAGTTGTGCTCTCACACATTTTCCATTAGGCTACTCCCTTTAAATTAAATTATTGGACGCCCTAACTCCCTCAGACTACTCCTCATCACCTCTCTCTGTGCGCCATATGCCCTACACCTCAACCTTAAATCTCATTTTCACCACTTCCTCTCTCCTGTGCCCCATGTTGTATGTGAAATAATAAATAAAATGCCTCCCTTTGCCCTCTCTCTCCCACCTCTGGCCACTGGTTTTCCTCCAGATGACACGCTTACTGTAAGTTAACATCAGCCTTACTGATACTCTCTTCTATTTCTATTCTTCCTTTCCTTAACGCCCTCTTTGCTAACTCATCTGTCCTCTCTTTCTTCCTCACCCCTGCATGTGCTGGTAGTGGTACCCACATCAATTTAACTTGACCTCCCCTATTCACTATTCTTGTAAATGACTAAAGGACTCCATATAACATGTCTTGATGGCGATGAAATGATTTCAAGAACTGACAAAGAATCTGTAGGGAAAATAACTTTCACTATTTGCCATTCAAAGGAAAAAGACAATGAAGAGAGAGAACTGTGATCATTGTAGTCATACAGACTGTTAACTACTGTAGTAGGCTACTATAGCCTGTTACCTGATATTGATTTACTTTTGTTATTGAACATATTGTCCCGGACCTAACACCTATCATTTTTGGAGCTAAATATCATATTATATACCATTGTGTAAACAAAGCTCAAGATATTAACCCCCTTAATGATACTGAAAATATAAATGTTTATTCAATGAAGCTGAAGTCACAGAAAAAAGTTGATAAATTGAAATGCTGTATGTAGTATAAAAAAAATACAATAGTAGTACAAATATTTTTGAAACTAAATCAGAAAAATATAAAATATGCAACACAGAAAAAAAACGTCTTAACCAGTAAAAAGTTCAAATATATATATAGCTACACTACAGACCACTATATCATTGTAATATTTTTTCCTGTTTAATTCTTTTTGGCCAGTAGATGGCCTAGTAGAGCAACTGAAGCCCCAAGAAGCTTTGCCCTTGATGAACCAATTTGATGGAAAGCTTCGAATGCTTCATGAGGCTTCATCTGGCCATCACTACCCTTGTTGGCACCACGCGTGGTTTCAAAGTCCTATTATATTATATCGTCAACCCACGCCTGAAACCTCTGCACTACAACCCAGAGTTCTAACAGGAAGCATACACAGCAGATTGCGGGGACTTCCTATACTAACTACATAACGTTTGTCACCTCAGTGTTACATGAATCGCTCTGCTCAGTGTTATTTAAAAAAGAAAAGAAAAAATAAGTATGGATACACTGTTTATGCTCTTTTGATTATACCTTTACCTATGGCGATCAAAAGATTAGTATCACTTGATTTGGAGGCATCAGTGTTTACCTTATAATTCAGAATAATTATCATCTATGTCTGTGAACTATGAAGGATCTTGAGGTCCCCTATTCTTTCTGTCACCGCAATTTAATGATACAATAACTGATAACCTAACTGAAGTGATGGAAATTAATTTACAGGTACTCAAAAAGTCATTTGGCAATGACACAGTTGAAGACAGGAACAAAATTAGATCTCCAAATGACGTGGGTACTTTATTCACGTTTTACTCTGAAGAGTTTGGCAGATGGCGTTCCTGTGGTCGTGTTGATTATCAGGCAAACCTCAGAAATCATGGCGTGATGGTGGACATTTATTTTGATTGGGAATACAATGGGCCTTATATGAATTCCACCATTACCCCCCTGTTCATTAGTATAATCAATCATTCTGTCAATGGAGAAAATAACTTTCACTATTTGCCATTCAAAGGCAAAAGACAATGAAGAGAGAGACTGATCACTGTAGTAATACAGACTTTAAACTTCTGCAGTTGCTTTTTCTCAGCACCATGGTCTGTACCTGATCTTGCTTTATGTTATTATTGAACATATTGTCCCAGACCTAAAATAAATGTTCAGTTAGAAATATATGTTGACACCCCCTGTCCAACCATAAGCAACACTGTTCATATCTTACCAGCAACTCCTGCATGGCAAATTTTAATGTTGCTGCTTAGCTGGGCCAATTACTAAAACATGTTTAGTGCTTAATGAGCTAGCCGCCTACATAAAGTCTTTTAAACAAATACCAGAGAAAAGTTGCCTTGGTCCCTGTTCTTTTTCAAACACTCTTCCATGATGTTTTAAAAGGTCCGTGTTAACGCACCTTTAGAGTTAGTCTTTGTGCTAAAGATGAAACTGATTTCAAAATTACAGCAATGGATCATTATCAACATTAGTTTCCCCTCATCTTTTGAGCTAAATATCACATTTCTACCTTTGTATTTGAGCTCAGAGCTTGAATTAATGATACTGAAAATGTAAATGTTTATTCAAGGTAATAAAGCTTAGGACACAGAAAAAGGTTGATACAATGAAATGCTTTATGTATTAAAAGAATACAATAGTAGTCAAGAAACAAGACACTTTCATTTTCATAGTACCTTATGCAGTGTATTAAAAATATTGTTTAAACTATATCAGAAAAATATAAAATATACAACACAGAACTTTTTCATTTTTGTAGTATTGAATTGTGATACGATACATTCTCTGACAGAACAGTTGTCAGAAAAATACAGCTAACACCACTATTGTATTGTATTGTAAAAAAAAATAAAAAAAATAAAAAAATCTCACGTGTAAATCATTAGTTAGATCATAATGATATCATCTCCATTTGATGTTTACTTTTTGTTTTTCAACACAGACAACATCATAATGGTTGGACACAACTGGCACATTTTCTCACTCCATTTTAACGTAAGTACTGTCATTGTCTTGTTGTGTCGTTATAATGCAGAATGCCTGGGATCCTACAGATTCACCTGGGATTTCCACACTGCTCTCAGTGTTTGGACATACAGCTAGAACACCATCTCCTTCAGATACTTATGGTCCGGCCAGATACTGGGCCTCCTCTGTTTCTGATTCTGTTTTTATGTTGCTTTCAGATGGTGGACACATGGCTAACAAATTATAACCAAGGGATCCCACAGGTTCACTTATTTCCACAGAGACTGGTTCAGGTTTAACAGCAACATGATATGATTCATCTTCATCCTCTTTGATCTGTACATCTTGGAGAGGACCATCACAAACTCCACTCATCATCACTGGACTCTCTGTCTGCTGTTTTATTGTCTCAGGGTATATTTGGGGCTTGATGTCCTCCTCATGAAACCAAACTTCCGTATTAGTCTGCACATCAACAAGACAGGCATTACTGACATCTGAACAGCATTTCAGTTGCTGAGCAGTCATCTCTGCTTCTAGTGATGTGACTGGTTCTGGTTTAACAACACTGTAATGTGAATCATCTTCCTCTTTGATCTGTATGACTTCTTGGAGAGGACCGTCACAAACACGTCTCCCTGGACTCTCGGTCACTTGCATTATTGTCCCAGGATGGTTCATCCACAGTCTCATCCACGTGTTGACATCAAGAACATCGTCATGGCAGACAGGTGAACGGGATCTCAACTGCTGAACAACAGTTTTTTTCTGATGAGATTTACCAGTTTTCTTATTTTGTCTCTCTTGCACTGAGTCGTATGCCTTGTCTTCAACTTCCATATTAGTCTGAACATCAACAAAACAGGCATGGCTGGCATCTGACCGGTGTTTCAGCTCCTGAGCAGCTTTGCCCTCTTTATTTTTTGTCTTTTCTGCTTCTTCCACACATACTTTGGAATTTTTCTGATTTTTTCTCGCTTTCTGTTCAAACACAAATGGTAGTTTGAAGACCTCATTTGCTATGTGCAAATTCTTCTGGTAGGTTTTGGCTATGACTTTGACTTCAGATGCAGCAGCAATAGAAAATTCCCAACGTCTGTAATTCTGTGAGCTTATATCAAAGTTATAGTCAAGGATGTCATACAGACTGCCTGGGTAATAGTGTCTTGGTTTCTTTATCAAAAATTTATCTATCTCCATCACTACAGCTGTGGTCAATAGCTTTAAATCAAGTTTCTCCTTTTTTTCTGATTTTGATGTCACGTCAAGGTCCAGACCTATCTTTGAGCAGAGTGGAAACATTCCTGCACTGACCAGCTGACATGTCCTTACTTTGACAGCACGACCAAGATCAGTCAACATGGCGGCTTCTTTCTTCTTTGTTAGCAGTGCCAGCTTTCTTTTTTCGAGTGTTTCCTTCCTTTCATATTTCTGCACGGCAGAGTCATCTTTCCTCCTTTCATTTCCAGGAACTCTCTTAGAACATGTCTGAATAAGAACAATGTCATTGAACCATGTTGGGCTGTTGTGAAGAAGTGCCATATTCCGCAACAGTTCTACAGGATTCAAATCTCGACTCTGAATGTAAATGTTAAAGTTGTGTTCAAGAACATCCCCCATGAGCTGATGTTTTTCTCCACACAATTTTTTGGCAAAGTGAAACACTTCCCTCATAACCCCCCGTGTCAATACATGCAGGTCAAGTTTACTTTTTGGTTTGTCTTTGAGTGCACACAGGCTTAAACCTATTTTCTTGCAGCATGGGTAACTGTTCATTATCTTTTCTTCTTCTGCCTGGAAAGCAGTGGACAGATCCTTTGTAGACTTGTGTGCTGAGCTGTTTCCTTCAGCAAAGACTGTGTCAGTCATGGAATGTGGTTGATGATGTAGTTCATTCACAGGATCAGATGGATCCTGAACAAGTTTAGATTTTCTGTCTTGATAACATTTGGGGCAATATGTACCTTTTGGATGAGTAGATTGATCCATAGATCTTGTGTCAGGGAGTTCAAAAGGCATGTTCAGGTAACTTTTTATTTTGGGGCTTCGAGCAACTACTTTGGCTCTGTCAAACATATGGTGAGCAAAGACACTGCGGCAGACCTCGTTTTTCAAATCTAGATGGAAATTGTACTCGAGTATTTCCATGAGGAACTCCCTGTGGGATGATTTACCGGTAAGTGCCTCAGCAAGAGTGTTGATTTCAAGCATGATCCCATTGCTCAGAAATTTGGATGAATCAAAATTTTGTTTTACTCCAGATGCCACATTGAAATCAATACCTAACTTCTTGCTTCTGGAATAAGAATAAAATGGACAATGTTCAACATGAGGAACTGAGAGGATTTGCTGAATCTGAGTTTCCCGCAATGTCCATAGCAATACATTTGGCTCATTGTCTTGTTCAATGTCTGTGGAACACCCTACATTTGGTGAAGTGACTGGAGCCTGGGAAAAGTCAGTACTACATGGATCTATATTTGAGTTGTTCTGACAGTCTTTCTTCATCGCCAGCAGATCTTTAGTAGTGTGCTTTATTTCCTTGGAGCCTGTTAATTGATTTTGTGCGTCTAAATCTGGATTTTTCCAACAACTCATTGCCACGGCTAAGACATCTACCATTACCTTTCTTTTTAGAAAAGCTGCTAGACGGGTGTGTTCCAGTAAAACAGGAATTTGTGCGAGAATAGTTCTGGCAAGGTCAAAATCTCCGTTTGGTTGATCAAGATCAAAGTTGTGTCTGAGGATATCCAGACAAATCTGATCAAATGTTCCACACAACTTTTCTGCAAAGTTTGTCACTTCAGTCATGGCTCCATTGGTCAATTTGTTGATGTCAAGTTTTTTCATTTCTTGACTGGAGATTACATTGAGCTTGAGACCAATGTCCTTGCAGAAGGGAAAGAGGTCCACTCTGTGTTCTTTAGTTTCATCATGTGGATCAGAAGAACATGTGGGAATAACATCACACTCTGTTGCACTAGACGTACAGCTGAATTCAGGGTTGACACTGCTCATGCTTTGATTGGCCATGTTGACTGATGACACAAAATCAGGAAGTTCAAAAGCCTCTTTTGAAAGCTTGACTGCATCTTCACAATTTTTGAGCTTTCTCACTCTGTTCATGAGCTCAGATGCAAAACTTTTTCTCTGGTCTTTACTGCAATGGCCAAAGTCATAGTTGTACTCCAAAATCTCCATGATGAAATCTTCCTGAGATGAATTCATTGCCAAGGCAAATGTTGCAATTTCATACAGTGTTGACTTATTCAACAAGTCAGCACTCAAGTTTTGCTTTGGGTCAAATCCAATATTATATTCTAGGCCTAATCTTCTTGATCTTCTGTATGTGCAGTACTCGTCAAGTGAGAAAAGGATTTGTTGTACACGGTTTGTACGTAACTTCCACATGTTGTTCTCTGTTTCCATTTCTTCTTCCTCCATGTCATATTTGTATGAAACATTTTCCTGAATCTCCGTCCTCTCTTCAGTTCCAAACAGCTCTCTTTCATTGGACTGAGTTACAAATGATGGGTCCACATTGAACTTTACAGTTGGTAAAGTGAACGAACCATCAGTGGTGGGGAGGAAAGACTGATTACCTAAACAACTTGGTTCTGACTCACTGTGGGTGTCAGTACTTGTTGGATTTTCTATGTCTAGGCCCAGAACTATCCCTTTGGAAATGTGATAGTAGTCTCCACTACTCTGCTTACATTTCTTTGCTTTTACAGCTCCTGTATATTCTTTCAACATTGTAGCTTCTTCCTCCTTTGTTAACAGTGCCAACTTTCTTTTTTTGGTCATTTCCTTCCTATAATTTTTCTGAATGGAAGTGTTCTCTTTCCATTTTGTCACATCTTTATGACTTTTGTAAGGATGTGGCTCAATAACAAAAATGTCATTGAAACATGCTGGGTCTTTGTGAAGAAGTGCCACTTTGTACAAATCTTGGCGCTGAATGTCAATGTTAAAGTTGTGTTCAAGAACATCCATCATGAGCTGATGTTTTGATTTTTTTCCACACAATTTTTTGGCAAAGTAAAACACTTCCTTCATCACCCCCCGTGTCAATACATGCAGGTCAAGTTTACTTTTTGGTTTGTCTTTGTTCACACACAGGCTTAGACCTATTTTCTTGCAGAATGGGTACTTGTTCATTATCCTTTCTTCTGCTGCCTGAAAAGCAGTGGACAGATCCTTTGTAGACTTCTGTGTTGAGCAGTTTGCTTCAGCCAAGACTGTGTCAGTCATGGAATGTGGATCATGACCAAGTTCATTCACAGGGTCAGATACATTGTGAAAAAGAGTAGAATTTCTGTCTTGACATTTGGGGCAATATTTACCTTTTAGATAAGTAGATTGATCTATAGAGCTTGTGTCAAGGAGCTCAAAAGGGATTTTCAGGAGTTTGCCCGTTTTTTTTTTTAGATCAATTATTCTGATTTTGTCCAAAAAACGCTGAGCAAAGACACTGCGACAGACCTCATTGTTGAAATTCAGATGAAAATTGTTCTCAAGTATCTCTGTGATGAACTCATTTTGAGCTGAATGCAGTGCTGCGGCAAGAGTGTTGATTTCAAGCATGATCCCATTGGTCAGAAATTTGGATGGATCCAAATTTTGTTTTACTCCAGATCCTACATTGAAATCAATACCTAATTTCTTGCATCTGGAATAAGAATAAAATGGACAATGTTCAACATGAGGAACTGAGAGGATTTGCTGAATTTGAGTTTGTCGCAATGTCCATAGCAATAAATTTGCCTCATTGTCTTGTTCAATGTCAGTGGAACTCCTAATATTTTGTGTTTTGATTGGAGCCTGGGAAAAGCCAGTACTACATGTAGGGTTAGAGTTTAAGTCATCTCTGTTGTCATCATTTTCTGAATCTGTGGTTTCATCAGAGTCTAAAGGACACATGTAGTTGAAATCATCCTCCGCTGTTTGACTGGTACACACATTGGAGGGATGAGACAGTACATTTGTCTCTTCCTGTTCAGACTCTTCTGGTCCGTGTCGTTTAGTGCCACATTCTCCTGTTGTTGAAAGATATCTTTTTTCCTGTTTAAGTTTAAGATCAGGCTGATTTATTTCTTGGAGAGGACCATCACAAACTCCACTCATCATCACTGGACTCCCTGTCTGCTGTTTTATTGTCTCAGGGTACGTGTCGGACTTGATGTCCTCCTGATGAAACCAAACTTCCGTATTAGTCTGCACATCAACAAGACAGGCATTACCGACGTCTGAAAAGCATTTCAGTTGCTGAGCAGTCGTCTCTGCTTCTGGTGATGTGACTGGTTCTGGTTTAACAACACTGTAATGTGAATCATCTTCCTCTTTGATCTGTATGACTTCTTGGAGAGGATCGTCACAAACACGTCTCCCTGGACTCTCGGTCACTTGCATTATTGTCCCAGGATGGTTCATCCACAGTCTCATCCACGTGTTGACATCAAGAACATCATCATGGCTGACAGGTGAACGGGATCTCAACTGCTGAACAACAGTTTTTTTCTGATGAGATTTACCAGTTTTCTTATTTTGTCTCTCTTGCACTGAGTCGTATGCCTTGTCTTCAACTTCCATATTAGTCTGAACATCAACAAAACAGGCAGGTCTGGCATCTGAATGACGTTTAAGTTTCTGAGCAGATTTGGCCTTTCCATTTTTTTTCTTTTTTGCTCCTTCCACATATAATTTGGCATTTTTCTGATTCTGCCTCTTTTGTACTGATCCATTTGTCGCTTTCTTCTCAAACACAAATGGTAGCTTGAAGACCTCATTTGCTTTGTGCAAATTATTCCGGTAGGTTTTGGCTAGAATTTTCACTTTAGATGCAGCAGCAATAGAAAATTCCCAACGTCTGTAATTCTGTGAGCTTATATCAAAGTTATAGTCAAGGATGTCATACAGACTGCCTGGGTAATAGTGACTTGTTTTAGTTAACATAAATTTATTAATCTCTGCCACTACGGCTGTGGTCAATAGCGTTAAGTCAAGTTTCTCCTTTGTTCCTGATTTTGATGTCACGTCTAGGTCCAGGCCTATCTTTGAGCAGTATGGAAATCTTTCTGCATCAGTTAGTTTAAGTGACTTTCTTATTAGAGCTCTATGAAGACAAGTCCACGTGGCAACCTCTTCCTTCCTTCCTTCCTTTGTAAGTAGTGCCAGCTTTTGTGTTTGGGTTGTTCCCTTCTTTTCATTTTGCTCTGCAGTACATATTTCTGACTGTTGAACAACATCTGTAGAGTCTCTGTGCGGCCACGAAAAATCAATTTGAGTGGAACTCCCTCCAGTTTGGGATTTGATTGGAGCCTGGGAAAAGTCAGTACTACATGCATCTAAATTTGGGTTGTTCTGACAATCTTTCATCATCACCAGCAGATCTTTTTCAGATCTTTCTTTTTTCTCTGTATGCAGCACCTGCTTTTGTGTTTTACTTGATTGCTTCTTTTTTTCCGACGTTGCAGTACCTGACTGTTTAACGACATCTGTAGAGTCTCCATATGGCCATGAAAAAATGTCAAAAATATCATTGAACCATGTGGGCCCTTTATTGTATAGTAGGGTCACCGTTTTATGGAACTGCAATGCATGGTTAAGATTTTGGTGCTGAAAAATGAAGTTGTGTTCAAGAACATCATTTAATACTTTACGTCTTGTTCCACACAATCGTTTGGAAAAATAAGCTATTTCCCTCATAACACCCCATGTCAATAAATGTGGGTGAAGTTTCTGTCTTGGTTTGTCTTTGTTCACACACAAGCTTAGACCTATTTTCTTGCAGTGTGGGTTACTGTTCATTATCTTTTCTTCTGCTGCCTGGAAAGCAGTGGACAGATCCTTTGTAGGCTTCTGTGCTGAGCTGTTTCCTTCAGAAAAGACTGTGTCAGTCATGGAATGTGGATGATCAGATGGATCCTGAACAAGTTTAGAATTTCTGTCTTGATAACATTTGGGGCAATATTTATTTTTTGGATAAGGAGACTGATCTACACAGCTTCTGTGAGGGAACTGAACAGGTTGGTTCTCGAGGTCCCTTCTTTTAGATCTTAACAAAACACCTCTTCCGATCACAATGTTCTGAGTAAAGACACTGCGACTGACCTCATTGTTCAAATTCAGATCAAAATTGTACTCAAGTATTTCTGTGATGAACTCTTTTTGGGCTGATCCCAGTGCTGCAGCAAGAGTGCCGATTTCAAGCATGATCCCATTGGTCAGACATTTAGATGGATCTAAATTTTGTTTTATTCCAGATCCCACATTGAAATCAATGCCTAATTTATTGCATCTCGGATAAAAATAAAGTGGACAATGTTCTACATGAGGAACTGTGAGGATTTGCTGAATTTGAGTTTGCCGCAATGTCCATAGCAATAAATTTGTCTCATCTATTTCAGTGTCAGCAGAACTCCCTACATTTGGGGTATTGACTGGGACCTGGATGGAGCCAGTTGAAAAATCAATTTGAGTAGAACTCCCTCCAGTTTGGGATTTGATTGGAGCCTGGGAAAAGCCAGTACTATCTAAAGTTGAGTTGTTCTGGCAATCTTCTTTCATCATCAGCCGATCTTCAGGTGAGTTCTTTATTTCTTTGGAACCTGTTAGATTTAATATACTATGTGATTTGAAATTTGATGTCATCTGACAATCCATTGCCTTATCAGAGAGATCCTTAATTGTGTATTTGGTTTTATACGTTAATATTAGAGTTCTTAGACGTTTGTGTTCCATTATAACAGGAATTTGTGCGAGAATAGTTCTGGCAAGGTCAGAATCTCCATTTGGTTGATCAAGATCAAAGTTGTGTCTGAGGATATCCAGACAAATCTGATCAAATGTTCCACACAACTTTTCCGCAAAGTTTGTCACTTCAGTCATTGCTCCATTGGTCAGTTTGTTGATGTCAAGTTTTTTATTTTCTTGACTGGAGATTACATTGAGCTTGAGACCAATGTCCTTGCAGAAGGGATAGAGGTCCACTCTGTGTTCTTTAGTTTCATCATGTGGATCAGAAGAACACGTGGGAACAACATCACACTCTGTTGCACTAGACGTACAGCTGAATTCAGGGTTGACACTGCCCATGCTCTGATTGGCCATGTTGACTGATGAAACAAAATCAGGAAGTTCAAAACCCTCTTTTGAAAGTTTGACTGCATCTTCACAATTTTTGAGCCTTCTCACTCTGTTCATGAGTTCAGATGCAAAACTTTTCCTCTGGTCTTCACTCCAATGTCCAAAGTCAAAGTTGTACTCAAGAATCTCCATGATGAACTCTTCCTGGGATGAATTCATTGTCAAGGCAAATTTGGCCATTTCAATCAGCATGGCATTATTTGAAGAGTAAACATTGAAGTTTTGCTTTGGGCCAAATCCAACATTGTATTCTAGACCAAAGGTTTTTGATGAACTGAATGAATACTCATCAAGTGAGAAAAGGATTTGTTGTACACGGTTTGCACGCAACTTCCACATGTTGCTTTCTGTTTCCATTTCTTCTTCCTCCATGTCAAATTTGTATGACACGTTTTGTCGATTCTCTGTCTTCTCTTCAGTTCCAAACAGTCCTGTTTCATCAGGCTGAAGTTCAAATGATGGGTTCACATTTGAGTCTGCAATATGTAAACTGGAGGAACCATCTGGGGGGGTGAGGAAAGGTTGCAGATTACCCAAACAGCTTGGTAATGACGCTTTTACATCTGCTGTATATTTAGTCAACATGGCGGCTTCTTCCTTCTGTTTTTGTAACGTCAGAATTCTTTTTTTGGTTGTTTCCTTCTTTTCGTTTTGCTCTGCAGTAGATATTACTTTCTGTTTAACGACATCTGTAGAGTCTTTGTGTGACCGTGGAAAAATGACAAAAATATCATTGAACCATGTGCGCACTTCATTGTATTGTCGTGAAACCGATAGATTGAACTCCCCTGAAGGACAAAAACGTTGGCTCTGCAAAGTGCCAAAGTTAAAGTTATGTTCAAGAACATCATCAGTTAGTTTGTTTATTGTTCCACTCAATCTTTTGGCAAAACTAACGATTTCCTTCATAACCCCCCGTGTCAATGTACAAGTGTCCAGTTTGACTTTTGGTTTGTCTCTGTCCACACACAGACTTAGACCTATTTTCTTGCAGAGAGGATAACTGTCCATTATTGTTTCTTCAGCTGCTTGGTAAGCAGCAGACAGATCCTTTTCAGGCTTTTGTGCCAAGCAGTTTGCTTCCGCAGAAACAGTGTCAGTCGAGTAATGTGGACGAGGATGATGAACGTGGTCAAGGTCAGATTCATCCTGACAAAGCTTAGAATTTCTGTCTTGATAACATTTGTGGCAATATCTGACCCATGGATAAGCAGATTCATCAATGACTCTAGAGTCAGGGAGCTCAAAAGGCTTTTTCAAATTTCCAGTTTTGAGAGTCTTTGTATAAGCAAAGCAGCGCGTTTCAGTTTCCTTTGCAAATACACTGCGACAAAACTCATTGTTGAACTTCAGATGGAAATTGTACTCCAATATCTCTGTGATGAACTCTTTTTGTGATGACCCCAGTGCTGCAGCAAGAGTGTTCATTTCAACCATAATGCCATTGGTCAGAAACTTGGATGGATCAAAATTTTGTTTCATTCCAGATCCCACATTGAAATCAATGCCTGCTTTCTTGCATCTCGAATAAGAGTAAAGTGGACAATGCTCCATATGAGGAACTGAGAGGATCTGTTTTATTTGATTCCTCCGCAATTTCCACAGCAATAATTTGAGCTCATTTTGATGATTACTTTCAGTGGAACTCCCCACACTTTGGTCAATGATTGGAGTCTGGGAAGACGCAGTACTACATGTATATACATTTGGGTACTCCTTGTAGTCCATCACCAGTGATGACAAATTTTGCGGTGTGTTTTTTAATTTCTTGAAACCTCCTATATTTGAGAGATTTTGGTGCTCCACTATGATAGGAATGCGAGTGAGGATAGTTTTACAAAGGTCAGCGTCTTCATTTTGAGAATCAAGATCAAAGTTGTGTCTGAGGATATCCAGACAAATCTGATCAAATGTTCCACACAACTTTTCTGCAAAGTTTGTCACTTCAGTCATTGCTCCATTGATCAATTTATTGATGTCAAGTTTTTTATGTTCTTGACTGGAGATTACATTGAGCTTCAGACCAATGTCCTTGCAGAAGGGATAGAGGTCCACTCTGTGTTCTTTAGTTTCAGCATGTGGATCGGAAGAACATGTGGGAACAACATCACTCTCTGTTGCACTAGACGTACAGCTGAATTCAGGGTTGACACTGCCCATGCTTTGATTGGCCATGTTGACTGATGACACAAAATCAGGAAGTTCAAAAGCCTCTTTTGAAAGTTTGACTGCATCTTCACAATTTTTGAACTTTCTCACTCTGTTCATGAGTTCAGATGCAAAACTTTTCCTCTGGTCTTCACTCCAATGGCCAAAGTCAAAGTTGTACTCCAGAATCTCCATGATGAAATCTTCCTGAGATGAATTCATTGCCAAGGCAAATTTGGCAATTTCGAGCAGAACATGAGTAGTCAGAGAGTTAACACTCAAGTTTTGCTTTGGGCCAAATCCAACATTGTATTCTAGGCCAATTTTTTGGGATTTTTGGAATGTGCCGTACCTTTTGCCTTGTGAGAAAATGATTTGTTGTACACGGTTTGCACGCAACTTCCACATATTGCTCTCTGTTTCCATTTCCTCTTCCTCCATGTCATATTTGTATGGCACATACAAACATGGCATTGGAACCTCTCTGTTCTCTTCGCCCACACACAGTCCTCTTTGATCTAACTGAGTTGTTAATGTTGGTACACAGGAGGAAACATCAGTGGTGGTGATGAAAGTTTCATGTGTACCTACACAACTTGACTCTGGGTCACTGTGGATGTCAGAAGTTGTTAGCTTTTGTAAGTCATCTTTGTTGTCATCATTTTCTGAATCTGTGGCTTCATCTGAGTCTAAAGGACACATGTAGTTGAAATCATCCTCCACTGGTTGACTGGTACACACATTGGAGGGATGAGACAGTGCATTTGTCTCTTCCTGTTCAGCCTCTTCTGGTCTGTGCCGTTTAGTGCCATATTCTCTTGTTGTTGAAAGAGATCTTTTTTTCTGTTTATGTTTTAGATCCGATGAATTTCTTTTGCTCAGTCGGAAATCAAACAGACAGACTTCCACTCTGGGCAGAGCTAATCCTTTCTCAAAGGTGTTTTTCTGGAAGGAAAATGGCTCACTTTTAGACTCGGGACTGATTCTGGTACCAGTGGTGAGAAGTTGCGTGTCCTCTTCCTGCAGCTCTGGCGTTGGGATCCAATCTTGATTTTCTTCCTGTTGACTGTCCTCGTTATCCATCCTCAGTGATATTCTTGATCTGCTGGCCTTTTCTGTATGTAGGTAGAGGGGAAACATATTAATGATACATATACTGTATCTGAGCCTTAAGTTATGCTCAGTGTAAATATGTTAGCATCCCATTCATTTGACGATAATGTCACAGTAACAAAGAGGATTTGTATAAATGGCTCACTTTTAGACTCAGAACTGATTCTGGTCCTCGTTATCCATCCTCAGTGATCTTCTTGATCGGCTGGCCTTTTCTGTATGTAGGTAAAGGGGAAACATATTAATGATACGCATTATATCTGAGCCGTATGCTTAGTGTAAAAATGTTAGCATCACATTTATTTGACTATAATATCACATAGTTTAGAGTAACAGAGAGTATCTGTAAAATTGTGCATCTTAGTTTGAGCTTTTTAAAGCAAACAAAAAAAACTGCTGGGAGAATGTGTGTACCTATATGTTGTAAGACTGCTGTATGTAAGACTGTGGCCAAAACGGTTGCTGCAGTCAAATTCAAAACACTGCCATGTGTTGTTTCCCCTCCCCTCCCCTCCCCCAAGAAGACGCCGCGGCTCAGCCGGCCGACCACCACAGCAGCCCGGGCTGTAGCCTCTGTGATAGACCGCTTGTCCGGTGGTAGCCTAGTTAAAGCAATACTTACCTTTCTGGAACTTTTGCACATTTCTTTGTCTAAGTTAAAATGCTATTAATAATCTGATGATACATTAAAATGTAAGAGAAACCCAACAGGGTTAAAAACTCATCATTTTTTCATTCTCATATAATTCTGAGAAAAGTCTGACCAATAATATTATTCGGTCCGATTAATAAGATTTGACGAGCGACCGAACCTACTTAATATGTAATCACTTTGTGCACCCCTCTCCTCCTCTCCCCCCTCCCGACCAGGAAGAAGGCTTATTGACAGAGCAGAGTAGCAGGACACAGAGAGCAGAGGAGACTAGAGTCACAACACACAAGAAAGAAGGTTTTTGGAAATAAATAGTTTTTTAAAAGACCAATAACTGCAGCCGCAGCTGGTCGCGGAGTTTCATGTCTGATATTGTAATGTTGATAGTGAGCAGCCCCGAGTGATACGTAAACACAGGACGTCACATGTGTCTATAAAGCATCCAGTGCTAACGGCTAGGCTACTGTTAGCTCTGTGCTAACGGCTAGGCTACTGTTAGCTCTGTGAGTTCTCAGCGGTCCGGACCCGGTTGAACTCCGGACCGGCGCGGCTCGACTCGGCTCGGTCTGGATTTATTTTCGGCCTGAACCAGCGCATCAGGTGGCGCTGGTCCGGCCGCCAGCCCGGCTCGTTGAGAACTGTAATCTGTAACAATCACTTCCCCTGCGTCTCCAGTAGCAGTAGGCTAACAACAGTTTATTATAAAACTCATCAGTCATCATCACTGAGTCCGTTTATATGGTTTAAAACTCCGGTGTTGTGTTTGTTTGTGTTGTTCCCGTTTCACTCGCGTTCCTGTTCTGTTTACCGTTGCCATGCCAACGCATGAAGCAGGGAGGGAGGGGGCTCGTGGAGATGCGGCAGGAGGGAGAGGTGGGTGGGACTTGTGAGGGAGGTGGAGCTGTTGATTTTCAAATGTTTGTGCTGTGCTGAGTGAAATACCAGATCGGTAAGTATTGCTTTAACTGCTCCACAAGCTTCACTGCTCCGCGAACGGCGGAGCAAACTCCCAAACAGGCGTAATTTGGATAAACTAACCGCATATTGGGGATCTAAACAGTTACTTTATCGCATGAAAAAATATTAAAACTTGTGACGCATTAACAGTGGGAATTAAAATAATTTCTTGAGATAATCCAGTAGCAGTCTTCTTCGTTTGTTTTAATTCAGCTACTCGCCACCACTGCCTCCTAGCTACTGGTGAGGAGCGCGGCCCTTTGTGAATCAGCAGCTGTGTGTTTGTGGATCTGTGTCGATCTCGACAGGAATGTCTCAGAAATACGTCATTGAGGAAAGAGATGCGTGTGTGAGATTGGTGATCCACAAATGCAGAGTCACACTTCACAAACAGAATTTTCCGTTTTACAAATGGCTTTTTTGTTTTTACAAATGGAAAATTATACATTTACAAATACCCAATATATATACACATTTATTTGTAAATACCAAAATACAAGTTACAATTTATAAATTTGTATTTGTGGATAGCAAAACACGTGTGCAAACCAAGGAACATTTGTAGATCACCTTCTGTGTGTTTACAGGTATTTATGAGACAAAAATAACTCCATACTGAGACTCCATGTTGCCAGACAGCTACACGCTAACCTCTGCTCTCCTCACTCACAGTCAGTCTCAAACATGTTACCACAGAGTTAAAGGTAGGGTTGGAGATCCTGGAAAAACGGCCTCTAGCAGGCCACATTTTAAAAATACACCAGTCAAATGCCCAGCCCCTTTCCTCAGACCTCTCTCTGAAGCCACGTCTTCACCTTTCTGTGATCGTAGGTGAAGACAACCAATGCACATTTCCAGAGCTACACTGCCACCCACCAGACTGGAGTTGCGGCTTTTCCGCGGACAAATGTGAAGACTTGCCATAGGAGGGAGAAAGGAAGAGAGACAGCAGCTTGATTGACACATCACGATCCAACTGATTTAATCGGTTGCAATCGAAGTGTGGAGATGATTTCAAACAATTTAGTAAAAAATGCTCCAGAATAGGATCATCAACCCAACCTTTAACGTCACAAGCAGCTCTGTGTTTTCACAGTCCAACATTTCTCCTCCACTTTCTGACCGTCGGATCATAACACATGATGACCGAAGACAGGCGAACTGACCGGGCCAGACTCATCTTATGAACCGCTCCACACAATCACCATTAGGCTACTTTATTTACCATCTGCTTCATTTCACCACATTTACTGCCTCTTTTCCAACTTTAACTTTGTATATAGCTTTAGCTGCAGCTCAAACCACTCACCACTCACAGGCGGTGTATGAGGCAGAGAGATATCAAGGAAATATGACCATAATAACCGATAATAGAAATCAACCTTTTTTTTTATAGTGATCTCAATTGGAGATCGCTTCATCTCCCAGCTGCAGCTCAGTAGTAGCTTAACTGGTAGCTCGGCAGAGGCCGAAATGCCACTGACCGTGTGATTGGGAGAGAGCTGTAGGTGGCGCAACAGGCCACAACACAAAATCAAATCATAAACATGAATTCTTAAATTTAAATGCAAATATTCTGGCTGTACTATTGTTGTCAAACACTTGAAAAAACTAATTATTACCTTAATCCGAAACTGGACAACTGAAGTGCATGAAATGCGTTAGTCCGACTAATATCGGAGTTCTCTAACTCCGATTAAGTTAAGTTAAGTTAAGTCTTTATTGTCTCCCTTGGGAGAAATTCATCTCGGACAGACCAGAGAGACTCGAAGCGCCACAACTATTCACAAACAGTCACCATCTAAAAACTACAAACAAACAACACCCAGATAATGCAATTGGAAATCGATTTTCTTCAACATGTATCTGACTGAAACTGGACAATGCAAGTGCGCATGCACCACAACAGTAGAGACGGCACAAAGTGGAGCAGAGAAGCTGCCTGAATCCGGCCAAGTAAAGAAAAAAAAACCCAGCAACAGCACCGATTCAGTGCATTTTACATAGGTATAGTGTGACCGGTGAGAGGATGTGTTATATATAAAAAGTGTACCCGGCCCAGATGGGCACGTCTAGTCGGGGACTGTAGTTGAGAATTTATTAATCTTATTAAGTAATGATATATATTCAGTTTTTTACTGGGTGACAGGACAGCAGGCTGTAGTAACCCGCTGAAACGATGCATATCGTCACCTGAGGAGGCAGTCACTATGACAGTTATTCGATTATCTCTGTTGCATGTAAACTGGGACAAGGACAGAAGTCCGATAAGACGAGTACTGACGAGAGTAAGAAGTACGGAGCATTTCAAATTAACACTTTTTTTTAACTGTTAACAGAAACTGGATCATACAAATAAAAATTGTGATGAATATAAAATTTAGCTTTCATCTCTAGTGCTTAGATTTCTAGCTACCTCCCTCTCTTGGTCGCTCTGAACAGTATAATTGCACACGATGATTGATAAAAAATGATTAAAAGCAAGTTCACAGTTTACCAAACCCATGAATGCATGGCTCCAACCCTCTGACTTTACTATTGGCCAACAATGACACTGGTTACCTTTAAAATTTGATTTAGCCTGTTAAATAAACTTTTTTTCACCTTGACTTCCTACAATTATGAATCAAAGTCCTTAAGTCAAAGACGGTAAACTGATACTGGCAGTGTAAAATATAGCCTATTTCAGTTGAATAAATATTTGGTGTACATGAGGAAGGAAAGGCTGTGTCCCTATTAACATGTATTTCCTCCTCTTACCTGAAGCTATACCTAACCTGATCCTTTAAGAGTTATGTCTTTGAAAACATGACACTGGTTAAACCAACTGATTATCTCTGCTCAGTCCTAAGACTTGGAGTGAAATGGTAAATGTACTGTGTTCAATTTGCAACTCACCTTGGAAAACATGATCATCTCAGCTGTGACTTGCTCCAACATCCCTGGGCCACATTTTGTACTGGCGTCTTAGATATCCATCCAATCAGTGATGGGATTGTGCCGGTTTAACGTAGCCCTGAAAGAAAACACAATTTTGATATTTGTCAATTCTTCCATGTATTGTTTCCACAGCATTCATAAAAGACTGAGAACAGCAGTAATCTTATTCCTGACCATTTCATAGACTGTGAGCGTTGTAAACAAACCAACTAGCCATAAAATATATTGCAAAGTATTTTGTCAGATAACTGGATCACGATATGAGTCAAGATTTCAGTTGGGATGGTCATGTGTGCTATTAATTAAGAATTAAGAATAGGTGCACTTGCGTGTAGTAATACAGGAGGTCAATGTGTGGAAAAAAGCATAGACTGTAAAAAGAATGGACGTAGCGTCCGTGACGTCACCCATTGGTTTGGGTGAGTCTGTTTTGTGCCGCTACTACGGGGGTTTGAGCCGCGCCATGTTGGATTCTACTTGCCATATTTGGAGCGGTGCGGCCGTTGGCCGGCCGAGAGCCCGCCCACTGGCCTCGTAGCAGCGGTCGCCGGACCTGTCACTCAACGGTTCTGCTCCCTAATTGGCCAGAACTTTAAACCTAATAACAGTAAAACTGTAGAGTTTTAAAAAAATTCACCCCCCTCAGAGTGTGTGCGGGGGTAGAAACTATCGATTGAGACCAAAAAAATGAAATGTACCAGGCTGTAAATATGTTTTTTTAAGCTGTAAAATCGGCTATTTTAACATGGGGCTCAATTAGAGTTGCTCCCTTCTGGAGCCAGCCCCCAGCGACAGCCGGGGGGATTGCAGCTTTTTGAATGCGGAAGTGAGCTTCACTTCTCAGACCGACAACTGCCCCCTTGGAAAAAAGGTACTCCTATGTATAAAGAGAGAGAGAAAAAGATAGACCCTGGTTTCCGGGCCGGGTATGACTACAGGTTTGAGCCAATAAAAGTGACCCGATTCTCGACCCGAACGCAGCCCCCCAAAAAAAAGAAGAAGAAAAAAAAAGGAAGCGCATGGTTCCACCCGAGTTATTTGTATAGGCTGCTATGCTTTTGATCGGGTGGTGTTGTTCAGTCCGGCCCGTTGAGAACTCTGACTGACCCAAGGAAAGAGCCGAAGCCTAGCCTCTATACGGTCTATGGCTGGAGCACACATTTATTTACAAGAACAAGAAGTTTAATTGGCCAGTATTTTTTTTAATTGGTTCCGATTAAATGAATCCTGCTCTGGATCCGACTCTTTCCTTCCTTTATTACTCTTTTAAAAAGGAACAACAGAGAGAGATGATCCTCAATAACAAGAAGCATTTTGTTTATGCAAAGAAAGAAATCTGTCTAAACTAGATATTAATATGCCACAAAACGGGGCGGTGTTTAGCTCAGTTGGTAGAGCACCCGCCCCGTGTGTAGAGGCTATAGTCCTCGCTGCAGGCCTCCCACCTGGAATGCTTTTTGTGGACTATAGCTCCGCCTTCAATACCATAGTACCATCCAGGCTCGTCAGTAAGTTCCAGGACTTGGGTCTGCATGCATCTCTGTGTGACTGGATCCTGGACTTTCTAACGGGCCGCCCCCAGGTGGTGAGAATGGGCGACTGCACCTCCTCCCCACTGACTCTCAGCACAGGAGCACCACAGGGCTGTGTTCTCAGTCCTTTCCTGTACTCCCTCAGTCCCTCTATACCCACGACTGTGTGGCTTCACACACCATCAAACTCCTCATCAAACTCCATCGTGAAGTTTGCTGATGACACGGCGGTGCTGGGGCTGATCACCGGAGACGATGAAACAGCATAGAGGAAGTGACCCATCTAGAGCAGTGGTGTGAAGAAAATCATCTCCTGATGAACATCCTCAAGACCAAGGAGGTCATTGCGGACTACAGGCGGGGGAGGGACCCACAACCTCCTGTTACCATCAACGGAGCTGCAGTGGAGAGGGTGGAAACCCCCACAACAGCCTGTTTGTGCTGCTGCCGTAGGGGTGCAACGGTACAGGTAGCCCACGGTACGATACGTACCTCTGTTTTTGGCCACGGTTCTCGGTACGGTTTCGGTATGTGTTTTGTGCAGAGAACTTTTTTTTTCTCCCAAAATATTGTTTATAATTTATAATATTTCTAATATAGCTCTCCCCTCTCTCTCTCTCTCTCTCTCTCTCTCTCTCTCTCTCTCTCTCTCTCTCTCTCTCTCTCTCTCTCACACACACACACACACACACACACACACACACACACACACACACACACACACACACACACACACACACACACCTGAACTGTCTGTGAACAGTCCCTAGCTCCTCCCTCTGCACACTCCTTTAGTCTTTCAGTACATGGTGAACACTCTGAAGCCACTTTCAAACAGAGATCGTGCTATATTGCCGTCATGGAAGACGTCACTATGCTGCAGCCACAGTCTCTCACTGGGAAAGAAGGAGTTAGTCTATTGTGTTTTTTTTAAACAGCCTTTCACCACCTCTCATCCCTGTCAGTCAACTCGGACCTCGGTCTTTCTATCGCGCGCAGGCACGCGACCATACACATAGGGATGGAGTGATTTTCGATCGGATCGTCTATCAGCGATCGAAGGGGACGATCGTGATTTTTTTTTCAAATGGCGATCTTTAAGGTGATCTTTAATTAATTTACTGCCATAAGATGTTAAAGAAATAATCTCTAGAACCTGCGCTCTATTTAAAAAATGTTTCGTGGAGCAACATGTCTGCATACAGAGCCTTTGGATCTGTGCAACAGAGGAGTGAATATTAAACACACACACACACACTGTTGCATCTTTTTTTTTTCTTCTCACTTTTTTTCGGAGGTGCATGCCGCGGACACAGGCTGTGCGGGGGACGGGTCATTAAAAACACTGATGATGAAGTCCAGAGTGTGTTATCAGCGCTGATGTTGACGGGAAAGCCGGCGGAGGTGTGAGGGAACCGGGTGAGACGGTGGCTGGGAGCATCAGCAGAGCGGGGTTGAAGCAGAGAGCAGAGCGGGGAGAGTGAAGGCGGCGGCGGCGGCGGCGGCTGCTGCACTGTGACTCTCCCACTCCTCACGAGCTCCACACTGACAAGCTACCGGCAACACAGCGCCTCTGTCTGCCCTTTCAAAGTAAAAAGCCGCTGTCTGACGTTTAATTGCGGCGGGATGGGTTGTGAAAATAGATGCGGTGGGGCGGGTCAAAGTACTTCATAGATGCGGGACCGGCGGGTTGGAAAAAAAAACCGGACCCACGCGTCATGCATGCGGCTTGTCTGTGTGTGTGGACGACAATAACGGAGAGTGAGCGCTATGCGGAGATGAATGAACGGATCTATATAGCAAGTTTTTTTTTTTTTTTTTTTTAAAGCTGACGTAATTGCACCCTTCAGTGTGATGGGGGGGAGTCAATGTGAGTGTGTGGAGGCTCAACAGTGATTGGACATCGACTCGCGGGGGCGGGCTTTCGCCTTAAACGGCCAGGCACACACATACACGGCACAGCTGTCTGTAAAGCAGTAAGAGCTGATGGACGCTGAATCTGAAATACCGCGGTCCAAGAGCGTATTGCACCGTGCAGGCCGTACCGAACGGTTCGGTATTTTACCGAGAACCCTTGCATCCCTACAGGATACCAACACATCAAGGCCAGCACAAGCAGGCTGAAAAACAGTTTTTTCCCATCCTCTCCTAGTGTCCGCGCTACTAGTGCTGTCTAGCCTCACCAGGCTCTGTTTAAAGCAGAGTAAGCGATCCGGTCGTTTTGGCTAATGCTGCGTTCCAGGCAGGCTTTTGAAACCGTAAATTACAGCTTCAAGTCACGACTTACGACTTTGTAGCGTTCCAGGCAACCCACTCGTGTTTTTCCGACCTGTTTTACCTGTGAATGTGCACTATAACGGCCATTCATAACTTCCGACCCGTGAACTCGTACCAGATCGAACTGGTACGACTTCACAGGTCGGAAAAACACAAGTTAGGGGTTGCCTTGAACGCACCATAACATCTTGTCAGCCGATGGAGTTAGCAGCCCCCGCCCTCGTCATGGATCTATTGGTCCTCGTCTCTACGTCACCACATTCAGGCGCATCCCTTGGCTGCACACACAGCCCTTCATGCTGTTCTCTCTCCTCATTGGATAAAACTTGTAGGATACGAGAAATGTTTTCTCCTCGGCTCAGAGCAGAGCAGAGCAGAGTGACTGAGAGACCCGTGTTTCGGTCCAAACACTCTATGTAAGTGATTGCTGTCGGAAGATATAACTATTTAAAGCAGAAGTAAGCGATATATGTTAATATAAGTCTTAAATAGTTATATCTTCCGACAGCAATCACTTACATAGAGTGTTTGGACCGAAACACGGGTCTCTCAGTCCCTCTGCTCTGCTCTGAGCCGAGGAGAAAACTTTTCTCGTATCCTACAGTTTTTATCCAATGTGGAGAGAGAACGGCATGCAGGGCTGTGTGTGCAGCCAAGGGATGCACGTGAATGTGGTGACGTCGGGACGAGGACTGTTATGGTGCGTTCAAGGCAGCCCGTAACTCGTGTTTTTCCGAACTGTGAAGTCGTACCAGTTTGATCTGGTACGAGTTCACGGGTCGGAAGTTACGAGTGGCTGTTATAGTGACTTTCACAGGTAAAACAGGTCGGAAAAACACGAGTGGGTTGCCTGGAACGCTACAAAGTCGTAAGTTGTGACTTGAAGCTGTAATTTACGGTTTCAAAAGCCTGCCTGGAACGCAGCATTAGCCAAAACGACCGGATCGCTTACTTCTGCTTTAAGACTTATATTAACACAAAAATATCACTTACTTCTGCTTTAACTCAGAATTTTTCAAGCGGATAAAACTTATAAAATAGACATTAAAGGACAATTCCAGGCGAATTCAACTAGGGGGTGTATTTTCATATAATTTTAAGTCTAAAAGAAGGAATCTGAAGATTTTCAGTTTAATCGCTCCTGTTTTGCGGTAGTTGCATCTGTCCCCGCATCGCCATGGCAGCAATGAATGGGAGTGGATGTAAGTTCCGCTGTTTAGGCTGTTTCCAGCCCTCAAAGCCGCAATTTTTTTCCACAGACAGCGTCAGATGGCTACTCAAACATGCACCGAGAGAAGTTTATTTACTTCAAAGCAAGCCGGCATGTTTGTAAAACTAGATCTAATTCAAAGTCTCCCGGAGTCTCGCGCGAGCCCGAAGTTGCAGTGCTGGTGTATTCAGGCGCAGTAGGAGCTACCGCTTGTGTCATAAACACAGGAATATCAACTCTTTACTTGCTTGAAGTGTACATTTTTTTCCACAGACAGCGTCAGGTGGCTACTCAAACATGCGCCGAGAAGTTTTTTTTACTTGAAGCAAGTCAAGAGTTGATATTCCTGTGTTTATGACACAAACGGTAGCTTTTCCCACTGCACCTGAATACACCGCGCACGGCAACTGGGTCTCGCGCGAGACTCCGGGAGACTTTGAATTAGATCTAGTTTTACAAACATGCCGGCTTGCTTGAAGTAAATAAACTTATCGGTGCATGTTTGAGTAGCCATCTGACGCTGTCTGTGGAAAAAAATTGCGGCTTTGAGGGCTGGAAACAGCCTAAACAGCGGAACTTACATCCCCACATGCCGTGGGGATGCGGGGGACAGATGCAACTACCGCAAAACAGCAGCAATTAAACTGAAAATCTTCAGATTCATTCTTTTAGACCTAAAATGATATGAAAATACACCCCAGAGTTGAATTCGCCTGAAATTGTCCTTTAACGTGTAATACAATAGAAGCAAAATTAATGGCTTAATGGCTTTGGGACTTTCTTGTTAATTATATTCCTAAAGAGTTTCACCGCATTTTATTAGCTTAACTTAGTGCTTTTATTTTGATGGAAAGGCCTGTCTCTCTCGCCCTGGATCTGGTTCCTTACCAAAACAGCGAGTCAAGTGCTGTCAGAGTCGCAGTAGCTAAAGTGTCGATGTGTGTTTATTACTTTTTTGTCTTTTGTGTGTGATTTCGCGGGTGTGAATGCGGCGGCGGCGGCTGGGGGGTTGTTAAGCGCCGCCCGTCGCCATGACGACCGGCGGTACTATCCTGTAATGGAAACGGTCTCTAGAAGAAGAGTACCTGGTACCAGAGCCGAGCCGAGCCGAGCCGAGCCCGGTACCATGTAGTGGAAACGGTCTCTAGTAGAAGAGTACCTGGTACCAGAGCCGAGCCGAGTCGAGCCGAGCCCGGTACCATGTAGTGGAAACGCGGCATATGTCTCACCGGTCTTTTCCTCAAAACAGCAACAACGGCAGAGAACTTCTACTGGCTCTGGGAACGGTTCGCCATCTTTGCTTTATCGCTATGTCTCCTCTGGGGCGCAGGCTGCTGAGCTTGGACCAGGGACGTTATGAGCTCTTCGTGCACTGTGTCATGATATTACGGACAACTCACTTCTTTAATTAAAAAAAAAAAAAAAAATCACGGGAGCTTAATGCCAAATCACTTTAACACCACCAGCAGTTGAACTATAAAAATCGTAGACCCGGTGAACATCTCCACCCATAGCTCTGGTCGCTGCTTGCCTTGTCGACTTCCTATGAGATGAGGTTAATTCTCCGACATGATAGAAAAAAAGGACGAGACAGACGGAGGTAGACTTACCGAACAATGTACAGTCGTTTGGTCTCCCTTCTTGGCACCACGCGTGGTTTTAAAGTCCTGTCGTCAACCCACGCCACGACTGAAACCTCTGAATACAACCCGGAGTTTCTAACAGGAAGTACGGCAGATTCAAGATTGTGGGGACTTCAAAATAAAAGTTCTTCCTATTATAACCATGACGTTTCAATCACCTCTTACACCAGCTCTCAAATTGTACCCAGAAATCCAGGGCGATTAAAAAGGAAGAAAAATGATGCACTTTGATTGATTATATCAAAATATCATCATTCGAGGACCTGATTTTGAGGCATCAGTGTTTACCTTATAATTCAGAATAATGATCTCTGTCTTCTAACTAGCCTACGAAGGATCTTGAGTTCCTATTCCTTAGCCTATTTCACTGCAATTTAATTTAATTGTATCATTTCAGGGACTACAGATGAAATTTAGCTGATAGCTAATTCTGGTACGGCTGAGAGCCATGCACTGTCCCTGTTAAATAAACGATTAAATAAATAAATGTAATGATACAATAACTGAACCAAACTAAAATGACGAAAATTAATATACCTGTAGGCCTACTCAAAAAGTGATTTGGCAATGGAACATTTGTAGACAGGATCAAATTTATAGATGTCTACATCTTATGTCCCAGGTGATTTGTGTCTTCTGATCTTGTATGATAGATTTTTTTTAAATCCAGTGAATACAATGCGCTTCAGTAATGTGTATACATACATACATTATTAGTGGAAATACAATGGGCAATCATTTTTAACTACTGCAGTTACTTTTTCTCAGCACCATGTACCTGGTCTTGCTTTAGCCTCCTACTGAACATAATCTCCCAGACCTTGTTCTGTTTCATAAAATAAATATTTGGTTTACAAGAAATACATGAGGACATCCCCTGTCCAACCATAAGAAACATTGTTCATATCTTACTAGCAACTCCTGAATGCTGGGCAAATTACTCTTCAATGATGTTCAATGAGCTAGCCGCCTACATAAACGCTTTTTAACTTTTAAACCAGGGAAGAGTATCCTTGGTCCCTGTTCTTTCTCAGACACTCCTCCATGATGTTGTTACAAATCTTTGTGCCAAAGATGAAACTGATTTCAAAATTACAGCAATGGATCATTATCAATTACCCTTTAATTGACCATCCTGAAAATAATAATACTAAAACAATAATAGTACGAAGTATCCTCCTTTTTTTTATGTCTTTAGCTTTATTATATACACACACACAATTGTCTATCAAGAAACAAGACAAGACACTTTCATTTTCATTGTACCTTGTGTAATACAAAAAATATATTTTTCAAACTAAATCAGAAAATTATTTAAAAAAACAACACAAAAAATTAGGGGGAAAAAAGTCCATTTACATTTCTGTTGTATTGAATTTAGTGATACGATACATTGAAACAGTTTTCAGAAAAATACAGCTAACACCAGTATTGTGTTCATTGTAAAAAAAAACTCACACAACATCACTCCATTTTAACTGAAGTACTGTCAACCGTGTCCTGTTGTGTGGTTATAATGGATCCTACAGGGATTTCAAACTTTCAAACATCGTCAGTGTCCAATTCGGTTTTCACACTGCTCTCAGTGTTTGGACATACAGCTAGAACACCATATCCTTCAGATACTTGTGGTCCGGCCAGACTGTAATACTGGGCCTCCTCTGGTTCTGATTCTGTTTTTATGTTGCTTTCAGATGGTGGACACATGGCTAACAAATTATAACCAAGGGATCCAACAGGTTCACTTATTTCCACAGAGACTGGTTCAGGTTTAACAGCAACATGAAATGATTCATCTTCATCCTCTCTGATGTGTACGTTTTCTCCACTCACTGGACTCCACCCTGTCTGCTGTTTTATTGTCTCAGGGTACGTGTCGGACTTGATGTCCTCCTGATGAAACCAAACTTCCGTATTAGTCTGCACATCAACAAGACAGGCATTACTGACGTCTGAAAAGCATTTCAGTTGCTGAGCAGACATCTCCGCTTCTAGTGATGTGACTGGTTCTGGTTTAACAACACTGTAATGTGATTCATCTCCATCCTCTTTGATCTGTATGACTTCATGGAGAGGACTGTCGCAAACACGTCTCTCGGGACTCTTGTTCACCTGAATTATTGTCCCAGGATGTTTCAAGGATGCTGTGCCCTCATTTATCCACATTTTATTGTATGTTTTGACATCAAGAACATCAGCATGGCTGACAGGTGAGTGGAATCTCAATTGAAAGGATTTACCAGTTTTCTGATTCTGCCTCTTTTGTACTGATCTATTTCTTGCTTTCTTCTGAAACACAAATGGTAGCTTGAAGACCTTATTTGCTTTGTGCTTATACCGGTAGTTTTTGGCTAGAATTTTCACTTTAGATGCAGCAGCAATAGAAAATTCCCAACGTCTGTAATTCTGTGAGCTTATATCAAAGTTATAGTCAAGGATGTCATACAGACTGCCTGGGTAATAGTGTTTTGGTTTCTTTATCAAAAATTTGTGAATATCCAAAACTACAGCTTTGGTCAATAGCTTTAAGTCAAGTTTCTCCTTTTTTCCGGATTTTGATGTCACATCCAGGTCCAGACCTATCTTTGAGCAGAGTGGAAATCTTTCTAGTGGCCATCTTCCATTTGCAGTCTTTGCACTAGTCAGGTTAGGTGTCCTTACTTTGACAGCTCCACTAAAGTCAGTCATGGCAGCATCTTCCTTCTTTGATAGCAGTGCCAGCTTTCTTTTTCCGGTTTTCCGGTCATTTTTCTGCATGGCAGAGTCCTCTTTCCATCTATCTCTACGGCCTCTGTGATATGACCGAAGAACAGAAATGTCATTGAACCATGATAACTCTTTGTTGTATTGTGGGATCAAGGCACTGAACAGCTGTGAAGGATTAAAATGTTGGCTCTGCAAAATGCCAAAGTTATGTTCAAGAACATCATTACTTAGTTTATTTTTTGATCCACACAATCTTTTGGCAAAACTAACAATTTCCTTCATAACCTCTCGTGTCAATGTACAAGTGTCTAGTTTGACTTTTGGTTTGTCTCTGTCCACACACAGACTTAGACCTATTTTCTTGCAGAGAGGATAACTGTCCATTATTGTTTCTTCAGCTGCTTGGTAAGCAGCAGACAGATCCTTTTCAGGCTTTTGTTCCAAGCTGTTTGCTTCTGCAGAAACAGTGTCAGTCGAGTAATGTGGACCAGGATGCTGAAGGTGGTCAAGGTCAGATTCATCCTGACAAAGCTTAGAATTTCTGTCTTGATAACACTTGGGACAATAAGTTGCTTTTGGGTGAGTAGATTCATCTATGACTCTTTGGTCAGGGAGCTCAAAAGGCCTTTTCAAAAAACGAGCTTTGTTAGTTTTTAAACAGCTTGTTTCAATTTTCTTTGCAAATACACTGCGGCAAAGCTCATTCTTGAAATTCAGATGGAAATTGTACTCCAATATCTCTGTGATGAATTCTTTTTCGGCTGACACCAGCGCTGCAAAAAGAGTGTTCAGTTCAACCATAATGCCATTGGTCAGAAACTTGGATGGATCAAAATTTCTTTTTACTCCAGATCCCACATTGAAATCAATGCCTGTTTTCTTGCATCTGGAATAAGAGTAAAGTGGACAATGCTCCATATGAGGAACTGAGAGGATCTGTTTTATTTGATTACTCCGCAATTTCCACATCAATAAATTGAGCTCATTTTGATTATTATTGTCAGTGGAACTCCCCACACTTTGGTCAATCGTTGGAGCCTCAGAAGATGCAGTACTACATGTATCTAAATTTGGGTACTCCTTGTAGTCCATCACAAGTGATGAGAAATCTTGGCTTGTGTGTTTTAACTTCTTGAAACCTCCTATATTTGAGAGATTTTGGTGCTCCACTATAATAGGAATGCGGGTGAGGATAGTTTTACAAAGGTCAGCGTCTTCATTTTGAGACTCAAGATCAAAGTTGTGTCTGAGGATATCCAGACAAATCTGATCAAATGTTCCACACAACTTTTCTGCAAAGTTTGTCACTTCAGTCATGGCTCCATTGGTCAATTTGTTGATGACAAGTTTTTTATGTTCTTGACTGGAGATTACATTGAGCTTCAGACCAATGTCCTTGCAGAAGGGATAGAGGCCCACTCTGTGTTCTTTAGTTTCATCATGTGGATCAGAAGAACATGTGGGAGCAACATCACACTCTGTTGCACTAGACGTACAGCTGAATTCAGGTGTAACACTGCCCATGCTTTGGTTGGCCATGTTAACTGATGACACAAAATCAGGAAGTTCAAAAGCCTCTTTTGAAAATTTGACTGCATCTTCACAATTTTTCAGCTTTCTCACTCTGTTCATGAGTTCAGATGCAAAACTTTTCCTCTGGTCTTCACTGCACTGGCCAAAGTCAAAGTTGTACTCTAGAATCTCCATGATGAAATCTTCTTGAGATGAATTCATTGCCAAGGCAAATTTAGCAATTTGAAGCAGAACAGAAGTAGTCAAAGAGTCAACACTGAAGTTTTGCTTTGAGCCAAATCCAACATTGTATTCTAGGCCAAATTGTTTTGATATTCTGAATGTGCCGTACGGTTTGTATAGTGAGAAAATGATTTGTATACGGTTTGCACGCAACTTCCACATGTTGATCTCAGTTTCCATTTCCTCTTCCTCCATGTCATATTTGTATGGCACATACAGTGCATTTGCCTTTTCCTGTTCAGCCTCTTCTGGTCTGTGCCGTTTCATGACACATTCTCTTGTTGAAAGATATTTTTTATCCTGTTTCCTTTTTAGATCAGACTGATTTATTTTGCTCCCTTCAAACTCAAACAGTGGGACTTCCACGCTGGATAGAGCTAATCCTTTTTCAAAGATATTTTTCTGAAAGGAAAATGGCTCACTTTTAGACTCAGAACGGATTCTGGTACTAGTGGTACGAAGTTGTTTGCTCTCCTGCAGCTGTGGTGTTGGGAACAAAGCTTGATTTTCTGACTGTCTAACGGCATTTGTAAGTTTTCTGTATGGTCGTGGAGGAACAACAAAAACTTCATTGAACCATGTGGGCCCTTTGTTTGGTCGACCCACCACGGAATAGAACCAAAACGCATGATCATAATTTTGGCGCTGATTAATACCAAAGATAAAATTGTGTTCAACAACATCATTAATTAGTATATATTTTTTTCCACACAATCTTTTGGCAAAACTAACAATTTCCTTCATAACCTCTCGTGTCAATGTACAAGTGTCTAGTTTGACTTTTGGTTTGTCTCTGTCCACACACAGACTTAGACCTATTTTCTTGCAGAGAGGATAACTGTCCATTATTGTTTCTTCAGCTGCTTGGTAAGCAGCAGACAGATCCTTTTCAGGCTTTTGTTCCAAGCAGTTTGCTTCTGCAGAAACAGTGTCAGTCGAGTAATGTGGACCAGGATGCTGAAGGTGGTCAAGGTCAGATTCATCCTGACAAAGCTTAGAATTTCTGTCTTGATAACACTTGGGACAATAAGTTGCTTTTGGGTGAGTAGATCCATCTATGACTCTTTGGTCAGGGAGCTCAAAAGGCTTTTTCAAAAAACGAGCTTTGTTAGTTTTTAAACAGCTTGTTTCAATTTCCTTTGCAAATACACTGCGGCAAAGCTCATTCTTGAAATTCAGATGGAAATTGTACTCCAATATCTCTGTGATGAACTCTTTTTGGGATGACACCAGTGCTGCAACAAGAGTGCTTATTTCAACCATAATGCCATTGGTCAGAAATTTGGATGGATCAAAATTTCTTTTTACTCCAGATCCCACATTGAAATCAATGCCTGTTTCCTTGCATCTGGAATAAGAGTAAAGTGGACAATGCTCCATATGAGGAACTGAGAGGATCTGTTTAATTTGATTACTCCGCAATTTACACATCAACAAATTGAGTTCATTTTGATTATTATTGTCAGTGGAACTCCCCACACTTTGGTCAATGATTGGAGCCTCAGAAGACGCAGTACTACATGTATCTAAATTTGGGCACTCCATGTAGTCCATCACTAGTGTTGACAAATTTTGCGATGGGTTTTTTAATTTCTTGAAACTTCTTATATTTGAGAGATTTTGGTGCTCCACTATAATAGGAATGCGGGTGAGGATAGATTCAGAAAGGTCAGCGTCTTCATTTTGAGACTCAAGATCAAAGTTGTGTCTGAGGATATCCAGACAAATCTGATCAAATGTTCCACACAACTTTTCTGCAAAGTTTGTCACTTCAGTCATTGCTCCATTGGTCAATTTGTTGATGACAAGTTTTTTATTTTCTTGACTGGAGATTACATTGAGCTTCAGACCAATGTCCTTGCAGAAGGGATAGAGGTCCACTCTGTGTTCTTTAGTTTCATCATGTGGATCGGAAGAACATGTGGGAGCAACATCACACTCTGTTGCACTAGACGTACAGCTGAATTCAGGGTTGACACTGCCCATGCTCTGATTGGCCATGTTGACTGATGACACAAAATCAGGAAGTTCAAAAACCTCTTTTGAAAGTTTGACTGCATCTTCACAATTTTTCAGCTTTCTCACTCTGTTCATGAGTTCAGATGCAAAACTTTTCCTCTGGTGTTCACTCCAATGGACAAAGTCAAAGTTGTACTCCAGAATCTCCATGATGAAATCTTCCTGAGATGAATTCATTGCCAAGGCAAATTTAGCAATTTCGAGCAGAACAGAAGTAGTCAAAGAGTCGACACTGAAGTTTTGCTTTGGGCCAAATCCAACATTGTATTCTAGGCCTAATCGTTTTGATCTTTCGAATGTGCCGTACTGTTTGTCTAATGAGAAAAGGATTTGTTGTACACGGTTTGCACGCAACTTCCACGTGTTGCTCTCTGTTTCCATTTCCTCTTCCTCCATGTCATATTTGTATGGCACATACAAACATGGCATTGGAACCTCTCTCTTCTCTTTACCCCCAGACAGTCCTCTTTGATCTAACTGATCTCTAACTGTTAACGTTGGTAAACAGGAGGAAACATTAGTGGTGGTGAAGAAAGTCTCATGTGTGCCCACACAACTTGACTCTGGGTCACTGTGGATGTCAGAAGTTGTTGGCTTTTGTAAGTCATCTTTGTTGTCATCATTTTCTGAATCTGTGGCTTCATCTGAGTCTAAAGGACACATGTAGTTGCAATCATCCTCCCCTGTTTGACTGGTACACACATTGGAGGGAGGAGACAGTGCATTTGTCTCTTCCTGTTCAGCATCTTCTGGTCTGTGCCGTTTAATGCCACATTCTCTTGTTGTTGAAAGAGATCTTTTTTTCTGTTTATGTTTTAGATCAGACTGATTTCTTTTGCTCAGTTGGAAATCAAACAGACGGACTTCCACTCTGGGCAGAGCTAATCCTTTTTCAAAGGTATTTTTCTGGGAGGAAAATGGCTCACTTTTAAACTCAGGACTGAT
This sequence comes from Trachurus trachurus, assembly GCF_905171665.1. Classification (NCBI taxonomy): domain Eukaryota; kingdom Metazoa; phylum Chordata; class Actinopteri; order Carangiformes; family Carangidae; genus Trachurus; species Trachurus trachurus. The sequence goes on along the minus strand of NC_139910.1, from coordinate 17,664,990 downwards.
TCTGGTACCAGTGGCGAGAAGTTGCGTGTCCTCTTCCTGCAGCTGTGGCGTTGGGATCCAATCTTGAATTTCTTCCTGTTGACTGTCCTCGTTGTCCATCCTCAGTGATCTTCTTGATCTGCTGGCCTTTTCTGTATGTAGGTAGAGGGGAAACATATTAATCATACATATACTGTATCTGAGCCTTAAGTTATGCTCAGTGTAAATATAGCCGTTTTCCCACTAAAATTAGCGGGTCATTGACCAAAATGGGCCGAGTCTGACCCCCCGCTGAGGGATCAGACAGAGCATAAACCAGTCGCCCCGCTCTCATCCGCGGTGCAAGAAACACAGTGTCATGCCACAGCCGCCCGCCGCGGAGTGTGACGTCAGTCCGCCGAGGCAGACTGGCCGACCTGCGGAGCACCAGGACCGCGCAGGACAGAGAGTCTGCCGCGGCCGGATGGCGGACGTCCACGGCACAACACATCAGTTAAACAGACTGTCGCTTCTTTTCTTTTTTTCAATCGTTTTCGGTCAGTGTTCTTTGATCTTTTGATCCCAGTCTCGGATGAGAGCAGAGCGGAGCAGAGCTTTGTTTTGGTACGTGATATGAGACGCGACCGGCGCGATGACGTGGCGTCACGTAACGTTCAGTGTCATCACGTAAATTAGCGGGTTGACGCGGGTCTGGCGTTCCCAGTGCAAGCCAATCGGAGCCGAGCCGATTAAAGGCGATTTTAACCCGCGTCGCTTGCCAAGTCGTTTGACTGGTGCGCCTTTCCCACTGCCACCAAAAGCCGATTGTTAGCGGGTTTAAACGGGTTTTTTGACCAGTGGGAAAGGGGTATCAGTTAGCATCCCATTCATTTGACGATAATGTCACAGTAACAAAGAGGATTTGTATAAATGGCTCACTTTTAGACTCAGGACTAATTTTGGTCCTCGTTATCCATCCTCAGTGATCTTCTTGATCGGCTGGCCTTTTCTGTATGGTGGTAGAGGGGAATCATACAATATAATAATCATACATATACTGTATCTGAGCCTTAAGTTATGCTCAATGTAAATATGTTAGCATCCCATTAATTTGACGATAATGTCACATAGTTCAGAGTAACAAAGAGGATTTGATAAATATGTGTCTTATTGTTAGTGCACTTGGATATTTGGACTACTAAACAGCAACAACAAAAAAACATGACATCAATCATTGTGTTGTGCTTTGAGGGACTTCTTTATAACTATAATTGTGTTTGCCAAAAGCAAGACCTGGACATGCCTCCACTACTTTTTGTAGTGGAGGCATGTAGTTTGAGCTATTTAAAACTTAAAAACAAAGTTAATGGGAAAATGTGTGCACCCTAATGTGCTTATTGTGAAAAGGTATAGCATTTCAAGAATGGAAACTGGATCATACAAATAAAAATTGTGAAAAATCTGAAAATATAGCTTTTCTCTCAGGTGCTGAGATTTCTAGCTCCCTTCCTCTCTTGGTCACTATAGTAAAAGCAAGTTCACAGTTTACCAAACCCATGGAAGCATGGCTCCAACCCTCTGACTTTACTATTGGCCATTGGCCAACAATGACATCGGTTACCTTTAAAAGTTGATGTAGCCTGTTTAATAAACTTTTTTCACCTTGACTTCCTACAATTACGAATCAAAGTCCTTAAGTCAAAGAAGGCAGACTGATACTGGGAGTGTAAAATATATTTCAGTTGAATAAATATTTGGTGTCCCTGTTAACATGCATTTCCTCCCCTTACCTGAAGCTATACCTTACCCGATCCATCAGGAGTTATGTTTCATGATTCGTGACACTGGCCAACCTCAAATGATGTAATTAAATATACTGTTGAATTTGCAACTCACCTTGGAAAACATGATCAGCTCAGCTGTGACTTGCTCCAACATCTCAGGGCCACATTTTGTACTGGCGTCCAGTGATGGGATTGTGCTGGCTCAACGTAGCCCTGAATGAAAACACAATTTGATACAGTCAGTTTTTCCATGTATTGTTTCCACAGCATTCACAAAAGACCGGGAACAGCAGTAATTATATTCCTGACCATTTCATACACTGAGTAGGAGACGATGAGATACTAAATGTGTGCTTCCAAACAAGCCAGTTACTTAGCCATAAAATATGTTGCAAAATATTTTGTCAGATAATGGGATTGCGATATGAGTCAAGATTTCAGTTGTGATGGTCATTTGTGTGCCATTAATTTGAGTCTGACAGAATTAAGGATAGGTTGCACTTGCGTGTAGGAATACAGTAGTTCAATGTGTGAAAAATGTAGTTCCACATGAAATAGCTGTTTAACAGTAGGATAAAGAAGTGAAAACATTCTGAATTAAGCGTGAAAAAAGATGGGGTGGGGTGAGACTGAAAAGACTGTTTTGGAGGTGACCTTGTCAACAGCAGTACACTGACTGGCTCCAGTGCCAGTTCTCCCATCTGTGCTCTCAGATGGCAGCTGGCTGATCTCAACTTACTGCAGGTAATACATGGACAATAGATAAATACCTCACACAAACCCACATCAAACATTTTTTTAGTTTTGCTTTAAGTGGGCAATAAGTGTCCATGGACACCAGACTCTCAACCATCAGTGCCAGCAATGCCTCCGGCCTCAGGGGGCAGTAGTGAGCCTATTATGGTTTAGTGCACCACAATAACAAGAACAAGACACATCACAGGAAACTGACTTGGAAAACGCACACAGGCTGTGAGCAAAAACCAGAGGCATAAAAAAAAGATTGGTGGCTTCACAAGAAAATAAAAAAAAAGCACAGAGAGAGAGAAACACACGTTCACACATGCACATCATGTCTTAGAGCTCTTCACAAAAATGAATCACATTATTCACAATGTAAATGACTGGAGGGGGATGTATAACATTTGATTTGTTTGTTTTCAAATTCAAATCATGGTATAATTAAGACAGAAAAATAACATCAACTAAATCATACCCCACTAAAACTCAGTTGTGTTCACTTTTCCCCAATTCCTCACAATTTCTCCCTTACATGATTTTGCTGACTTTGTGACATCTTTATCGTTTTTTTTTATCGACATCTAAGTTTGGCATGACGTTCCAGTGGACAAACCTCTGAAATCATGGCTTGACAGGAAAAAAAATACATATGGACATTCTTGTTTTGGTAGGAAAAAAAATACATATGGACATTCTTGTTTTGGTAGCCTATAGCCTATAACTTTTCATGTGAGTAATTCAGATATGACCACTAAAAGCTATTTGGATATATAATTACAATAATGTCCCTTTACATTTTCAAATAAATGTTTTGGTAAAAAAAAAAAAAAAAAAAAAAAAGCACTGGTTGAGGTCAAATCTTATAAATCTTACTCTGAGTGATATAAAGTCACTTTGGGGCAAAATCTACCTCTATGTACAACACCAGAGGCATGACTCAGTTTTTGGCAAATACTCCTCGCCGCACGACACCGTCCCTCACTTTGAAACAATGTTTGGTCAAGCCAACCCTCACGTTGTTTTACGGTGTGCGCATATCCTACACCAGGCATGTCCAAAGTTTACAAAGCTATTTATATTTCACCAGAAGATGGTAGCAGACCTGTGGCCGCACGACCCTTGACCCTTTCCAGCCCATTTCTAAAATATAATATCAAATATGCAATGTTTACAATGAACCTAGATATGTTTAAGCTTCCTGAAAGTTTTTTTTTTTTCATTTTATGTGGTCTTCAAATATGAAAAGCAGAGTGATTTTGGTAAAAAAAAAAAAAAAACTTGATTAGATTTATTTATTCTATGTGAAGAAATGAAAATAATGCCATTTGCAATAAAAAAAAAAGTATTAAATAGTTCATTTGCATATAAAGGATGTCAGGCTGAATGGTCAGCCACCTCACATTTTCACCTCACCAAATCTGGCCCTCTTTGCCAAAGGTTTGGACACCCCTGTCCTACACATTATCATGGCAAGAGCGAGAAAGGACTGATTTCAAAGTAAAAGCAAGCTTCTAGGGTGTCAACCTCTTTTATGGTGTCAACCAGAAAACGTCACGTCAATTTGACGTAGCATTTCAGAATAAAAGCCCTCTGAACTTTCATATTTCACTGTGCTCCATGTACATTAAGATTAACATTAAAAAACAAAAAAAACTAGCCGTTATTACTCAACCGTGCCACTTCAGACCATACATCCATGCTTCAGACTGATAGTACTAAACCTCAGAGTGTCACCCAAAAAAAACAGGTTAATCCATAGAGTCAATCTGATGTAGCATTTCAAAATAGAAGCCCTCCGAACATTCACATTTCTCTTTGCTCTATCACAGTAAGACACTGACAGTACTCGACCTCAGACCTCAAACTCCCCATTATTACTCAACCGTTCCACTGTACACTGATAGTAGTACTCAGGGCCGTTGTATAGGGGAGAAAGGTGATGATAATTCTAGGGGCCCAGCGCCCGGCAGGGCCCACAAAAACCCCAGTAGTCTAATCTTTGTATGACTGAATTACTCTGCTTAGACCCTGACTAATACTCATAGTAATGCTGCATTAGCATCAAAACAAAGTAGGCTAAATAAAAAATGATAATAGATATGTAGTCTATGAAAAAAAGTGGAAAAGTCAGGGGGCAGGGGCCCACTTTAGTATTCTTTCAGGGGGCCCAGGATTCCTAGCAACGGCCCTGGTAGTACTCAACTCAGAAAAAAAAATCATCAGAAAAGCCCAGCTTATATTCTGAAATGCTACATCAGATTGACCTGATTTTTTCTGGGTGTCATCCTGAGTTGAGTACTACTATCAGTGTACAGTGGAACTGTGGAGTAATAATGGGGAGTTTTTTCATGTAGGCAGCCCACATGGCGTATGAAAGTTCAGGGGCTTTTATTCTGAAATGCCATATCGCATCGCGTCGGGATTCCATACATCCTGACCGAACTAGACAAACAAGACAGACCTTATTTTGTCAGTGAAAAGTTTACGTTCAGATGGCCTCTCTACTAAATGCTACGTGGAAGCTTGCTTTTACTTTGAAACCATTCTTGCTCTTCCCATAATGTGTAGGCCACCTCCAAAACAACGAGGGCTGACTTGACCTGCAGTGAGTTCTTCGTGCACATGTTCTTCACTGTATTAAACGGCGTTCTGCACACAACTCACTTCCTTAATTAAAAAAAAAAAAATCTCGGCAACATACCAAAACAACACCATCGCTGTGGTCGCTGCTTGTCGACTTCCTAGAGAGGTTCATTCTCCGCCATGATAGAAAAAAAAGAGGACGAGACAGGCGGAGGTAGACTTACCAAACAATGTAGTCGATTGGTCTCCCTCTCCCTTTGTTGGCACCACGCGTAGTTTTGGGGGAAAAAAGTAGGCTACTGTCGTCAACCCACGACTGAAACCTCTCAACCCGGAGTTCACAGGAAGCATAGAAACGTCAGCTCGCGGGGACTTCAAAATAAAAGTTTTTAAAAGCTCACTTCAATTCTATTCTACCCTCTTTTGGTGACATTTTTACCGACAGGCAGCTATCAAAAGGTCATCATTCATGTGTCACCTGATTATAAGGGGAAATCAGTGTTTACCTTAAAATTCAGAATAATGATCATTTATCTTAGTGTCCATTTGAGGTTCTTCCTATTCTGTCACTGCGGGGTCATTCCTATGTTCCCACAGCCCTATGTTCCCACATTTCTAACTTTTGTTGTTACTGAAAATTAGGTCCTATGTTCCCACAGCCCTATGTTCCCTCAGCCCTATGTTCCCACATTTCTAACTTTTGTTGTCACTGAAAATTAGGCCCTATGTTCCCACAGCCCTTTCGTCCCACCATTGGTTGGGTTTAGGCAATGAAGAAAAGAGTTGGTTAAGTTTAGTAAAAAGACCCGGTAGAGGCTAGACAGGCCAGATAGATAGAGTCACTGCAATGTGCTTGCTGTCGGTCACAATAACTGCTACCCAAACTGAAGTGATGGAAATTAATATACTCAAAAAGTCATATGGCAATGACACATTTGTAGCGAATAAAATTAGATCTCCCATTTATTCACGTTTTATTCTAAAATGTTTGGCATGGCGGTGAATTTGTTGCAATCTAATTTCAGGTTATGAAAAGAGCCACATTAACATCGCTGTATTATTGTAATATTTATATCAATTGTGTTTTGCCAGTGGACAAAATAACTTACTATTTGCCATTAAAATCCAAAAGACATACTTAATAAAGGTTGTCAAGTGCGAGTAAATGCATTTCATGCTCTGTTGTGGAAACTGATAAATTTATCTGTCGACACACAAAATTTTGTCTTAATGCTGTTGTCCAATCCCAATCTAATGAATTTGTAGTCTGCACCCTCTAAGCGCCCCGTGGATGTATAATTTTTGAAAAATATAGTTTTAAATAAGAATCCTCCATATTCAACCTTTAATCTTTGTGCCATAGATGAAACAAAAAGGGAGATACTTTGAAATTATTTATATACTGTATGTATAGAAAAAATACAGTAGTCTATAAAGACATAGGACACTTTCATTTTCATAGTATCTTGTGCAGTGTATTAACATTATTTTTGAAATGAAATCAGAAAGACATACAATATACAACAAAATGAAAGAAAAGATCTGTTTACATTTTTGTCATACTGAACAAGTGATACGATACATTCTCTGACAGAACGGTCTTCAGAAAAATACAGTTTACACCACTATTCTGTTCATTGTAAGATACCCCACGTGTGAATGTTGTTTTTGAACACAGACAACATCATAACGGTTGGACAAAACTGGCACATTTTCTTTCTCCATTTTAATTTAAGTACTGTCAGTGTCTTGCTGCGCGGTTATAAAGCAGAATGCCTGGGATCCTACAGATTCAAGTGGGATTTCAAACTTCACATCGTCAGCGTCTGATTCGGTTTTCACACTGCTCTCAGTGTTTGGACATACAGCTAGAACACCATATCCTTCAGATACTTGTGGTCCGGCCAGATACTGGGCCTCCTCTGTTCCTGATTCTGTTTTTATGTTGCTTTCAGATGGTGGACACATGGCTAACAAACTACAACCAAGGGATCCCACAGGTTCACTTATTTCCACAGAGACTGGTTCAGGTTTAACAGCAACATGATACGATTCATCTTCATCCTCTTTGATCTGTACATCTTGGAGAGGACCATCACAAACTCCACTCACTGGACTCCCTGTCTGCTGTTTTATTGTCTCAGGGTATATTTGGGGCTTGATGTCCTCCTCATGAAACCAAACTTCCGTATTACTCTGCACATCAACAAGACAGGCATTACTGACATCTGAACAGCATTTCAGTTGCTGAGCAGACATATCTGCTTCTGGTGATGTGACTGGTTCTGGTTTAACAACACCGTAATGTGAATCATCTTCACCCACTTTTATCTGTATGATTTCTTGGAGAGGACCGTCACAAACATGTCTCCCTGGACTCTCGGTCACCTGCATTATTGTCCCAGGATGTTTCGGGGATGCTGTGCCCTCATACATCCACAGTTCCTTGTACGTGTTGACATCAAGAACATCGTCATGGCTGACAGGTGAACGGGATCTCATCTGCTGAATAGCAGTTTTTTTCTGATGAGATTTACCAGTTTTCTTAATTTGTCTCTCTTGCACTGAGTCATCTGGACGCCGTTTCAGTTTCTGAGCAGCTTTGCCCTTTTTATTTTTTGTCTTTTCTGCTTCTTCCACACATACTTTGGAAATTTTCAGATTTTTGCTCTTTTGTATTGATCCATTTGACGCTTTCTGTTCAAACACAAATGGTAGTTTGAAGACCTCATTTGCTAGGTGCAAATTCCTCTGGTAGGTTTTGGCTATGACTTTGACTTCAGATGCAGCAGCAATAGAAAATTCCCAACGTCTGTAATTCTGTGAGCTTATATCAAAGTTATAGTCAAGGATGTCATACAGACTGCCTGGATAATAGTGTCTTGGTTTCCTCATCAAAAATTTATAGATCTCCATTGCTACAGCTGTGGTCAATAGCTTTAAATCAAGTTTCTCCTTTTTTTCTGATTTTGATGTCATGTCAAGGTCCAGACCTATCTTTGAGCAGAGTGGAAACATTTCTGCACTAGTCAGTTTAGGTATCCTTACTTTGACAGCACCACTCAGATCAGTCAACATTGCGGCTTCTTCCTTCTTTGTTAGCAGTGCAAGCTTTCTTTTTTCGAGTGTTTCCATCCTTTCATATTTCTGCACGGCAGAGTCATCTTTCCTTTTATCTCTAGGACCTCTCTTAGTCTGAATAAGAACAATGTCATTGAACCATGTTGGGCCGTTGTGAAGAAGTGCCATATTCCGCAACAGTGCCAAAGGATTCATTTCTGGACCCTGAATGTAAATGTTAAAGTTGTGTTCAAGAACATCCCCCATGAGCTTTTGTTTTTCTCCACACATTTTTTTGGCAAAGTGAAACACTTCCCTCATAACCCCCCATGTCAATACATGCAGGTCAAGTTTACTTTTTGGTTTGTCTTTGATTGCACACAGGCTTAGACCTATTTTCTTGCAGCATGGGTAACGGTTCATTATCTTTTCTTCTTCTGCCTGGAAAGCAGTGGACAGATCCTTTGTAGACTTGTGTGCTGAGCTATTTCCTTCAGAAAAGACTGTGTCAGTCATGGAATTTGGATGATGACGAAGTTCATTCACAGGATCAGATGGATCCTGAACAAGTTTTGAATTTCTGTCTTGATAACATTTGGGGCAATATGTACCTTTTGGATGAGTGGATTGATCCATAGATCTTGTGTCAGGGAGTTCAAAAGGCATGTTCATGCAAGTTATTATTTTGGATCTTCGAGCAACTTGTCTGGCTTTTTCGAAAACATGCTGAGCAAAGACACTGCGGCAGACCTCATTTTTCAAATCTAGATGAAAATTGTACTCGAGTATTTCTGTGATGAACTTCCTGTGGGATGATTTACTGGTAAGTGCCTCAGCAAGAGTGTTGATTTCAAGCATGATCCCATTGGTTAGAAATTTGGATAAATCAAGATTTTGTTTTATCCCAGATGCCACATTGAAATCAATACCTAACTTCCTGCATCTGGAATAAGAATAAAATGGACAATGTTCGACATGAGGAACAGAGAGGATTTGCTGAATTTGAGTTTCCCGCAATGTCCATAGCAATAAATTTGCCTCATTGTCTTGTTCAATGTCAGTGGAACACCCTACATTTGGTGAAGTCATTGGAGCCTGGGAAAAGTCAGTACTACATGTATCTAAATTTGAGTTGTTCTGGCAGTCTTTCTTCATCGCCAGCAGATCTTTAGTAGTGTGCTTTATTTCCTTGGAGTCTGTTAATTGATTTTGTGCGTCTAAATCTGGATTTTTCCAACAACTCATTGCCATGGCTGAGACATCTACCATTACCTTTTTTTTAAGAAAAGCTGCTAGACGGGTGTGTTCCAGGAAAACAGGAATTTGTGCAACAATAGTTCTGGCAAAGTCAAAATCTCTGTTTGGTTGATCAAGATCAAAGTTGTGTCTGAGGATATCCTGACAAATCTGATCAAATGTTCCACACAACTTTTCTGCAAAGTTTGTCACTTCAGTCATTGCTCCATTGGTCAATTTGTTGATGTCAAGTTTTTTAATTTCTTGACTGGAGATTACATTGAGCTTCAGACCAATGTCCTTGCAGAAGGGATAGAGGTCCACTCTGTGTTCTTTAGTTTCATCATGTGGATCAGAAGAACATGTGGGAACAACATCACACTCTGTTGCACTAGACGTACAGCTGAATTCAGGGTTGACACTGCTCATGCTTTGATTGGCCATGTTGACTGATGACACAAAATCAGGATGTTCAAAAGCCTCTTTTGAAAGCTTGACTGCATCCTCACATTTTTTCAGCTTTCTCACTCTGTTCATGAGTTCAGATGCAAAACTTTTCCTCTGGTCTTCACTGCACTGGCCAAAGTCAAAGTTGTACTCTAGAATCTCCATGATAAAATCTTCTTGAGATGAATTCATTGCCAAGGCAAATTTAGCAATTTGAAGCAGAACAGAAGTAGTCAAAGAGTCAACACTGAAGTTTTGCTTTGAGCCAAATCCAACATTGTATTCTAGGCCAAATTGTTTTGATATTCTGAATGTGCCGTATGGTTTGTATAGTGAGAAAATGATTTGTATACGGTTTGCACGCAACTTCCACACGTTGATCTCAGTTTCCATTTCCTCTTCCTCCATGTCATATTTGTATGGCACATACAGTGCATTTGCCTTTTCCTGTTCAGCCTCTTCTGGTCTGTGCCGTTTCATGACACATTCTCTTGTTGAAAGATATTTTTTATCCTGTTTCCTTTTTAGATCAGACTGATTTATTTTGCTCCCTTCAAACTCAAACAGTGGGACTTCCACGCTGGATAGAGCTGATCCTTTTTCAAAGATATTTTTCTGAAAGGAAAATGGCTCACTTTTAGACTCAGAACGGATTCTGGTACTAGTGGTACGAAGTTGTTTGCTCTCCTGCAGCTGTGGTGTTGGGAACAAAGCTTGATTTTCTGACTGTCTAACGGCATTTGTAAGTTTTCTGTATGGTCGTGGAGGAACAACAAAAACTTCATTGAACCATGTGGGCCCTTTGTTTGGTCGACCCACCACAGAATAGAACCAACACGCATGATCATAATTTTGGCGCTGATTAATACCAAAGATAAAATTGTGTTCAACAACATCATTAATTAGTATATTTTTTTTTCCACACAATCTTTTGGCAAAACTAACGATTTCCTTCATAACCTCCCGTGTCAATGTACAAGTGTCCAGTTTGACTTTTGGTTTGTCTCTGTCCACACACAGACTTAGACCTATTTTCTTGCAGAGAGGATAACTGTCCATTATTGTTTCTTCAGCTGCTTGGTAAGCAGCAGACAGATCCTTTTCAGGCTTTTGTTCCAAGCAGTTTGCTTCTGCAGAAACAGTGTCAGTCGAGTAATGTGGACCAGGATGCTGAAGGTGGTCAAGGTCAGATTCATCCTGACAAAGCTTAGAATTTCTGTCTTGATAACACTTGGGACAATAAGTTGCTTTTGGGTGAGTAGATTCATCTATGACTCTTTGGTCAGGGAGCTCAAAAGACATTTTCAAAAAACGAGCTTTGTTCGTTTTTAAACAGCTTGTTTCAATTTCCTTTGCAAATACACTGCGGCAAAGCTCATTCTTGAAATTCAGATGGAAATTGTACTCCAATATCTCTGTGATGAACTCTTTTTGGGATGACACCAGTGCTGCAGCAAGAGTGCTTATTTCAACCATAATGCCATTGGTCAGAAACTTGGATGGATCAAAATTTCTTTTTACTCCAGATCCCACATTGAAATCAATGCCTGTTTCCTTGCATCTGGAATAAGAGTAAAGTGGACAATGCTCCATATGAGGAACTGAGAGGATCTGTTTTATTTGATTACTCCGCAATTTACACATCAACAAATTGAGTTCATTTTGATTATTATTGTCAGTGGAACTCCCCACACTTTGGTCAATGATTGGAGCCTCAGAAGACGCAGTACTACATGTATCTAAATTTGGGCACTCCTTGTAGTCCATCACCAGTGATGAGAAATCTTGGCTTGTGTATTTTAACTTCTTGAAACCATTTAAATTTGAGAGGTTTTGATGCTCCACTATAATAGGAATGCGGGTGAGGATAGATTCAGAAAGGTCAGCGTCTTCATTTTGAGAGTCAAGATCAAAGTTGTGTCTGAGGATATCCAGACAAATCTGATCAAATGTTCCACACAACTTTTCTGCAAAGTTTGTCACTTCAGTCATGGCTCCATTGGTCAATTTATTGATGTCAAGTTTTTTATGTTCTTGACTGGAGATTACATTGAGCTTGAGACCAATGTCCTTGCAGAAGGGATAGAGGCCCACTCTGTGTTCTTTAGTTTCATCATGTGGATCAGAAGAACATGTGGGAGCAACATCACACTCTGTTGCACTAGACGTACAGCTGAATTCAGGTGTAACACTGCCCATGCTTTGGTTGGCCATGTTAACTGATGACACAAAATCAGGAAGTTCAAAAGCCTCTTTTGAAAATTTGACTGCATCTTCACAATTTTTCAGCTTTCTCACTCTGTTCATGAGTTCAGATGCAAAACTTTTCCTCTGGTCTTCACTGCACTGGCCAAAGTCAAAGTTGTACTCTAGAATCTCCATGATGAAATCTTCTTGAGATGAATTCATTGCCAAGGCAAATTTAGCAATTTGAAGCAGAACAGAAGTAGTCAAAGAGTCGACACTGAAGTTTTGCTTTGAGCCAAATCCAACATTGTATTCTAGGCCAAATTGTTTTGATATTCTGAATGTGCCGTACGGTTTGTATAGTGAGAAAATGATTTGTATACGGTTTGCACGCAACTTCCACGTGTTGCTCTCTGTTTCCATTTCCTCTTCCTCCATGTCATATTTGTATGGCACATACAAACATGGCATTGGAACCTCTCTGTTCTCTTTACCCCCAGACAGTCCTCTTTGATCTAACTGATCTCTAACTGTTAACGTTGGTAAACAGGAGGAAACATTAGTGGTGGTGAAGAAAGTCTCATGTGTGCCCACACAACTTGATTCTGGGTCACTGTGGATGTCAGAAGTTGTTGGCTTTTGTAAGTCATCTTTGTTGTCATCATTTTCTGAATCTGTGGCTTCATCTGAGTCTAAAGGACACATGTAGTTGCAATCATCCTCCACTGTTTGACTGGTACACACATTGGAGGGAGGAGACAGTGCATTTGTCTCTTCCTGTTCAGCATCTTCTGGTCTGTGCCGTTTAGTGACACATTCTCTTGTTGTTGAAAGAGATCTTTTTTCCTGTTTACATTTTAAATCAGACTGATTTCTTTTGCTCAGTTGGAAATCAAACAGTGGGACTTCCACTCTGGGCAGAGCTAATCCTTTTTCAAAGGTATTTTTCTGGAAGGAAAATGGCTCACTTTTAGACTCAGGACTGATTCTGGTACCAGTGGCGAGAAGTTGCGTGTCCTCTTCCTGCAGCTGTGGCGTTGGGATCCAATCTTGAATTTCTTCCTGTTGACTGTCCTTGTTGTCCATCCTCAGTGATCTTCTTGATCTGCTGGCCTTTTCTGTATGTAGGTAGAGGGGAAACATATTAATCATACATATACTGTATCTGAGCCTTAAGTTATGCTCAGTGTAAATATAGCCGTTTTCCCACTAAAATTAGCGGGTCATTGACCAAAATGGGCCGAGTCTGACCCCCCGCTGAGGGATCAGACAGAGCATAAACCAGTCGCCCCGCTCTCATCCGCGGTGCAAGAAACACAGTGTCATGCCACAGCCGCCCGCCGCGGAGTGTGACGTCCGTCCGCCGAGGCAGACTGGCCGACCTGCGGAGCACCAGGACCGCGCAGGACAGAGAGTCTGCCGCGGCCGGATGGCGGACGTTAGGGTGCATCAAAAAACACAATTCTTGAATTTTGATATGGCTGGGTGCTAAAAGTGTTCCAATATATGTAGAAACAACACATGCAAAATATTTTTCCAATACATGATGATTTAGGGGTGCCACCACACATCTGTTTTTGTTGGATAAAGGGGTAATCAGTGCTCAATGATCGCCATAGAGCTCTGAGGTAAAAAAGACTCCAGCTCAAGAAAATTGAGTTGATCTTTATGTTTTTGTGTTGGGTATACTCTTATTACATATTACTACCATATCTGTAGTTGTGTCTTTGTATATTTGTATTTATATTTTATATGGGTATTTGGTGCCCATTACATCTGGCTAACGTTAGATAGCAACAGTTTGCTAACCACAGTCTAGCTATGTTAGCTAAGCTATTAAGCTTAACATCAACAGTATTCTAGAGTAGACAATATCATATTTAGAGTATTGATATCTCATGTCTATTGAGAGTAGCATTGTAGTTGTTAAATTAACATTTTAAATATAGGTATATTTGCGAGCACATCTGTTAGGCTAGTGATGTAATGGTAAGTTATCATTGTAGCCGAATGATGAAGTTAGACTAGCCTACAGCTAAAATTTGAGACTTATGAAAGCCCCGAATTGCAGCGCATTATGCAGCACACAGCCTGTTCAAGGCAACAGAGAGATACGGGCTCATTCTTTCTGGTTTTGAACGCTTCATCACCCATTAGCATAACTTAAAACGCATGTGTATTTCTCCACAAATCCTGCACCAAGTTCCTTTAAGATTGAAGTTTAGTTAATGTCAGCTCTTATCATTAGGCCCTGTGAGTTGCCAGTGAGTTAGCCACTAGAGAGGGTTTGTTCTTTTAAAAGGACAGTTCAACATTTTGGCAAATTTGCACATTGCCATAATCCCTATAGCCTAGTCATAGCAGTAGGTTCGTTACCTTTATATGTCGGTGCAAGCTATTTTTAGAACGGCGGAGCAGAGCCGCGAGCTGCTCAGAGCTACGCTACGGAGGCTCATGGGATTTCTTGGTTTCCCTCATCAAACTCATCAAATACACAATCCAACAACTCCACAACGCTCTGGTGGACAAGTTGTGACCTGCACATTCACCACGCTATGAGATAATAACAGAACATTACGAGACAGAGTTGTTTTAGAGGTAAATTCATGCAAAGCAGCTGATGCGCATTCCCGGCAGGAGCAGTTTTCCGGCAAGCAGTCTATTTCCCTTGAAAACAACTCTGTCTGGTAACGTTCCGTTATTATCTCATAGCGTGGTGAATGTGCAGGTCACATCTTGTCCACCAGAGCGTTGTGGAGTTGTTGGATTGTGTATTTGATGAGTTTGATGAGGGAAACCAAGAAATCCCATGAGCCTCCGTAGCGTAGCTCTGAGCAGCTCGCAGCTCGACTTGGCCATTCTAAAAATAGCTTGCATCGACAAATAAAGATAACAAACCTACTGCTATGACTGTAGGGATTATGGCAATGGGACAATTTGCCAAAATGTTGAACTATCCCTTTAAGTGTGTCAGTATTGCCCCTTGTGTTTAACAGTAAAGTCAATAAAACTTTATATGTGTGTCCGACATCCATCGCTGCTGCACAAAACTCAGGGTAAGACCACGTAAACATGTCCCATTGACTGCCATTCATTTTGTCTATAGGAAAAATGAATGGAGAATTTTGAAAGTTGAATTCTGAGAAATGCCCAAGTTGCCCAAAGGCCAGACAAACTAATTTTACTTTGATAGCCCTATAGAACATGTTACTGTATAAAAGTTCAATGTAATCAACATTTCCTTGTCAATTTTTTGGCAATTCGATTTTCGAATAATTGCACATTTTTCGAAAATTTCACAAAACTTTGTGTGTTAGGTGGCACCCCTAAATCTCAATGGATTTCCTCAAAACTTTGCAAAAGTCATTTTTATGTTAATTGGAACAAAATGCATTGCCAGCCAAATTGATATTTTGAAATTAAAATTTCCCATTCAAATTTGATGCACCCTAGCGGACGTCCACGGCACAACACGTCAGTTAAACAGACTGTCGCTTCTTTTCTTTTTTTCAATCGTTTTCGGTCAGTGTTCTTTGATCTTTTGATCCCAGTCTCGGATGAGAGCAGAGCGGAGCAGAGCTTTGTTTTGGTACGTGATAAGAGACGCGACCGGCGCGATGACGTGGCGTCACGTAACGTTCAGTGTCATCACATAAATTAGCGGGTTGACGCGGGTCTGGCGTTCCCACTGCAAGCCGATCGGAGCCGAGCCGATTAAAGGCGATTTTAACCCGCGTCGCTTGCCAAGTCGTTTGACTGGTGCGCCTTTCCCACTGCCACCAAAAGCCGATTGTTAGCGGGTTTAAACGGGTTTTTTGACCAGTGGGAAAGGGGTATCAGTTAGCATCCCATTCATTTGACGATAATGTCACAGTAACAAAGAGGATTTGTATAAATGGCTCACTTTTAGACTCAGGACTAATTTTGGTCCTCGTTATCCATCCTCAGTGATCTTCTTGATCGGCTGGCCTTTTCTGTATGTAGGTAGAGGGGAATCATACAATATAATAATCATACATATACTGTATCTGAGCCTTAAGTTATGCTCAATGTAAATATGTTAGCATCCCATTAATTTGACGATAATGTCACATAGTTCAGAGTAACAAAGAGGATTCGATAAATATGTGTCTTATTGTTAGTGCACTTGGATATTTGGACTACTAAACAGCAACAACAAAAAAACATGACATCAATCATTGTGTTGGGCTTTGAGGGACTTCTTTATAACTATAATTGTGTTTGCCCAAAGCAGGACCTGGACATGCCTCCACTACTTTTTGTAGTGGAGGCATGTAGTTTGAGCTATTTAAAACTTAAAAACAAAGTTAATGGGAAAATGTGTGCACCCTAATGTGCTTATTGTGAAAAGGTATAGCATTTCAAGAATGGAAACTGGATCATACAAATAAAAATTGTGAAAAATCTGAAAATATAGCTTTTCTCTCAGGTGCTGAGATTTCTAGCTCCCTTCCTCTCTTGGTCACTATAGTAAAAGCAAGTTCACAGTTTACCAAACCCATGGAAGCATGGCTCCAACCCTCTGACTTTACTATTGGCCATTGGCCAACAATGACACCGGTTACCTTTAAAAGTTGATGTAGCCTGTTTAATAAACTTTTTTCACCTTGACTTCCTACAATTACGAATCAAAGTCCTTAAGTCAAAGAAGGCAGACTGATACTGGGAGTGTAAAATATATTTCAGTTGAATAAATATTTGGTGTCCCTGTTAACATGCATTTCCTCCCCTTACCTGAAGCTATACCTTACCCGATCCATCAGGAGTTATGTTTCATGATTCGTGACACTGGCCAACCTCAAATGATGTAATTAAATATACTGTTGAATTTGCAACTCACCTTGGAAAACATGATCAGCTCAGCTGTGACTTGCTCCAACATCTCAGGGCCACATTTTGTACTGGCGTCCAGTGATGGGATTGTGCTGGCTCAACGTAGCCCTGAATGAAAACACAATTTGATACAGTCAGTTTTTCCATGTATTGTTTCCACAGCATTCACAAAAGACCGGGAACAGCAGTAATCATATTCCTGACCATTTCATACACTGAGTAGGAGACGATGAGATACTAAATGTGTGCTTCCAAACAAGCCAGTTAGCCATAAAATATGTTGCAAAATATTTTGTCAGATAATGGGATCGCGATATGAGTCAAGATTTCAGTGGTGATGGTCATTTGTGTGCCATTAATTTGAGTCTGACAGAATTAAGGATAGGTTGCACTTGCGTGTAGGAATACAGTAGTTCAATGTGTGAAAAATGTAGTTCCACATGAAATAGCTGTTTAACAGTAGGATAAAGAAGTGAAAACATTCTGAATTAAGCGTGAAAAAAGATGGGGTGGGGTGAGACTGAAAAGACTGTTTTGGAGATGACCCTGTCAACAGAAGTACACTGACTGGCTCCAGTGCCAGTTCTCCCATCTGTGCTCTCAGATGGCAGCTGGCTGATCTCAATTTACTGCAGGTAATACATGGACAATAGATAAATACCTCACACAAACCCACATCAAACATTTTTTTAGTTTTGCTTTAAGTGGGCAATAAGTGTCCATGGACACCAGACTCTCAACCATCAGTGCCAGCAATGCCTCCGGCCTCAGGGGGCAGTAGTGAGCCTATTATGGTTTAGTGCACCACAATAACAAGAACAAGACACATCACAGGAAACTGACTTGGAAAACGCACACAGGCTGTGAGCAAAAACCAGAGGCATAAAAAAAAGATTGGTGGCTTCACAAGAAAATTAAAAAAAAGCACAGCGAGAGAGAGAGATGTACACACATGCACATGTATTAGGGCTCTTCACAAAAATGAATCACATTATTCACAATGTAAATGACTGGAGGGGGATGTATAACATTTGATTTGTTTGTTTTCAAATTCAAATCATGGTATAATTAAGACAGAAAAATAACATCAACTAAATCATACCCCACTAAAACTCAGTTGTGTTCACTTTTCCCCAATTCCTCACAATTTCTCCCTTACATGATTTTGCTGACTTTGTGACATCTTTATCGCAGTCACGGAAAAGTTGCAATAAAGTTAGATTACTACTTTTTATTCCACTTCTTCAGCCTAGAAATCTAGACGCACCCTAGCGGCAGCAAAAATATTTTATTGATATAGTCTGGCTTGTCAGGCTACCACTTCTGCACATTCACATTTAATTCTGAAAAGTTTGGCATGACGTTCCAGTGGACAAACCTCTGAAATCATGGCATGACAGGAAAAAAAATACATATGGACATTCTTGTTTTGGTAGGAAAAAAAATACATATGGACATTCTTGTTTTGGTAGCCTATAGCCTATAACTTTTCATGTGAGTAATTCAGATATGACCACTAAAAGCTATTTGGATATATAATTACAATAATGTCCCTTTACATTTTCAAATAAATGTTTTGGTAAAAAAAAAAAAAAAAAAGCACTGGTTGAGGTCAAATCTTATAAATCTTACTCTGAGTGATATAAAGTCACTTTGGGGCAAAATCTACCTCTATGTACATCACCAGAGGCATGACTCAGTTTTTGGCAAATACTCCTCGCCGCACGACACCGTCCCTCACTTTGAAACAATGTTTGGTCAAGCCAGCCCTCACGTTGTTTTACGGTGTGCGCATATCCTACACCAGGTATGTCCAAAGTTTACAAAGCTATTCATATTTCACCAGAAGATGGTAGCAGACCTGTGGCCGCACGACCCTTGACCCTTTCCAGCCCATTTCTAAAATATAATATCAAATATGCAATGTTTACAATGAACCTAGATATGTTTAAGCTTCCTGAAAGTTTTTTTTCTTCATTTTATGTGGTCTTCAAATATGAAAAGCAGAGTGATTTTGGTAAAAAAAAAAAAAAAAACTTGATTAGATTTATTTATTCTATGTGAAGAAATGAAAATAATGCCATTTGCAATAAAAAAAAAAGTATTAAATAGTTCATTTGCATATAAAGGATGTCAGGCTGAATGGTCAGCCACCTCACATTTTCACCTCACCAAATCTGGCCCTCTTTGCCAAAGGTTTGGACACCCCTGTCCTACACATTATCATGGCAAGAGCGAGAAAGGACTGATTTCAAAGTAAAAGCAAGCTTCTAGGGTGTCTTTTATGGTGTCAACCAGAAAACATCACGTCAATTTGACGTAGCATTTCAGAATAAAAGCCCTCTGAACTTTCATATTTCACTGTGCTCCATGTACATTAAGATTAACATTAAAAAAACAAAAAAAACTAGCCGTTATTACTCAACCGTGCCACTTCAGACCATACATCCATGCTTCAGACTGATAGTACTGAACCTCAGAGTGTCACCCAAAAAAAACAGGTTAATCCATAGAGTCAATCTGATGTAGCATTTCAAAATAGAAGCCCTCCGAACATTCTCTTTGCTCTATCACAGTAAGACACTGACAGTACTCGACCTCAGACCTCAAACTCCCCATTATTACTCAACCGTTCCACTGTACACTGATAGTAGTACTCAGGGCCGTTGTATAGGGGAGAAAGGTGATGATAATTCTAGGGGCCCAGCGCCCGGCAGGGCCCACAAAAACCCCAGTAGTCTAATCTTTGTATGACTGAATTACTCTGCTTAGACCCTGACTAATACTCATAGTAATGCTGCATTAGCATCAAAACAAAGTAGGCTAAATAAAAAATGATAATAGATATGTAGTCTATGAAAAAAAGTGGAAAAGTCAGGGGGCAGGGGCCCACTTTAGTATTCTTTCAGGGGGCCCAGGATTCCTAGCAACGGCCCTGGTAGTACTCAACTCAGAAAAAAAATCAGCAGAAAAGCCCAGCTTATATTCTGAAATGCTACAGATTGACCTGATTTTTTCTGGGTGTCATTCTGAGTTGAGTACTACTATCAGTGTACAGTGGAACTGTGGAGTAATAATGGGGAGTTTTTTTTATATACATGTAGGCAGCCCACATGGCGTATGAAAGTTCAGGGGCTTTTATTCTGAAATGCCATATCGCATCGCGTCGGGATTCCATACATCCTGACCGAACTAGACAAACAAGACAGACCTTATTTTGTCAGTGAAAAGTTTACGTTCAGATGGCCTCTCCACTAAATGCTACGTGGAAGCTTGCTTTTACTTTGAAACCATTCTTGCTCTTCCCGTAATGTGTAGGCCACCTCCAAAACAACGAGGGCTGACTTGTGAGTTCTTCGTGCACATGTTCTTCACTGTATTAAACGGCGTTCCGCACACAACTCACTTCCCTAATTAAAAAAAAAAAATCTCGGCATACCAAAACAACACCATCGCTGTGGTCGCTGCTTGTCGACTTCCTAGAGAGGTTCATTCTCCGCCATGATAGAAAAAAAAGAGGACGAGACAGGCGGAGGTAGACTTACCAAACAATGTAGTCGATTGGTCTCCCTCTCCCTTTGTTGGCACCACGCGTAGTTTTGGGGGAAAAAAGTAGGCTACTGTCGTCAACCCACGACTGAAACCTCTCAACCCGGAGTTCACAGGAAGCATAGAAACGTCAGCTCGCGGGGACTTCAAAATAAAAGTTTTTAAAAGCTCACTTCAATTCTATTCTACCCTCTTTTGGTGACATTTTTACCGACAGGCAGCTATCAAAAGGTCATCATTCCAGTGTCACCTGATTATAAGGGGAAATCACTGTTTACCTTATTAATTCAGAATAATGATCATTTATCTTAGTGTCCGTTTGAGGTTCTTCCTATTCTGTCACTGCGGGGTCATTCCTATGTTCCCACATTTCTAACTTTTGTTGTCACTGAAAATTAGGCCCTATGTTCCCACAGCCCTTTCGTCCCACCATTGGTTGGGTTTAGGCAATGAAGAAAAGAGTTGGTTAAGTTTAGTAAAAAGACCCGGTAGAGGCTAGACAGGCCAGATAGATAGAGTCTGTCAGTCACAATAACTGCTACCCAAACTGAAGTGATGGAAATTAATATACTCAAAAAGTCATATGACAATGACACATTTGTAGCGAATAAAATTAGATCTCCCATGACTTATGTACTTTATTCACGTTTTATTCTAAGATGTTTGGCATGGCGGTGAATTCGTTGCAATCTAATTTCAGGTTATGAAAAGAGCCACATTAACATCGCTGTATTATTGTAATATTTATATCAATTGTGTTTTGCCAGTGGACAAAATAACTTACTATTTGCCATTAAAATCCAAAAGACATACTTAATAAAGGTTGTCAAGTGCGAGTAAATGCATTTCATGCTCTGTTGTGGAAACTGATAAATTTATCTGTCGACACACAAAATTTTGTCTTAATGCTGTTGTCCAATCCCAATCTAATGAATTTGTAGTCTGCACCCTCTAAGCGCCCCGTGGATGTATAATTTTTGAAAAATATAGTTTTAAATAAGAATCCTCCATATTCAACCTTTAATCTTTGTGCCATAGATGAAACAAAAAGGGAGATACTTTGAAATTATTTATATACTGTATGTATAGAAAAAATACAGTAGTCTATAAAGACATAGGACAGTTTCATTTTCATAGTATCTTGTGCAGTGTATTAACATTATTTTTGAAATGAAATCAGAAAGACATACAATATACAACAAAATGAAAGAAAAGATCTGTTTACATTTTTGTCATACTGAACAAGTGATACGATACATTCTCTGACAGAACGGTTTTCAGAAAAATACAGTTTACACCACTATTCTGTTCATTGTAAGATACCCCACGTGTGAATTTTGTTTTTGAACACAGACAACATCATAACGGTTGGACAAAACTGGCACATTTTCTTTCTCCATTTTAATTTAAGTACTGTCAGTGTCCTGCTGTGCGGTTATAAAGCAGAATGCCTGGGATCCTACAGATTCAAGTGGGATTTCAAACTTCACATCGTCAGCGTCTGATTCGGTTTTCACACTGCTCTCAGTGTTTGGACATACAGCTAGAACACCATATCCTTCAGATACTTGTGGTCCGGCCAGATACTGGGCCTCCTCTGTTCCTGATTCTGTTTTTATGTTGCTTTCAGATGGTGGACACATGGCTAACAAACTACAACCAAGGGATCCCACAGGTTCACTTATTTCCACAGAGACTGGTTCAGGTTTAACAGCAACATGATACGATTCATCTTCATCCTCTTTGATCTGTACATCTTGGAGAGGACCATCACAAACTCCACTCACTGGACTCCCTGTCTGCTGTTTTATTGTCTCAGGGTATATTTGGGGCTTGATGTCCTCCTCATGAAACCAAACTTCCGTATTACTCTGCACATAAACAAGACAGGCATCTGAACAGCATTTCAGTTGCTGAGCAGTCATCTCTGCTTCTGGTGATGTGACTGGTTCTGGTTTAACAACACCGTAATGTGAATCATCTTCCTCTTTTATCTGTATGATTTCTTGGAGAGGACCGTCACAAACACGTCTCCCTGGACTCTCGGTCACCTGCATTATTGTCCCAGGATGTTTCGGGGATGCTGTGCCCTCATACATCCACAGTTCCTTGTACGTGTTGACATCAAGAACATCGTCATGGCTGACAGGTGAACGGGATCTCATCTGCTGAATAGCAGTTTTTTTCTGATGAGATTTACCAGTTTTCTTAATTTGTCTCTCTTGCACTGAGTCATCTGGACGCCGTTTCAGTTTCTGAGCAGCTTTGCCCTTTTTATTTTTTGTCTTTTCTGCTTCTTCCACACATACTTTGGAAATTTTCAGATTTTTGCTCTTTTGTATTGATCCATTTGACGCTTTCTGTTCAAACACAAATGGTAGTTTGAAGACCTCATTTGCTAGGTGCAAATTCCTCTGGTAGGTTTTGGCTATGACTTTGACTTCAGATGCAGCAGCAATAGAAAATTCCCAACGTCTGTAATTCTGTGAGCTTATATCAAAGTTATAGTCAAGGATGTCATACAGACTGCCTGGATAATAGTGTCTTAGTTTCCTCATCAAAAATTTATAGATCTCCATTGCTACAGCTGTGGTCAATAGCTTTAAATCAAGTTTCTCCTTTTTTTCTGATTTTGATGTCATGTCAAGGTCCAGACCTATCTTTGAGCAGAGTGGAAACATTTCTGCACTAGTCAGTTTAGGTATCCTTACTTTGACAGCACCACTCAGATCAGTCAACATTGCGGCTTCTTCCTTCTTTGTTAGCAGTGCAAGCTTTCTTTTTTCGAGTGTTTCCATCCTTTCATATTTCTGCACGGCAGAGTCATCTTTCCTTTTATTTCTAGGAACTCTCTTAGTCTGAATAAGAACAATGTCATTGAACCATGTTGGGCCGTTGTGAAGAAGTGCCATATTCCGCAACAGTGCCAAAGGATTCATTTCTGGACCCTGAATGTAAATGTTAAAGTTGTGTTCAAGAACATCCCCCATGAGCTTTTGTTTTTCTCCACACATTTTTTTGGCAAAGTGAAACACTTCCCTCATAACCCCCCATGTCAATACATGCAGGTCAAGTTTACTTTTTGGTTTGTCTTTGATTGCACACAGGCTTAGACCTATTTTCTTGCAGCATGGGTAACGGTTCATTATCTTTTCTTCTTCTGCCTGGAAAGCAGTGGACAGATCCTTTGTAGACTTGTGTGCTGAGCTATTTCCTTCAGAAAAGACTGTGTCAGTCATGGAATTTGGATGATGACGAAGTTCATTCACAGGATCAGATGGATCCTGAACAAGTTTTGAATTTCTGTCTTGATAACATTTGGGGCAATATGTACCTTTTGGATGAGTGGATTGATCCATAGATCTTGTGTCAGGGAGTTCAAAAGGCATGTTCATGTAAGTTATTTTTTTGGATCTTCGACCAACTTGTCTGGCTTTTTCGAAAACATGCTGAGCAAAGACACTGCGGCAGACCTCATTTTTCAAATCTAGATGAAAATTGTACTCGAGTATTTCTGTGATGAACTTCCTGTGGGATGATTTACCGGTAAGTGCCTCAGCAAGAGTGTTGATTTCAAGCATGATCCCATTGGTTAGAAATTTGGATAAATCAAGATTTTGTTTTATCCCAGATGCCACATTGAAATCAATACCTAACTTCCTGCTTCTGGAATAAGAATAAAATGGACAATGTTCGACATGAGGAACTGAGAGGATTTGCTGAATTTGAGTTTCCCGCAATGTCCATAGCAATAAATTTGCCTCATTGTCTTGTTCAATGTCAGTGGAACACCCTACATTTGGTGAAGTCATTGGAGCCTGGGAAAAGTCAGTACTACATGTATCTAAATTTGAGTTGTTCTGGCAGTCTTTCTTCATCGCCAGCAGATCTTTAGTAGTGTGCTTTATTTCCTTGGAGCCTGTTAATTGATTTTGTGCGTCTAAATCTGGATTTTTCCAACAACTCATTGCCATGGCTGAGACATCTACCATTACCTTTTTTTTAAGAAAAGCTGCTAGACGGGTGTGTTCCAGGAAAACAGGAATTTGTGCAACAATACTTCTGGCAAAGTCAAAATCTCTGTTTGGTTGATCAAGATCAAAGTTGTGTCTGAGGATATCCTGACAAATCTGATCAAATGTTCCACACAACTTTTCTGCAAAGTTTGTCACTTCAGTCATGGCTCCATTGGTCAATTTATTGATGTCAAGTTTTTTAATTTCTTGACTGGAGATTACATTGAGCTTCAGACCAATGTCCTTGCAGAAGGGATAGAGGTCCACTCTGTGTTCTTTAGTTTCATCATGTGGATCAGAAGAACATGTGGGAACAACATCACACTCTGTTGCACTAGACGTACAGCTGAATTCAGGGTTGACACTGCTCATGCTTTGATTGGCCATGTTGACTGATGACACAAAATCAGGAAGTTCAAAAGCCTCTTTTGAAAGCTTGACTGCATCCTCACATTTTTTCAGCTTTCTCACTCTGTTCATGAGCTCAGATGCAAAACTTTTTCTCTGGTCTTTACTGCAATGGTCAAAGTCATAGTTGTACTCCAAAATCTCCATGATGAAATCTTCCTGGGATGAATTCATTGCCAAGGCAAATTTTGCAATTTCATACAAGGTTGACGCATTCAACAAGTCAGCACTCAAGTTTTGTTTTGGGCCAAATCCAACATTATATTCTAGGCCTAACATTTTTGACCTTGTGAATGTGCAGTACTCGTCAAGTGAGAAAAGGATTTTTTGTACACGGTTTGTACGCAACTTCCACATGTTGTTCTCTGTTTCCATTTCTTCTTCCTCCATGTCAAATTTGTATGAAACATTTTCCTGAATTTCTGTCTTCTCTGCAGTTCCAAACAGCTCTCTTTCATTGGACTGAGTTACAAATGATGGGTCCACATTGAACTTCACACTTGGTAAACTGAAGGAACCATCAATGGTGGGGATGAAAGACTGATGATTACCTAAACAACTTGGTTCTGACTCACTGTGGGTGTCAGTACTTGGATTTTCTAAGTCTAGGTCCAGACCCATTCCTTTGGAAATGGGATGGTAGTCTCCACTACTCTGCTTACATTTCTTTGCTTTCACAGCTCCTGTATATTCTCTTAACATTGCAGCTTCTTCCTTCTTTGTTAACAGTGCCAGCTTTCTTTTTTTGGCCATTTCCTTCCTTTCATTTTTCTGAATGGCAGAGTCCTCCCTCCACTTTGTCACATCTTTTGTCCACAGCAATAAATCTAGCTCATTGCCTTGTTCAATGTGAGCAGAACTCCCTACAGTTTGGGAGTTGATTTGAGTTTGAGTTTTGGTTGTTCCCTTCTTTTCATTTTGCTCTGCAGTACATATCTCTGACTGTTTAACGACATCTGTAGAGTATACGTATGGCCACGAAAACATGTCAAAAATATCATTGAACCACGTGGGCCCTCTGTTTTTTAGGCTCACCACTTGATGGAACAGCTGTGCATGATTAAAATTTTGGCGCTGAAAAATGCCAAAGTTAAAGTTGTGTTCAAGAACTTCATTAATTACTTTACGTTTTTTTCCACACAATCTTTTGGCAAAAAAATCAATTTCTCTCATCACCCCCCGTGTCAATACATGCGGGTCAAGTTTACGTTTTGGTTTGTCTTTGTTCACACACAGGCTTAGACCTATTTTTTTGCAGCGTCGGTAACAGTTCATTATCTTTTCTTTGGCTGCATGGAAAGCAGTGGACAGATCCTTTGTAGGCTTCTGTGCTGAACTGTTTGCTTCAGCCAAGAATGTGTCAGTCATGGAATGTGGATGATCAGATGGATCCTGAACAAGTTTAGATTTTCTGTCTTGATAACATTTGGGGCAATATTTTTTACCTTTTGGATATATAGATAGATCTACAGAGTTTGGGTCAGGGAGCTGAACAGGCTTGTCCACGATGTTTCTCTTTTTAGATTGTAAAGCATATAATCCAGTTTTCTGAAGAATGTTCTGAGCAAAGGCTCTGCGAATGACCTCATTGTTCAAATTCAGATCAAAGTTGTACTCTAGTATTTCTGTGACAAACTCTTTTCGGGCTGAAACCAGTGCTGCACCAAGAACAGTCATTTCAAGCATGATCCCATTGGTTAAAAATTTAGTTGGATCAAAATTTTGTTTTATTCCAGATCCCACATCGAAATCAATGCCTAATTTCTTGCATCTCGAAAAAGAGTAAAATGGACAATGTTCGCCATGAGGAATTGTGAGAATTTGCCGAATCTCAGTTTGCCGCAATGTCCACAGCAATAAATTTGTCTCATTGTCTTTTTTAGTGTCAGCAGAACTTCCTACATTTGGGGAATTGATTGGAGCCTGGGAAAAGCCAGTACTACATGTATCTAAGTTTGAGTTGTTCTGGCAGTCTTTCTTCATCGCTGGCAGATCTTCAACTGTGTGCTTTATTTCCTTGGAGCCCGTCAGATTTTTGTGATTGTGTTCATCTAAATTTGGGTTTTTGGGACAACCCATTGCCGCCATGGCTGAGAAATCTGTTGTTGTGTACTTTTTTTTGGAGGCTGACATAAAATTTACGATATGTTTTTCTTCTATTATAACAGGAATTTGTGCGAGAATCATTTTAGCAAAGTCAGAATCTCCATTTGGCTGATCAAGATCAAAGTTGTGTCTGAGGATATCCAGACAAATCTGATCAAATGTTCCACACAACTTTTCTGCAAAGTTTGTCACTTCAGTCATGGCTCCATTGGTCAATTTGTTGATGTCAAGTTTTTTATTTTCTTGACTGGAGATTACATTGAGCTTCAGACCAATGTCCTTGCAGAAGGGATAGAGGTCCACTCCGTGTTCTTTAGTTTCATCATGTGGATCAGAAGAACATGTGGGAGCAACATCACACTCTGTTGCACTAGACGTACAGCTGTATTCAGGGTTGACACTGCTCATGCTCTGATTGGCCATGTTGACTGATGAAACAAGAGCGGGAAGTTTAAAAACCTCTTTTGAAAGTTTGACTGCATCTTCACAATTTTTGAGCTTTCTCACTCTGTTCATGAGCTCAGATGCAAAACTTTCCCTCTGATCTTCACTCCAATGGCCAAAGTCAAAGTTGTACTCAAGAATTTCCATGATGAAATCTTCCTGGGATGAATTAATTGCCACGGCAAATTTTGCAATTTCAACCAACAAGGAATTACACAAAGAGTGAATACTGAAGCTTTGCTTTGGGCCAAATCCAACATTGTATTCTAGGTCTAATGTATTGAATGTTTTGAATATGCCGTACTGGTCGAGTGAGAAAAGGATTTGTTGTACACGGTTTGAACGTAACTTCCACATGTTGTTCTCCGTTTCCATTTCTTCTTCCTCCATGTCATATTTGTATGGCACATACAAACATGGCCTTGGAACCTCTCTCTTCTCTTTACCCCCAGCAATTTCATGTGTGCCCACACAACTTGATTCAGAGTCACTGCGGATGTCAGAAATTGTTGGCTTTTGTAAGTCATCTTTATTGTCATCATTTTCTGAATCTGTGGCTTCATCTGAGTCTAAAGGACACATGTAGTTGAAATCATCTTCCACTGTTTGACTGGTACACACATTGGAGGGATGAGACAGTTCATTTGCTTCTTCCTTTTCAGCCTCTTCTGGTCTATGCCGTTTAGTGACACATTCTCTTGTTGAAAGAAAGCTTTTTTCCTGTTTCCTTTTTAGATCAGACTGATGTCTTTTGCTCAGTCGGAAATCAAACAGACGGACTTCCACTCTGGGCAGAGCTAATCCTTTTTCAAAGATATTTTTCTTGAAGGAAAATGGCTCACTTTTAGACTCAGGGCAGATTCTGGTACCAGTGGTGAGAAGTTGCTGGTCCTCTTCCTGCAGCTGTGGCGTTGGGAACCAAACTTCATTTTTTTGACTGTCCTTGTTGTCCATCCTCAGTGATCTTCTGGATCTGGATCTGGATTTGGACTACTAAAAAACAGCAACAACAAAAAAACATGACATCAATCATTGTGTTGGGCCTTGAAGGGCTTATTTATAACTATTGTGTGTAGAGCAGGACCTGGATATACCTCCACTACTTTACAAAGTTTGAGCTATTTTAAACTTAAAAACAAAGTTGATGGAATAATGTGTACACCTGTGTGTACTGTGTGTAATGAACATGTTTAATATTTGTGACTAGAAATCCTGTAGTGTGTGGGGTGTTCCAAGGGGAGCTGAGCATGCACAGTGTGTAATGTCACGTGTACCGGACCAACAACCAATCAAGACATGAGCTGAATCAGCTGACTGACTTTTATTTACCTGTTGTCATGGTGACTCGGGTATCAGGCCATCTGTAATACTTGTGACGGATACAACCCATATTCCCACCGTCTCCATGACTTTTCCATAGTCGTTTTTTTTTCCTGCCAGTAATAGGCTTTGGTCCACCATGTTTGTTTACACTGAAGTCACGTTTGACCACGTGAGATATGGAATATTGAGGATGAAGAACCTGATACTCTGCTGAAGAACCGCTCTGTAGTGTACACCACACACTATAAGATCAGAAGAGAGAGATCTTGTGCGATCTGTCTTTTGTCATCATTAAGTGTGTGGTCTCCTAATCTGTGAAGGTTTGAAGAATCCTGTAGTGTGTACCCCCCAAAACCTGATCCTTTAGGAGTTAGGCCTATGTCTCATGATTCTTAAACAGTGACTCTATCTAACCTCAACTGATTAGCTCTGCTCAGTCCTAAGACTTGGAGGGTAATGGATACTGTTGGAGATGCAACTCACCTTGGAAAACATGATCAGCTCAGCTGTGACTTGCTCCAACATCTCAGGGCCACATTATTTGTACTGACGTCTTAGATATCCATCCAATCAGTGATTCTGCTGGTTTAACGTAGCCTTGAATGAAAACACAATTTGATACAGTCAGTTCTTCCATGTATTGTTTCCACAGCATTCATAAAAGACTGAGAACAGCAGTTATCTCCTTCATACATATATAGATAGACATCTTTATTGGTAACATACAGAATGTTTTAAAAACAATAAAACATACGTCAACACAACTCCTACCAAAGGGATAAAAACACAGAAAAGGCGTCGGCTTATTTCCATTGTGGTCCCTGAGTGTGTGTGTCTGTGCGTGTCAGTGAGTGTAAGTGCATGTCCATGAAGGGAATGTGTGGGGGTGTCTCCACACAGAGAAATCGGGGTGGGGGGACATAGACGCACTGTGTGGGAGACGATGGACACTAAATGTGTGCTTCCAAACAAGCCAATTAGGCATAAAATATGTTGCTAAATATTTTATCAGATAATGGGATCACGATATGAGTCAAGAGTTCAGTTGTGATGGTCATTTGTGCTATTAATTTGAGTCTGACAGAATTAAGGATAGGTGCACTTGCGTGTAGGAATACAGTAGTTCAAAGAGTGAAAAATGAACTTTCCACATGAAATAGCTGTTTAACAGTAGGATAAAGAAGTGAAAACATTCTGAATTAAGCATGAAAAAAGATGGGGTGGGGTGAGCCTGAAAAGACTGTTTTGGAGATGACCCTGTCCACAGCAGTACACTGACTGGCTCCAGTGCCAGTTCTCCCATCTGTGCTCTCAGATGGCAGCTGGCTGATCTCAACTTACTGCAGGTAATACATGGTCAATAGATAAATACCTCACACAAACATTTTTTTAGTTTTGCTTTAAGTGGGCAATAAGTGTCCATGGACACCAGACTCTCAACCATCAGTGCCAGCAATGCCTCTGGCCTCAGGGGGCAGTAGTGAGTGAGCCTACGGTTTAGTGCACCACAATAACAAGAACAAGACACATCACAGGAAACTGACTTGGCTGTGAGCAAAAAACAGAAGGACGAAAAACAAGATTGGTGGCTTCACAAGAAAACAACACACACACAAAACACACCCCACTAAAACTCAATTTGGCTAATTGTGAGTGAAGTGTTCACTTTTCCCAATTCCTCACAATTTCTCCCTTACATGATTTTGCTGACTTTGTGACGTCTACATCGAGGACATGGAAAAGTTGTAATAAAGTTGGATTACTATTTTTTATTCCCGGCATGTCTCACTCACTTCTGCACATTCACATTTAATTTTGAAAAGTTTTGCATGACGTTCCAGTGGATTGTTAATTGTCAGACAATCATGGTGTGACAGGAAGAAAAAAATACACATGGACATTCTTGGTTTGGTATATAACCTAATTTTCATGTGGATAATTCAGATATGGCCACTAAAAGCTGTTTGGATATATAATTACAATATTCAATTTGTAACACCAACTCAGATCTTATTTTGATTATAATGCATACACTTTTAAATATTATTTTTTCTGCCCCAAAATAACTTTATATCACTCAGCATTCAGAGTAAGATTTACAAGATTTGACCTCAGTGCTTCTACCACTTGAAAAATGAGAAAAGGGACATTACAATGTAAACATCAGACTATTATTAAAACAACTAGAAATTTTCCTCTGGGAAATTTTGAGAGCGCCACTGGAGCTACAGCCGGTTTTGCCATCTCTGTCAACATGGGAATCAAACCCACGACCTTAAGGTCAAGACAGAGCTGATCAGCCAGACAGATGATCATATTTCTATAAGCACTGATATGGAGGAGCTGTAACCACATTAGGTTACGTGTGTGTGTGTGTGTGTGTGTGTGTGTGTGTGTGTGTGTGTGTGTGTGTGTGTGTGTGTGTGTGTGTGACTTGACACATGTTATGAGCTGCATCCTGTGTCAGTCTGATTTAGCCCGTGTATGTGTTTATAAACATTTAACGAGCACCAGTGGATTGTTTATAAACCTTAACGAGCTCTGGCCTGAGGTTCAGAGGTTAGCATGGCAACTTGAGGTGGTTGCCAATGATGATAGGGGCCTGTAGCACCCTATAATGTAACAATTTACTGAAAATGTAATAAAATTAGCACTTAACTCAATCGAAAATATAATAAAACCCAATAATGTAATAACTTCACCAAAAATGTAATACCTTATTACATTAGGTATTGAAAGAAAGAAAGAAAGAAAGAAAGAAATTAGTTAATATACAGATGAAGGGGTAGAAGAAAGAAAGAACAAAAAGAGAGAAAAAAGAGACAGAGGGTTTGAAAGAGATAGATAGATAGATAAATTGTTGGAGATGTTTACATCAAAAGTATAAAATCATTGAGAGGCTGATGAATGTGAGCTGAAAACCTGTGTGTGCGCGTGTGTGTGAGTCTGACAGTCTCTCTGTGTGTACATGTGCAGAAAGTAAAATAGTTGATAAGCGCCACAGAACTCCTCCCTCCCTAATGATCTGATTGATTACACCTGTGTGGCAGCCTGCCCTCAGAAGTTGCCATGGTGACAAACAATAACTGCTTACATTTTACTGTGTGGCATGGCATTGTGAGTGTCTGTGTGAGTGTGCATGCCTGTGTTTGTGTGTGACTGACTGAATTCATTTCCTATGGACATCCTCTGTCAGTCTGATTTATCATGTGTCTGTGGGAGGCTGTAAACATCCTGATGAGCAGCCAGGCTGCACCTGCACCTGTTCTATTTATAGACGTTGATAACGAGCTGGCCGCTACAGCTGGCCACCTGCACGCAGAGCAGTGAGATTTGAGCTGATTTCAAAGTAAAATCAAGCTTCCACGGTGTCAACCTCTTTTATACAGTCTATGGTGGTAACCAGAAATCATCACGTCAATCTGACGTAGCATTTCAGAATAAAAGCCCTCCGAACTTTCACATTTCTCTTTGCTCTATCAGCAAGACAGATTGATAGTACTCGACCCCAGGATGACACCCAGAAAGAAACAAAACAGCATTTCAGCATAAAAGCCCGATTTTTTTCTGGGTATCATCCTGAGCTGGGTACTATCAGTTGCAGTGGAACGGCTGAATAATAATAACGGGGAGTTTATATAGCCTACCCTGCAGTCGGGTCCAGCCATTTAACATCTTCTCCACCACCCATCGCTGTGGTCGCTGCTTGTCGACTTCCTAGTTCATTCTCCGCCATGATAGAAAAAAAGGACGAGACAGACGGAGGTAGACTTACCAAACAATGTACAGTCGATTGGTCTCCTTTGTTGGCACCACGCATGGTTTTGAAGTTAAGTCCTGTTGTCAACCCACGACTGAAACCTCTGAATACCACCCGGAGTTTCTAACAGGAAGCACACAAACGTAGTCCGGCCCGGGGCCGTTGACTCATAATGTTTTTTTTTTTTTTAATAAACTTTATTAACATTTATGTACAGAATTGTTGTGCCTGGGGAAAATAAAAATAAAATATATATATATATATATATACAAGAGATCATGCTTACCAGGTTAAAAAAAATATATATATATATGTATATAAAAAACATTGAATTAAAGAAGATCATATTAAATAAATAAATACTTTTCCAAAATAAAATTGGTTTTTAATGCTTTTTGTGTTTCAAGTCCTGTCGGTGCCACACTGAAAAAGCTCTTTCAAAAAAACTGCAAAGTTTGGTTTTCCGTCAGTCCACTTTCTTTTATGAATGTGAAATTTTCCTAAAAATAAAAAAAGTTGTACAAAAAAATTAAATCATTATCGACTCATAATGGTTGACTCGCTGTTTTGGAACCGGATGCAGGGCGAGAGAGACAGGCCTTTCCGTCAAAATAAAAGCACCAAGCTAATAAAATGCGGTGAAACGCTTTAATTTAAGGAATATAATTTACAACAAAGTCCCCGAGCCGTTAAGTTAACATTTTGCTTTATTGCATTACAAGTTAATGTTTATTTTTTATTAAGTTTTATGTTGGTGAACACTTTTATTTTGGTAATTTCCGTCTCCGCTACAGACGGGAACCAGAATGTAGACAAAATTCGGAGTTAACCTTTTTTTTTTTTTACAGTCTATGGAGTTAAAGCAGATATCAGTGGAATGTTTTTGTTAATATAAGTCCTAAATAGTCCTATTTTCCGTCAGCAATCACTTACATGAAGTATTTCAGCCTAAACACGAGTCTCTCCGTCACTCTGCTCTGCTGTAACCCGAGGAGAAAATTTTCCTTGTGGGATACAAGTGTTATCCAATGAGGAGAGAGAACGGCATGAAGGGCTGTGTGTGCAGCCAAGGGATGCGCGTGAATGTGGTGACGTAGCACGAGGACCAATTGATGCCTGACAAGGGCGGGGGCTGCTAACTCATGGTGCGTTCAAAGAAACTCGTACTTTGTGTTTTTCCTTCCTGTGAAGTCATACCAGTTCGATCTGGTACGAGTTCACGGGTCGGAAGTTACGAGTGGCCGTTATAGGGAACTTTCACAGACAACAGGATGGTAAAAACACGAGCTACGGGTTACCTGGAACGCTACCAAGTCGTAGTTGTGATTTGAAGCTGTAACTTACGGTTTCAAAAGCCTGCCTTGAACGCAGCATTAGCCGAAACGGCCGTGAAGCTGATATCTGCTTTAACAGACAGCTCTTCGAGGCTCGAGCACTGGAATAAGAGAGTAACGACAAGCGCCTCCTGATGGCGGAATATGGGTATTGCAAAAGTGCCCAAGAACTGACATCTCTGCATTGTTGGTGAATGAGCCAAGCAAGTGCGGTATTTTCTTTTTTCTTTTTCTTTAGCGTTTAATTTTACAACAGATACACATACACATACACATACAAAACACAAAGACATTCACTACAGACTATTACATATTCAATATAGCCTACTTAGATAATCATTATGCCAACATTTCCCCAGTGGGGTTGAATTTCTGTCTCACTAGGAATCATAAACATACAGTATACTGGCTATTACAGTCTCTCTTGAGGTGCATTCCTCTCACTTAAGTATTTTTTAATACTGTATGTGTCCAGGGTCCATTTGAGGCTGCACATTCCATCATTATTAATTCGATAAATTCTTTAATCCAGTTGTTCAAACAAAAACAGTTGGGTTTCCGTACCTTACAATTCATTAACGATCCTCTTTACAGAGAGAAAAGCAAGTGTTGCTAGTCGCTGCTTTGTATCAGATCCTACACTGTCCACCTTATTCAATTTATATGGGGTTAACTTATATATGTTCGGTGTAGGATCTTCATCTGTATAATTTTATATCTTACACATTTTGATTAGTAATTTGTACGTTGTACCTATTATGGAGTTCCATTGTTCAATTGGTAGGTGTTCTCCGAGATCGTGTTCCCATTGTTGTTTGACTGTCTATATCCATTTGACTACAAAAACAGGGAGGAATAAATGTGTACAGTTTGGATACAGTGCCTCTGCTTGTTACAGTGTCTCTAAGTTTCATCATCCAAGCCTTTATCTATAGCTACAGTGATACCCTGAGATAGCCTATGTATTTCTGTAGTATTGTTTTTAGTTGTAAATACTGCAAGAAACATGACTGATTCAAATTATAGTTGTCTTTAACATAATTAAAGTTCATAATTTTCCCCAGCTGCACAATTTGTTCCAATCTCTTAACATTATGTCTCTTTCAATCATTGTTGAGAAGAGTCTTCCCTCCTGCAGTGAACAATGGATTCCTCCATAATGGACATGAAGACACTTTTAACCCATTTATTCCACACTTCTTATAATCTTTACTACATCATATGAAAACTTTATAATCGGGCTCTTAAAATTTACACATGGTTTCAAACAGTACCATAAAGCAGGCAGACATATTTGTTTTTGGTTCTCAGCAATAATTTAGTTTTCCAGCCATAGCCAACTGCTGCCGACTTCATAGTATTCATGGTAGGCCTAAGCCCATATTTAAGGATATTTACTGTTAAAAGCTAAATAATATGTACAGTATATATGTCAGGTATAGCCCCCATTTATTTCTATGCCTTACAAGCTTATGAGGCTGGCAAGTGCGGTATTTTCAATAATTTAAGGACATTTCTAGACCATTCACGTTAATAGCATAATCGTGGAACAGCAAGTAAAAAAAACAAAAGTTTTCTACATGAATGTTTCAATCTAAATATTATAATAAACAAATTATAAGTGTGATGTAATATGACCAAGACAACTAAAAACAAAAACACGGCTGTTTTCATCAATTTACAGGCAGGGAGGCAACACACATTGGAGTGAATGGGTTTTCTGGGCACTTTTGCAACACCTATATCCTGCCACTCGGGGCGCATAACCCTTACCACTGGAGTCATTTCCGTCACCTCTTACACCAGCTCACAAATTGTACCCTCTTTTGGTTACATTTTTACCGACAGCTATCAAAAAAAAGTCATCATTCCAGTGTCACCTGATTATCTATAGATGATCATTATTCATATATGTGTCCGTTAACTTTGAGGTTCTTGCGTTTCCTGTTCTGTCACTGCAATGTATATATAGTTTTTAATAAGAATTATCCATATTCAACCTTTAATTTTTGTGCCATAGATGAAACTGTTTTAAAAATTACAGCAGTGAATCATGACATAATTTCCCACTCATATAAACTAAATATCATGTTATATTCTATTGTGCAAACAGAGCTCAAAATATTTTCGATTTAATTGCTCATACTGAATTTTTTTTTAAAGAAATAAAGTGAAGACACAAAAAGGGAGATACTTTGAAATTATTTATATATGTATAGAAAAAATACAGTAGTCTATAAAGACATAGCACACTTTCATTTTCATAGTATCTTGTGCAGTGTATTAACATTATTTTGAACATAAAATATACAACAGAATGAAAGAAAAGATCTGTTTACATTTTTGTCATACTGAATCAACAATGCATTCTCTGACAGAACAGTTTTCAGAAAAATACAGCTAACACCACTATAGTGTTCATTGTAAGATACCTCACGTGTGAATCATAATGATATCATTCCTATTTAATGTCTACCTCCTTCTGTTTTTGAACACAGACAACATCATAACGGTTGGACACAACTGGAACATTTTCTTTCTCCATTTCAATTTAAGTACTGTCAGTGTCTTGCTGTGCGGTTATAATGCAGAATACTTGGGATCCTACACATTGTCAGTGTCTGATTCGGTTTTCACACTGCTCTCAGTGTTTGGACATACAGCTATAACACCATCTCCTTCAGATACTTGTGGTCCGGCCAGAATGTAATACTGGGCCTCCTCAGTTTCTGATTCTGTTTTTATGTTGCTTTCAGATGGTGGACACATGGCTAATAAATTATAACCAAGGGATCCCACAGGTTCACTTATTTCCACAGTGACTGGTTCAGGTTTAACAGCAACATGAAATGATTCATCTTCATCCTCTTTGATCTGTACGTCTTGGAGAGGACCATCACAAACTCCACTCACTGGACTCCCTGTCTGCTGTTTTATTGTCTCAGGGTATATTTGGGGCTTGATGTCCTCCTGATGAAACCAAACTTCTGCATTACTCTGCACATCAACAAGACAGGCATTCCTGACATCTGAAAAACATTTCAGTTGTTGAGCAGACATATCTGCTTCTGGTGATGTGACTGGTTCTGGTTTAACAACACCATAATATGAATCATCTTCCTCTTTTATCTGTATGATTTCTTGGAGAGGACCGTCACAAACATGTCTCCCTGGACTCTCGGTCACCTGCATTATTGTCCCAGGATGTTTCGGGGATGCTGTGCCCTCATACATCCACAGTTCCTTGTACGTGTTGACATCAAGAACATCGTCATGGCTGACAGGTGAACGGGATCTCATCTGCTGAACAGCAGCATGAACAAAACAGGCATGTCTGGCATCTGAATGA
Source organism: Trachurus trachurus (assembly GCF_905171665.1). Classification (NCBI taxonomy): domain Eukaryota; kingdom Metazoa; phylum Chordata; class Actinopteri; order Carangiformes; family Carangidae; genus Trachurus; species Trachurus trachurus. The sequence goes on along the minus strand of NC_139910.1, from coordinate 17,627,851 downwards.
CGTTTCAGTTTCTGAGCAGCTTTGCCCTCTTTATTTTTTGTCTTTTCTGCTTCTTCCACACATACTTTTGATTTTTTTCTCTCTTTTCGCTTAAACACAAATGGTAGTTTGAAGACCTCATTTACTTTGTGCAAATTCCTGTGGTAGGTTTTGGCTACGATTTTGATTTTAGATAACGCAGCAATAGAAAATTCCCAATGTCTGTAATTCTGTGAGCTTATATCAAAGTTATAGTCAAGGATGTCATACAGACTGCCTGGATAATAGTGTCTTGGTTTCTTCGTCAAAAATTTATAGATCTCCATTGCTACAGCTCTGGTCAATAGCTTTAAATCAAGTTTCTCCTTTTTTTCTGATTTTGATGTCACGTCAAGGTCCAGACCTATCTTTGAGCAGAGTGGAAACGCTTCTGCACTGACCAGCTGACATGTCCTTACTTTGACAGCACCACTCAGATCAGTCAACATGGCGGCTTCTTTCTTCTTTGTTAGCAGTGCCAGCTTTCTTTTTTCGAGTGTTTCCTTCCTTTCATATTTCTGCACGGCAGAGTCATCTTTCCTTTTATTTCTAGGAACTCTCTTAGTCTGAATAAGAACAATGTCATTGAACCATGTTGGGCCGTTGTGAAGAAGTGCCATATTCCGCAACAGTTCTACAGGATTCAAATTTAGACTCTGAATGTAAATGTTAAAGTTGTGTTCAAGAACATCCCCCATGAGCTCAATTTTTTTTCCACACAAATTTTTGGCAAACTGAAACACTTCCCTCATAACCCCCCGTGTCAATACATGCAGGTCAAGTTTACTTTTTGGTTTGTCTTTGAGTGCACACAGGCTTAGACCTATTTTCTTGCAGTGTGGGTAACTGTTCATTATCTTTTCTTCTTCTGCCTGGAAAGCCGTGGACAGATCCTTTGTAGACTTGTGTGCTGAGCTGTTTCCTTCAGAAAAGACTGTGTCAGTCATGGAATGTGGATGATGATGAAGTTCATTCACAGGATCAGATGGATCCTGAACAAGTTTTGAATTTCTGTCTTGGTAACATTTGGGACAATATTTACCTTTTGCATAAGTGGATTGATCTATAGATCTTGTGTCAGGAAGCTCAAAGGGCATTTTCAGGGTTCTCGCTTTATCTTTTTGACCAAGTGCTCTGACTTTGTCTAAAACATGCTGAGCAAAGACACTGCGGCAGACCTCATTTTTCAAATCTAGATGAAAATTGTACTCGAGTATATCTATGATGAACTCCCTGTGGGATGATTTAAGTGCCTCAGCAAGAGTGTTGATTTCAAGCAAGATCCCATTGGTCAGAAATTCGAATGGATCAAAATTTTGTTTTATCCCAGATGCCACATTGAAATCAATACCTAACTTCTTGCTTCTGGAATAAGAATAAAATGGACAATGTTCGACATGAGGAACAGAGAGGATTTGCTGAATTTGAGTTTCCCGCAATGTCCATAGCAATAAATTTGCCTCATTGTCTTGTTCAATGTCAGTGGAACACCCTACATTTGGTGAAGTGATTGGACCCTGGGAAAAGTCAGTACTACATGTATCTAAATTTGAGTTGTTCTGGCAGTCTTTCCTCATCACCGGCAGATCTTTAATATGGTGCTTCATTTCCTTGGAGTCTGCTAAATTTAATTGATTTTGTGCGTCTAAATCTGGATTTTTCCAACAACTCATTGCCATGGCTGAGACATCTACAATTTCCTTTTTTTTTAGAAAAGCTGCTAGATGGGTGTGTTCCAGTAAAACAGGAATTTGTGCAACAATACTTCTGGCAAAGTCAAACTCTCTGTTTGGTTGATCAAGATCAAAGTTGTGTCTGAGGATATCCAGACAAATTTGATCAAATGTTCCACACAACTTTTCTACAAAGTTTGTCACTTCAGTCATTGCTCCATTGGTCAATTTGTTGATGTCAAGTTTTTTCATTTCTTGACTGGAGATTACATTGAGCTCGAGACCAATGTCCTTGCAGAAGGGATAGAGGTCCACTCTGTGTTCTTTAGTTTCATCATGTGGATCAGAAGAACATGTGGGAACAACATCACACTCTGTTGCACTAGACGTACAGCTGAATTCAGGGTTGACACTGCCCATGCTCTGATTGGCCATGTTGACTGACGACACAAAATCAGGAAGTTCAAAAGCCTCTTTTGAAAGCTTGACTGGATCCTCACATTTTTTGAGCCTTCTCACTCTGTTCATGAGCTCAGATGCAAAACTTTTTCTCTGGTCTTCACTCCACTGTCCAAAGTCAAAGTTGTACTCAAGGATCTCCATGATGAAATCGTCCTGGGATGAATTCATTGCCAAGGCAAATTTCGCAATTTCAAACAGTGTTGACTTATTCAACAAGTCAGCACTCAAGTTTTGTTTTGGGCCAAATCCAACATTATATTCTAGGCCTAATTTTCTCGATCTTATGAATGTGCAGTACTCGTAAAGTGAGAAAGGGATTTTTTGTACACGGTTTGTACGTAACTTCCACATGTTGTTCTCTGTTTCCATTTCTTCTTCCTCCATGTCAAATTTGTATGAAACATTTTCCTGAATCTCTGTCTTCTCTGCAATTCCAAACAGTACTCTTTCATTGGACTGAGTTACAAATGATGGGTCCACATTGAACTTCACACTTGGTAAACTGAAGGAACCATCAATGGTGGGGATGAAAGACTGATGATTACCTGTACCAGTACTTGTTGGATTTTCTAAGTCTAGGTCCAGACCCATTCCTTTGGAAATGTGATAGTAGTCTCCACTACTCTGCTTACATTTCTTTGCATCCACAGCTCCTGTATATTCTCTTAACATTGCAGCTTCTTCTTTCTTTGTTAACAGTGCCAGCTTTCTTTTTTTGGTCATTTCCTTCCTTTCATTTTTTTGAATGGAGTCCTCTCTCCACTTTGTCACATCTTTTGTCCACAGCAATAAATCTAGCTCATTGCCTTGTTCAATGTGAGCAGAACTCCCTACGTTTTGGGATTTAAATGGAGCCTGGGAAAAGCCAGTACTACATTTATCTAAATTTGGGTTGTTCTGACAATCTTTCTTCATCAACAGCAGATCTTTCTCAGATCTTTCTGCATTCTTTGTAGGCAGCGCCAGCTTTTTAGTTTTGGTTGTTCCCTTCTTTTCATTTTGCTCTGCAGTACATATTTCTGACTGTTTAACGACATCTGTAGAGTTTACGTATGGCCATGATAAAATGTCAAAAATATCATTGAACCACATGGGCCCTCTGCTGTTTTTTAGGCTCACCACTTGATGGAACAGCTGTGCATGATTAAAATTTTGGCGCTGAAAAATGCCAAAGTTAAAGTTGTGTTCAAGAACATCATTAATTACTTTAAGTTTTTTTCCACACAATCTTTTGGCAAAAAAAGTTATTTCCCTCATCACCCCCCGTGTCAATACGTGCGGGTCAAGTTTACTTTTTGGTTTGTCTTTGTTCACACACAGGCTTAGACCTATTTTTTTGCAGAGTGGGTTACTGTTCATTATCTTTTCTTCTGCTGCCTGGAAAGCAGTGGACAGATCCTTTGTAGGCTTCTGTGCTGAGCTGTTTGCTTCAGCCAAGACTGTGTCAGTCATGGAATGTGGATGATCAGATGGATCCTGAACAAGTTTAGATTTTCTGTCTTGATAACATTTGGGGCAATATTTACCTTTTGGATATGTGGATTGATCTGTAGAGCTTGGGTCAGGGAGCTGAACAGGCTTGTTCACGAGGTTCCTCTTTTTAGATTTTAAAGCATATAATCCAGTTTTGTGAAAAACGTTCTGAGCAAAGGCTCTGCGAATGACCTCATTGTTCAAATTCAGATCAAAGTTGTACTCTAGTATTTCTGTGACGAACTCTTTTTGGGCTGAATCCAGTGCTGCACCAAGAACAGTCATTTCAAGCATGATCCCATTGGTTAAAAATTTAGTTGGATCTAAATTTTGTTTTATTCCAGATCCCACATTGAAATCAATGCCTAATTTCTTGCATCTCGAAAAAGAGTAAAATGGACAATGTTCGCCATGAGGAATTGTGAGGATTTGCCGAATCTGAGTTTGGCGCAATGTCCACAGCAATAAATCTGTCTCATTGTCTATTTTAGTGTCAGTGGAACTTCCTACATTTGGGGAATTGATTGGAGCCTGGGAAAAGCCAGTACTACATGTATCTAAGTTTGAGTTGTTCTGGCACTCTTTCTTCATCGCTGGCAGATCTTCAACTGTGTGCTTTATCTCCTTGGAGCCCGTCAGATTTTTGTGATGGTGTTCATCTAAATTTGGGTTTTTCGGACAACCCATTACCGCCATGGCTGAGAAATCTGTTTTTGCGTGCTTTTTCTTGGAGGCTGACACAAAAGTTACTATACATTTTTTTCCCAGTACAACAGGAATTTGTGCGAGAATCATTTTAGCAAGGTCAGAATCTCCATTTGGTTGATCAAGATCAAAGTTGTGTCTGAGGATATCCAGGCAAATCTGATCAAATGTTCCACACAGCTTTTCTGCAAAGTTTGTCACTTCAGTCATTGCTCCATTGGTCAATTTATTGATGTCAAGTTTTTTATTTTCTTGACTGGAGATTACATTGAGCTTCAGACCAATGTCCTTGCAGAAGGGATAGAGGTCCACTCTGTGTTCTTTAGTTTCAGCATTTGGATCAGAAGAACATGTGGGAGCAACATCACACTCTGTTGCACTAGACGTACAGCTGAATTGAGGGTTGACACTGCCCATGCTCTGATTGGCCATGGTGAGAGATGAAACAAGAGCAGGAAGTTCAAAAGCTTCTTTTGAAAGTTTGACTGCATCTTCACAATTTTTGAGCCTTCTCACTCTGTTCATGAGCTCAGATGCAAAACTTTTCCTCTGGTCTTCACTCCAATGGCCAAAGTCAAAGTTGTACTCAAGAATCTCCATGATGAAATCTTCCTGGGATGAATTCATTGCCACGGCAAATTTAGCAATTTCAAGCAACATGGAATTACCCAAAGAGTGAATACTGAAGTTTTGCTTTGGGCCAAATCCAACATTATATAGGCCTAATCTTCTTGATATTTTGAATGTGCAGTACTCGTCAAGTGAGAAAAGGATTTGTTGTACACGGTTTGAACGTAACTTCCACATGTTGTTCTCTGTTTCCATTTCTTCTTCCTCCATGTCATATTTGTATGGCACATACAAACATGGCACTGTAACCGCTCTCTTCTCTCTACTCCCAGCAATTTCATGTGTGCCCACACAACTTGATTCTGGGTCACTGCGGATGTCAGAAATTGTTGGATTTTTGAAGTCATCTCTATTGCCATCATTTTCTGAATCTGTGGGTTCATCTGAGTCTAAAGGACACATGTAGTTGAAATCACCCTCCACTGTTTGACTGGTACACAAATTGGAGTGACGAGACAGTACATTTGCTTCTTCCTGTTCAGCCTCTTCTGGTCTGTGCCGCTTAGTGACACATTCTCTTGTTGAAAGAAAGCTTTTTTCCTGTGTCCTTTTTAGATCAGACCGATTTCTTCTGTCCACTTCTAACTCAAACAGTGGGACTTCCACACTGGATAGAGCTAATCCTTTTTCAAAGGTATTTTTCTGGAAGGAAAATGGCTCACTTTTAGACTCAGGACTGATTCTGGTACCAGTGGTGAGAAGTTGCTGGTCCTCTTCCTGCAGCTGTGGCGTTGGGAACCAAACTTCATTTTTTTGACTGTCCTTGTTGTCCATCCTCAGTGATCTTCTGGATCTGCTGGCCTTTTCTGTATGTAGGTAGAGGGGAAATGTATATATGATACATATTATATCTGAGACATAAGTTATGCTCAATGTAAATATGTTAGCATCCCATTCATCTGACTGTAATGCCACATAGTTCAGAGTAATAGAGATGATTTCTATAATTATGTGTCTTATTGTTCGTGCACTTGGATATCTGGACTACTAAAAAACAGCAACAACAAAAAACATGACATCAATCATTGTGTTGGGCCTTGAAGGGCTTATTTATAACTATTGTGGTATTTATACCTCCACTACTTTACAAAGTTTGAGCTATTTTAAACTTAGAAACAAAGTTGATGGAATAATGTGTACACCTGTGTGTGCTTATTGTGAAAATGTATAAATACAAAGTTCAATGAATGGAAACTGGATCATACAAATAAAAATTGTGAAAAATCAGAAAATATGGCTTTCCTCACAGGTGCTCAGATTTCTAGCTCCCTTCCTCTCTTGGTCAAGTTATACCTGGTCAGACCTAAAGGGGGGTACACACTACAGCTTAATCAGGCCAATTTTTATCCCGATGTCCCCGTTACGATCAAAGCCAACAAAGGCCTGATTATCTGATGTTTGCAAACGACATCCTGTCTGATTTTCCTGTGTTGCGGGGTGTGATTTTGTCCGATTCGCTCGGAAGGCGTCGGAAGGAGACAGGAATAATGAACATGTTTAATATTTGTGACTAGAAATCCTGTAGTGTGTGGGGTGTTCCAAGGGGAGCCGAGCATGCACAGTGTGTAATGTCACGTGTACCGGACCAACCAATCAAGACACGAGCTGAATCAGCTGACTGACTTTTATTTAACTGTTGTCATGGTGACTCGATGTATCAGGCCATCTGTTATACTTGTAACGCATACAACCCATATTCCCACCGTCGCCATGACTTTTTCCATAGTCGGTTTTTTTTTTCTTCCTGCCAGTAATAGGCTTTGGTCCACCATGTTTGTTTACACTGAAGTCACGTTTGACCACGTGAGATATGGAATATTGAGGATGAAGAACCTGATACTCTGCTGAAGAACCGCTCTGTAGTGCACACCACACACTATAAGATCAGAAGAGAGAGATCTTGTGCGATCTGTCCTTTGTCATCATTAAGTGTGTGGTCTCTTAATCTGTGAAGGTTTGAAGAATCCTGTAGTGTACCCCCCAAAACCTGATCCTTTAGGAGTTAGGCCTATGTCTCATGATTCTTAAACAGTGACTCTATCTAACCTCAACTGATTAGCTCTGCTCAGTCCTAAGACTTGGAGGGTAATGGATACTGTTGGAGATGCAACTCACCTTGGAAAACATGATCAGCTCAGCTGTGACTTGCTCCAACATCTCAGGGCCACATTTTGTCCTGACGTCTTAGATATCCATCCAATCAGTGATTCTGCTGGTTTAACGTAGCCCTGAATGAAACACAATTTTAATATTTGTCAATTATTCCATGTATTGTTTCCACAGCATTCATAAAAGACTGAGAACAGCAGTTATCCTATTCCTTCATACACTGTGTGGGAGATGATGGACAGTAAATGTGTGCTTCCAAACAAGCCAATTAGCCATAAAATATGTTGCTAAATATTTTGTCAGATAATGGGATCACGATATGAGTCAAGATTTCAGTTGTGATGGTCATTTGTGCTATTAATTTGAGTCTGACAGAATTAAGAATAGGTGCACTTGCGTGTAGGAATACAGTAATTCGGGGCGGTGTTTAGCTAAGTCGGTAGAGCACCCTCCCCATGTGTTGAGGCTATAGTCCTCTGCAGGCGGCCCCGGTTCGAGTCCCGCGCAGAGCGGTCCTATCCTGCGCGTCATTCCCCCCTCTCTGACTCCCATTTCCTGTCTCTCTCAACTGTCCTGTACATTAAAGGCAAAAAAGCCCCTAAAAAATAAATTTTAAAAAATAATTTTAAAAATACAGTAGTTCAATGTGTGAAAAATGAACTTACCACATGAAATAGCTGTTTAAAGAAGTAAAGAAGTGAAAACATTCTGAATTAAGCGTGAAAAAAGATGGGGTGGGGAGACTGAAAAGACTGTTTTGGAGATGACCCTGTCAGTACACTGACTGGCTCCAGTGCCAGTTCTCCCATCTGTGCTCTCAGATGGCGGCTGATCTCAACTTACTGCAGGTAATACATGGTCAATAGATAAATACCTCACACAAACCCACATCAAACATCAATTTTTTTTTAGTTTTGCTTTAAGTGGGCAATAAGTGTCCATGGACATCAGACTCTCAACCATCAGTGCCAGCAATGCCTCCGGCCTCAGGGGGCAGTAGTGAGCCTATTATGGTTTAGTGCACCACAATAACAAGAACAAGACACATCACAGGAAACTGACTTGCACACAGGCTGTGAGCAAAAACCAGAGGCATAAAAACAAGATTGGTGGCTTCACAAGAAAACAAAAAAAAGCACAGAGAGAGAGAGATGTACACACATGCACATGTATTAGGGCTCTTCACAAAAATGAATCACATTATTCACAATGTAAATGACTGGAGGTGGATGCATAACATTTAATTTGTTTGTTTTCAAATTCAAATCACGGTATAAAAGGTTGGGTCTGTTGTTTTGTGCCCAAAAATAAACATTAAACCTATACAAATGAAATCCGTCTTAATCATCACCTGTGGGCTTCTAGTCCTGTGTGGTGGGGGCTGTGTCTGCAGCGCTCCCTCCCCCTGCCTGTATTTCGGTCTTTTCAGAGCATAGATATCTATAGACACAGTCGGCAAGCAAGGAAACGTCACTTCCGGTTAGGGCCGTGGGGGAAAACAAACCGTGTCCCCCATACACACTCATGCAAAAACGCGGCATTTTAAACCTTTGTCAAAGGCTTTTTCGCCGTCCTGTCTTAGTTTTAATCACATGTATATGCTGACAGAGAGCTATATTTTTAGAAATTCATCACGATCTGGGTCGATTGTTGTCCGTACATTTAAAAATATTAGGTATTTCACAGTCAGTCATATTTGTCTTCCCCCACGGCTCTGACGCTCTCTTAGTCGCCGCCGGCCGGCTCTAGACACTCGTAGACACTGCCTGAGTTATTGTGTATTATTTTGCACCGCAAATAAATTCAAAAACCACAACCTGAACTTTTATATCGGAACTTCGCTCATCTTCTCCAAACGTGTAACGCTCTGACCGGAAGTGAAGGTTGCCGACCCTGCTGACTCGGTGTAGGCTATGGCTGTGAAAACTTTATATTTTAAGATGTACGGACAGCAATCGACCCAGATCGTGATGAGTTTTCTAATATATAGCTCTTTGTCAGCATATACATGTGATTAAAACTAAGACAGGACGGCGAACAAGCGTTTGACAAAGGTTTAAAATGCCGCCTTTTTGCATGAGTGTGTATGGGGAAAACGGTTTGTTTTCCCCCACGGCCCTAACCGGAAGTGACGTTTCCTTGCTTGCCGACTGTGTCTATAGAGTGCCGAAGCGGAAGCAGGAAGTAACGGCGCCATGGGTCCTTAACTCGGAAAAATTCTCCATGTAAGTGAACGGGAGTCAAAGTTTTATTTCGTGATCCGATTGAATTGTACCATGAGAAAAAAATATGACCTCTACCTGTTTAAAACATCACGTTTCATGCTGAGAAATCAGCAGTTTGTTGTAAAACTATTGTAGAATAAAATTCGGAAGAATCCGTAACCAGAAAGACTACAGGTCGCGTAGGTGACGTCACACACCAAATGCTGCCCTTTCTCGTGTCAGTTGGTGACCGCAAATTTACTAATCAAATACTGTACTTTGTACTCACCGTTTCAAAAACGAAATCAAACAATACATCAACTTAATTAGTCAATCTGAAAATAAGAAAGCTATAGGCTAAAGACCATAGTACTATTTTCTCTGTTTTCCACGCTTTTGAATAGACCTTGTGTTTGCCTAACATGAAATGTACTTATTCTTTGTCTTCTCCTGCCTCTCATGATATTAAAGCAGAAGTAAGCGATCCGGTCGTTTTGGCTAATGCTGCGTTCCAGGCAGGCTTTTGAAACCGTAAATTACAGCTTCAAGTCACGACTTTGTAGCGTTCCAGGCAACCCACTCGTGTTTTTTCAGACCTGTTTTACCTGTGAAAGTCACTATAACGGCCACTCGTAACTTCGGGCCCGTGAACTCGTACCAGATCGAACTAGTACGACTTCACAGGTCGGAAAAACATGATTTAAGGGGTTGCCTTGAACGCACCATAACCGCCCTCGTCCCTACATCACCACATTCAGGCGCATCCCTTGGCTGCACGCAGCCACGCAGCCCTTCATGTCGTTCTCTCTCCTCATTGGATAAAACTTGTAGGATACGATAAAAGTTTTCTCCTCGGCTCAGAGCAGAGCAGAGCGACTGAGAGACCCGTGTTTCGGTCCAAACACTCTATGTAAGTGATTGCTGTCGGAAGATATAACTATTTAAGACTTATATTAACACACACACACACACACACACACACACACACACACACACACACACACACACACACACACACACACACACACACACACACACACACACACACACACACACACACACACACACACACACACACACACGCTTTTACTTTGAAACCAGTACTTTCTTGCTCTTCCCTGTAGCAGGCCACCGCCAAGGGGTTGGCTTCGCCTGCAGTGAGATCTTCACATTCCGTACAACTCACTTCTTTAATTTAAAAAATCTCGGCAGCATAGATACCAAAACAACAGCAGCAGTTAAACTGTAAATCGCAGCCGCTGAACATCTCCACCTTCTTTTTACAGTCTATGATCTCCACCCATCGCTGTGGTCGCTGCTTGTCGACTTCCTAGAGAGGTTCATTCTCCGCCATGATAGAAAAAAGAGGACGAGACCGACGGAGGTAGACTTACCAAACAATGTACAGTCGATTAGTCTCCCTTGTTGGCACCACGCGTGGTTTTGAAACAGTCCTGTCGACAGCCCACGACGGAAACCTCTGAAGACAACCCGGAGTTCACCGGAAACATAGAAACGGCAGATCGCGGGGACTTCAAAATAAAAGTTTCTTCATATTCTAACCTAATGTGTAAATTTACCAGAACAACAACAGAAAAAGAATTCCAGCAGTCGATTGCCAGACCGTTGCTAGGTAAAACGGGCCGTTGCTGGGGACTCCGCTCTGATCAGAGGACAGCAGAGGAGGAGAACTATGCAGGATATTTACCTTATGTTTCATTTTTACCGTCATTAACAGCATAATAAATGACTTGTAGCTTGCTAGCTCTCTGACTTCCACACCGCTGCTGAAAACCAAACCTGCGCTGCTCACAGAGTCTCCGGTGTCACTGCTCTCGTCAAGTTGGAGAAAAAAAAAAGGATAACTTATACCTGGACCGGTGGCACCGAGAGTCCGCGACAGTGTTTATGACAGATAAGACTACACAAATACACCCATCCTAACATGTATATGATAATCCATAATCCATCCACCGATTGATTATTAAAAAGGCTTGGTTGAAAACAGACACATACGACCCGGAGGAGGCAGGAAAACAGCGGAGAACTGAGCCACGTGTCGGCTACAGGCAGGTACGAATGTAAACAGAACGTTGACAGAAAGTCAGTTGTCGAGCCCGTCAAAAAAATTAAAAATAATAATTCAGACTAAACATTTTTTTTTTATGGAAAAGCAATACTTTCATTCTCTAAACGCCCCCTGGATGTAATATATATATATTTTTTAATATAGCTTTTAATAAATATTCTACATATTCAACCTTTACGTGTCCGTCACCTCTAGCTCACTATTTCTTTTGGTTACATTTTTACCTACAGCTATCAAAAACATCATCATTGCAGTATCACCTTTTATTATAAGGGCATCAATGTTTACCTTAAAATTCAGAATGATCATCTCTGACTATGCTTGCTGTCAGTCACAATAACCGCTAACCAAAACTGAAGTGAAGGAAATTAATAGGCTATACGTACTCAAAAAGTCATTTGGCATTGGCAATGACACATTTGTAGCGAATAAAATTAGATTTAGCCTACTTTATTCACGGTTTTATTCTAAGATGTTTGGCATGGCCTTCAGGTGAATTCTCTGGTTGTCACACACCTCTGAAGTCATGGTGATGAGTGTGGTGGAAAAAATACACAAGAGCAATCTAATTTAATTTATTTAATATATGAAAAGAGCCACATTAACATCGCTATATTATTATAATATTCAATGTGAAATTGTGTATTATTGTAATGTATTTTGATCCTGACTACCTTCTGTGAATCTGACTGTTACCCTGCTCATTACTCAATTGTGTTTTGTCAGTGGAGTAAATAACTACTATAACACTATTTGCCATTAAAAAGCCATAGGCTACTAAATAAAGGTGGTGCAGTGGAGTGAGTTGTTTTGTCAAGTGCCAGTAAATGCATGCAGTAAAATGTCATGTGGAAATTGATGTATAATCTGTCGACTGAATGAGACACACAATTCTGTCTTAATGCTGTTGTCTGATCCTGGTCTCAGTGCTGTGAGATACCAGTCAGCTATGTGGAAACACTGGTATGACATGACAAATTTGTATGTATTTGTCTTTTTTATATGGACATGGAGTCTAATAATGAAGTCTATCTAATCTAATAAACTTGTAATCTGCACCCCTCTAAATGCCCCGTGGATGTATAATTAAAAAATATATAGTTTTTAATAAGAATTCTCCATATTCAATCTTTAATTTCTGTGCCATAGATAACAATGTTTTCAAAATTACATCAGTGAATCATGATCAACATAATTTCCCACTCACATTTAGAGCTAAATATCTTGTTATATATTCCATTGTGTAAACAGAGCTCAAAATATTTTCCCTTTAATTGCTCATACTGAATATTTAATTTTTTTAAAGAAATAAAGATTAAGACAGAAAAATGGAGATACTCGAGAATATTTATGTGTATAGAAAAAATACAGTAGACACTTTCATTTTCATCTTGTGCAGTGTAGTACAATTATTTTTGAAACAAAATCAGAAAGGCAAAAAAATATACAACAAAATGAAAGAAAAAATCTGTTTACATTTTTGTAGTAATACAATGACAGAACAGTTTTCAGAAAAATACAGCAAACGCCACTATTCTGTTCATTGTAAGATACCTCACATGTGAATCATAATGATATCATTCCTATTTAATGTCTATCTCGTTCCTATTTAATGTCTATCTCCTTCTGTTTTTGAACACAGACATCATCATAACGGTTGGACACAACTGGCACATTTTCTTTCTCCATTTTAATTTAAAGCAGAAGTAAGCGGAATGTTTGTGTTAATATAAGTCTTAAATAGTTATATCTTCTGACAGCAATCACTTCTATAGAGTGTTTGGTCTGAAACACAGGTCTGTCAGTCACTCTGCTCTGCTGTAAGCCGAGGAGAAAACTTTCCTTGTATCCTACAACCTTTATCCAATGAGGAGAGAAAACGGCATAAAGGGGCGGTCCTCTCTGTGTGTGCAGCCAAGGGATGCGCGTGAATGTGGTGACGTAGGGACGAGGGCAGGGCTAACTCCATCGGCTGACAGGAAGTTAGCCAAAACGACCGGATCGCTTACTTCTGCTTTAAGTACTGTCAGTGTCCTGCTGTGCGGTTATAAAGCAGAATGCCTGGGATCCTACAGATTCAAGTGGGATTTCAAACTTCACATCGTCAGCGTCTGATTCTGTTTTCACACTGCTCTCAGTGTTTGGACATACAGCTAGAACACCATATCCTTCAGATACTTGTGGTCCGGCCAGATACTGGGCCTCCTCTGTTCCTGATTCTGTTTTTATGTTGCTTTCAGATGGTGGACACATGGCTAACAAATTATAACCAAGGGATCCAACAGGTTCACTTATTTCCACAGAGACTGGTTCAGGTTTAACAGCAACATGATACGATTCATCTTCATCCTCTTTGATCTGTACATCTTGGAGAGGACCATCACAAACTCCACTCACTGGACTCTCTGTCTGCTGTTTTATTGTCTCAGGGTATATTTGGGGCTTGATGTCCTCCTGATGAAACCAAACTTCTGCATTACTCTGCACATCAACAAGACAGGCATTACTGACATCTGAAAAACATTTCAGTTGCTGAGCAGTGACTGGTTCTGGTTTAACAACACCATAATATGAATCATCTTCACCCACTTTTATCTGTATGATTTCTTGGAGAGGACCGTCACAAACACGTCTCCCTGGACTCTCGGTCATCTGCATTATTGTCCCAGGATGTTTCGGGGATGCTGTGCCCTCATACATCCACAGTTCCTTGTACGTGTTGACATCAAGAACATCGTCATGGCTGACAGGTGAACGGGATCTCATCTGCTGAACAGCAGCATGAACAAAACAGGCATGTCTGGCATCTGAACGACGTTTCAGTTTCTGAGCAGCTTTGCCCTCTTTATTTTTTGTCTTTTCTGCTTCTTCCACACATATTTTGGAATTTTTTCTCTCTTGTATTGATCCATTTGACGCTTTCTGCTCAAACACAAATGGTAGTTTGAAGACCTCATTTGCTATGTGCAAATTCTTCTGGTAGGTTTTGGCTACGATTTTGATTTCAGATAACGCAGCAATAGAAAATTCCCAACTTCTGTAATTCTGTGAGCTTATATCAAAGTTATAGTCAAGGATGTCATACAGAGTGCTTGGGTAATAGTGACCTGTTTTCCTTATCAAAAATTTATAGATCTCCATTGCTACAGCTCTGGTCAATAGCTTTAAATCAAGTTTCTCCTTTTTTTCTGATTTTGATGTCACGTCAAGGTCCAGACCTATCTTTGAGCAGAGTGGAAACGTTTCTGCACTGACCAGCTGACATGTCCTTACTTTGACAGCACCACTCAGATCAGTCAACATGGCGGCTTTTTCCTTCTTTGTTAGCAGTGCCAGCTTTCTTTTTTTGGTTGTTTCCTTCCTTTCATTTTTCTGCACGGCCGAGTCATCTTTCCTTTTATCTCTAGGAACTCTCTTAGACTGAATAAGAACAATGTCATTGAACCATGTTGGGCCGTTGTGAAGAAGTGCCATTCTGTGCAACAGTGCCAAAGGATTCAAATCTAGACTCTGAATGTAAATGTTAAAGTTGTGTTCAAGAACATCCCCCATGAGCTGAATTTTGTCTGCACACAATTTTTTGGCAAAGTAAAACACTTCCTTCATAACCCCCCGTGTCAATACATGCAGGTCAAGTTTACTTTTTGGTTTGTCTTTGAGCACACACAGGCTTAGACCTATTTTCTTGCAGTGTGGGTAACTGTTCATTATCTTTTCTTCTTCTGCCTGGAAAGCAGTGGACAGATCCTTTGTAGACTTCTGTGCTGAGCTGTTTCCTTCAGCAAAGACTGTGTCAGTCATGGAATGTGGATGATGACCAAGTTCATTCACAGGATCAGATGGATCCTGAACACATTTTGAATTTCTGTCTTGATAACATTTGGGGCAATATTTACCTTTTGGATGACTGGATTGATCCATAGATCTTGTGTCAGGGAGTTCAAAAGGCATGTTCAGGTAACTTTTTAGTTTGGAGCATTGACCAACTCTTTTGGCTTTGTCAAACATATGGATAGCAAAAACACTGCGGCAGACCTCATTTTTCAAATCTAGATGAAAATTGTACTCGAGTATTTCTGTGATGAACTCCTTGTGGGATGATTTAAGTGCCTCAGCAAGAGTGTTGATTTCAAGCATGATCCCATTAGTCAGAAATTTGGATGGATCAAAATTTTGTTTTACTCCAGATGCCACATTGAAATCAATACCTAACTTCTTGCATCTGGAATAAGAATAAAATGGACAATGTTCGACATGAGGAACTGAGAGGATTTGCCGAATTTGAGTTTCCCGCAATGTCCATAGCAATAAATTTGCCTCATTGTCTTGTTCAATGTCTGTGGAACACCCTACATTTGGTGAAGTGACTGGAGCCTGGGAAAAGTCAGTACTACATGTATCTAAATTTGAGTTGTTCTGGCAGTCTTTCCTCATCGCCGGCAGATCTTTAATAGTGTGCTTTATTTCCTTGGAGCCTGTTAGACTTAATAGATTTTGGGCATCTAAATCTGGATTTTTCCAACAATCCATTGCCACGGCTAAGACATCTACCATGTCCCCTTTTTTTAGAAAAGCTGCTAGACGGGTGTGTTCCAGTAAAACAGGAATTTGTGCAACAATAGTTCTGGCTAGGTCAAAATCTTTGTTTGGTTGATCAAGATCAAAGTTGTGTCTGAGGATATCCTGACAAATCTGATCAAATGTTCCACACAACTTTTCTGCAAAGTTTGTCACTTCAGTCATTGCTCCATTGGTCAATTTATTGATGTTAAGTTTTTTCATTTCTTGACTGGAGATTACATTGAGCTTGAGACCAATGTCCTTGCAGAAGGGATAGAGGTCCACTCTGTGTTCTTTAGTTTCATCATGTGGATCAGAGGTACATGTGGGAACAACATCACACTCTGTTGCACTAGACGTACAGCTGAATTCAGGGTTGACACTGCCCATGCTTTGATTGGCCATGTTGATTGACGACACAAAATCAGGAAGTTCAAAAGCCTCTTTTGAAAGCTTGACTGGATCCTCACATTTTTTGAGCCTTCTCACTCTGTTCATGAGCTCAGATGCAAAACTTTTTCTCTGGTCTTTACTGCAATGTCCAAAGTCAAAGTTGTACTCAAGGATCTCCATGATGAAATCTTCCTGGGATAAATTCATTGCCATGGCAAATTTAGCAATTTCAAACAGTGTTGACTTATTCAACAGGTTAGCACTCAAGTTTTGTTTTGGGCCAAATCCAACATTATATTCTAGGCCTAATTTTCTCGATCTTATGAATGTGCAGTACTCGTAAAGTGAGAAAGGGATTTGTTGTACACGGTTTGTACGTAACTTCCACATGTTGCTCTCTGTTTCCATTTCTTCTTCCTCCATGTCAAATTTGTATGAAACATTTTCCCGAATCTCTCCAAACAGTACTCCTTCATTGGACTGAGTTACAAACGATGGGTCCACATTGAACTTCACACTTGGTAAACTGAAGGAACCATCAATGGTGGGGATGAAAGACTGATGATTACCTGTACCAGTACTTGTTGGATTTTCTAAGTCTAGGTCCAGACCCATTCCTTTGGAAATGGGATAGTAGTCTCCACTACTCTGCTTACATTTCTTTGCTTTCACAGCTCCTGTATATTCTCTTAACATCGTAGCCTCTTCCTTCTTTGTTAACAGTGCCAGCTTTCTTTTTTTGGTCATTTCCTTCCGTTCATTTTTTTGAACGGAGTCCTCTCTCCATTTTGTCACATCTTTTGTCCACAGCAATAAATCTCGTTCATTGCCTTGTTCAATGTGAGCAGAACTCCCTACGGTTTGGGATGTGAATGGAGCCTGGGAAAAGCCAGTACTACATTTATCTGAATTTGGGTTGTTCTGACAATCTTTCTTCATCAACAGCAGATCTTTCTCAGATCTTTCTGCATTCTTTGTAGGCAGCGCCAGCTTTTTAGTTTTGGATGTTCCCTTCTTTTCATTTTGCTCTGCAGTACATATTTCTGACTGTTTAACGACATCTGTAGAGTTTACGTATGGCCACGAAAACATGTCAAAAATATCATTGAACCATATGGGCCGCCCCGCGTGGTGTTTTCGGCGCACCACTTGATGGAACAGAAGTACATGATTCAAATTTTGGCGCTGAAAAATGCCAAAGTTAAAGTTGTGTTCAAGAACATCATTCATTACTTTATATTTCATTCCACACAATCTTTTGGCAAAAAAAGCTATTTCCCTCAACACCCCCTGTGTCAATACATGCAGGTCAAGTTTACTTTTTGGTTTGTCTTTGTTCACACACAGGCTTAGACCTATTTTTTTGCAGAGTGGGTTACTGTTCATTATCTTTTCTTCTGCTGCGTGGAAAGCAGTGGACAGATCCTTTGTAGGCTTCTGTGCTGAGCTGTTTGCTTCAGCCAAGACTGTGTCAGTCATGGAATGTGGATGATCAGATGGATCCTGAACAAGTTTAGATTTTCTGTCTTGATAACATTTGGGGCAATATTTACCTTTTGGATATGTAGATTGATCTACAGAGCTTGGGTCAAGGAGCTGAACAGGCTTGTCCACCAGGCTCCTTTTTTTAGATTTTAAAGTATGTAATCCAATTTTGTGAAGAATGTGATGAGCAAAGGCTCTGCGAATGACCTCACTGTTCAAATTCAGATCAAAGTTGTACTCTAGTATCTCTGTGATGAACTCTTTTTGGGCTGAAACCAGTGCTGCACCAAGAACAGTCATTTCAAGCATGATCCCATTGGTTAAAAATTTAGTTGGATCTAAATTTTGTTTTATTTCAGATCCCACATTGAAATCAATGCCTAATTTCTTGCATCTCGAAAAAGAGTAAAATGGACAATGTTCGCCATGAGGAATTGTGAGGATTCGCCGAATCTGAGTTTGGCGCAATGTCCACAGCAATAAATCTGTCTCATTGTCTATTTTAGTGTCAGTGGAACTTCCTACATTTGGGGAATTGATTGGAGCCTGGGAAAAGCCAGTACTACATGTATCTATGTTTGAGTTGTTCTGGCACTCTTTCTTCATCGCTGGCAGATCTTCAACTGTGTGCTTTATCCCCTTGGAGCCCGTCAGATTTTTGTGATTGTGTTCATCTAAATTTGGGTTTTTGGGACAATCCATTGCCGCCATGGCTAAGAAATCTGTTATTGTGTACTTTTTCTTGGAGGCTGATATAAAGGTTACTATACGTCTTTGTTCCAGTATAACAGGAATTTGTGCGAGAATCATTTTAGCAAGGTCAGAATCTCCATTTGGCTGATCAAGATCAAAGTTGTGTCTGAGGATATCAAGACAAATCTGATCAAATGTTCCACACAGCTTTTCTGCAAAGTTTGTCACTTCAGTCATGGCTCCATTGGTCAATTTGTTGATGTCAAGTTTTTTCTTTTCTTGACTGGAGATTATATTGAGCTTGAGACCAATGTCCTTGCAGAAGGGATAGAGGTCCACTCTGTGTTCTTTAGTTTCAGCATGTGGATCAGAAGGACATGTGGGAGCAACATCACACTCTGTTGCACTAGACATACAGCTGTATTGAGGGTTGACAATGCCCATGCTCTGATTGGCCATGTTGACTGACGAAACAAGAGCAGGAAGTTCAAAAGCCTCTTTTGAAAGTTTGACTGCATCTTCACAATTTTTGAGCCTTCTCACTCTGTTCATGAGTTCAGATGCAAAACTTTTCCTCTGGTCTTCACTCCAATGGCCAAAGTCAAAGTTGTACTCAAGAATTTCCATGATGAACTCTTCCTGGGATGAATTCATTGCCACAGCAAATTTAGCAATTTCAAGCAACATGGAATTACCCAAAGAGTGAATACTGAAGTCTTGCTTTGGGCCAAATCCAACATTATATAGGCCTATTTTTTTTGATATGTTTGTGCCGTACCCTTCGAGTGAGAAAAGGATTTGTTGTACACGGTTTGAACGTAACTTCCACATGTTGTTCTGCATTTCCATTTCTTCTTCCTCCATGTCATATTTGTATGGCACATACAAACATGGCACTGTAACCCCTCTCTTCTCTTTACTCCCAGCAATTTCATGTGTGCCCACACAACTTGATTCTGGGTCACTGTGGATGTCAGAAATTGTTGGATTTTTGAAATCATCTCTATTGTCATCATTTTCTGAATCTGTGGGTTCATCTGAGTCTAAAGGACACATGTAGTTGAAATCATCTTCCACTGTTTGACTGGTACACACATTGGAGGGATGAGACAGTGCATTTGCTTCTTCCTGTTCAGCCTCTTCTGGTCTGTGCCGTTTAGTGACACATTCTCTTGTTGAAAGAAAGCTTTTTTCCTGTTTCCTTTTTATATCAGACTGATTTCTTCTGTCCACTTCTAACTCAAACAGTGGGACTTCCACGCTGGATAGAGCTAATCCTTTTTCAAAGGTATTTTTCTGGAAGGAAAATGGCTCACTTTTAGACTCAGGACTGATTCTGGTACCAGTGGTGAGAAGTTGCTGCTCCTCTTCCTGCAGCTGTGGCGTTGGGAACCAAACTTCATTTTTTTGACTGTCCTTGTTGTCCATCCTCAGTGATCTTCTGGATCTGCTGGCCTTTTCTGTATGTAGGTAGAGGGGAAATGTATAGCCTATATGATACATATTATATCTGAGACATAAGTTATGCTCAATGTAAATATGTTAGCATCCCATTCATCTGACTGTAATGCCACATAGCTCAGAGTAATAGAGAGGATTTCTATAATTATGTGTCTTATTGTTAGTGTACTTGGATATTTGGACTACTAAAAAACAGCAACAACAAAAAACATGACATCAATCATTGTGTTGGGCCTTGAAGGCCGTATTTGTAACTATTGTGTGTAGAGCAGGACCTGGAGGTATATCATATACCTCCACTACTTTGCAAAGTTTGAGTTATTTAAAAACGAAGTTGATGGGAAAATGTGTGCACCTGTATGTGCTTATTGTGAAAAGGTATAAATACAAAGCTCAATGTTACTATTTCAAGAATGGAAACTGGATCATACAAATAAAAATTGTGAAAAATCTGAAAATCTGGATTTCCTCACAGGTGCTGAGATTTCTAGCTCCCTACTGTGGAGCTAAAACACTGCCATCAAGCAAAACTGAAAGTAAAAATGTTGAAAGCTTGAAACCCCGTGTTTGAAAGTGTACAAAAGATTTGTGATGATGATGATGATGATGTGTAAATAGTGTTTTGAAAGGCTGAAATCAAATTTCAAATCTCTGAAAACATTATATTATTAATTTTAATTTTTCATCTGCAGCGTTTCTTTGTTTTTGTTTTTCCTTTCACTTCTTTACAACTACAGCAATGTTTTTACAGTGTTTCAACAACACACTTTCAGAGTTCAAAATTTGGCACTATTCTCCCAGTATAATTTTGTTATCCAGTTTTGAAACCTTGTAAATAGAGATCTGAAAACTGGTGTCCATATATTTAGAAAAAAAATGTTGACATGTTGAAACCTGAGTTTTGAAAGGGTGAATCTCTGATTTGAAAATTTTGAAGGAGTAAATAGTGTTTTGAAAGGCTGAAATAAAAATTCAAACTCTGAAAACATTATTTTGTATTTGAAAATTAATTCCAAATCTTTGTCTTTTTCTTTTACTTCTGTACAACTACAGCACTGTTTTTTACAGTGTTTCAACAACACACTTTCAGAGTTCAAATTTGGCAGTGTTCTCACTGAAACTAAGTTTTGAAACTCTGTGAAAAAGTTTTGAAACTCTGAAGACAGAAGGCGGGATTTAGTAACAACCTTCTCAGCCTATTGGTTGCTGAATAAGCTTATAGTCCAGTGACATATTGTCCTGTCGATCGGCCACACGAGACTGACAGACTGCTCCACCAATGCAGTGACAGAGCAGAAACGCGCTCACTCACGTCCCCCGCTGCCATGAATCCAGATAATATTGATTGTTGCCGTAGTACAGTGGGTAGAGCAGTTGCCTGCTGCCACACAGGTGAGCTGGGATCGAATCCAGGAAGGGGTGCACACTGACAGTTTTTTGTCTTGTATATCAGCCCACCGGTGTGTCCCCTGCCGGCTAATAATGTGTCCGTGTCCGCCACGGAGAAGCCCCCGTCTGTAGCGATAGGCGGTGAGCGGCCGAGGCAGACTGTTTCAGCCTCTCACCCACACTTCAGCACCCATGGGCTACACAGTGTTGGCTCGGGCTGCTCTCCTGTTTTAAAATAGGCTACTACTCCTTTATTTCCTAAGTATTTAGTTACCATACGTTGCATTGGTGACTAAAAAAAAAAAAAGACGGCAGAGCGAGCTGAGTGACCCAAGCCCACACTGTGTAACGGGTGCGGAAGCCCGCTACCTACCGCTACAGAGGGGGGCTTCTCCGGTGTGTCCCCGGCCAGCTAATAATGTACAGTGGGCTGATATACAAGACAAAAAACTGTCAGTGTGCACCCCTTCCTGGATTCGATCCCAGATCACCTGTGTGGCAGGCAACTGCTCTACCCACTGTACTATGGCAGCAATCAATGATCTGGCTTCACGACAGCGGGGGACGTGAGCGAGCGCGTTTCTGCTCTGTCACTGCATTGGTGGAGCAGTCTGTCAGTCTCGTGTGGCCGATCGACAGGACGATATGTCATTGGACTACACACGAATTCGGCGAGTGATTTGTGTATGCCGCCATCTTGCGGCGGCGCCATTGCTGCGGTGACATGTGTCAGTCATAGTAAACTGATTCTCTGACAGCATCATAAATAGGCTGCATTTGTGATGTTTAGTGCCCCCCAGCAACTGATTAAGGTATCTTACATGAATACCAATATTAATTTAGGAATTAATCATTTGTTTGAGCGATTAGCAGGAAAGATTAGAGTAACAGGGAGATAAGAGACTGTATCATAAACAATAGGCCACATAGGCTACCGGTACGTTATGCGTGCTGACGTTAGCAAGGCAGCAGCGGGATATTTAATCATGTGGACAGGCTACATGAATAAAAACAACAACTTGGGCTTTGTTTTAGATATTCAAGAATATTTTATTGACCAGCTGGCCTCCGATGATCAGAAAAAACTAAAACGTCAATTACAGGTCTCCGATTTATGGTCAAAATTACCTGAGCTCCGGATGGGTCGGACATATTTTACACCGGCTTTTAGACGACCATGATCACATTATATTGAAGGGATCAGTGAGACATTCACAGACCGTCCACTTTTACCACGATGTGAAGGTAACGGTGAGAAGAGAGAAGAGCCAGGTTGTACAGGTCAGCTGCGACGCAGAGCAGTCGAGGACAGCACATGTCCTCCCAGCCTTCCTAGACATATTTACAGAAGAGAAAAGGTCCACTTCTTGGCGCTTGCATTCAAATGCCCGCTTCGCGCACAGAACCCATCGCTGCCTGACTGGGAGCTGTCACCGCAGTAATGGCGGCTGCTCGACTACGGTTATTTCGCCGAATTCGTGTATAAGCTTATACAGCAACCAATGAGAAGGTTGTTACTAAATCCCGCCTTCTGTCTTCAGAGTTTCAAAACTTTTTCACAGAGTTTCAAAACTTAGTTTCAGTGAGAACACTGCCAAATTTGAACTCTGAAAGTGTGTTGTTGAAACACTGTAAAAACAGTGCTGTAGTTGTACAGAAGTAAAAGAAAAAGACAAAGATTTGGAATGAATACAAAATAATGTTTTCAGAGATTTTTATTTTTATTTCAGCCTTTCAAAACACTATTTACTCCTTCAAACTTTTCAAATCAGAGATTCACCCTTTCAAAACTCAGGTTTCAACATGTCAACACTTTTTTTCTAAATATATTCACACCAGTTTTCAGATCTCTATTTACAAGGTTTCAAAACTGGATAACAAAATTATACTAGGAGAATAGTGCCAAATTTTGAACTCTGAAAGTGTGTTGTTGAAACACTGTAAAAACAGTGCTGTAGTTGTAAAGAAGTGAAAGAAAAAAACAAAGAAATGCTGCAGAGATTTGAAATGAAAATTCAAATACAAAATAATGTTTTCAGAGATTTGAAATTTGATTTTAGCCTTTCAAAACACTATTTACACTTACAAATATTTTGTACACTTTCACACACAGGGTTTCAAGATTTCAACATTTTTACTTTCAGTGTAAGTGTTTTAGCTCCACACCTTCCTCTCTTGGCCACTATAATTGCAAACATTAAAAGCAAGATATACCTCGTCAGACCTAAAGCGGGGTACAAACTACAGGTTAATCGGGCCAATTTTTTTTTTTTCCTGCCAGTAATAGGCTTTGGTCCACCATGTTTGTTTACACTGAAGTCACGTTTGACCACGTGAGATATGGAATATTGAGGATGAAGAACCTGATACTCTGCTGAAGAACCGCTCTGTAGTGCACACCACACACTATAAGATCAGAAGAGAGAGATCTTGTGCGACCTGTCTTTTGTCATCATTAAGTGTGAAGGTTTGAAGAATCCTGTAGTGTGTACCCCCCATAACCTGATCCTTTAGGAGTTATGTCTCATGATGTTGGATTTGCAACTCACCTTGGAAAACATGATCAGCTCAGCTGTGACTTGCTCCAACATCTCAGGGCCACATTTTGTACTGACGTCTTAGATATCCATCAGTGATGAGATTGTGCTGGTTTGACGTAGCCCTGAATGAAACACAATTTTAATATTTGTCAATTATTCCATGTATTGTTTCCACAGCATTCATAAAAGACTGAGAACAGCAGTTATCTTATTCCTTCATACACTGTGTGGGAGACGATGGACACTAAATGTGTGCTTCCAAACAAGCCAATTAGCCATAAAATATGTTGCTAAATATTTTGTCAGATAATGGGATTGCGATATGAGTCAAGATTTCAGTTGTGATGGTCATTTGTGCTATTAATTTGAGTCTGACAGAATTAAGAATAGGTGCACTTGCGTGTAGGAATACAGTAGTTCAAAGAGTGAAAAATGTAGTTCCACATGAAATAGCTGTTTAACAGTAGGATAAAGAAGTGAAAACAGATGGGGTGGGGTGAGACTGAAAAGACTGTTTTGGAGATGACCCTGTCCACAGAAGTACACTGACTGGCTCCAGTGCCAGTTCTCCCATCTGGGCTCTCAGATGGCAGCTGGCTGATCTCAACTTACTGCAGGTAATACATGGACAATATATAAATACCTCACACAAACCCACATCAAACATTTTTTTAGTTTTGCTTTAAGTGGGCAATAAGTGTCCATGGACACCAGACTCTCAACCATCAGTGCCAGCAATGCCTCCGGCCTCAGGGGGCAGTAGTGAGCCTATTATGGTTTAGTGCACCACAATAACAAGAACAAGACACATCACAGGAAACTGACTTGGAAAACGCACACAGGCTGTGAGCAAAAACCAGAGGCATAAAAAACAAGATTGGTGGCTTCACAAGAAAACAAAAAAAAAAGCAGAGAGAGACACACACTACGGCTCTTCACAAAAATGAATAAATGACTGGAGGGGGGTGTATAACATTTGATTTGTTTGTTTTCAAATTCAAATCACGGTATAAAGACAGAAAAATAACAACAACTAAATCATACCCCACTAAAACTCAATTTGGCTAATTGTGAGTAAAATGTCCACTTTTCCCAATTGCTCACAATTTCTCCCTTACATGATTTTGCTGACTTTGTGATGTCTACATCGTGGACATGGAAAAGTTGCAGTAAAGTTGCTTCAGACTGATAGTACTCAGATAAAAAATCAATCCATAGGGTCAATCTGATGTAGCATTTCAGAATAAAAACCCTCCGAATTTTCACATTTCTCTTTGCTCCATCAGTAAAACAGACTGATAGTACTCGACCTCGACCACTCAACTCACTTTAATTTAAAAAATCTCGGCAGCATACCAAAACAACACCAGCAGTTAAACTGTAAATCGCAGAGTCCCCGGTCCAGCCGCTGAACATCTGCACCCATCGCTGTGTCGCTGCTTGTCGACTTCCTAGAGAGGTTCATTCTCCGCCATGAAAGAAAAAAAAGGACGAGACAGACAGAGGTAGACTTACCAAACAATGTACAGTCGATTAGTCTCCCTTGTTGGCACCACGCGTGGTTTTGAAACAAAGTCCTGTCGTCAACCCACGACGGAAACCTCTGAATACAACCCGGAGTTCACAGGAAGCAAAGAAACGGCAGATCGCGGGGACTTCAAAATAAAAGTGTCTTCATATTATAACCATAACGTGTCCGTCACCTCTTACTCCAGCTCACTATTTCTTTTGGTTACATTTTTACCTACAGCTATAAAAAACATCATAATTCCAGTATCACCTTTTATTATAAGGGCATCAATGTTTACCTTAAAATTCAGAATAATAATCGTCTGACTATCTTAGTGCTTGCTGTCAGTCACAATAACTGCTAACCAACAGGCTATACGTACTCAAAAAGTAAATTGGCATTAGCAATGACACATTTGTAGCGAATAAAATTAGATTTACTTTATTCACGGTTTTATTCTAAGATGTTTGGCATGGCCTTCCGGTGAATTCTCTGGTTGTCACACACCTCTGAAATCATGGTGATGAGTGTGGTGGGAAAAAAAACGCAATCTAGTTTTATTATATGAAAAGAGCCACATTAACATCGCTATATTATTATAATATTCAATGTGAAATTGTGTATTATTGTAATGTATTTTGATCGTGACTACCTTCTGTGAATCTGACTGTTACCCTGCTCATTACTCAATTGTGTTTTGTCAGTGGAGTAAATAACTTTTCACTATTTGCAATAAAATCCAAAAGACATAGGCTACTAAATAAAGGTGGTGCAGTGGAGTGAGTTGTTTTGTCAAGTGCCAGTAAATGCATGCAGTAAAATGTCATGTGGAAATTGATGTATAATCTGTCGACTGAATGAGACACACAATTCTGTCTTAATGATGTTGTCTGATCCTGGTCTCAGTGCTGTGAGATACCAGTCAGCTATGTGGAAACACTGGTATGACATGACAAATTTGTATGTATTTGTCTTTTTTATATGGACATGGAGTCTAATAATAAAGCCTATCTAATCTAATAAACTTGTAATCTGCACCCCTCTAAATGCCCCGTGGATGTATAATTTTTTTTAAATATAGTTTTAAATAAGAATTATTAGTCTACTTGCCAGCCCATAGGGCCCCATTGTGAACCCAGAAATGTTGAGTACCCCAAAGTTTTATGTTAGAAATATATAGTATGGGTCCCCAGTATTCAGAAACTGCTGGATGCTAACTTATATATATTGGGCAATTAGCATAACAGGCATAATTAGCATAAATTAGCATATTTGCCTATATGGGCAATATTTCAACAAAATTGACTTGGCTGATCTGGGCAATATTGGAGTGGTTTTAGGGGTTATTGATGACGCTGAATCCATTTCTGACATTTTCAAAATTCAAAATGGCTGTCTAAACCGGAAGTGACCAGATTTTAACCGCCAGTGGATGGATGGATTTCAAAATCTGGTCATCGGTTTAGACAGCCATTTTGAATTTTGAAAATGTCAGAAATGGATTCAGCATCATCAATAACCCCTAAAACCACTCCAATATTGCCCAGATCAGCCAAGTCAATTTTGTTGAAATATTGCCCATATATGCAATTATGCTAATTTATGCTAATTGTGTCAATTATGCTAATTGGCCAATATATATTAGTTAGCATCCGGCAGTTTCTGAATACTGGGGACCCATACTATCTATTTCTAACATAAAACTTTGGGGTACTCAACATTTCCGGGTACTCATTGTTGGCAAGTAGACTATATCCATATTGAACCTTTAATTTCTGTGCCATAGATAACAATGTTTTCAAAATTACAACAGTGAATCATGATCAACATAATTTCCCACTCATATTTAGAGCTAAATATCATGTTATATATTCCATTGTGTAAACAGAGCTCAAAATATTTTCCCTTTAATTGCTCAAACTGAATATTTAATTTTTTAAAAGTAATAAAGATTAAGACACAAAAATGGAGATACTCAAAAATATTTATGTGTATAGAAAATACAGCAGACACTTTAATTTTCATAGTATCTTGTGCAGTGTAATAAAATTATTTTCGAAACAAAATCAGAAAGGCAAAAAATATACAACAAAATGAAAGAAAAAATCTGTTTACATTTTTGTAGTAATACGATGACAGAACAGTTTTCAAAAAAATACAGCTAACACCACTATTCTGTTCATTGTAAGATACCTCACGTGTAAATCATAATGATATCATTCCTATTTAATGTCTACCTCCTTCTGTTTTTGAACACAGACATCATCATAACGGTTGGACACAACTGGCACGTTTTCTTTCTCCATTTTAATTTAAGTACTGTCAGTGTCCTGCTGTGCGGTTATAAAGCAGAATGCCTGGGATCCTACAGATTCAAGTGGGATTTCAAACTTCACACCGTCAGCGTCTGATTCTGTTTTCACACTGCTCTCAGTGTTTGGACATACAGCTAGAACACCATATCCTCCAGATACTTGTGGTCCGGCCAGATACTGGGCCTCCTCTGTACCTGATTCTGTTTTTATTTCTGTTTTTATGTTGCTTTCAGATGGTGGACACATGGCTAACAAATTATAACCAAGGGATCCCACAGGTTCACTTATTTCCACAGAGACTGGTTCAGGTTTAACAGCAACATGATATGATTCATCTTCATCCTCTTTGATCTGTACATCTTGGAGAGGACCATCACAAACTCCACTCACTGGACTCCCTGTCTGCTGTTTTATTGTCTCAGGGTATATTTGGGGCTTGATGTCCTCCTGATGAAACCAAACTTCTGCATTACTCTGCACATCAACAAGACAGGCATTCCTGACATCTGAACAGCATTTCAGTTGTTGAGCAGTCATCTCTGCTTCTCGTGATGTGACTGGTTCTGGTTTAACAACACCGTAATGTGAATCATCTTCACCCACTTTTATCTGTATGATTTCTTGGAGAGGACCGTCACAACCATGTCTCCCTGGACTCTCGGTCATCTGCATTATTGTCCCAGGATGTTTCGGGGATGCTGTGCCCTCATACATCCACAGTTCCTTGCACGTGTTGACATCAAGAACATCGTCATGGCTGACAGGTGAATGGGATCTCATCTGCTGAACAGCAGCATGAACAAAACCAGCATGTCTGGCATCTGAACGATGTTTCAGTTTCTGAGCAGCTTTGCCCTCTTTATTTTTTGTCTTTTCTGCTTCTTCCACACATACTTTGGAATTTTTTCTCTCTTGTATTGGTCCATTTGACGCTTTCTGCTCAAACACAAATGGTAGTTTGAAGACCTCATTTGCTATGTGCAAATTCCTCTGGTAGGTTTTGGCTACGATTTTGATTTCAGATAACGCAGCAATAGAAAATTCCCAGCGTCTGTAATTCTGTGAGCTTATATCAAAGTTATAGTCAAGGATGTCATACAGAGTGCTTGGGTAATAGTGACTTGTTTTCCTTATCAAAAATTTATAGATCTCCATTGCTACAGCTTTGGTCAATACCTTTAAATCAAGTTTCTCCTTTTTTTCTGATTTTGATGTCACGTCTAGGTCCAGACCTATCTTTGAGCAGAGTGGAAACGCTTCTGCACTGACCAGCTGACATGTCCTTACTTTGACAGCACCACTCAGATCAGTCAACATGGCGGCTTTTTCCTTCTTTGTTAGCAGTGCCAGCTTTCTTTTTTTGGTTGTTTCCTTCCTTTCATTTTTCTGCACGGCAGAGTCATCTTTCATTTTATTTCTAGGAACTCTCTTAGACTGAATAAGAACAATGTCATTGAACCATGTTGGGCCGTTGTGAAGAAGTGCCATTCTGTGCAACAGTTCTAAAGGATTTAAACCTAGACTCTGAATGTAAATGTTAAAGTTGTGTTCAAGAACATCCCCCATGAGCTGAATTTTGTCTGCACACAATTTTTTGGCAAAGTAAAACACTTCCTTCATAACCCCCCGTGTCAATACATGCAGGTCAAGTTTACTTTTTGGTTTGTCTTTGAGTGCACACAGGCTTAGACCTATTTTCTTGCAGTGTGGGTAACTGTTCATTATCTTTTCTTCTTCTGCCTGGAAAGCAGTGGACAGATCCTTTGTAGACTTCTGTGCTGAGCTGTTTCCTTCAGCAAAGACTGTGTCAGTCATGGAATGTGGATGATGACCAAGTTCATTCACAGGATCAGATGGATCCTGAACACATTTTGAATTTCTGTCTTGATAACATTTGGGGCAATATTTACCTTTTGGATGACTGGATTGATCCATAGATCTTGTGTCAGGGAGTTCAAAAGGCATGTTCAGGTAACTTTTTAGTTTGGAGCATTGACCAACTCTTTTGGCTTTGTCAAACATATGGATAGCAAAAACACTGCGGCAGACCTCATTTTTCAAATCTAGATGAAAATTGTACTCGAGTATTTCTGTGATGAACTCCTTGTGGGATGATTTAAGTGCCTCAGCAAGAGTGTTGATTTCAAGCATGATCCCATTAGTCAGAAATTTGGATGGATCAAAATTTTGTTTTACTCCAGATCCTACATTGAAATCAATACCTAACTTCTTGCATCTGGAATAAGAATAAAATGGACAATGTTCGTCATGAGGAACCGAGAGGATTTGCCGAATTTGAGTTTTCCGCAATGTCCATAGCAATAAATTTGCCTCATTGTCTTGTTCAATGTCAGTGGAACACCCTACATTTGGTGAAGTGATTGGAGCCTGGGAAAAGTCAGTACTACATGTATCTAAATTTGAGTTGTTCTGGCAGTCTTTCTTCATCGCCAGCAGATCTTTAATCGTGTGCTTTATTTCCTTGGAGCCTGTTAGATTTAATAGATTTTGTGCGTCTAAATCTGGATTTTTCCAACAACCCATTGCCATGGCTAAGACATCTACCATTACCTTTCTTTTAAGAAAAGCTGTGAGATGGGTGTGTTCCAGTAAAACAGGAATTTGTGTAACAATAGTTCTGGCAAGGTCAAAATCTTTGTTTGGTTGATCAAGATCAAAGTTGTGTCTGAGGATATCCTGACAAATCTGATCAAATGTTCCACACAACTTTTCTGCAAAGTTTGTCACTTCAGTCATTGCTCCATTGGTCAATTTATTGATGTCAAGTTTTTTCATTTCTTGACTGGAGATTACATTGAGCTTCAGACCAATGTCCTTGCAGAAGGGATAGAGGTCCACTCTGTGTTCTTTAGTTTCATAAGAGGTACATGTGGGAACAACATCACACTCTGTTGCACTAGACGTACAGCTGAATTCAGGGTTGACACTGCCCATGCTTTGATTGGCCATGTTGATTGACGACACAAAATCAGGAAGTTCAAAAGCCTCTTTTGAAAGCTTGACTGGATCCTCACATTTTTTGAGCCTTCTCACTCTGTTCATGAGCTCAGATGCAAAACTTTTTCTCTGGTCTTTACTGCAATGTCCAAAGTCAAAGTTGTACTCAAGGATCTCCATGATGAAATCTTCCTGGGATAAATTCATTGCCATGGCAAATTTAGCAATTTCAAACAGTGTTGACTTATTCAACAGGTTAGCACTCAAGTTTTGTTTTGGGCCAAATCCAACATTATATTCTAGGCCTAATTTTCTCGATCTTATGAATGTGCAGTACTCGTAAAGTGAGAAAGGGATTTGTTGTACACGGTTTGTACGTAACTTCCACATGTTGTTCTCTGTTTCCATTTCTTCTTCCTCCATGTCAAATTTGTATGAAACATTTTCCCGAATCTCTGTCTTCTCTGCAGTTCCAAACAGTACTCCTTCATTGGACTGAGTTACAAATGATGGGTCCACATTTAACTTCACACATGGTAAACTGAAGGAACCATCAATGGTGGGGATGAAAGACTGATGATTACCTGTACCAGTACTTGTTGGATTTTCTAAGTCTAGGTCCAAACCCATTCCTTTGGAAATGGGATAGTAGTCTCCACTACTCTGCTTACATTTCTTTGCTTTCACAGCTCCTGTATATTCTCTTAACATCGCAGCCTCTTCCATCTTTGTTAACAGTGCCAGCTTTCTTTTTTTGGTCATTTCCTTTCTTTCATTTTTCTGAATGGCAGAGTCCTCCCTCCATTTTGAACAAGGCAATGAGCTAGATTTATTGCTGTGGACAAAAGATGTGACAATGTGAGCAGAACGCCCTACAGTTTGGGATTTGATTGGAGCCTGGGAAAAGCCAGTACTACATTTATCTAAATTTGGGTTGTTCTGACAATCTTTCTTCATCAACAGCAGATCTTTCTCAGATCTTTCTGCATTCTTTGTAGGCAGCGCCAGCTTTTTAGTTTTGGTTGTTCCCTTCTTTTCATTTTGCTCTGCAGTACATATTTCTGACTGTTTAACGACATCTGTAGAGTTTACGTATGGCCACGAAAACATGTCAAAAATATCATTGAGCCACATGGGCCCTCTGTTGTTTTTTAGGCGCACCACTTGATGGAACAGGAATCCATGATTCAAATTTTGGCGCTGAAAAATGCCAAAGTTAAAGTTGTGTTCAAGAATATCATTCATTACTTTAGATTTCGTTCCACACAATCTTTTGGCAAAAAAAGCTATTTCCCTCATCACCCCCCGTGTCAATACATGCGGGTCAAGTTTACTTTTTGGTTTGTCTTTGTTCACACACAGGCTTAGACCTATTTTTTTGCAGAGTGGGTTACTGTTCATTATCTTTTCTTCTGCTGCCTGGAAAGCAGTGGACAGATCCTTTGTAGGCTTCTGTGCTGAGCTGTTTGCTTCAGCCAAGACTGTGTCAGTCATGGAATGTGGATGATCAGATGGATCCTGAACAAGTTTAGATTTTCTGTCTTGATAACATTTGGGGCAATATTTACCTTTTGGATATGTGGATTGATCTGTAGAGCTTGGGTCAGGGAGCTGAACAGGCTTGTTCACGAGGTTCCTCTTTATAGATTTTAAAGCATATAATCCAGTTTTGTGAAGAATGTGATGAGCAAAGGCTCTGCGAATGACCTCACTGTTCAAATTCAGATCAAAGTTGTACTCTAGTATTTCTGTGATGAACTCTTTTTGGGCTGAATCCAGTGCTGCACCAAGAACAGTCATTTCAAGCATGATCCCATTGGTTAAAAATTTAGTTGGATCTAAATTTTGTTTTATTCCAGATCCCACATTGAAATCAATGCCTAATTTCTTGCATCTCGAAAAAGAGTAAAATGGACAATGTTCGCCATGAGGAATTGTGAGGATTTGCTGAATCTGAGTTTGGCGCAATGTCCACAGCAATAAATCTGTCTCATTGTCTATTTTAGTGTCAGCGGAACTTCCTACATTTGGGGAATTGATTGGAGCCTGGGAAAAGCCAGTACTACATGTATCTAAGTTTGAGTTGTTCTGGCAGTCTTTCTTCATTGCTGGCAGATCTTCAACTGTGTGCTTTATCTCCTTGGAGCCCGTCAGATTTTTGTGATTGTGTTCATCTAAATTTGGGTTTTTGGGACAATCCATTGCCGCCATGGCTAAGAAATCTCTTATTGTGTGCTTTTTCTTGGAGGCTGATATAAAGGTTACTATACGTCTTTGTTCCAGTATAACAGGAATTTGTGCGAGAATCATTTTAGCAAGGTCAGAATCTCCATTTGGTTGATCAAGATCAAAGTTATGTCTGAGGATATCCAGACAAATCTGATCAAATGTTCCACAAAGCTTTTCTGCAAAGTTTGTCACTTCAGTCATTGCTCCATTGGTCAATTTGTTGATGTCAAGTTTTTTATTTTCTTGACTGGAGATTATATTGAGCTTGAGACCAATGTCCTTGCAGAAGGGATAGAGGTCCACTCTGTGTTCTTTAGTTTCAGCATGTGGATCAGAAGAACATGTGGGAGCAACATCACACTCTGTTGCACTAGACGTACAGCTGTATTCAGGGTTGACACTGCCCATGCTCTGATTGGCCATGGTGACTGACAAAACAAGAGCAGGAAGTTCAAAAGCCTCTTTTGAAAGTTTGACTGCATCTTCACAATTTTTGAGCTTTCTTACCCTGTTCATGAGCTCAGATGCAAAACTTTTCCTCTGGTCTTCACTCCAATGGCCAAAGTCAAAGTTGTACTCAAGAATTTCCATGATGAACTCTTCCTGGGATGAATTCATTGCCACAGCAAATTTAGCAATTTCAAGCAACATGGAATTACCCAAAGAGTGAATACTGAAGTTTTGCTTTGGGCCAAATCCAACATTATATAGGCCTAATCTTCTTGATATGTTGAATGTGCCGTACCTGTCGAGTGAGAAAAGGATTTGTTGTACACGGTTTGAACGTAACTTCCACATGTTGTTCTCCGTTTCCATTTCTTCTTCCTCCATGTCAAATTTGTATGGCACATACAAACATGGCCTTGAAACCTCTCTCTTCTCTTTACTCCCAGCAATTTCATGTGTGCCCACACAACTTGATTCTGGGTCACTGTGGATGTCAGAAATTGTTGGATTTTTGAAGTCATCACTATTGTCATCATTTTCTGAATCTGTGGGTTCATCTGAGTCTAAAGGACACATGTAGTTGAAATCATCCTCCACTGTTTGACTGGTAGACACATTGGAGGGATGAGACAGAGCATTTGCTTCTTCCTGTTCAGCCTCTTCTGGTCTGTGCCGTTTAGTGACACATTCTCTTGTTGAAAGAAAGCTTTTTTCCTGTTTCCTTTTTAGATCAGACCGATTTCTTCTGTCTGTCTGTTCTTCAAACAGTGGGACTTCCACGCTGGATAGAGCTAATCCTTTTTCAAAGGTATTTTTCTGGAAGGAAAATGGCTCACTTTTAGACTCAGGACTGATTCTGGTACCAGTGGTGAGAAGTTGCTGCTCCTCTTCCTGCAGCTGTGGCGTTGGGAACCAAACTTCATTTTTTTGACTGTCCTTGTTGTCCATCCTCAGTGATCTTCTGGATCTGCTGGCCTTTTCTGTATGTAGGTAGAGGGGAAATGTATAGCCTATATGATACATATTATATCTGAGACATAAGTTATGCTCAATGTAAATATGTTAGCATCCCATTCATCTGACTGTAATGCCACATAGCTCAGAGTAATAGAGAGGATTTCTATAATTATGTGTCTTATTGTTAGTGTACTTGGATATTTGGACTACTAAAAAACAGCAACAACAAAAAACATGACATCAATCATTGTGTTGGGCCTTGAAGGGCTTATTTATAACTATTGTGTGTAGAGCAGGACCATACCTCCACTACTTTGCAAAGTTTGAGTTATTTAAAAACAAAGTTGATGGGAAAATGTGTGCACCTGTATGTGCTTATTGTGAAAAGGTATAAATACAAAGCTCAATGTTACTATTTCAAGAATGGAAACTGGATCATACAAATAAAAATTGTGAAAAATCAGAAAATATGGCTTTCCTCACAGGTGCTGAGATTTCTAGCTCCCTTGCTATGGAGCTAAAACACTGCCATCAAGCAAAACTGAAAGAAAAAATGTTGAAAGCTTGAAACCCCGTGTTTGAAAGCGTACAAAAGATTTGTATGTGTAAATAGTGTTTTGAAAGGCTGAAATAAGATTTCAAATCTCTGAAAACATTATTTTGTATTTGAATTTTCATTTCAAATCTCTGCAGCGTTTCTTTGTTTTTTTCCCTTTCACTTCTTTACAACTACAGCAATGTTTTTACAGTGTTTCAACAACACACTTTCAGAGTTCAAAATTTGGCACTATTCTCCCAGTATAATTTTGTTATCCAGTTTTGAAACCTTGTAAATGGAGATCTGAAAACTGGTGTGAATATATTTAGAAAAAAGTGTTGACATGTTGAAACCTGAGTTTTGAAAGGGTGAATCACTGATTTGAACATTTTGAAGGAGTAAATAGTGTTTTGAAAGGCTGAAATAAAAATAAAAATCTCTGAAAACATTATTTTGTATTTGAAAATTAATTCCAAATCTTTGTCTTTTTCTTTTACTTCTGTACAACTACAGCACTGTTTTTACAGTGTTTCAACAACACACTTTCAGAGTTTCAAATTTGGTAGTGTTCTCACTGAAACTAAGTTTTGAAACTCTGTGAAAAAGTTTTGAAACTCTGAAGACAGAAGGCGGGATTTAGTAACAACCTTCTCAGCCTATTGGTTGCTGAATAAGCTTATAGTCCAATGACATATCGTCCTGTCGATCGGCCACACAAGACTGACAGACTGCTCCACCAATGCAGTGACAGAGCAGAAACGCGCTCGCTCACGTCCCCCGCTGTCGTGAATCCAGATATTGATTGTTGCCGTAGTACAGTGGGTAGAGCAGTTGCCTGCTGCCACGCAGGTGAGCTGGGATCGAATCCAGGAAGGGTCGCACATTGACAGTTTTTTGTCTTGTATATCAGCCCACCGGTGTGTCCCCGGCCGGCTAATAATGTGTCCGTGTCCCCCATGGAGAGGCCCCCCTCTGTAGCGGTAGGCGGTGAGCAGCCGAGGCAGACTGTTTCAGCCTCTCACCCACACAGTGCTCTCCTGTTTTAAATTAGGCTACTACTCCTTTATTTCCTAAGTATTTAGTTACCATACGTTACATTGGTGACAAAAAAAAAAAAAAAGACGGCAGAGCGAGCTGAGTGACCCAAGCCCGCACTGTGTAACGGGTGCGGAAGCCCGCTACCTACCGCTACAAAGGGGGGCTTCTCCGGTGTGTCCCCGGCCAGCTAATAATGTACAGTGGGCTGATATACAAGACAAAAAACTGTCAATGTGCACCCCTTCCTACATTCGATCCCAGATCAGGCAACCGCTCTACCCACTGTACTACGGCAGCAATCAATGATCTGGCTTCGCGACAGCGGGGGATGTGAGTGAGCGCGTTTCTGCTCTGTCACTGCATTGGTGGAGCAGTCTGTCAGTCTCGTGTGGCCGATCGACAGGATGATATGTCAGCTTATTCAGCAACCAATAGGCTGAGAAGGTTGTTACTAAACCCCGCCTTCTGTCAGAGTTTCAAAACTTTTTCACATAGTTGTACAGAAGTAAAAGAAAAAGACAAAGATTTGGAATGAATTTTCAAATACAAAATAATGTTTTCAGAGATTTGAATTTTTATTTCAGCCTTTCAAAACACTATTTACTCCTTCTAAATTTTCAAATCAGAGATTCACCCTTTCAAAACTCAGGTTTCAACATGCAGGGATGCAAACAGGTCAGGACCAAAAAAGAGAGGAATTCCGGTTTGCCGGTTTGTTGGAATTTTACGTTTACGTTTCCATGGTTTTCAGTCGTTGTCATAGTTGCGGTAAACGCATGGATCTATTAGTGGCTGTGTCCACCAGACGCGTTTTCAGCGCTCTGGGCGTCTATTTTACATTCAAACCCTATTGAGTTGGGCGCTCACAGCGCTCAGCGCCCTCGGCGGTAAAACGCCCGGGGCGCTTGCTTCTTTTTGTCGCGACGCTCAGAGCGCTTCGAGTTGAAATCTGTTCAACTTTTAGAACAGCGCTACGCTCGTCAATGTCACTTTTCCCCGCACTGACCAATCAGAATCAAGAAGGGGCGGGACTTACGTTACCGACAGCAACACAACCGGAGACGTGGCTCGGTTTATATCATGACCATCACTTGTGTTGAAGGTAGGCCGACCTCAGGGTCCATGTCAAAAGCTGCTGCTAATGCTGTTGTGACTTTCTGACACTCGTTGTAGTGTTTACATTAAACAAGGCAGGAACACGGAAGTGTCAGAGGACTCGTTTTGTAACCTAGCAACAGCAGCGTTCTGACGAGGGAGAGAGAGAGCGCTAAGCGCTGGGAAAGCAGCGCTGAGAGCGCTGTCAGAGCTGAAAGCGCGTCCGGTGGACACGGCCCCTTAACGCTGGCTTTTAACACGGATGTCAATTTGTGTGATATTCATTGTTAAAAGCTGGTTTGATGATCCATGCGTTTTACAGATTTTCATTGAAAAAAAAAAAAAAAAAAAAAAGAAATCCATGCATTTACCGCGACTACCGAAACCATGGAAACGTAAACATAAAATTCCACCGGAAGAGCAAAACCGGCAAAACAGGCTTAAGTTTTTGACGTTCGGAAAAAGGTGGATAGATGGACATAGTTTTCAGAAGGCCAACATTTCTATATTAAAAATGCTTTAAAAAAAAAAATCCTTTGCAATATTTCAATTTTGGAGATACTGATTTTTAGGTCTTCACTGAATGTTAGTCATAATTATTACTATTAAAATAAACTGAATAAATAAAGACATGGGATATTTCATTCAGTGTGTAATGGACATATAGGCCTATATAATGTGTTAGTTTCACTTTAATTGAACACATTCTACATCGCGGAGGCAACGTCTTAGGGTTTCCTTCACCTCTGAAACGGGGCAGAGCTCCGTGGAAACACCTGCCTGACACAGCAACGTAGGGAACTGTGCATGTCCGCGGCGCACAGCTCCACGGACATGCACGGGGGGGGGGGAAACTGCGTCGCCGTCACACCGACTGCACGCGGATACGCGCCGCTTTAATGAGCGTGCATGTCGCGCGTCAACATTGGAGGTAGGCTGTTATCAGTATAATCAGAGACAACCATGAATGAGTTCGCCTCAGTTTCACGTGATTGTCACTGTCAGCCTGTTAGAAAAACATTTTTACTGACCCCAGCTGAGACGCTGAGACGCTGAGACCCCCCCCCCCCCCCTCCCAAAAACAAAAACTCTTCGGATCTGAACGATTCACACAAGTCACCTAATTGGCCATGAAAAAAGTGAGTTTCGCTTTTCGGCGCGCTGTTTGCATCCCTGAACATGTCAACACTTTTTTCTAAATCAGTTTTCATATCTCCAATTACAAGGTTTCAAAACTGGATAACAAAATTATACTGGGAGAATAGTGCCAAATTTTGAACTCTGAAAGTGTGTTGTTGAAACTGTTGAAATGCTGTAGTTGTAAAAAAGTGAAAGAAAAA
Source organism: Trachurus trachurus (assembly GCF_905171665.1). Classification (NCBI taxonomy): domain Eukaryota; kingdom Metazoa; phylum Chordata; class Actinopteri; order Carangiformes; family Carangidae; genus Trachurus; species Trachurus trachurus. The sequence goes on along the minus strand of NC_139910.1, from coordinate 17,589,540 downwards.
AACAAAGAAACGCTGCAGAGATTTGATGTGAAAATTTAAATACAAAATAATGTTTTCAGAGATTTGAAATCTTATTTCAGCCTTTCAAAACACTATTTACACATACAAATCTTTTGTACACTTTCAAACACGGGGTTTCAAGCTTTCAACATTTTTTCTTTCAGTTTTGCTTGATGGCAGTGTTTTAGCTCCATACCTTCCTCTCTTGGCCACTGTAATTGCACACATTAAAAGCAAGATATACCTCGTCAGACCTAAAGCGGGGTACAAACTACAGGTTAATCGGGCCAATTTTTTTTTTTTCCTGCCAGTAATAGGCTTTGGTCCACCATGTTTGTTTACACCGAAGTCACGTTTGACCACGTGAGATATGGAATATTGAGGATGAAGAACCTGATACTCTGCTGAAGAACCGCTCTGTAGTGCACACCACACACTATAAGATCAGAAGAGAGAGATCTTGTGCGATCTGTCTTTTGTCATCATTAAAGCAGAAGTGAGTGATATATTTGTGTTAATATAAGTCTTAAATAGTTATATCTTCTGACAGCAATCACTTACATAGAGTGTTTGGACTGAAACACGGGTCTCTCAGTCCCTCTGCTCTGCTCTGAGCCGAAGAGAAAACATTTATCGTATCCTACAGTTTTTATCCAATGAGGAGAGAGAACGGCATGCAGGGCTGTGTGTGCAGCCAAGGGACGCCGTGAATGTGGTGACGTAGCGACGAGGACTGTTATGGTGCGTTCAAGGAAACTCGTATTTTTCCGACCGTGAAGTGGTACCAGTTCGATCTGGTACGAGTTCACCGGTCGGAAGTTACGAGTGGCCGTTATAGTGACTTTCACCGGTAAAACAGGTCGGAAAAACACGAGTGGGTTGCCTGGAACGCTACAAAGTCGTAAGTTGTGACTTGAAGCTGTAATTTACGATTTCAAAAGCCTGCCTGGAACGCAGCATTAGCGAAAACGACCGGATCACTCACTTCTGCTTTAAGTGTGAAGGTTTGAAGAACCCTGTAGTGTGTACCCCCCATAACCTGATCCTTTAGGAGTTATGTCTCATGATGTTGGATTTGCAACTCACCTTGGAAAACATGATCAGCTCAGCTGTGACTTGCTCCAACATCTCAGGGCCACATTTTGTACTGACGTCTTAGATATCCATCCAATCAGTGATTCTGCTGGTTTAACGTAGCCCTGAATGAAACACAATTTTAATATTTGTCAATTATTCCATGTATTGTTTCCACAGCATTCATAAAAGACTGAGAACAGCAGTTATCTTATTCCTTCATACACTGTGTGGGAGACGATGGACACTAAATGTGTGCTTCCAAACAAGCCAATTAGCCATAAAATATGTTGCTATTTTGTCAGATAATGGGATCGCGATATGAGTCAAGATTTCAGTTGTGATGGTCATTTGTGCTATTAATTCGAGTCTGGCAGAATTAAGAATAGGTGCACTTGCGTGTAGGAATACAGTAGTTCAAAGAGTGAAAAATGTAGTTCCACATGAAATAGCTGTTTAACAGTAGGATAAAGAAGTGAAAACATTCTGAATTAAGCGTGAAAAAAGATGGGGTGGGGTGAGACTGAAAAGACTGTTTTGGAGATGACCCTGTCCACAGAAGTACACTGACTGGCTCCAGTGCCAGTTCTCCCATCTGGGCTCTCAGATGGCAGCTGGCTGATCTCAACTTACTGCAGGTAATACATGGACAATAGATAAATACCTCACACAAACCCACATCAAACATTTTTTTTAGTTTTGCTTTAATTAAATGGGCATTAATTAAGCAATATTACCCGAGAGGGTGTGCTTTAACGTCATTTGAGCACGACGGTAAGCGCCGAGGTCCGCAAGCATCACCGAAGTGCTCAAATTACGTTTAAGCACACCCTCTCGGGTAATATTGCGATTATACAACAATTACCAACAAAATAAAGCGTATAATTAAATAAATATTCATGTTGATGGACGTTTTGCTCACAAAATTTAAAGTTTTTTGCGAGTGTGCTTCCCGTTTCCATGGAAATAATTGGGGTGTTATATCTATCGCTCTGGGGTTTGACTAATAACTGAAACACAATCAGTCACGTCAGTAGACTCCTATGTGTAATGGAACCTAGTTCACCTCTACAGCAAATAGTCCGAACCTTAGTAACGACCTAGCAACAGAAATGATTTTCTAGTCCCAGATGAGTGAACTCTGAGCTGACGTTCATGTTTTAACGCGGTCTCGGACTTTCCCGAACTAAATCAACACTGCACAAACTCGCCCAAGTTTATAACAAAGATGCCGTTTTTTTCATTTCACAGATGTAGCTTCTACAACCGCAAACTCTGCATGTAAATGAAGTTATAGCGCCGTGTCGCCGACACAGCTGATAGAGAAAGCCAAACGATTACTCCAGACTATTTAAAAGCCCAAAAGGCGCAAGCGAGAGAGAGGGAGAGAGAGAAACATACAGGTAATCACCTCCGTTTTATCCAATGAAATATTCAGCTCCAGGCCATATTTTAAAAAAACATATTCACCGCGATCACAACTCGTGTCTCTCCGACTTTGTAACGTTACACACATGGGAGGGAGACAATCCTCTCGGCTGTAACGGGGAAGTTTACAATAACAAAAAATAAAATAAAATAATTGTTCTATAAATGTGACTTTGGCAGCTGTCAGGAACAACCTACAGGAGGTCAATGTAGTTTGTGATATATTTTCACGAGTAATAAATGACGTTTCTGAAAATAAAAGGGGGAAAAATCCATGTTGCCATGGAGATGTGTAAACAACATGACATGGCGAAGTAATATTTTCAGTGATGAGTCAGCCGTGCTGTAATTAAGCAATATCACACGAGAGGGAGTGCTGTTGTACTGTATATCAGCACGGCTGTGATTCGGTCGTAGGCACGAGGCCGCAGGCCGAGTGCCGCAGATAATCACACCGTGCTGATATACAGTACAACAGCACGACCTCGAGTGTGATATTGCTTTTATACAACAGTGCTACGAGCGCATTTTTAGAACAGTAATAAACTACAAGAGATTATGATTTGTTTGTTTATTTAATCATTTATTTGGCTCCGCCAACAGAAATAGTTCCGCAACTGGAAGGGAGACAAGGCTGTTGCCAGGCAACACATAAACATTTCATACTAGCTTGCTACGAGCTACAAGCTTCTCCACCGAGCTGCTTCCAGTGCTGGTTCTGGTTCTGAGCCCGTGTCTGATCAGCACCGCAGCAACAGGACCAGCGTGAAGACACAGAGACGTTATCGATACCGTATTACATTTGTTTATCATCTATGTAATCAATATAAACACTGCTGAAGCTAAGTAGCTGAGCTACGTGGCTAACAACAGCTAATGCTAATATCAAAACACATCACCGTCAAAACGTAGTTGCCCCCGCGGCGATTTTTTTTCCAGCCGGGTTTAGTAGAGATTTATCTCCAATTAGACGGACCAGGTCAGCCTAGGTCCAGGTTTTAATGTTCAGGTCCGTTTATAACTGTAAGTTAACAGCAGCAGCAGCAGCAGCAGCAGCAGCAGCAGCAGCAGAGAGATGGGGCAGCTCCTGTATGGGGAGCCTGGCTCTGACTTAGCTCCTGTCCAGCTGAACAGCGGAGTGATTATGTCTGTGAAAAGTCCCAGTGCTGTTATACTGTATATCAGCACTATGGAACGTCTCGTTGTCCAATCAAATTGCTCGGTTGGGACCGGTCGGAACTAACTGTTGTATAATGCTGATTTGAGCACGTTCTAAATGTAAAATGTAATTTTGTTGCTATCAATGTTGATGGTGATTTTATTTTGTTTTGGAGGAATGTTCTGTTTGGGCTCCCTGGCCTGAAAAAAAAACAAGGAAAAAGCTAACATAACTTTTATTATCAACCTTATTATTTTAATGGCAAAATTTCATATTCACAAATGTAAGTTCATTAAAAAAAAACCTTCCTTTACTGCTTTTAACAGTGAGCTCAAGCAATACATAACCTCCATCAAATTTTCAAACAACCAGAAAGCGATTAAGACTATCAATATATGTGAAAACTTGAACATTTTGTTGTAAACTTATAAATTCCCCCTGGCGTATAATATAAACAAAAAAAAAAAAAAGCACGTTCTAAATGTCTTATTGACCAATCAGATTGCAGACTCTCAACCATCAGTGCCAGCAATGCCTCCGGCCGCAGGGGGCAGTAGACCGTCTTTGGTAGTGAGCCTATTATGGTTTAGTGCACCACAATAAGACACATCACAGGAAACTGACTTGGAAAACGCACACAGGCTGTGAGCAAAAACAGAGGCATAAAAAAACAAGATTGGTGGCTTCACAAGAAAACAAAAAAAAGCACAGAGAGAGAGAAACACACGTACACACATGCACATGTATTAGGGCTCGTCACAAAAATGAAGGCGGTAGAATGACTGGAGGTGGATGTATAACATTTAATTTGTTTTCAAATTCAAATCATGGTATAAAGACAGAAAAATAACAACTAAATCATACCCCACTAAAACTCAATTTGGCTAATTGTGAGTGAAGTGTTCACTTTTCCCAATTCCTCACAATTTCTCCCTTACATGATTTTGCTGACTTTGTGATGTCTACATCGTGGACATGGAAAAGTTGCAGTAAAGTTGCTTCAGACTGATAGTACTCAGCTAAAAAATCAATCCATAGGGTCAATCTGATGTAGCATTTCAGAATAAAAACCCTCCGAATTTTCACATTTCTCTTTGCTCCATCAGTAAAACAGACTGATAGTACTCGACCTCGACCACTCAACTCACTTTAATTTAAAAAATCTCGGCAGCATAGATACCAAAACAACACCAGCAGTTAAACTGTAAATTCGCAGAGTCCCCGGTCCAGCCACTGAACATCTGCACCCATCGCTGTGTCGCTGCTTGTCGACTTCCTAGAGAGGTTCATTCTCCGCCATGATAGAAAAAAAAGGACGAGACAGACGGAGGTAGACTTACCAAACAATGTACAGTCGATTAGTCTCCCTTGTTGGCACCACGCGTGGTTTTGAAACAAAGTCTTGTCGTCAACCCACGACGGAAACCTCTGAATACAACCCGGAGTTCACAGGAAGTAAAGAAATGGCAGATCGCGGGGACTCCAAAATAAAAGTTTCTTCATATTATAACCATAACGTGTCCGTCACCTCTTACTCCAGCTCACTGTTTCTTTTGGTTACATTTTTACCTACAGCTATAAAAAACATCATAATTCCAGTATCACCTTTTATTATAAGGGCATCAATGTTTACCTTAAAATTCAGAATAATGATCATCTGACTATCTTAGTGCTTGCTGTCAGTCACAATAACTGCTAACCAAAACTGAAGTGATGGAAATGAATAGGCTATACGTACTCAAAAAGTCATTTGGCATTAGCAATGACACATTTGTAGCGAATAAAATTAGATTTACTTTATTCAAGGTTTTATTGTAAGATGTTTGGCATGGCCTTCAGGTGAATTCTCTGGTTGCCACACAGCTCTGAAATCATGGTGATGAGTGTGGTGGAAAAAATACACAAGAGCAATCTAATTTAATTTATTTAATTAATATATGAAAAGAGCCACATTAACATCGCTATATTATTATAATATTCAATGTGAAATTGTGTATTATTGTAATGTATTTTGATCGTGACTACCTTCTGTGAATCTGACTGTTACCCTGCTCATTACTCAATTGTGTTTTGTCAGTGGAGTAAATAACTTTTCACTATTTGCAATAAAATCCAAAAGACATAGGCTACTAAATAAAGGTGGTGCAGTGGAGTGAGTTGTTTTGTCAAGTGCCAGTAAATGCATGCAGTAAAATGTCATGTGGAAATTGATGTATAATCTGTCGACTGAATGAGACACACAATTATGTCTTAATGATGTTGTCTGATCCTGGTCTCAGTGCTGTGAGATACCAGTCAGCTATGTGGAAACACTGGTATGACATGACAAATTTGTATGTATTTGTATGGACATGGAGTCTAATAATAAAGCCTATCTGATCTAATAAACTTGTAATCTGCACCCCTCTAAATGCCCCGTGGATGTATAATTTTTTTTAAATATAGTTTTAAATAAGAATTATCCATATTGAACCTTTAATTTCTGTGCCATAGATAACAATGTTTTCAAAATTACATCAGTGAATCATGATCAACATAATTTCCCACTCAAATTTAGAGCTAAATATCAAGTTATATATTCCATTGTGTAAACAGAGCTCAAAATATTTTCCCTTTAATTGCTCAAACTGAATATTTAATTTTTTAAAAGTAATAAAGATGAAGACACAAAAATTGAGATACTCAAAAATATTTATGTGTATAGAAAATACAGTAGACACTTTAATTTCCATAGTATCTTGTGCAGTGTAATCAAATTATTTTCAAAACAAAATCAGAAAGGCAAAAAATATACAACAAAATGAAAGAAAAAATCTGTTTACATTTTTGTAGTAATACGATGACAGGACAGTTTTCAGAAAAATACAGCAAACGCCACTATTCTGTTCATTGTAAGATACCTCACATGTGAATCATAATGATATCATTCCTATTTAATGTCTATCTCGTTCCTATTTAATGTCTACCTCCTTCTGTTTTTGAACACAGACATCATCATAACGGTTGGACACAACTGGCACGTTTTCTTTCTCCATTTTAATTTAAGTACTGTCAGTGTCCTGCTGTGCGGTTATAAAGCAGAATGCCTGGGATCCTACAGATTTAAGTGGGATTTCAAACTTCACATCGTCAGCGTCTGATTCTGTTTTCACACTGCTCTCAGTGTTTGGACATACAGCTAGAACACCATATCCTTCAGATACTTGTGGTCCGGCCAGATACTGGGCCTCCTCTGTTCCTGATTCTGTTTTTATTTCTGTTTTTATGTTGCTTTCAGATGGTGGACACATGGCTAACAAATTATAACCAAGGGATCCAACAGGTTCACTTATTTCCACAGAGACTGGTTCAGGTTTAACAGCAACATGAAATGATTCATCTTCATCCTCTTTGATCTGTACGTCTTGGAGAGGACCATCACAAACTCCACTCATCATCACTGGACTCCCTGTCTGCTGTTTTATTGTCTCAGGGTATATTTGGGGCTTGATGTCCTCCTGATGAAACCAAACTTCTGCATTACTCTGCACATCAACAAGACAGGCATTCCTGACATCTGAAAAACATTTCAGTTGCTGAGCAGACATCTCTGCTTCTCGCGATGTGACTGGTTCTGGTTTAACAACACCGTAATGTGAATCATCTTCACCCACTTTTATCTGTATGATTTCTTGGAGAGGACCGTCACAAACACGTCTCCCTGGACTCTCGGTCACCTGCATTACTGTCCCAGGATGTTTCGGGGATGCTGTGCCCTCATACATCCACAGTTCCTTGCACGTGTTGACAACAAGAACATTGACATGGCTGACAGTTGAATGGGATCTCATCTGCTGAACAGCAGCATGAACAAAACCAGCATGTCTGGCATCTGAACGATGTTTCAGTTTCTGAGCAGCTTTGCCCTCTTTATTTTTTGTCTTTTCTGCTTCTTCCACACATACTTCGGAATTTTTTCTCTTTTGTATTGATCCATTTGACGCTTTCTTCTCAAACACAAATGGTAGTTTGAAGACCTCATTTGCTAGGTGCAAATTCCTCTTGTAGGTTTTGGCTACGACTTTGATTTCAGATAACGCAGCAATAGAAAATTCCCAGCGTCTGTAATTCTGTGAGCTTATATCAAAGTTATAGTCAAGGATGTCATACAGAGTGTCTGGATAATAGTGTCTTGGTTTCCTCATCAAAAATTTATAGATCTCCATTGCTACAGCTGTGGTCAATAGCTTTAAATCAAGTTTCTCCTTTTTTTCTGATTTTGATGTCATTTCAAGGTCCAGACCTATCTTTGAGCAGAGTGGAAACTTGTCTTCAATAGTCAGTTTAGGTCTCCTTACTTTGACAGCACCACTCAGATCAGTCAATGTGGTGGCTTTTTCCTTCTTTGTTAGCAGTGCCAGCTTTCTTTCTTTGGTTGTTTCCTTCCTTTCATTTTTCTGCACGGCAGAGTCATCTTTCATTTCATCTCTAGGAAATTTCTTAGTCTGAATAAGAACAATGTCATTGAACCGTGTTGGGCCGTTGGGAAGAAGTGCCATTCTGTGCAACAGTGCCAAAGGATTCAAATCTCGACTCTGAATGTAAATGTTAAAGTTGTGCTCAAGAACATCCCTCATGAGCTGAATTCTATGTCCACACAATTTTTTGGCAAAGTGAAACACTTCCCTCATAACCCCCCATGTCAATACATGCAGGTCAAGTTTACTTTTTGATTTGTCTTTGAGTGCACACAGGCTTAGACCTATTTTCTTGCAGTGTGGGTAACTGTTCATTATCTTTTCTTCTTCTGCCTGGAAAGCAGTGGACAGATCCTTTGTAGACTTGTGTGCTGAGCTGTTTCCTTCAGCAAAGACTGTGTCAGTCATGGAATGTGGATGATGACCAAGTTCATTCACAGGATCAGATGGATCCTGAACACGTTTAGAATTTCTGTCTTGATAACATTTGGGGCAATATATACCTTTTGGATGACTGGATTGATCCATAGATCTTGTGTCAGGGAGTTCAAAAGGCATGTTCAGGTGACTTTTTATTTTGGAGCATTGAGCAACATATCTGGCTTTTTCGAAAACATGCTGAGCAAAGACACTGCGGCAGACCTCATTTTTCAAATCTAGATGAAAATTGTACTCGAGTATTTCTGTGAGGAACTCCCTGTGGGATGAAGTAAGTGTGTCAACAAGAGTGATGATTTCAAGCAAGATCCCATTAGTCAGAAATTTGGATGGATCAAAATGTTGTTTTATCCCAGATGCCACATTGAAATCAATACCCAACTTCCTGCATCTGGAATAAGAATAAAATGGACAATGTTCAACATGAGGAACTGAAAGGATTTGCTGAATTTGAGTTTCCCGCAATGTCCATAGCAATAAATTTGCCTCATTGTCTTGTTCAATGTCAGTGGAACACCCTACATTTGGTGAAGTGATTGGAGCCTGGGAAAAGTCAGTACTACATGTATCTAAATTTGAGTTGTTCTGGCAGTCTTTCTTCATCGCTGGCAGATCTTTAGTAGTGTGCTTTATTTCCTTGGAGCCTGTTAATTGATTTTGTGCGTCTAAATCTGGATTTTTCCAACAACTCATTGCCATGGCTAAGACATCTACCCTTACCTTTCTTTTAAGAAAAGCTGCTAGACGGGTGTGTTCCAGGAAAACAGGAATTTGTGCAAGAATACTTCTGGCTAGGTCAAAATCTTTGTTTGGTTGATCAAGATCAAAGTTGTGTCTGAGGATATCCTGACAAATGTGATCAAATGTTCCACACAACTTTTCTGCAAAGTTTGTCACTTCAGTCATTGCTCCATTGGTCAATTTATTGATGTCAAGTTTTTTAATTTCTTGACTGGAGATTACATTGAGCTTCAGACCAATGTCCTTGCAGAAGGGATAGAGGTCCACTCTGTGTTCTTTAGTTTCATCATGTGGATCAGAAGAACATGTGGGAGCAACATCACACTCTGTTGCACTAGACGTACAGCTGAATTCAGGGTCGACAATGCCCATGCTTTGATTGGCCATGTTGACTGATGACACAAAATCAGGAAGTTCAAAAGCCTCTTTTGAAAGCTTGACTGGATCTTCATAATTTTTGAGCTTTCTCACTCTGTCCATGAGCTCAGATGCAAAACTTTTTCTCTGGTCTTTACTGCAATGTCCAAAGTCAAAGTTGTACTCAAGGATCTCCATGATGAAATCTTCCTGGGATGAATTCATTGCCAAGGCAAATTTAGCAATTTCATACAGTGTTGACTTATTCAACAGGTTAGCACTCAAGTTTTGTTTTGGGCCAAATCCAATATTATATTCTAGGCCTAATTTTCTCGATCTTATGAATGTGCAGTACTCGTAAAGTGAGAAAGGGATCTGTTGCACACGGTTTGTACGTAACTTCCACATATTGCTCTCTGTTTCCATTTCTTCTTCCTCCATGTCAAATTTGTATGAAACATTTTCCCGGATCTCTGTCTTCTTTGCAGTTCCAAACAGTACTCTTTCATCGGCCTTTCCTTTGGAAATGGGATGGTAGTATCCACTACTCTGCTTACATTTCTTTGCTTTCACACATTTCTTTGCTTTCACAGCTCCTGTGTATTCTCTTAACATTGCAGCTCCTTCCTTCTTTGTTAGCAGTGCAAGCTTTCTTTTTTTGGTAATTTCCTTCCTTTCATTTTTCTGAATGGCAGAGTCCTCCCTCCGTTTTGTCATATTTCTTGTGCACAGCAATAAATTTAGCTCATTGCCTTGTTCAATGTGAGCAGAACGCCCTACAGTTTGGGATTTGATTGGAGCCTGGGAAAAGCCAGTACTACATTTATCTAAATTTGGGTTGTTCTGACAATCTTTCTTCATCAACAGCAGATCTTTCTCAGATCTTTCTGCATTCTTTGCAGGCAGCGCCGTCTTTTTAGTTTTGGTTGTTCCCTTCTTTTCATTTTGCTCTGCAGTACATATTTCTGGCTGTTTAACGACATCTGTAGAGTTTACGTATGGCCACGAAAACATGTCAAAAATATCATTGAACCACGTGGGCCCTCTGCTGTTTCTTAGGCGCACCACTTGATGGAACAGGAATCCATGATTCAAATTTTGGCGCTGAAAAATGCCAAAATTAAAGTTGTGTTCAAGAACATCATTCATTACTTTATATTTCATTCCACACAATCTTTTGGCAAAAAAAGCTATTTCCCTCATCACCCCCCGTGTCAATACATGCGGGTCAAGTTTACTTTTTGGTTTGTCTTTGTTCACACACAGGCTTAGACCTATTTTCTTGCAGTGTGGGTAACTGTTCATTATCTTTTCTTCTGCTGCCTGGAAAGCAAAGGACATATCCTTTGTAGGCTTCTGTGCTGAGCTGTTTGCTTCAGCCAAGACTGTGTCAGTCATGGAATGTGGATGATCAGATGGATCCTGAACAAGTTTAGATTTTCTGTCTTGATAACATTTGGGGCAATATTTACTTTTTGGATATGTAGATTGATCTACAGAGCTTGGGTCAAGGAGCTGAACAGGCTTGTTCACGAGGCTCGTTTCAGATTTGAAAGCATTTAATCCAGTTTTGTGAATAATGTTCTGAGCAAAGGCACTGCGAATGACCTCACTGTTCAAATTCAGATCAAAGTTGTACTCTAGTATCTCTGTGATGAACTCTTTTTGGGCTGAAACCAGTGCTGCACCAAGAACAGTCATTTCAAGCATGATCCCATTGGTTAAAAATTTAGTTGGATCAAAAAATTGTTTTATTCCAGATCCTACATTGAAATCAATGCCTAATTTCTTGCATCTCGAAAAAGAGTAAAATGGACAATGTTCGCCATGAGGAATTGTGAGAATTTGCCGAATCTGAGTTTGGCGCAATGTCCACAGCAATAAATTTGTCTCATTGTCTTTTTTAGTGTCAGCGGAACTTCCTACATTTGGGGAATTGATTGGAGCCTGGGAAAAGCCAGTACTACATGTATCTAAGTTTGAGCTGTTCTGGCACTCTTTCTTCATCGATGGCAGATCTTCAACTGTGTGCTTTATCTCCTTGGAGCTCGTCAGATTTTTGTGATTGTGTTCATCTAAATTTGGGTTTTTGGGACAATCCATTGCCGCCATGGCTAAGAAATCTGTTATTGTGTGCTTTTTCTTTTTCTTGGAGCCTGATATAACGGTTACTATACGTCTTTGTTCCAGTAAAACAGGAATTTGTGCGAGAATCATTTTAGCAAGGTCAGAATCTCCATTTGGTTGATCAAGATCAAAGTTGTGTCTGAGGATATCAAGACAAATCTGATCAAATGTTCCACACAGCTTTTCTGCAAAGTTTGTCACTTCAGTCATGGCTCCATTGGTCAATTTATTGATGTCAAGTTTTTTATTTTCTTGCCTGGAGATTATATTGAGCTTGAGACCAATGTCCTTGCAGAAGGGATAGAGGTCCACTCTGTGTTCTTTAGTTTCAGCATGTGGATCAGAAGAACATGTGGGAGCAACATCACACTCTGTTGCACTAGACATGCTGCTGAATTCAGGGTTGACACTGCTCATGCTTTGATTGGCCATGTTGACTGATGACACAAAATCAGGAAGTTCAAAAGCCTCTTTTGAAAGTTTGACTGCATCTTCACAATTTTTCAGCCTTCTCACTCTGTTCATGAGTTCAGATGCAAAACTTTTCCTCTGGTCTTCACTCCAATGGCCAAAGTCATAGTTGTACTCAAGAATTTCCACGATGAAATCTTCCTGGGATGAATTCATTGCCACGGCAAATTTAGCAATTTCAAGCAACATGGAATTACTCAAAGCTTGAATACTGAAGTTTTGTTTTGGGCCAAATCCAACATTATATAGGCCTATTCTTTTTGATATGTTTTTGCCGTACCCTTCGAGTGAGAAAAGGATTTGTTGTACACGGTTTGAACGTAACTTCCACATGTTGTTCTGCATTTCCATTTCTTCTTCCTCCATGTCATATTTGTATGGCACATACAAACATGGCATTGGAACCCCTCTCTTCTCTTTATCCCCAGCAATTTCATGTGTGCCCACACAACTTGATTCTGGGTCACTGCGGATGTCAGAAATTGTTGGATTTTTGAAGTCATCTCTATTGTCATAATTTTCTGAATCTGTGGGTTCATCTGAGTCTAAAGGACACATGTAGTTGAAATCATCCTCCACTGTTTGACTGGTACACACATTGGAGGGATGAGACAGAGCATTTGCTTCTTCCTGTTCAGCCTCTTCTGGTCTGTGCCGTTTAGTGACACATTCTCTTGTTGAAAGAAAGCTTTCTTCCTGTGTCCTTTTTAGATCAGACCGATTTCTTCTGTTCACTTCTAACTCAAACAGTGGGACTTCCACACTGGATAGAGCTAATCCTTTTTCAAAGGTATTTTTCTGGAAGGAAAATGGCTCACTTTTAGACTCAGGACAGATTCTGGTACCAGTGGCGAGAAGTTGCTGGTCCTCTTCCTGCAGCTGTGGCGTTGGGAACCAAACTTCATTTTTTTGACTGTCCTTGTTGTCCATCCTCAGTGATCTTCTGGATCTGCTGGCCTTTTCTGTATGTAGATAGAGGGGAAATGTATATATGATACATATTATATCTGAGACATAAGTTATGCTAAATGTAAATATGTTAGCATCCCATTCATCTGACTGCAATGCCACATAGTTCAGAGTAATAGAGATGATTTCTATAATTATGTGTCTTATTGTTAGTGCACTTGGATATTTGGACTACTAAAAAACAGCAACAACAAAAAACATGACATCAATCATTGTGTTGGGCCTTGAAGGGCTTATTTATAACTATTGTGTGTAGAGCAGGACCTGGATATACCTCCACTACTTTGCAAAGTTTGAGCTATTTTAAACTTAAAAACAAAGTTGATGGAATAATGTGTACACCTGTGTGTGCTTATTGTGAAAAGGTATAAATACAAAGTTCAATGTCAGTATTTCAAGAATGGAAACTGGATCATACAAATAAAAATTGTGAAAAATCAGAAAATATGGCTTTCCTCACAGGTGCTGAGATTTCTAGCTCCCTTCCTCTCTTGGTCACTAAAATTGCACACATTAACTCATTGAGTGCCATTGACGTATATATACGTCAATCAAAATCCAACGCTTGAGTGCCATTGACGTATATATACGTCAAATGCAGTTTTCTGCGGCTGGTAAATGGGGACGCTGTTGCGCACACTGTGAGTAATTTTGGGGCTCCTGGGATGTGTAGAACGAAGAAGACTGTAGATCAGAGCAAGAAGTGAAGAGGAAGGAGAAGACGAGTGCGATCGGTACAGAGATAAAAAAGTTGGGAAAAGTTTCTATTTCTAGAGGAAAACGACGGGCAGAGCCTGGAACAAGTGTAACGTGGAGCTGGAGGAAAGCTTAGCCACGGATGCTATTAGCATAGCTCCAGCATGAAGTGATCGGAGGAGGCAGGAAAGGTAAACTGATCTAGATGATCAGCACCGAAATGCCGAAGCGAAAGCGGATCGCGGAGTCAGTTTCACCAGTTGCTGTAAACCGACGTCGTGACGACGAACCGAGAGATCAGCGCGGTGCGTCGCTGCCGCGGCCGCGTCCAGCAGAGAGGCTGAAGACGCCATGACGTCTCCCTCCCTCCTTCAGAGACGAGGGGAAGCAGCAGGAGGAGAAGTAGGAGAGGGGAGGGGCAGAGAGGGGGTGAGGGGAGAGGGGAGGAGAGGAGAGGGTGAGGGGGCAGCAACTGCAGGAGGAGTAGGAGAGCAGGCATCACTCTGCATAGTAGGACTCCTACTTGTTGTATTTTAGTTTTTTTTTTTTTTTTGTACAATGAAAAAACATGTGAAATGAAATTTTCAGATGTCTTACATGTTTCTGAAGCCAAAATTAAAACGGATAAATCACTGTTTGTCTTGAGAGACTCTCTTTCACAAAAATGCATTTTTCTCAGCTTTCTAGAAAAAAAGTGGTCTTTTTGGTGCAACCAGGCTCTATTCAACTTAAGATAAATTAAGAATGGAACAAGGTACAAACAAATGGTTTTTCCCTAGTTAAATAGAGAGTCTCCTCTTTCCTTTGAGCTATTTTGTGTTTTCAGAGTCATAATACAAAATATTCTCTTGGTCTTAAAATATTACTCAAAATGCCCCGAAACGCTGGCACATGGCACTGACCATTTTATAAAAGGGCTGGCACTCAATGAGTTAAAAGCTAGTTATACCTAGTCATACCTAAAGGGGGTACACATTACAGGTTAATTTTTATCCCCGTGTCCCTGTTACGATCAAAGCCAACAAAGGCCTGATTATCTGATGATGGAGTCAGAAGGAGAGATCGGAAATAATTAACATGTTTAATATTTGTGACTAGAAATCCTGTAGTGTGCGAGGTGTTCCGAGCACGCACAGTGTGTAATGTCACGTGTACCGGACCAACAACCAATCAAGACACGAGCTGAATCAGCTGACTGACTTTTATTTAAAGCAGAAGCAAGCGATCCGGTTGTTTTTCTGACTTCTTGTCAGCCGATGGAGTTAGCAGCCCCCACCCTCGTCATGGATCTATTGGTCCTCGTCCCTACGTCACCACATTTACGCGCATCCCTTGTCTGCACACACAGCCCTTCATGCCGTTCTCTCCTCATTGGATAAAGCTTGTAGGATACAAGGAAATAAAATAAAAGTTTTCTCCTCGGCTTACAGCAGAGCAGAGTGACTGACAGACCCGTGTTTCGGACCAAACACTCTATGTAAGTGATTGCCGTCGGAAGATATAACTATTTAAGACTTATACACAAATATTCCGCTTACTTCTGCTTTAACTGTTGTCATGGTGACTCGGGTATCAGACCATCTGTAATACTTGTGACTTGCGCTGTAACGCATACAACCCATATTCCCCGCCGTCTCCATGACTTTTTCCTTTGTCGTTTTTATTTTTTTCCTGCCAGTAATAGGCTTTGGTCCACCATGTTTGTTTACACTGAAGTCACGTTTAACCACGTGAGATATGGAATATTGAGGATGAAGAACCTGATACTCTGCTGAAGAACCGCTCTGTAGTGCACACCACACACTATAAGATCAGAAGAGAGAGATCTTGTGCGATCTGTCTTTTGTCATCATTAAGTGTGTGGTCTCTTAATCTGCGAAGGTTTGAAGAATCCTGTAGTGTGTACCCCCCAAAACCTGATCCTTTAGGAGTTAGGCCTATGTCTCATGATTCTTAAAACGTCAACTGATTATCTCTGCTCACTCCTAAAGCCTGGTTTATGCTTCTTCGTCGCGGCAACGGCGTAGCTACAGTGTCGACGCAGACCCCTACGCGGACCCTACGCCGTAGCCTGACGTGCACCTCCAGAAAATCCTGACTATGCGTTGTGTCGACGCAAACCGCAAGGACTGTGATTGGTCCACTCAGAACGTCAGTGTGGTAATTCACCCGTTCGACTGGCCGGACAGACCACCTCCGCAAACGTCTTCTTCGTCGTCTGCGCTTCAACATTTGCAATAAAAGCGTTTGTTTTTCAGTTGCCATTGTTTACTGTGACCGGAAGCAACGCGTTCCTCGATGCAGAACTTTGAATGGTCAACGACGGCGTCGGGTCTACGCCGTAGGTACGCCGTCTACACAACGCGGAAGCATAAACCAGGCTTAAGACTTGGAGGGTAATGGATACTGTTGGATTTGCAACTCACCTTGGAAAACATGATCAGCTCAGCTGTGACTTGCTCCAACATCTCAGGGCCACATTTTGTACTGACGTCTTAGATATCCATCCAATCAGTGATTGTGCTGGTTTAACGTAGCCCTGAATGAAAACACAATTTGATACAGTCAGTTCTTCCATGTATTGTTTCCACAGCATTCATAAAAGACTGAGAACAGCAGTTATCTTATTCCTTCATACACTGTGTGGGAGACGATGGACACTAAATGTGTGCTTCCAAACAAGCCAATTAGCCATAAAATGTGTTGCTAAATATTTTGTCAGATAATGGGATCAAGATATGAGTCAAGATTTCAGTTGTGATGGTCATTTGTGCAATTTCAAATTACAGAAGTTTTGACAATGTTTTTTCTTTACAGACAAAATAACTTAAAGGTCCAGTGTGTAAAATGGGGGAAAACCGTGACATCTAGCGTTCAGATTCTAGAGTGCAGCGCTCACTCGCTCGCACTCCCCCCTGCTGAATATATTCATGGCTAGTAAATTCAGATTTTGCCAATTATTACACACTGGACCTTTAAAATTACCACACATACACACAAAAAATACTGAAAACAGGTACCGTTGTATACCTCGGCTCTGTGTGTTCCTACCTGGTTGTAGTGAGTCTCGCAGTACGCCAGCCCCTTCCTCTCGTAATGGCGATGACCGAGGAAAGGCTTCTCACACTTGGCGCACACGAAATGCTGTCGACAAAAAAAAAACCAAACAAACACATAAAACAAATGTTGCTCTTTACTTAATTAGACGTGTTTATAAACCTCCAGACTTCACCAATGGAGACAAATTACTGTAGTGATCCTTTTAGTTTCACTTTTGATTACATTGAGGCCTTGCAGCCATAAAAAAAACTGCTATGTTTTTATTGCCTGTCAGATAAAGTTCACTAAGTAGCTAGTTACAAAATTAATTCCAGCTAATGACCGTCTTTAGCATCACACCAGCTTCAATACACTGCTGATAGTCTTTGAACTTTTGGGATATTATAAAATTAAGCAGCCTCCAGACAGATGAACACACAACTTAGACACACACACACACACAAGTCTTATTGTTATTCCCCTTTTATTTCATTATTTACTTTTTCCTGATGTTTAAGTATTCATGGAAAATGTCTTTCTTAAGCACAACTACATCCCTTTGTGCCGCTGTGTCAAATTGAATTTTCCCCACGGGGGATCAGTGAAAGTACGTCCTATCTTATCTCTGCCTCAGGAGAAATAATATTTTCTTAAAAAGGGCTCATATCTCTCCTACTGCCTCAAATGAGCCGATTTACGCTGTTTGGGTTGTTAAGTGGTGTATTTAATGAATTTGAGTCTGACAGAATTAAGAATAGGTGCACTTGCGTGTAGGAATACAGTAGTTCAATGTGTGAAAAATGAACTTTCCACATGAAATAGCTGTTTAACAGTAGGATAAAGAAGTGAAAACATTCTGAATTAAGTGTGAAAAAAGATGGGGTGGGGTGAGCCTGAAAAGACTGTTTTGGAGATGACCCTGTCAGTACACTGACTGGCTCCAGTGCCAGTTCTCCCATCTGTGCTCTCAGATGGCAGCTGGCTGATCTCAACTTACTGCAGGTAATACATGGACAATAGATAAATACCTCACACAAACCCACATCAAAAAATTTTTTTAGTTTTGCTTTAAGTGGGCAATAAGTGTCCATGGACACCAGACTCTCAACCTTCAGTGCCAGCAATGCCTCCGGCCTCAGGGGGCAGTAGTGAGCCTATTATGGTTTAGTGCACCACAATAACAAGAACAAGACACATCATAGGAAACTGACTTGGAAAACGCACACAGGCTGTGAGCAAAAACCAGAGGCATAAAAAAAAGAAAAAATATATATAATATATATTAAAAAATACACATGGACATTCTTGTTTAGGTATATAACCTAATTTTCATGTGGATAATTCAGATATGGCCACTAAAATCTGTATTTATGTTTGGATATATAATTACAATATTCAATATCTAACACCAACACATAGATCTTGTTATGATTATGAATGCATACAGACTTTTAACTGCTCTTCTTTCTGCCCCAGAATGACTTTATATCACTCAGCACTCAGAGTAAAATTTACAAGATTTGACCTCAACCAGTGCTTTTTACCACTTGAAAATGAGTAAAGGGACATTACAATGTAAACATCAGACTATTAGGCTACAACATTAAACTGAACTGAAATGCGATTGACTTTATGTTTCTTGTTGACCCCCTGAGGTCGTTGAAGCTTGCTTTCACTTTGAAACCACAGTCTATGTTTGAAACCAGTATTTTCTTGCTCTTCCCGTAATGTGTGGTAGGCCACCGCCAAACAACGAGGGCTAACTTCATAGGCGTATTATGGCTGCCTTGACCTGTAGTGAGTTCTTCATGCACTTTAAAAGGCGTTCATCGCACAACTCACTTCTTTAATTTAAAACATCTCGGCTGCATACCAAAACAACACCAGCAGTTAAACTACTTGATGGACTCGGAGTCCGAAATAAACAACTATACTTCCGGGTAGAAAACCAGCATGTGAACAATGGTGACGGACGAGTTTCGCTATATCTCATTTTTCACATCACTACATCGCCGTTTAGACTAATCTGGTGTTTGTAAAGTCTATTAAACCAGTGAGGACAAACATGACTATTTCTGTGTGCACGTTTTTTGTAAAATTCATGGTTGTCATAGATTAGCCGGGCTAACGGTTACCTGTTTAACTTTAATAAACGATCCATGAAAAAATATTTTCTCCAGCGGATAAATGCTGCCTTCATGTGCTACGGTACAGATGGTATTTTCCACTTGTGATCTGGTATTTACCAGTGCGTTGTGTTCATGTGCTTTTGATGTTGTACAGAGAAAATAAAGATGGTGGACACACAGATTCAGACTTGTTACTTGGGTAAAACAATCTTGGATTGCCTAGTTCATCTCTATCAGCAAGAAGATGAATTATCAAAACTCAAACGGTAAATATTAATATTCGTGGAGATTTAGCACTGGCTATGTGGCTAGCTTTTTAAAAGCGGGCACGCATACATAAAGTGAAGGCTTGCCTTGCTTACCATTCACGAATCTTGCGTTAAAGCAGATATCAGTGGAATGTTTTTGTTAATATAAGTCCTAAATAGTCCTATTTTCCGTCAGCAATCACTTACATGAAGTATTTCAGCCTAAACACGAGTCTCTCCGTCACTCTGCTCTGCTGTAACCCGAGGAGAAAATTTTCCTTGTGGGATACAAGTGTTATCCAATGAGGAGAGAGAACGGCATGAAGGGCTGTGTGTGCAGCCAAGGGATGCGCGTGAATGTGGTGACGTAGCACGAGGACCAATTGATGCCTGACAAGGGCGGGGGCTGCTAACTCATGGTGCGTTCAAAGAAACTCGTACTTTGTGTTTTTCCTTCCTGTGAAGTCATACCAGTTCGATCTGGTACGAGTTCACGGGTCGGAAGTTACGAGTGGCCGTTATAGGGAACTTTCACAGACAACAGGATGGTAAAAACACGAGCTACGGGTTACCTGGAAAGCTACCAAGTCGTAGTTGTGACTTGAAGCTGTAACTTACGGTTTCAAAAGCCTGCCTTGAACGCAGCATTAGCCGAAACGGCCGTGAAGCTGATATCTGCTTTAATTGCTCGCCGCCATGTTGAAAAGGTCAAAGGTTATTCTCATCTCGGCAGCTCAGGCATCAAAGTTGCCCAGTGGAAAATACCACATGAGAGGGTGTTCATGTGCACTTTTCACGTCGCCTTTTGGTATTTACCATAATTACCATAGCACATGAAGGCACCACAACATGATTGAGCTAAACGGGAGGGTTTTAACAGCTGGCGTCCTGATGTTAGCATAGCTACAGCCGTTAGCTGTCCCTGCTGCAGCCACTGATGCTTTCTCGACACGGTGATTCCCTCAAACTGAATAAATACCACACATCATTTCAAATGTATTTAAACGGTGATAGGGCGTGAAAATATGATAGCTAAACTCTCGTTCGTTACTACTGTTCTCATTCAAATTAGGTGCTGGTTTTCTACCCGGAAGTAGGTGTAAACAACAAGGCGATTCGGTCTATAAATCGCAGAGGTCCAGACCTGGTCCAGACACTGAACATCTCCACCCATCGCTGTGGTCGACTTCCTAGAGAGGTTCATTCTCCGCAATGATAGAAAAAGGACGAGACAGACGGAGGTAGACTTACCAAACAATGTACAGTCGGTTGGTCTCCCTTCTTGGCACCGCGCGTGGTTTTGAAACAGTCCTGTCGTCAATCCACGACGGAAACTCTGAATACCACCGCAGGAAGGACTTTGATACCACCCGGAGTTCACAGGAAGCAAAAAAACGGCAGATCGCGGGGACTTCAAAATAAAAGTTTCTTCATATTCTAACCATAACGTTTCCGTCACCTCTTACTCCAGCTCACAATTTCTTCAAAACATCATCATTCCAGTATCACCTTTTATTCTAAGGGCATCTGTTTACCTTAAAATTCAGAATAATGATCATCTGACTATCTTAGTGCTTGCTGTCAGTCACAATAAACCAAAACTGAAGTGATGGAAATTAATAGGCTATACGTAGCCTACTCAACGAGTCATTTGGCAATGACACATTTGTAGCGAATAAAATTAGATTAACTTTATTCACGGTTTTATTCTAAGATGTTTGGCATGGCCTTCCGGTGAATTCGCTGGTTGTCACACAAACCTCTGAAATCATGACTGTGGTGGATAAAATACACAAGAGCAATCTGGTTTTAATATATGAATAGAGCCACATTAACATCGCTATATTATTATAATATTCAATGTGAAATTGTGTATTATTGTAATGTATTTTGATCGTGACTACCTTCTGTGAATCTGACTGTTATTAACCTGCTCATTATTCAATTGTGTTTTGTCAGTGGAGTAAATAACTTTTCACTATTTGCCATTAAAAGACATACTAAATAAAGGTGGTGCAGTGCAAGTGAGTTATTTTGTCAAGTGCTAGGAAATGCATTTCATGCTCTGTTGCGGAACCTGATGTATAAATTAATCTGTCGACTGAATGACACACAAAATTCTGTCTTAATGCTGTTGTCTGATCCTGGTCTCAGTGATGTGAGATACCATGTCAGCTATGTGGAAACACTGGTATGACAGCCTCCTTTAAATGTGTATGCATGTTTGTCTTTTTTAAATGGACCCCTCATTTATCAACCGTGTGTACGCACAAATGTGCGTAATGAGTGCGTAAGAACATTCCCACGCAAAGTATGGAATTTATCAACTTGTACTTGTGCTTAGGAACGTGCGTAAATTTAAGCACAACTCTGACCATGCGTACACACAAAAGCTAGTGGTAGAACAGTAAAACTACAACTAGAACCCAGTGGAGGAGTCACAGTGTTCAGCAATCTCAAAGTTCACACATGTTCCCTGTTTCCTAATTTAAAAAAAATCTCAATTAGTAATTTAGCAGACATTTTGAATGATTGGTGTGACAAGCTATAGTATGCAGGTAGATTTGAGTCGTTATTATTCAATCAAAAAATATATTTTCAATTAAAAAAAACAACACTTTTTTTTCTTTGATTGAAAAGGTTTTTTTTATTGAAATGAATGTTTTTTTTTAATTGAAAATATATTTTTTGATTGAAGAATAAAGACACAAATCTACCTTCATATAAAAGACATCTTTTTTTTTTATTTCTCAGTGATTTTTCCTCTGACCCAACAGAATTAACAGCAGTTGTTACTTTCTCCATACGCAGCATTTTTTTCTTTTGTTGGTCACACCTGCATTTAGTGTTACAAACAGTATTTTTTGGTTTGATTCAACTTCTCCTACAAGTACCTCAATCTCGGTATCAGAGAAACTCCTCTTCTCCGCCCTCTTTGCCATGATTTTGGTGTGGGGAAAAAAAATCCATTCACGCATTATTAAAGGGATTGTTGCTACCATATATGGTCAATTGGAGGCGTTTCTGAATGCAAATGACCCTAACCATGATAGTTAGGAACAGGTGGGATTTATCATCACTGATTACTTACTAGTGTGCGTACGACCTGTGTCCGCACGTTTGAGAAATACAGATTTTTTTGTACTTACACACATTCTAAATTTAATTCCTAAAACAGAATTTAGAACCTTTTCTACGCACCGTTGATAAGTCTATCTAATCTAATAAACTTGTAATCTAGACTGGACCCCTCTAAACGCCCCGTGGATGTATAATTAAAAAAATATATATAGTTTTTAATAAGAATTCTCCATATTCAACCTTTAATTTCTGTGCCATAGATAAAAATGTTTTCAAAATTACAGCAGTTAATCATGATCAACATAATTTCCCACTCATATTTAGAGCTAAATATCATGTTATATATTCCATTGTGTAAACAGAGCTCAAAATATTTTCCCTTTAATTGCTCATATTGAATATTTAATTTCTTTTAAAGAAATAAAGATGAAGACACAAAAATGGAGATACTCGGAAATATTTATGTGTATAGAAAAAATACAGTAGACACTTTCATTTTCATAGTATCTTGTGCAGTGTATTACAATTATTTTTGAAACAAAATCAGAAAGGCAAAAAATATACAACAGAATGAAAGAAAAGATCTGTTTACATTTTTGTAGTTTACATTTTTGTGGTAATACGATACATTCTCTGACAGAACAGTTTTCAGAAAAATACAGCTAACACCACTATTCTGTTCATTGTAAGATACCTCACGTGTGAATCATAATGATATAATTCCTGTTTAATGTCTACTAACTTCTGTTTTTGAACACAGACAACATCATAACGGTTGGACACAACTGGCACATTTTCTTTCTCCATTTTAATTTAAGTACTGTCAGTGTCCTGCTGTGCGGTTATAAAGCAGAATGTCTGGGATCCTACAGATTCAAGTGGGATTTCAAACTTCACATCGTCAGCGTCTGATTCGATTTTCACACTGCTCTCAGTGTTTGGACATACAGCTACAACACCATATCCTTCAGATACTTGTGGTCCGGCCAGACTGTAATACTGGGCCTCCTCTGTTTCTGATTCTGTTTTTATGTTGCTTTCAGATGGTGGACACATGGCTAACAAACTATAACCAAGGGATCCCACAGGTTCACTTATTTCCACAGAGACTGGTTCAGGTTTAACGGCAACATGATATGATTCATCTTCATCCTCTTTGATCTGTACGTCTTGGAGAGGACCATCACAAACTCCACTCATCATCACTGGACACCCTGTCTGCTGTTTTATTGTCTCAGGGTATATTTGGGGCTTGATGTCCTCCTCATGAAACCAAACTTCCGTATTAGTCTGCACATCAACAAGACAGGCATTACTGACGTCTGAACAGCATTTCAGTTGCTGAGCAGTCATCTCTGCTTCTAGTGATGTGACTGGTTCTGGTTTAACAACACCGTAATGTGAATCATCTTCATCCTCTTTTTTCTGTATGATTTCTTGGAGAGGACTGTCACAAACACGTCTCCCGGGACTCCTGGTCACCTGCATTATTGTGCCAGCATGTTTCGAGGATGCTGTGCCCTCATTCATCCACAGTCTCTTGTATGTGTTGACATCAAGAACATTAGAATGGCTGACAAGTGAATGGGATCTCAACTGCTGAACAGCAGAGTCATATGCCTTGTCTTCAACTTCCATATTAGTCTGCACATCAACAAAACAGGCATGTCTGGCACCACTAAGATCAGTCAACATGGCAGGTTCTTCTTTCTTTGTTAGCAGTGCCTGCTTTCTTTTTTGGGTTGTTTCCTTCCTTTCATTTTTCTGCACGGCAGAGTCATCTTTCCTTTTATTTCTAGGAACTCTCTTAGTCTGAATAAGAACAATGTCATTGAACCATGTTGGGCCGTTGTGAAGAAGTGCCATATTCCGCAACAGTTCTACAGGATTCAAATCTTGACTCTGAATGTAAATGTTAAAGTTGTGTAGTAGAACATCCCTCATGAGCTCCATTTTTTTTCCACACAAATTTTTGACAAAGTGAAACACTTCCCTCATAACCTCCCGTGTCAATACATGCAGGTCAAGTTTACTTTTTGGTTTGTCTTTGAGTGCACACAGGCTTAGACCTATTTTCTTGCAGCATGGGTAACTGTTCATTATCTTTTCTTCTTCTGCCTGGAAAGCAGTGGACAGATCCTTTGTAGACTTGTGTGCTGAGCTATTTCCTTCAGAAAAGACTGTGTCAGTCATGGAATGTGGACGATGATGAAGTTCATTCACAGGATCAGATGGATCCTGAACAAGTTTAGAATTTCTGTCTTGGTAACATTTGGGGCAATATATACCTTTTGGATGAGTGGATTGATCTATAGATCTTGTGTCAGGAAGCTCAAAGGGCATTTTTAGGGTTCTCACTTTATCTCTATGACCAAGTGCTCTGACTTTGTCGAAAACACGCTGAGCAAAGACACTGCGGCAGACCTCATTGTTCAAATTTAGATGAAAATTGTACTCAAGTATATCTGTGATGAACTCCCTGTGGGATGATTTGAGTGCCTCAGCAAGAGTGTTGATTTCAACCATGATCCCATTGGTCAGAAATTTGGATGGATCAAGATTTTGTTTTATCCCAGATCCTACATTGAAATCAATACCTAACTTCTTGCATCTGGAATAAGAATAAAATGGACAATGTTCGACATGAGGAACTGAGAGGATTTGCTGAATTTGAGTTTCACGCAATGTCCATAGCAATAAATTTGGCTCATTGTCTTGTTCAATGTCAGTGGAACACCCTACATTTGGTGAAGTGATTGGAGCCTGGGAAAAGTCAGTACTACATGTATCTATATTTGAGTTGTTCTGGCAGTCTTTCCTCATCACCGGCAGATCTTTAATATGGTGCTTCATTTCCTTGGAGTCTGCTAAATTTAATTGATTTTGTGCGTCTAAATCTGGATTTTTCCAACAACTCATTGCCATGGCTGAGACATCTACAATTTCCTTTTTTTTTAGAAAAGCTGCTAGACGGGTGTGTTCCAGTAAAGCAGGAATTTGTGCGAGAATCATTTTAGCAAGGTCAGAATCTCCATTTGGCTGATCAAGATCAAAGTTGTGTCTGAGGATATCCAGACAAATCTGATCAAATGTTCCACACAACTTTTCTGCAAAGTTTGTCACTTCAGTCATGGCTCCATTGGTCAATTTAGTGAACTGAATTCTTTCATTTGGTTGACTGGAGATTACACTGAGTTTGAGACCAATGTCCTTGCAGAAGGGGTGGGGGTCCACTCTGTTATCCTTAGTTCCAGTGTGGGAATCAGGAGAACACAAGGCAGAAGCATCACACTCGGTCGTTTTTGATGAAATGCCGACTCCAGGTTTGACACTGGAAGGAAGCTCAAAAACCTCTTTTGAATATTTTACTTCACTGTCAGAATTTGTAAGTCGTCTCACTCTGTTCATGAGTTCAGATGAAAAACTTTTTCTCTGGTCTTCACTCCACTGTCCAAAGTCAAAGTTGTACTCAAGGATCTCCATGATGAAATCTTCCTGGGATGAATTCATTGCCAAGGCAAATTTAGCAATGTCATACAGTGTTGACTTATTCAACAAGTCAGCACTCAAGTTTTGTTTTGGGCCAAATCCAACATTGTATTCCAGGCCTAATCTTCTCGATCTTATGAATGTGCAGTACTCGTCAAGTGAGAAAAGGATTTTTTGTACACGGTTTGTACGTAACTTCCACATGTTGCTCTCTGTTTCCATTTCTTCTTCCTCCATGTCATATTTGTATGGCACATACAAACATGGCATTGGAACCTCTGTCTTCTCTTTACCCCCAGACAGTCCTCTTTGATCTAACTGAGTTGTTAATGTTGGAAACATGGAAACATCGTCAGTGGTGGCGAAGAACGTTTCATGTGTGCCCACACAACTTGATTCTGGGTCACTGTGGATGTCAGACATTGTTGGCTTTTGTAAGTCATCTCCATTGCCATCATTTTCCGAATCCATGGCTTCATCTGAGTCTAACGGACACATGTAGTTGCAATCATCTTCCACTGGTTGACTGGTACACACATTGAAGGTATGAGACAGTTCATCTGTCTCTTCCTGTTCAGCCTCTTCTGGTCTGTGCCGTTTAGTGACACATTCTCTTGTTGGAAGAGATCTTTTTTCCAGTTTCCTTTTTAGGCCAGACCGAGTTCTTCTGTTCACTTCTAACTCAAACAGTGGGACTTCCACGCTGGATAGAGCTGATCCTTTTTCAAAGATATTTGTCTGAAAGGAAAACAGCTCACTTTTAAACTCAGGACTGATTCTGGTACTAGTGGCAAGAAGTTGTTTGCTCTCCTCCTGCAGCGGTGGTGTTAAAAAAAGCTTCTCATTTTTTTCTGATTTTGATGTCACGTCTAGGTCCAGACCGATCTTTGAGCAGAGTGGAAACATTTCTGCACTGAGCAGCTGACACGTCCTTACTTTGACAGCACCACTAAGATCAGTCAACATGGCAGGTTCTTCTTTCTTTGTTAGCAGTGCCTGCTTTCTTTTTTGGGTTGTTTCCTTCCTTTCATTTTTCTGCACGGCAGAGTCATCTTTCCTTTTATTTCTAGGAACTCTCTTAGTCTGAATAAGAACAATGTCATTGAACCATGTTGGGCCGTTGTGAAGAAGTGCCATATTCCGCAACAGTTCTACAGGATTCAAATCTTGGCTCTGAATGCAAATATTAAAGTTGTGTAGAAGAACATCCCTCATGAGCTCCATTTTTCTTCCACACAATCTGTTGGCAAAGTGAAACACTTCCTTCATAACCCCCTGTGTCAGTACATGCAGGTCAAGTTTACTTTTTGGTTTGTCTTTGAGTGCACACAGGCGTAGACCTATTTTCTTGCAACGTGGGAAACTGTTCATTATCTTTTTTTTTTCTGCCTGGAAAGCAGTGGACAGATCCTTTGTAGACTTCTGTGCTAAGCTGTTTCCTTCAGAAAAGACTGTGTCAGTCATGGAATGTGGATGATGACGAAGTTCATTCACAGGATCAGATGTATCCTGAACAAGTTTAGATTTTCTGTCTTGATAACATTTGGGGCAATATATACCTTTTGGATGAGTGGATTGATCCATAGATTTTGTGTCAGGGAGTTCAAAAGGCATGTTCAGGTTTCTTGCTTTCTCTCTATTACCAAGCAGGGTTCTCGTTTTCTCTCTATAACCAAGTTCTCTGACTTTGTCGAAAACACGCTGAGCAAAGACACTGCGGCAGACCTCATTGTTAAAATTTAGATGAAAATTGTACTCAAGTATTTCTGTGAGGAACTCCCTGTGGGATGATTTGAGTGCCTCAGCAAGAGTGTTGATTTCAAGCATGATCCCATTGGTCAGAAATTTGGATGGATCCAAATTTTGTTTCATCCCAGATGCCACATTGAAATCAATACCTAACTTCTTGCATCTGGAATAAGCATAAAATGGACAATGTTCAACATGAGGAACTGAGAGGATTTGCGGAATTTGAGTTTCCCGCAATGTCCATAGCAATAAATTTGGCTCATTGTCTTGTTCAATGTCAGTGGAACACCCTACATTTGGTGAAGTGATTGGAGCCTGGGAAAAGTCAGTACTACATGTATCTAATTTTGAGTTGTTCTGGCAGTCTTTCTTCATCGCCGGCAGATCTTTAGTAGTGTGCTTTATTTCCATGGAGCCTGTTAGATTTAGTGAGTCTAAATCTGGATTTTTCCAACAACCCATTGCCATGGCTAAGACATCTACCATGTCCCATTTTTTTTGAAAAGCTGCTAGACGGGTGTGTTCCAGTAAAGCAGGAATTTGTGCAAGAATACTTCTGGCAAGGTCAAAATCTCCATTTGGCTGATCAAGATCAAAGTTGTGTCTGAGGATATCCAGACAAATCTGATCAAATGTTCCACACAACTTTTCTGCAAAGTTTGTCACTTCAGTCATGGCTCCATTGGTCAGTTTAGTGAACTTAATTCTTTCATTTGGTTGACTGGAGATTACATTGAGCTTGAGACCAATGTCCTTGCAGAAGGGGTGGGGGTCCACTCTGTTATCCTTAGTTCCAGTGTGGGAATCAGGAGAACACAAGGCAGAAGCATCACACTCGGTCGTTTTTGATGAAATGCCGACTCCAGGTTTGACACTGGCCATGTTAACTGATGACACCAGACAAGGAAGCTCAAAAACCTCTTTTGAATATTTTACTTCACTGTCAGAATTCGTAAGTCGTCTCACTCTGTTCATGAGTTCAGATGCAAAACTTTTTCTCTGGTCTTCACTCCACTGTCCAAAGTCAAAGTTGTACTCAAGGATCTCCATGATGAAATCTTCCTGGGATGAATTCATTGCCAAGGCAAATTTAGCAATTTCATACAGTGTTGACTTATTCAACAAGTCAGCACTCAAGTTTTGCTTTGGGTCAAATCCAATATTATATTCTAGGCCTAATCTTCTTGATCTTCTGTATGTGCAGTACTCGTCAAGTGAGAAAAGGATTTGTTGTACACGGTTTGTACGTAACTTCCACATGTTGCTCTCTGTTTCCATTTCTTCTTCCTCCATGTCATATTTGTATGGCACATACAAACATGGCATTGGAACCTCTGTCTTCTCTTTACCCCCAGACAGTCCTCTTTGATCTAACTGAGTTGTTAATGTTGGAAACATGGAGGAAACATCAGTGGTGGCGAAGAACGTTTCATGTGTGCCCACACAACTTGATTCTGGGTCACTGTGGATGTCAGACATTGTCTGCTTTTGTAAGTCATCTCCATTGCCATCATTTTCCGAATCCATGGCTTCATCTGGGTCTAAAGAACACATGTAGTTGCAATCATCTTCCACTGGTTGACTGGTACACACATTGAAGGTATGAGACAGTTCATCTGTCTCTTCCTGTTCAGCCTCTTCTGGTCTGTGCCATTTAGTGACACATTTTCTTGTTGGAAGAGATCTTTTTACCAGTTTCCTTTTTAGGCCAGACCGAGTTCTTCTGTTTACTTCTAACTCAAACAGTGGGACTTCCGCGCTGGATAGAGCTGATCCTTTTTCAAAGATATTTGTCTGAAAGGAAAACAGCTCACTTTTAAACTCAGGACTGATTCTGGTACTAGTGGCAAGAAGTTGTTTGCTCTCCTCCTGCAGCGGTGGTGTTAAAAAAAGCTTCTCATTTTTTTCTGATTTTGATGTCACGTCTAGGTCCAGACCGATATTTGAGCAGAGTGGAAACCTTTCTGCACTGAGCAGCTGACACGTCCTTACTTTGACAGCACCACTAAGATCAGTCAACATGGCAGGTTCTTCTTTCTTTGTTAGCAGTGCCTGCTTTCTTTTTTGGGTTGTTTCCTTCCTTTCATTTTTCTGCATGGCAGAGTCATCTTTCCTTTTATTTCTAGGACCTCTCTTAGGACATGGCTGAATAACAAGAATGTCATTGAACCATGTTGGGCCGTTGTGAAGAAGTGCCATTCTCTGCAACAGTTCTACAGGATTCAAATCTTGGCTCTGAATGCAAATATTAAAGTTGTGTAGAAGAACATCCCTCATGAGCTCAATTTTTTTTCCACACAATCTGTTGGCAAAGTGAAACACTTCCCTCATAACCCCCTGTGTCAGTACATGCAGGTCAAGTTTACTTTTTGGTTTGTCTTTGAGTGCACACAGGCGTAGACCTATTTTCTTGCAACGTGGGAAACTGTTCATTATCTTTTTTTTTTCTGCCCGGAAAGCAGTGGACAGATCCTTTGTAGACTTCTGTGCTAAGCTGTTTCCTTCAGAAAAGACTGTGTCAGTCATGGAATGTGGATGATGACGAAGTTCATTCACAGGATCAGATGTATCCTGAACAAGTTTAGATTTTCTGTCTTGATAACATTTGGGGCAATATATACCTTTTGGATGAGTGGATTGATCCATAGATTTTGTGTCAGGGAGTTCAAAAGGCATGTTCAGGTTTCTTGCTTTCTCTCTATTACCAAGCAGGGTTCTCGTTTTCTCTCTATGACCAAGTTCTCTGACTTTGTCGAAAACACGCTGAGCAAAGACACTGCGGCAGACCTCATTGTTAAAATTTAGATGAAAATTGTACTCAAGTATTTCTGTGAGGAACTCCCTGTGGGATGATTTGAGTGCCTCAGCAAGAGTGTTGATTTCAAGCATGATCCCATTGGTCAGAAATTTGGATGGATCCAAATTTTGTTTCATCCCAGATGCCACATTGAAATCAATACCTAACTTCTTGCATCTGGAATAAGCATAAAATGGACAATGTTCAACATGAGGAACTGAGAGGATTTGCGGAATTTGAGTTTCCCGCAATGTCCATAGCAATAAATTTGGCTCATTGTCTTGTTCAATGTCAGTGGAACACCCTACATTTGGTGAAGTGATTGGAGCCTGGGAAAAGTCAGTACTACATGTATCTAATTTTGAGTTGTTCTGGCAGTCTTTCTTCATCGCCGGCAGATCTTTAGTAGTGTGCTTTATTTCCATGGAGCCTGTTAGATTTAGTGAGTCTAAATCTGGATTTTTCCAACAACCCATTGCCATGGCTAAGACATCTACCATGTCCCATTTTTTTTGAAAAGCTGCTAGACGGGTGTGTTCCAGTAAAGCAGGAATTTGTGCAAGAATACTTCTGGCAAGGTCAAAATCTCCATTTGGCTGATCAAGATCAAAGTTGTGTCTGAGGATATCCAGACAAATCTGATCAAATGTTCCACACAACTTTTCTGCAAAGTTTGTCACTTCAGTCATGGCTCCATTGGTCAGTTTAGTGAACTTAATTCTTTCATTTGGTTGACTGGAGATTACATTGAGCTTGAGACCAATGTCCTTGCAGAAGGGGTGGGGGTCCACTCTGTTATCCTTAGTTCCAGTGTGGGAATCAGGAGAACACAAGGCAGAAGCATCGCACTCGGTCGTTTTTGATGAAATGCCGACTCCAGGTTTGACACTGGCAATGTTAACTGATGACACCAGACAAGGCAGCTCAAAAACCTCTTTTGAGTATTTTACTTCACTGTCAGAATTCGTAAATTGTCTCATTCTGTTCATGAGTTCAGATGAAAAACTTTTTCTCTGGTCTTCACTCCACTGTCCAAAGTCAAAGTTGTACTCAAGGATCTCCATGATGAAATCTTCCTGGGATGAATTCATTGCCAAGGCAAATTTAGCAATCTCATACAGTGTTGACTTATTCAACAAGTCAGCACTCAAGTTTTGTTTTGGGCCAAATCCAACATTGTATTCCAGGCCTAATCTTCTTGATCTTTTGAATGTGCAGTACTCATCAAGTGAGAAAAGGATTTGTTGTACTCGGTTTGCACGCAACTTCCACATGTTGCTCTCTGTTTCCATTTCCTCTTCCTCCATATCATATTTGTATGGCACATACAAACATGGCATTGGAACCTCTCTCTTCTCTTTACCCCCAGACAGTCCTCTTTGATCTAACTGAGTTGTTAATTTGCTCTCCTGCAGCTGTGGTGTTGGGAACCAAACTGGATTTTCTGACTGTCTAACGACATCTGTAGATTCTCTGCATGGTTGTGGAAAGGGGACAAAAACATCATTGAACCATGTGGGCCCTTTGTTTGGTCGACCCACCATGGAATAGAACCAATGTGCAGCATTATAATTTTGGCGCTGAAAAATACCAAAGTTAAAGTTGTGTTCAAGAACATCATTCATTAGTTTATTTTTTGTTCCACTCAATCTTTTGGCAAAACTAATGATTTCCTTCATAACCCCCTGTGTCAAAGTACAGGTGTCTAGTTTGACTTTTGGTTGGTCTCTGTCCACGCACAGACTTAGACCTATTTTCTTGCAGAGAGGGTAACTGTCCATTATTGTTTCTTCAGCTGCTTGGTAAGAAGCAGACAGATCCTTTTCATGCTTTTGTTCCAAGCAGTTTGCTTCTACAGAAACAGTATCAGCCATGTAATGTGGACCAGGATGCTGAAGGTGGTCAAGGTCAGATTTGTCCTGACAAAGTTTGAAATTTCTGTCTTGATAACATTTGGGGCAATATTTTGGATGAGTAGATTCATCCATAATTCTCGAGTCAGGGAGCTCAAAAGGCATGTTCAGAAACTGGGTTTTGTTAGTTTTTAAATACGTACTACAGCTCCTTTCAATTTCAAGTGCAAAGACACTACGGCAAAGCTCGTTGTTGAACTTCAGATGGAAATTGTACTCCAATATCTCTGTGATGAATTCTTTTTGGGATGACACCAGTGCTGCAGCAAGAGTATTTATTTCAACCATAATGCCATTGGTC
Source organism: Trachurus trachurus (assembly GCF_905171665.1). Lineage (NCBI taxonomy): Eukaryota > Metazoa > Chordata > Actinopteri > Carangiformes > Carangidae > Trachurus > Trachurus trachurus. The sequence continues at coordinate 17,556,877 of NC_139910.1, read as the reverse complement.
AGAAACTTGGATGGATCAAAATTTTGTTTTATTCCAGTGTTTTTTCCCACATTGAAATCAATGCCTGCTTTCTTGCATCTCGAGTAAGAGTAAAGTGGACAATGCTCCATATGAGGAACTGAGAGGATCTGTTTTGTTTGATTACTCCGCAATTTCCACATCAACAAATTGAGTTCATTCTGATGATTATTGTCAGTGGAACTTCCCACACTTTGGTCAATTGTTGGAGTCTGGGAAGACGCAGTACTACATGTATCTAAATTCGGGCACTCCTTGTAGTCCATCACCAGTGATGAGAAATCTTGGCTTGTGTATTTTAACTTCTTGAAACCATTTAAATTTGAGAGGTTTTGATGCTCCACTATAATAGGAATGCGGGTGAGGATAGTTTTACAAAGGTCGGCATCTTCATTTTGAGAGTCCAGATCAAAGTTGTGTCTGAGGATATCCAGACAAATCTGATCAAATGTTCCACACAACTTTTCTGCAAAGTTTGTCACTTCAGTCATTGCTCCATTGGTCAATTTAGTGAACTTAATTCTTTCATTTGGTTGACTGGAGATTACATTGAGCTTCAGACCAATGTCCTTGCAGAAGGGATAGAGGTCCACTCTGTGTTCTTTAGTTTCAGCATGTGGATCGGAAGAACATGTGGGAACAACATCACACTCTGTTGCACTAGACATACAATTGAATTCAGGTGTAACACTGCCCATGCTTTCATTGCCCATGTTGGCTGATGAGAGAAAATCAGGAAGTTCAAAAACCTCTTTTGAAAATTTGACTGCATCTTCACAATTTTTCAGCTTTCTCACTCTGTTCATGAGTTCAGATGCAAAACTTTTCCTCTGGTCTTTACTGCACTGGCCAAAGTCAAAGTTGTACTCTAGAATCCCCATTATGAAACCTTCTTGAGATGAATTCATTGCCAAGGCAAATTTAGCAATTTCGAGCAGAACAGAAGTAGTCAAAGAGTCGACACTGAAGTTTTGCTTTGGGCCAAATCCAACATTGTATTCTAGGCCTAATTGTTTTGCTCTTTCGAATGTGCCGTACTGTTTGTCCAATGAGAAAAGGATTTGTTGTACACGGTTTGCGCGCAACTTCCACGTGTTGCTCTCTGTTTCCATTTCCTCTTCCTCCATGTCATATTTGAATGGCACATACAAACATGGCATTGGAACCTCTCTCTTCTCTTTACCCCCAGACAGTCCTCTTTGATCTAACTGATCTCTAACTGTTACAGTTGGTACACAGGAGGAAACATCAGTGGGGGTGAAGAAAGTTTCACGTGTACCTACACAACTTGACTCTGGGTCACTGTGGATGTCAGAAGTTGTTGGCTTTTGTAAGTCATCTTTATCGTCATCATTTTCTGAATCTGTGGCTTTATTGGGGTCTAAAGGACACATGTAGTTGCAATCATCCTCCCCTGTTTGACTGGTACACACATTGGAGGGATAAAACAGTGCATTTGTCTCTTCCTGTTCAGCATCTTCTGGTCTGTGCCGTTTAATGCCACATTCTCTTGTTGTTGAAAGAGATCTTTTTTCCTGTTTATGTTTTAGATCAGACTGATTTATTTTGCTCAGTCGGAAATCAAACAGTCGGACTTCCACTCTGGGCAGAACTAATCCTTTTTCAAAGGTATTTTTCTGAACTGAAAATGGCTCACTTTTAAACTCAGGACTGATTTTGGTACCAGTGGCGAGAAGTTGCTTGTCCTCTTCCTGCAGCTGTGGGGTTGGGAACCAAACTTCATTTTTTTCCTGTTGACTGTCCTCGTTGTCCATCTTCAGTGATCTTGGTCTGCTGGTCTTTTCTGCATGTAGGTAGAGGGGAAACGTATTAATGACACAAACTATATCTGAGCCTTCAGTTATGCTCAATGTATCTGATTAGAATATCGAATAGTTTAGAGCAGGGGTCCCCTCCCCAAACAACGGCCCAAGGCCACGTCTGGCCCGCCTAAACAATTTGAGTGGCCCACTTAATAATCCCAAACAATCCCTCTCAGCATGGCCTATTTTTTAAAATTGCATTTTGCATTTGATGATTAATGTTGTGATGTTGCTACTAGGTACGCGTCCTGCATCCCTGACGCATTAAAATCTCAAATGACACAGTAAACTCACTATCCATGCGTCCCGGGGACCCCATTTTTCCCATGAGACACCTCGTGTTTAAAATCACAGTACTATCTAGAAAGGAAAGTTGATGTGGCCCCCCACCGAAAAAAGTTTGGGGACCCCTGGCTTAGAGTGACAGAGAGAATTTGTAAAATTGTGTGTCTTACACACACAGACACGGGCACATAGGTCGCGCTTGGCCGTTAATAAACGGTAAAGTTACCAAATAATGTGTTTTTCTTTAATAAAGTGATATGAGGTCAGTAAGGAGGCAATTATAAGCAAAACATTTAAATTTACAGCTTTTTAACAGGGATGCAAACGATCAGGACCAAAAAAGAGAGTAATTGTCCGGGTATTTGTATAGCCCGTTTTTACAAACAGTTTGTCTCAAAGGGCTTTACATGGCTTCATAACAACATCCTCTGCCCTTAGACCCTCACATCCACTGAGGAAAAACTCCAGAGAAAACCCTTTTAGCAGGGAAAAATTGGAGAAACCTCAGGGTGAGCAACAGAGGAGGGATCCCTCACCCAGGACGGACAGACGTGCAATAGTTTATAAATAAATTATATAAAAAATTTATAACAGAGAATGTGGGAGACATGGAAATGTTAACGACAGCTGAAGAAGGAAGCTTCTGGTAGGCAAGGGTGGCAGGGAGAGCAGGCCAGCTTAATGGGAGGACTGGATGGTCTTCATTTAATGTTAGCCATAATTATTACTATTAAAATAAACTGAATAAATAAAGACATGAAAAGTTAACCTTCCTACATATGATTACATATACAATGTGTTAGTTTCACTTTTTTAATTGAATTATGGCGCATTTCCACTAGCACGGCTCGGCTCGATACGGCTCGGCTCGGTTTGGTTGTGTTTCCATTACAACTGAGTATCACTAGTGCCTCCTCAACGTGGGCGGGGTCGTCATAACACGGCGCCGAGCAACGCTTTAAACTCTGTAAATATATAACTTTAGCAACATTTGAAACATTTTCAGGCGAGAAAGTAGTCGTTTAGATCCCCAACGTGTTGAAAATCTGACAAAATACCAGCTGTTTACAATTTTGTTCCGACGAAGTCGGCGTTATTAAAGCTAGCCGTAGTGAGCAACGCACTTCCGGTTATTTTCACAAAATAAAATACCCGTTGCCTTTTATCATAAGGAAAGCCATTGCGATATAATTGGTGCTTTTACTTTGTAAACAGGAAGTGAACCTACCCTCGCTGTAGCTAGCTTTAAACCGCCGTTTTGACTGCTCTCGTCCCGTTAACGGCATTTAACCGTTCAATATGCCTTACCGGAGAGTCTTGCCAGCTCTGAGATCGGCCTGGTTCATTGTAAAACATTTATTTATTGATGTAAATGTGGTGTTTTCTGTGCGTACAGACCCCAAGGCAGTGCTGCTCTTCTGTCTAACCACAAACAAACTTCTGCTACAGCCACAATTGTTAGATTTCATCAATGAGACCAACATTTATCCCCTAAAAAGAGTTTAACCAGCCGGTGGTAAACCTCTAAAAGCCATCGGGTAAGTTAATTAGCGGTCGTTTTCTCCCCGGGTGACAACCGTAGGCTGGCCGGCGGAGCACGTCAGGAGCCGGCTGCTGCCTCTATGATGAACCGGTCACTGCTCGGACCTGGAGCTTCACTTCTCCGAAAAACATCGGGGCAAACTTCTAAACAGCCGTCGTTTGGATAAACTAACCGCACATTGGGGATCTAAACAGAACTTTCTTGCATGAAAAAATATTAAAACTTAATAAAGTCACGTAATAACAGGCTTCAGCAGGAACATTTCTGTTGTCAGTCGTCGCGCGGTTATGACGCTTCCAGTGACGACACTCATCGGCCAATCAGTGGAAGGCAGTCGGCTGACGTCACGTTTTAGTAACGCTTCGGCTCGCTTGGAACCAGGGCTGAGGTGATACCAAAAGTGGTTGCAGGTACTGCGTGCTAGTGGAAACACGCAAATAGCGCGCCGAGCCGAGCCGAAGCCCGCTAGTGGAAACGTGCCATTAGTGACATAGGCCTTCATAAACTCTCCCACAATATTCTAATGTAGGCTACCTGTACATCAGAAATAATAGAGTGATAGGTACAGTTAGGGTTGGGTATAGAGGGTATGCACATGACGTCACGGTACTCGGAAGTCGCTGTGGAACATCCACTGAGTGGCAAAAAGACGAGTGGCAGAGCCGCCAAAGTTTAAAAACGACGCAGTAACGAAGCGATTTTCTCCGAGCCCAAACAAGTCTGACATGTCTAGCTTTGCCAGCATGTAAAGCAGGGGTAGGCAATTATATTTTTCGAAGGGCCAGAATTTTTCTCAACAGACACCCCGAGGGCCGGACGGCCTAGATTGTAATTAAATTCACCTTTTTGCTTAATAATTTGGCTGTTTATATTTTATATTTTTATTTCTCTTGTGCACATCATTTTTATTTATACACATCTTTGGTGTTTTGTATGATATAAAATGAAAAATCTTGACATAGCCCATCATATCATTTACATATCATGCTGCTGGAGCTTTACACTGCTGGCTTGTATCCTGAGACATGCCCTGTGATTTTCAGCCTAAATATGAAAGGAGGCTGACCATCACAGGGCAGGTCCGTTCTCAAGTCATTGGTCCTGACACATGTGTTTCTCTTCTATAACACATTCTACATCTCAGAGGCGACGTCTTTCACGGGCTTCATTCACCTTTCAAACGAGGCAGAGCTCAGTGGGAAACTTTAAGAGAGACACAGGCCGAAGGCACCGGGACACAACACCGGGGGAGAAGCAGGTCCGTGCAACCTCACGCAACTGTGCGCCGCGGACTTGCACGGAAAAACAACCGCGTTGCATCAAATATTGCCGCTACGGCTTTTGAGTTGGGAGCGCACCTGACGCACGTCTACATTGAATGGGTTTGAGCACACGGTTGGACCAAGGCCAAAATCACCCATAACCTTTACAGACAGACAGGAAAAACCCTGCAGTCCAGCCGCTCCCCAAACATTTGTGCATGTTACCTGGGCTTTTCCTTATCCCAGTGCAGCGTCTCACAGGCACACACAACAATGCGCTGGGACACAGAAACACGTGTCCCTGCGCATTGACTTACAGGCGTCTGTAGGCACAGAGACTGAGAAATACAGTACGTAAACTATTAGAACTCAGTCGCGGGCCACATTGGAAGGTTCGGCGGGCCACATTCGGCCCGCGGGCCGCCTGTTGCCGACCCCTGATGTAAAGCATGCATGACCTAACAGAGCTGCTAAAAATCTTGAGGATACGTCTTACTTTGACCGAGTTACATTCAAGAACCTGTTCTTAATGACGGAAAGTAACTGGAGCGGTAATTTTTTTCAATCGATCAGCTGTGTTTACCGTTTCAGGTGTCATAGTTATGATGTTTAGACAGATAAATTAGTCCTCTAACACATCCTACAGTTTGACTGGTCAGAGTTTTTCAGAATAAAAGCAGCTCGTGTTTAAGCGTCGGGAGTCACTGTCAGGACGACAGTAACAGCTGTTATCTCGTCCCTCTGCACAAACAGTGAGCCAGCCTGTCAGTCACTCTGCAGGTGCCGCGGTCACACTGCGTGTTACAGGAAGTGTCAGTGGAGCAAACGGTTGTGTGGAGCTGGTTGTCGATTCCTTTTGACATCAATTTGTTTTGATATATGATATTTTATCCAGTTTATGAGTCCACCGCTATCCGCCAGCACGTTGAGGGAGGTTTGTTTTGCCACTCAGTCCGATCGAACGGGGCGTTGCCGAGGGCAACGTGACGTAAACGCATTGAACGATTGCGATTCCGATTCCACGTTTTGATTCCGATTCCTATCGATTCTCAATTCCGATTCTTTTAAAAATGGGGGTTAAAAAAGTCTGTATGGTCTAAAATGAGGGAGCACCTGAGTCATTTTTCCCACAGAATTTAGCAGTATAGTATGTAAAGTATATAAAGTCCAACCTTAACGGTACTGCATTAAATGTTTTCTTGCACGTTTGTCCCACACGGTCAAATATCTGGCTCTACTTCATGCACACTGTCACAAGTGTGACAAATATATCGTGTGCAAGGACAGCAATATGAGTAATCTCTCTAAACAGGGAGTACAGTATTTGATTTATCTTAGCACAAGTAATACATTCTAAACTGAATGAATATGTTGTGTCAACAAAATTTTTTCCAAAATATAGCAATTCATGTTCTGATGTCCGGATCGATAAGCGGAATCAATAAGAATAGAACAAACCCTGGAGTAGTGAAAAAGGTGACAACATACAAAACTAAAACCCTATTCATCCACTTCTACTACCCTGATTGACATAAAAAAGGTGACTGTAGCCAAAAGGTGACCAGTTTGCAGGTGTGGAAGAGAAGTCTGTGTCCCTATTAACATGTACCGGCACTGTATTTCCTCTTACCAGAAGCTCACTGCTCACTCCTAACTCTGAACGGGACCAGAGTGACCACAGAGGTTCATGGCACTTTTGGTGTGAACGCACAGTAAGACTTGGAGCATATTGGAAAATATACTGTGTTGAATTTGCAACTCACCTTGATCATCTCAGCTGTGACTTGCTCCAACATCTCAGGGCCACATTTTGTACTGGCGTCTTAGATATCCATCCAATCAGTGATGGGATTGTGCTGGTTTAACGTAGCCCTGAATGAAACACAATTTTGATATTTGTCAGTTCCCCCACATATTGTTTCTACAGAATTCATACAGCAGTAATCTTATTCCTGACCAATTTTAATACACTGTGTGGGAGACGATGGACATCAGTATGTGCTTTTCCAAACAAGCCAACGAGCCATAAAATATGTTGCAAAATATTTTGTCAGAGAATGAGATTGTGATATGAGTCAAGATTTCAGTTGTGATGGTCATTTGTGTGCTATTAATTTGAGTCTGACAGAATTAGGAATATGTGCACTTGTGTGTAGGAATACAGTAGTTCAATGTGTAAAAAACAAAGGTAGTTCTACATTAAATGGCTGTAGGATAAAGGAGTAAAAACATTCTGAATAAAACGTGCATTCAAACTGATCTTTTTCAAGGGGGCTTAAAAGACTGTTTTGGAGATAACCCTGTCCACAGCAGTACACTGATTGGCTCCAGTGCCAGTTCTCTCATCTGTGCTCTCAGCTGGCTGATCTCAACTTACTGCATAAGTACTGCATACATGGACAATAGATAAATACCTCACTTTAAGCAGACAATAAAATAGATGTGTGAACAACAGTCCAGGGACACTCAACTCAACCATCAGTGCCAGTAATGCATCCAGCCTCAGGGGGCACTAGTGCACCACAATCACAAGAACAAGACATATCACAGGAAACTGACTTGGAAAAGGCAGGCTTACAAACATTGGTGAGTTTGCAAAAAACCAGAGCCCCGTTTTTTTTGTCACCGGGACCTGTCAGTCGGGATCGGGCCGGCGTTTCACATGCCTCCACATGCCATCAGTGCTGACGGTTATAAAGTTCATTCACGGCAGTAATTGGCAATTATTTCTCAAACACTTAGCCTATGTTTAGTAAACTGCAAGAGCATTTCATGAGATCGCTGGGTTGATAATGATTTTTTCTTTTGCCCGTATGCAGCTCTTAACATGCCACCATAAATCACAACTTGGTAGAGGCCCGCCCTATCATTCAAAAAGTACTGCACAGGGAATCATTTATTGTGCTTACCTATGTTTAAGTTTATTAGACTTTCATTAGCTGCTGGGCTTTCCAGCAGCTACTTTCCCTGGGGTCTTGATCACACAGCAACTGAAATTATAATACAATACACACTTTCATTAATACATTGACATACATATTCACAACCATTAAAATACATTACATACACACACACAAACATCTCAACACAAGACATAAAGAAACAATCTCACAACACAATTCAAAATACACTAACAGACACTCACAAACAACTCTAGACTACAAGAACACAAAGACACTTGCTCAAAAGACAGTTCTATACAAAAACAAAGAAAGGCACTACAGCCAACATTATGGCACCTCTACATACTCATGAACTTCATGACATCGCGTTCTCAAGGAGCAGTAGTTCAACCATACAGTTTTATCCTTCCTGGGTAAACAAAAATAATTTTAGCTTCTTCTTAAAGCATACAATGTTATTATCCAAGACCAAAAAAAGTGGTAATTTATTCCATGCCGCCATTGCCCTGTAGTTTAATGTCTTCTGTTTTAAGTTTGTTCTACATTATGGTAACAAGAACCGACATTCTGTCATCTGCCTCGTGAAATGATTGTGTGTGTCTGAAAAAAAAAGATAAACTTCTGTGCAGTATTTCTGGTGTTTTTGTCATGACCAATTAAAACCAAGCGAGCCGCTTTGTTCTGGGCCACCTGAGGTCTAGTCATATTTCTCGTTGATGTATTGGAACCAGATCGCAGAGCAGTAATCCAAGTGTGTCAGCACTAGTGCTTGTACTATTTGTTTAATGGTCTCTTTTACAAACATGACTTGTAGGTAATAATTTTTATGATGTATCCTGGTATTTCTATTTCTTGTACCGTTATGTAGTAATATACAATGTATTTCTATCTATTAATTACTACTTTATGTGTTGAATCTGGTGTGTTTATTGTGCCAACTGCTGTTGTACACTGAATTGCCCCCTTGGGGATATTAAAGTTAAATCAATAATTAACTGATTAGGTATGCATTTCCTACAGTGTTTAATCACAGCCATACCTCTGCTTTGCCCATGTTCTGCATTATCTGGTCCACTTGTTTATTCCAGGACATTTGACTGTCGACAGTAATCCCCAATAATTTCACTTCTCTTACTGTGCCTCCTATCTTGTTTATTTGTCCTAAACAGCCAACAGCACGTATCACTACAGTTATATTAGTAAATTATAATTCTAAGGGTCTCGGACATGTAATGTCTACTCACGTTCTTATATTTTGCCTCCCTCTGACCTTTCCAGATCCCCAATTCTTCTCACCATCTTCCTTGTGGAGGAGACCACTGATGGAATGTGGAGTCAGAAACATTTTGTCAAACATATGTTCCACCATTTCAATCATTTATTTTCAGATCATGTGAATCTAAAATGTGAAGAATGTGGAACCTGAAAATACATTTGTTCAATTTTGAATAATTTACGGTATTTTTTATTGGGGGGGGGGGGGGGGGGGGGCAATTCATGTTTTTTCGATGGGGGCGGGTCTGCACTCTGAGTCTGGTCTCTATAAAAGGGGCAGCCTCCTGGTGGCGGGAAATAAGCGCGGTGTTTTCAATAATTTAAGGACATTTCTAGATCACCCACGTTATTTGCATCGTCGCTGACCCTTTTACAGATAAATATTAACACAAAGTAAAATAAAAACAAAAAACAGTTTTCTACAATCCAGAGTAAAGTCTAGCAGCTGAACACTCTGGGGTAGCTTCTTGAGAAAGAGGTTCATGAATGGCATATTTATATCTATATCCATGCATTCTCCGCCATGACTGAAATAAGACGAGAGGCTGAGGTAAACTTACAAAACAACGTACTTGGTCTCCCTTGTTAACACATGCGTGGTTTCAACACTTCTCGTTTTGCTCGACACTGTCAGAGACGACCATAGACTGGAGACGACCGGAGACGACACACAAAAAACAACAGGAAGCAGGCCTATCTTCTTCTTTTTACTGCTACAAACAGATGCATGACGCCCCCTACTGCACTGGAGTGGGCGTGGGAGTGAGTATACTGTGATTTCTGTGGTTTGTTTGATGAATCCATTGTACATTTATTTTTTCATTGTTTATATTCTCAAATCTTTTGGTTGAATGTACAAAACTTTCTTGAAAGAAAAACTGGTCATCCAATACATGTACATGAAAAGGACATTTTTCTTTATTTTGATGATAACCAATTGGATAATGATTTATTTTTTTTGTACAACTTGTTTTATTTTTAGGAAAATTTCACATTCACAAAAGAAAATGGACTGACAATAAACCAAACTTTGTAGTTTTTTTGAAAGAGATTTTTCAGTATGGCACCGACACCAAAGGACTTGAAACACAAAAAGCATTTAAAACCAATTTTATTTTGGATAAATATTTATTTATTTAATATGATCTTCTTTAATTCAATGTTTTTTTATATACATATATAGAGATATTTTATTTTTTTATATATACATGGTAAGCATTATCTCTTTGTATATTTATATATATATATATATATATATTTTTTTTTCCCCTGGCACAACAGTATTGTTCTGTACATAAATGTTAATAAAGTTAAAAAAATTAGTTTCAGCTAAATAAAGCTCTCTGGATCAGTACGTCATTTCCCCTATTTTGAACAAGCCTTTTTACTCCACTCAGTTCCTAAATTTATTTTACCTTTATTTTACCAGGCAGATTGCTTGAGATTAAAAAAAAAACTCCTTTACAAGCATTATTATCCTACCTAGATCTAGAGCAGGGGTCTTCAACATTTTATTTAGGACCCCCAATTGATGGAGAGATGGACCCCTGGCTACATAAAATTGTGTATTATATTAAACTGGGCCCAGTGCCATGTATAAACATACCTTGTTATTGTGCATTCACTACTAAGTTTTTCAAAAAAAATATGATATGATAATCATGCAGACAAGCTATTCAAATTGATGTTTTTATTTGAAACATAAATAGGATTCCCACATGTCCTTGAAAATCTGGAAAATGGTTGATTTTTCCAGTCATGGAAAACATATGGAAAATGGGGGGGGGGGGGGGGGGGGGGGGGGGGCTGGGGATCAAATGTCCTGGAAATGCTTGGAGTTATCCTGGAAAATTATTTATCACATTATACATCAGCTACCAGAGCTCTCTTTGACTTTTCCAAATAAGAACCTAGCGAGAAAACTAGCAATTTTCTGTTGATCAAAAGTTATCATGTAATTTCTAAGCATGTAGAGAGAGAATATTTATTTAGAGCCATAGACTGCACATACATATATGTAATAATAATAATGATATACTAGTATAGCATTATTATTATTACATATCAGCTGAAAATGTCCTGGAAAATGATTTCAAGAAGAGTGGGAACCCTGATAAATGTGGAAACTAAAATATATAAAACACTGCCTCATTGACCAAAAATTCCATGACCCCCCTGTTGAAGATCTCTGTCCTAGAGGATGAATGCCAGATTGTGGGGACTTCAAAATAAAAGTTTCTTCTACTACTATAACTTTCCCCACATTTTACTCCTTAATTAGGAGGTTCTTCTAACTGAAGAGGAAAAAAGATAAATTAGTGGATAATAAGAAATAAGACTACGAAATGAACACTGACATGTAGGAGCTGTCAACCTTGTCTGTTTGCATTTGTGTTTGTGTATGTGCTGTACTTGGACAGTGAAGTAGGTGATAAATACCACTATCATCTGAGACTTTTCAGAACATTTAGCCTATAAATATGATGTTGTAATTGCTCACATTGTCTGTCCTTATCTACCCCTGCGTCACTGAAAACAAAAAAACAGAGATTCCTTAGCATTCATGTTAGCTTTTTTCATAAAAATAATCTCACTAAGACAAGATGCCATTCTCAAGAGAGATCTGTTTAATTGGTAGGCATACAAAATATAGACAATACACAATGCAAAGAAATGTTTGAGAAACTTAAAATAAAAATGGTGGCGACTAAGACAGCAACAAATAATAATACAAATGTCTATCAAGATCTAGATAACGTTTATCATTTTCCTCTAGTGTCTCTCTTAGTTGGCAAATACATTAAACTTAATGCAGTGACACATTCATTTCGTTGACAGTGATTTTGACCCTCACAAGTTAAGAGGACAGTCCTCTAATTTTTTATAAGAAAATATTCCTGTCTCATAAAAAAATAAAACGATCAGCATAGCATTGAAAATAACATTGTACAAAGCAGTAAAAATGCATAAAAAACAATTTATTGGAAACCAAAAAAAGCCCCCACCCCCCCAACTGCTAGATTACAATGAGATAATATATACCAAGAAGTCCAGTGTAGCAGTCTACAGTCTGAGTTTAACAAACATATCAAGAACCACCATTTAACGTTCAATCAAATCAAAAGCCACTCTCCTTGAAAGAAATTGAGAAAACAAAAAAAACAAAAAAAAACAAACTTGTCTTTTTTATGAACCATTCTTTCAAATATTAAGATTCTTGTTCCTCTTTGATGTGCACTTTCTCTTCCTTGATCAATGTGCTTTCAGTGTCTTGACATATTGTTATTATGGAGTATCCCTGGGATTCTGCTGCTTCATCTGGGATTTCATACTTGACAGCCTCAGTTTTAATTTCCTTTTTCACACTGCTCTCAGCTAGAATAGCATATTCTGCAGATGCATGTGGTTCAACCAAGTTGTAGTACTCGGCGTCATCAGTTTCTGTTTTAATGTGGTTTTCTGACATGACATCTTCAGTGTTCGATTCTGTTTTCACACTGCTCTCAGCTAGAATAACGCATCCTTCAGATATTTGTAGTTTAGCCACATTGTAGGACTGGGCATCCTTTGTTCCTGTTTCACTGTGGCTTTCAGAAGTTGGACAAATTATTAACAAATTATATCCAAGAGAAGCGACAGGTTTCTCTATTTCCACACTGACTGTTTCTAGTTTTGTTGTCCCATATTCTGAATCATCTTCCTCCTTTTTGATCTGAATGTCTGCCCAGAGAGGAACATCATCACCCCCACCTACTGGACTGCCAGTCATTTGCATAAATGTCGCAGGATCTACTTGGGAATTTGTGTCCTTCTCATTGTGGCAATGTACCTCATTTGTTCTAATATCAATTGGGTGGGCTGAAATGACATCTGGGTGGTATCCCAGTTGCTGAATAGCTCTACGTTCTTCATTTGTTGTTACAACTGATTTTTCCACAGGTGATTTTAGCCTTCTCTTATGTTGTTCCTCTTGTACCACTGCTTTCGATTCTTTCTGTTCAAACACAAATGGCAGTTCGAAGACCTCATTCGCTCTGTGCATATATTTCCGGTAGTGTTTGGTCATGTTTTTGACTTTGGCTGCAGTAGATATAGAAAATTCCCACCACCTGTGATGTTGCGAGCTTAGATCAAAGTTATAGTCAAGGATGTCAGCCAAAGAGCTTGGGAAATACACTCTCGCTTTTTTACATAAAAATTTATAGATCTCCATCACTACAGTTCTAGTCAACAAGTTTAAGTCCAGTTTTTCTTTGTCTCCAGATTTTGATGTCACATCTAAGTCCAGCCCTATCTCTGTGCAAACAGGATAACAGTCATCACTACCGTGTGCAATTCTCTTTGATTTTACAGCATCAGAGTTATTTTTCAACATTGCGGCTTCCTCTTTCTTTGCTAGAAGTGCTAGCTTTCTTTTTTTGGTTGTCTCCTTCCTTTCATTTTCCTGTGTGGCAGACTCTGCTTTCATTTTCCTCACATCGCTATACTCTCTCTGAGAATAGGGTTGAAAATCAAAAGGTTCATTGAACCAGGTGGGCCCATCACCAGACAGTGGCAACATCTTGCTCAACATCTGGGAAATATTCCTGTATCGGTTGTGCGTGCCAATGTTAAAGTTGTGTTCAATAACGTCATTAATCAGCTTATTTTTTGTGCCACACAATTTTTTGGCAAAAGCAGCGATTTCCTTCATAATACCACGTGTCAACACATCGGGGTTGAGTTTATCTTTTGGTTGGTCTTTGTCCACCAATAGGCTTAGACCTACTTCCTTGCAGAACCGGTAAGTGTCCATTATTACCTCCTCTGTTGCTTGGAAAGCTGATGACAGGTCCTTTGTTGACTTCTGTTCTGAGCTGTTTGCTTTAGAGACTGTGTCAGTAGAGGCAGAGTTTCTGTCTTGAGAACATTTTGGGCAGTACTTGACTTTCACGTAAATGTTTTCCTCTATACATCTTGTATCAGGAAGCTGAAAAGGCATTTTTAAGCATCTGTGTTTGCTAAGTTTGAAATTAGAAGCATGAAGTCTTTCTGCAATTTTCTGTGTAAAGGCATCTCGGCAGTGTTCATTGCTGAAATTCAGGCACAAATTGTATTCCAGTATCTCTGTGATGAACTCCTTGTAGGATGAAAGCAGTGCTGTAGCAAAAGTATTGATTTCAAGCACGATGCCATTGGTCAGTAATTTTGGATCAAGCTTTTGCTGTATCCCTGATCCCACATTAAAATCAATGCCCAACTTCTTGCATCTAGAATAAGAATAAAAAACGCAATGTTCTCCATGAGGCACTGTGAGGATCTGCTGAATCCGATTTTCCCGCATTCTCCACATCAATAAATCAAAGTCATTGTCTTGTTTGGTGTCGGTGGAACTCACTGCTTTTTGCTCATTGATTGGAGCCTGTGAAGAGCCAGCACTACATGCATCCGAATTTGGGTTGTTCTGGCAATATGTCACTATCTTTGCGAATTTCTTTACCTGTTTTGGTTTTATTTTCTTGAAGCTTGCTACGTTTGATAGACTTCTTTGCTCCAGTATGAGAGGAATTTGTGCAACAATAGCTTCAGCACGGTCAGAATCTCCATTTTGCTCATCAAAATCAAAGTTGTGTCTGAGGATATCCAGACAAATCTGATCAAATGTTCCACACAACTTTTCTGCAAAGTTTGTCACTTCAGTCATTGCTCCATTGGTCAGTTTAGAGAACTTAATTTTTTCATTTGGTTGACTGGAGATTACATTGAGCTTGAGACCAATGTCCTTGCAGAAGGGGTGGGGGTCCACTCTGTGCTCCTTAGTTCCAGTGTGTGAATCAGGAGAACACAAGGCAGAGGCATCACACTCGGCCGTTTCTGATGAATTGCCGACTCCAGGTTTGACACTGGCCATGTTAACTGATGACACCAGACAAGGAAGCTCAAAAATCTCTTTTGAATATTTGACTTCACTGTCAGAATTCGTAAGCCGTCTCACTCTGTTCATGAGTTCAGATGAAAAACTTTTTCTCTGGTGTTCACTCCACTGTCCAAAGTCAAAGTTGTACTCAAGGATCTCCATGATGAAATCTTCCTGGGATGAATTCATTGCTAAGGCAAATTTAGCAATTTCGAGTGGAACAGAAGTAGTCAGAGAGTCAACACTGAAGTTTTGCTTTGGGCCAAACCCAACATTAAATTCTAGACCGGTTCTCTTGGACCAGGCAAATGCACAGTACTCTTTTTCTTGGAAGGAAAGAATTTGTTTAATACGATTCACACGCAATTTCCACATGTTGTTGTCCATTTCCATTTCCTCTTCTTTCATGTCATATTTGTACAGCACATTTCTTGGAATCTCCGTCTTCTTTTTATCTCCACACAGTCCTTTTTCATTACACTGTCTTCCAAGTGAGAAGTTCACCTTTGAGTTTACAACTTGTATACTTGTGGAACAATCAGTGGTGGTTGGCAAAGGTTCATGTGCACCGAGACGGCTCGATTCTGATTCACTATGATTGTTAGCACTTGTTGGGTTTTGTAAGCCTTGGTTCAGACTGATCCTTCTGTAAGTGGGATAGAAATCCTCACTTCTCCGCTCATCTTTTTTAGATTGCAGTGTCAGTTGTCTTTTTGCGCTTGTCTCCTTCCATTCGGTTCTCTGAGGAGCACCTAGCTCTTTCCGTTTACTCACATTTTTCTGATCTTTATGGGGATGTGGTTGAATAACAAACTTGTCATTGAACCATGTGGGCCCACGGTAACGTTTTGCTACTGCTCTTATAAACAGCGCTGCAGGATCTGCTTCATGACTTTGCATGCCAATATTAAAGTTGTGTTCAAGGACATCATTAATTACCTTAAGTTTCTTCCCACATAATGTTTTTGTAAAATGAGACACTTCCCTCATAACTGCCACTGTCAACACACTAACATCCAGTTTACTTTTTGGTTTGTCTTTGTCCACAACCAGGCTTAAACCTATTTTCTTGCAGAGTGGGTAACTGTTCATTATCGTTTCCTCCGTTGCTGAGGAGGAACTTGCTTCTGCAGAGACTGTGCCAGCCATTGCACGGGGGTGAGAATGAATCATATTCCCAGGATCAGATTGATCCTGAAAATGTTTCTGCTTTCTGTCTTCATAACATTTTGGGCAAAATTTATATTTTGGATAAGTAGTTAGATTCATGATTGTTGAATCTGGCAATTTAAAGGGCTTGTTCAGGAATCTCTGTTTGCAAGTGTTAGTATGACACTTCTGAACCCTTTCCAGAACCTGCTGAGCAAAGATACCACGGCAGATCTCACTGCTAAAGGTAAGATCAAAATTGTACTCAAGTATCTCTGTAAGAAACTCTTTTTGGGCCGATCCCAGTGCTTTAGCAAAAGTGCTTATTTCAACCATGGTCCCATTGGTCAGTAATTCTGGATCAAGATTCTGTTTTACTCCAGAGCCAACACTGAAGTCAATGCCTAATCTTTTACACCTGGAATAAGAATAAAGTGGACAGTGTTCTAAATGAGGCACTGAGAGGGTCTGCTGGATTTGGTTAGCCCGCAGTTTCCATGGCCATAACTTTAGCCCACTTTCTTTCTCGTTCAAAATGGAACTCCCTACATTTTGCTCTACTACTGGAGCCTTGGGGGTGCCAGTACTACATGTATCTAAATTTGTGTAATTCTGCCAATCGATTATAAGACTGGAGAAATTTGCCAGTGTTTCCTTTACTTTCTTTGAGTCTGTTATCTTTGAGAGATTTTTGTGGTCCCGCAGAACAGGAATTAGAGTGAGAATCGTTTTAGCAAGGTCAGAATCTCCATTTTTCTCATCAAGATCAAAGTTGTGTCTGAGGATATCCAGACAAATCTGATCAAATGTTCCACACAGCTTTTCTGCAAAGTTTGTCACTTCCATCATCGCTCCATTGGTCAATTTGTTGATGTCAAGTTTTTTCTTTTCTTGCCTGGAGATTGCATTGAGCTTCAGACCAATGTCCTTGCAGAAGGGATAAAGGTCCACTCTTTGTTCTTTAGTTTCAGCATGTGGATCAGAGGAACAGGCAGGAACAACATCACACTCTGTCCTTGATAAGCTGCTGACATCAGGGTTGACACTGCCCGTGCTCTGTTTGACCATAGTGACTGACACAGGACCAGCAATCTCCCTTGAACATGTGAATGCATCTTCATCGTTTTTAAGCTGTCTTACTTTACTCATTACTTCACAGACAAACGTCTTCCTTTGGTCTTCGCTCAACAGGCCAAGGTCAAAATTGCACTCAAGAATCTCCATGATGAAATCCTGCTGGGATGCATTCATTGCTAAAGCAAATTTTGCAATTTCAAGCAGAACTGAACTATGCAACGAGGCAACACTGAAGTTTTGCTTTTGGCCGGATCCAACATTGAACTGTATGCGCATTTGTTTTGATTTGTGGAATGTGCAGAGCTCTTTGTCCACTAAGGAGAGAATTTGTTGTACACGGTTTACACGCAACTTCCATAAGTTGCTCTCCATTTCAAATTCCTCTTCCTCAAACTGACATTTGTCTGCCGCATTTCTTGAAATCTCTGTCTTCGCTTCCGCATCATTCTGAAAACTTGGGAAACAATTAGCAGTGAAGAAAGGTTCATGTTTGCTTAGACAGCTTGATGCTGAATCACTGTGGATGTCAGACCTTGCAGGAATTTGTAGGTTATCTCCAGTTTCATAATTTTCCGAGTCTGTAGTTTCGTCTAGGTTTAAAGGACCCATGTAGCTGTGATCATTCGCCACTGTCTGACTAGCACACAAACCAGTGAGATGAGACAGTGTGTTTTTCTCCTCTTCTTCATCTTGTTCGGTTTTACATCTTTTGGTGACAGGTTCTCTTATTGGTGAAAGATCTCTTTTTTCCTGTTTAATTTTTAAACAAGTCTCTCTTATTTTGCTCACTTTCAATTGTAGAGCTCCCGTACTTGACACTGTGCTGATGTCCATCTTTCTTTTGCCATGCAGACCGCTGATGTCCCCGTCATCCATCCTCAGTGATCTTCTCGATCTTCTGTGACTTACTTTCCTGTATGTAATTGAAGGGGAAAATGTGTTAATAACACACTCTAAATTTCACATAACATAAGCTTCTTTCCAGGTGATTACATATAATGATTTCCTAAAAAAGTAATGTGCCAAAGTTACATTTATTTCATTTATCTTAGTAATAATATGGACACTGGATTTAAGAGCAGCCAAATGAATATTATAATAATGGCATTAGAAGTGCATGCTGCATGAAAAAACTAACTGAATAACTGCTTCTATTATATGGGCTAAAGTGGCACTTGAGCAATAGGAAGCTCCTTTAAATCTAAATAAAGCGGAACCCTAATTAATGTTTTTGCTTAGGCTTGTATGTGTCCGACTATGTCAAAATGACTGCTAGAGAAAAGGTCTATTCAGCCAGGTTATATGGATGAAACCAATTTAAACCAAGGTTCAATCCCATCATTACATTCAAAATGCCAAAGATCACATAATTTAAATTTTGCAAGGCCACTCTCAAAGGGAAATTAGCCAATAAATTGGAGACTCAAGATACATACCTTGTTAAACAAAGTGAGTTTTGCCAAAAACTCTCCTTTCCAACATGTCTGAGCCACACTTCATCACAGCCATCTGTTAATGGTACTGGTGGAGACCTGTGTGATCAATTTTACATGTACATTAATACATGCAAACAGCATTTGCATTGCACTCACAAAATTATGAACAACAGCAGAGTTTAACATTGACAATTATGGAGAAAACTGTGATTGTTTAGCAGTCAATTGAAGTGCAGACAGAAATGGAGCAATCAGATCCCCACCACCACCCCTGTTATGATGTTGACGGGCTGAAATTATCATTATAGGTAGAAAAGTCATTAAATTACTGATGTGCCTTAAAGGAGTATTATCGCAAAATTCGGCCACTAGATGGAGCCAGGCGGAGCTTATCAGATATAAACAAGTGGGCAGCTGTCAGAGAGAGAGAGCAGCCTCGTTTAGTCCCCCCCGCCCCCCCTCCTTCTCCCTCCCCCCTCCTCCTCCCTCACCAGGCCGAATGAACGTGCAATCGCGGGAAAAAGAAAACTCGCTAGTGGAAGCGGCAGCTCTACGTCGCGCACAACCACAACAACGACAACAACAACTGAAACGTCCTCCTCCTTAATAACGCTGAGAGGACAGCTGAAGAAAGACACAGGGACGTGGAGACAAAGTGTTCTACCAGCGATTCAGTGACTGTGAGCACCCTAACACTGCTACATTACTTACTGTTGCATATTTGTCCGGTTCGGAGGTCGGATTTGCGAGTTCCGAGTGCATTTTAACGCAGCAAGCACCGGGCCGGCTTGGATCATAACAAAGACAAATGCTGCATTTGCCCCACGGACACTATACTGTTGGCGATTTTTTTTGTAAATTTACTTATGGCTCCCCCCGACCCATCTTTTGCATATGTCAGCTTATTTTATGCTATTACTGCTGTATTTGCGATAATGCTCCTTTAAAGGGGAAACACTGTATGGCATATTAGATAGATTCTATTTAACATACTATTTTATTTATTTGATTAATTTACCAACTCCATTTCTAATTTTTCCATTAAAGATGCATGCCATGCATCATGCATCACACACACCACTCATCACTATTGGCCCAAAACCATCAAAAAAGACTCTGCAGCTGCTCAAAACAGGCACACAGCTCCATGAACGCACCATGAGTTAGCAGCCCCCGCCCTTGTCAGGCATCAATTGGTCCTCGTGCTACGTCACCACATTCACGCGCATCCCTTGGCTGCACACACAGCCCTTCATGCCGTTCTCTCTCCTCATTGGATAACACTTGTATCCCACAAGGAAAATTTTCTCCTCGGGTTACAGCAGAGCAGAGTGACGGAGAGACTCGTGTTTAGGCTGAAATACTTCATGTAAGTGATTGCTGACGGAAAATAGGACTATTTAGGACGTATATTAACAAAAACATTCCACTGATATCTGCTTTAAATCAGCTCCTTTATTTTATTTCCTGCCTTACATTATTGGACAAACTGATTAATCCAGGTGCGTCTGACCTCACAACAATGGTCAGACACACCTGGATTAATCAGTTTGTCCAATAATGTAAGGCAGGAAATAAAGGAGCTGGTTAAAGTCCAGGAAGTAGTGGAGCTGTGAATAAAGCCTATTCAAAAAGAGCTCAAAGCGAGGCAACTCGGTAAGAGCCATGGGGGACAACAATATATGATATATAGCTCTTTGTCAGCAGATAGAAGTGATTCAAACTAAGACATGACAGCGGGAAAGTGATAGACAAAGGTTTAAAATGCAGCGCTTTCCCATTATAGCGGACGGGGAGAAACCATAGGAAGAACCTCCCCCTCCCCCCACGGCTCTTACAGGAAGTAAGTGGGCGTTCCCATGGTTGCAGAGCGCGGACCAGAGATCTTGGACCGACATAACGTAATATAACGACAACACGGCCGACTACTGTCGGTCCCTCGGACACTGCGGCTGAATCTCGCCCGTTAAATCATCACCGTTCGTCATATTTGCACTGACACGGCTCCCAGTCAACATTTAACCCGCTTATAAAATGTTTAGAAACTTTAAAGAGCGGGGGAAACTTTCTTCTCTGGTTTTGGTGTTTATGTGTGGCAGCGTTACAGCGCCACACAGGCCTGAGTATGTACTACAACGTTGAGAGTAGTTTGCATGCAGATATTTCTGGAAACGATGCCCTGTTTACGGAGACTTTTCCCCCAAAGCTCAGTTTTCGTGTGGATAATAAGGCCTACATACACAATCAGAAAACACGTGCAAAAACCATTGCAAAAGTTGCCACCTAGTATCTCGGCACTTCTGCACCTCTTGCACACACAAAAAACACTAGTAACGTTATAATATTTATACAATGGGGTTGAAGCTAAAAATGCATGAAAATCAAAGCACCAATGCGGTCACGTGGCAAGCCAGGCAGCCGTAACGCGAATGGCGCCCAAACAGCTCAAACATCTACAAAACTTATATATAAACGACCAATCAGCACAACACCGCTCAGTGTCGCAATGCATCAACATATAAACGTTATACATTCAGCATTTCAACACAAAAGGCCCATTTAACAATCAAAACAATTACAAAAGGAAACCACACTTATTTACACGACTTACCCTCAGCCATTGGGAACAAGACTGGAGTGGACACCAGAGAGGGGAGGGGCTACGGAGACTCTGGAAGTACAATGAGAAAGCGAACTTTTAATGATTCCCACTGGTTACCACCTATGGTTACCACTAAAAAAACTAATATCTCGCTCGCTACTAGACCCTCCTCCAGAGAAGAACGAATAAGAATAACACACAAAATCAAATTCACTTTATCAAGACTCAGTTACATCATGCAGTGTGCCCTTGCTTGATGTATGATGAATGAATAATGTGCTAAATTCAGAGTTTAAGGTGTGTTTGTAGTAATTGCATTAGGTATGTTGTCCCACAGATTGCCTTGGTTACAAGAGGATGTCTAAAAACATTAAATAACTGTAATAGTGTAAACAACAGCTATAAAATTGTGAAAAGAAACAAATTTTCTTGTAAACATTTCCCCATCACCTCATGAAATTTTGTAAAAAAGTACTACTTTTGAGTGGTAAATAAAGAGAGGAAAGGTGCAAATCCAAACTGAGCAGGCTACGATTTATTTCAGAAAAGAAAACACCATGCCATTTAATCACCATGACATTTTAGCCAATTACACTATGGGTAAACTGAAACATTTCATGCAGCCGTATTAATCAACAATATACAAAATCAAACAAATTCTAAATGAGGGATCTGATTATTCTCAAGCTGCTGACTATACCGGAGTTTGACATACCCAGTGAAATGTTGGCATCTTTAAACCATTGAATATACAAAAAAATTCCACAGTTATGTTAATTATGAGATATTGGTGGGAACAAAACTTGAAATATAATTTCACACTGCTGCTTGTACAAAGATTTAGAATCATGTAGCTACAACATGGGAAAATGTCCCATTTTCTTTATTCTGGATAAGCAGCCTACAGCATTGTGCTAGTTGGGGTGTGTTTAGAAGGCTCTGAAAAGCTGGTTTGGCATGTATCCAAGGTGGAGGAAGGACGTCTGGGCTTCCCTCTCAAGGCCGGCCAGCTCCTGGACTGTTGGTGCTAGTACATCCACGTGACCCTTGTAGTTACCACCTGGGGAAAAGCAGCAGATTTGGTGTTTAAAGGTGTACAGAAAAGAAAACTGAATTTGAGCCCACTCTGGATCATAAAATTAGTGTGATAACTCATCTTTCAGACGATGTAGGCCAAACTTTGTGCAAAATTCTATTTTTGAGTAAATCCAGGATGAAAGTGTGTATTTTTTTTTTCGCATTGGATAATGCAGGCGCACGGATTATACGTCAGCCTGTACACGATTCACCAGCCACTGATATTGGATCCGTCATCCGTCATTCAAACGTCTGAGACACGCACACACACACGGAGCTCGGTCTCGCCCCAAGCTTTGAATATCCCGCCCGCTCGATAACGACCAATCAAATTCGTTTTCCTTACTCGGGTAAACTCGTGTTGCAGCTCGTGACAACTCGGCGCGACAAACAGGACAAACGGCCATTTCTGTACACCTTTAAGTTCAACACAAATAGTGGTTCCCTCTATGACAACAGTACACAGCTTGAATTTGAGGGTGTGCAGCTCTTGAGTTACAGGCAGGTAGGGCTGGGTTTAAAAAAAACGATTTTCGGATTAATATCGATCTTCATTTTAAAGATCTGATATCGATTCATAAAATCCTTAGATCAATCTTTTTATGTTTGCCATTTCCTGTTAGTTAGTCAGATTATTCAGTATGAATATGAAATTAAACATGAAACTGTACTGAAAAATTGCACTGTTAAACTTCTGGAGTGGTTCATGTTAAATAAATGTGCATAATGTAACTGCTTTTGGGTCAACTTTTAATGTAGCCCAAATGTTAATATTTTAAATAATGCACCAGGTAAAAGAGTTTCCATCCTTGTACAATTTGCAGCATTAGTTCTGTGAATCTCTTTAATAGCCATGCAAAATTGGTACTAAAACTGAAATTACTCTAAATGAATCGACATTGAATCGAATCAGGACCTTGTGAATCGGAATCAAATGGATTCAGTAAATCAGTAGCGATATCCAGCCCTACACGCAGGTGAGAGTATCGCAAACCTGTATGCACGAGGTCTTGGCTTCTCATGCGATTAGATTAGTTTTGAAATGGGCACTTCTGAGTCTGAGTGACACCACATGGACTATGTTTACAGTCTACGTAAATAATCAGTTCATCAACCCCTTCATCTTTCATGTCATCCCGGCCCCACCTTTTGTCACTCTGTCGCACATACCTCCCATAGCCCGGCGTTTGCCGTAGGAGACCTTCCCATCAAACTCATCTAGAGGGACTTTGATGTCTGGCTCACACTGGGTGATGGTGCACTTCAGATGCTCCTCGATGTCTGACAGAAGCTGTGGTCAGAGACACGAACAGAAGAATGGAATCACGTCATACTATGAGAGGGAAGAAGTGTGTGTGGGCTTGAGCTTTCAATGGTATAAAAAAGAAACAAACTTTAATGCCACCTGGGGTTTCACGGTAACAGTATAAGATTATACACAGAGACACCCCTTCAAAGCCAAGGGTGGTATTTCTGCCAGGATGACTCATGCATCTGCTGCCGCAAATCACTTGAAAAGCGACGGTGTCATCTTTCAACCTTAACTTGTCTAAAGAGTTTGCATAATGCGTTCATTTTCACCTCTTTCTCGTTGTACCAGATGGTGCAACCGCCGTCCTCCTTCAGTCGGGTGTTGTAGCAACCTCTGCCACGGTTTGCGCAAACATGATACCACACCTGCACAGATTAAAACATGTTTAAAACATTTTCAAAAAAACAAACAAAAACACACACTTAAATTAAATAAATACTTCAATGGATTTCTATCATCCACCCTACCTTCTCTTTTTCCATTGCAACTAAGGAGATGGCCAGGCCCATTCTATAGGTTGAATTCAAAAGAAACGATTAATTAAGTCAACATTGTCTGTCGGCTGAATTGTTAAAAAAGTTATTTTTCGTGCTTTTATATCTTTAATGAACAGGACAGTTGGAGAGAGACAGAAAATGGCGAGACAGAGAGAGGGGGAATGACATGCAGCAAAGGGCCGCCAGGTGGAACCGAACTCAGGATGCTGCAGTGACCCACTGAGCTATACGACGCCCCGTGACAAGTTACTTTATGTGAAGATTTCAGGGTTGAAATGATGATGAAAACAAAACTGTACAATTAGGAAAGGTCAAGTAAACGATTCCAACTCCTTCGGTTAATTTACCTCTCCGCTCTTCCAACTCTGCCGATACGATGGACATAATTCTGCTTCTCATCTGGCAGGGTGACGTTAATCACTGGAGAAAA
This sequence comes from Trachurus trachurus, assembly GCF_905171665.1. Classification (NCBI taxonomy): domain Eukaryota; kingdom Metazoa; phylum Chordata; class Actinopteri; order Carangiformes; family Carangidae; genus Trachurus; species Trachurus trachurus. The sequence goes on along the minus strand of NC_139910.1, from coordinate 17,532,292 downwards.
ATACATGAATGCTGTGAGAACTGGTGGCAGGGAGGGGGGTAACATACATACAACACATAGTTCTGCTGTAATAAACATTGTTTATAATCAGCGTTTGAAAAGGTATGAACATCTCATATGTTCGTCTTACCGTAAGGAACTCCATGGATGTCAATTCCTCTGGCAGCCACATCTGTGCAGATCAAGAGCCTCACCTCTTTTCTCTGGACAAACAAGGAAATGTTAAGAATAGGAGGATAATATGACTTCGCCAGATCATCACAATCATCATTACGCTTTTGTTCTTTTACCTTGAAACGCTCCAAGTTATTCTTCCGCTCATTGGGTTTACGATCACCGTGGAGACAAACACAAGATAACTGGTGGGTTTTACTGTCTGGACCTGAATGAAAGAAACCAACACTGAGTGAGGACGCTGAAATTGTTCCCATTTTTTAAAACTCCTGTATCTTGATGGCTGAGAAGTAACAAACAATCTAATTGGCACTGTTGCCTCCTACCTCCTCCCTGCTGAATGAAGTACTGCTCCATGTTGTCACAGTCGATCTTTGTGCGACAGAAGATTATGGCCTGGTCCATCTTGTGTTCTTTGATAGCCCTCACCGTGTATTCACCCTTCAGCACCTTGATGGCTTCTGACCACATTTCTAAAATGCAACACACACACACTTTTCTTTTCATTGATGCTTCATTCATAGCTCTGAAGGTAAGAAAAATGCCTTGAGGTACATCTCATCTATTAAAAATGTTCAAAGGCTTGGTCTCAAGAGTAATGACAGGGAGATAAAATCAAATATTAAAAAATAAGCTGGTTTCACCTGCAGAACTGCCTCCTGGTCTGGTGTTATCTTTGGCATGGACTTCATCAGTCTACCACCAGAAACCAGATCAAAAAAGAAAAGGCCTGTCAGTGTCAACACATCAATCTGAACCCAGAGCTACATTCATGAACACAACGCTTCAGCACTATTGATAATGAGTGCTGCTTTTTAAATATCCTTGGCCCAACATGTGGGACTCACCCGGATGTGGTTCTTCCCCAGGCGCTCCCACAGACGATCATTCTTAGGGTTAACAGGCACCACCACATGGTGGACAGTTTCTGGAACAGAGTCCTCCCCCTTCAGATCCACCCACGTGGGAAAGTGCATGATTCGCTCGGACAACTTCTTCACATCAAAGGAATGCAGAGTGGCTGAGCATACAATCACCTGTCAGACAAGGTAAAATACTTTATCACCTTCAGATGTGTAAACAGCATTTTCTCACAAATAGTTACTAAAAATCAGGAACTACTAAAAAATGTTTTAGATATATTATTTATTATTAGATGTAGTTTATTATGATTTATAATACCAACACAGAAATGCTATTATAAGCTGAAATATACGATCTGTGATATTTACTTTCTAACAGTTGAAATAGTACCGATTTGGGGTAAAAAAAAAAAAAAGTGATTTGCTTTACTATGATAGCATATTTTGTCCAATGTGCAAATTGCTTTTTTAGCTGTATGTATGATGCAGTATGACTACTCTAAGTAACTTGTTCAACTGTCCCACATGCAGCTTAACCAAGGTGAAGTGTTACCTGCAGTCTTTTGCCATCAGAGGTGACCTGTGGGATTTGGTTATAGATTCTGGTGATAAAATCCGTATAGCCTGCGGACAGGAGGCCATCCTGAGGACACACAGGATACAAATGAGTTGTTAGTGGCATCAGGGACATCTATGCTGTACAATCTAACCATAAGAACAGACAGTTATTAAACATGCTAGGCTGTAGACAACTGCTGCCTCTGATTTAAGAGGGAGCAGAGGAGTTTTCTGAACATACACACTCATCCAGGACCAGAAAGCGAACTTGGGACAGACTGAGTTTTCCTGTGGATATGAGGTCGTCCAGTCTGCCAGGTGTTCCCACTACAATGTCAACCTGATGAACCGGAGAGCAAAATTAGCATGTAGAGGATAAAGAATATTAATAGAGGGAAATTGAGCAGAAAATGACAAAAATAATAATAATTAAAAAAAAAAAACAGTTTGAACTCCACAGGTAACAGTGCCTTGAATCAACTGAGTAATTGGAGATGGTGCGTATAACATACCCCTTGTTCCAGAACAGCAAGCTGCTCCTTGGCAGCCACACCACCCATCACCAGCAGTTCCCTGCAGTGACAAATTGTTCAGTTAGTCCCTGGTGCCCACATTTATACTTGAGCACTAGCTCCATCTACTGGTAGAAAGGTGGAATAACACAGTGGGAAAGGCAGGTAAATGTAACACACAATGAAGAGGTGCAGCAGTGTGGAGGACTGTAAAGGAATTGATGCAACACATGTTTGATTTTCATATCATAAAATAGTAAAAATCACATTTTCTCAATATATGTGCCAGATAGTGTAAATGTCAGCTCAGTATAACCTACCTGAGTTTGGGGTTGTCCACATATTTCTTGAATTGTTTGACATTGTTGAAGGTTTGCTCAGCTAATTCCTTGGATGGCTCAATGATCAGGGCTTTGGGTGCATTGGATACTGCCTTCACCTGACTGACTTTGGCACTGCCTGCGCAGAAAGAAACAGGACAAAAACCATTGTGACTTCATTTTAATCTTTTTTTTTTTGTTGCTTTATACACAATTTGTACCTTTGCTTATTCTTATTTTATCGTGGAAGGTATTCATGCATTATCTCTCGAATATGTCCTGAACATGAAATTCTCTGGCTACGTTTGACTCTCCTTTCTGTATATTTGGTTTGTTGCACCTGAAATCAGGTTTCACTCATCATGTACCTGTCTGAGAGGATTTCGCTGTGTGACCCTCTGCCGCTTGACTCAGGGCAACAAATCCAGTCTTTGGAGGGTTTTTTAAGTCTTCGCCTCCAAAGTTGAACTTCAGCTCTGCATTCTGCCAGACAATTAAAGGAGCAGTTAAGTATGGTGTCCATCAGACACAACGTGGTTTCTTTCTACCAGTATTTCAAATAATTCTCTTACCTTCAGCACACAGGAGGCATAGAAAGCCTGATTCCTCAGATTTTGAGGGATATCAAAAGCCACACCGAGATCATTACCTGGAATGAGAAAGAAACACAAGCACTTTGTTATTTGACATCAACCACGGATGTCTAACATAATGTACATTTCATGTTACTGAAAAGTAGAACAACTGAGACAGCACCATTTTTGGAGAAGGAAATCTGGCTATTGTCCAAATCCAGGTAGCATCCAATAGTGTCATGCATGGTAAATTCCTGCAAAAAAGCAAGAAAACAAAGAGTTACTCACTGTGCAAATTATCCTCATATTTGTTTACAAATCTCAATACAATGATTTCTCTGTCACCTCTCCATAGCTGTCAAACTGCTTGTTGTTTGATTTCTTTCCGGTTCCTCCAAAACCGAAACCATGCTTATCAGTTCCTGTAATTAAAGGATTGAATTACTGAGAGTTTATTTTAGCCATTACATGTAATGCAAAATAAAGATTGTGAAGAGTAGAAGAGCATACCCAGGTCCAGTGCTGCCTGAATGGTGGACCATCCGATCCGACACAGGCCCTGATCATGGCATGTCACCTCATAGTAGTACTTCCCTGAAACACATGGAGAAAGACTAGTGGCTTTTTCAAAGAAATATATTAATAAATAAATATCTGGTTCACTATGATGAATCTAATCCTAAATGATCTTGTTTTAAATCTCCACCAGCAGTGTGTGAAAGTATCTGTGTGCATTACAGACCTTTGGTGACGCCCTTTGTAGAGCGGCAGCCATGCCACTCTTTAAACTCCCTGCTCTGACAGCACAGACCATCTGGACCAATTGCTGGACAGGTAAAATGACAAAGTGACAACGAGGAGAGGTCAGGGAGAGCTTGAATACATATACAACCGCACTTTTAAAAAAAAAGGTTAGACTGCCCTCCAGTGTTGTGTTATGGCATCACATGATTCATTTGTTCTTACCAAAGGCTGTGCTGCGGTCGTAGGGATTCATCTGCCAATTGTTGAAAACTTGGGGGAAAAAAAAGACATAAGTGTAGGAGCAGGTCAAACATCTGCCAGGCATAGACAAATACATTCATATCATATAACTAATCATCAATTATGATTCGGGCCAAGCAAAGTCAGACCAGATACATTGTAACAACATCCACACATTTTAGATTTTATATAGACACACAATACATGTTTAACTTGTTATAAACAATTAAGTCACTAATAATAATAGGGTTATCTCACTGGCTCCACCAGTCTTGATGGAAGCTTTGCCCTTCTTGCCCTCCTGATGATCCTTCAGGGTCTCATACACGATCTGGATCACAGGAATACTGAAGGCCTGAGGATGACAAGCATTATAATTAAGTGTTTTATGGTACTTGACCTGATGTACTTTTTTACAAAAATTAAATTAAATGTGACCTGCAGAGGTAAAGTTGTGTTGTTAAACTGTGTGACTCTCAAATACTTACACCCGTTTTACCACTACCAGTTTCTGCTGCCTAAAAAAAAACAAGAAAATAAGATTGAATGGTCTGCAAATGTATACGCAATTTATAAGAATATTAACACAGAAGTTAGACATACCATAAGTACATCTCCTCCACCAAGAATTAGAGGTATGGACTCAGCCTGGATGTCAGTGGGTAGCCTGAAATCCAATGATTGAAATACAACACATCAGTGTCAGTGGTTAGATTAACAGGGAAAAAAAAAAAAACTCATTGGCACAGATCACATTATGATGATTTGGCAGAACCGATGTCAAGCAGCCGGTCCACTCGAGTCACTTACAGCCAGTCCAACTCCTCCACAGCCTGCCCAATTTCAGGCATAACCCCCATTTCTGTGGAACAAAAGTCATATTTAATTGTTCTGTACGCACATATAGCTTTTAAAAATCGTTTGGCACTGAAGTCAAATACGTATGCGACTTCAATAAAATGAAATCGAGATACATTTCTTACCAGAAAACGCTGCCATTGCTGCTGCTACGAATACAATCCAACCGGATGTAACGTGTTCACACAGTTTTCGGCTCGACGCAGCCGGGTGTAACTCTTTTAGCGGTCCCACCTGGCAACATCATAACCATTGGTTCCGGATAGTTAACAAATCTTTAAAATAATGTGACCACTAACACGATTTGTAGTGTCATGTGTATTGCACACATTCATATGTTATGATTATATTATGGTACGTGTGGTAAAGAATGTAATATATATTTTTCTGCGCGATTCTATACAGTTTCCAAACGCGGTGGCTTGATTTATTTTGTCCCATGCCAACCGCCGTAGACTTTTGACAGCTGGTTCAGGTAAATATGGCTGAACAAAACCTGATTGAAGACGAAGATGAAAATATTTTATACGACTTACTCGTTATCACTGAATGGCCGCCAGAAACGGACACTCAGGTAAGTCTAGTTTCCACTTACCTATGTTCAGCCCGCCGTGCAGGCCTTTTAATGGACATTTTATATGTAAAACTCACCACCGAAAGTTAACTGCCATTAGTTGTATGGGCTCAGCCACGCAAAGCCACGTAGCACAAACATAGCTGCTTTTAGTTTGCTAAACAGTTAAATTCTCACACCACACTGCAGCGGAGTGTAGCTTTCATTTTGCACCACTATTCGTAGACATGCACGTATTTCACTTAATACTACGTTTATTTACATAACTCACATTTCAGCCCCCTTAGCTAGCATACAGAGTATCTGCCTTGTCTCCTGTAACGTTACATGTCCCCACACACAACTTTAAATGAATCCATTATTCTCATAATCCGTGTGTGTTTGAAACTTTTGTACTTTTTCGTTGATTTAATCTGTGAAATGTGCTATACAAATAAAAACTGCACTTTAGTTGCTTAGATTGGAAAATACATTGTAAATAGTTAGGAAGTGAAACTGATTGCAACTTGATTGCTGGGGGAACAAAATGCATGAATGGTGAGCTCACCTGTGACTTTCTATCATTTGTAGTTGCGAGGCAACAAGGAGCACAACAGCTCACTTGTTGCAAAAGCTGTGACAGGTAAGTTCTACCTTCCCGCGTGCTGCGTGCATAAGAAGGCACTGAACTTTACCAAACACTGTGTGAACAGCAGTAAGTTTTATTTTGGCTTTGGTTTTTGTAAACAGTTTGCTTTGACAAGATTTAAGTGTAGGGTTAAGCAAGCAGTTTCAGATTCAGACTCAAGCAACGTTTTTGATCAGCCTTTTGCCATTTTTACACAGTTAAGTTATATGTCAGAGGCAATACAGTTATGTCAGCATGGACGTTAAGATAGTGAGTGGCTGTATCATCAAATACACAGATTTCCCTTCTCAATTCTGCAGTGGAAATTGCCAGATCTGTCGATGACCTGTAGTCCTAGTGTTAATCCTAAAAAGCACTGCTGTGGTAGACTACTTTTGATTGCATCTGGGTAAAGAGACCGATCCCACCAGCTGTTAGCTCTGTATTAAACCCAGTCCCTTTTTTTCTAATGAATAATGTGACAAGAGAATCTCTAATCAAACCCAATCATTATCACACATGTATTGTAATTCTGCACACTCACTGTGATGAATTTCTTACAGGGCCATTCCGCTTAATCCTGCAGTATTTGTGGTACAGGTAAGTTCATCATCATTATGTCGTATCCAAATTAAGGCTGACAGGCCAGTCTCTCCAAACTTACCTGCTGATTTAAGAAGCTGTGTTAGATGGTTGTTTATTGCTAATATGAATTTTCTATATCCACTCTTGATTGAATCGCACAATCAAAATAACACAACTATATCTTTTAAACATGGTTAACATGTTTATATTTAATTTAAGTGATCAAATGTAAATGCAGTTTGTGCCATGCAACCAAGGTCTAACACCATCTGTTATATAAAAATGATCTTACCTTTAGAACTGTACAGAAAATTATTTGGTTTGATGGTTCAAAATGTGACAATTAAACAATGCTTTTGGATTCAGTCTTATAAGACGTTTGTCTCTTCACTCTATAGCATAACACAATTTATGGCAAAATTCTGCTGCACAAGTGTTAATATTACTACACTTAATTGGGTTTGTCCAGTAGTTCTCACACTGAGTGTTGTAAACAAAGCTGAATGCATTTGAGCTGCATGATATGAATATGAAAATAAAAAAATAGTGTGCTGACGCCATTGCACTGAAACATTTATCATTAAAGTTCAACACGGCTCCCTTTCATTAGTTTGTTCCCCCATTATTAATAATATATAAAAATTTTGGCATGGGCGTTAGGTTGTGTAAACATTTTTTTAGCTTCTAAAGTGGAGCATTCACCGACTCAGTCCATCTCTACTTTCTAAAAGTTCTTGCACCAAAGTTTCACAGAAGCAATTTTTTACTCAAGAAGCTTTCTTAAGATGTTTTATTAAAAATAAGAATTCATTTGAAAATACTGACCTTGTTGCATTGCGCAGTAACTGATTTAATGTGTTAACAGATGGCTTGATGTGGCCTGTAGTGAACTGTGTTGTCTAGCTCTCTAGCATCAGTCCCTGCTTATCTTGTCAGCGGGTGGTTTGTTTGTACCATCAATAACCTTCTTAAATATTTAAGAACTCCTCTGGCCATTCTCAGCTCCATTTCTTTTTTGGTGGATGAAAAAGGGAAGGGGAGTTTTATTTGAAAGAGCCAAAGAGAGTAGGCAGGCTGTCCCTACACCCACATGCTGTGACATTTTCTTCTGTAGAGGGGTACAAGAGAAATCTCTGGCAATTTTATTAGAATTGCCAGAATAATACAATGCAGTGTATTAGTGTCCAACAACTGTTGTTTTCCCTTCTATTGCACAGAATCACTGGGACCAGCTGCGCTAAAAAAATGTATTGTACTGAAACTGTAATGAAATGGAAAAACACTAAAGTTTTAAAATGTAATTTCAACTAAAAAATTAAGAATTACTTGTCACGATAATATAAAGTGGAGTAAAACAAAGAAATTAATGTTTTAGATTACCAAATCACCAACAGTAGCACTTAAAATAGCAAATAATAATATTCAAAAGAATTACTGAGACCAATCGAGCATTAAAATCCAAAGTTGAAGCAAAAGAAATTAATTGAAAAAATCCCCAAATTCATACAATTCTGGGGACTTATTTTCTTCTTCAGGTCTCCTAAAGTTTAGAGTGGATTGTAACTGACTGAGTAAGGAGAAGGTCTAACAATTTTTATAGGGAACTATGCATGGTGTGTTTTTTTCCCACTGTTTTGGATTATTTTTTCCCTCTACAGAGCTCCCCCTACAGTTTCTGAGTGCATATTTTCACTGTTGTAAAAACTCACAGCAACTCCCCCCCGCCCCCCAATTACATATCATTGGAATTGAATGCGGTATATTTTTTATTTACTTCAGAGCTATGTTTTTGACATTTGTGTGAAAAAGTAAATTATTGCATTCAGTTCAAGTAGGTACTGCATGTAAATCAATTAAATTCTAAAGAATGACAATTATTTTTTAATGGGAACATCAAATTCAACCTAGTTCATTTTGACACTCTGTTATATTAATGAATACTTTATTCTACATTCACAATTACAAACTGGTCAGTTGTCATCAAACTGCAGACACAATGGGTAAATTCATTGAGAAGCATGACGTCATTCACAACAGTGTGTTTTAAGGGGAAACTCTGTCAGGCACTTTAAGCATCATTGCCAAATTCTGAACACAGCCTCTCTTTATTGGGTTTGAAACATTTTAACGTCTTGAATTTCTTTGTTTTTTGTTTGTTTGTTTGTTTGCTTGGTCCCGTGACTCTCAGCCCCTCCAGCTCGTCTCTGCCTCTCGGTCTTGTCCACCTGGCAAACAAGCAAATCAACTGGCAGCTGGTGCTCGCAAGGTGCAACACACACACAAACACAAACACACTCACACACTCATGCGCTCTCTCTTTGTGATCAATATCTGAATGTGGGCTACTTTGTTGCTGACATGCACTAAGCCTTGCCCCCTCCTGCCCCCCCACCCGCCCACCTGCCTTTTGCGTATCCCCCTCAACCAATCATTTAATTGTGCTCATTACAACAGACAAACCAAGTAGAAAGGCGCTCTTTAATTGGCTATCGATTCAGCTCCCTGTAATACAGTGTTAAGCGTGGTCAATTGACGCTGCAGATGCCCATTAGTTTGATGTTCTTGATCCTTCCATTTGGTTTCTGTCCACCCGTACACCTTTCTCTCTGATTTCATTCCCTCTGAAACTATCTTTGCTCTTTTTAATGCTCCCAATTATTATAGTTCCTCCTCTCTTTAAGACATCCAACTGCTGCTCTTGTGCTAGACTTTGTTTTTCCATCCAAACTGCATTGCGACACAAACTTATACACGCAGAAACATTCTTTTGTAGGCCTACATTGCTAATGCTAACTGTTTATCTTCCTCCATCACACGGCCTTTATTCCAGCTTGATTTATATTGTTCACATTGACATTTGTTTGCTTTCCCCATTTACTCTTCTCATCTTCTGCTCCCTCTCATTTGTCTGTTTCTCTTGTTCATTCCTGACCAGTCTCTTGTTTTCTCCTCAGTAATGGCAAACTCTTGGCAGTGGTTCAGGACCAGTGTGTGGAGATTAGGTAATTATTGAACTCCATCCCGCTGTTTGAGGCACTCAATCTGTGTGTGCGAGTGATAGAGAGCCTTTTAATTAATGGGGTGATTTATCACTTCTCTCTTACAAAGTGCAGCAGTCTCAGCAGTTTTTTCCCCCCAACGCAATCAGTCACAGTAAAAAATATTTGAGTCAGTTAGCATACCCTTAATACCTCAGGGAGAATAAAAGTAGTGTTTCTTTATAGTGTTCCTAAAATGTTTTTATTCACGTGTGTATGTGTGGTAGAGAGGGGAGAGAGAGATAGAATACAGCAGTATGTTTGTGGTTATTTTGAGTGGTTGTAATTATTTTCAGACACAAATCCAATTTCCTTCTTACACAGAGAAAAAAATTACTCACTCAGCAATGTGCTCTGTTGACACAATATGATGCTTTAAATGGAGCAAAATTGAAATGAAAATCAATAACAATGAACCTGGTATAGAAATACAGCAGACAGTATTCAGATCATTTTTTCCCTCAGTTTATTGTGTTGTAGATTTATTTATTTTTTTAACGATAAAATAGCCATTTATACCCAGCAATCTCAATAGTGATATAGTGATGCCTTTAAAAAACAAAAAAACAAAACAAAAACCTTTTTCTGTAAAGAACCAAACCTGAAATGAATGTCACTTTCTGAAGTCTTACTCTCCGGCGGCAAACAAAAGACAAATTTGACTACACAAAGCCTCGGATGAAAACATTGTTCTCCTTTTGATATCTGCATGTAATTGGAATTTAAAGTCCCACTCCCGTGACCCTTTTTGGTCATTTTAAAAGCAGCTCATTAGCCATGCACATTAGCAATGCACCTCTGGAGGGTGGGCGGAGACTGCGCTGATTTGCACCCGCCCAGCCACCTCCTCTCACCCCACCCCCCGCTTGCTGACAGCTGGACATTGTACAATTACAGATTCAGCGCGTTTAGCGTAAAACTCCACACTGGGATTCGATCCCAGACTGGAGCATAGTCCTTGCTCACGGTGCAAGCTGCTCTACCAGGTGAGCTATATGTGTTATACCATGACAGCTACACCGAGCTGTTAACCCTTTCACCTCAGAGCCAGATGCAGAGCGGGGCGGGAGCTTGTAGCACTAGTGCCCTCCCCTGGAGCTGTGACACGTCAGCTCCAGTCTCCCTGAAACTGCCAGTTTGAGTCTGCCATTGGTTCACAGCAGTTTGAAGGCAGAAAAACTCAGAAATGCAATTTTGCACTTCCTTTTCTGCTGATATGTGCTCTAACACAAGAAAAATGCCACAGGAACATGTGAAAAGCTCAAAAAACACTATTTTCACGGGAGTGGGTCTTTAAACATTTAAATCCAAATATTTTAACGATGTTCGCTCAGCTCAGAATAGTTTTTTGGTTGACCTATTGTTATTGAGAGCAATCAAGTCTCTCTGCTAATGCCTCCATCACTGTGTTTGATATTGAAGGTTTTTCTCGAGTACTTTTTTTTCCCACAATGCTGTTGTTTAAACAGTTTTACAGCCTCGCTTCATGGCATTAGTTGGTGTGAGTGGGTGTTAAGTCAGCTCAAGGCCTTATCCACCGCTTTGTTAAGAGTCTGTCTAAACACTGTCTACTCACTGTCTGCTTTATCCATTGAGCTACTTGAGTTGGCAGGCTATCAGTGGCTGTTATAACCCACCTTGTACCAGGTCCTATCAGGCTACGTGTGTGTGTGTATGTGTGTGGTGGCAGTGGCACCCTCGGGTGTGTGTATAATTGTCGTGCAGTGTAATGACACCTCTTTTTCACTTTCTTCTTTTGCCTCTATGTGTGTGTGTGTGTGTGCTCCACAGGTCTGTGAGAGATGACTTTGGTTCAGTCATTGGAAAGTGCCAGGGTAAGACCCCCTCCACTTGTTCTATCAATCACATACTGTCGTTTACAGCTAAATTCCCCCGTACAGCACCATTTGCTTTAAAAATGTGATGGCCGCTGTTGTGTAGTGCAGGCAGAGCAATGATTCATAGACTGTCAGGCAGAGGTGGAGTTTTCCCTTCAGTCTCAGACAGCATAGAAAGAAACGCAAAGTGTTCAGCCTACATTTGATTGTTAACCTGTAGATTTAATTTACACGGTGTCTGTCTGTGTGTTTATGTTTGTATACATCTACCCCGAGTTTGTTTCAAACTGAAATATCGACCACGGTGGCTAATTGGAACGTGCGAGAGAGAGGGAGAGACTGAACCGCGACAAAGATAATCACCCTCATCCCGTATGCTGCCACTCATTAAACACAGTCTCACACAGGCTGATAAAAATAAATTGCCTTGATTGTTTGATTAGCTATTAAAATGCTCTGCTGTTTTGGCTGCTCTAAACACGGAGAGGCCCAAACTTTCTCCAAGTTCAATCAATCAATCAATCAATCAATCAATCAATCAATCAATCAATCAATCAATCAATCAATCAATCAATCAATCAATCAATCAATCAATCAATCAATCAATCAATCAATCAATCAATCAATCAATCAATCAATTTGTTTATTTCAGGCATGTCAAGTTCAGATGGTTTAGATAGATAGGTAGATAAATACTTTATTAATCCCGAAGGAAATTCATCTGTCAGCTGCTCCTATTTCTAGAACGGCGGAGCAGAGCCGCGAGCTGCTCAGAGCTACGCTACAGAGGCTCATGGGATTTCTTGGTTTCCCTCATCAAACTCATCAAATACACAATCCATCAACTCCAAAACACTCTCTTGGACAAGTTGTGACCTGCACATTCACCACGCTATGAGATAATAACAGAACGTTACCAGACAGAGTTGTTTTCGAGGTAAATTAATGCAAAACTGCTGATGCGCGTTCCCGTCGGGGGCAGTTTTTTCGGCAAGCAGTCTCTGCATTTGCCTTGAAAACAACTCTGTCTCCTAACGTTCCGTTATTATCTCATAGGCAAGGTGCCTTTCAGTTTACTGTTGTTTTTTTTTTATGGAAATCCAAACTTTACTGTTTTGACACCACAACTAGCTAGGAGACATAGTGGAGTTGGTTGAGACCATAAAAGAGCTCAAAATAGAGTGAATATTGGAAATATACTCATCAGGTTGTCAAAAAATAACTTCAAATTAATGCTAATGTTGCATGGCGTCTATAGGACGTTTTCAACGTTAGCTAACATGATCCCTACAACGGCATCATAAAGCAATATTGTGCCACTGTTGTTTACAGATGGCTGCGCGCCCCCATATGTCCAAGCAGTAGATACATGTAGGATTGAATGTCTGCAACAACTATACAACTTTAAAGCCACTGTTGTAGAATTGAAGACACTACAGCAGAAAGCAAAATCTGCTAGCACACTGCAGTCTCCCCCCGTAGATCCAGCAGGAAGACGCTGTATTCAGGCTGAAACTAACAGTTTGAAGCCAACAGGATTGATTCAAGAATCAGAAACGGAAGTCGGAATCATTTGAAAGAAGCTATTATCACAAAAAGTCTAAATCTGCTTGGAAAGCTTCAAATTTCAACAAAAGAAAAAAATACTTTTCATTCACCTTTTCTAAACATACACTGGCGCACACAAACACATCACAAAAGCAAAGTCAGTAAAAAAAAAACCTCAGAATGAAACTTTCATCAGTATTTTCTGTCTTCACTTTCTTTTATTCTTTCTTTTTTTCCTCGTTTATTTTTCATCGTTGTTCCCACCCTTTTCTGTGTCTCTGTCTCTCCCTGTTTTTGTTCTGTTTTGGCTAAGCCGTTACTATGGGCCGTTGCTCTAATGGTTCATAGTGTGGGTAACGGTAGCCCCTGGGCCTGTGTAAACCTGAGCCTCCCTCCTGTTTTTCATACCATTTCATCTCTCTTTTTCATGTTACTTTTACTTCATTTCATTTCACGGAGATTTGTCCTAATGGATTTTGCTGTGATCCTGCCTTTTAATGGCATTTGCTTTTAATGGAGGAGCGTGCGTGTGTGTGTCTTACAGCGTTTTCCCATGCATGCCCTTGTGTGTATTCATCCCCATGCACGCACACATTTGCTGCATCCACACCTGTGTATCGTTCTCTTGTCTTTTTGTCTTCCTCCCGCCCTCCCTCCCTCCCTGCTCCTGTTGCAGTGGAGTCGTCTCCCACCCCCGTACATAATTCATAAGTGTTGAGCTCTGATAAATGCATCTGCGAGGCTTTAGATAGAAGGCTTCTACTGGGTCGTTGGGTGTAATTTCCCCCCAACTTCCGCCCCCTACCATTGCTAGGAGTGCAAAGAAACACACACACACACACACACACACACACACACACACACACACACACACACACACACACACACACACACACACACACACACACACACACACACACACACACACACACACACACACAAAAACACAGGACAGTAGCATCCAATTTTCCAGCTACCCAAAAAAGCCATCTATGTGGAAATGGAGCTCTCTCAGCCACAGAACATCATACTGTATACAATTCATAATAGGAAGCCGGAGAGCAAGGGAGGCTGTGCAAGAGTGAAATAGAGGAAGACTGGAGCAAAAGAACAACAACAGAGCAGAGGAAACGCTTGGTACCTATGACTCTCATAATGGCTCCATGTTTTTGTCTGCTCCTCCTCAGCTGAGAGTCTCAAAGGTGTGTTAAATTGCCCTCTTCCTCAGATGCTCCCTGATACTTAAGCCTTAAAATTTGGGGGGAGCTATTATTTCTCTCAGCGGGTGCCTGATTCATTGTTTTCTCTCTCTCTCTCTCTCTGTCTGTCTCGCCTCCCACTTCTGTCCCTTTGTTCTTCATTTAAAATTCTAGTCATACAATATCCGACGCCTCCATTTGTTTGCAGTATTGCCCACCAAGGGTTGCTGGCTGCGGCGTTCTTCGGCCAAGGAATTTAATACAATAAAAGCCAAGAGGACTGTTACGCGATATCAACAAAAACATAACTTCTTTTTCATAACTTCATTGCTGGGCATATACGGCATCTGTGGTGGCATATGTTACACACTGATATCCAAATGCAAAAAAACTCCTACTGCCTAATGTTGTATCTAGTTGTAACTATACCGAAGTCTTCCATTCAGCTTGCACATAGAGATTGCGTCCAATCCCGCCTCCCTCATACTATTAATGTGTCATAAGATAATCAGGTATTCACAACAGACTCTGGATCAGAGACCTGCCAGACTGGCCCAGCCCTTCTATCAGAGGCAGCTATGACAGCGAAGCCTTGAGAAAGTGCCAGCAGGCAGAGATGTGCTTTATCACAGCGATATGGTTACACTCACAGCACTGCTGAGCCAGCAGATCGGTAAAACAGTGGCCTATACTTCAACAAAAGCGGGATTTATGATCCCCCCAAACCCCCCCCTCTGCCTCTCTTCCTCTCTTTCAGTCCCCCCTCCTCCTCCTCCTCCCGTCTATGGGAGCGACAGTGTGTGCGTGCATGTCTTTGAGAGACAATTATTGAGATGTATTACTGTAGCTATCCTTCATAGATGAATTGGATAGGTCCTTAGACACACCGTGTTGATGTATGGCATTAGCTTTATCCTTCTTCTCCCATCTGTATTCATCATCGGCACGCCACAGAACACCAGGGATTATTCGCAGAGAGTTTTCTCATCTGGTTTAATAGGAAATCCTCAGCTCCCCCGAATCTCCTGGCTCTTCGTTCCACTTATCTCGCCTGTCTTTTATATGTGTGAACTTTGAAGTCTTCTTTTCTTTTTTTCCTCCCCCTCCCTCTCCTGTTACAGTGCCAAAGGATCCAAACCCCCACTGGCGAAGGGTGGCGTGGAGCCATGACTGCGCCCTGCTGGCGTACGCCGACAGCACCGGCACCGTGCGCCTTTTCGACCTCATGGGCAGCGAGCTGTTTGTCATCCCGCCGGTAACCGTTGCCCCCGTCCCTCCTCCTCCTCCTTCTTGACGTCATCAACAACCTCTGCCCCCTCTGTTTTTTTTTGTCGTTGTGCATGCACTGATGCTAATTATAAGTGATTAGATCAGGCGTAGCATATTGAATCCCAGCATTCATTTGGCTTCCTTTCAATGTTATCTTCCTTCCTACATTTTCACAGAGGATCTGTTCAATTACAGTGTGATGCGTCTAATTTGACTCATTGTAAACCCTCCTTCATTTGACATCAAAAAAGCGCTGCATGGGCTGATTTTATTGATGTGGCTGTTTGGACAGGGAGTACAAGACTTGATGCTGTGCTACAGCTGATTGGCAGCTTTTCAGTGACACACTTATTAAAATTCAGACATCCATAATCTTTCCTCTGTAAGTTGGGCCGTGCTCTTCTGTTCCAGTGCAGCATAGATTTATTGGGCATTTTAACTGCCTGTCACATTTTGAAGAGAACGTCTCCCTGTCAGACATCCTCTGTGCTCTTTCTTTCTCTCACGCCTGCTTTCTAATTCATTGTCTGTAACTTTTACTTCTCCCCCTCTTTGCTTTTGGTGCCCCATTCCTCTTTTCTTTTTTTCACATGCCTGCTATCATCCCCAGATCCTTCTTTCTTTCTCTTTCTCTTTTTCTATCTCATCTTTGGGTCTCTCAGTAGCTCTCCTCAGTCTGTCTGTAGCCCCCCTCCCCTCGCTTTAATGCCCTCTCTGTGCCACACAGTATCATTCCTCCCATCCTATCCATCATCCCCTTCCACTTCTCTACCCGTCCTGTCACAGACTATGAGCGCAGACACTCGTTCTTCTCCCCAGCTGCACTCATCTTCTGAAGTCTGTGATCCTCATTCCTTCAGTGCGCCTCTGCTTTGTTATGCATCTACGGTGTGCCTGCACACTTCCACCAGCAACCCCCTGCTCGGCTGCACTGTTTCTCTTGTTTGTCACTGTTAAGTGCACACACTGGTGCTATTTCCGGAGATGATAACACAGTCAATTTGACAGAAAGTGTGCATGGATGAAAGAAATTAAAAATTTGCCTCATCCCTCCTTCCCTCTCCCATCTCTCTCGATTTCCGTCTTTCTTTCGCTTTCTCTGCCAGTTATTTTTTGTTCCCTGTCCCATCAGGTTCGTTCTTTATCTATCTATTTTATGTTCTTTAACAAACACTGCTGGTTTGATGTGATTTTCGTGTTTGCTTTTGTACAAACTTGGTTGAGGCCGCAAAGAGATTACACGCATTTCTCCGTCTTTTGATTCCTCCCACCGTTTACATCAGTCCTCTCACGCTGCCACTGACTCTTCTTTCTCTTGTCTCTTCCCTTGATCCAGGTGGTGAGTTTTCCCGGGGATTTCAGCTGCGCGGTGGCCGGCCTGATCTTCTTGGAGTACACGACCAGTGCACAGTGGTCGGCTGAGCTGCTCGTCATCACATACGGCGGCGGGCTCAAGAGCTATCTGGTCAGGTGAGAAACAAAACTCCTCACACAGAAAATACAGTAGCAAGAAAAAAAAGTATGTGAGCCCTCTGGAATTAAGTATAAGTATAGGTATCCGTAGGTAATTATAGACAAACATAATCTTCTTAAGATAATAGCACCCAAACACTTCTAATCCTGCCTGTTTTAATTGAAATTAAGCATTAAATATCCCCAGTCCTGATGGGAAAAGGTAAATGAACTCTTGGATTTATCCGCTCGCTCAAACCTCCTTCATCACTAGTCATCCCCAAACAGCTCTTCCAGAGCAGCTCAGTGTTCAAGAGGAAGTTTGGACCCTCTGCAGTAGATTCACTTTGATGTGTGGAGTCATTCAGTATGTTGGAGTTCTGTCCTTGTCCCAGTTTACATGCAACAGGGAAAATCAAATCAAATCAAATGTCCGCCTCCTCAACATAGGTGGCGATATGTGTCGTTTCAGCGGGTTAATACAGACCCCTGTCCAGTTGACTTTTATGTCATGAGTACAAAGCTGGAAATAAATAACTCTGGTGCCGTGTTTCAGGCTGAAAATAGGCTGTACCCTGTACAAACGACTGTGTGAAATACACTCAATCAGTGCTGACGCTGCTTCTTTCTTTAAATTTTCTTTGCCGGGTTTGGGCCGGCTTCTCTGCTACACTTTGTGTCACCTTTACTGTTGTGGAGCATGCACACGTCCAGTTTAACTCCGAATGAGAGTCCTGCTGTATCATCTTCTACTCAGCTCCAGGAAGTGAACGGCCACTCTGACATCAATTTGTAAAATACCTTAATAAACTAATAGTAAAACTAAATATTTCCTCCTCAGCCATGGCGAGCTGTTCAGGCCCAGAGGCAGCAAATGTAGCGCTGTGTGTTTTCTAACAAACAATTCACCCTCAGCTTCATCAAAACACAAAACGTTTTAGGGGTGTTGGAAACAGATTGTGTTTGTTCGTAATTATAACTTAGATGATGCTCCAACTGTAATTTAAGATTGTTACATTAATGTGGATCATTTTGGTGGGTTGAGTTACTCTTTCTTGCCTGGGGTTGTTTATTAGTCAGCGTCAGTTTCTTCAGATCTTTTCAGGGCGATTTTGAGCAGTTCTATTATCTCCTGATTTAAATGTGCCCACTTCACATTCTTTACACGGTGCTTATTTTCAGATCTTACACTTCAGCTTGAATTTCAACTGCACACAGTTCTCACGCTTGAACTATCTTTAATGCTTCTTCTTTTACTGACACTTGAAATGGTTTTGACACTTAATTTGTCAACTCTCATGTGTTCATCCTTAGTCTTCAACTGCTTTCAGGGACAACTCAATTCCTCTCACATTTTTGTGTCAACTAACATTCCGGCTGCTTTCATCTCTTTCTCTTCAACTGAACAGTTCATCAGCTTTGAACTTTTTCTCTTTTCTGGCATTTCAACTTCTTTTACTCCTCGCATCTCACCTGACACTTCAAAGGAACAATAACAAAATAAAACTTCTTCGAGCTCTAACCCACACAACTTTCATTGTTAACTCAGAGTCTTCTCCAGCTGCTTTCACTTCAGCCGACGTCAGCGCTCACTTTATGTGTTTGCATTGGTCCTGATCCCTTTCAGGAATCCCACTTCAACTGTCGCTACTAGCTCAGTTTATCACTCTAAGTGACCGTTCAGATGCTGCTGACTGACATTTCAACTGCTGCCTCTGCTTACGCTCCAGCTGACGCTACATCTGGTGCTTCAGCTGTTTTAATCATTGACAGTTCTGCAGCTTTCATCTCTTCGTGTCCACAGTTCAACTTTCACAGCTTTAACACTCACTGACAATTCAACTGCCCTGGGGGCATAAACTTGAAATTACACTTTCAAATGTCGTCACCGATTGTACTTCAGTTTATTTCAAAAGACACATCCAAGTTTTTCAATGCTTCAACTGCAACTGAGTCAGCCTAAACTATCATTCAACATCTCCTACACACACAGACATTTTAACACTTTTTGCACTTGTGATGTTTGGCTTCAAGAACACACCTCTTACTGGCTAAAGTGAATACTTCAGCACTTCAGCTATATCAAATGTTCCAAAGTTTTTTCTTTATAAATGTTTTTGCTTTGCTAATTTTGTATTGCTTTTACCTGTTTAAGATCGAGCCACTCACCTTGACACCCAGAGCCATCCTGAGCAACCCTGTTATTTTCTGATTTAAATTCATGCACTGTATAACCTTTACTGAACCATGCACCTCATTTGTGGGATTAGATGCTGCTTTCTTGTCCATATGTAAAATGTTCACCTCTCTTTGAATACCAATGCCCTCGCTTGCCAATCTTCCAACCTCCCACACAAACACACATTTTGAATATTCGATTAATGACATTTGATTTTGCCTGCGTGTGCTCGCGAGAGTCTATGCCGGTGCTTTCCTCATGGCTGCCCCCGCTTCCTTCTTTTTAATTTAGCATTATATCATATGGCATTATTTCAGAGATTTCCCATTTCATTCTGTGTGATTGCTTGCTGTAGTCACACAGGTGTGCTGACACTCCGGAGACACGGGATGAGATTATGAATGGGTGTTCAATCCCCATCAGTTGACATCCTGCAAGCCACACTGGCCTCCCTTTAATTTAAATGTGCATGATGATTTTTGTAGAGAAGAGTTGAAAGTGTTGATTTATTTTTCTATTACCAGCTGATAAATGGCGTTACAGCCTTTGAAGCCATCAGGGTTTTTATGTGTGTGTGGGAGGAGGTAATTAAGATGTGTGAGACACTTGCACCAGATTTACTCTGAAACTACTGGCTTGTTTTTAAAGGTTCATTTTCAGTATGGAGCTTTTCAGTCTTCCTTTTCATATGACTGCTTTCCAATGTTGTCGCTCAAACACTTTGAATTAGAATTTCAGAATTATAGCTGAGCCCTGACAGTAAGTCATCTCTCTCTCTCTCACTGTGCCATTGCTCCAGCATGTATGCGTGTGTCGATGCACGTACGACTGCTTTATTGTAGAATTTACACCGAAACGTTTAGAGGAAGCTAAAAGGTGGAAACCCTGCAAATCTCTTTGCCGTTTCCTCTGTGCTCTCTTTTCTATCCGCCTTTTCTTTACCTCCAATCTCCCCTTCTCTCTATACAGTTTGCTTTGCAAGGAAACATTTCCCCAATGAGAGATCCAACAAATTACACAACAAATTACATGACATCTCCTCTAGTACCAATTTAATTTAGATTGCCCACTTAAATTAGATTATATATTTTGCCATGCCTCATTTTAATTGCCGTTGGAATGGAAATTGCTCTGTCATCTAGCCCCAAAACAGCTTTGTCGCACCATTAACATTTCCAATACTAGTGTGTTCATGTTTTGGTTGTTTATGTGCTAGGGTTCATTTATAGGTGACTCGTCGTCCAAAATTTCTTTCCCTCTCTCTCTCTCAGTGTGGGAACCAATCAGAACTTTCAGGAGAACCACAGCTTCAGTTTCTCTGCCCACTACTCCCATGGCATCACGTCGGCTATTTACCACCCAGGCCACCGGTAAGTACCACATCACCGCCGCATCAGCCTGGAGTGCTTGTAGAATATATTTAAAATAATGAATATTTTGAAAATGAGCATTTTCTTTTCCCCAAACTTTAGCTTTTAATCTATCAATGTCAGTGTAATTACTGCTTGTAGCATTCACTTGACACCCTCAGATATTTCCTCTTGTGGTTGCCACAGTCTAAGCCTCCTTCTATTAGAAAACTGTTTCATCAAAAGTGTTTTTCATACATTTGTATTCAGACATGCTTATGCATCATTTGAATCAATTTTTATCCTTAAACCCATTGCCGATGAAGCAACGTGACGCCATATACGGCTTAAATATCAAGATTTGAAAGTTGCTGAGTGATTTCAGACGCTTTCATCATTTGACATCTAGGGGCAATATGAGTACACATTACATGTCGTCAATATGCTCGTAAATATGTATTATATTGATTCATGTGCTAACACAGAGTTTGAGTTTACTGCATTACAACTCGCTTCAAATTAAACTTTTATTTTGTTTATTTTGTTGCTTCGCAGACAGGGTATGTGGATGAAATACACAGCATATACCATAAAACCACTACCAGATAAATCCTAAAAAGAGTTCTCATACAGCCATTTCTGCATAGGCATAAAATGTTACATTATGAAACGGGGCCAAAAGGCTTACTCAGGAATAAATGAAGCAATCACTTTAATGCAATACCTGCAGGAATTGACTATAGCCATCCACAGTGTCCTTGGCCCTCTTCACCACTTAGCAGTCAAAGGTTTCGGTTAATTATGTCTGGCTCACACTCCCATGACCTTACTGTTTTCACCACGCTACCCTAGTCTGCGCAGACCAGATTTAGTTTGGCTTGTGAAGCTTGGTTTGGCAGCTTAATGGATTTTGGCAGCGACTGTCAAATGTTTGCCAACTGATAGATGAGATGAAACTTTAATGATCCCTGTTTGAAAACTGGGTCAGCAACAGAGAGAGCAGGCTAAAGGTAAGAAAAATACGAGTTGAGCAGCTGCGTGTAAAAAAAAATAAGTTCAGCAGCTTAATCTACACATGAAAATACGATATACAATATTTGTCTATCAGTGAAAATATGATATATTTCATGTTATGAAATGCAAAGATGGGATTGCAAATGCTCAGATAAAAATTCCAGATGTGTGATGATTAGGCATTATAATCTTTTTATGATCAGAATTACAGGCACACTTAATATAGTGCATGAATGTCCAGATGTGCACCAGTACATCATCTGTTTTAATGCAGCCTGAAAAAAACCTGCAGAATAACATTGTACAGACATGGTCGTCTATGTCAGACTCAAGCTACTATGGTAGATTTTTATCTTCTTTTTTTTTTATCAGATTACAGACTCACCCTCAGTTCTTGGCTCTTACTGAATGTGCAGTCTCTCTGCACCAGGGGGCAGTGTTGAGCTGGAGAGCGCACTGCCCCCCCCCCCTCTCCTCAAGTTCCCAGCCGCTGTCGCATCTGCTCTGTTTCACTGCAAAGGCAAACCTACAGATCACTGTGGTCATTGTGATGTTGTTTGTGTCTTAACTGTGTCTGGCAATTGATTTCCCAATCAGACTTTTATCTCTGATAAATAACTTTTTAATCCACTACTTTGCTAAATGGCACTTGTGTTGTGTGGACGCTCACAATAGCTCAGCTTGAACCCAAGATTAAAGATGACCTCGCAGTGACCACCATCTTAATTCCCTTTCCTTGTTATGTAGTGCTAATTGATCTGCTGGGGCATGATCATAGAGATGGTAACTAATTGTGAGTGTGTTTGTGCGTCTGTGCGTGCGTGTGTGTGCTTGTTGTTTTTCAGATTGCTGCTGGTCGGAGGCTGTGAGTCGGGGGATGACAGTACGTCCAAGGCCTCTTGCTGCGGCATCACAGCCTGGAGGACTCTCTCCGGCTCGCCGCACTACAAGCAGGTCACCAGCTACGAGGACGATGTCAATCCAGTGAGGAGACCCCCGCACTAAATCGCATTTTCACACACAAGTACCCGCACAGTATCTAACGCACAACTCCTATCATCCTCTGTGTCACCTGTTAGAATCAGAAGAGAGGTTTCTTCAGGATCCCCAGCTTCAGGCTCTTTTCAAGACAAGGAGATGAAAAGGTAGAGTCCCTTCTTCTTTCTTTTAGCAATTAACTATTTAATTGGAGGGACCAAGGGAGCGTTTTCTTAATGAAACGACCTGCGTTTGTGTCATCCAGGAGGACGCGGTGTTTCGCATGAGCCTGAGCCCCGACGGCACCCTCCTGGCTGTCATCCACTTCTCAGGTCGTCTGTCTCTCTGGGACGTCCCCTCGCTCAAACAGAGGGCCACATGGAGCCAAGACCAACAGGTGCACCTCCAACTGTGTGAATGTGTGCCGACTGTGCCGTGTGTGTCCTTGCATGACGTTTCCTATGCAGAATAAATCTATGTCCCAATATTTCGTACATTAGGTGCTTGGCTGACTGTATTAATGTAATCTCTCCCTGGCCCAAGTGTGTGTGTGTGTGTGTATGTTCACATTAAACATTAAGTGAGGTGGCTTAGGGAGAAGTTATATTTGCAGAATATTTTGCTGATTTATGTAGCATGTGTACGTACATGTTATGCTTCATTGCTGGTCTGAGCTGCCAGAGTGTGTGTGTGTGTGTGTGTGTGTGTTACTGTGTATGTACTGTAAGTGTAAACAGGGTTAGCAGATTAATTCCAACCCCCACCCACCCCTTCTCCCTCTCTCGTTCTTCCCCTCCCCTCTTCTTTGGTTCCTCCATCCTTTTCCTTGGTTCCTCCTTTCAGCCAGGATTTGAGGAGATCAACCCGGAGTGGAAGACATCGCTGGAGAGAAGGAAGAAAATAAAAGGTAGCTCGGCCTGAAGGGTTAGAGAGAGCTGACCTTGTTGCTGACACAGCAGTACACACTGGATTCAATTTAGTGATCTTTGACACGTCTTATTCACTGAATTATACAGTTATTTAGACATG
This sequence comes from Trachurus trachurus, assembly GCF_905171665.1. Taxonomy (NCBI): domain Eukaryota; kingdom Metazoa; phylum Chordata; class Actinopteri; order Carangiformes; family Carangidae; genus Trachurus; species Trachurus trachurus. Next base: position 17,508,789 of record NC_139910.1, on the reverse strand, counting down.
CAACCATCTGCCAAGGCTAGCAAACTTTTTCCTCACTCGGTATCTACGCCTGTGTGTGTGTGTATCTATCTCTATGTTTGCGGAATTGCTTATAAGTCTCTCTGTGTGCCTGTTTTGAGCAGCTGCAGAGTCTTTTTTGATGGTTTTGGGCCAATAGTGATGACAGCTGTGACAGCTTGTACAAGCAATAATCCATGTATGAGTCTCCATCTCATGCATGACAAGTGATAAATTTGTCCACAGGTGTAGATATATTTCTGAAGAAGAGAATGAAACCAATTCAAAAAATGTCAGTATGGGTAAAAGAAGATTCAAAGATTTGGGGTTTTGGCTTTGATCAAGCATCTGTGTCACTGCCCTCATGTCTCTTCTCTTCGTTACCTGTCCCAGATAAGGAGCAGTACTACCCGCTGGTGGACGTGAGCTGGTGGAGTGACAACGTGTTGATCCTGGCTCGCTGCTCCGGCTCCGTCACCGTGTCGTCGGTCAGGACGCTCCGCAACCTCCTGGGAAAATCCTGCGAGTGGTTCGAACCCGCGCCCCGAGTCACGGCGGCGCACGACGGAGGCTTCCTCAGCCTGGAGGTAAATGTCAAGACATCGCTCTGCATGTGTGGTTAAGTAAACAGATAGAGGGAGTTTGTAGGAATGCATGCGAGGCTTGTGTAAGCATCTTACAGCACTAGTCATACATTATAAATCCTCGGGGCTTTTAGAGGCATATTATAGAATAGGGGACAATTGTTTTTTTTTTATCCTTTCATCCATTTTCTAAACTGCCTCTTCAGTTCAGGGTCACACAGGCTCGGATGCATCTGCGTCTCAGCAGCACAGTTAGATAAAAAGGGAACACATTGGACAGGTCACAAGTGTGTTATGGCGGTTTAAAGTCTTTTGTTTATATTGTTAAAGACTGAGAAAAGTGCATTCGAGGACACCCTTTCTGATGCAAAGTGAGTCAGTTGTACAGGAAAATCAATCGGCGCGCAAATGTGTACATCGATTTGTGATAGACTGCTCGTACTATGAGCTGATGTAACTCCCCGAAGGACAACGCATTCCGACAAACAGAGATCTCAACCTCAATTGCTGTGTTTTTATTCACGCAGGCCATTTCACTTGTTAACGTCAGCGTATGAAAGCATGAGCATGTGCATGTAATAATAATAATAATAACGATGGTGGAAAAGTGTGATGATGAAATATGTTTCCTTGCTTCTTTATCCTCCCACAAAGACCCTGATATCACATCACCCCTCTCTTTTATTTTAGTCTTTGCTTCTCTTTGTGTTTTTTTTATCTGAAAGCATTGGGAGAGCAAAAGAGATACGTCTCTTTACCAGCCAGCTGCCAACTTTTGGGGAAAGGTTTCATCAGCCTGCCTCAGCATGGTTGGGGGGGGGGATGGGTGCTCATAGCTGTATCTCCAGCGAAGTGTGTATAGAAATTATCTTGAAGATGAGCCCTGCGCTGTGTGTGTACGCCTCCATAGATATGCAGTAGCGTAACCTTCTCCTTGTGTGTAGGATAAGCCGGGTAGTGTGTCAGTGCAGCACCATGGAGGCTACCTCACCTCCTCATTGATTAAGGTGCTTAATGTTTTACAGGTGCTAAATGTTTCATAAAACCCCAACCGAGAGCAGCGCTCTGCTGGAGGGGCCAGCATTTCATGTTTTCCCTAAAAAACCCACATAAATAAATAAAATGATAACAAAATATAAGGACTCGCTTCAGCAGTGGAGATGAAAAATGGGCGTATCATTTTTTCACCAACCGAGGCAATCACAAGACTAAAGAAGAGGACAACACAAGCAGAAGAAACTACTTTGACAGCTTGGATTTAGATTTTCTATCGAGCAACTTGACCTTGCTGTTGTTTTGTGCTCGGATAGCCTGCTGATCTAGCACGAGGGCGTGAAATTGTGTGGAGTGTGTTTACCCAGCGAAAGCAGAGTTAGATGTAAACTGTGCTGCATTGCATTACATGCTTCATTTTTTATTCTTTACTTCCTACTAGAAAATAAAGTGTCCATACTCAGCCTCACAAAGTTGTCCTGGGTGAAAACATACGTCTGACTTCATCCAGATGGGTTCTTCTGTTTTGAAGCCCTCACTATGGTTTGGATGAACAAGGCATGAGTCTTTTGCTGTGGTTTGAGGATCTCTTCTATGTTTCAGTATACTGTCATTCAAATTTATATATAAAGCAGTTGTATACATTTTTTTTTCTTAATTTTACACCATTCTCTTGTGCACCTTCATTTTGCTTCTTTATTTCTTCTGCTTCCAGCCTCCTCTTAATTTTTTGCTGTCTGAGTGTGCCCCCATCCTATTTGTAATGCCGGATTTTGTTATTTTTGTCACAGTGTGAGGTGAAGCTTGCCCAGAAGCGTGGGCGTCTGGAGAGCAACCTGAGCGGTGGGGCCGGTGAGGATGAGGAGGGCGATGATGGAGGAGACTCTGACTCAGACGACGAGTCGTCAGCCAAAGCCCGCTACTTCGGCTACATCAAGCAGGGGCTGTATTACGTGACGGAGATGGAGCGCTTCGCCCCGCCACGCAAGCGCCCCCGCACTGTGATCAAGAACTACCGTCTGGTCAGCCTTAGGTCGACAACACCAGAGGAACTGTACCAGAGGAAGGTAGGAGGCCGACACAGCTTGTATTAATATTAACGTTCACATGCACATGCACATGCTGATGATCAATCTAAATGTCTAAAAGTGTTTAAGGGATAGTTTTGGCAAATTGGCCCATTGCCATAATCTCTATAGTCTTAGCAGTAGGTTTGTTACCTTTAATTGTCGGTGCAAGCTTTTTTTAGAACGGCGGAGCAGAGCCGCGAGCTGCTCAGAGCTACGCTACGGAGACTCATGGGATTTCTTGGTTTCCCTCATCAAACTCATCAAATACACAATCCAACAACTCCAAAATGCTCTCGTGGACAAGTTGTGACCTGCACATTCACCACGCTATGAGATAATAACGAAATGTTATGAGACCAAAAAACCGCCTCCGACGGGAACAGGCATTAGTGGTTTTGCATGAATTTATGAATTTGCATGCTATTTCTTTTCTAAAAATAGCTTGCACCGACAATTAAAGGTAACGAACCTACTCCTAAAACTATAGGGATTATGGCAATGGGCCAATATGCCAAACTATACCTTTAAACTCAAGCTTGTTACATGACACTTTAAATGTTGAAAGTGATGATATAAAGGGAGAATAATGAGAAGCCCATGTTTAATAACCTCAGCTTGTATGTCTGTATCTTTTTTTTCGTTCATTTTCAATTTTGAGAGAGCTTACAGTATGCAGCCGCATGCTTCACTGCACCGTGTTTGTGCGACCGCTCCAAGTGCTTCTGGTTGAAAATCTCTGAACTTTTCCGAAAGCCGCTGATGTCGTCACCGCAGTTCTCGCCCAGGGGGCCAATCAGATGGGTTTAGACTCAACACCCTCATCTCCAAGTAAATGGAGGAGAAGCATATTTTGGCTATTTTGTCTACCAGCCAGGGGCTTTAAAATTCGTCTGACAGAAAAACAGCACACAGACAGACAAAAGCACAGTAGTGACAGCACATCGGTCAGACTCTGACTTGAGATGGAGATATGTTGTCTAGATCTAGAAATTGTCATAGAGGGTTTCACGGTGGAGCAGTGGTTGCCTGTGTGGGTTTTCTCCGGGGTTTTCTTTCCGGCTTCCTCCCACATCTCAACGACATGCGCAGTCAGCTGAGTGTGTGTGTGTTGTTTGTCTCTCTCTATATGTCAGATGGGATTGGCTCCAGCCCCCACATGACCCCTGCATGAATAAGCGGTACAGTGGTATTGTCAATGGATGGATGTTGTCATAGAAATAAAACCCATGTGCAGCGCTTTGAGGAAGTGTTTGGACAAATGCAATGCCAGGGGAAAAAAAACTCCACATGGACAGACACACACCCTTACCTGAGCTGGTCAACGCTGTCATGACCAGTCAGCGAAGAAGCCTCTTGTCACAGAATGCATATTTCATAACAGTATTTCCTAACCTGTGCGGACAGGAACTTTTTTTGACAAGTTAGGTTGCAGTGTCAGTGTGGTAAAAAAAAAAAAAAAAACAGTATGAGGGAGGCAGTGTCTCCACTTTTGTGGAGAAAATAAAGAATCATGTTTTTGTTGCCGTTTACTTATTCATTGCAGCATACACGACGAAATGCTTATGTGCTTAGGCGACAAAAGCTTTCGACTGTGTTCATGCTGGAATGCCTTCATGTTTGCATTTGAATGTTCTTTCAGCTCAGCAGTCTAAACAACAATCCCACTGCTGACATGCACTTCTCTTTCTTACACAGTATCATAAATTTATTTTGCCAAAGAAACTGATATTATCCATTTGGTATTTTCAAAAATGCCTCCTGCCTAATTACACTGGGCCTTTTGTTCGGGCTGACATAACATCCGACTGATTCATGAGTCACTGTAGTGCCAGCAGTCAAGTTTTAAGAGCAGTTCTCAATTGCCTTCAATAGAGGATATCGCGTTAACCATAACTATTTATTTGTTTCTTGCCACTTAGCAGCAACCGAAGGATGTCGAATGAGTATGTTTGGTCATTGACTGAATTATAACGTGGCTGATCTGCAAAACCGGTTCCCGACTAAATAAATCCTGTGCCAGTTCAGTGAAGTGCTATTGTTGTGTTGGATCAGCTCCAGAGTGCTGCTGAGGAGAAATGAAAACCAAGCAAGATGCTCAGTCTGCTTTAAGGCTATTTCTCAGTCCCAGGGGGTTTTCTGAAATGCTAATTGCTGCATTAGAAATATGGCTGTTGTTGCTACTCACTACAAATTGCTGCAAAGACAACAACATGCTCTATCATAAAGCACAGCGAGAGGAGTGGTATCGGCTCTCGACGGTCCCAAGTTTGAGCATGGTTCATCAGTCATTTTTATGACCCATCATCTGCTGCCTTCTTCATCATTGTCATCATCATTAGATGCCATTAGTCATCACCATCAATCCTAACAGTGGAGAGTTACAAAGTAATATATCATTATTATCTCTTTGTAACACTTGGGACTGCAGTACTTCACCAGCTGCTTCTGCTGCTGCTCTCCTGTGAGCTTTGTTGTCCCCCCCCCCCCTCCACACATACAACATGTGGGCGTGTGAGTGAAGGGGAGGAAAGGTGTCTGCACATATATGTACCTCCGGTTTATTGTGTGTCAGTGCCTACATGCTGCTTGTGTTAGATCTGTACAGTTTGACTTCTCTACACTCCACACATGAGCGCTCTCTCACTCACTCACTGTAAAAGAGACTGACAGAATAACTTGATCTTTCCTCAAAGATCCACCTCAGTCAAGGTTGCAGTCCAATTGGCTGTGAACGGACCAGAACAAGCGATTCCGGGTTAGGCCCTCTGGTCAGCCTCTTCACGTGTTTAAAGGTTTTGATAATGTGTTCAATGCCCTAACCTGTGGCTATATATGAGGAGCGCACTGGCAGGGCTGCTAACAGTTTTATTAGCTGGATCCAGAGAGAGATGGAAGCAGTTTTTGATGTCCTCCTACGAGAGGTTTCACTGTGTGGGGTTCTTATTGCCCTCGAGGAACCACAGTCTGGCTAATGTGTTGCTTTGTACTCCTACACACAGAAAGAGATGGATACTCGGGTGTGTGTTTCAGCCGGTGCGGTTTGCACACATGTACTTTAATACACGTTGTGTGGGCCTGCATGAAGGTGTCATGATTTTGCGGGATCAAATGATTTTGTGAGACACAGATATGACATACAGTATATGTGCTGCCAGACTAATTTATTGTTGATGATAATACTGGCAACAGCAACAACAAAAACAATAGCTACTTCCAAATATATAATATGGAAGGGTAGCAAGACTAGCCTATAGCCATATGCTGATGACACTAGTTGCAGGGCTCTCAAGTCTCACACGCATTTCAATCAGTTCACACGCTCACACATGACATATCTCACGCTGAGAATTGCAGATTGCTCCGTTTAGTCCATCCATATAGCTGGCTTGAATCAGCGACCAATCAGCCACTCGGAATATCAGCCGACAGTCCAGCTGCATCGGGTCCAGGCTTCAACACCAGGATCGGACCGGGTCGGTCGGGTCTTTGAGAAGTTTTCTAGCAGGAATGAAGCAGCTTAGAAACTTTGAGAGGTTTTCCTACATTCACAAGAACTTGCAGAAAATAGATCCGCAGTGAAGTTAGTTTTAAGTTGGATATTGGCGGTTCTAGTGTGAATGTAGGACTCTAGAAGCTGGAATATCACTTCCTCTGTCTGACCAAATGGGGACAACACCTACGTCCCCACTCCAAGCTATAAGTTCAAAACATGAGAGCCCTGTAGTTAAATATATTTTAATTTGCTTCATTTTGATCCAAATGGTAACAGATTGGCATGATAACATGTGCACAACAACAATGCTAACATACCAAAGTAGGGTTGGTGAAACACTTGTCGCACTGGCGTCATCCCTATGTTCCCACAGCCCTATGTTCCCTCAGCCCTATGTTCCCTCATTTCTAACTTTTGTTGTCACTGAAAATTAGGCCCTATTCCCACAGCCCTTTGGTCCCACCATTGGTTGGGTTTAGGCAATGAAGAAAGGAGTTGGTTAAGTTTAGTAAAAAGACCAGGTAGAGGCTAGACAGGCCAGATAGACAGAGTCCAGATAGGTAGAGAGAGTCCAGAGGGAACATAGGGCTGAGGGAACATAGGGCTGTGGGAACATAGGGCTGAGGGAACATAGGCACGCTCCCGTCGCACTCACTCATAATGTTATTTTAGTGTGTTACATGCTAACATTTTCTCTTCATTACCAAACACATTTGTTATGTATATGCACATTTTCACCACCTAAGTAATCCCCCTTATCAATTACCTGCCTACCTGACAAACAAATAACATTTCTATCAGTCTCACTAATATATTACCAAATTTTAGCATGCTAACATGCTAATGTAAGATACTGAAAATGATATAGACTTGCCTGCAAAAATACCAACATGTTAATACTATTATTACCATGTTAGCTAGCAGAAGACTTTTGGTCTTTGTCCTTTTTTTTTTCCAAAGCAGCATGCAGTTCGCGATTTAAATCCCAATGTCTGGCACATTTTTCTTAGTTTAGGTTTTCTCCGACTGTCCATTTGATTTTCTCTATAAATGTCCTCAAATGTGTTATTCCTCTTAAGCCATGAATCTAGTTCCCTCTGTCAGAGACCAAATTCAAACTGTGTCACATTGCTGCACAGATTGAAATCATCTGCGCATTGGAGCTGTTCTTTATTCAGCCTTTGAGTATTCATTGAGCGTACTCAGGATTTCCAAAGTGCTGTAGCTTCTGCACAGGCTCATTCAAACCTTAGCTTCTTTGTCTGTGTGATGGAAAATTGAGCAGTGAACTTTTCTCCTGTCTCCTGTCCTGTTTTTTTTTTCTTGCTTAGAAATTTGCTTGAAATTCCATGTGGGTTGAAAGCATTTAACGTATTTTATTCATTTAATTCTGTGAAGGTACACAGTGCGTGAAGACTGAATCAGTAATATACCCTAGGGTTGATAATTGGATATTAAATAATGCGAAGAAAGTACCTAGCAGAATATTAAGTGAATTAATTGTTTTGGAACCTTTAACTTACATTTTAACATCAGAAAACAAACTGTGCTGGCTAAACTACCTGTCAAATGTATTGTTCTATTCATTTTACAAATGTTAGGATGCATCACGTAAAATAAATGTTCACATGTTCGTATTTTCTAATTGTATACATTTGCTACATACATACATGTGCTTCTTTGTTTGTCCCATAGATTGACAATGAGGAATATGGTGAAGCCCTGTCTCTTGCCCAAGCCTATAATCTGGACTCTGACCTGGTGTACCAGAGACAGTGGAGGAAGAGCACTGTCAGCATCGCCTCAATACAAGATTATCTGGTGAGATATGAAAGAAATAAGGGAGATAGGTATGAGGACACGAGGGAAGGGGGATAAGGGATGGTTAAGAAGTGCGCGAGATGAAGAATGGTATCAGAGTTGTGGTGTTTATCACAGTATATTAGATGTCTAGTAAGAAAATGCAGTAAATGTGTTTGGGTGAGTGGGAGAAGCACATGCTTAAGTGCAGCACAGCCCCCTTACTCTATTTCACGCATCATTTTTACCAATTTGTAGCAAATTTTCACACCCTCCCCTCCTAATTCTGTATCTCATTTTATCCCATAATTTCTTCTGAACTCATTCCTGCTCCTTCCATTCCCTACATTCCAACCCAGAGCAAGATCCGCAAGCGGTCATGGGTGCTGCACGAGTGTGTGGAGCGAGTCCCGGAGAATGTCGATGCGGCCAAGGAGCTGCTGCAGTACGGCCTGAAGGGAACTGACCTTGAAGCCCTCATCGCCATTGGAAACAGAGAGGATGGGGGCAGGTAAGGCATGCATGAGCGCACACCAACGCAAACCTCGCGCATACGTAGTCTGTAAATGGCAAAATTAGTTTTGTCAGCTTTCTCCCGAGGCTCATTCTGCCATGTTATGTTTATCCATACTTGCTCTTTAACTAGGTGTGATTCCTTTGCTCGCTCTCACAGGTTTATCATGCCAGGCGATGTTGACCTCGACGACCTGCCTTACGAAGACATGCTGTCGGACGATGAGGAGCTGGACATCAAGAAGGAGAACACCAAGAGGCGAGAGCTGCTAGACAAGGTCGACTTTAGCAGGTACATGTCCAGTCAGATGGTCGGTTACTCAGCTCGGCTATTCAGTCGGGCAACAGATGAAGACAGGAAGTCACAGCAGGCAGAAGAGCTGCCAATGTTCAAAATGTACAAAGAAGAGCGGCTGTATTTGAACAAAATCACAAGGACTGACTGGTGGTTACAGACACCATCCTTCAGACTTTTGGCAAACACCTGCATTGCTGGTACAAGTTACCAAAGCCTGTATTTAGGGCTGCAACTAACTATTATTTTCATTATCGATTAAAGCAGAAGTAAGTGATATATTTGTGTTAATATAAGTCTTAAATAGTTATATCTTCCGACAGCAATCACTTACATAGAGTGTTTGGACCGAAACACGGGTCTCTCAGTCACTCTGCTCTGCTCTGAGCCGAAGAGAAAACATTTATCGTATCCTACAGTTTTTATCCAATGAGGAGAGAGAACGGCATGCAGGGCTGTGTGTGCAGCCAAGGGACGCCGTGAATGTGGTGACGTAGGGACGAGGACTGTTATGGTGCGTTCAAGGAAACCCGTAACTCGTGTTTTTCCGACCTGTGAAGTCTTACCAGTTCGATCTGGTACGAGTTCACGGGTCGGAAGTTACGAGTGGCCGTTATAGTGACTTTCACAGGTAAAACAGGTCAGAAAAACACGAGTGGGTTGCCTGGAACGCTACAAAATCGTAAGTTGTGACTTGAAGCTGTAATTTACGGTTTCAAAAGCCTGCCTGGAACGCAGCATTAGCCAAAACGACCGGATCGCTTACTTCTGCTTTAAGTGTGTTTCCCAAACGACAGGATGACGTCCTAAAAAGTGTCTTGTTTTGTCCACAAACCAAGAGATACTCAGTTTATTGTCAAAAAGGAACAAAGAAACCAGAAATAATCACATTTAAGAAGCTGAAATCAGAGAATTTTGACATTTTTTCTTTAAAAAACCCAAACAGATTATTCGATTATCAAAATAGTTGACGATTCATTTAATAATCTATTATTGTGCGATTAATCGATTACTTGTTACAGCTCTGCCTGTATTTTAAACACAAGCCCTTTGCAGTGTAATTCTTCTTTACATCAAACTGCTGGCAGCTGATTGTTAAATTAAATAAAAGCACTCAACTTTCAAGAGAAGTAACTGAAACCCTATACACCAACACCAGCTATTTAGTCTCTAAAGTAGTTGTTGGGTGAGTGGGGAAACCCCACCAAGTGGTACCAGACGCTGACCCTTCTGAGTTGGCAGGTTTTCGTGTACTGTAATGTAAACAAAGCCTGAATTAAGAAAAAGGGAGATTGTGGTGAAGGTATTTAAGGTGCAGGCAAGGGAACCAGGAGGAAATGGGAGAGAAGGCTGCCAAATTTAACACTGATTGTTTGATTAGGTCACACACCAGAGAGGGGCTCATAAAGGCAGGGACATTAATGAGGATGAGGGAGAGTGAGAGGGAGAAAGCGTTGGTAGAGATTAGTGGGTAATCTGCTGGAGGTAATTTATGCCTTTGTTGTCGAGTGCCCAGGGAAAGACTAATGAAAAACCCTTTAGTGATCACTAATCACCTCTCATACACACACAAAGCTGCGAGTACACATGATGCCCATGTATCATGACACACTCTCAAGCTTAAGTTCATGCACGTTAAGCGCACACACATTAAAACGTCCAAATATAAACACAAGAAAATAAGAATTTAGTGAAATAAATGATGCACATTAAAAATGCAGATCCATACTGTGTTTACACAAGCCAGCATTGTGCATACAGGTATTTCAAGCTCCAGTAGCTGGATTGTGCCGTCTCTATTGTTCTTCTCGTATCAGTTACTTAACAAGTGAGCCTCCGGTCTGCATTTGAATGAGGAAGAGCAGAGGCAAGGTAATATAAATCCTTTGTTACATCGGTCCCACAGTTCCCTGTTTAGATTTTCCTTTTTCCCCTGTTTGCCCGTTTGATTTTCTCTCTGTTTAGCTCATTGTCTAATAAAACTGTTTAGGTTCATTGCAGACCTGCCGTCCATGGTAGATAAAGTAAAGATGGAGGATAAGAAAAAGATATAAGAGGGAGTAAAAAGATCGATAATTTACAAACATTAAAGGAAAAGGACCTTACATAAACCTCAATGGTGACCGTTCTTTAAATATACCTATTTTTCTCCTTTCTGTATCTTTGAGTTAACACGTGTCCCCAAAATGTGTTTGTATATGGGGTGTGTGTGTGCGTTCGTGTGTGTGTGTTAGGTGCAGTGAAGCCCCTCACTAATGGATCTAACCATGTTGCCTTGAGGCCTGTGGCCAAGGCCCAAGACAGATAATAATTCTCTTAATTTCTTTTTAACTACACCACCATTACAGAAATGGCTCGATATCGATCACAGCTGCTCCGACCACGTCTGTGTGTGTGTGTGTGTGTGTGTGTGTGTGTGATTCTCTTTTGTGTAGAAGGACTGTATTTAACCACCGACTGTCACACTGAGTGAATCTTTTGTACCTCCATATGTTTTGAGGTTGTCAATGCTTAGTGTGTGCATGGAGTTGAAAGACTCGTTTAACCAGGACTTTTTTCTATCACCCAGTCAATATAGTGAAATAAAGTGTGATTATTCCTCGCGCATCAGTTAAAAAAAGAAAGAAAGAAAGGGAGCAAAGACTTTGTAACTTCTGGACAGTTCTCCAGGAGAGAATCACATTTCCAATAATTGGAGTCAATCCCACTAAATCAACTTTCACTCTAAGGGGTTTTCATTTCCCTCTTAGTTTTAAGGACCAGATAAATTGATGGATGTTAATATACTCCAGCCTCTTTTGTTACTTCCAGTTGCACTCCTATAGGCAATGTGTTGCACTGCATTCACTTATCCCGAAATTTAATGTCGCATAAAATACAGACTTCCTCAGCACTTGGTTATTGCTGGGTTTTTTTTTACTCCTAGCTGTCACACACCCGACCAGCGTTGTTTGTCTTGCATGTTTTAAAACTGTCCTCTCGACTGCATGCAGATAGTTTTATCTTTTAGCCCCTTTCTCCTCAGTCTGTGTGTCCACAATAAAGTATAATTCAGAACCCGCCAAGGGCCATTATAACTGCTGCTCCAGCTCTCTGCATATAACAACAAGACGGACAATACTGCAGGGGTTGTGTGTGTGTGTGTGTGTGTGTGTGTGTGAGAGAGAGAGAGAGAGAGAGAGAGGGAGATAGAGAGCCAGACAAAAAAGAAAGAAAGATGGGGTGGAGGAGTGTGAGGATGGTTGTGCAGTGCGCTGCAAGGTGTTTATGTTCATATCTGATCTGATTCAGACCTCAATCAGAATTCTCATTTTCTCATTTGCTCCAGCGTTGGTCTGTGTGTGTGTGTGTGTGTGTGTGTGGGGGGGCAACTTTGCATGCTTTTTTTGTGGCATCCATGTGCAGGTGAAGGCATGAGCCAAAGTGTTTTTGCCCGTTGTCCAATTTTGTCCCTCACACTGTGTGATAATCGCTTTTATCACGCACTACATTTCTGTGTGAGCGTTTGTTTCTTTGTGTGTGTGTGTGTGTGTGTGTGTACATACGAGAGTGTCGGCCTGTTTATGCATTTCAATCTCTGTCCGGTACAGTCATATTCAGGGTGTTTGTACAGAGATGGAGGAGCAATTCCATCTGATTGTAATAACCTGCAGTTCTGATAGCTTTCATGCACACAGATGCACACAGATGCGCACACACGTTTTGAAGCAATCAGGCTGCAGTCTCTTTACATTAAACGGCATGTGCGATGATGTGTAACAGTCTAAAGCAGAGTTCAAATTGTGCACATTACGTCCTAAACCTTACAGCCCCTCAATCGCCATTTAGATGTGGCGCAGTGTGTTTGTCCATTCTGGCCCCTTTCTTAGCCACGTTTTCCCCTTGAGCCACTGTTTATTGTAAGGGCAATTCAGGGAACCAATATAAACCTTTACAAAGGTGCAGGCGCTCTGCTGCCCTTTTAGTGTACAGCCGGGTTGCCCATTTGTATGTGTAACAGTGTACTAGCCACGCTGTTTATGCTGTACCTCGGTGGAATTCAGCTGCAGGATTAGCAATTTAGAAGCAAGAGGCATGGACCTGAATTGAACATTCAACCACCTCTAACCTGTTTGAGGCCATTTCCACAATATGACCTCCTCTGAGGGGGAAAAAAAAAAAAGTTTAGGACTTTTAATCAGTGCCTGTTGTTAGATATCTAACTAGTTTGGTTCCATAGGATATTTTTAAAATGTGTGCATTTCTAGGATGGTGATAATGAGGCAACAGCCACGTTAGCAGCACCACCACCACTGTGACCCATATGCTAATGTCACATAATGACAATGCAAAAAAAAAGTTACAGTAACACTTTACTTGACGCCTATCTCTATAACGCATTAAAACCATACTTATAATGAGTTATAATGCAGTTATAGCACTTTGTAACTATAGTTATAAACACTCATAAATGATCATAACGCTTTATAACAATAATCATAACACACTATAAAGCATTTTATCATGACTTATAAGGTCAGGTATTATAATAACTGCATTATAACTCATTATAAGTATGGTTTTTAATGCATTATAGAGATAGGCGTCAACTTTTACTGATTTTACTTTTCATCTAAGAAACAGTCTCAGAGTAAACTAAGAAGTTTGTCAGAACTTCACTCAACCAAATCTTCAGTGAACATGTCCTGTCGCCGCCGCTTTCTTCCTCTGAGACCATTTTGTTTACGTAGAAGTTTATGATTGAGCCATCATTCAAACCCCCGAGAGGGAAAAACACTTCTCTAACATCTCGTCTCATCTCCGCTCCATCTCTCCCCTGCCACGTCCTCTCCTTCCTCCATCTTCACTTTTCCTTCTTTGCTCTGAAGAGGCAGAGCAAAGCAATAATTACCACCAGTGTGAGTGCTAAGCCGCCACTCTTTGATGTGCCAGAGAGTGTGTTCAGCCAGTGTTAATCTCTGTTAGCCTGTGTAGAGGAACCCCGATAAGGCCTGATAGCGCACTCTGTAATGAGGGATTAGGGATTAAGACAGCAGAGGAAGGGTCAGCTCCCCTGTGGTCTCGCTGCGGTTGATCCAGGCCAAGTTTTTGGGCTCGGACGGTGTGTGTGTTGAAGAGTGTTTTATGTGTGAACGGGTGGGGTGCACATGGCCGACTCGCAGTAGTTTTCAGCCTTGTGGTTCCTCTCCCTTGGGTGTACTTTGAGTGACTGAATTGTAGGTAGATCCCATATAGCCCAGTGCCTTGGTGTTTGTGGTCATTCAATTTATTTATGGTCGTGATTAAATGACTTTGAAAATGGATTCCCTGGGCAATCACTCACCTCTCAGACAACTAGCATCCCATTCATAACCACTGAAGGGTTCTTATGGTCATAAGGAGTTTGAAATTGATTAGGTCTGGAGGGCACCATGTGGTATATAGTAGTTAGCAGGTGTACTGTAAAGGACAATTTACAGTTAATTCAAAGCTAGAGCGTGTGTCAGTGACTCAAACCAAAGTTTAATTTGACTTGGGGAAAATAAGAGCAAAGACTTTTCAGTTCTTGAGGTCTGTGTTAGTTGTGGTGTTGTGTTGAAGTGTGTTTTTGCAGGCAAACAGTTGATCCGTGTGTGTCTGTTTGTGTGTTTGCACATGCATGCTCAGATTGACTCTGGAGCAGAAGGAGCTGTGTCGGAGCCGACTGAAACTGCTTTCCTACCTGGACCGGCTGGCCACATATGAGGTAATAACAATCTCTCACTATTATTGAAGGACACTGAAGAAACCCTGGAAACTACATAATTTGAAGACAGATCAAATTTGTCAAATTTAACTGAAGATTATATTCATTTTTGATTTATCTGTTCTTTGTTTGTTTTTTTCCAAAGGCACCCAGTTGTCCACAGTGATTCAGTTTAGTCAGTCTCAGTTTCCAAATCTGAATCAACCCATAGGTGCATAAATCCATTAATCCGGAAATTAAACACACTGGAGCTGTTAAGCCAAAGTACACTCACTGCAGTCGTGTGACAGAAGAAAAAAAAAACCCTTTGATTCACAGTTACACACATAAAGCATGAGAAACACAAGCTGTTGTGCAGAATTTGTATGGAGCTGAAAAAAACATATAAAACATATATGTCTGTTCCACCGTACGCCGCATGAGATAGATGCCTGAAAAGCACAGCTGAAAAACATAGATAGATCTATCTTCACGTCGATCCCACACAGGGCAGTCAGCCCACAAAATTTCTCCTCACTTATCATGGCTCCACAGTGTTCAGTGGGTGTAGAGCAGAAGTAATTGATTGGATCAGCCTTCTACCTGTCAGAGGTGTGAACCCAGTGTGGTGCTCATTGCAAATTCATGATGCGGCACTTCCTTTGTATCCTTACTGTCTGTCTGTGTTGAGATGAAGATCAGAAAATAAGCATCAAAACAGACAAAAAAATGAATAAAAAGTGCAGTTCATGTTCAAATACATGTGTTGATGGTTTCAGCATCTAGCCGGTGGGCCCAGCACAGTCTGTTTGGATGTTTTCCAGACTGATGCCTCATTATGAAAATTAGATTTAAACCTCATAGGAAGGAGAATGTGTCTGAAGTTCTATCAACAACCATTAAAATGATACTAATGCTCAAAATTATAGTCACTAAAGGACTATATTATGTGTTTACATGATCAGATTTCATGTTTTTGTTCAACAGTCTTTATTGCTCAGTGTTTACCCGTTGGCAACTTCATGCTTTCTCCTTTTCATATCCCATCAACCAAAGCACAGAGTGCCTTTCTCATCTGTTTTTTAGTCATACTTTCCTTTAACCTGATTAATCTCATTAGGAAGTAGAAAGAAACTGAAAAGTTGATGCACACATGAGAGGCATTTTAAGTAAGAAGATTGCGAGAGAATTGAGCGGTTGGGTAATCTGATCGCTGAGGGAACATTCTTTCCCAGCTTTGACATAAGAAAATGTGGTTTTACTATTATACTAATAGGCCGACAGCGCATGGGCGCCAGTGCAGCACAGATAGATACCTTCTTAAAGTGAACTTGAACTTTGAGACTGGCAACTACTTAACACTCCAAATTTCAGATTTACGATGAATAGTGTTAACATGCGCACCCCTCTCATCCACAGTAAATCACAGATGAATGGGACCATACTTTTTCCTATGCTAGAGAGGAGAGATGAGATTTTGCCCTGCTAGATATTCAACTCAGACAGAATGACGTCTCTCTCTTTATTCGGACATTGTCATGGTAACTGCAGCACTTGTCAGATTCCTTTTGCCCCAATCCATTTTCCCTGGCTGTCTATGAATATGATATTAGGGTTTTTATCATCCCGACTTGGGCTGCTCAGTCTGCATACGGCCCATTCAAAGGCTATCCATCAGACACACACGCAGCCTCTCACACACACACACACATACACACACACACACCTCTATACAAAGACGCACACTCATGGAGGATGCTACAGAGATTTAATGCACACAGACACACATAAATCCTTCTAAGCCAAAGGCCAGGACAACAAATGTTCCCTCCTGACATATGCGTATGCACACTCTTATACGCACACACATGCACACACTTGCATACCTTCCTCATATATTTCCAACTAAAAGGACAAAGCAGTTATATGCCAGAAAGTTAAATAGCATCTCTGTTGATTTTTGCCACAGCGCACTCATTTTGCAGTTGTTTCTTTTCCTCCGAATTTGACTTTCTATCCGCTCATCACCATTCTTCTTTGGAAAGATGACTCTCTGCGTCACAGTTTTCTTTTTTATGAACCATGGTTGTGTTCCATCTTACGCTTTCCCTCCCATCCCTCTCCGTTTCCCCCTCCCTCCCTCTCTCTCTCTTTCACTCACACTTTCTAGGAGATACTTGGCGGCCCTCATGCAGCAGAGCAGAAATACGACGCTGAGTTCTTCAAGAAGTTCCGCAGTCAAAATATTGTTTTGTCAGCAAGAAACTATGCCAGGGTAACATCAGACTCTCACCTCCTCCAAAATCTCTCACTAACTATCTCACCTCATCCTTTTGTTTTACCAATGTGCACCTCCATGGCACTGATGTGACGTATACATTCATTTGGTAGTTTGTAAAGGGACGCCTTGCAGTCCAATACAATACAGTCCTGCATTATATCCTCCATTCATGATGGTTGTAATGTTCAGTTTTAAATGTTTTACAGATGTGATGACTGTTGATTAAATTCTGGAGGCTGTAGTTTGTGACAGCGATGAACTGTAGTGGGTTATACAGAAAGATGCTTCTTTTCTTAAGTCAACCTTTACTGAAGTGTATTCCTCTATATGTCTCACAAGAGGGATTTTGAGCTGTTTCCTTTTAAGTATATCGTATTGAAAGTTACTTTAGTATAAATAATTACATTTAGATTTCCATCAACTTTCTGATATTAGTTTTAGTAATGTCATTATATAATCAGTGTTTTTTTCTCATTGGACCTTACACCCTACATTTGTTTGTCTCCAGGAGAGTAACGTGCAGGCTCTGGACATTCTCTTCACGTACCATGGAGCAGATCTCCTCCAGCACCGGCTTGCTATCCTCCACAATTTCCCAGAAACCACCTCTCCACACGAGTACACCATCCTGCTGCCTGAGGCCTGGTGAGTATCATTTTGAAACGTGTTTTAATGAGAAGGAAACATGACATGGATCATGCAGCCGAGCTGCAGTCATCAATATCAAGTCGAAGCAAGTTTGATATGTGGAGAGTTGAAATAACATGACCAGAAAATTGGACTCACATCTTGTGTGAGCAGGGCGAGTATTTATATTTTCTGAATTCCTAATTTCACCACTTTCTATTCTCAACGGTCCTCAACATTTTAATTTACACTAAAATATGGTGACAGAAAACAGTAATATACCGTTGGGTTAGTAAACATGAAAGCACTTCAAGAGCACTTGAAAATTCATTCCGAAAATGTTCGAAAAATTACACTTGAAGTCGAACTGTTAAACCTGAATTCTCTGTGTAAAACAATTCACACTGTGTAAATAGAAACAGCGGTGTGAGAACACAAGCATTACCACAGGGACACGCATCCTCTCTGATGTCTGAAACTCAACATTTACACCTATCTGGAATACACAAATCTCATTTTTCACTACATCGCAAATTAAAATCAGCCAACACTGGAATCACATCTCTTTTGGAGTGTACAATCAAAGGTCTTTCTCACTTCTTCTTCTTCTTCTTCTGCTTCTTCTTTGTTCTCACCTTCACACAGCAGAACTGTTGTTTTCTTCCTGTATCCTTGAAAGACACACACGCACGCACGCACGCACGCACGCACGCACGCACACAAACACACACACAGCATATTCTTACATTACACAGAGTACACACAGCCACAGCTTGGGGCTCCAGCTTTCACTCACTTGCACACAAAGCAATTAAATGAAAGGGAAGATACTTAAAGGGATAGTTCAACATTTTGGCAAATTGGCCCATTGCCATAATCCCTATAGTTTTAGGAGTAGGTTCGTTACCTTTAATGTCGGTGCAAACTATTTTTAACTCCTCAGAGCTACGCTACGGAGGCTAATGAGATTTCTTGATTTCCCTCATCAAACTCATCAAATACACAATCCAACAACTCCAAAATGCTCTGGTGGACAAGTTGTGACCTGCACATTCACCACGATATGAGATAATAACAGAACGTTACGAGACGGAGCTGTTTTCAAGGCAAATACAGAGACTACTTACCGGAAAACTGCCCCCAAGGGGAACGTGCATCAGTGGTTTTGCATGAATTTACGTCAATATATTATATTATATATTATTATATATACCTTCCATTATTACTGTATCTCATTGCGTGGTGAATGTGCAGGTCACAACTTGTCCACGAGAGCGTTTTGGAGTTGTTGGATTGTGTTTTTGATGAGTTTGATGAGGGAAACCAAGAAATCCCATTAGCCTCCGTAGCGTAGCTCTGAGCAGCTCGCAGCTCTGCTCCGCCGTTCTAAAACTAGCTTGCACCGACAATTAAAGGTAACAAACCTACGCCTAAAACTATAGGGATTATGGCAATGGGCCAATTTGCAATAATGTTGAACTATCCCTTTAATTGCCACTTTTTTACATTTACATATCAAATGTAAACATCTTGAAGTGATACACTACCAGCCCTAACTATTACAACTGTGGCTTTTGTCCTAGCTTTTGCTGCATAGTTCATTTCTACTTTGGTTATGAAAGAACTCTAAAGGAGGGGAGGAGTGTGATGGAGGGATGTTTTTGTGAGGAAGAAATCATTCCTCACCGTTTGCGTTTCACCAGTAGAGGTGACACACTTCTCTTTTCCTCTGGTCTTTTCTCCCCTTCCTCCACCGTTCCTACGCATACATGACCGTTTAATGTATTCAAATACCACATATACATTTCTACAAATAAACACATGTAAACAAAACCAAGTCCCCTGGAGTCACAAGCTCAACAACATATACCATATAGAAATAATTGTTTTTATGATTCTCACACATAAACACACACACACACACACTCCACCGCTGCTCCCCCCCCCTTTTTTATCAGCATCATGTCTGTGTTTGTAGGGAGGTCAGGTGGCTGTGGCTCTGCAGTGAGCATCCATCATGGCTTTGCCACTGTGGGGCAGTTTCCTATTTTCCCCAGCCTGCGAGCACCAACTGCTGCTCCAACAGCACTTGCTCCTACACTGCAGCAGACGGAGCCAGCTCAGGCCATCTGTTTTGGAGCTCACCCGCCTATATACTAAAGTCTTCGCTTCGCTGGAAGGGGGGAAAATATCCTCCTGTAATATTGATCAGGTCTTGGAGGGGACCTCTAGATGCGTGGAGGAATGCATAATAGTATTGTTTTGTTGAAAACTTCGCCTGTAGCTCCGAGAGGCTCGGCCAAGTGGAAATGAAAATAAGCTCAAATGCCAAGTCCAAGTTTGCTTTGCATCTCCACTTTCCCGCCGCCCCGCTTCCCTGCCTCTCCCCGGCAGAGGAGTAGATTAGAGGAGCGGGAGTGGAATAATTCGTCCCTTCCATCGATATCTGAGCGCTCACGCTCTCCATCCTCTAACCTGGCTGTCTTTAATGAGGAAAGAGGACCAAGGACTTAGGGAACGGCAGGAAAAAAAAGAGAACGAAAATGCCTCCCCTTTGTGCTGACATTTTAGAGGAAGCAGCGAAGACTTTTCGATCTCTGTCATTCCAGAGTTGAATTTCCTATCTTATTGGATGAACTTGGGTCGGCCTGTTTGTAAAAATTCCCCCATCCCTCTGTCCCCTGACATAAATCACATCAGCTACTTGGACACTTCTTATGTATTTTGTGATTGGATAGAATTTATGGCCATGTTGAAAAGCCGCCGCAGCGCGTGTGCACTCTGCCTTTAACTGCACCAAAGCTATAGATGATTTGTAGCCCGCTCTATCTCCTTGAGTTTTACAACCGCAGTACATATTTTTCTGTCTACAGACAAATAGATAACAAAAATAAAT
Source organism: Trachurus trachurus (assembly GCF_905171665.1). Classification (NCBI taxonomy): domain Eukaryota; kingdom Metazoa; phylum Chordata; class Actinopteri; order Carangiformes; family Carangidae; genus Trachurus; species Trachurus trachurus. The sequence goes on along the minus strand of NC_139910.1, from coordinate 17,488,536 downwards.
GCATTAATCCTAGAATAAGAGATAAAACCGTTTCTGTTCACTCCAGTGTTTTGGTAACGGTAGTGCGTGTGTGTGTGTGTGTGCGTGCGCGTGTCCATGTCTAAGTGTCTGAGTCTTGTCAGCACTGACACACGAGGTTACAGAGTCATTCTTCACTTTGGTTCCTTTCCTTGTGTGTTCCCTATTTATCTTGCTCAGACCTGTCACAATCAAGGAGACCAGGAAGAAGTAAAGCTTAGCACCAGCCTGGCGTTTGGAAAATAAAAGTCCTCGCTATTTACAACTGAAGAACGACAAGGAGCTCTTTTCCAAAGTTCTTTGACTTGTTTATTGTTGTGCTTTTGTTTTTTGTTTCTTTTTGTTGTTTTTTTGTGTGTGTTTTTCCCTCCACCACTCGTTTCGTTCCTTATTATGCCCCGTTGTTTCCATTTCCCATATGTTTCTGCCTCTCACCACAATTTTCCTGTGGTTTATGACCATGTTTAGCCTGCAACAGTAAATGTCTCTGCTGATTTATCAGGTGCCATTACAGGTGGTTGGGAAGGTGCGGTGCGGTTTATTTTTCGACACCTGGTCTTTGCACTGTTATGTGTGTGTGTGTGTGTGTGTGTGTGTTTTCATATTTGCATATTTCTCTAATCACTCTGCTCTTCTCTTCCCCTGTATCTTTCTCTTAATTTGCATTTTCTCTGCTTTATTCTTTGTCTCTTTCTCCTTTGTTTCCTCAGCCTGGATGACAGAGGTGAGTTGGTGTTGATTCCGTGGGAAGAGCAGAGACACAGAGAGATGGACTGGTGCGAGGCAGAGGACTGCAGGTAAACCGTTAACATCACTCTGGACACAAACACACTTCTGTTGTGGCGTGGCACACAAAGCATTGTAAGAATTCAAGCTTGGACAATACTTGGACTTGGACAAATCCTGATAAACTCTCTTTGTGCTTATGGTAATAAAGCCTCTCGTAGTGTAGGATGGTTAAAATTCATGCTCCATACAGGACAGATGCTTCTGCTGGCATCATTATGTGAAACAAAACATGACATCCTATTATCCAAATGTTAAACAGAACCATAACAAACTAATACCAGATCTTGTTCGCTGCCAATTTATGCCATTTGCCTACTTCTGTTGGGAGGCCAGTTTCATTTACAATTTTATTTAGCATTCTCTCTTTTTCTTTTTTTTCTCTTTGGTGTAGAGTCATTATATCAGTTGGCAGTTGTGGTATGCTTGGCCAGGAATTACAGGGTGAAATTTTGATACTGTGTGGAGTTATGTTGATGCCAGCAATGTTTAAGACTGTTTAAGACTATGTTAATGACATGTTTTGTCACCCACACCTTCCTTTTGTTCATCCTCCGCTTCTCTGTGTTATCCTCTTTTTTCCCTGTTTTTCTTTCTTCTGTTTCAGTTTCCTTTGTCCCCTCTCCTTTCCCCTGTTTTCTATAACCCCTATCTACTCCCCTGGAAGGATAAGGCTGGTGGTACTTTGTATTTTTGTTGTTCTCAGCAAATCCCACGAAAAGGCACACAGTGTGTTAGTCTGACTATTAATACTTTGTGACCCTTTCTGTGACCTTCAGCCCACTGAAGATAGAAATCTTTAAAATGGGTCATGGAAGTATTACTTTTTCTTTTTTTAAGAATGTAAAATTATTTCCTAAAACAGCTGGGAATGGTACATTTTAAACTTAAATCCGACTAGACTAATTAGTGCATCTGTTGGGGACTATGTTCAGCTGTGGATTTGACCCTCTTGAGAGTATTTCCATCAGCAAGACAGTGTGTGTGTGGCATCGGCTCTAAGCAAATTGCAGTGCCTGTGTTCACACTGTTAAAAAGGGACATGTCACCCAGAACAACAGTGTGACTCAGTGATGTGTTTTTAATTTAAGTTTCTGGGCAACAATAAGAGCTCTGTGGTACCGAGGAATTAGGCATGCCAGTCACAGATGGAAAAGGAGGAGTGATTCATTGTCAATTTTGGTCTTTTCACAGGATTTGTGTTTTTATTTCCAGCCTTCCTAATACTCATGCAATCAAAAAACACCCTTCCTCCATGTCTTCCTCAGAGCGATGCTGGACCAGAACCTGTTTGATGACGACAGTTTTCTGTACGAGGTGGTCTCAGGGCTGCTCAGGTTCCGCACGGACACTCCCTCCATTGAGCTGCTGACCGACTGGTACCAGAGCAGAGCCCAGGATATCGAGTCCTGCTCCAGACAGGTATGAACAGCCCGAAGTCCTGACAAATGATGGTCAAACATCCACACACTACACCACTTTACACCTCCGACCTTTCCCAAAATCAACAATCCGATATTCATTTCTGCGTCTTGCTGTGATTGGTGGTCCCGGTGTGGTGTGTTTTTTTTTTCACCCTCTACACACAAACATCTCAGTCGCCTTTATTGCTGGAAAAATTGAGTGTAACACCTTAAATGAGGATATATGAAAATATGTGGTTTTGTTGCCCCCCCCCCACAATTTTTTTTCTCTGTCCTTGGATTTGTCTGTTCAAAACAAACACTTTTTTTCCCCTCTAACACAATCTGATAACACTTCTTCCAAACTTCTTTTCAAATGTATCACCAGCTTTCTCTTTGAATCTTCTAATTGTGGCTTGAAACTGAGGAAAGCTCTGTTCAGACAGCTGGCTGCCATGGCGACAAGGGAAGTGTTTCTCAACAACATTTACCACCTGCACAGAATTATGGTTTTTTTTAGTTGCCCTCGCTTTAACCTTGCAGTTAGTTTATTTGTCCCTTGTTAATGATAAAAAAAAATAAAAAAAATCAGCACCAACTGGAAGAAATTTCTCTCTTAAGGTGCAACGTTGCACACCCTGCTGAGGCTCCTCTCAGGATCTGTGTACTTAATTGAAACTTACAGCAGGACAGCAGCAGAGAGGAAGTAATGGACATCTGGCAATTGGGAGGATAATTGCCGTTGCACACTTCTTTTCTTCGCTCTCTCCTCTTTGATTGGAGCAGAAAAATGTGACAGGCTGCGATTCAGACTGCAGAAGAGATGTTGCCAACCTTCATCAGTCAAGGTCACTTTGATCCTATCTGTGACAGTCATTATCATATTTGCCATATGGACTTCTAATGAAGAGTAACCAAAGCTTCTGTCATTTGCGTTCTGTTGCTGTAACTGAAAAATATGACTTGATGGGACTTGTTTAGTGGAGTAATGGGATGTAACCGCTGGAGCTGCCCACTCTCTCCACCCACACCATCCACGCCGTGGCTCTAGCCCCCCCCCCCCCCCCCCCCTTTACCTCCTTCACAGTGATGGATCAAGGTTGTCACTGTGCTCTCTTTGTCTTTGTGAAAGGACTAACTGGGGTGCACTCATATCTTTCCCCTTCATTTCTCCATTTTATCCCTTTCGCTGGGCGCGAGGAGGATGGAGGAGAAGAGATTTGGGGGTCCATTGCTCATTTTTGAAGACAACTGGGGAATCGTGCCTTTCATCATCCACTCAAGAGAAAGAGGGGAGACTCTGGAGTGTGTGTGTGTGTGTGTGTGTGTAAAAAGGAAGTCTTTGTTAATCTCTAGGAATCACACCAGCTCTCTCTTTCAGTCTTTCCCTTGTTCCTTTTTAATTAGACCTCATCTTCTTTTGCTCTCTGACGCGTTACTCCAGGAGCCTCTTGGGACCATCCCTAACTCTTGTGTCTCCTTGCTTTTTCACACACTTGTTTCTCTCTCTCTCTCTCTCTCTCTCTCTCTCTCTCTCTCTCTCTCTCTCTCTCTCTCTCTCTCTCTCTCTCTCTCTCTCTCTCTCTCTCTCTCTCTCTCTCTCTTTCACACACACACACACACACACACACACACACACACACACACTGAGATGCGACAGAGAGAGAGAGAGAGAGACATTGGAACAGCTCTGTTGCCATTTTCTTCCTCCACTTGTTTCCTGCCTGCCTTACTTTTTCATCTCATTTGTTCTCTCTCGTTTGCACCCCCCTCCCGTCCCTCATCTGGCCGTGTTTATGCTTGGAAGAGTGTTTTAATGGAGGAAAATGGGGTTTGATTAAAAGGAGCCACATAAGAGGAAGCATGAGTGTTCTGAGCCAGTCACTAAGCGGCAGGAAGCGAAGCGCTGAATGGGAAGATTGACAAGATGACTCAGAGAGAGAGAGAGAGAGAGAGAGAGAGAGAAAGATAGAAAGCAGAGAATAGAAATGCAACCGAAAGAAGGAATAAGAAAGACAAATGCTGGGGGAATGCTACCACCCTAGTTAGCTTACGGTGTATTACAAACATAAAGAGAGGATGACAGCACTAACAGATGTTGAGGTAAAAACAGAAAGCAATCTCATGGAAAGAGCTGTCTGTGGGAAAGAGAACCATCAGATATGAGAGAGGGGTGAAAGGATAGAAATGAAGGATATTAAAAGTAAGTGTTATCTGAAACACTGCTGGCAACAAAATGGTACAAAATAAGAGGTTGGCGCTGTCTGGAAAAGCAGACAGAGAGGGGCAACGGGCGCACTTATGGCGAAAGGCCAGACTGGGAGTTCAAATGAAGGCCAACCATGATGACTGTTGCACGGTTATATTACAAGGTGGGAAGAAAGAGAAGATGGTCAAGAAAGAAAAAAAAAGAGCCTAGTTAAAGAGAAAATGTAAAAAAAACCAACAACTTTCGTTTAAAATAAAGGACTAAGATAGGACAGGCAGGAGAGAGGATCAAATAGCTGGAAAATGAAACTGAAGACGACTTGAATCCTCTGAGCTGGTGGCGAGAGGGAGGCAGAGGACACAAGTTGTGTTATAGAGCAGGGGCTGACGAGGGGAGGGCATGGAGATGAGTTGGTAATTAAAAAGTGTGAGATTTAAACATCTGAATTGTCTGCGGTTAGCCGGGGAGTCTATCTCTGGAGAGCGGGGAGAAAGGAGGTGGGAGGAAAGGAGAGAACAGGGGAGGATCTTTACTCACAATTAGATCAATAGACTTCTCTCTCTTGTTGTATCGAATTGCTCAGGCTCTGACTCAAGGTGAGTTGGGTTTTTCCTTGTCCGTGCGCATGTGTGTGTGTACATTTCACAAATTAAGGCATTTATTTGGCGAGCAATGCTTTAAGATAAGCTGAAGATGACGAACTTCTGTTTGTGTGCCTGTACAAGCAAGACGCAGCGCTAACCGCTGTGTCAATGGGCTCTCCTTCTCTAAAAGGTGAAGAGAAAGCAATCATCGCTACAGGGCCTAGTGGCATCTGCTATTGATTGGCTGGCATCCACAGGTGGCTGAGCATTGATTGGCTGGGCGTTCTGCCAGCATAGAGGTGGTCGGATATCGATTAGTTGCTCTTCTGGATGGAAATGTATTGATTAGAGTAGCGGGAAGCCCAAACCCTTCCCTCTTTTATTGTCTAAAGACTAATGATTGGATATTAGTAATGACTGATGGGTATTACCTGGTTTTGGAGTAGTAGGGGTGTTGTTATTTTGTTAATGTCATAGAGATCTCAGCAGCAGTTTTTCAGTGATGTGCCGCATATAAACAGTTTCTTCTTTTGCCTGCTGACCGAGTATCTTTGACTTGGTTAAATGGGATGGAGGAGGAGAAACAAAAGGTACATCATGCACAGTACATACAACACTACAAAGAACAGCAGCAGTTATAACCACAGAGGAAATTGTCATTGCTCCGGAGTTTCCTTGGATGGCACGATGTCAGGAGTTGAATTTGATGGTCATTTTATTCCTTCCTAATTAGTTACAAGTTGTCTTCCCTAAAAGACCAAATCACAAAAAAGAGGATTTGGATGGGTTGGTGTTAAAGGTGAACTATGCAGGTTCAGTCACTTTTTTGGTGTTATGGTTATTTTTTCCTCTACAGAGCTCCCCCTACAGTTTCAGAATGCATATTTTCACAGTCTAAAAAACTCACAGCTAACCCTCCTCCTCCCCCCACGTGCATTTGTTTTCAATGAAGACGGCGAGAAGGCAATCCGTGGAGCGATGTCTCCCGAGGTGGGTAATGTTAATAAGAGATCACGGATTACCGGGCCTGTTTGTGTTTGTAGTGTCGTAAAGCAGTCCATGTTTCTCGCTAGACGAGATCTGGGACACCGGGTTGGAGGTGCTGATCTCGCAAGGTTGGTTTCCAGCCAAGAGACGCTAGGAGGAAGACAGAGAGCCTTCATTCTTCCCGTAACAAGTCATTTAATCATTACAATGACTCCAAAGCTGTTTAATTAAGGTGCAGATCTTGCATAGTTCCTCTTTAAAACCGTGCAGCATTCACCTTGGTTGCAGGAGGCTGCTTTCATCTCGGTCCAGACTGAAAAATGTATGACAAACTGTGATGGATCGGCATGAACATTTGTACACATGTTCATGGCATTCAGTACATTTGCAATGCATGTGCACATCCATGAGCTTTGTGAAGCCCCTGGGGTGGGCTTCTCTGTCTCAGCCTTTCTTATATATATATATATACGTATGTTTACAATACACATTTGCAGTCTCACAGAGCCGCTAATGTAGTTGTCATCGCCTGAAACCGCTCAGCATGGTGTCATCACTCACTGACATTTCTCTCCTCTCCGTCAGGTGGACTGTGCCCTGTCACTGGTGCGTCTTGGGAAGGAGCGGGAGATCCCAGGGCTGGAGCTTTTGTGCGATGACTTGGTCACCATGGAAACTCTTGTGTATGAGACATCCTGTGAACTGAGCCTGACACTTAAAGATCTGCAGCAGTTAAGTGACATTGACAAGCTCTGCCTGCTCATGAAAAATGTAAGTGACATCATTTTCACATTTCACATTTCAAACCTTTTTGCCATGACATGTTTCAGAATCAGTAATTAAAGTGAAATTCATTTGTTATATGCATATTTTTTTATCATAAAGTTAATCAAGGAAGTGTGATTAAATAGTTTGCATGCTGCTGTTCTCACTGTTATCTTGTTACTAATATTACATACCCTCCTTCATGATGTTGATGTGTCACTGGCATATTGCCCTTTGACATTTATTTAAACTGTATTCTCTCTCATCTCTTCATTTATTTAATCTGTATTTCTTTTTAATAATCTCTGCTGACAAAATATTCCACTTCAAGTTCCATGTGGTTACTTTTGAAGAGCTAATTGCAAGTGTTGCTATTGCTACTTATGGGATAACAATAGCCGTTTAATTGCCAGACTAGATGAAACACAGCAGCTAATGTCGGTTATGTAGTATTAGCAAAACTTACAAATGGCTCCTTTAATCCTCGTTCATTGCTTAAATGAACATAATGTCTGCCAACTGCCACTTGAATGGGCAACAAAGCAGAAAAGTTGTACAGTTTAAAATATTGAACAGCAGCGCTGCAGTAAATCATTTTCATCCCTTAAAATCGCTGACATTTGACAACACAAACTTTCCATCCAAAGGCAGCAAGAGAGCTATGAAAGGCCGTCTGCAGCAGGTAGTACAGTTACAAGTCCCCTTGGAGTACATAATATGAGCTGTCCTCTAAATTGTCTCTAATAACTGCCAGCTTTAGCCTGCAAGGACCACTGCCAGTAGGATCTGCCATACAGGCAGGCAGCCAGCTAATGTTGTTGACTGCACTAACACATGCTGTTTGACTGGTACTCCCTTTGGGTGCTGCGTGAGTGTGTGTGTGTTTGCGAATGTTTACCAAACTCGCCTAGATTAAATCTCCCTCTTTGCCTGTGTCTGATGTCTTTCTTTATCAGAGGCACAGTACAGCAAAGTAAAATGTTTGCGTGTGGGTGTGAGAGTTAGCATTTAGCTTCAGATTTTTTTTAATCACATTTTTCCTACGGATCTTATCTTATATAGTCAGAGCTGAAGGTGCAAGGCCTGATGCAAGAGAAAAACCCACATACTTTTACTGGAGCTATTATGGTTCAAGTTCAGGTTTAATTACATGGTATAATTTCCTGTCAATGTAATTTGAAGTACTTAACATTGTTCTGAAAAAAACATTGAAACAAAACAATCTCTAAATTGCTCCGACGTCGGTTTGCAAGTATTGTTTTCAATTTAGTTTGCTCATTCAATCAATACTTACACTGCTGCTGTATATGCTAAGTTTTCAAAAGTATGTTACTGAAAGACTCTGAAAAGACTTTTATTGAGGCCAATATGGTATTTAATATTCAAGATTAGTATCAGGTTTTTTTTTTTTTTTTAATTTTCAGTCTTTCTATTACAAGATAATTTACAAAATGAATGATGCGCAACAAAGACACAGAGGTATGGTAATAAAACGGTGCTCAAGGTTAACCTGACCTTTTTGAGTTTCATTTTGTCAATATTAAAGATATGATATAACTTTACCAATATGTCTCAAGAGACGGTAGGCAGTGGCTGCTGGGGAAAAATAGAAACAATACTTATGTATGTATAAGCTGCTCTTCTAAATGAATGTCTTTCTGTCACCAGTCTAACAACGAGCGCTATGTAAAAGACGCCTTCCAGTGGATGGTGCCGTTCCTGCATCGGTGCGAGGGGCAGAAAGAGGGAGCCGCTAAGTCTCTTCTCCGCGAGTACCTGGTCAGCCTGGCCCAGCAAGACCTCGGCCTGCCCCTCATCATCTTCCAGCACTCCAAACCTGACGTAAGTGTCCAAACGCACACTGCACACGCGTGCGCAAGTGTAGAGGCCGTCACACTTGGCCGACCATAAACAGAGGGGCAGCAAAAATGAAAGCACGCACTCTGTCTCCTGCTGTTTGTGCCATGTCAGGGCCGGTGTCGCAGCCCTGTGCTGTAAATGTTATATTTATGACAGCATAAGGACGCAGCCAAGGACAGGTCTGCTGGCTATTAGAAAACATGCAGCACACACACATACACACACACACACAGATGCTCAAAGGGAAGAGAATGCTGTGAATGAAACATGAACTCACTGTGTGTTTGTGTTTGCACATGAAGACTGCAGGGTTAGACATGACTTTATACACACACACTGACCTCTCCTCTCCTCCTCCTCCTCCTCGTCCTCCTCCTCAGTGCCAGCAGAAGATCGTCGGGGATCCAGACCAGCTGATGGCCGTTGCCCTGGAGTGCATCTACAGCTGCGAGAGAGATGACCAGCTCAGCCTCTGTTATGACATCCTGGAGTGTCTGCCGCAGAGGGGCTACGGGTCAGACATGCACACAAACACCAGGCGTCACGCATGATCACACGCATTCAAATGGTCAAATATCATCTAATTATGTAAAAACAATAAAGCAGCTCACCTTTGTCTCATCCAGAAGAAGAGACTGGTCCCACCCCTCCCGTCTCCTCCCTTTCCCTCCAGCTTTATTTTTCCACCCCTCTCCTAGGACATGTCAATAAATGGACCTATCACCTCTGTTTCTCCCTGCCTCCCTCCCTCTGCACCTTTCCTTTTCCCTTTTCTTCTCTTTCTTTGTCACGCTTAATTCTGACTCCACGGAGCCATCAGTTAGCCCAGCTTCAGTTTATGCTGCAGTCTGCTACCCCTCTCTCCTCTGTGACACATTTTATTTCATATGGCAAGAGGTCCTGTTCTTTAAGTCTCTCATGAGGCTGTGTGGGTATGCACTGCATTTGAAGCAGGGTGAGCGATAATAAAACACTTGCAGGAAAAAAGAAAGAGCACAAAGGAAAAAAAGTCTTGATAAAGTGGGACCTGTAGAGTGGTGGTGTAGCTTAAATGAGCTAAAATATCACGTTCTTAGAAGGATTAGTCATCCTGTGTGCACCGTAATTGGACAATTGAATTACTGCTTTAAGGAGTGGTTGCGATGAAAATAACAAACTTTTTAACAAGTTATCGTTTGACCTTTTCAGCTGGCTCACATAGCTTGCTTTACAGTACCTGTGCTGTGATGTGCCTTGCTATGATAATATGTATTTCCATGACGTACTCACAGCAGGGGATAACTGCACTCAAACAAGATTTTATAGTGCTTAGAGCCACTATAAACCAAGGTGTATGAGGTCAAACTGAACAAGCCTAATGCATGTGACTAACGTCCTGCTATGCTGGTTCAACGCTAATGAGCTATCAAGTGGTGTGTTGCTCGTTTATAATATAGACTTGTACGTCTAAAGATTTATTTCACTTTCAAATTAAAAGAGTCATTTAGTTTTCTTTCAGTTTTCCTCCTTCATAATGTTGGATGGTGTAATTGCTGCATTGAGCTACTGTTAATGCGAACAAAACTCTGTTAGTATATTATTGACCCAAACTAAACCTTTTTAAGGACACCTAAACGCTAACAACTTACTTCTGTGTTATTTTAATCATTCTGTTGGTTGTGAGTCGTGACTACGGCTATCTTGCTATGCTAGCTAATGCTAGCAAGGTGATAATGTTATTATACATCTCTGTTTACACAACTGTTAGCAGCAATGAATTCAACATAAGAGAAAGTACAGTAATTAGTGTTGCTACAGATATGTAATAATAATCTTTGTGTCTTACTATGACTTTTTAGGGTAGTTAACTAGCTTGACATGAAGTGCTTGTTTTATGCTAGTTGGCGCTTGTTTGTACCTAGCTATGCTTCTAGTTTTGTGTTTTATTTGATCATGGTTAGGAAATGTATTTCAAGATAATTTAGCTGTCATTCCAATACAATGAAGGCGAGTAAAATTTTTGTGGCTCTCACAGTTATTGAAAATTTCAGCAGTTGTCTGTATGAAAAAAAACAAAAAAACTCTGAATAATGTAGAGAGTTTGTTGTCAACAGTTTATGCCAGAACCACTTCCCACCCCACAAAAATACTGCAGTTGCACTGGAAGAGCCTTGCAGGGCTTCAGAAAACTTAGTAAGAGCAGATACACAACACCAATCATATGCTACTTCACATTATTTCAGTGTTTAGAAAGATAAAGAGCTTCTAGGTGACAGTGTGGGAAGAGAAAGCAGACATAATAGCAGAGGTGGATATGCTGTAATTTATTTTTTTTTCATTGTTCTGATTCTATTCAAGAGAAGAAGTGTAGATCATCTCACTGAAAACATTTATAAACTGAGTTTTGTCAGTTATCAAATAGATTGTGTTACATTTCCCTGGTCACTGAACCAAAACCGGCACAGAGACTGAAATCTTCAGTGCTATTAGGATGTGTTCTCCTAATTGCCATTTAATACTGGAGTTTAGCATTTGAGCTTATTGCCAGCTCAAGACAGGTTATTAAAAATATGTGACTGCATATACAGTACAGTAATACTCAGACATATTTCTTTATAAATCAGTAGGCTACCACACTGCATTTCATACCAAGCATTGCACTAAGCATTTCACTTTCCCAGACAGGCTTCCTTTCTGCAGTGGTTGGATTAGCAGTGCTGCAAGGCTGTACAGTATATGCAATGCGTTCAACTTCACATTTCTCCCAGGAGTGATTTCTCCGAGTTACTAAGCTCCAAAATTGCCACCACAGCCTAAAATATCACAGATTTGCCAGTGAGGAGAGAAACGACAACGGAGTAGTTTCAACCCAATTTTGTGAATTTCTTTTTTTTTTCTTTTTTCTGTGAGACAGCTTAATTAGGTCTAAATCTGCTCAGAAGAATGAAACATGCGTTCACCCCGGGTGTGTATGGAACTGCAGAAATGGGCAGGGGATTAGAGAGTGAGTGAGGGCGACAGAGAGAGAGAGAGAGAGAGAGAGAGAGAGAGAGAGAGAGAGAGAGAAAGGGGATGAAAGAGAGGAGGTACAGCAGCAGAGACAGTCAGAGAAGAAGAGTGATGCTGAGAAATTGGTTGAAAATTCAAGATTGTGTGTTTTTTATAAAGTAAAAAGGAAAGAAAAAGGGGTTTAAAAAAAGCAGTAAAAGCAGACCAACACACTCATGCACAGATGCGGGCCGGGCTCTCTCTCACACACACACACACACATGCATGCACACACACTTCCGTGCACTCAAAGAAGGTTGTTTCATCCGGGTCAGTACTCTAGTGGGGGACAGGCCAGTCTGACCCAGAATCTATTGCCTCAAGGCAAAGCATCATGGGGTTTTATTTTTAGTGCAGAATCAGTACAACCTCACAGTGATACCACACACACACACACACACACACACACACACACACACACACACACACACACACACACACACACACACACACACACACACACACACACACACACACACCATGCATATACTACAGAGTGTATTGTATAAGCACACAGACACTTGCTCACTGTGCACATTCCTTTATGGATAAAAGAATTCTACTTGTTCTTAACGAAACCAATGCTTTTCCGTGTGTGTGTGTGTGTGTCATCTTGCAGGCCTGAGACGGACATCACCGCCTCCCTCCATGATCAGGTGGACAAACTTGAGAAGCATCTCAGGTACATCAACACACTCGCACCATCCTTGAGCAGTTCTTCGCTCTCTCACCCGTCGGTCTTCTTTCATCGACCGATCATCACAGTATCATTTTCCAAACAGGAGCCTGGTTCAGATTCTCAGATTTGTTGCTTTTCTCCTCTTTTCTCTTACAGTTTCATGGTTATAATTGAATGTCTTTGGGTTCTGGGCTATTGGCTGCACAGAACAAAGATTCAGTCTGGCTCTTCATCCGTACATTTCTGTTGTACCCATTTTAAGAGAATTTAAAGTGCTGAAGCAGCCCTTCAGTTTCTTGATTAACTCTGCATTGCTTGGGAAATGTTCACTTCGTAGTGGTGCTTATCACTTCCCTCCCCCATTATGGACCTGATAGAAAACACACACACAGACTTGCCTACACTCACGTTCGATATCAAAGGACCACCATCTATCCCATGGTATTCCAACAACCTCTGGCAATTCTTCTGTTACAGGTCAAAATCACCTACGTCTCTCTCTCTCTCTCTCTCTCTCCTTCTGTCTCTCTCTTTCTCATTCTCTCTTCTCCACCCCTCTCCTTAGGGTGAACTTCTGAACACAGAGAGGAAGAGGGAATAAGGGGGGAGGGCGGGAGCCTGAAGGCAATGGGAATATGGATGATGATGAGGAGGAAGAAGCAGCAATAAGAGAGGCTGCGTTCGAGCTTAGTGTTGGCCTTTATAGACAAATATCCACGCATATTTACACACAAGCACACACAACCATGCACAAACACACCCTGGGGAGCTCTGGAGAGTGTGTTCATGTATATGAAACATTGTGACTCACTCACATACATACACACACACACACACACACACACACACACACACACACACACACACACACACACACACACACTTGCACTCAGATGAATCAGGCAGTAAATGTGAAGTGTCTGCTCTCCGAGCGCCTCCAGAATAAAAGCTGTTTTCAGCTGCTGCCACTACCACTTTCTGGCACATTAATATGTGTGCAGGGAACATGCAGACACTCCCACATACGCATTCACACTCAAGCAAATACACACGGTTGTAAATATCAGGGCTTGTTGTCTGTCTCTGTCTGTATTGCTCACACACACACACACACACACACACACACAGCCACACGTAGACGTAACACACAGGCACCTGTTTACTATGGTAATGAGTTGCGGCAAAGAGCGAACATCTGTAGCAGCACGACCCTGTTGAGACTGGGGGCGCCATGCTAATCCCATACCATCACACACATGCACGCACACACATGCATGAACACACACTCACTCTCTCCCCTGGTCATATACGATTTCCATTGTTGACACACTCCTAGATGCACACAAACACTCTTAAGAAGAGGTGCTGTCTTATTGGTGCATTTTATCATGTTGCTCTTCAGTCTTACTCTACACTATCTCCATCTGCGCTGTGGCTTGCAAATGACTCCCTGCTGCCAAAATAATGAACAGCTTAGAGCGCACACTTCTCTGTCTTTCTCCTTCTTACTCTCCCTTGGATTTTTTTTACATTTTTTTTCAGGTTCTCTTTCCCCACGTTTCTTTCCTTTTGGCATTTCCCGATGCCTTCTGCCGCCAACCGTCATGTCTGCTCGGTGTGCTGAAAGAACACGTTGATTCATGTGACTCAAAAATGTACGTCTGTTTTTATGTGCTTACACTTCAAAGTGTGGTGGAGGTACTGGAGAAGCATGGACTACAGAAACCCATCTCATATGTGAGGAACAGCCAGAACAGCGAAGAGGAAGCCCACCAACTGATGGTCAAACTGTGCCGCCACACTGGGCGCAAGTACGAAAAAGACACAAATACACTTTCATACACAATATCCTTCAAGATCCCATTAACATTTTGTATATTATTTACACGTGTGTCTATGTGTGTTTGTTCTAGAAACCCTCCAGTAAGTGAGACAGTGTGGAAAGGACTTCTCCAGGATCTGCTTGACATGCAGCAGAACGTTTACACCTGTCTGAAACAGGAGGCTTGTCACCAGGTACTGCACATCCCACTGTGCCCTTTAATTCACCTGTATGCCCCCTCAGTTTACACATTAAACTGCATGTTTCAACCTCTTCAGCCTGCATTCAAGTTTAAATTAAATAAAATGACTTTCTACCATGCATCAAACAAGGTTAACCCCATCTCCTCCTGCCCCCTCTGATTGCATTAGGTCTTCGTTGAGTCCTTGCTATGCTCAAGTCGTGTGGAGAACGTGCGATTGGCAGGGCAGCTCATGCACTGCTCCAAGGTATATTGAATATTATTTCGCGGCTCTGCCCCAGGGTTACACTGATACTCCCCACCGAGGTCTCCAAATATTAAATCACCCATAATGAATTCTAATGCTGCGGTCTCATTGATGTCTTGATTGTGAATTAATGTTTCCAGGTCAACCAGGATGTTCCCGTCAGCTTGTCATTCAGGGGTAAAGGTTACGCTCGGAAGGTGGCCTACGACAACAGTGTGGAATTAGTGTTGGCTGCTGCCAGAGAGTACTTCAACTCCTCCACAACGCTGACAGACCCATGCATGGACCTCGCCAGGTGAGGAAAGGATTTTTTAAAAGGAAAGATCTCCATGCTTTTGAGGGGTGACTTGAAACTCACTTCTTTAAGGGAATAGTTGAGGTTTAGAGCCTGACTTTACATGTGGTTTTTGTATAGATTAGAGTTAAGATAAGTGTTCGAAATTCTGATTAGAAGCAAATGAATGGGTTGGATGCATTTTCCATTCAGACATGTACAAACACTGCCATGCAGAAGTGTTTGTACACCGTCTGAGATGGTGATCTTGCTCGTTGGTGGATGACTATGTTTATATGTTTACAGTACGTGGCTGGCCAGGGGGAGGAAAAAAAGAGTGATGGTGGCTGCTCATGTTTGCTCTCCAAAATTATGTTAAACAAAGTTTACACCAGTTATTTGTGTGTGTGGCTGGTTTCAGAGTCTCAGAGGGGGGCCAGTGGGTGTCTAACCTTACCGTCTGTTGCGAGTGGGGAAGTGGGACAATAATTGGGTCGTCATTCATTTATAGCAACAAATACATATCCCCCCCCTCCCCTCCACACTCTCGGACAACATCATCCATTGTACAACTCTCTGTCTGTGTGTGTGTGTGTGTGTGTGTGTGTGTGTGTGTGTGTGTGTGTGTGTGTGTGTGTGTGTGTGTGTGTGTGTGTGTGTGTGTGTGTGTGTGTGTGTGTGTGTGTGTGTGTGTGTGTGTGTGTGTGTGTGTGTGTGTGTGTGTGTGTGTGTGTGTGTGTGTGTGTGTGTGTGTGTGTGTGGCATGTGAATTGGAGGTACGAGACAGAAAGTAGCTTCTGTTCCCCGATGCTCTGAAATTAATAGTCCGTACAGACTGGCAGCCTGTGTCCTTTAAGTTTAAAATAACTGCTCCACAGACACACATTTTATCCTTTGTGCTAAATACCAAAGACACACGCATGCTCGGACAGACACACAAACCGCACCTGCCCGTGTCCTGAATGGATGTGGTCAGTGGTGCCAGGCATGCAGGCGTTTCCTCAAGGACAAAGAGACTTTCAAAAATAACACGGGGATCCCCTCCAACTACTGTAGTAAAGAGATTTCAGTGAACTAAGGAGAGACAGAGCACACACACACACACACAGACTGAGAAATGTTAAATTACACAAAATAAAGACAGAAACATCTAGCTTAGTTTTCGGTCCTTAGTGAGGAAAAGTATTTATGACTTTATGACTTTATTTTCAAAGGATAGCCCCTAGAGATGATCTCATCAAGGGGATCTTTATTACCAACAAAAATGCAAAACAGCTATTTAATTCATATTAACCAGTATTTTTCTAATCACAGCGAATCAAATGAGTGTGTGTGGTGTGAACAGGACCGCATGTAGCGACAACCCCACAGAGAATTATTATCCCAGGCTGCGGTTCTCTTTGGTTCTACTCTTTGGTTTCAGCTCATTATTTTGGTTTTTACGGCCAACAGCTTTTGTGTTTTGGTTCTTTTTCACCGCTCTCGTCATCTCTGTCTTTTTCAATAAAAACAGAAAGATAGACTCTCTGTATAATACCTGTGAGGTACCAGATGGCTGACAGAAGATGTTAGTGACAGGCCGGTGAACATAGCGGAGCATGTAGGTGCTCAAGAGCCAGATATTTCCCTCAGGAGATGGTGGAGACCAAAAAAGAGCTAATTTGACTCAGATGCCACAACAAATAAATGTAATGTTGAAGTGACTCTGCTGGGTGTGCAACTTGATTTGGGTCTCAGTGTTGTGTCGGCAGTTGCAGGTTCAAGATTTGACAGATTAAATTATAGTTGTTCTTTTTCAGATATATACATCTTAATTTTAATGTTCTTTCTCTTCCTGTTTCACCAAAATAATTACATATTGCTGGGATGGGGGGTATGATATTTTGTCTTAAGATGTAGTGCTCTGGCTTCGAGTTGTTCCCATGGAGTTTTTTCCAACATGCATGCCATTACAGAGCCAAACAAGATAAATAAATCCATCATTCACAATGTTTTAGTAGAATTGACAAATTGACACTTGATAGACTGAGAATCTGTGTGCTTTAAATTTCCATTCACTTTGAACAGTTTGCTTTCAATTCTGCTCTTAACAGGCTTATGTATTCCTGTCAGAGTTTATGTTTGCAGAGCTGCTCATGCAGTGCAAATATCACGTGAATATATAAACTAAATATCAAATATGAGCTTAATGTCATTCACTGTACCAAAGTGACATAAACGTGATTAAACTCAGTGTTGCTCAGCGCTCGCCCACTTAGATTCATTCAAAAGGTTAATCTGTAAATTGACTTGTACAAAAGTTCAAATGTTTTTGAATATGTCATGTTGCAACCAATCTATATAATAAGAGGATAACACAGTCTGACTTAGTGCCTGAAGATTAAAAGTTGTATAGATAGATAGATACTGTAGATAGATAGATAGATAGATAGATAGATAGATAGATAGATAGATAGATAGATAGATAGATAGATAGATAGATAGATAGATAGATAGATAGATAGATAGATAGATAGGGACTCTGAAGCGAAAGATGTCAAGATTTCGTAACAATTAATCAGAAAAAAATGTTTTAAAAAAAAGTCTGAAGTGAGTCCAAAAGGGATGACGTGGTTTGTTGCTGGTTGTCTCTGATGTTTGAAAAAGCTCATCTTGCAAGACCTTGAGTAAGAGATAGATCAATGAAAAGAAAGCAAAGGTGCACTGGTTTACAGATATAGAAGCTGCTTCACTAATATTAACTTGCTCTTGTGTGTGTTTATGTAGTCATTAAAGAATACATAGGCTACTGCTGCTCATCACTGTGTGACTCTTGAAACTGAAATAGACTTTTTCACCATTGTCTTTTCTAAGGCTTTCTCCGTGCACAAACACACACACACACACACGCATGCACACATACACACGCCTGCAGACACTTCACAGCATGAGTACATAATCAACATGCCCTCTTTCCGTCTCTCATTCGCCCATCCGCAGCCTTTCCTCTCCTCTCATTTGCCAGGACGAACCTCTTGTTCCTGGCAAGAACACCAGCCAAGCTCAGAGAGTGGGAAGCTGAGAGTTTTGCAGAGTGTGTGTGTGTGTGTGTGTGTACACGTTAACTATATGGAGCCGTGCTGTTTATAAGATGTATGGTCCAGATTACTCAAATTACGCGGATAAGGACCCTTCTTCTCAATTAGCTGCCTTTGTTCACTCATCTGAGGGTTAGAGGAAACTGTGTGTGTCGTTTCCTTGAGTACACATCCCAAGGACAAGTTCCTGTCCTCTCCACTACTGAAGCTGACGTTATAGTTCCTCTTTAAGATGCTGCTTTATGTGGGATTTATGTTATTAAAAATGTCGCTCTGTCTTTGCTGTATTTCACTTTGCCGTTTAATTGTGTGATTAAAGAAAAAAAAAACAGAAAATGAGTGTATACTTGCGTTTTAAAGAGACACACATACAGTATACTCTTACATTTGCTAAGTGGTGTTCTACATAATCCTATTAAGAGTAATGAGTGTGGATTGGGTTGCAAGAGGAAACTCCCCTGTTGTGGATCTGTCAAATTAGTCTAGACTTTGTACATAAATCGGTTTGAGTAGCGCCACTGCGTTTCTGATCATGATGTGGCTTGAAACTCTACGAATTTCACAGGCTTGATAACCACTTTTTTGCAACAGCTTTGAAATTTGGTACCAAAATAAGCAACAAAAAAAAAAAAACTCTTTTAGTCCTTCCTTCTCAGTTTGTCATGCAGTCAGTTCAGTGGTTCCTGCTTTGCAAACAAATTCTGCAATACTGTCAGATTAAATGTAAGTGACCTGTTTTAAGTGCCAGCGCTCATGTTTAAACCCGATTCCTCTGATGTAGAACAAAGTAGATGATTTTATTGCCTTTAACTTAACCTTTGCTTCCTGATAATTAAGGCCATAGTTGCACTTTTTAGGAAATACACCTTTTTTTTTACTTTCTAGCCTACAGTTTGAAGATGAAGATCAATACATATCGCTTATATCGTTCCATTTGGTATGAAGCTATAGCCAGCACCCATTTATCCTATCTTCTTATTAATACTTAACGTATAGTTTTTGTATATATTAAATATTTATAGCAGATATAAATTATTAATTGGTGAGCCTAAGAGGTGCTGATAAGTGGATTTTGTTACCTTCAGACAGAGCCAGACCTGCTGCTTCCCCTGTTTCCAGACTTTGTACTGTACTAATCTCAGATAACTAGGTATGGTTTATTCTTCTGTTAAAAAAAAAAAACAGATTTATGTTATTAACTAATGTGATTATTGATTAATCTTCCCGTCAACTCTCCATAACAAACCAGAGCAGCAAATTTCTCAAAATGTCAGACTTTGGCTTCAGACATCCTCTCCTGGTTTCCACACTGTCATCTTATTTGTTAGATGAATAGTCCAGCTGATCGGTAATCTTCTGCTCCCTTTCAGTTGATTTATTCAGTACAGCACATAAAGTATGGGATGTCATGGCCCGACATCCCATACTTTATGTTGTACCTTGTTCTCTCCCTCAGGAAGCAGAAGTTAAGAGTCATAAGGTGTTGTTTTAACCGATTGTTGTCTTTGCCAGGGCGTGTCTGCAGCTGATCACAGACTGCCCTCCGGCCATCCAGGAGGAACTGGACCTCATCAATGCTCTGAGCCAACTGGAAGATTTCAGTGTCAGCATCCTCCCGCTGCAAGGTAGTGACGACAACTGTGTGCGTTTGTGTCTTGGAAGAAGAAAATGTCAGCGTGTGTGTGTTTTAAGTTACTGAATTGGTCGTCTGTGCAGTTCAAGGTGTCATTCATTCAGGTGTTTCAAATGTATGATTTAAACTTGTAAACATGTAGAGAATATAAGGATGCCGTCCCACACCTCCCTCACCCAACCCGTCTCTCTCCCTGCTGTCTCTTCCTCCAGCCCTCCATATGTCACTTCCTCTTGCCACTATATCTAAATATATGATTATTTATGGATCAACTGTTGAGCAAACAACATCTGCCTGATGGCCTAATTAGGATTGAAGTGTTTGGTCTCTGCATGTGTGCACTCTCCTGCATACACACACTTGTCCTTCCTTTTTTTTTAATATATATATATTTCTGCTCCATCTGTAAACCTGACCAATCAGCATTCACCGTTGCGCTCTTTCTCTTTCTCTCTCCTCTGGCTTCACATCCGTACCCTACTGGCATGGCTCTTTGTTAAAGGAAACTGTGGAGCTAAAATGAACCGGCTCGGCCCCTCACCGCCTCAACTCTGAACCGACGTGTTGTTTGCCCCCAAGGCCTCCACTGCCCACTCCCCCCTCTTTCCCCTCGTCAAACTGAGCCGCCAGCATAAAACCACTGTGACAGAGAGGGCCATACTCTGCCACCTCTCTCCCCGCCTGCTGTCTCTCCTCTCTCTCTTTCCTTGCATCACTTATTCCTTAGTTTTTCCCCCCATTCCTTTTTTTTTTTTTTACCCCCTTAGCCTCATTTGTCTTTCCCCTCACTCCCTCCTGTCAACTTGCATTATTTTTTCACTGCCCACTTATTCCTACCTGCGAGACAAAGTGAGAACAGGAGCAGGTTTAGGAGGAAAGTGGGAAATAAAACATAGAAAGAGAGACATTTCTGGTAATGTTATTTTATAATCGTGACATTTTTGTGCGGAATGTTTTTATTTTTTTTTATCAGCGATTATTGTGTAAGCCCATTTCTAGTGCTCAGTACAAGGGCACCACGTACTCACGCACACACATGCACACAAACACATTATTTTCCTTTTTTTTCTGAGAAGTAAAAGCCCCATCCTGCACACACTCCGATGAACGCAAGTATGAAGTGAAAGGATTTGATCACAGGTAATCCATCTTAGGCTGTCTTCTGCAGCCCTCCTCGACAGCCTGAGGCGCTGCTTCTTAGACACCACCCGCCCCAGAATCCCCTCTAGGCCTCGCCCAAAGTGATGCCAAGCCATAAAGATCCCCAGCATGGTGCCGAGAGAGCACGGAGGCCTGCAGAGACACTAAACATGCCTTTTCTCAGGTTCTCAGTGCAGACTTGGAAAAATATGGAAATTCATTTTTCAAAGTTTTTATTTTTTGAACTCAAATTATGAAAGTTTTAAACCTGTCAACAAAAAAAAAAAAAAAATCAATCAGTACCAGTGAATTGGCAAGAACACATACTGTACACTCCTAGGTGTTTGTCAAATTAAATTCATACACTACAGTTAATGTCAAATAACAAATACTGGTTGTCACACATCATGGAACTGTGTCTAATACAACACACTCAGTAGTCAGTTTATTAATAGCATTTTGCTAAAACTAATGCAGTAACAGTCCTACAATAAACCCGACCTAATAATCAGACTTTAAGTGTGACTGACAAAGTATCCAATATAAAAGTAAGTAAGGTGGATAGGAAAATTATAATCTGCATTTTTATGCATATTTATCAGTTATTTTCCATAATTCAAATTTGATATATTGTTATTATTTTTCCAAGAACCTATCATTATTGTCCATAGTCTAATTTGGACAGGTCTAATCTAATTTGAATTTCATCTCAAACTGAAATCATGAAAATGCAAAGTAATTTCAATCATCACGGTGGAGAAGATGCAACCAGAGGTTTTGCATGTAAAATAACTTACTAAAGTATCTGAAGCATTAACATTGTTTCCAACTTACTGACATGTTGATCACTTACGTTTACCATGCAAAAATGTATTTGCTGTGTAGTGTACAAACCTTTTATCATGGTCTTGACTTGTTTTCACTTTAGATCATGTTTATCTGTAACTTGAATAGAACAATTTGCAAAACATATCTGACACTCCTCCTCCTCCTCTTCCTTCTTTGTCCCTCTCCCAGTGCGACTGCGATCAGACCGGCTGTCTCTCATAGAGGAGTGCGTCGCCGAGTGCTCCACAGCCTACAGGCAGTCCACCACTCTGCTGAGTCTGGCCACTCTTCTCCGTGTGGCAGGTACCTAAAGATCATTTATCGACACCACTGACCTCATCACGTCATCATTTCCTCCCCCTTTTTTTCCCCGATTTTATCATGTTAAGAATGTGTTTGAACATTCAATGAAGCAGACTTCTTTCTTCCTTGGTGGCAGCTTCATGACAAAGCTCATGAGATTCAGTGAGAAAGGACCGCCTACACCCGGCACAGAGACGTACCCCAGTATGCGTGGGTACTTTCAATGAGCGCACTGACAGTTCTCACACAAGAGGGAAATTCATCTTCATGAGCAGTGTTGCAGCTTGCAAGCAAAAATCCATACTAAAGCACTTACTCTCTCTCTCTCTTTCACACACATACACACACAAACACACTCTCTCACGCACTTACCATGAGGCGCTGTGCAAATTTCATCTAAACTCCTTTTCTGTGCTCAGATTTCATGTTTTTATCAGTCAGCGACAGGTTCAGCGTGAGGCCATTAAGTCGCAGGGATGGGAATTGTTGGATTTCATGTTGATTCTGATTGGCAGCTGATTTTCAGATAGTGACTCTGTCAAAGTTAACTTTCCGCTCTGTTGTTGGACCGTTTCATCCTGTGGTCAATCTTGTCCCCGCTGCAGCCTCCACACTTAGCCTTAGATCCCGGTAGAGATTTAAATTTCAGACTAGATGTTGTGATTTCTTCAACTGGAGCCTTTTCCATCTTAGAAAAATGCTTTGGGTCCTTGGGATTGTTGCACCTAGAAGGCAGCCAGTGTTTGGCCTCTTTGAAGTTCACTTCTTGATGTTGCTTTAAAAACTCATAGATAAAAGTATTGATCCTCAAACATCTTTTAAAAGTGGTATACTGTAAGCTGGCAGGGGGCTTGTTATGGTATGGTTTCTTAGACTGAGCTTTTTGTAATGACAAGTTAAGTTACTTCAAACTTTAAATCATGTTTTCATCTTTTCTCATCTAATCTAGTATCAATTTCATGTTTTACAGAAAAACTTTTAAAAGACGATTAGCCTCTTGCAGGATTGTGGTTGTTAAGGAGGAACTCAACTGAGAAGTGAAATGTAATTGTATTTCATAGGAATAGCTATTTTGTATTTCTACTGTTTGTTTTATTTCTACTTGTGGTATATAATCTCAGCAGCATTGAAAACAGGTGGGTACAGATGGCTCTGTATGTATACCTGCGAAGTTAAGATTGATGATTCGTGATGATGAGGATGATGAAACTGAACCAAGGGGCAGAATTGAATTTACATCTATTGCATGATCTGGCAGGTATTTGACTATGAAGCATATGCACAGTGAAAAGGTGAAGTCAAAATATTTGGATCAATTCTCAGTGCACTTTGAAACCATTTACACTTAAAGAGAAATCTTCTCTTGAAGCAGCATCACAAACCTTGCCAAGTCAGCCTCTGACGAATCTCACTGAGTTTAGGGTTTAGTAAACAGATTTCATCTCTTTGAGCTGAACACTTCTCTCATTAGGAGTTACTGTGATTATTACCATCTCTTGAATGAGGAAAAATGTTCACGTCAGTTTCCATGTGATAACTCCAAATGTAATTTTCCTACTTTTAATTTGTTTTATTTATCTCTCGTATCTCCCCCTTGGATTACAAACTGCAGAACGCTATCACAACAAGCTGTAAACACTGAAACACACTGACCAGCAACGGTACAAAATGTTAGATGTCATTTGGCTGATTTTAAAATTCCCTTTATGAAATTCTTTTGGAAGTTTAAAAGTATATATCGGTATTTTGTATATTGGGACCATTTCAACTGCCAATCCCGTCCTTCAAACACAACTTTAACTCAAGCTGACAACTTAAGGGAAAGACCCAAGATGCCATCCTATTACTTCTTATCCCCCAGAATGACACGAACATTTCTGTCAGTCTGTCTCCAAGTTTGTTTAGTCTTTCTTCTTCAAGAACATGAGCTACGACTCTTCTGTGCCCGTCTGTTGCTCTGTTGCTTTCCTCTCTCCTCTGTCCTCTGTCTCTAAACTCTCAGAGGCCTGTCACCAGCGAAAGGAAACCTGCTAACCGGCCTCGTGGCATTTCTGTGTCTGTGCTGCTCACATTCAGTCAGCAGGCAGCTCTCACTGTGTGGTTTCGAGAAAAAAAGAGAAGCAGAGCAAGATGAGAAGAGGAATAAACAAATTTTTAAATAAATAAATGCAGGGGGGAGGCTTTTGAAGGGCGCATAGC
Source organism: Trachurus trachurus (assembly GCF_905171665.1). Taxonomy (NCBI): domain Eukaryota; kingdom Metazoa; phylum Chordata; class Actinopteri; order Carangiformes; family Carangidae; genus Trachurus; species Trachurus trachurus. The sequence goes on along the minus strand of NC_139910.1, from coordinate 17,464,493 downwards.
TCCGGGGCTCTGTGGTGAATATTTAATGCAGGTATCACCAGCTCACTGGTTTAAAAACCCTAAGGGTTTAGTTCCTGCCTCGGTCTACAGAAATGCTCCGTAAATCATTTAGTCTTATGGGGAATGGGCAAGAGAGAAAAAACTTGTTTTTGTCTGAATGAATCAATAATTATGATACTTCCAAATGAGAATTAGATTGTGCTGACTTGGAGAGGATGCTGATTATCTGTAAAGAACCGCAGGAGATCATTTCATCGCAGCTGAACTCGAGTGTTTTTCTATTTGTTGTTCCTCTGACATTGCTCACCTTTTCATCCCTTCCTTTGATTAGTCCATCAAGGGCAGGTAAAGGCTTCAATTGGACTTCCAAGATATCTGATTTAGATCGGCCTGAAATAAGGTCAGGGGGATGTCTTGATAAAAGCATTCGCTCTAAAAGAGCATTGGCATGCTGACACACACACACAAAACACAAATAAACCTCCACTATATTGAGGTCTTGAAGCTTTTGAAGACATCCTTTCACCAGTCACCCTGAAAATATTTGACCAACACCTCTTTCCCCCTCGCTGTAAACACCCTGTTTCTATATGTTGCTCAGTCAACGCACACACAAACACTCGGGCCAGTCCAGCCAGTCCAGTGGCATCGCATTTCTTCACCTCGACCGCCAGTTCTTTGATCTTCAGTGTACACAATTTTTTTTTCTCAGAAGTCCTGTTTTTGCCCAGGCCTCTTTTGATCGTCCTGTCCTCTCCTTTTTGTTTACTGAGCTTCCACTGAGATCAAAGGTGGTTCTGAGTCGCCACATGAATGTTAACAGCACAACCGATCCCACCGACACTAAGATATCAAACTGAAATGTATTCCTGTTTAGCGAGGCGGCAAGATGGGCTTCTTTTTTTTTTAATACTCCCTCTTTGAGATGATCAGACATGGCAATAACCTTATTTATACTAGACATTGATTAATATGTAGACTCTGGCTTAGTCTGTGGTGCTGCTAATACATTTAGATGTCCCTATGTACCAACTCTGTGCCTCTGTGTGTGTGTAAGAATGTAGTCAGGTGGAGATTTAATAAGAGGTTTATTAAGGCAGATGTTTTTACGTGATATGCAGGATTATGAGATTTGCTGTGTTAACTTTGACATGTTGACAAGATTAAAGATTTCTCAAGATTACAAAAATACATGTTGAAAATACAGAACATTTTCATGTCTGTGGTTTTCGTCTCTCCAGGGCTGACGTCTGATTTAATGAATATCTCTATCTCTGCGTGTCCAGGAGACGACCAGGCCGCGAGGAAAGGCCGGGTGCTGACCCTGCTGGCCGAACAAGCTCTGCAGTGTCTGGACTTCAAGGCCTCGTACATCCACTGTCAGGACCTCATGGCCGCAGGTTGGTAGATGACACGGGAAACCTGTGATCGCAGCACACGCAGCCAGGTGGTTGACAGAGGAACCACAAGGTGCATTGAAGCCTGTAGAGAAGCTGATGTGACCTTCCCTCCTGCCTGCCTCCTTTATACTCAATTATCACCTTTACACAAGGGAAATGCTTCCCCATCTGCCAAACTTACTGATCACACCACATCACATTATATCTATCTATCTATCTATCTATCTATCTATCTATCTATCTATCTATCTATCTATCTATCTATCTATCTATCTATCTATCTATCTATCTATCTATCTATCTATCTATCTATCTATCTATCTATCTATCTATCTATCTATCTATCTATCTATCTATCTATCTATCTATCTATCTATCTATCTATCTATCTATCTATCTATCTATCTATCTATCTATCTACCTATCTATCTATCTACCTACCTACCTTACAACAAGCTCCACCAGAGTCAATGGCATACAAGTATGTTTCTGAAAACATTACACACTCTCTCTCTCTCTCTGTTGCTGTTTTTCAGCCCTTGGATAGCTCTTTCAGTGAACTAGCTACAGTATCATGACCTTGTCTGGTGTGTTTGTGTTCTTTGATCTTTCTTTAAGTTGTTTTTACTTATGGTTTCTGGCATTTGAGATTTTTTTTACTAGCTCTGAGCCTCTTACACCCAAAAATCTAGGTTGAGTGATTTTGTGTCTGTTCATGCACAAGAAACAATCATTGGGCGTATACGATATCGCAATAATATTCCAATCTACTCCGTCTTCTCCTCAGACTTTTCCTAAAGGGATTTAAAGTGGTCACTGAGATAATGATATTTTCTCTCTGACCCCGTTTCATGTTGCGCCTCAGAAAAATTAAAGTGAATAGAGTTTCACAGAGTCCTCCCACAGCACTGAGTAACGGGAGACAGTGCAGATGAGAGAAAAAAGGTGTCTCGGAGAAAGGGAAGGTGTAATCAGATAAGCGCCGGTGTTCTCTGTCTGAGAACGCGCCGGGAATAATTGAATCTGTTTGTGAGAATGAAGTCGGGGCAGCATGTTGGTTTTTGACTGTGATGAAGCTGGAACAAATGTAGCGCAGTTATTACGATGTGTCTGGCTGATATTTTTCTTCAAGGGGAAACGTGTTGCAGACTTAAATACGAATTAATATCCCAAGGGCTCGGGAGGTTACGCTTTATTGTATATGTCAGATCTCAGCTTTACTGCCTTTGCGTTTCTGTCTTTAAATTCTTCGAGTTTGTACAGTACGAGTGCGGTGTGCTCCACTCTGTGTGTTGTGATGTGTTGATAGGCTTTCGTCTTCTCACTGATTAGATTCCGGGTGGAATAACAGAGATGGAAGGACTACGACTGAACTGAAAACTATGTTCGCTCTTCTAGATTTTAAGGATTTTCTTTGTGTGAGATGAGATGAGAGCAGTTTGTTTCTACAGATTTGACAACTTGACCTCATGTCTTATATCGTTTTCATGGATTATTTTATAGTGACTGCTGTTATCTAAGTACTGCAGACCTATTCGCTCTATTTTAAAGCCACGTCGCCATCATCTTTCCCGGCCTCTCCTGCCTGATTCCACTTCACTTTACCTCCCGTCCTTGTTTACCTCCACCTGTTCCTCCTCCAGGTTACAGTCCAGCGTGGGAGGTGTGCAGTCTGCTCGGTCAGTGTGAGGGCTACGCAGATCTGAAGGCCCGGCAGGAGCTTTTAGCCTACTCTCTCACCCACTGTCCCCCAGACAGCATCCATGCCCTCCTAGCTACCTCCAGTGACCTGCAAACACAGGTAAGCCTCTGGTGTACCATTAAGGTTTGATGAATATGGATTTTTATGGAGGAGTACTGATTCTTCTGTATATTTTCCCTTATATATTTTGCTTTGCGTGACAGTGAGACTTTGAATAAAACAGTAGATCCATAAATTTGAAGGTTATCTGATGCCCAAACTCACAGAGCACACCAAGCTTTATGATAAGCTTGACACAGTATTTTTCAACTCTGGAAAGCCATCACTGTGGACATTATTTTATCTTGCAAAGTAATACGTACATAAGGATGTACTGATGAGTGAAACTCTGGGCCGATACAGATGCCGATGTTTAAAATAACAGTTTGGCTGATGGCTGATGCTGGTACCAATGTTTTTTCTTTGTTGTTTATTCCTCTTTTGTGTAAAGGAAACCAATAAATCTTCATTACCTACCAAAAAAAGAGCTGTGAGCTTTGGAGGCGTGGCTTCAGAGAGAAGTCTGAGTAAAGGGGCTAGGACTTTTAACGTGTGGCCTGCTCAAACCGTTTTTCCAGGATCTCCAGCCCTACCTTTAACTTTAACAAATTGAACATGAACTCTGGCATCTTGGCGGAGTCACGCCCCCCCCAAAAAAGAGAAAAAATGACATGCTTCTCGGAGTCATCACAATACTGTATGCCATCGAACAGATAATCATCAACATTTGCCACTGCCATCAGTATTTTCCGATGGCCGATGGCAGTCAATGAGGCGAACTTTGACTGATACCGATGTTCAGCCGATGCTGGTGCATCCCTAGTAATACACCATCTTCAAAGTGCAGTGAAATTGCAGTCCAACAAGGATTTCCTATTAATCTGTAGTATACTTATGGTCATTATGTTGAACAATTTTTGTGTCCAGTTTACATTAAAATTACAACAGGGGTCAAGCATCTCAGGCTGAGAAGCAGAGGCTGAGAGAGCACTTTCCATAGCTAGTATAAAAAAAGAGTTGTTAAAAGGCAGACTGGGGAAGGAATTAATTTGTTTACTAAAGGAACTGGATAATAACGTTTCATACTGGTGAGAAAACACATCACATCAACCTGACTTTCCGCTGGGAGGCTGATATCAGGTATTTTATCTTACAGTAAAAGTGGATCCTTGACAAAGACCAACTGTTTCTCATACAGTACTGTTAACCAGAGTATCAAGGGGTCACATGAAGTTTCACATGATGGGACTTAGGAAGGAAAAATACATTGTGCCACAAAACTTTGAAAAATGTGAACCTTTTCACCAAATTGAAACTGTTGAGTTCCACTTTGTCAGATTTCTAAAGAGAAAAAAAAAAAGTATTCAGGCAAGGTAACGCAACTCCACTCGCTGCTCATGCAGTAGTCATGTGCAGCCTTTGGGAAGAAATCCTGAGTATTTCTTTTGCTTTTATTAAGATGTACAAAAACATGAACATGGTGGTGTCATACCAAAGAACATAACACAAATGCAATACACACAACAAACAACATAAAATATAAGCCCATCCTTAACACCTCATAATTAAAGCAGAAGTAAGTGATATATTTGTGTTAATATAAGTCTTAAATAGTTATATCTTCCGACAGCAATCACTTACATAGAGTGTTTGGACCGAAACACGGGTCTCTTAGTCACTCTGCTCTGCTCTGAGTCGAGGAGAAAACTTTTATCGTATCCTACAGTTTTTATCCAATGAGGAGAGAGAACGGCATGCAGGGCTGTGTGTGCAGCCAAGGGACGCCGTGAATGTGGTGACGTAGGGACGAGGACTGTTATGGTGCGTTCAAGGAAACTCGTAACTCGTGTTTTTCCGACCTGTGAAGTGGTACCAGTTCGATCTGGTACGAGTTCACGGGTCGGAAGTTACGAGTGGCTGTTATAGTGACTTTCACAGGTAAAACAGGTCGGAAAAACACGAGTGGGTTGCCTGGAACGCTACAAAGTCGTAAGTCGTGACTTGAAGCTGTAATTTACGGTTTCAAAAGCCTGCCTGGAACGCAGCATTAGCCAAAACGACCGGATCGCTTACTTCTGCTTTAACCTGTATAGATTCTCAAGTGAAGTCAATACTGACAAAAAATAAATAAACAACAAAACACACCATGGTGAAAACTTCCTCCTTTCACCCGAAGCAGTCAGATTGTTTGGCTGGAGCAACAGGTTGTATAAGAAAATAACAAATCTCATCTCTTGTTTCCCTCCTCCCTCCCTCCGTCTGTCCTGCAGGTGCTGTACCAGGCAGTTAACTATCAAATGGAGCCTGTTATTACAAACAGTGGACGAGAGGCTGATGAGACAGACTCTGTGAAGGTTTGTGAGTGTGTTGTGTTACATCTCAACATGGAAATGTGTGCGTTTAAAAAAAAAAAAATCTGTATATTGATATGCATGCTGTTCACCTGCCCTTTTTGTTTGAGCTGTCTGCTCCTCTGTCCCTGCGTGGGTGTGTCTCTGTCCTTTTTTCGTTGCGTTCGTGTGTTTTCCTTTTGCTCCATATTTGATGAGGTGTAAATCTAGTGTTAAGGTTGCTCAGCTCCCTTGGTTTATTTATGCCTCCCCTTCTCCTCCCCTTCAGCACCGCCAGCTTTATGATGCCTTGAGTGGGTGTTAATGTTTCATGACTTGCATTGCATCCCCTTTGTGTGCGGATGGGTGCTCATTTGAAGCTGTCTGTTGTCATTTTATTGTTGTATTGATGTTCCTACTCCTCACCCGTATATTTAAGCCCTCTAGATGTGTGTGTGTGTGTGTTTTTAACAAACATCTTGAGTCCATGCGTGTTTGGGTTCCTTTCATTCTCTGACCCTCAATCCCCTGCCGGATAAAGTATTGATGAAAGGCACTAAACGATGCTCAAGGCTCAAGCCCACTGACTAAGGAGTTTCTTTCCTATCTTTATTCAAGAGCATTGTCCTTCATTTTCAGGGCATTATTTTTTCATTTCATGTTCAGATTCTGTAATGCCTCTCAAAGCCTCGCCCTTTCTCTCAAAATATTCCCATCCCGATCTCTGCTCCTGGTCACAGCTGTTTGTCTGCATTCAGATATACGCTGGTGCCGCAGAAATGTCCTGAGCTTTGGTTCGAGACTTTCTCCTCACACCCTGTCTGCTCCTGTGCGCTCACAGCACTTCTGGTCTCAGATTTCTGCTCCCGCTCTTGGATTTTTGGGAATGAACCTTGTCTAAAATCCCCCAGCGGGGCGGCACGGAGGTGCAGTGGTTCTCAGCAGGAGGAGGACCCCTGGGTTGTCTGTGTGTTTATGTTAGCCTTATGATTGACCGGCGACCTGTCCAGGGCGTACCCCGCCTCTCGCTCTAAGTCAGCTGAGATATAGGCTCCAGCTCCAGTGTGACCCTAGTGAGGATAATCAGTACAGAAGAAGAAGATGAGATAAATTCCCCAGCCAAATGAACGCTAGATGTGACATTGACCAGTTAAATTATTGGTGCGTGTACTTTTCTTGTCATAATATTAGTGCTTTACCTGCATAATACTCTACTCTTCAATGCAGGGCAGGGGGAGCATTGTGCTGCTTCAAAGGTGCATGTTGTAATTAACCTGCATGATACACAAAATGACCAACGCACAGAGCCCTGCACTAATTGGAGTATTTCTATACCTAAACAGAAAAAAGCAAAAAAAAAAACACTTACCATCATACCATCATATCTATCACACTCATCCTGGAGAGTCCTCAGCTCAGAACTCCTCTGATGATGTTTTTCCATGTGCAGAGTGAAGGTGTTAAGAGGCTGCTTTAGTATTTGTATGATGAATTCCAGTTATAAAGGCTTCTGTAACAGCTACTGTACCACTGCAGAGACATCAGGCTGATAAATTAGAATAACATGGCTGTCCTATTTTTGTCCATCCTGTCATCGCCGCCACCTGCTTGGCCCTAGGCCTGTGCACCCACTGTGGGCTCCCCTGTGGGGACAGCGGGGGACCTGCTGCACAGGACTACAGCTAAGACCATGGAAGTGCTGACCACCACAGGACTGACCACCAAGGCTGTTCTGAGCGCGGTTAGCGACCACCGCTGGTGGAAAGAGTCGCTCAACTACCTCCGGCCGCTGCATGTAAGAACACTTTTTTGTCTTGTTTTTAATTTATGTGATCGGCGGTGAAGCTGAGGACAATTTACCACACCAGGGACAATAAAGTAACTAACGAGTGAACTAACTAATGAGCTTGTGGGTTTAAATGTGTGTGGTTTGTGTGTGGTGTGGTGTGGTGCTTGTATGTGTGCTTATGAATGCATAATCAGTAGTGTACTGTAAAAGGCACAATGAAGAAGCCGACAATAAGAGTGCAGTTTCTTTTGATGTATTTTTTTAATGTCTGTTTTTACCCTCTGTAGCCTATGGGCTGCACAGTCTTATGTGTGCGTGAGAGATGCCGAAGCACTATGTCTGCCCGACCCGTGCCCCCCCCCCCTCAATTTCTCACACACTGTTGCTCACAGACTTCATAGTCTTCATCCAAAAACAACCAATCAAGAGCTCATCTCTTGCATAATTAATTGGCCCGCCTATTGAATATTGCAATATCTGGCTGTTGCTGGCGGCTGAACTGGCTCAGCGGTCGCCGGGCTGGAGATTGATGGCGTCTCTGGTCTTGGCAGCCGTGTGCGATGGTGACGGCGGGAGGAAAGGGGGGAGGCGAGACTCGTGGTCACGGGCTCCTAAGGAAAGTGAAAAAAGCGCAGAGGATGTGAGGTGTGGGACACACAGAGATGACAGTGCTGTGGGCATGTTGTGAAAATTTAATGATGTTTTGATGGCTCCTCAGGGTCAGGGAGCAGGAGCCACCAGTCAGGATGGGGCGTGTGAGAACTCCAACCTGGAGCGTCAAGGCTGCAGCCCCTTTTATCGGGAACTCATTGAGGATCCCTACATGGACCCGGTGAGTGGCTTAGGACCAGTGTGGCTCAGGACTCATTATTTTCCCTTCCTCCTTCCATTTCTGTTGTTCTTAATTCTCCTTTTTACCTCAGGCCACCTTCCTAAATTATTGCAAAAATGCCTGAGTAGCTTTATGACTTAAGGCATTTAATTCGATTTTTTTTTCTTCTTCTCCTATGACTTATAAATTCCTCCAAAAACAGTGCAGAGACCAAATGAATATTGATCTCAGCATGCGATTTTAATGCCAGAAGCAATTTGGAACTTTGCTTTCCAGGAAAAGAAGGATTCACTTAAGACTGATAGTATGATAGCGAACACGGTGAAAGATATAAACCACCAAGAGTGGAGGTTCGGGATGTATTCGATGAAGGGGGAGACCATAAAAAAAAAACTAAAAGAAAGAATGTTGACAGAAGGAGTTATGGAGGTAGAAAAGAACAAAAGTAAGAAAAGGAGTAGTTTGACCTTTATGCCTAGAAAATGGTCGCCCCGGGCTATGACTGGGCTTTTTACTCAGAGACACAAATCATGTGGATAGCTAAAAGAGTGGACGCGAGGGGAAACAGAGAAGGACGATACATCTCTTCTCATGACATTTTAATAGGCCTCTCCAAATCCTTTCCTCTGCTCCATCTCCAGCCTTCATCCATCTTCCATCATCCATCCACCAATAATGGCTCCCCACGTCCGTCTGTCTATGAGCCGGCTGATCAATGGGATTGGTTTTTACCTTAACAGTTTCGATGAAGGGAGTCGGGTGGGAGGAGAGGCTGATTGAGAGAGAAAGAGAGACAAATGCAACAAGACGGAGCGAGAGCGGCGAAGACAGACAGGAGACATCCGGTGTTCAGGCGGTAGCTCCGAGGCCTGAAAAAGCACCAACTTCATTGTTCACCTCTCAGACATTTGAGAAATCGCACAGCGTGCAGGAACTCTATAAATGAATTATAAAAAGGCCTGGTGTTGAAAAGCTTTTTTTTTAAGCAGTTCATTTGTTTGCTCAATCTGTCATCTGTCCGACTTCCCGGGAATTAAGACCCTCGCTCACCTTAATCACATCTCCCTGCACAATTTCTGATCTGTTCTCCCTGCTGCCGGTGGGGTGGGGGTGAGTGGGAGATTCCTCCTGTGTATGTTTTATGTTTTATGCATCTTTTCTGTTCTCCGTTTGTTCCTGTAGAATCAAGACGTGTATTTAGCCTACAAAGACGTGCCGCAGGAAAACTTTGCCGAGGTTTTGCTGAGAACGGGCAAACTTGCTGAGGCCAAAACTGAAGGAAAAACCCTGTTTCCTGCTACAGAGGGTAAGCAGAACAAGCCTACAGTGTGACACAGTTTTACACAAAAACACACACACACACACACGGATTCTTATACAAATTAAGAAAGTAGTTTGAAATGCTGCAGCCTCTCCATTAAAACAACCCAATTTCCAGACAGACTAATCCCAACTCAAACCTCACATTATTCTAACAACACTAAATGTAGGAATGGGGCAGAGTTTCTGCCAGGTTACTTGATATTCAGTTTGAGTCGCTGTCTCACACTTTGAGCCGTTTTTCCCACATGGCTCGTGTCAAAAAATCACTTATAAACTGTAGCGAGCTTGTTTTCAAAACTATTTGAGCTGCGTGTTACGTGTTGCTGCTGAAGCCGTCTTGACTGAGACTGGGGTGTGATGGAAATAAAACTGAACTTCTCCTGCACGACAGACAGACCATATTGTTCACCATCTGCAGCTCCGCATTTTTTCTTTTTTTTTCTCTCCTTGATTTCCATTCACATCACAGTTGCATAAAGCAACAGTGCCTTTCCCATTGTTGTGAATATTTCTGTGGATTAATCATGTTGTTAAAATGAACTCCTTAGGAATCGTCAGTGGACAAAACCATATTCATCATGTGAGGAAATAAACTCCTCAATATCCATAATCTATAATTCCCCAGGCTGTTGTAATCTACACTCACTGAGCACTTTGTTAGGAACACCTCAACCAATCATTAGGTACCGTCGGTGTTTGATGTAGAAATCATGCAGATATAAGTCAGGAGCTTCAAATAACATTCAAATTCAAATTCTTTATAACTCGGGAGTGGGACCCATTGAGGGAGACCCTCATTTTCAATGGGGCCGAGTGCACAATAACATAAATCACAATAGTAAGCAGAACAAATTACAATTTTCACATCGAACATCAGAATAAGGTAGAAATTACAATCTCAGTGACTTTGACCATCACATGATCGGCTGCTTTGAGTATTCTCCAGGGATTTTCACGCATTGAGTTTTTACTTTTGTGGTGCAAAAAGCATCCAGTGAGCTTTGCAGACACAGAAGCTACAAGGTCACAGAAAGGTTGTGTATGATGACTCCAATGACTGTCGTTAGAACACAATAGGGCACTAACGAAGTCGAAACCAACTTCCCACCAACGACTGTCACTCCAACGACTGTCGTTGGCACTTGGAGCACAAAAAAGGGAACCAGTGACATCATCACCCTTGTGAAACGCCCACACAAGAGGTTAAATAGTGAGTCTCCACACCAGATAGTTGGACCAGTCCCAGCCTGGTCAGCTGCGTACATGAACTGATGAAGCCTCTTGGATGAGAGGTGAAACGTCTTCCTAGACAAACAACTAAGTCCAGTTGCTTTCGATTTAACCTCCTTTGAAATACTATGACCTGGACAAATGAGAATATGCACCGGCCTGTATGATGTGATGTAATCATGTCATCATGAAGCAGATCTCAGTGTTTCATCAATGCTACAAAGAACTGAGGCTGTTTTGAGAGCAGTTGGGAAGCCCTATCCATTACTAGTATGCTGTTCCTAATGAAGCTCATTGAGTTTCATTCCTGATTTTTGCTTATTTGAACCTTTGTGTTATTTGCCAACATGTTTTTTTTCTTTTGCTTTGGTGTCCAAACTGTGAAGTTGAGTGTTTGAGACAGTGAGTGAGAATGATTCAACCTGAGCTGTTTCTCAGTGCTTCATCTTCTTGTAGTTGCGGTGTCCCCCACCTCACCCCTCTCCTCTCCTCCCCTCATCCGTCTAGCCACGGAGACCCCGTGTACTGGACTAGGGGACAACACGGGGGGGGAAGAATAGCCTCATACTGATTAATTAATGCATCTCCACGTATCCCACAGCAACAGTAAATAATGATGTGTCACCACTGCCATACCAGAGAGATAGCATCAAGTCAAAACATCAAGGCCACGCTGCGTGATGGATCACAGCAGCTTCACCAGGATCGATGCAACTACAAAAAATACAGAGCAAACAGATGTGTGTGTGTGTGTGTGTGTGTGTTCGAATACTAATTCATGGACACTCAAGGATGCAAGGCACACACTTTACCCATGAAGTGCTAATGTGTTGATATACATTCACACATACGTTCACGCACCCATGTGTTCCACCAAACCCACGCTCCGTCTTCCTCCGCACCACTGTCATTCAGTTGAACATCTCTCTTCTTAAAAGTCACCTTCCCTTCGGAGCTGCTGCGGAGTGCGACGTGTCAAGAAAGAGAAAAGCCTGTCTGGACGGCATCGCGTCCGATAACAACCTTCGATTAATGAGCCCCGTATCGGCCCGCCACGCCGCCTGTCCTCAAAAACAGACTAGGAGGTGGCCTTTAAGAAAATAAATACATTGATTTTCCACCTGCCCCAGATAAGGTGGAGGTAATTAATGATGACACAGGGGGAAAGTAACTCAATGGGATTGAGCTGAGTAAGGTGCAGACATGAGCACTTGGTGTGAGGAAACACATACACACCTATTTACACACACAGTACGCAGTGCTGCCATTGGCCACACGTTGACCAGACCATAATCAGTTGTTTTTCACGCTGCTTGCACAGTTGAAATGGTAATAAGTCACTGTCTCACCGTCCCGCTAACAATGTGCCCGATTTAGCTGACACAGGACCAGGAGTGTGAGTGTGTATGTATGTTTGTATGTAGACACGTGATGTCTCTTTATCACTCTCTCTGTTTTTCTCTCTTACACACACACACACAAGTAGAAATATTGTATGCTTTTAAGTCAGGGTTATCTTCTCTGTGTGTGTGTGTGTGTGTGTGTTTACCCCTCTGGTAATTCCTGTCCCGATGGTATCAGTAGCTTAAGAGAGGCGTGTAATCAGCTCATTCTGAGGTGTAGCTCATTGAAACCCGGGAGGTAAGAGAGGAGGGGAGGGAAAAATGAGAAAGGGAGGAGGGTGGGCACTCAGTTTAAGAGAGCTGTTATGGCTCTTTAAAGTGGTGCATCACTCCACCTCTGTTAACACACGCACACACTGAACGTCCAAAAAGTACGTGGCAGGTATACTGGCCCATTGTGTGCACATACTGTATGCATATTAGTGTGCATTTTGTTCTACAGTGTATATACTGTACTGTACTGTACGTCTCTTCCTTTGCCCCCCTCCCTCCCTCCCTCCCCCACGCCTCCGTCTCTCTCCCGATGTCCATGCTCTACTTTTCTCTGTCTGTTCCATTTTGTCTCAGGCTCTTATCACCAGCACAGGCTTTTGTTCTCCTTGGGTCTGAGACTACAAAGTGATTCTGTCTGCTCTCTGCTTCTCTCTGCTCTTTCCCTCCCGCTTTCTCAGAGACACTGAGTGAGTTAGTGAGTGATTAACAAAGGCTGCGTGTGTGTTTATAGTTTTCATCCATCTATGTTTCATATATTTTCATATGGTGTGTGTGTCTGTGTGTCCACGTGCACTTGTGTTTTAATGTCGTGCCCCTGAGGCCCCACAGTTTGTGATAAAATTGCATTCTTTTGCCCAAAGTTCTTTCCAGCCTCCAAATCCCATCAGCCTTAGAGGCACTGAGAAAACGTGGACTGTGTCCCAGTTCCATAAGACACACTAATTCTAAACAGGATTTGAGAATATTTTGTTCACATTTGAAAAGTGACAAAATCAGACCAGCTTGTGTGCGTATTCGACAATTCTTGATTTTAAAATATAAATATCTTCCCACAATGCAAATTATGAAGAGCGGAGATTCTCACAGCTGTAGAACATTACAAGTAATTGTAGACGGTGGTGATGAGAACATTTTTGGAAAAAAAACATGTTCTGTCTCTCTATGAGGTTTAATTGGCAGTCGCATTTCGAAGTTGCAGTTTGATTCATGTACGTTTTCGCATTTTTTGCATAATTTCCCGTTTGCACAAGATGATTAAGTTCATTAATTGCACAATTCTGCAAAAACAGCTTTTTTTTTTGGCGCTTTCCACCATATTACACAGTTTTCATTTGTCATGGGGATGCAACTGTACTGCGAGTAATGACTATTTCTCATTAATGAATAATCCTCCTAGTTATTTTCGTGATTAATCAGTTGATTGTTTGGCACGTAAAAGTCAGCAAATAGGGAAAAATGTTCACGAAGAGTTCCCAGAGCCCAATGTGATGTTTTCATGCATCACGGTTTGTTCACATAGTGATTCTAAACCAAAACAGATACAGTTTACAGTATTAGTGTCGTAGAAGACATAGAAAAAAGTTTATTTCCCAGGTCATTTATTTGTCATTTATTTAATATTATAGGCTTTTTCAAAGATCTAGTAAGTTAAAAGTAAGTTAAGTTGAGTCAATGTTAAATCATTATTTCCAATGAAAAAATGATCTGTGATGTGTAAGTAACATATAGTCTATACAGATAGTATGTATAATGGTTTTGGGGTACAGCCATGTTTTTTAGTGAGAAACTTATATATATTTAGTCTGCAATATGTGCTCTTTCAGATCACTGGTTCAAACAGACAAGTCATTACCAATGAAACACAGATCACTTGATTTCTATAGTCAAACTCCTCTTCCTGTTTCTGCTGTTGATACATATGCATAGGCTGATTTGGCATTCGGAAAATTCAACTTTAAAGTGCACTTAAATGAAGTTTGGACTCATCTAGAGAGCACTTATTAGAAGTGGGTATGTACTTACTCTGTGAATAATAAATGGTCTCTGTGCAAAAAACCCCCTGCAGGTACACGTATACATGCGCACACAAAGACACACACACCTGTGCACAACCACCCCACTTTTGTACACAACATATGCAAACGCACGCACACACAGACATGCACACAATAGCCCAGAGAGAGGATGGACAGAAACCCAGAACTCAGGGGGGGTTTTAATGATGCCTCTTGACTTTGTCTTCCACCCCTTTTCTTCTCACCTCTCTCTATTTTTACCTTCCCTCTCTTTTGCATGGTCCGCAGAGAGGTGTATTCTGACAGCTGCTGTCGTCTGTATTCAACAAATGTGGGATGAGACTTGTCCGAGGGGGGAGGGTTGGTTGTTAATCCTCAGTTCTTTAGGTAGTCTAAGTCTTTTCTTCCTCTTCTCTCTCTGTCTCCATCCTTTCCAGTTTTGCTACAGCTGGCCAACGATGCATTTCCTAGGGACATGATGCTGGCTCTGTCCTACTTACTGGCCCTGCCTCAGGTAGGTGGACACAGTCATACAACACACAGACACAAACACACAAAGAGAGCTTTATTTTAGACACATACTCTGATTTCAGTAACAATATATCTGAGATTCTGACAAATGGTTGAGTGATTTCATATCCTCTATTGATTTCTGACACGTCTAGATGAGCTATTGTGGTTGACAGTTTATCATCAATGTGTCAGAGTCAACTTCAGACTGAAGGGTCACCAAAAGGATGTTCCTCGTCATACGGTACACGTCATATTCCAAGTAGCCACATGTTTCCCCTTAGTCCTTAGTCAACATTCACACGTTCCACGAACAGGGCCATGTCACGTTGCGTCTCCCGTGCCAGCTGTCAGAATAAGAGTCTGATGCTCCAATAGTGAGGAAAATGAAAACACAAGACAGACAGAAACCCTATTGCGAACTGCAATAGATTGTGTTCAAGTGGAGGTTGTGAAATCCCTCATGAGTCTTAACACTTGCCGCATCGCCGGCGAAAACACTAAACTGCTGGAGTGGATATTACAGAGATATTTCCTGGAGAGCTTGTTAGCTCCAATCGGATTAAAGTGATGTTACTGACAAACTGACTGACTGCGTGGGAACTGCATGGGTTGACACGGCACCATGAGAACCGACCTTCTTCTTAAATCAGATTTCTTAAACACCAAAATCGAGATTCTTCAGTGTCGGTTCATGTGTGGCCTGTTTAGAGTTGCAGGAAAACAGGTTCATTCAATGCATTTGCTGCAAAACCAAGCCTTACTCCCGCACTCACATCAAAGCTCTGTTTATTGGGTCAACGGATCGGTCGGATCGACCTTCATCAGGACCGACATTTTTCAATTGTTGTGGCTTCCTTTTTATTACTTCAGTACACCACAGTTGATCACAGGTGTTTACAGTAATTAGAGGAAGTAGCATCATCATAACACTAGAAAGCAGAGAAAAGAACTAGATACTCAACACTTAGAATATTGATCCAACAGCAGTATATTCAAGACCACAATAAAAAACTTGTGGCAATCTAGAACATTTCCATTCAATGCATTTGTCATGTTTTTCCCCCCTTCTCTTACAGCCAATATTTAAATGAATATTTAAAATGCATCTCTTATACTTTCTTCTCATGTTTGTCCATTCATACATGCAGGTGTTGGACGCCAACAGATGCTTTGAGAAACAGTGTCACTCTGCCTTGTCGCTCCAGCTGGCGGCCTACTACTATTCTCTCCAGCTCTACTCCCATCTCAAACCCTGCTTCAAGGACAAGAACCACACTCTGTACCAGGTCAGCGCTCTATAGCAGCTTTGTGTGAATCAAGGCATTGGGTACTGTGCTGACCCATTTTGGCTGAACTACAGCAGCAGCAGCAGGTCTCGGCTTATGAGCCTGAATGTTGCTGACTGATCAGGTTACACCATTGGTCAGCCAGATGCTGCATGGCTAAGTGTTGGAAGTTTAAATAAGCTGGGGGTGTTTAAAGTCAGTGTTGCCAGCTCATGCCTTTGTTGCTAAATTTACAGACTTTTCAGTGTTTCAAAAAAGCAACTGATGGAAAATCCAGCGACTTTTTTAGAAAAACTTTAGCTGCTTTCTATTTTAAAAAAACTATGTTGTGAGCAAGAGGCTGCACATCTCTGTGTTCAGTGAGGAAAGAGGTGAAACAGCCGTTTCTTAGTCATGCAGAGTCTGCTCTGTCTGACAAAAAATAAAAATGAAGTAAAAAAAAAAGGGCTGAAAACTGGCTGATACTAGTCTGAATGCAAATACAACACAGTGCGGTCAGGAGTATGCTGATTATCATGTTACATAATCTAACAACAATTTAGCGAGTTTTCCAGCAGGCTTTTAGCTACTTTTCATTCAAAGCAAGGTAAAGAGTGTTTTCACCTCTGTCCTCAGTGTTGCACATTCACCATAGATGGCCCAGTCATAAACTTGGTTTTTGACCTGAAGTAGTTGAAATTAATGGCAGTTGATAAAAATCTTAAATTGTCTAAAAGCTAGAAATCCATATAGATGACCCAAAATGCCCAAAAAAAACAAGACTTAAAAGTAACAAGCAATATCTGAAAACAGCAGGCATTTGGCGTACAGATAGGAAAAAAAAAATCAAAAGTTTAAAGCTGTGGCTTCAACCCAAAACATTGAGCTGTTTTGAGCAGATTGGTTTTTGAAGAAGTTTCTTGAAACCTAAGAGGCTTGGTTCAGGTTTTAGCTCTTTAGGCAAAGGATTTTTTTCAGCGGGGGACTATCAGCACTACAGCAAAATACTGTGTTGCTCCTGGTTAATGTGTGTCACGGGGTTGAAGGATGGCGTTGAAGTGAAAATGGGAGGGTGGGTGCATATGTTTTGACAAGATCACAGTGCGCTGAATGTTCATCCTTTTAGTGTTAAGGTTTAAACAATGTCTTAATCATAGCAGCAACTAAAGCAGACATTTTTGCATAATGGAAACGCTGTTGGACTCTTTGGATTATGAAGTTTTGACTGTGTCAGTTGCAAATGAAATGTATCTGTTGGAAACGATGCCCGGCTAATGTAAGATGGGATTTTTTTGCACGTTGAAGTTAGAAAAAAAAAAAGCCAACACATAGGCCGAGAAGAACAAGTGATGAGAATATAAAAGTGAGAGGAGGAAAACAGCGGCGGCAGAGGAGAAGCGACAGGGGTGTCTGAGGGTGATTGGTGGAGAATAAAGAGAAGAAATGGTTCTGACCTTTTCCTTGAGTGGACTGTGGCTCTCACAGGTTTTAGTCCAGGTGGAAGGAGGGGGAGGTAAATTGTTGAAATAAAAGAACGGAAGCAGGAGAGAGGTCAGCAGAGGAAGTGGATAAGTGTGTCCCAGTTGACATTCAAGGTCAAGACTGTCCACAAAAACACACACTGGAGATATACTACACACACACGCACGCACATTTGTCCTCCACACGCTGACACACTGCATCGTAATGGCAGTAATCAGTGCCCAAGTCCATTAACTTAAAATATATACAGCTCTCTCTTCCGCTCTACTCTTTGGTAGTTGTACTGTAATTTTTAGCTCATTTCTTCTTTTTTTTATCTGTCATTTCCTTTGAGTTCTTCTCCTTTTTGCCGTGTTCTACCAGAGAGAGTGCTTGTTATCGTTGTGTTCCAGGTCTTGCCTTCACTCAGCTCTTAATGATGAGTTAGTGGCAACTTTAACTCGAACACTGATGGAAGCAGGGGGGGAAGAAAACCTTTCAAACCTGGATTTTCCTCCTCTCCTCCACTTTGTCCCCCCCCGCCCGCCCTCTTTTCCTTGTTTTTTTTCTGTCAGTTAAGTTTAAAGAATTGCTTTGTCGGCGTGACAGTTGTGTTTTCAAGTGTCTCCGTCTTACCTCTTTCTGTCCACATTCTGTTGCTCGTTGTGCGCACCGTTCCCCCTCCTTCTACACTCTGTTTAGTCTTCCTCCCCCCACGTAGGCCTGTCTCCCTCTCGTCGAATCTCGGGGCCTCTCTCCATCCACAATACTATCTTGACTGTGCATGCTTTATACATTTCTCTTGTGCTTTCTTTAGCTCCCTCGCGTTCCCTTATCTTTTAAGGGCACACATTGTACAGCGTGCGATATTTAATTTCAGATACGTATGACAGGATATCTGAATTTTGTGCGTGCGCTCGCTTTGCATTGCAGATGAGTCCGACAGGAGAAAAAAAACATGTCATACACCTAAACATGTGTTTTTATTGTTTTTTTTTCTATAAATGTATGCGTTGCCTCGTCTGTGAGGGTGCTTTTGTTTGTTTTTGTTTAAAGTGTAGCTGCAGGGTAACATGTTCATGTGCACAGAGTGTTAGATCGGTTTTCATGTGACAGCGGGTGGTGTGTGTGTGTGTGTGTGTGTGTGTGTGTGTGTGTGTGTGTGTGTGTGTTTGTGTGTCAAGCTGTCTCCGAGTGTTTCCCAGTAACGCTGCGTCTCAATAACTCTCGTGCTCCTTCAATTCTCTCGTCACTATCACATAATTTCATACCCAAGCAGTAAGACACCAAACACTCAGCGACTGAAGTCATTCAGTTGTACTAAATAGGAAGAGACGTCTCTGAGGGTTTACATGAGGTGTTTGATGTGTTTTTAAGGCCTCAGTCATCAGACGGTTTCCTCGCTGTACCGAGCATGTCGCAGTTTTGGAAGTGAAGAAACTTTGAAACTTGTGATGAAGGAAACAATTAATTAAATTATCTTCATTTTCACACCGTGTTGTATAGAAGTAAAACACCTATCACATACATTTAATAAGAGTCACTGGAAACACACATACCATACTGTACATACATATTCATACATGTCTCCCGCAGAGACATCACATCTCATACTTCTGAAGTTAAGCCTTTGACATTTTGTAGGATTTAACACTGCATCAGTTATACTGTTAATTATCGCAACAGTTCATACACTTACACATAGGATTTCTTGTCACTTTTTGACAGTTCTGCTAACTTCAAAACCTTATCATATGCATTAACATTTATCATAGTTCCACTATAAATGTGAATGTTTAAATGTGAACGGGCAATTACGAGAGAACCCTGAACATTTTTCACACAACATACTGTATTGTTGTTGCAGATTGAGTTTCTTTTAATTCCTTAAGATATGATGTCTGTCATTTTACAGCCGCCATATGTCACCTGACAAGAACTGTAAAGGGATAATTCCCCTTAAAGACTGTGCCAACAGAAGATGATCCCTAGATCCCAGTGTTTACCTTTGTGAGAACAGTATTATAATAATATCCCATAATGCCTAGTGGAAATATGCTTTATCCTACCCTTAATACCCTTGAATACTGTTAAAGACACCTTAAGTATGTTTGCTCTGGCTGTTGGCAAATACACTAGTGGTTCCAGAGTCACTCTAATATTTCCAGTTTTCCAGATTATTACATTGTAATAATATTCGCCGGTCTGAAGGTGTCACCACTCTGTGTTAAGCTGCGGCTTTATATCAACGAAACAATAAAGCTGTTTCTGTTCCAGTGTTAAAATACAGTTTTTTCAACTCTAGTAACTCGGTGTCCGCTCCGTGTGCGTCTCTTGAAGATTCTGTCGCCCGCTATTGACTCTCAAGATCTTTAATGCTGCTTCCCCATCCGATTACACCTCCGAGCCATGTTGGAGCAGCATCGGGCTTGGTGACGTGGAGGATGGGTTTCCATTATTCCCCAAGGCAAAATGAGCGGCTTTCCACTTTCGCGCACTGGAAGTTTTCATTATAGCAGCCAAAGTGCTTGTTTGCAAAATAGAAGCACTCTTTACCGTAATTGTTCTTACTGGTGCTGTTTACACGAGATTGCACAATAGCCCGTGTTTATGTAAGTGTTGAGGTCTGTTTACCTGTTCTTGTCAATGTGTGAGTATTTCCTGTGGTCGTGTGTGTGTGTGTGTGTGTGTGTGTGTTTGTGTGTGTGTATGTGTGCAAGTGAGTGAAATTGCTTGTGCTTAGCATAATTGTAGCTGTGAATGTGCAGCCACTGTGCTGCAATGTGCTGAGTAAAGAAATTGAGGTTTTTCACTCGACCATTCATCTTTGCCTGCAGTGGAGTATTGATCACTCACATCTCTGCTACACACACGCACAAACACATATTTATAGAATACACAATTGTAGTGTGGACACACAGAGCATGACTTTAGAGTTTATCATGCAGAAAACTGCTTAGCTCTCTGATTATCTCATTACAACATTTAGCTTTATAATTACAGTAAGCATCACAAATCACTGTTTAGGTGCTTTACCTGCAATTTATACATTGAGATGGAGTCAGTGAATAGGAAAAAAATATTTCCACTGTTATTAATAATGTATCTTCGTTTTTTATTCTACCTCTGACAGTGTGGGTGCAGCTTTTAGTTTTCTAGACTGGGAACATAAATCACTCAGGTTTACCAAATCGCTCAGTAGATAGAAGTTTTATTAACAGAAAGTTTTCCTAATAGCAACAAGATGACTTGATAAAACAGCATTTTGCTTACAGATACAGTAGTGACATTCTGCATTGCCTGCGATCTTCGACAGATGCTTTTCAATTCATGGCCACAACAGGATTCAAGCTGCCGTGTGCAGGAGCTGACCTTGAAAGCGCCGGACCAATGAGCCAGCTCCCTGTTGTTGAATTGACTGGAATAATGAGGCAGACTGACTGAATGACTTTCCCATCATCGAAAAAAAAAAAAGCACCACACGTCCAACGACTTCTCTTTCCTCTTTTTTTTTGTACAAATTGTACACTTGTACAAATTGCACCCTCGTACCACAATCATTAGCAGTCTATATTTTACCCATGGGAGTCCTGCAGAGCCGAGCAGAAGCAGAAAGGCCCCTATTAGACAAATATGCACTCTAAATGCACTGTTGCAGTAGACTGGGAATGTTTGAGACCAAGTAGTCTCTCTGAGCCTTTGATTAGATGCACTGGTTTGACGTGCTAATCTGCCCCGGCTCCTCTTGTTTGTTGCTTTGCAGTCTTCTTGGCAGGCTTGTATCTCGCCTGTGATCAGTCCCCTTCATGGTGTGTTATGACCCACAGTGCAGCCGAGCCTGTTTATGGTGGTGATTATTCCTTTAAAAATGGTGCCCGGTTCCTCTCCCCTGTGCATTCTTTCTAATTATGTGCACATACTGTATACACCATTTGCTGAATTAGTGCTAATGAGGCCACTGACTGTATAACTAAGTGTTATGCAGGACATAAACACAGCTCATTAAGATCATTACAATCTTCCGTCTGTAGAGAACGAAGGCATGACTGTTTCTTCATAACATCAATATGACATTTAACACACAAACACAGAGGATGTTGTCAAGAAACCAGGTGAGGTTTAACAGGACTGTGCATGTGTGTGTGGCACTGATGATCTAATAACTTGCAGGCAATGATATCACACAACATCTTCAGCCATTACTGGAAGTAGTTCTTATAAATTAAAACAATTTATTACACCAATCATACAGCCCTTGAATTAGATCAGGGCTCATACAGTAGGTTTGGCTTGTTGCCTCTCTTTTGGTCCACTTTGGTTCAGACTGAATTATCTTTGCAGTTATTGCACATGTGTTGCCTTTAAATTTTGTACAGTCACTCGCGGTTCCCAGGGGATTTTAAAAAGGTTTTTATGACGATAACGGCAATTACTGGATAGAAAATAAATCTGCCGATACAAATTGTATATAACATGTTAATACAACATATTAAATTTCATGGTACTAGCAGTCAAAGAGAGGTTTACACAGCGGCCACCTCTGCAGGTGGCACCATGGATGGCAGAAGGGAAAATACCACTGTGTGATATTTAGCTAATCACAACAATAAAACTGAGTGGCTCAGAGACTTACTATGACAATATTTATTTCACGTGTTTAACCAGCCATCTTTGGAAAGAGGCAGAACGATTTTTGATGGGCGCAGATACTGGAATAATAATAACATGGGAAATTAGGATCGAAAATGAGAGAACAAGTGTGGCTGAACTGATTTGAGACCAAGACGCTGCCTTTTTTATTTTTACACTGCTCCCTCTTAAGAGACATCACAGGAAGGAGGAGAGCAAGGAGAAAAGAGCCTGTGGCAGCAGTGGAATAGCTGAAGGGGGAGTTTGAGAGAGTTGGCTTCCTCCCAGCTGCATAACATCACACACTCCCTTATGCAATTATACTTTACATACAGTTTATGCATTCTCTTTTTGAAGAAAGACTAGAAGTGTCTTTTCAGATGCCTTGAATTTAAATAAGCAAGTAATTAGATAAGATGAAGAGAAAAAAAGAGGGATGCGTGTTGTCTGTGCTTCATTTGCTGACAACTGGGATTTCAATGAATACTTATTGGAAAGAAAAGAGATCCCTGAGTAATGGAGGAAGGGGTTAAATTATTTTTGAAAGATGCAAGAAAAAACCAGCGTAAGTAGCGTTAAGGAAGGATATAATCCAGATAGCCAGAAGGACAAAGTACTGCAGATGAATGACAGAGTGAGTGAGACAGAAAACGCAAACAGCATTTCATCATGAAAGCTTTATTTCAATAAAGTTCTTCAAACATGGGCCTGTCCATCACACTTCACACAGACTTTCTTCTCTCTCTCTCAGTGTTCTCCCTTTTGTGCCATTCTTCCTCATCCAAAATGGTGCCAGCATTATCAAATACAATCCTCCTTTTTTCCCCTTCTCTCCTCTCCATCACTTTCTTCCTCCCAACTTCTATACTTTCCACACTTTTATTACTCTCTCCTCTCTACTTCTTCTCCTTTTCCGTCCCCGCTTTTTGAACTATGAATCTGCCACCGTGACTGCCGCTGTGGTCACATCTAACGACGCACACATGCACACACACACACATCCAGGCTGAGACCGGGAAGAGACAGACGCACACACCTCTGTTTTCGAGCTCACACATTTCCAGCAGCCATAATTACCTTATGCAAATAAGATCAACAAATAAACCATCTCATTCTGCTGGGCGACAGCATATAAGATGCCAAAAACCAAATTCAGGAGCTCATTTAATTAGAACAGAGGTGATGAGAGAGATACAACATTTACCTACCGTTCCCTGCGCGTGACACTCTCACAAATGCGTATCCACTGTCTTATTCCCCATAGGCCTGAATCAAAGAAGCAATTATGGTTCCAGGTACAATTACCCATATTTTCTCAGCGTGTAGGAAAAAAGGGCGCATATTGAATAGCCTAGATTTAACTCAGGTGCAGTTGTCAGTGTCTTCCTGGAAGCAAACTTTGATGGAAGGAAAGCCAGGCTAGTTGGTGCGCCCCTGCCTTTTTCCACAGATTTTTTGAAAATTACAGCCATTTTTGAAAATTGCCTCATTAGTTTGTCACGGCGAAGCGGCGGAGGGCCTGTGAAGTTTTATATACCACGCAGTGCAGGGTGTTTGAAGCTCTGTGTGTGACATAGTTAAGTGATAAGCCTTAAGGGCAGTTTGCTTCTGGTCAAACCTGGCTTAGCGGTGTATCCAGGGTTGCTCTATGTGTAAGGGCAGCGTTTGAAAGCAAATTAGTGGTGAAAAGATAAGAAAAGAAGAGTGAATCAGTAAAGAGACCTTTTTTTTTCAAGGTTGGATTTCATGTATATTACTGTATATAAAGAGGGTGTTGGCAGTTGTAGCATAACCTTCTATTTTCATTTTGCCATTATAGAGTATTGAGTGTAGATTCCTGAAGGAAAAAATTATCTTTTTATTTTTACTTTAGTAAAAACACAGTATGTAAATCTAATTTGAACACTTTTCAAAGCACCAAAGAGATTTGGTGATTGTTATTATAAGGAGGAAGGGTTTCATTTTTCATCAAATCAGCTTGTTTAGAATGAATTATATCTCAACAAGCAGCAGAGCATCTTCCCAACAGTCCACCTTGTTGTACCAGTATGTTCCTACAGTAGCCCAGACTGGACAAATGAAACACTGGCTTCACACACCGGCTTCATATTATTGGCTTATAGATTCGCATTGATCTTCGGAAAACTAAGGATGAGGAAAGGGATATTTACTAAATCCTACACACTGATCACACACCGGTCCTTTATGTAGCCAACGTATTTATTTCCTTACAGCGAAGGGGCTGGGATCTGCCTGTCCAGTTTTGTATTTGCTTTTATTCAGACGAGTGGCCATGATAATAATTCTCAGGATTACCAAATTTTTGCTTTTAGCACAATATCCATCCAATATCCTTTTACTCTGCAAAGCCACCAGCATGAAATAACACATTCAGCAGCTGTTTGTGTGGAAATGTGAGAATTATTCTCTTCTTCACAGGCCGACCCGAAGGAGTTGATTCGATTGGTCACGCAGCATGTGTCTGCGTACTCGGGCTGGCCAGAGGAGCTGCAGAAATTGATCAACCAGCTGCATGTTTACAACGAACGCCTCACAGACTTCACCCAGGCCCAGGTCTTACAGGGGCTGGGCCGCGGTGTGGATGTCCAGCGCTTCAGCTCCGACTCCGACTACAAGAAGGAGACCATCCTCGGACTGACAGAGTAAGCAGGGGAGGGATTTAGAGGAATATCCTGCCAATACTATGTTTCCTCAACTGAATCAGTCAACTCTGCAGTTGAATATTATAATTCCTACATTTTGTTCTCTAGTTAGTAGGGTGTGCTTTATTTGCATCGTTACCATTATATATGAGTGGGAGTGAGTGTCCTCTATACTTCAGTGCTGTGAAATCTCATCATTATTTTCCTCCTCTCTGCTTGTGTGTATGTGTTCAGGACACTGGATGACAGTGTGTACAAAATCGCTCTGTCTCTGGCTAAGCGTTACAGTGTTCCTCTGTGGGAGGTCTACATGACTCACCTGGAGTTCCTCTTCACGGATAGCGGGTACCTACACACACACACACACACAACCACAAACAGCCAAATACACAAACACAAACACCACTACACAAGCTCTTCCTCAGCTGTTTAAATCTCATTTCACTCATCTGTGTTTGTCAGTTCACATCACTTTTTGAAACATTTAGGCTGTGGATGTGCATTTGAAATCCCACATTTTTTTGTGTTTTGATAAACGTGATAAAACACATATGGCATGTTTGTTGTTTTGTTTGTACCCCAGAGTTTGACCCTTGTTTTGGGAAAAAAAGAGAAAAAAGTTGATTTAAGTGGCGTTACAAGAGTTACAAAAAACCTCACCTATATGAAAAAATATACTTTAATGTTGTGAGTACATGTGTCTATAAGTGTGTGTTTCTGTTTTAGAGAGAGAGGGAGGACGTGAGTGTGTCAGAGTCTATTTCCATAATTTATTTGCTCTCTGACTTCATAGCTGGGGATCTGACTAGCTCTGCACGTTTCCTTGTTTTAATAGAATGCCTTTTCAGCAGAGTCGAGGTGTGTGTGTGTGTGCGTGCGTGCGTGCGTGCGTGCGTGCGTGTGTGTGTGTGTTTGGTGCACACATGTGGATCTGTGATAAATATCCCTCCTGTCGTATTCTGATATAAGGAAATGGTTTATGGACTCCATTTAACAATAAATTACAACCTATACCTTTTAAAACCCTACCGCACTGTCTGTGTGTGTGTGTGTGTGTGTGTGTGTGTGAGAGAGAGAGAGAGAGTTTCTACTAAAAATCTCGAGATCATGACAAATGTGTGAAGAATATTCATACTATAATCTTGACTAGAAGCTGCTGCAGTATGCGTATTGATTTAACACATGGATGCATGCGAGGACTGTTATAAATAGATATACATAAAGCAAAATGGGGAAGACCTCAGGAAGAAAAAAGCATACAGACAGAAGCATGGGTGCTATATGAAATTTAGGCTTTTATTCGTCCCCAGGAAAAGTTTAGCCTTGTATATATACCTAAGTTTTGGTGCCCTGTAGCTCTTGAAAAAAAGTTAGTATGCTAATAATATGGTCAAAGGGTGAAATGCATAAACGTGTTCTGGCTCATATGAATACAAATTGCCACTTTGCTTCCACAGTTAAGTATAACAAACACACAGGATGGAGAGAAAGGTCATTAGGTAGAGAAATACCCTCAGCGTGATTCAGTGTATGTAGGGAAGGAGGAGCAGATGGATGGAGGAAGAAGAGATGGATGATACGACCAGAGTGTCCTCGAGACAGTCCTATTAACACAGAATAAACGCTGTGGAGGAATCAATGCACTGCTAAACACCGCCGTCGTCAGCTGTTCTCTCCCTGCATGTAGGTCTTTGTAGATTTACGCTGGAGACCTCTGGGACATGAATTTCAGCCAGTTTCTATTGACAGTTTAATGACGGCTAGTCAACCATTTATATGACCTGTCCCAAACTGAAGGGTGCTGACGTGCTCTCAGAGGAGTCTCCTGACACTTCACTTGTTGCCTGTGTCCATCTTGTCGAAGCTTCTAAATATTGCACCGGTCGCTCAACCAAACCGTCCAGATCGATTTTATCGATATTCAGTTTCAACAGCTCCAAACTCCTCCAAAAATAATAATTTTTGCTTTGCTAACTGAACATATGCTGGACACAAAACAGGCAAAATGTCTACCAAAACATCCCCATCTGACACAGCTTGTTTCTAACGTCACTGTTACCAACTCGTCTTGCTGCGTGTGTTGTTGATTTATTTTGGTTGAATGGATAAACCTTGGATTACTTCAGGCGGCGTACACAGATAATGTGTTCCACATCAGTTGACAGATAATCCACAAAAACATGAGGTTTGACATTTCAAACAATACAGCTCCAAGCTCATTTCCGTCCCAACCTGGGGCAGCTGCTGACCACTTGTAGGCCTACTGCTGTTTTCCACAAATCATTATTTTTTGCCCATGATGAGAAATAAACAGTTCTATGTAGCACCTTCACCCTCTGATTCATCTTAGGATGCGTTTTGCTTCTATAATAATGAGCAATCCTCAGAGACAGAGGAGATGCTTTTAAATTTCATGCCATCTCTTTTGAGTTTGGTTTGATGACCTCATCTGGCACCAATGTACTATGTATAAATTATATTAAACATTGGCAGTGTTTTGTACCATATAAGTCCTAATTGTTTGGCTTTAAAGCTGCCTAAATGGTATGGTCGTATCATGTGTAACACTGCAAGTTAATTACAACCTCTGTCTACTATTCTTTCATTGCCAGGATCCAAATACTGACTGTGAAGGCACCTCAAATAAACTGATTTCTCGTTTTCTTTTATAAAATCTATTTTACTTGAATCGTACTTCCACTTTCCACTTAAATCTTTCAGGGACCTTGTGGTAAAATGTGCAAGTTATATCAATACCTGCAATGTATGAGCTATATATGTAATAAAATAAGAATATTACTGCAGTCATCCCTGTCATAGCAAAGCTCCCCCTCCTCACTCTGTCACTGCAGTTTTACCTCAGCTGATTTAAATCATGTTGCGTAATCTGTTTTATTTTTCATTTAGATAAATATGAATTATTAGCGAGTTGATTTTCACTGTCCTTTATTTCTATAAATGAGACTCTGTTTTGGCGCATGTACGAGATTGTTGACATGCTACTTGTCACCTGTGTGAAAACACATGCTGTTTTCTGCATTATACTGTTGTAGACATATAATATTTAATTATCTCAAATATTACAGCAGCCTTGTGTCTTGCTGTGCTGTGTGTTTATTTGAGTGTGCTCCGCATGCTGATGAGTTTCCCTGGCTGGAATTAAAAAAAAGAAAGAAAAAAAAGAAGCACATTTGCAGCTCTCTCAGGGAATGTGTATCTTGCTGTTGTTAAGGTTGGGTACAGTGCGTTCTGTGTTTACCTACAGTTGGTGCTGCTGGTTCTGCTGTTTAGGGATTGTTGGTGTGCTACACACTATCTGTAGAAACTCAGCAAGAGCATGACCATGACCATGGCCTAGAGCTGTAAGCATGCTTCTTAGCGTTATAGGGCAGAACCACAGAGAGCGGGACCTCCCGGACTGACAAATACCACCACATAACCTTTAGCTGAGCGGTGCTTTCAGTTGTATAAAAACAGTATTTTTTGACTGAATGGAAACAGATTCTTCTTTAAGTAGGACATGTCACATGCGGGTACGGTGCATGGGCGTTCGTCACTTCAAACGGAGCAGTCAGTCCTTATATGAGATCAGCTCCTTATTTACCTTGTGCACTCTAACTTCCTCATACTAGTAGTGATAAATGGCTGTGTTGCTTTCTCCCTTCACCATCTCGGCTTCTACCCGGACTGTGTATGACAGTATTTTTGGAAGTGACATTTAGTATGCTCCGTGTGAACATCAATTTCTTGTCTGAAATTGAACACATGTAAATATAGCTAGCAGATGGGCTCTAGGTATGGCAGTGTCAGGCAGGCAGTCAGTTTGTCCACCATGTTGCTGAAAAAGGCCATCAATATGTAAATTTGTGTGGTACAGTAGCTGTCAAAATACCTGCAAAACTAATGATATTCACACCACCCTCAGCTGTATTCCTGTTAAATGCTAATAGAACCTATTAACATGCACACTAGCTGACCATGGTACAACGTGATGAGAGAGCGTCTTATTCAGTATTAACCCTGATATGATCTTTGGCAACATGGACTCATTAGCTTTGTAGCAACTTGTTATGGATGAATTATCCCCTACTTTAATAATATGGTTCATCCTACCCAACAACATTGTTTCTACACTCAGTGAAAATGGCCCAAATATTTTCCTCAGGATTTGGTGGTGGAGACCAAAAACCGAGCTAAAAAAGAGTGAAATAGACATGAATGCTAATGTTGTTCAGTATCTGGTATAAAAAAAAATCACACACATATTTCTACAGCTTCTTTCCTTGTTCTCAAAAGGGCCAAAACTCGGTTATTTCAGGTTTAAAATATGTTTAAAAATTGTAGCTAAATTAAGTTTTGATTTTGTACATTGGGGAAAAAAGGCTAGAGTTGCATATCTTATGTTATCTTATGCGTATGGATGTGATTCCCTTAATGACTGTATAATAACAAATGTGTGGGTTTTTCTCCACAGTGAAATAGTGAGTCAGCTGTGCAGAAAATTTCCATGTGCAGTGGTCCTGTACTAAACTCTACAGTACAAACGCACTTTTAAAACCCCCTGCTGGACCATAATTTGTAAACAAATTAGCAGCTCAGATCATTAAAAGAAATTACAGCTTGCATAAATCCAGACAACAATGATGTGCTGAATAATCATCCCTGCTCCACCAAAGCTCCCCTAGAGTTTAATTCTGGCTGTCTGATTACCATGGTAATTAAATATGCCTCCAAATTTAAGAATATTTTGAGCCTACTTTTGTTAAGACGTGGCATAGGAGACAACAAACAAAAATGTGGTAATGTTAGATGGGGAAGGAGAGAGGAGAGGAACAGCTTGGAGAATGAGGAATACTCAACCGGATTAAATCGCTTCCCCGCTCAAGCTTTTGAAACAAATAAGAAAAAGATTGTAATGAGAAGCTCTTGATATTACAGCCACATGAACACAACTGAGATGGGTTTGCAAAGTGTGTGTTGCATACAGAGGGAAGTGCCACCAGGCGAGCTGCGGTAACCAAAGAGGCGTGCAGTAGAGTAGTAATAAAACTATCAGGGACAGAGATGCTGGAACAAAAAGCCGTGGAAAACGAAGAGAGGAGGTGCTCACAACCTGAGCCAAGAGAGCCAATGAACACCTTTTGTCAGTGGTTTGGGACGAAACACTGAGAGGATGATGACAGCCCGGCTTTGAAGAGCTACAGTGACACACTCAGCACAACCGGGCACAAACCGCTGCTCACAGCTGTCTGTGTTCACGCCTGTTTGCACTTGCCAAGGAAAACTCATAACCCCCCTCAAACAGTCCGAGTTGGACGAGCCGTTGCTTCCATTCGCCGTTGTTCTGTTGCCTTTTTGAATCACTGTGGAGCTGATGTGAGAAAAAAGTGAAACATCAGAAACATCGATCAGCATCCCTGTTTGTCTGTGCATTTGGGAAAAAAAGACGTGAGGGGAAAGTGATGGTGAGAATCTTAACTCGGAGTTGACTCCTCTCTTATTCGAGCCCCCGTTGGGTGGATGATTAGAGTTATTTACATTATTGAGCTTATTGTGAGCTGCTGCGCCGCTGTCGCTGGCTATATTTTTTTCATTAGTGAAAAGCCTCCCAGGCAGCTCTGATGGAGAGCCCAGAGGAAACGTTGTCCTCTTTGATGTCGTCCCGTTCTGACAGATAAACAGACTTGCACTCACATTAACACACTTGCAGAGAGCCGCAGATTACTCAAAGCACCTCGGTGACTGCCAGCAACTACTGTAGCTTTACCTCCCCTTTGCCTTTTCCTTCTTTGTATCTCTCCTTGTCTAACTTTTGTTCATGCTTCTCTGAGAGTTTCTTATTTATTTATTTTTTCCCCTCTCTCCAGTTTTTTTGGTTGTTCCTTTTTTTTTTTTTTACTCGTCCTCTCATTCTCCAGGACACCTGCTGCTGTTGACTTCTACTTCTGGCAAAGCATGTTTTCTGGAAAGCAAAGGAGCGCTTTAGTTGTGCACAACTTGGAACAAATCACTGAGTAGATATCCACATGTCTTTTTGCCCCCCCCACTCTAGGAACCCAGCATTTCACCCTCATCTTCAATGCCTTCTTTCCTCTCTATCATTTTCTCTCTCTCCTCTCTTTTCTGTCCCAGTTTTGGCCCTTTTTTTTATATCAGAGCTGACCAAGTTCTTCAATGTATTCTCAGTAGTAATCTATGAAACACTCCCTTGTTTTTTTTCCAAGTAGTGTAACTTCAGTGATAAGTCCACAGATTGCCAGGCTGTTTTTCCACAGCACTGTTCAGATATCGCTATGCAGCAAACAGTCTCCAGCGCTGGTTGTCTTCTTCCTTTGATTTTTCTGTTGATGGAATTTGTTTTTTTTTTTTTTTTTGTCAGTGTTTGCTGTTTTGTCTTATCTTCTTCAGGCATGGTGGCTATTGCTGCTCATGTGAACAACTTAGATCTTCATATGTTTTTATCAAACAAGTCGCTGTTGCAGATGCCAGAAACTTAAAAGTGTTTCACATCCTGTAATCCAATGGGTTTTTTCTATGGAGAAGACATATCTCAGACAGCAGGTGTTTACAACAGCAAATGTAAAAAAAAAAAAAAAAAAAACACTTTGAAAGCTTTGAACTTAGGATAGGCTGGATAATTGTGATATGTATTTATTATGGTATGAAAACTTTTTGTATTACTTTTCATGTGAAATTGTCAACAGTTAAATTTATTGACTCGTGTTTTTTTCCCTTCTCCTTCCTCCCTCTCTCCTCCTCCAGTCTTTCCACCAAGGATATTGAGTCTCGGAGTGACTCCTTAGGTCTGTTTCACACTTTGAAGTGTGACCCTCAGGCCTTTTACTGCCACATGACCAAGTACGTCCTGCCAACTGTGGAAGGGACCGACCTGGGTCGCCTGCTCTACTATTACACCCTGCTGGACGCTGCAGGCTGCCAGCCTTACGTCACCACAGCTATCAAGCCAGACTCCCACGTCAAACTGCTCAAGAAGCTTCGAGCCGTTGCCAGTGGTGAGATAAGCACTGTTTCATTTTTATTTCTCTGTCATTGTAATGCAGATGGCATAGCTGCTGCGTAAGTAGAAGGTGGTTTACAGCAAGGTCAAAAGGCAGAGATAATGTCTGTTACAGTAGTATCACCAAAACGCAGCCTCACGAACCTGTGAAGTTTGCCTCTAAAATCTGATCCAGTCAGGCCTGAATCCAGTAATAAAGAAAACTACAACCATTTAATCAGATCAATTTAATAACTTAGTCTTGCTTTAAGACTGTGTAATTGTCTTTACTTATGAATCAAGAGGACATTTCATTTAAAAAGGGAATTAATTAGGTCTTGGTCTACAATACACTGTGTAGAAACATATCATTTAGAGTAATACTATTCATAATGGCACAGAATTGACAAAACAACACCGTTTCTGAGAAGTAACACGCAAAAGAGCCCTTGGACACGGAGGATTAAAGCAGCTCTGTTGTCAGTGGGAAATCAGCCATAAGCCTTTAATGTCAAGGAATCAGGTCCAGTGTTGAGGACTTGAATATAATCCCTCTTGACATGATTGATGACTCATGGACCAAATTTGACATTCCTTCTGGCTGGTAGATAACCTTTGTGTCACAGACTGTCATGTAAAGTCTTAAAAAAAAAAATACAAGAGCTGAATGCGTAAATCCATGTCACATTTCTGCTGCCAGAAAAAATTCTTAGATTTCTCCACAAGTGACAAATGAAATACTCCCGATGACACACACATGTACACACATTATCTTTTATCTCTACTGCTTCTTGTCCTTTGATCTTAACACTCCTTTTCTTTCTCCTCCCAGCACTCGTGTAAAAGTGTCCAAAATTGAAAGTGAACCGAATTAAAACAGACATGACCATTCACTTTTACTTTTAAACAACAAGGAAACCAGTCCACCTCTGTCACTATGCTCCCTGAACAGAAACAGCGTCGCAGTAGGATGCTGTTTCCACTCACGTTCCTGTGGATGCACCCTCTCCAAGGGCGCCGTGTCCAGGTTGCGGCGTGTCACCGGTTCACTGCTCCGGGCCAAAGTGCTCAAACTTTTTGTTGTGCACGGGTGAAGGTGGTGTCACTACTCGGCGAAGTTCAGTAAAGTTCAGCCGGGTGTCAGCTGTGTTTTCACGCCTCGCTTATTCCTGCTGCTCCAGATAACACCACAGCTTTTTACCAGTGACACATGTCACCGTACACACACATACACAAATCATATACACACACCTCTGAGTCATCTACATCAAGACTCGAGTGCAATTTAACATTAAATAACAAAAATGGACTTTACATCTAAAGTGCCACTGTCGCTGCATTTCATTTTCACTCCCACACTGTTACCCAGCACGCATCACTTCTGTTTATTAGCTAACTGTTTGCTAAGGCCCTTACTTGATTATTTCAGCCTTTTATTTTCTCTTATGGCAGTAATGCCTCAGTAATTCTTAAAAAACAGTGGGTCCTTGATATCAGACGGTGGCACACATAAGCTGCAGGCTGAAGTGTTGTAGGCAGAATTTTTCACTTGTAGATTTTTCACATGTAATTAAGCTAAATTCGTCTCGGTGAGGTGGCTGGAAACATGGTCTCTGGCTGCCAATCTCAAAGATTTGGTTTGTGGTTTTGTGGCAAGTTCGGTCACTTTTCCCGCCGTTATATATCATATACGATGTCACAACGTGTGTATTTGTGTAGTCCTAACCATTATAATCAAAAGATTGCCGGTTACGCAGTGTGTTTGTATCGCGGTGTGCAGAGACGAGAGCTGGGACTCCGGGGCGGTTTTCAGCCATGAGACGCCAGGTGGAAGGCAAAGAGCCTCCATTCCCACTCGTAACAAGTCACAAGTCATGTAGTTAACTATCACAATTAGTCCGGAGGTTTTTAATTAAGGTAAAAATGTTGCATAGCCACGGGGAAAAATCCTGCTGAGTTCCTCTTTAATACTAAAAGTC
Organism: Trachurus trachurus; assembly: GCF_905171665.1. Lineage (NCBI taxonomy): Eukaryota > Metazoa > Chordata > Actinopteri > Carangiformes > Carangidae > Trachurus > Trachurus trachurus. Next base: position 17,430,929 of record NC_139910.1, on the reverse strand, counting down.
ACAAAATCCTGCAGGCAGTGTTTTAATAAAGAAGTCAGGCAATAATTGGCTTTTCTCATCATTCTGATCTGATTTGACGCTGCACACAGCATGAGTCTGCAAACAGCAGAACACAGAGAAAGGAGTTGGTTACCTGGCTCAGAAACGGGAGGTTTGCAGTTTGTTGCCCGCAGCTCACCGGGCTGCTCCTTCTCGTTACATTAGGCTCTGCAAAATGTTCAAACTGATCCACTGGCATGAAATGACAAAAAAAATATATGCTATTTTAACAAGAGTGGTGACTGCTAAGCCTAAGCATATTCAATGCCTGGGACCACTTAATAGGGAAATTCAAGCTGTGTTTTGCCAGTTTAATGTCTGTAATGTGAAGCTGCTGCAGGAGGAAATGTTCTGTTTGCATTAGCAGTAACTTAATACAGCATTTCTGGAGAAGTCACAACAAACAGCAGAATGGGGCTGATTGATTGAACTCTGAGCTTCCACACTGTGAAACACCACAGTGGATGTTGTTTTGTTTTGTTTTTTTCTCACACGACATCATATAATATTATTAATATTGTTAGTTAATAATGCCTAGTGGAGCTTGGGTACTATTTTAGCAATGGAGATATTCTTTCTAATGATGCGGTTGTGATTTAGAATTAAAAACACACTATAAAACTCATTTCTGACACTTTTGCTCTTGACCATTTGGAAAGACTTGACCGGAACACCACTCACTCACCCGCCTTTTAAAAAGCTAAGTGTCTCACTTGCCACAGCCCCATGCATGGCTGTGACTCATGTGGGGATAAACTACAACTGGACATTTGCTATTTAACATTGACACACACATGCACTTCACCAAATCGATGTACAGTATACTCATGTACTGGTACATACAGTACTGTCCACTGACATTGTGACATTAACACTTACAAACTAACACTCTCTCTCTCTTTCTCACACACACACTTATACACATACACTCATGTAACTGTTGAAACATAACCCACACATTCACACTCCTGCAACTCACACACAGGATGTTGCTGTGTCCCTCGGGCCGCCAACTTTCTACAAACGCTGTCCAAACTTTGAGACAACCGCACTCAAAGTGACTCATTTGCAGTCCTGAACAGACAAATCTGATCCAACACACACACACACTTACAAAGGCTTTCGGAGACAGGTGGTGCGTGTCCGATATTCGTCACGATATTAGACACAGTACCAGGTGACTGTCTGTGTTGGCTCTCCTGGTGAAGGGGATGAGACGCCGCTTGGGTGTGGAGCAGACGGAGACAGAGAGAGGAGTGGGTGGGGCAGAGGAGAGACAGACAGAGAGGGAGAGAGGGAGAGAGGGAGAGAGGGAGAGAGGGAGAGAGGGAGAGAGGGAGTACATGTGTAAGTGCATGTAACTCTTATCTGCAGTTTAAGTGTCCGTCTGGGCCTGTCTGAAAGTATCGTGTGTGTGTGTGTGTGTGTGTGTGTGTGTGTGTGTGTGTGTGTGTGTGTGTGTGTGTGTGTGTGTGAGGGATTCCTAGCAGCGTTGACAGAGCCCTCCCCACAGGCAGACCGGTGTTTAATATTTAAAACCCAGACAGGCTGCGGTGTTGCCACAGTAATGTGTCTGTCTAATAGAGCTGGAGAGCAAGAGCAACGCCACCAGCCCCTCTCTTCTCACACAAACACACACAGGACTGAAGTGGTAGGAGATAAGATGCACATGGACAGATCCACAGACAAACTGTAAAACCCCTTTGCATGCAGACACCGACCGTCGCCACCACTTCTGCACCCGGGTCACACGTGTTCACCGTTGTTTACTTCAACCCTTAACTGTCGACTGTTATTCATTTCTCTTTGTGCATTCCCGTCATGCAATGCAATATTTAACATCCGACCCATTTAAGATCAACGTCATTGAAATTCAGAGTTCAAATATCATATAAAAACAATTATACAATATATTCTGTATATGAAATAGGACTCATTTATACGGTTACATGTTTAAATTCAAGGCTTTTCACACTCATTGATGTGCATAATGCCTGTATGTACAGTGTGATATTTCTGAATTGTCGTATTGTGTTGAAACGTGTTATTTATTGTTATATATTCCATATATAAAGCTTAACATAAAAGCTGACCTTGTGTAAATCTCCTGCTGAGCTTTTGAATATTCTTCCCTTGAATACATTGACTGAATATGTGTATTGTTTGACACTGTACAACCACAACAAATGGGGCAAAGTGCAGCAGAAGGTCATGTGCACAAGGACAATGAAGGAGCCTTTTACTGCACATGTTATTTTCATTCATGTATTTTCCACTATTAGCACAACGTTTGGATAAAAAGTAAATTAAAAAAAACTATCTAAAAATGTCAGTATTAACGTAAAGCTTAACAAATGTCCATCTCCCTCTTTAAAGGCTTAAACTACCGGAAGCTGACGGATGAATCCTTGGATCCACTGACCACTCTGCAGCCAGTTCTGACCAGTCAGAACGTGCTGTCCATCTCCAAACTTGCCAATCGCCTGCCCGTCCCCGGTGGTGGAGGGGCCACGGTGTCCCCCAGTGCCGTCCATGCGATTTGGCTGCAAAAGCTGTTTTGGAAAGGAGACCCCCAGTTGCTGAAACGGCCCCCGCAGACCGACCAAGACTACCTGCATGCTTACGACACCTGTGCCAAATATCTGGACCGACTGCTCCCCGTTGACGCCGTCGGCTTCCTGGATAACGTCACCTTCTCACCTGATGCAGCCCAAAATGTAAACCCAGACCGGATAAACTGTTTGCTCTAATCCCAGCTATTCTCTTGTATGAATTACTGTATTCCAGGCAGACAATAGTGTCACACAGGACAGCATTAAGGAGGCTCTATTTTCTATTAGACAGCAACTGGTGGGGTTTGGGCGGACAGACACTCTGTAATTGCAGCACAGAAGGTAGCTGTTTCCAGGCTGCCTCCCAGACAGGAGATATACTGTGTGAATTGAAGGATTGTGGGGATTTTCAATCACTACATCAAAGTGTCATATCCGTAACCCGATACCTTTCATTGTGCGGCTGGTCGTCTTTCACGCCTCCGGCTAAATTTTTAGGTTGTCAAAAAACCCACTTTCCTAATTTCATATATATATATAATTCTGCTCACATCCACACTCTGTCGCCTTAAAGCACATACCAGTCATGATTTATAAAAGAAATTATAAAATTGCAGAAGAAATGTCAGCCACATAATTACAGCACTCTGAAAAACTGTCCTGCAGAGGACTTAAAGTGCCTCAGTGCACCTTATCAGTAGTAGCCCTCTGTTTTTTTGTGTTTTTTTCTTTCTTCTCACTGGAGCCATGCCACCCCACCTCTCCAGATACTTGCCTTTCTGCTGTTTTTGTCTTATGCCCCTTTCTCTTTCCCTGCAACTCCAAGAGAGCTAATTGATCCCTCTCTACTTCAGAGCCAATTAAACTTCAATTCCCAACAGGCACTGTTTTCCCACTGTGCTTTTTAACATGTAGATTACCTCTAAGAGTCCCTCTGTCTGTTCCCTTTAACCCTCACCCTCCTTTTTTTCCCCAATCATTTTGAACCATCAAATGGAAAACCTTGACCCCCTCTGAGCGTTGGGAATACATCTGACCTTTCACACCCACGGATAGATTGATCCTTTTCCCACAAGGCCAAGGGGCAGATGGATGGCCTGGACTTATCTTACCTCATACTGGACATATTTTTGAAGGGAAACAGAAGGTTGGCATTTTCCCCACTCTGAAGTATTGATCTCAGATAGCCTCTTTAGTAGAGGCATCCTCCTTTCTTCCACCTCCAACCCTTTTTTTTCACACTTTTTCCCAAGTCTTTGACTGATGTTGGCTGTGAAATGCCTATATCTAATTCTATAGGCCAGAGACCGCCTCACATACAAAACAAGAGACTACTTACAGTACTGTACAGCCTCACACAAAAAATGCATACCACACACTTAACCTTTAAAGAAATTCTTCCAATTTTCCAGGAAACTTTATTTGAGTGATCAGCCTGTCCTGGCAAAGTGTCAGTCAGCCTGAGTCAAGATATCTTGCAAATGCAGTAGTGTGAGTAGCATGTGTCTGAGTGTGTGGATGAGGAAGCTGGAAGTGTGAAGTTGGATGATTTTTAAGTGTCCTCTCGGTGTGAATGTGTGTGTGTGTGTGTGTGTGTGTTTGTGTGGGGCTTGTCGGTGCCTGTGTGCTTCCATGCAAGAGAGTAAAACCTCCTACAGCCAAAGGCCCTCTCTTCTCCCGATGAATGGTTAACCTGCTCTCACCGAATAGAATCAATTACACCGGGCTGGCAGCTATGATCTCTCTCTCTCTCTCTCTCACACACACACACACACACTTCTCACGCACATGCACACATAGTTCTTGATGGTATTTTGGTGCAGATAGACGGGGTTATACCTGCCTCTCTTCGACATGTTAAGTGTGAAATTAATGTGCATAACCTGTGCACCTCTCTCTCCCTCTTTTTTCTCTCTCTCTCACCCTCTTCGTTCAATTTGACCCTGATCCCCTCCCCAATTTGCTTTCCTTCCTCCCCTCCTCCCCCCGTGTTTTCCATTTTGTCCGTCTCCATCCCATTTCGTCTCCAGCTGAGCATCCAGTCGAGGTCGGAGGTGATAAAGCGAGCCACCAAAGCCCTGCGCCAGCTGGCTGAGAAGAGCAGGAAGAGAGGAGGCGACGGGAGCGGGGAGCAGGAAGGGATGGACCCAGCAGGGATGACTTTTGATGAGGCTCTAGCCCACCTGCAGCAATCACAAGCCCACCTGGACACTCTGAGCCATGCCTTCATTCTGTCACTCAAAGACAGCCAGAAGGTAGACCCCATCTGCTATTTAAAAAAAATCTTTTTAAGAGCAAGAAGTCGTGTTTCTGTGGGTGGTTCTGAAAACACAAAGGCTCCATAGAGATTTTCCTGTTGCTTCATGTAAATGTTGGTAAAGGTCTAGGTCAACGTAGGCAGCACTGTGAAGAGCGATCATTTCAAATCAGGCAGCTTTGTGTAAGAAACTCATAGAAACCGGATTAACATGGTAAAAAAAAATACTATAGTGAGAGTGGATGAATACTGCATGTGCTCCCTCACCTTATAAAAGTTACAGAAACAAACTTAGTTTGGACTTGATGAATGTCAAGAAAAAAGAAATTCTAGTAACTTTATAACTATAAAAGGACAAGTGCTTTTTTCTTTTCTTTTTTTTTTTACTTTGGATAAAGCAAATTATTTTATGATGTAACATAAGGCAATGCCCTGAGGCATGGCTAATCATCCACTTGGAGACAATTGTTAATTTTAGTGTCTTTGTTCTTGTTAATGATGAATTGACCAAACATCCAATGATTTACAGTCTTGCCACACTCACACCCTTGATCCCTCTCGTATCGTTTCCTCGTCTGTTCATGAGTTCACCTTTAGTTTGACACACAGGTTCTGCACTTTTTGGGGGGTTTCTGTGTGTGTGTGTGTGTGTGTGTATGTGTTGTATTCTGGATTGGTTCTGCTCGACTAAGCTCTTCCCAGCCTCCCCGGGACCAGTCAAGGATACATTAATGTAAATCTATGGGTTTCTATGAGCACGGCCGTATGGCTGTATATACAGTACATCCTCCATGCTGTATCTCATTAAGCAAAGTCACACTGACTTACCCTACTGTCACCTTTCTCTATGTGTGTGCGTGTGAGTGTATTTGCACAAAATAAACGCTGAGATAGAGCGGGGACGCTATGGTTTGGCGAGCCGTGTGTTGCTATGCAACCATGACATACCCATGAAAACTGGTCATTTCTGAACCCCACACTGTGCAAGTTAATAATATTTGGCCCCTGTTTTATCTCTGTTTAAAAGCACATACCCTCCTTAATAGAGAGGAAGATATAAGAATTACAAGGCAGAGCTGTAGCCTAAAGTCACAGGCGTGCGCGCACTCACACTCACACACACACGCTGCAACAACCTCTATAATGTAACTTCCCTTCCACTGGCGCAGGATGCGATTGTATCCTTGGAGATAGATAAAAAGGATATAAGAACCAGGAAAGGGCAGATGGGTAGAGAAAGATAGATAGACGGAGCCTTGTAGGCTCTGTTTGGCCATACTGTGCTCATTTATCAATGTAGGAGACCAGCGGCGGGGAATAAAAGTGGACCGTGGAAGAATCCACCACAGGCACCTTGACCTTCCATGAGGACAGCAAATTACACACTGTGCAGATGAAAATGTGTCAATACCCTACCCCTACAAAGAGTAGTGGTGGGCATATCTGTTTAAAATGAACACATCAATTAACATCTGCCCTTCCATACAACAATATTCAAGTCTTCTGACAGAGCTCCATGAATTTCCTTCAACTTCCTCCAGCTCTTCCAGGTGCTCCCCCCAAGGCCTACTGGGAGATCCAACCCTGCTCCATGTCCCGGGCCAGCCTTAGAGTTTCCTCCTAACTGTTCATGCCCATCAAACAGAGAAAAAGAATGAGCTAAGGGGCATCCCCACTAAACGCCCAAATTAGCACACTGGAAAAGCCTCATGCTGCCACATGCTGCTTTGAATTGCCATAACTGGTGCCTCTCACCTTTGATCACTTGGGAATAACAGTGGCCATGTGCTCCATATTTTAAGAGACAGCTGTGATCCCACACCTGACACCTAGACTGACTCACACTCAGCTGCTGACTACTGCACTTTGGAGATCACAGTGAAGCCAGAAGAATTTCGTCATCTACAAAAAAAAAGCAGTCATACCGCTCAGATGTTACCCACCAGGCACCTTTCAGCTGGGCCTTGATATCCTGCACATGAATACGAGTGTCACACCTCATGAATGTATGATGCTTGCATCACAAATATTAGGAATGAATGACATTTCACATGAATATCAATATCAATAACCTTCCCTGATCTACCCTGTGTATAAATATTACAAACAGGAGAGGTGAGAAGGGGCAGCCTTGTCTGAGTCCAATGCCGATGACTGTGACTGCTGACTGTGCTCGACTTAATGCCAAGCGTATCAACGTCTCGCATAGATCATACAGTACAGGGGATCAACCAAAGGAGTCCTCACCCAGCACCAACCACAGAATACTCTGAGTGAAGGGATTGTTCTTTAGAGAGTTTTCAGGTTGATTTCTTAAAGTTTACCATCCTGAATATCCAGAGACACCAAAAGAAATTCATGATATAGCTACATCTGTCGTTACTCCTTGCCAATCCCTTGGAAACCTGCCACACGCCTGAGTTGTCACTTGACTGCAGACTTGCCCAGTCTTGATATTCCTGGATCTTGGGCGCCCACCTGGTAGAAAACGTACTATCTATGAGCTAAGGCAGAGTCCATACTGCAGTGGCCTGGGTTAGAGTGGCTTCTCTCTCTCCACCGAGTTTCCCCTCTGTTACTGTTAGTATAATAAAAAAGCAGAAAAGTCAAAAACAAATCTTTTTTTTCTTTTTTTTAAGAAAAAATGAAATTCCTAGATGTCGAACTCTTGAGTGAGACTCCTTTTCTGCGAGTGTCAACAAGCGTATTCTTGTGTTGCCTCTACGACCAGCAGCAGTCTCATTCAGATTACTGTTTGCAGCTGCGATTAAAATGAGAGTTTTGAACAGTATCTGTTTAGATTCCGTGGGGGAAAAGGTGAGAGTTGTGCCTGTTGAGAAATAAAATCAATTTTGCAAAGAAAACAATTAGATAAAAGGACAAATTGAACAGAAAATAATTTGAAAACACACACACAGGCACACACAACCAACCAAGTGCCATTTCCAGGTTGAGATTCTCAGCGCTTTTTTATTAGAAGAGAGAAAAACAAGCAAGAGGGAGCAGGGCAGTGGAGAGGGTGAGCGGGTTCAGGCCAGTGTTGCCCTCTGGGTTAATACCTGCAGAGGAACTTCATTCACTAAACTTTGCACTTCCTCTGCCACACCACACTTCTTTCACTCTGTTTTTCCTTTTTCTTCAGTCTTCTTTTGCTTTTCCCCCTCCCACATCTTGTCCTATGCCATTTTCTTCCTACATTATTATTGGTGTGTCTCTTTTTGTTTTTTAGAATGTTTGAAAGTTTGTTTTCCAAGGCTATGCATCATGTATATTATAAATTGAATTATATTAGTCTACCTCTATACTGTTCGCTTTCTTTCTGTCTTTTTTCCCTATGCAGTATTTCCTCCTGTCGGCTCTACCACTCACCATCACTCTTGTTTTGTTTCTCAATTCCAGGAGCAACTTCGGGGTTACAGTCAACTTTATGATTTGTCACGATCCGAGAGGTCAAAAGTACAAGAGCTGGCTGTAACCATGGCAACTGATGGGCATCCTCTGGAGAGCATCGGAAAGCTTCTGAGCGTGGCTGTCGAACCCCTGGATCTGTCTGTCAAAACTGTGCTTCGTGATGCCGTTGTGAGAGTCGTGGCAGCACTCAGGTACGATCTCTACCTTTCTCTCTGTCTATAGCATGCACACAGTAGAAATCACCATTTCTGATGGTGAACAGTCTTAACTCCCCTTTGGTTCCACTGAGCATGCACAGTGACACACAGTGAAGCTTCTCTGCTGAAAAATACTGTATGCAAGTTAGCTACTGTAAGAAGTTTGCTTCTGGTTTCTTGTCTGTGCCCTAACTATGGAAATGGAGCCAGGGGGGTAATTAGCTCAGCTTAGCAGAATTACTGAAAGCAGGAGGAAACAGCAAGCCTTGCATTTGTCCACTCCTCAAAAAATAAACCTGCTAACACCTTCAAAGCTCAATAATTAACTAGGTAACAAGTTGATCAGTACACACAGAACTAGAAATATCGGTAACAATTTAATTTACAGGCCATTAAGTACATGATAATGTCAAGAAAAAGCCAAGAAATAACAATTAATTGTCTAGAAATAATGGTCAGTTTCATAGTAATGTCGAGAAATATGGCCAAGAAATAACAATTGATTGCATAGAAATAGTCCAGATATACGTATCTGCCAATTGCAAGGACTTTGCAAAAAATCTCGCTATTCCCAAAAAATTCAAAGCATGACAAGCATGTGTAATCATTTGCCTTTATAAAACATGACATATGAAATTGACCGTTTTTTCTAGGCTATTTCTTGACATTACTGCAAAATCAATTGTTATTTCTTGGCTATTTCTTGACACTATCACGTAATCAACAGCCTGTAAATTACCGGTTACCGAAATATCTCCTAAAGATCAATAAGTCGCTGCTTCAGTCGAGGCGCTCCCTGAGTCAACTCGCATTTTGTGTGTCAACTCCCAACGTTTTATTTCCCTTAGCGTGCTCACAGTGGACACTGGTGCTCCTGTGTGCATTGCGAGCCTGCAAAAAAAAACCTTGATGGAAGTAGAGACAGGTGATGGAAACAGAGGGCAGCGTGAGGCAGGGCGCCGCAGCTCGTTTCTGTTGGCTGCTCCGATACTCTTAGCACTGGTGTCCATCTGACAGCGCTGTCAGTAGCACGGCAGAAGACACACTCTGCTGTGTGGTGGGATTTCATAACAGAGCCACAACCAAGATGCCATCTCCTTCTCCTTCCTCGCACTGTGTGGAAATTGGATGTTTTCACATCCCCGATTGCTGAACAAACACATGAAATCATGACTAAAACATGAAACACATGTGCAGAATTAAGAGGCTGAACAGTCATTGCAAATCCGGGGAGGTGAATGATGTATTGTATTTCTACTATTTATAGATGAGGTGTAATAAAGAAAAGATAACAGTAATAACGTTGAGTGTTCATAAAAACGCAAAGTATAGATAAGAATAACATGAATCAACGAGCAACGAGCACCTGAACAGCTTATACAGTGAAGATGGCTCAGACATCTCCTGCTTTATATTCTACACATGCCTCTGCTGCTAGTCTTTACTTTTGTGGATATCACAGTTGTTTTCACTGGGTTATAAATCATGGATGGTGTTGCACAATGGTAGGCCCCAATGTAAGCCCTGAGTTGTTCAGAAATCATTTAATAAAAGGGCACTGGTAGAAAAAAAAAGAAAAAAGAAAAGGTTTGTGCAGTGCGTGCTACCGGTGATACCACCCACTGTGGCAAGCATATCAAAGGTAAGAAAACCAGGTTGTCAGGTTAGTACATGTAAATTGCCTTTTTCCCTTATTTTAATCTCCTTTGCAGCCTGTCAAACAACATTATCATCTGCACCCCCCCCTCTTCCATACCTGTCAGATTATATGCATAGGTATGTAGAGGCTGTATTTTTAAGTCAGATTAAGAGAAGTATCTATATCCACATCAAACGGCTCAGGCTCAGGGATGTATATTCTAAAACACTGAGGGGCACCCAAACACACCACCTACTACCTGATCTGTGTTGGTTATCTGGAAATATTCTGTGTGTGTATTGGTCCACTTTGGGCCCAGCGTGTTGGTGGGGGAAAACAGTGTCAAAACAAATGCCTGAAGTGTTGAATTCAATCTACAGCAGCTGCATGTGGGAGTTGGGCTCGCAGCATTTTATTGGTGTCTTCCTGCTCCCTGCTTTCAAAAGGAATGGAGAAATGATTCGCCCATGTGTGACGTGTGAGGAGCCGCTTGTTTTTTGTTTTTTTTACGAAGGGAAGCAAGTCGCATTCCTTTAACATACATAACCTAAATGCAAATTTTACCACACACAAAAAAAAACATACATGAGATTAAATGCGAGGCTTCTTTTCACAGCAGTGTGTTTGTCCTTCATGCCCTCCTATGCTAATACTAACAGACACATGAGCAAGGTTTTTACAGAGAAGGGCCAGATATCATCGGGCCATCTGATTGGCTTGACAAATGAGTGCCAATTGCCTTGATTATATTCCTGCCTCATTTCCTGCTTCTTTAAGGATGCTCAATGGTGCATGGGAGCAGATACTGTAGGTGGCACCGGTTTACACACAAACCTACACACATACTAGAAAACGCCCGTGCACTCGCTCACATAGACACTCACATTTGTAGTTAAGCAGGCATGTGGCCGCTCTCCCTAATGAACACACAAACACGGACACTCTTTCCCTGCGCGCGCACACACTCGTCCCCTGTCTCTGATATATTATCTTCCTATAATTAATGCAGCCTGATACAGCTGTTCTCTTGCAGATCTCACTCAGCTCCCACACCGACGCACACACTCGGTCTGTGCCGATGCGCTTGTGTGCGTGCGTGTACCTTGTGTATTCACTGGAGTTCTTTCTTTCTGTGGAACGTGTCACTCAGTGTTTTCTTGCATATTCATATGCAAGCATTCAAGTGTGACTCTGTGTGTGTGCGCCTCCCTTGTTTGTGTGCGTCCGTTGTTTCAGGGCTTTCTCGAAGCACTGCGTTTGGCAGGTATGAATGAGCCGGTCTTGTTTTTGTCTCTCTCTCTCTAAGCCTTCAGTCTGGTACAGCAGGCATACCTGAGCCTCGCACTAATGGCCGTCTTTTGTAACTGTCATAACTATTCTGTGTTTGTGCGCCTTTGAAGAGAAAATGTAAGTGGTAAAACGCAATAAAGAAAACGCTGTGTCGTCTTTTCTGCCTCGTGCTACATCATTTGTATGTCGCGCGCATGCATATGTGTACCCTGTATGTGTGTGCGTGTGTGCACATGTGATGCTCGGCGCGAATTTGTGTGTTTACTTGTATTGTGTACGCGCACAAGCCCAGGAGCAAAGTGGAGTTGAGTCGAGGGAAATCACCCCTTTTCCCCCTTTCTGTCTTTGTGAAAAATGGCCCTTCTCTTGCAACATACACACACAAACACACACACACACACTGCAGCAGAAGCTCACAGCCACACTAGGAAATATACTAATGACGCTGCAGAAAGATCACATGCTCACCTACTATTAACTGCCATTAAAACTCTCTCTCCTGCTTTGTATTTGGAAAGCTTTTTTCTTTTCTAAACCTTTTTTTTTTCATCATCGCTAAATGATTAAATTATAATATATCTATTCTGGTGAATTTCTCCGACATGCTCACAGAGCCCATGAGCTTATTATGTTGGAGACAGGTTTAAATGTTTTTCTGTTGCTTTATGTCTCCAGGACTTTAAATAACTTCATGATGATTAATTTTTACAAAGCTGTATTTGCCTCAGACACTTGCTGCCAAAAACTTTTTCTTTTTTTTTTTTTACTCCGAAACACTGTCCCTGAGAAGGAAGCCTTTGATTTCTCTCTTCTCGCAGTTCCCTCGACATTGTGGTAATTTGAAAATCTTATCTTAATTAGCGTATTATGTAAGATGATTGTTGTGATGTGGTTTGTTTTTCAGCGGGGACCCAGACGCCCTGACAAATTACTCACAACCCCTGAGGGTCCTGGAGGCCATGGTGACCGCTGTGCACAACAACGTCCAGAGTGGGTAGGTTATCTATATCTACACAAACACACACACACTCACAAAATGATAAACACTCTCACTATACTTACAGACTTTCTCTTGGCGGTGTTCATTGTTTTCATTGAACAAAAGTGTCCTCATGGAGCAGAATAAGTCAGATAATTTGATCTCAAGCACATGTGAATCATCTGAATGTGTCATCATCACACAGGCTTCTTCCTTCACACTTTCCTTCTTTTCTGCTCCGTTCAAGGCCGGAGATTGAGACCTGCTGAATGTCAAATATCAGTAAAATGTCTCCTTGATAGTCGAATCAATAAAGAGATATGCGCCAAACTGTTTGCTGGCTCTTTTCCCCTTTTTTGAGAAGACTACATTTTGACACAGCACCCGTCCCTGCTCTTTGTGATCATTAGCCAAACAAATCAAAGTAAAACAATGGATCTGTAACAGAAGAGCGGCCTCTGATCATCTACCTTTCCTGTAGTTATGCACAAAGCGACGCCACCTAAGCTTCTTCTCTTTGCTGTTTGAATTAGCGCTGCAACAAATTGTTGCCATCATTGATTATAATTTACGGTAGATTACTTTCTCGATTCATCACTGAATACAGTAAAAAGGTCGAAGCCTGCCCATCGCGGTTTTCTAAAGCTCAAGGTGACATCTTCGAATCTTTTATCTGGTCCAACCAGCTGCCCAGATACAGAGAATATTCTGGTTCACATCATAAATTGCAACGATGCAGTGAATGTTTTTTTTTTTTTTTTTTGCATGAAAATTGATCGAAGCTTCTCAGTTGTAGTCTGGAGGGTTTTGCTGGAACAATAACACTGTTAAAGACAAAACGTAATTTGTTTAAATTGCTTTTGATTAAGTTTGGATTAGTGTTTCTCAAATTGTGTCTACAGTACATTGTATTTTGAACACACAAAAAGACACGGAGGATGTCTTTTTGTGAAGTTTTTCATTGTAATTGTTATGGTGGTAAATCCTTTGTGTAATTTTTCAGCTTCAACAAAATATGAGTGAAACTAACTTCATTTAGATGAGACCTTCAGGTTTCTTTTGTAATAACCTCTCCACCTCGTCTCTCCATCTCTGTCTCCTTATCTCCCACTCACTCCACCTGTCACCTGCCGCTCCTCTTAACCCTCCTCCCCCAGCGACAGCGCGGTGACTTCAGACGACCTCCTGGCGTGGCTGCGTCCGTTCTGCGGAGACTCGTCGCTGCCCGTGCGGCCTCGGATTGATGTGCTGCAGATCCTGGAGAGTAACTTCAGCCTGCGAGACAGCGACGTCCGTCTGCTGCTGCTCTACAGAACTCAGGCTGTTCTCAAAGACAGAGAGGTAACACGCACAGATGCTCTCACACATGCAGCTATGACTCATCGGGCCCCCACTTGAGAAACAACTTTCATCCCAGGCGCTCCCAAACACTGGTACTTGATCTGGAGGAGGCTACAGATGTCTGGGTACATATAGATATAGATATATATATATTTAGTTTCTTTGCTCCAAGGTCATAACATCAAATGCTGCGCCATAAAATTTTGAACAGCTACTAGTAATTGATGAGTGGAGAGAGGACTTCAGGGGAGGGAGGATGGAGTAGAAATGAGGTAGTGTTGACGTGAAGAGGTGGATCAATTACTCACTCACCCCATTAGGAAACATGCGAATGTGGAGATACATTCGTATTATGTAACAACAAAAGCCTTAGGCTGTAAAAAAAAAAAAGAAAAAAAAAAAAAGGTCAGTGTGGTTCTGAGAGGATAAGTAAGATAGTTAATGTCAGTTTAAAATATAAATGTAAAGGAGCTGAGATGATGATTGGTTTTCATTAGAAATGGCCGACTACCAACAGGTGTTTCACAGTGTAGACTGTTCTCTATTCACATTTTTAAGAAATAAGTTAATACTATTTCTCAGAGTACGATTCACTTGCCTTTTTGTGTTATCTTATAAAAAACATTTCTTTCTCTGTTGCCACAGTCGTGGCAGACCGCTACACAAAAAATAGTTGTATATTTATAGAACCAGGAGAAAGTAAACAAATCTGTGTTCTTGGAAAATCTGATTCACAATTTCATTTGTGCATCTAAAATGAAAAGATTTTGAAGATAGATATGCTGTATGTAGGTCCTGTTTCTCATGAGAAATGAAGGCCATGGGTAAGAAGCCTCTCCGGCATAGGACTAGACTATAATATGGCAACAGGCCAATACAAAGAGAAAGACGACATCATTATGTCCCAGTGATAATGTAAGTGTCCAGGCAGTAACGACCTGTCCTCCTCATGTCTAACTAGTGGAAAGACTGTCACACACACTTCCTAAATGTTTGCACATGCGTGTATCTGTTCGTGTGGATCTGCCTGAGCCCTCCTCCCTCTCTGGTGTAACCCACCATCGAGTGGATAGTCATTAAGCTTCCTGACTGACTAATTAATGACTCGAGCTGGTTAATTAATGTGTAAATGTATGCGCACAGCCCAGGGCCATTGTCAGCGCAGGTAGACAGGTGTGTGGGCCCGGACTCTTTAACTAATTGGGTGCACTCCCGACATTTGGCAGGCTCTGACGATACACACACACACGCACGCACACACACACACACACACCTACAGGCGGACACACACATGCACTTTCAAGGGAGTGTACACCCAAGGGATCAGTTAATTAATCTTGTAAGAGAAGTCTTGCTGTAAGAGCGAGACTCATTTCAGATGAAGTGCCACTTTCTCTCGTCTCTCCCTAAGGCAACCGAGAGGCCTTTAAATGTGTGAACAGGGGGTTCTGTAGCCAAATGTCTCATTTAACTTTGATTAGTCTAAAAAAAAAAAAAAAATTGTTTGCATAGATTTTTCATGTCCACATCTGTACCGACATAAACGCAAAGCTACGCACAAACACATTCACATGTGTTCACTCTTTGATTTATAACACTCTGTCTCCTAATTGGAGCGACACTCCATTGTTTCCACTGGCTGTTGCCCGGCTGAAGGCTGTGGTACAGTAATCATTGTTGGCTCGGCTGACACCATCCGCAAACAGAGCTGGTACTGATGGCTGCATGTTGGTTCCCTGAAGCCACGCCAGAGACTCACCACGGCCCCTCTCTGACCTCATCATGTTGGCTTATTGCCGGATACACAGGGGGAGGAGGAGGAGGAGGAGGAGGAGGAGGAGGAGGAGGAGGAGGAGGAGGAGGAGGAGGAGGAGGAGGAGGAGGAGGAGGAGGAGGAGGAGGAGGAGGAAGTGGTGAATGAAAAAAGTCAGACACAAGAGTGAGAGGCAAAGAGGGAAGGAAAGAAGTTGGTATTGTTCCCCCTTCGTCCCCTTGCTCCCTTAACTAATCAGCACAAGTCCTTTCTTACTGTGTCCCACATGTTGCCCCAGACACACACACACATATTCACACAAAACAACTATATCCATCCTTCACCCGCACACTTAGCCCTCCTGTGCAGGGCGCATTTTGCTTATGCACACTCACACAAACAGACTGCCTGCTGTGATTTCCATGACAACCGTGCTGTCAAGCCACGGTTTTGAGAGCGATGCTGATACCAGTAGTATGTTTAAGCCGGAGTTTCTCTCATGATTCTGTTTCCGCCACCGTCTGTTTGCTGTTCTGTCAAAGGCGTCTGATTAGTGATCAAAGGCAGCTGCAAAATAGTTATATTCCCCCTCACACACTCACAGCGACACACGCACACACAGAGCTGCGCAAAAGTTCCTGCATATACAGACACACATACACAGAAATACTTCATATTTATATATATACAGTATATGCGCTGTGTGTATATTTTGATGCAGAGAACAGATGTAACCGAACAACAAGGTTGAAGAAAATGTCACTTTGATCTTAAAGATGAATCCCTCGTCTCTTCATCCTCCCTTTATCTTGCCGTGTGCAAAGTGTGTAGCTTCACCTCTCTACCCCGGCTCTCTTTCCTCAAATACCAACAATACTGAAAAGCTACTGATGAATCAAAGGATGAAAGTAAAAACTTACTTCACAGAGTTCCCAGACCTCGAAAGTCTTTATTTAATTGAAGCCGTTTTATTTATTTGCAAATTAAAAGACAGGAAAAATAAGTATTTTGGAAACAGTGATTTCACGAGTGAACATAAAACAAAATGAGTTTATTGATAGAGTGTGAGAAAACGAAACAGGGTTGAATCCACAAGCTTTTGTTTAATCGTGTAATTATTCAGGATCAAAATAGCTTTATAATATGCTTGGTCACTAGACATTGATAAATCACAGACATTAGGCCAGACGTATGCTGTATTCAACAGTCTCCTTTAATTCCTCTTAAAGTCAGGCTCAAGATTGATGTAGAAATATGGATGTTGTTTACTTTACAACAATGGGACTGATTAAAAGTAAGGAGTTGGGTCTCGGAAAATACACTCTTGCTTTTGGGGAAAACCACAGCTACAAACAATAATGTCACGGTGGTGCTCTGTCACATCGAGCCATTTACTGCCTCTGACCTGTGACCGCTGAACACTTTCAGGATAGTTCAACACTTTTTGGAAATAACTCTCATAACTAATTATGAAGCGTGTTATCTTAGTTTAGCTTATCTTGGCATAATTAGCCTGACTTTACCCGAAATTCTCCAACTACCACTTTCTAAAGGTCATTAATTCACTTTTTTTTTTAACATCTCATTTGTTTTGGCCGGTTTCCTTTATCAATCCGATATCATCAAGAAGAGCCAGGTGACGTGTTTCCCTCGGCCAGGCTGAGCTCACTGTCTGCTGGCAGCGCCTTTAAGTTTACCACACAGAGAGACCAGAGTGGTATCAATCTTCTTGTCTAACGCTCAGCTAGAAAGCAGATAAGAGCTTCTCTCAGAATGTCAAACTATTCCTTTCAAGTTCAAGCAAATTACCTTATAAATTGAAAGCTTGCTAATGCTATTATAACTTTATCTGATGGGTTGCAGCTTGTGTAGCGTGCACCCTGCACTGTACGCTAAATTTGTTTTTGTTAGGTTCTTGCTCGCTGCTCTTCATCTTCATCTGATGAGCTGCCAGCAGGCTCTTAGATCTCTTTTTTTGGGGGGGCACTTTAGTTTTTATTGAGAATTTTTCCTTTATACCGATGTAAAACCAAAGTTTATACAGGTAAACACAAAAATAAATAAAAACACATGGGAGGTAGTGTCTTAGCAATTTGTCCATATTCCCATTTTCTTTTACTCAATCAAGTCTTGTGCTTTGTCGCTGTTCGGTATTGTTCATCTTATCTATTTGTTTTCGAACTGTAGTCTTAGGTGGTGCGTCATTTTTTCCATTATGTAGATTTCCTCTGCAATCTGTGTCCATTGAGGCTCTTAGATTTCTGACCACAGAAATAAAGTCAAACTACCTTGTTTAAAATTAATGAATAAAAGTGACATTCACATGTTTTCTAATTACAAAATAACACGCACCAGCCCTAACACATATTCATTGTCAGATTTGAATTTAAGGTACAGTATCTGTGCGTATCACAACGCATGTACCTCAAAGGTTGAAGCAGCTGCAGCTTTCTCCTTGTTTTCCTGTCTCCTGATAACCAGGTTGCGTGTGCTTCAGGCGTCATTGTATATTCCTACAGATCTGATTCACTCGCTGTGTAAACCTCCATCCTTGCCTCATTGCCTCGTGTGCGCGTCTTTGACAATATGTCAAGAAACCCTCTGATCCGATGTGTTCGGATCTGAAACGTCTCTCCGCAATGGCTGTCCAAGTCTTCTCCTCCCCCACTTACACGTATATGCATTACTCTGTCGCACACACTCACCAGCTCCAGCTCCAGCTCGCCTCGCCGCGATAGGAGCAGACGAATGCTGTTAATGATGAATGCTGTTTAGCCCGGTGGTGTCCAGACTGGGTCAGGCCAGGCCGTGTCAGTGGAAAGGCCACTGCATGATTCACAGCCCGCCGCTTCACACACATACATCCACACACACACACACACTCAGTGATGATGGATCAGAAGGAAACACAGAGAGAGAAAATCAGAGAGAGGAGCGAGATAATGATGGATCAGACACATCAAGAGAGAGAAAGATTCAGAGATGATATTGAAACAGAAAAAGGGAACAATAGGCCACTTGCCATTCCAATACATCATCTTTGTCCCCTCTTACTGCATCCCAGCACACTCATGCACACACACACACAGACATAGACACCCTAGAAAGGGGAGGTATTAATGAGCCCATTGAAATGCTGACATTTAGGTAGCGGGGGATGAGAGGACGAGAGGGTGTGAGAGGTGAAGTCAGGGATAGATTTTGTGACTTCATTCTGAATGATTAGTCATAACAGCAGGGCGTCCAAATGTCACCACTGTCAAAACTGGACAATCTGTTTTGTCAGTGCGCATGTCTGCATTTGTAAACTGTGTGTTTGGCCTTTATGTCATTAATAACAATATACTTAGGGTTATTTCTTTATGGTATTTCACAGGCAAAGAGGTGACAACCGATAGCAAACATGTGTGGGTGTATGTGCTTAAACTGCATGTGTCTGTGTATGTACATAGATGCTCGTTAATGTAATGACCTCTCTTGTGCCGTAGACTGGATGTTATTGTGTGAAGGTGATAATTACCGTGCTAAATCCCACGGCAGTACTAACGTTAATGCCCTCAACACACACACATTAAAGGAAGGTGAGCCTGGTCGTTGCATCAAGGTCTTCACACCTGTGTGCACTCTAAATGTTGCAGAGCATAGAGGAGGGGGAAGGTTGCCCCGCACGTGCGTGTGCATGTGCACAAAAAGTCATCATCCGAGCTCATCAGCAGTGATCGCTGATTCATGCTACAAGTCCCTCTCCCCCTGTCAATGTCATGGATCATTTGCCGTGACACACTGTTTTTGTGTTGTGCTGTTCGGCCTTGCAGTGCACCGTCTATCTAATATGGATGAACTGAGGCGAGCAGAGCAGAGCAGAGCAGAGCAGAGCAGAGCAGAGCAGAGCAGGCTGTGTACTGAAGTTGCTCTCTGTCAGCTTCCAGTCTATAGCCCCACCCCACCACCACCATGTTAACCCCAGCCAGGCCTTTATTTGGCGTTTCCTTGAGGCATATCTTCATCTTCTTTTCATTTCCACCTTGTCTCGTGCTTTTTTTCCTCCTCCTCCTCCTGAGCTCTCCTGATGGTTGAGTCGCGTTTTGATTTCGAAGTTGTAGATTTTCAGTTAACTTCAGACAAAAATATCCCATTTATTTCCAAAGGGTGCTGCCCTTTCTTCCGCTTATTGATGATTCTTGTTTCTGATCACGTCTCCGCTTCGGATGAATTTGGTTCCATGCAGAGTTGCACAGGCCCAGGGTAGAGCACTTCCTCGCTTCCTTTCCTGTTTATAGTCATTGTGATACTTTGAAAACCCTGTAATGCTTCTGTTCTTTTTTTATACTTTCATAGTGTCTCCATTTGTTGCTGGTCTTGTTTCTCTCTCCACGTTCCACCTTTGTTTCTCTTTCTGTAGAGAGTCAAGATAGTGATTCTCACTATCCACCATTTCTGGACACAGTGTAATGAGGGAATAGACTAGAGAGTGTATGCACGCATACACATGTACAGACAGAATCCCAGACAGATTAGTCCACAGCTGGTAGTTGTGTACAGGTTCTTACAGAGGATATCAAAAGCATTAAAAACTGTGAATATTTGAATTGTAAGTTTGCATTAATTTGCTTATTATGAAGATAAGCCTATAATACGCCTACATTTTCTTTAGGTTTTTGACTGTGTGCATTTTCCCTCTTGCTATAATGTAACACATCCCACTCTGATGTGTTTTTAAATATTAAGGCCGTCATTTGAAGAGCGCAAAGCCGTGGTGCCAAGATGACGCTCAGCTCTGACACATATAAGTCTGTGAAAGGAGACAAAAAGAGCGGCGCAGATGGATGGTACACTGTTTTGTTGTTACTACAATATTTGTTTGATATGACAGTAATACAAACAGAGACACAAGTGGGAGTGTTGTTGCTTGACAGAACAATGTGTCGCCATTAGGCCCCTGCGGTGCTCCCAGACACACACATACCCACATACACTATGACATTGTCAAATGGAAAAAAGTTGGAAAGAGAAGTTCTGGAGCCAGAACTTCAGGATTCATCACGCTGGGGATTGTGTGGTAACTAAAAAAAAAAAAGTGGGAGCTTTCCGGAGGTGAAGGCCAGGTGAGGAGAGGAAGCTGTACAGAGGAGCAGAGAAAGATTTGTCTGATGAAAGTGAATGAGCCTGGACTGGAGGGAGAGAGTGATACAAGAACAGAGAGAGAGAGAGCAGAGTCTCTTTCCAACTAGATAAATAATACATGTGATGGGGTTGAGGAATTGAATGGCTGCACCCCAATGCAACAGGTCAGGAGTCACAGTTGTGATGGCCAGGCCCCCTGCAATATCTCCACTTGTTTTGTCAGTTCTTCTCCGTCCCACTTGGCTCCTCGTGAAAACTTTATTTATCCTGTGTTTTTAACTCAGAGGCGGGAGAGAAGGGCACAACACTTTGTTCGCTCCGTGGGATCACCAATGATTCAGTCCAAAAAAAACTAACAACAACTACCAGACAGTAGGCAGCACGAAAAAATAAACAATTGAGAGGATGAAGAGAAAGAGGCAGACAAGAGAAGAAATAAGGAGAAAAGAGCTCGAGGGCAGTTGAAGTGATGGGAGTGGGCAGCACAGAGCCAGAAGGTAGGGAGAAAGATGGTAAAACCAGAGATGGGAGGAGGAGGGGGAGGAGGAGGAGGAGGAGGAGGAGGAGGAGGAGGAGGAGGAGGAGGAGGAGGAGGAGGAGGAGGAGGAGGAGGAGGAGGAGGAGGAGGAGGAGGAGGAGGAGGAGGAGGAGGAGGGGGTGGGGGTGGGGGAGCTCAGCCACCTTAATCTTTTTTGGCAAGTTCTTTGCTGCTCGGTGGCACCAAGTAAAGGCTTTATTCAAACTTGAGATGATTCAGCCTGAGCGTGTGTGTGTGTGTGTGTGTGTGTGTGTGTGTGTGTGTGTGTGTGTGTGTGTGTGTGTGCATCCAAGCTTAAACATGACCTCACACCTCCATCTGAGCTCATGTTTAAAATGTGCATAGTTCAAATTTAACATTTAACACGTTTAACTTATTCACATTGTTATTTTATGTGAGCTCATGTCAGCCCATGATTTGTGTGTGTGTGTGTGTGTGTGTGTGTGTGTGTGTGTGTGTGTGTGTGTGTGTGTGTGTGTGTGTGTGTGTGTGTGTGTGTGTGTGTGTGCAATTGCAAATGCAGGTGGTTCAGTATCTTCCCTTCTCCTTGGCCTTTCTCACACGTTGAATATTCATCAGCCTGTATATTAGCATGCATGCATGATGAAGACGAGGTTCGAGTCTCTGCACAAATGGCTTTAATATTAAAATATACTGTAAAGGCTGCTCTTGTGTGTGTGCTTAATATGGATGTCTGGCGCTGAGGCTTCATGTCAAGCAGGTGTGTGTCAAGATGGTTTCAAGCTACGAGCTTGTTCTTTCCTCCTAACCTTGATCAGCTCTTTTTGTTTTTTTTCCTAAACCACTCCCCTTCTGTGTTTTGTCTTTGGAGCCCCCCACCACCGCATCTCTTATCTTCTCTCCCCCTCCAACTCTGCTTCCTCTCTTGAGGCGTGTACCATTATGTATACTCTGGTGTCATATTATACAACGTGTATCTACCATAGACTTCAGGGAGAAAGCGAGAAAAAGCACAACAAATGGAATGAGAGGGTAGAGAAGCTGTATTTGTTTGTCATCGCGCTCATCTTGTCATGTCATACTTTGCATGCACAAGGGTGTGTGTGTGTGTGTGTTTGTTTGTTCTCCAGGGGTGTGTGTCTTTATCTCTGTGCTTATGTTTCCCCTGCATGTTTTATGTGTTTCACTTTCAAGTCGTAATAAACTCCCTAACCTCCTACAAGCCCCGAGGCTTTGCCCTTTTGGTGTTTGCTTCTCTTTGCTCTCATTCTCGTCTGAAACCTGCACTCTCTTATCATGCCCGCTCACTTCCCAGGCATCGCTCATTCTCTCCCTCGCTATTCCTGGTTCCTCTCTCTCTCTCTCTCCCCTTGTGAAGTGTGCGACCTCTGCAACTTTATTCTGCCCGTCGCTGGGGACATTAGCCAGAGCAGGTCAATGAATATTGATGAGCTCATTCAGAGTGCAGTCAGTAAAGGCCAGATACAGAGATCTCTGAATCCCACAGCTCCGCCGGTACTCCCAGTCCGATACACTGACATGCCCACATCCTGTGTTCTCCCTCCCTTCCCACTCGCTCTCTCTCTCTCTCGCTGCCTTTCAGGTCAAGGACTGAGATAATTGCCAAGTCACAGAGAAGATTATCAGGCAGATTTGTTGATGGGGGCGAAAGTTCACTAGTGTTTTACTAACAGCTCATAGAAATTCAGGAAGAAACTGCACTGCTTTGAGTTAACTGAGAAAGGCTAACAAGCACATTCACTTGATTGGTGCAGTGTTGGCTGTGATACAGATACTTTTGGAGTAGACGCAGTTTCTCAAGAGTAAATATTTGGTCGGAGCTCAGTGATTTTTTTTTTTTTGCTTTTCTCTTAATATTAATAACTTGATTTAACATTTTTAAATTTATTGTTTTTAATTAAAGTAAGTGAACTGCTATGCTGCCACCCAAAGACAAAACACAATATCTATGCATTTTGTTGAAACTTCAGTAAGACCACAATCTTAATCATTAATTTCATAAGCTTTTATCTTTAAATGAAAAATGAAAAGTGACATTGACTAACACAGTGTTTTTATTCCTTGTGAAATAAACGAGGCCTGTTGTTTTGGAGGAAAAAAAAGTCTAGTTAAACTGCAGCAAAAATGTCTTGTGTAGTTCAGATCCCTAATGGACCCTAATGAAATATTCACAACAACCGGTTGCCACGTTGACAGGAGGAAGGAATACTGGGTTAAGTGTCCACCTTTAAAACCAGTTCTCCAACATTTCCCTTGTGGGACAAACATTCACAACATTTTAAGATTCGAGTAATTTGCAATAAGTCGTGACAGGCCTTATTTTAAAACCTCCAGAAAATAATTACCTGACCAAGGAGCTGGATAATGGCCACGTTAATTTAGCAAACTGACACCATTAAATGATGAAGTTGACTCGGGAGCATTTTTAATGCCATGATATTAAAAAACAAAAATCCCTTTGCCATTTATCTTGCCCATTTGATAGAAAGGTGAAATTGACAGGGTTCACCGTCAAGATTGGCAGAGGTAATAAGATGTGATGAGGGAGAGGGAGAGAGCTGTCAGCCCAGACAGTGATAGTAGCACTGATCATTAACCTGTCTACCATGATGTTGCACACGGAGGTGATGATTTGCTCACCGCATACGTCAACAAGTCAGCCACAGGGTCAGCTCTTGTCAGATACGAAGACATGTTCTTGAGGTCTGCATGTGTGTGATGTGATAAAGTAACAGGTGTGTAAATGGGGCTTTTGTTGAGGTTATTTTCAGCTGCACTGACCAGATGGGAACCCACTGTGGTTGTGGAGTACAACAGTTGTGTGCGGACCAAAATGCTGTGTTTAAATGGCTGTTTGGTGGTTAAGATGTGATTGTAGGATTCAGATTAGAGTGAGATAAGAGTACGTGTTGGGGTTAGGCATTCAGTATTGGTGATTAATGTTAGCGTAATGGGGGGTGGAAAGTGTTTCATATCTATGACAGGTCCCTATGAATGTAGTAAGACAAGGATACAGTATGTGTGCGTGTGTGCGCATTCATGTGCATTTTATAATATTGACGGGTGTGCTCTAGCAAGAGAAGGGGTAACATGAGTGTCATTTTCCATTACGTGGCTGTTTCATATCAATTCCCTTCCATTACTGGGCTGTTTTGAAAGCAATCAATACCAGAGGCCTGATAGAAAACTCCCATGGGCTTCATCTAAATTTACTTCCAAATTATATTCCCAGCTGAGAAATTGTGCATTTGAAAAGGTTTTTCTTATATTGCTTGCAGAAAAGAAGCTATTATCTGGTAGTACAATATAAGGCTAAAGGTCTGTCTGTCTGTCCACGCTAGCCGAGTGGCTCCATAGATGGCAATGTGGGACTGTTGGTTAATCAGTGTACTGTACCGCTCTGGACCAGGTGGGATATATGGCTACCATTGTCAAACACGACGACTCACAATTGATCAAACTTGTTTCTCATGATGTGAAAACCAATATTAACCACGTCAGAATGCAAGAAGACAGAGAGTGATAATTTCTGATGACATTCAGACGACTGTCATAGATCATGAGGGAAGCCAAAGGGTCCAACCAAACATCAGTAGATTATCTGTATCCATGCTACAGTAATCCGGAGATTTTAGACAAGACAACAGGTCGATTGTACTCTACTGTCGTGTTTTATCAATGAAAGTTACTGTATATAAAAATGTTTGGATCATAACATTTGTTACATTACAGATATTTTACACATTCACTTTGTGTAGAATTGCAGCACGACTGCCAATGGGGTGGAGACTTCCAGTACACTACGTGAAGTGTAAATAGGACAAATGTAGCATGTGATGTTGATGAAGTGCTGTGGCCTGACCCAGCTCGAAGACCAGATGAAGCTCAGTGACTCCGTGATCAATTGTGTACAGTCATACGCCGTACATTTTCTACCCTTTAAATTGCATTAGGCTATAGGCTTTCTGTATTAATCAATTTTGATTTGATTTGATTTATTTGTCAGTAGAAAAGAGAGAACCCGTACAGTTCCCACACACTCTGAAAGCACAGGTGGAGAACAGGAACATGTCCCACCTAAAAAAAAACTGAGGAGGATCACACAGAAAAGACTTATTTCCACTGTGGTCCTCCGCTAAGACAATCCAGGCTAAGTAATAAAAGCAACAACATCAGACAATACTTGACAGTAATTTACAATACATATTCAATACAATACAATACGGTATGGTTTTGCAAAAAGAATCATGTGGAATTGTGTATTGTATGTATTGTATGTGATTATGTAAAATAGCACATACAGGAACATGTGCACATACTGTATATGTTTATGCTAGGTTGCCCAGCCTGTAGTGAACCTTTATCTGGACTATACTGTATTGTATTCCCTTTGTGCAATCCATTGGCAAAATCTGCCACAGGCTTTTTCTCAGGCAGTCATAGAGGTCAAAGCTGTGACCGTGTTCAGACCTGAACCTCTGATGAGAGTTAAAAAGTTCAAGTGGTAATTATTCAACTTTAAACAAACCAGAACTCAGTGCTTGACCAGCGGCACTGATTGTTATGTCTTACAAGTGCTGCGAGTTGTTCCTCAGACATCCCCTGCTGATTGTGAGTGATTGAGCAGTTTGTCTTCAACATTTTCCAGACTGGAAATAACTCTGGTTTTCTGTTTTGATTAATTACAGCCAAGCATACATATGCTCTGTAAGCCAGGTTGATCAATCGGTGTAATCTTCTGAGTAGTGTCTGATAGTCTTTGACAGCTTATCATCTTGACTGTAATCGATGTAGTCACCAGACGACTGTATAAACAACTGCAGTGCATTCAATATATACAAAGCCTTTGCTGCTTAACATAGTTAGTGTCTATGTCACTGAGGGTTTTGTGTCAGAAAACCGTTTGTTTCTTCTGATATTTGCAAGGGCAATCAATAATTCGAAGGGGGTAGGTCATATCCTTTATAAACAACAACTGCGGATAACCCTGGACATGATGTAACCAGTTAGTCCCACAGCACTTTCAATATTTCAGTGTGTCAGTCAAAAGGAAACTTTAATTATGGCCACTGTGCCTTTAGCACTCCCACTGCCCCTTGAAAACCTTTCAACCTTCCAAGGTTGCTGTGTTAAATGACTGCACACTTGAGGTTTAATATCTCAACCTCATCTCATGCATTTGGTTGAAATAACACAAAACTGTCAACAATTAGTCTCCGAACAGCACATGATTTGAATCCTGATGGAAACATTTGAAGTAGCTCTCCAAGTTCAAACTTGTGATAGTACACAAATAATGAATACAAATTTGTGTTATCATTAGTTCCCCTAAAAGCTTGGGGTTGTTATTGCAGGTTCAAAGATGTTTTGAGTCTAATTAATCTGGAAGATTGTTTCATTTGCATGTGAAATTGTCCAATTTGAGGCAGACTGAGGCAGTCATTTTAAGCCTTACAACAACAACAAAAAAACAGTCTACAAAAGTTATTGCAAATTCCTCTTTAGTTTCTTCCCCCTGTTGATGTACATAAAATTAACATGCCGTTATTTAAATGCTTATTGTTCTTGTGCTGCAGAATATCACCGTGTAGAGAAAGCTATATCAGATCCTGGGAAATGTAAACACAATTAATAACTGTTTGTAAATCAGTAATGTTAAATATCAGTTCATGATGAAAAGTTTAACAATAGACCTCTATTGTAAACAGGTTATGTGGCTTATTTGAGATTAATGAAAGGTGTCACAAAAAAAGAAACCCATAACCACTGCTGCTTCCCTTCTCTCTCATGCCATCCGCCTCATTTGCTTTAACTCCACCTCAGACACTGAAAGCATGTCCAAGGGAGAGTTCACATTACAAGTGGGGTGAGATTTTTTAAGCAGGCCACTAATTTACACACTGTGACTGACACTTTGATCCCAGTTTTCTCATTAGATATCTTGATTGTATGATGCTACAGTAAAGTGCCTCGGGGCACGGACCAAACTGGTGCTTAGATAAAAAGGGCTAGGGCAGCTGATACACATATAATATTTATATGTATTTCTAATCTATTAGCCATGATATATCTGAGAACGCACAAAATTACAAATGTAGTCTATAATTAAAGAGCCCATGTGTACTATCTTAGTTCTGTTGGTTGAAAATTAAATTGATCACGGGAAGCAATTAAAAACAATAGCTTAATGATAAAATAATATCTATATGTTCTTTTATGCTTTTAGAAAATAATGACTGCTATATAGGACAACTACATACTGTATATAAGAAAGACTCTTGAAAAAAAAGAGTGCTTAATTAAACAGAATAAAATAAACTAAAATAGGGAAGCTTGATTTAGTGCAGCTTTAGCATCTTGTGAACAGTTCTCTAAAGCCTAGAAAAGCTTTGTAGGTTAAAAACAAAATGCTCTGTCAAAATACTATAATTATCAATTCACAGGTTTTACATTTTGGCTTATAAAGGGATAGATCTAGTGGATTGTAATTTGAAACCTCACAGTTCATTATCACGGACTAACTAACAATTTGGACTTCAAAAAACACTTTTACTTACTTTCTATGAGGCTTGTTTGACTGCTACAAGCATCAATGGTCTTTTAGCTGTGGCAGCAACAACAAGGGCCAAACAATAAAAAAAATCAGTTCATCAAGCTTAAAGTATGACACCCACTGCGCTCCATGTAGCTGAGTACACCGAGCATTCCTCAGTGATAATTACTGGCAGAGAAGCCTTTCAGCACCACGGACAGAGCCCATTTAAAGCCAATGGTGTTTATTTTATTTTATTTAAAGGTTTAAGGATCAGGGACATTGCACATTAATAAAAACATTTAAACAAATGTAAACATGCCAGAATTAGCCAAAGGCTATTTTGCATTGCATTTGCATTTTGCATTGTGTGTTATGTGTTCTATAGAGACGAGGTGAAAACAGCTGCATGTTGACAAAATGAAATAAATGTCAGTCAGCTCCTTCCGCCAGGGTGGTAATTACTCAGAGCAGCTCCGTGGGGGCTTGACCTTGAACATTTATGCTGCATTCTGTAACCTACACTGTAGCCTTTCAGGCAGGTGTCGACCTTCAATCAAATCTCTGGTGAAATATTTATAATGGAAGAAAACACTATAATTTCTTTCTTTTTTTCCAATCTCCTGCTAACCTTTTATTCTTCTAAACCCTTTTGGGCGTTTTCAGACCATGAAACATGTTTCTGTTTGTGTTTTTTTTTTTACATTGGAGAATTGGAAACAGAGGATGGTAAAATTACAGTTTGTTGCTGTTTCTCTGAAGGCCTTACATTGTTTTAGGGAATGCTGTTTATTTTTATTTTTTTTAGGAAGCATGCTTTCTGTTCCTGTGAGACAGCTATGATCAGTACCAATTTTGTGGTTTGACAGGTTGTTTTTTTATTGTCAAGTTATGTACCCTATAGTACGTCAAGATCTATTACATATACTACTCAATCTCATTTAAAATTTCTCCTTTTTATGTAAATAAATACAGAGATACAGTTCCTATCACGCAGCCCTACATCAAGCTATTTTAGCTTTGTCTCCTGTGCATTTAATTATTAATCATCAAACATAACATGAAATAGAATAAAAACAATCAGAAAGGGCTCAAGCTCCCTGTGGGCTGTAAATATGCACACGTTAGTGCTTAGCTGTTGTTGACAAACATGCTTATTGTCTGCAAATAAAAATACCTCAAAGCCTGGCTGGGGGCCGAAATCACTGGATGCACCTCCTTAATGTTTTCTCTTGAAGATTTAGAGTATAGAAGGGCCAGTCTTCATTCACCCCCCTGTGTCTATAATTATCTACAGTATTACCTTCAAGTGTCACCTGTGTGTTGGAAACGGTTCCACACTGGAGCACTTGGATGTGAGAATGTTTATTTAGTGAGGGAGTTTATTCCTTTAGGAAAGATGGCGACATATGGAGGAAATGATTTCACAGGAGTTTATTGAAGCTCTGTGTCAGTGGCATTCAGCTGATTGTTTTTGATTGCGTGTGCACACCTGCGTGTCAGTTTGCAAGGTCCTTATTGAGTGTGTGTGTGTGTGTGTGTGTGTGAGAGAGTTTCCCATAAAGGAATAAAAGGAGTCTCATGCCAGCAACTCTCAGGAGGAATAGATGACTCCACTTTTATCTGTCTAGTCTCTCTTTCGCTTGCATGTGCACGCACACACACATGTACAGTTTTGTTTTATGAAAAGAAAACAGATCATCTGGACTTGTCTTCTTCAGTCTTTTTATACTTCATCTTCATTTCTGTCCTGTGTTGAACTGTGTGTGTGTGTGTGTGTGTGCGCCCATATGCACGCAAGCGCACGTATGCATGTGTGTGCTGTCACCCACGTGCCTTCTGACAGTTTTTGCTCTGCATATCGATTTAGCACAAAGCAGCTCCCATCTCTCTCGGTGTCTTTCTCTCTTCTCTCTCTCTCTCTTGCTCACACACACACTTCCTCTCTTTTCCCCCTGTTTTATTATCATATGCTGATTGCAGGGTTAGACTGCATTGCAGTTTTTAATCACCGGAGAGATACCCTGACTACACAAGCTTTTTTGGGGGGGCAAACTACAACACACTCTGTAATTACTCTTCACCCTATAGAAATGTGCACATGACTGATTCTGCTTACAGCTTTATGAAACCTCAGATGTTATGACTATTTATTCAGTCTGTTTGGTTCAAGGTGAGGGAAAGAATTAAAGAATCTTAAATTCTTGGTTAAGAGTGTGTGTGTACTGTGTGTGTGTGTCCAGTTAAACAAAGATAAGGTTGTTGTCGGTACGGTTGAGCACACCTTACTAAGCCTATATTGCCTTTGAAAAGAAACAAGGTTGAAAATACTTACTGGTTCATGAAAAGATCACAGCAGTTGGGGGGAAAATGGGAAAATGCAATATCCATTTTACAGTAACACTTTACGCACATCCACCAAGGTGCACACAAGACTTCCACATCCACGGACTGTTTCACTTTTTCCCCTGTGTTACAGAGAGAGAGAGCGACAATGCAGCTGCTGGTAGCTTCTAGTTGTCATGTTTCATTTACTTCAGCCACTGCTGTGCAAGAAGACTGAGGCTAAAGATGCATGCTACAGGCAACAAGTCAGCCTCAACACCAGACAGGGGAATAATGAACAATGAGCACAGAGCTAGTTAGTCCTCTTAGTGTGGCTATGTTAAGAAAGAACGTAACATTTAGACTTGTTTATCAGTTTAATTTGTACGTATTTTTCTCTCATTATGTTTTTCACTTTTAACCTTTGAAGAGAAAAAAAAAGCTTTCAGCACGAGGATTAACCAGTGTGGGTCGGCAACACATTGTGCTATTTCAGGTAACACTGATTGGTGAGAACAGTAATAGCATCCGGGATCAGCCGCCCGCCACACAGCAGGAAACATACAAACTCACCCATTTTTCGCGAAGGAAATAAAAGAAAACGCTCCATTCTCTTTAAATGCTGATAGTCACTCTCACTGGAGCTACATGTGTCCCACTTTGTGTTGCATGTTGAGAGATGTGACGATAGACAGGCCTGCTGTGTCTACTTTAGATAACAAGCAACGAAAAGACATTCACTATTTGGAGAGGAGGTTTTGCAGAATGATTAATTATCTAAAAGCTCCATACAGGGAAGTGGTGATGGGCCATAAAATACAGAGTCTCAGTTCACAAGTATACTCCGCTATTAGCATTTATCTTGTTGTCCCGTTGACTGATGTTGGCGTGGACAGATGTGGAGGGAAGAGAGAAGCTGAGAGTATGTGGAAGGGAATTAGATGAAAAAGTAGAGAAAGTGTAGAGAAATGGATATTAATATACACAGAGGTGGACAGTTAGATGGGATATAGTATATTTAGGTAGGCTGGTTTACAGAGAGGCCGATCTCATTTGTCAGCACTTCACTGCTAAGCGTTGTAGTATTGGCTGACAGCTTCGTCCCTCCTCCTCCCTCTGCCCTCGTGCCCTCGTGCCCCCTGTTCTTTGTACAACACCACAGAGGAAATGTTGATTTTAATCACGAGGCATAATTAATTACCATCTTTCCTTGTTAAGAAAATAAAAGCCTCAGAGCCACATTGTAATTAACAGCCATTTAATCTGCGGTCTACTGTAGGTGAGTTTTGATGAGTGTGTGTGTGTGGTTGTGTGTGAGAAAGAAAGACTGTAGTTGTATTAAGTGTATTTGTATGTACAAAGGGTACGTATGTGGATATGTGTGTGCAGTTTGCATCGTGTTTTGTCTTGAAAACATGCAATCAGAATATTATCAGGGGATTCCAAGAGCTTTTCTACCCTCCCATTCCCCAAGAAGATGGATATATACGTTGCCATAAAACTTATAAAAGGCTTCAATAGCTACGGTGTTCAGTATTCAGCGTTCATAATGCAGTAAGGCCATAACAATGATGAACAGGCTTTGGGTTGCAGTTTACATTCACTGATGGATTTGAGAGCTTTAGATTGCAGTGAGGGCTTTTTACAGGTAGTTAAGATTCCATTTCTGTTTCCCAAATGACCTCCATTTCCAGAGGGTCCTGAGCTTCAGCTTTGCTCATTTATTGCTCCATCCCCCGTCGTACAGCGCTTCACAACAGCACTAAGCACGGATCTGCTGTGCTGCCACCGATTTAACCTTTGCTTTTATGCATAAATTAGAGGTTTACTGAGACTAATGTCTCAGAACCAGCAAGTAACTGAAGCTTATTAAAGACACCGGCTGATGCGAGGAGTGCTTACTAAACATTGGACAAGTTGTAACACAGTAATAACAGTGTAATAACAAGTGTTGATCATTTCTGAACATTTATATTCATTTAAAGATATATGCCACCATCAAAATGTCCTCAGGCATCACCGATTGGATGGGTCTATCACTCCATGACCAGCTCAGTTTTCATGGCCACCAAAATAAGAGCCTCTTGCCATAATTTGCATTCTTATAATAAAAAATAAAAAAAGCCTACTCTTGAAACATATTTGTGTGCTGCCAGTAGTTGCCATGGAGCTAGCAAAGAGGGGGCTTTATTCACTTAGTTTGCCTGCACAACAACCTATACGGCATGGAACAAGTCACCTGTGGCCTTCCACCGTGGCTTTTTAGCAAATATCCCCTGGGTATATGTTTGTTCAAAGGCCTTGTAATCCAGTTATGTCGAGGCAACATGCACATGCAGTGGGGCGTGTGTGTGGTCCTCGTGAGCTCCAGCTCCACACAATTTTGGCAGTTGTGAGTTTCTGCAGCTTTGACTACTGCTGTCAAGTCATTTGTAACAGTGAAACTATTTTATTTATGCGACGGGGGGAAAGTTTTATGATAATTTTGTCGTCGAGTTCGTGGGATGCACGAGAATTAATGTTGTGGTCTGTAGCGTTTGAACACTGCAATTTTTTTTAATATGATGGTAGATGGTACACCAACCAAAACGCTCTATGAGCCCACAATTAATCCTCCCTAAGGAAAAGTATTTACGGCCTCAAAATACATTTCATTAAATTGTTGTTAATTGGAGAGCTTTATTTGCTTGCCCAAGTATGAGTACTTTGAAGCTGGACCAGTGCAGATGAAATCTCTACTAAACCCACTTTATTACTCTCCTTCATTCAATTGAAAATCAAGATTTAATGCAGATGTAAGTATTTACTCTTGGTGTGTGTGTGTGTGTGTGTGTGTAGACCTATACGCTGATAAAATATCACCAGACGTTACATCGAAATCCAGCCATGAATTTGAACTGCGTTTTGTGCGTCTATAGCTCTCTCGTGTTCGCGCTTGCTCGTACATGTGTGCGTGTGAGCGTGACAGAGCCTGTCTTTGCAGCAGCCATGCTTTGGCAGGTTGTAGTTTTCCCCTCAGAAATCAGCCGCTCTCTGAACTGTTAAATCACACTAGAAGCCAACCTTTGAGAAGAAAATTAATTACTTTCCTTCCACCTCCTCCTCCTCCTCTCATTTTTTCCACATTAGCCCACACTCATTCCATTTCATTCTCTTTTTCTCACACTCTCTCCGTCTCAGTCTCTCTTTTCCTCATTATAGCCTGGAATAAGTTTAGCCAAAGGTGACGTTTTTTTAGGCTAACAATGAAACGTGCCATTAAATGTTAGTTCCTCTGTTTGAAGTCTGAAGGCTTTGATACTGGTCTAGATTGTGTGTGACTGCACAGTTCATTCCGGTCTTGCTTCGGAAGAAAAGTCTTGCTCACTCTGCTCGACTACAATCATTGCAAGTTTGTAGAGGGCTTGCTCCATTTAAAATCAATGAAAGCTGCTCGCCTGTTTCTGTCGTGTTTCATTGGACGGTGTCTCAGTGGACGATTGCTGACATTTATCATCATCTTCATCCATTGACATTGCGCATGTTGCAGGATTTTGAAAAAACAGAAGTTTACTTAGAGTTTACACTCGTTATCCACCTGATTGTGTACAGCAGCTCTTTGCTTCCTGTTCTCATATTATTACTCCTCTGCTTCCTTTCCATCAGGTCCAGATCGAAGACGTGGAGAACGAGGACAAACGATACGCTCTCTTCCTGGAGCTGTTGGAAGCTGCTCAGAAGTGGGAAGACTTTCAGCTGCTCATGCTCCTCCTGCAAGCATGGCCACCAATGTTGAACAAGGAAGTGTAAGATGAATACTTTTCTCCCTGTTCTTTGATTATTTAAAGTTATGGTTTAACATATGCACTATGCAGAGACTTACGTAAGCGCATCCCCCCCAAATGCCCAAACTATTCCTGTGAGCACCTCTAGTGCTGTTGTTGCTTACTTATGAATTGTTAAGTTGCTGACAACACCCTGTTAACAATTAATTAGCAACTACATTATTCACAACTCCAAACATACATAAAAAAAAAACGCTCATTTCTCTATAGGCAGATCTTTTGGCAGCTCATCTCACCACAGTTTTCTCTCTGTTATGACCTCTCCACCCTGAGCATGTTCAACGAATATCACTTTTAAAAGTTAAAAACTGTGAGTGCTGCTTCACTAGTTGAAGTCAAAGCAGCCTCTTATTCCGCACTTAAACAAAGTGATGGTGGGTGTGTTGTTTTGGTGCTTAGCAGTCGACCACAGACACTATCAACAGGGTTTGTACCGCGGCTTGTTTATCACTAAAATCGAGGACATTAATGTGTTAATAGGCAACTTCTGTGCAATGTGTTCTTACTTCCACAAGTGTGGCTCTAATCACTCGGGGGGCAGGGGGGCGGCACGTATTGCACATAGACTTTTAGAGTTGGAAATGAACACAGGCGTCCTCACAAAGCTACAGGCTCCGGGCTTTTTGCACCAGCTGGCGTCTTATGAGCCTCAGCCAGCGTTGGCTGTATTATCGATAAGTGCCTAATGATGTGATTGCTCTTCTCCCGCTCCATTGTTCTCGATTAAAAGTGAGCGATACTCCAAGGACCGCTGAGACAATAGAGGGTTATGCTGTCTGGAGTTTATCCTTCCAGCTCAATCAAAGCAGACAGCGTTTCAAATGGTTTCGATCAGCATTTTAAAGTTTTGCTCCTCTCTGGTCGTTGTTAAAAACTTACAAGGACATGCACGAAGCTATAGGTGAGTTAACTTTACCGTTTCTGACAACAACTGTTGATGAACATGAAGATTTACATATTACATGTTGATTGCTGATGCATCAGGTTAAAGGCCAACACAACGTGGCTGATACTTTAAATGTCTCAGACATAGACTTGCTGGGAGCAGGAATTTTATTAGCCAAGGCATTATTGACCAGGATGTAGACTACAGTATGTCAAACCAGGAAAGACAAGGCAAAAAAAAAAAAAAGTATATATATCTGAGATGCTTGTCTTTCTGCTGGCACCTTGTGAGCAGCCTTGAGCCCCATTTGGACCAAATAGTTCCAGGTAATGAGGGGCCACATGAGGAGGACTGAAGTAGATGGCAAATGTTTGCACATCTATTTGCATTTCCACCACATACTGTACGTATGACAACCTGTGAACATTCAAATCCACAAATAGGACACAACAGTGAAAGTTACCCAATTGTTCCTTGTATTTACTGCAGAGAGACACTGATGTTTGAGTGGATGCAAAGACGTGCCAATATTTGATGGTTATTCATTTCCGCTCTAAAGCGTAACCACGCTGAAACAATTAGCAAATGCTTTCAGCACATTTGGACCTGCTTTTTCTTATTCATTTCCACTTTTTGACTTTGCCAGGGAGCCGACAACACAACATTGAGAAATATCCACCCTTTGTCATATTGATATTAGAGTCACCCGGTGCTGTTCTCGGTGTGAATGAAGCAGTAACACGAGGTGGCTGCCTGCTGGAGCTTTGTTTGATCAATTAGCCGCATTCAGTGGGAACAAACTGCCCTGACAGTTCCTGGACCATCAGAAAGCACCACCCGGGGAATGTGACGGTACTTTGGGCCAAAAAACTGTGAGACAAAATAAGACTCCTGAGTTCCTGAAATGGTTCCTGTGCCCCTGGAACAGTTTCTGCTGTGGAAACAGGCCATTGTTAGATGCACAATCATCGCTCCCACTCTGTTTGAGCCATTTTCAGACAGATATTGTATCGACTAATCCAACAGAGCAGCTTAGTGCGGAGGTGAAAACTAAATTACCGAAAGCAAGAAAATTGAAAGTTTTTGAAAATGAGGGGTAAATGTTGTATATCAGTGAACGGAAGGAAAAGTGTTTCTAGACAGAGTGGAGAAAAGTGTTTTGTTTATAGTGTTTGTCAAGTAGAGTCGTCTCCGGGCTTGTGTGGAGTCATTGTCTCTTCTGGCACAGTGCATATTCAGCTGAGGCGCGGCGGGGGAGATAGGATTAGTTTGGACAACACAGCTGCTTCAAGTTCACCCCTGGATTTCGCCGACACTCCGCTTACTTTGTGAGCGTAGCAGCTGTAGTCGAACCACCACCGCCGCCGCCGCCGCCGCTGCTGCGTCAGTCAACTATGATCATCTCTTTTAACTGCAGACCGAGCTGGTGAACTGTGTTTCAGATTTAAATGCAGACATAATGTTGAGTACACACTCAGCCTCTGATTACAGATTCCGTTTTTTTTTCTTGTCCCTTTAGTTGTCCTCATTTAAATTGCGCAAGGTAATTTGCTGCGAAATGCATACATACACTAACTACGCTGTAATGTGCCTCCTCGAATCATAGGAGCCTGAAATTGAAGCCTGATCTGTGTTAACTGTGCGTTTTATATGCAGCGGCTGCTGTATCCGGCTCTCGTAATTTGGGACACAAAACTCAGAATAACTTAACCTTCAAGTGGCTCATTTAAGATGGTGAAGACTTGAGGGGGTTCTATCTTACATGGTTAACCTTTACCACTCGTCTGACTCAGCACTTAATCCTGGTTAGGCCTGGTGTGTGTTTACTGTGCGGGTGTGTGTGTGTGTGTGTGTTTACTGTGTGTTAGTCTGTAGACTGAGGATTTGTTCCACTAAGAATACAACTGGCTTTTTCTTTTTTTTTTGGAGCTATATTGAGTGTTGCATCTCAAAAGCTGATCCTTCAGTCTGTCTGCATAAACTGAGTCATGATTCAAAGCACGAAAAAAAAAAGGGGGCTGGCGGTGACTCACACACTGCGCCCCATGATGGATTTGAAGAATGCACACTCATACTGTAGTTGTAGCATTCATCAGTAACTCTCTGCCCCCCTTGATTTAAGAAAAAAAACAACAACAACAAAAAAGGAACAATAAGTGGTGTCTGTTTACTGCTGCGGTCACGTCGTCTGTAGGTGAAGGAGTTTGTCCAGATGAGACACACGCCCGTCCCCCCCCTCTGGCAGCAGGATGAAGAACTGTCTTCTCTTCTGACAGACACTCACAGGAGTCCTGCTGTCTGTCTCTTCCTCATTTGCAAATTCTCTCTATTGCTCATACGAGGATTCTAGTTGTTTTCTTGCAGATGCACATAGACAGGCAGGATCTTACCACAGGGCCTGCTACCTCTGAAGTGCCAGTTTAGGACACACTTCAGCAGCCTAATCTGACCCCAGGCTTCAAACCACTTGAACATTTCTACTTCTCATCATATAAACAAGGATTCTTCAGCGTGTTATCACCTCCCTTTCATCATGTGGCAACAAATCATACTCCTCCTCTCACCTCCCATCTCCTTCCTCCCCTGTCTGTTAAATATTTAATGCACTGCTAGTCATGTAGATCACATATATAACTTCCAGCAGTGCCGCCGTGTAGCCGCCTATTTTCGAACCACTGGAAAACACATGTTCCCTCCTTTCCAGTGGCGTTTCACTGCTTGTTCCTGTTGGATTAATGATGATATTTTCCTAACTAGGGTTAAATAATTTTTCCACCATATATAATATGAATATGTAGAACCTCACAAATGCTCAGAGATGTGATTTGATTCTCTCCCTGAGGCGTAGCACAGATACAATGAGACTCTGGCTTTGCATTGACAACTGCAACCTCCATAACCACTGACATTTGTGCTAGCCAGGATATACAGTATAGTGGCTTTAAATTAGTACTGACTGCTTGCCATGCTGATGAAAAAACTAATAAAACCACCAAGATATAATTAACAGATCTTAATTCCCTCTGTGATTTCCATGTTTTAATTTAATTTTTCTTCTCCGATGCTTAAATTGTATTAATAAAGATCCATGAAGGTCATACTTCCTTAGCAACTCTGGCATTTGCGGGCCTCGGTGGGAGTTAATCGGTTGCTCAGGAGGCATTAGCAGCGGTCTAGAGGAGCTCATGAAGAAGCGTGTAAACACAGTGACACTTCTCACTACTGGCAGCTGTTCCCCCGGTGTTCTCGCTGAGAGGGAGAAAATGCAGCATGTAGGTGTTTAATATTAACTGCTGCAGGAGTTTTGTGGTCAAACATCTTCCCTCCTCGCTTACATGTCAACGTCAGAATTCATTAGATCGTCTGCAAACCTCTTGATAATTCAGTCTGCTTTCACGCCCGCCTGTGATTTGAAGGCAGGTTGATGCCGTTATTCTTACGAGGCTGATTTTATTATTCATAATCCACATTTCCATACAATACAGCTGTTGTAACCCACTCACTGTCAAGCAGGATTACCACTACAAAACTGCAGAATGGTTAATGTAAGAATATTTCTCAAATTTTATATGATATTGTTTGTTTTAAACACTGTATAGTATGTTCCAGTATACAGGACTAATATTTCAAATGTGTACACATGTGCTTCAGCCTGTGTTTTCAGCACAAGACTATACATACATCTCATATTCACAGGCCTGTCTCCATCTCTATCTGCAGGGCAGAGTCCGAGCGTAACCCCTGGGTGGTGCTGACCTCGACCATGCTGACCCGCTGCCAGGGGCCAGAGGTCAAATTAGACCTGGGTCAGCAGGTAGTTGCCATGGTGAGGAGCCTCTATAACACAAAGCACAAGCTTCCTGTGCAGGTAATCACAATCAGATTATATTCTTTTGTGTGTTTTTTTAATGAAACGCTACTTAACCTAAGGTGTGGATCAAATTAGTTCACCTTGTTTTCTTAGCATGTGATCACAACATGTTTGGCTGAATGTGTGAAAGGTTTACCTAAACAGACCAATACCACTTCCTCCATCACTACGATACAATAAGGATGCAAAAAAATTCACATTTTAAAGTGAAATCTGGCTTCAACGCATAATAGATCCATCAGGATGATTCACCATCACCTGGCTTGTTTGCTCTTTTAGTCTGTCCTCAGCACAGTGCCACCGTTGTGCCCCACATCTTACAGTACAATAATTCAGCAGCTTGAAGCTATTAAGCACATAACCCATAGCAACATGTTAGCATCAGCTCAGTGCTTTTTGTAACGTGCTATAGGCACTAGCCGCTCTTTGCTATCTGACGGCCACTAATGCTATTCATGCCCTGCTGAGCAGCATGGAAGTGGTAAGCCTAATGCCATTCTGTATGTCTAGCGCCAGCTGACTGTGATATTAGTTTAGCGCTAATGCTATTCAGTGTGAATAGGCTAGTGTCCGCCTGGCTGTCTAATATTAGTATGGGAGGAGGGAGGGTGGGGGTGAGGGGGGGTGGAGGAGGAGAAGGAGGCCTTTTACTCTCCTCTGAACAGCTTTAATTTGAATCTGCTGGAATGAAACCGCCAGAGCATGGGGGAGTCAGATTGCATTGTGATATCCATATATTACTGGATGGGACTGCAACAGGACTGTGCGTCAGCCAAGGGACCGTGTGTGTGTGTGTCTATGTGTTGGTCTTTTTAAAAGTATTATGTGCCTGTGTACAGTATATGCACATCAATTGACCTTCGGTGTTCTTCGCCTACTCTCATCCCGCTGTCGACTGCTCCCTGTTTGGTTCCCTCTCTTGTTTTTTTCACTCTCCTCTGGTTACATTTCCTATTTTTCATCCATTCATCCATACATACGTCTGGACATTCACATATCTACCCCTCCTCCTCCCTCCAACTCTTTCTTCTCCTCTCCAGTGTATCAAACACATAACCACCCTGCTGCTCCAGAACCAGCCGAACCTCCAGCAACCTGCGCTCAAACTGATGGCGGAGAGTGGTGACGAGGAGCTGCTGCAGCTGACTCTTGATCAGATCAACAGCATGACGGCGGTAAGTGTCATAACAGTCGTCAGCTTAGATGGACACTGAAGTTTGTTGTCATTCATACTGTCACTTCATATATTCATAGTTTTCAAAATAATTTAGTGGGTCTTAAAACTTTCCAGAGCCACAAGTGATGTCTTCAGCTACTTTATCTTGTTTAACCAACTACACAAACACCCAAAAGTTTTCACTTTTCATTAAAAAAAACTACATAAAGAACAGCAAAGAGCAATAAATCCTACATTTAAGGTGTTGGAATTTTAAAGGTTTTGACATTTTTGTCTGATAAACAGCCCAAAAGCCAAAAGAGAAGAAGAGTAATGAAGGACCGCCAAGAGGAGCAAAAAAATATTAATCCTCTTTTACTGCTACAAAACAACATTTAAATAACCCAGTGTTCACCCTCTTGCTAACCGTCCTCTACTTTTGGAAAAACCACTATCAGATAGGAGAGTAATCGTTTCAAGGCTGTGTGGGCCCCTCTCCACTTTTCCTGATCAGATAAGCAGTTGTCACAAAGTGGGCCTCTCAGGCCGAGCAGACCCTCTCTTTGTTCCTGGATCAGATAAGAGAAAGCCTCGCTATTACACATATATATACCAGTGACAGAGATCCTATTAAATGAAACATTAAAGGTCCTATATT
The DNA here is from genome assembly GCF_905171665.1 of Trachurus trachurus. Classification (NCBI taxonomy): domain Eukaryota; kingdom Metazoa; phylum Chordata; class Actinopteri; order Carangiformes; family Carangidae; genus Trachurus; species Trachurus trachurus. The sequence continues at coordinate 17,390,575 of NC_139910.1, read as the reverse complement.
GGTACACCTGAGCAGCACGCTGCTTTTATCGCACAGAGAAAAGAGAGCAGGACTGGTATGGGGGGAGGCTGGCTGTTGAAGATAGTGAGAGAAAATATATGTGATTTAGATGTGGGAAGAGAAAATCAAATGGAGGGGGGTTGGGAGAGAAAGAGAGGAATGATGAGATGGGGAATCACAAAGACAGGGCAAATGTATAAAAATGTAGAAGTGACCATGACTGAGGTAGAGAGGACAGAGCAGGGAGCACAGCCTGTGACTCAAGAGGAGGAGGGAGGGCAGAGGGAGACAGAAAAGATAAACGAGTTAGAGAGTTAGAGAAGGGTTATATGAATAGAGTACGACAGGTAGTGTGTCACACTGCTTTGAGAAATAATCTTGCTTCTGCCACCTAAGAGCTGAATGAGCAGGGACGTGTTCAGAGCAACACAGAACAGCATTCGTCTGCAGATAACATCAAAAGAGCTGGAGAGAAATCGTCTTACATCTAATACATCTGATAATGTGTTGGCTTGGACTCAGTGTGGAGCTGTACGCGTGTGGCTGCTATACGGGTGTGTATTTGTCTGCGTGTGCATTCCCACAAGTGTGTGAGTTTCTTTTTTTTTTGCCTGTGTGGGAGTCTGTTTGCCAAGGTGTGTTTTATGTCTGCCATATTTTGCTATTAATGTGTTTTTGAGTAGTTTTTCTGATTGCGTAAGAATATGTACAAGGAGCTTTGACAACACGGAGGTTCAACTATTTCTTTACCTACTCATCAGTCACTCAGCTCTGGAGTACCAATCCAGTAGCAGCGCTGTCTTTATCTCCAGTTTAAAAAAAAAAAAAAAACATGCACACATCACACTGCTCCCAACTCATCACAGTCATTTATATGTAAGGTAATATGAGGTGAGGGGATTGCTGGCTCAGCAGTTTGCGGAGACTGAATGAATGTACCTGCCACTTGGTCTGACAGTGGGTGAGTTTTATCAGTGCATCCACACGCTGGGTTTGGCATCTCATCCTCCACCCCAACATCATGACATGCGTGTGAGTGGACTGTAGTGTGTGGTGTTCACAACACTGACAAAATTACACTAACACTATTTGGCTCTCAAGGCAAGTGTGTCTGGGTTACTCTGGGTAGTTGACATGCATCGCTGTGAGCAGTTTTCAAAAGGCCTATTTCTTTGGCACCAAGTGGTTTGTTTGTGTTTGTGTAACCAGGAAAAATATGTTGTTGTTGTCAAATGTCAAGTTACTTTATAAAAAATATATTTACTTCCATTTGTGGTGCAGTGATTTTTGAGGCAACACATGGGAGTTTTATTTCTTTTTTTTCTATTTATTTATTAGCACATGAAAGATGAGAGTAAGGGAAAGAGTACAACAACAACAACAACAAAAAACATACAATGTATACAATAGATATAGAAAATGTGCTGGAGAAACAAAAAAAAAACCCTAAGGGCTTGTCAAGTGGTCCTCCTTAGTTACGTATATATAGTTACGTACATACAGTATATAAAATGTATTAAAAATGTACATGATTTAGTAATTTAGCCCATTATTATTAAGCAGGTCACAGTGCTGCTGCCCTAAGCCTTGCGTTTCACACATTTGTCACCACTGCGAACAAATTCATGCTGATAGAGGAGGACGACACTCAGAGGCTTCTTATCAGATCTACAAATAGCCTGCACTTGTCTGCAGCTCGCCATTAGCAGATCCATAGATCTTATCCAGGGAGGATCAGAAGGACCGATTTAGTTGAGCTTGGTCGATGAGAAATTCAGTCAACGTACTGAGGAAGCTTAACCGTTAATTGACTATTGTTATTATTCAAACCTTAAAGCGTTTCATTGAGGTTTCCTCTTTTGTCACAGTTTGTTTCACTCCAACATACTGGAAGAAATTAATTCATCACAGAAAACTATGGGAAGGATTTAAAATGCCACTCATTTCATTTACCTGCCTTTGAATGTCTACGTTAACAGGCCTGAGGCTAATTTTGGCCACAGTGCACCAGAAATTTATCAACTCAGGCGTTCTTGATTAAGTACATGAAAGTAGCGTGCCAATCTGAGTGAATGACAGGTCTTATCTGCAAGCGCTGCCCCACTGGTCGGTGTGTTCCCTGGCACTTTGCTGTGTATCTGATATCACAGACCAGTGTTCACATTATTTCACTCAGAATCAACACATTTTTTTTTTACATAGAATCGATGCCCCTGAGATTATATGATTTAGGAAAAAAAACTGATTAATTTTGAAGATTAGTTTTTAATTAAACTTGTTTTACAGAAAACTAGTTGACGGTGAAGTAAATGAAAAAATAAAGTAGTGTGTGAGATGTTTATTTTTCTTCACATTTACTGCGTCTTCTTTCGATGTGAAAGGTTAATGGGTACGCTCAGCTCGGTTTAAGGAGGCCTCTGTGGGCGTTGGAGAAGTGAAGGAGGGAGGAAAGGCAGAAAGACGTACTGTAGGAGCACTGTTGAAAGATAAACAAAAGGAGCAGGTAATGTAGGAGAGTTTGGTTAATGTTAATGATGCAGGGAACATACAGTGCTGGTTTTTCCACTTCTTCTTAACTTGAAGCAGTGTCTTTCCTCAAAGTCACCTGCTCCCATCTTTTCTTCTTTTTCCTCTCTGCTCCTCCTAGTGAAGATGTATGAGCTGCGAAGAAGCAGAGGGGAGCAGTGGAGCAGGGAGCCAGGGGTTAACACCAGCCTGAGTAATGGGAGACAGAGATAAGGGGCAGATAAGAGCTGTCCTGCCAATATGAATGAGCTGTCAGTGCACCGTGCAGCATATATAGATCCTGCTGCATGCAAGCACAAACACACATGCATAAACAGCCTCTGTAAATGCTAAATAACCTCTAACATGAGCTCGAACTGGTGGAAAACTCCCTTTCTGGTAGATTTCAGCTGACTCATTTCAAAATTTGAACAAGTAACATCTATTTATTGTATAATATGTAACTATTAATAATAATTAAAGCCCCTGTACGGAGCTTTTAACTGGAAACGCAAAAGTCTCTGGTTTCTGCTGATGTGCCTCTGTTACCTACAACAGCAAATGAGCCCATCAGTGTGAAGATACGCTATTTCTAAGTAGTCTAATTCTATACCTCTGCAAGGCATGGTCGGGTCGGACCACTGACGAAACGATACGAATAGATACATTACGCTGCTAAAAAAAAAGAAAAAAAAAGCAAATCCCGTCTTCTTTCCGACGTTTCCAAATTAAATCTACACGCGCCGGCCAGACAAACGTCTTCATGACAGTGGGAAATGCAGTCTTCATTCCGCCGCTTTCGTCCACAGGGGCCGCCAAAATCAACACTAAATGAAAAGTCTGCACAGGGGCTTTAATGTAAAATTAGAAAAACAATACAATGAAATTATAGCTGAAGTTACAGGGTATCAACACATGGCTAAGTGGTAAACCATTAACTGTTCAACAATTTTCGAACATCAATTTGTAGAGATGGGACTGCATGGGCCCCCAGGTGACTCAGCCACACCAAAAAGTGCATAGGACAACTACTTGTATGAGAGTCGTGTGTGTGTGTACAGTATGTAACATACACAACAAGCATGATTTAAGACTGTGGCTAAAGCTGCACACCTCAGCCAAAAAGTCAGCATCCTCAGCAACTGATGATCCACACAGCAGCAGACGTGGCAATAAAGACACGGCATTGCTTTTGTATTGCTGAGCAGAGCTAGTTTGTAATTGTATTAGTATCTGTAGACAACAAAAGCCTTTTAGGATGAAGGCTAATACTAACTAATAATCATATTGGATACAGTTGCCAATGTGTAAATATCCAGAAATCCAATAAAGCTCAGAACAGAGCTGCCAATATTATCCAGACTAGTATCAAAGACAGTGAGGAAATACAACGCAGTGGATATGCCTGCCCCTGTCCTTTCAATGCTAATATAGCTTTTTCTTTTGCTCCTGTCCTCTGGAAAAGTAAAAAAAAAACAAAAAACAAAAAACAAAGACACCATCTCCTCCTCCACACACCTTCTACTATATCTGTTCCCATCTTTGCTGTTGCTCCGACATGCAGGGAGAGCCGCAGCTTATCTAGACAATGTGTTGTTACATTTGCTGAGCTATGATTCAATAACTGGTGTTATGGATCAGTTGGTTCATTAATCAACTGCTCCACCTTTCTCATATTCCCTGTCACTTTTAGCATTTATCACTTGTTTTTCTTTTTTTTTATTTGCATGCATGTCTCCATGTGTGTGTGTGTGTGTGTGTGTAATTAGGTTAAAAACCACTCCAAGGCCTCAACGAAACACAAACACCTCGTCTATCTGCCCGCTGGAGTGAAGACAACAGGCTTGCGGGTTGTGTGTGTGTGTGTGTTGATTGAGTGATTATGTGTCTAATTGCTTGTTTAAGTGGGCTTGTTTACAGCTTTGGTGCCATATTGGACCTGTTAATCTCGCCGTGTTTGCCTTCAACTCAAGAGCGTTGATCCCTGATTTGCTCACTGTGTGGATGCGTACTTGTGTTTGCTTGTGTGCGTCACAGCCCACTTTTATTTTTATTTTTTGGCTTCACGGCCTCTTCTACTGTCACTTTCAATCACGTCGCGCTGTAAGCAAGGACTGTTTGGTGTGTGTGTGTGTGTGTGTGTGTGTGTGTGTGTGTGTGTGTGTGTGTGTGTGTGTGTGTGTGTGTGTGTGTGTGTGTGTGTGTGTGTGTGTGTGTGTGTGTGTGTGTGTGTGTGTGTGTGTGTGTGTGTGTGTGTGTGTGTGTGCGTGCGTGCGTGCGTGCGTGCGTGCGTGCGTGCGTGCGTGCGTGCGTGCGTGCGTGCGTGCGTGCGTGCGTGCGTGCGTGCGTGCGTGTGTGTGTGAGAGAGTGTGCGCACACAGTTTGTTGCACCGCTCCAGCCTAGGGACAGTTAGGATGGAGAGATGGGGAGAAAAAGAGCCTGAGGAGAGAAAAGGATGAGAGAAGGAGGAATGGAGATAGTTGTGTGTTGTCTGGCATTCCAAAGAAGCTTTATGATTTAAATGATAAAAGAAGGCTTGGCCATGCATTATGTATTAGGCATTGTACGTGCACGGTAATTCCAATTAAGCTCTCAGCCGGGTTTAGCTCAAGGAGAGAGGGGAGGGTGGAGAGAGACATATACAGGAAATGAGAGATGTGCAGAGCAAGGATAGAAAACAAGGGTGTGAAAAATTGACCAGACCAATCATGCGACGTTTAGAGGCCACTGGAAACAACGCAGGAAACACAACCTTGGCCGTCTTTCACAGGACGAGACGGCAAGAAAGAAGGGAGGCAATAACAAGTACGAGAGGGGGGTGGACATCTTTTGGTCTCAGTTTGATGTGTCAGTTCTCTTGTCACGCTGAGTGTTTGTGCATTTACTCGCAGTGCACGGCGGCTGCACGCGCACACACACCTACACAGAAGAAGCCTCCTGTTTTCACTTCACCGACATCAGACAAGGTGTTGCTTGAACCTTTAGAGAAGACTTTTAACCTGCCACACACAAACACAAACCCCTGCGCATATAAATACGTACACCCCAGGACAGGTTTTCAAGGCCTCCCAGCTGCGTGGACCTTTGAGAGAGAAAGGAGGCCATGATGAATGTATTCCCTCCTCAATCAAATGCTATTTGTGCTGAACTGTTTGTAAAGGCGAGGCCTGACCGACCGCTGAGGGAAATTCAAAAATAGTCAAGAGTGAGGAGAGGAGGAGCGGGGGAGGAGGGAGGACTCACAGGTGGATGAAGAAGACGGTGTGGATGGAAACACAGCTTTGTGGTTAACTGTGAAGTAGAAGTCGGAGGATCGAGTCGTAACCGCCGTTTTACGTGATAGAAAGTGATGTCGTAGCAAAAGATTTACACCGCCGGAGTGTCCCTGAACGGCACACTACAATTACTCCAGATCCACAAATCAAAGTGGTAACTGTCATTGACTCCCATTAGGAAACACAAAATCACAACACGCCTCAAAAAGCAACGCGGCCTTGAGTGAGTACAGGCTGCGTTCGAGTGCAGTAGATAACAGGACCATCTCCTTTTCTGTGGCAGCCAGTCATTGCTCACCCTGGACCACAGTTAGCAGTTTTTACAGCACTTCAGCTGTAAATGTCTCAAATAACTAGAAGATAAATTGTTAGTGTAGGTAGATTAGCATTACGACTTGAATGGGGGGGCTAAGTTGCTAGCCTGGCTCCTGTAAAACTACAAACAATTGATTTTACAATTTAGTTTTGCATTTTGCAAACAATGGATATGAAAGTGGTGTTGACCTTCTTGTCTAACACTCTGAAAAGAAATGTGTGTGTATGTCCTTCAAAATTCAGAATTGTTTTTTTCAATTGAATGATTTTAAGCAAGCCATAATTAGAATTTGTAATTAGAAATAGGCCGAACAATGATATAAGATCATATCGAGTTGATAAAAGAAAGTATTGAATTATCACCTCCAACATCCGTGCTTTCATGGAGTTTGACGATATTAAGAAGTGTAAATTAGTTATTAGATGAATGAGTTTTGTCCTTGAGTAACTACATCTCTCAGCAGTGCAGTGAACATTCCTTATCAATGTCTTTAACTTCACTTAAAGGGATAGTTCACCCTAGAATGATATTTCGCTCATTATCTACTCACCCTCATGTTGACTAAGGGCTGGAAGAATTATCAGAGTCCACCGTCCCTTCTCTGAGTTACAGGGGGTCTCGGCGTAGCAGTGAATTTCAATGCAACGGTTGCAAAGGGACACCGGAGCTCTTCGTAAAAAAACACACACAAAAAAACATCCAAATACCTCCATGATGCTCGTATGTAATGTCCGTCTTGTGCTGAAGCCCCAAATTGCGTAATTGTCCCGAAAAAAATTAAATAAGTCTATATTTTAAGCTTGTTTGTAGCGGAAGCTTCTCGTCTTCTTCTTCTTCTCCTATTCCTGGTCCGTCCAAATATCGCGTGATTCGCAGTAACCGCAATGACGCCGGCGCAAATCACGCGATATTTGGACGGACCAGGAATAGGAGAAGAAGAAGAAGAAGACGAGAAGCTTCCGCTACAAACAAGCTTAAAATATAGACTTATTTAATTTTTTTCGGGACAATTACGCAATTTGGGGCTTCAGCACAAGACGGACATTACATACGAGCATCATGGAGGTATTTGGATGTTTTTTTGTGTGTGTTTTTTTACGAAGAGCTCCGGTGTCCCTTTGCAACCGTTGCATTGAAATTCACTGCTACGCCGAGACCATAGACTGTAAAAAGAATGGACGTAGCGTCCGTGACGTCACCCATTGGTTTGGAGGAGTCTGTTTTGTGCCGCTACTACGGGGGTTTGAGCCGCGCCATGTTGGATTCTACTTGCCATATTTGGAGCGGTGCGGCCGTTGGCCGGCTGAGAACCCGCCCACTGGCCTCGTAGCAGTGGTCGCCGGACCTGTCACTCAACGGTTCTGCGCCCTGATTGGCCAGAACTTTAAACCTAATAATAGTAAAACGGTAGAGTTTAAAAAAAATTCACCCCCCTCAGAGTGTGTGCGGGGGTAGAAACTATCGGTTGAGACCAAAAAAATGAAATGTACCAGGCTGTAAATATGTTTTTTAAAGCTGTAAAATCGGCTATTTTAACATGGGGCTCAATTGGAGTTGCTCCCTTCTGGAGCCAGCCCCCAGCGACAGCCGAGGGGATTGCAGCTTTTTGAACGCGGAAGTGAGCTTCACTCCTCAGACCGACAACTGCCCCCTTGGCCGAGACCCCCTGTAACTAAGAGAAGGGACGGTGGACTCTGATAATTCTTCCAGCCCTTAGTCAACATGAGGGTGAGTAGATAATGAGCGAAATATCATTCTAGGGTGAACTATCCCTTTAAGAATACAAAAGAAGGATAAGATTTTAGATTCAAAATATATGTACTGTATATGTATAGGTATCTGTCATCTCAACTTTATTACACTCAGCTCTATATCGTAGCCTGCATACCCCAAGCAGGTGTTAAAGGTGGATGAACAGCACTGCGAAATGTGACAGAGCTGTTCATGCTGTAAAAAGGACATATAGTTATCTGCTGCTCTCTGATATCGAGATTCCCCTCCATCCTTCCATCTCTGCCTCTCTTGACATCTATTTACAGCTCCACTGTCAATCTGACTGACTCCAGACTCAAATCTGCTGTCTCTCTTGACACCGTCAAACAGTAATAGCCCGGGAGGTGCGCGCGTGTGTTCCTGTGTGCGTGTGTGTGTGTGTGTTTACAATACGTGCGTTGTGATCCTCTCCTGAAATTGGACCCGGAACACAGCGAGAAGCCTGGATTCTCGTCCTCTGTAAAAAAAATCGGTACGCATCTCACGCTGCCCAAACTCACCGCAAGTGATAATTTATGCGTGTTTGTTGATACTTTCTAAACCCGTCTCCTCTGCAGCCCTGCAGGTGTGATATCTGAAACATCCTCGGCGGTTGCACCTGCTTTTCCCCTCCCTGGTGGTTAGCGACACAACTCAGTCAGAGTGTCACAAATATGTTCAGCGTCTCACTTTTGGACGACACCTGGTAGAGCTATATAGGGTTCATGTGTGCGCCACGAAGAGCAATGTGTATTGTGTAGGTGTGAACTCTCATTACAGGCACATTGTGAGTTATTTGCATGCGTACATGATTATTTGTATAAACCTTGATTACATTAACAGCCTCCGAAGGCAAAGTATAATGCTAATTTAATGCATGTTGGATTCTAGCTGTCGCATCAGGCTCTGGGGGGACCAGTGTCAGTCTCTTAGTCCATAATGTGAATCTAGCTTAAACATTTAACAATCTATTGGATGGACAACCTTGAAAATATATTTGTGTCTTTCATTTTTGTTTTATTTTTTTAGGCTTTTTAGGCCTTTATTTGATGCAATGTGAGAGAGAGACAGGTAATCAAGGGAGAGAGAGATGGACGACAGGCAGCAAAGGGCTGTGAGTCAGATTAACTCCTGGGCTGCTGCAGTTGGGACTGAGCTCATGTGGGGGACCAAGTTTTAGTTGTTTGTTTTTAACGGCAGCTGTTGAATCAATTAGCATTAAAAAGTGAATTGACTTTTCACTTATTTAATTTATCCAATACTTTTTAACACCTGAAGAAGTACAGAATTCCCATAAACTACAGCTTTATTTGTATTTAGTGCTAATTAGCACATGCTGACACACTAAACCAGCATGTTCAACTGTAGAGCATTATGCCTACTAAACACAAGCAAGACTTTTCATTGTGAGAAAGTTAGTGTGTTGATGTTAGCATTCAACTCAAAACACCACGGTGTCTGACACCAACCTCTGAACATCAGTACAACAGCTGAGTGGGCTGATTTCAAACAAAACACAGGAATATCTGAAAGTTTTTGGAACACCACACTCAAGTAAACAGTGAAATGATTGCTTTACAACTTTGTTTGTACCTGCACAACATTACAGCTGCACTGACTTAATGTCCAGATAAATGGGTTTAATATGATCTGCATTGACTGTTAGCTTGTTTATAGCGGGTCTAGAGATCTAACAGCTTGCTTTTTTGTCTGACTGCTGCATGCAGTGTTATCACAGCTGGTAGGGGTGATAGCCAAAAGATACATTGTTTTATTATATTATATCAGGGAAATCTACATTAATTGTTCTTTTACCTGTCAAGTTTGATATCATCTGTGTGACATTAAGCCTGAAAATAGGTCAGTGTTCACTGCAGCTCTGTGGCTCCAATGCAGCACATTTGTTCGGGGTCTCTGTTGGGGCTCCAAAATCAAAAGTTTGAAGCTGAAGCTGCTAAGTTGTTTTGAAGTGCCTCTCCTTGGTTCTGGTGCGCATTCAGTCCTTGGAAACATTTGGTGCATTTAAAAATGTATGTATCTGATGCTTTCAGTGCTTGTCTCTCTCTCCGCTCTCTGGCCCGCTCCCTCTGTCTTTCCCCATCATACATTTTCCACACCCCTAAGCCCTCTCGTCTCCTTTGCCTGTCTTTCCCTTAATTCTCATTATAACTGGATGACCTCCTCATCCACGTCTGTCTCCGGATTGAGAAATTCTCTGTCTGTCTCCTCGACCCCCCCCCCCCCTCCTCCTCCCTCCGCTGGCTTGTCATGACTCATCTGGTTCCCGTCTCTCAGTGTAAGAGAGAGATTAAATCATTAGTCATGCATGGCATACTGTATCTCTTTAAGTCTTATATGTCACCCCTCTGTCCTCTTTTCTTCCTGTACCAGAGCTGCCATGAACTCGTATTTAAAGGGTGAATACGCAGTCACATCCAGAACGTTTTGTCAGAAACTATGGATCTTGAGACAAAATGATGAATGGTCTTTGTCGGATCTGTTTGCGTTAGTTATAAGTCACAGTTATTTTATCTGCCAAATGCGATAAGTCCACATGTGGACAGTGTCATTGTCAATGACAACATCTGAATGTCTCTCAACTCTTGTGTGAGATATTCAGATTCACTAATATCCGTCATCACAGAGTGGAGTGATCCTTTGGAAAGGGTTTTATGTTTTTTTTAAGGATGGATTGTCCTTGGAGCAGAGAAAAATGCAGCGAGGCCGAAGCAGAGATGAGAGATTTTAGAGGTGAAGGATAGGAATTCATCTGGCTCTGTTTTCCCTTCTCCCTACTACAGAAGAGAAGACATGAGCTCCACATTTATAATTGATCTGCCTCAGCTCCAGAAATACCCCAAAAGGGACACACACACACACACACACACACACACACACACACACACACATACATAATACGTGTATCGTTGAGTAAGTGCAGGCTTAATAATAGAGACAGCAAACAGGTGCGAGTGAGCAGAGGATGTTGGGCTGAGTCACCGAGAGAGGCAGAATGACGGCCTTTCAACCCCAGCACTCAGCCTTGCTTCTCCGTGGCCTGTAAACCACTCACCGCAGCCCCACCGGCGTTTAGCGGTTTGAATTTGCATGAACTTCATTGATGTAAAGAGGCGGAGGGTGGGATAAAAAATATTATGTAAAGGTTTGTTTACGGCTGTGCGAACCTGTGTTTATCGTTTTGTGAACAAAGCTGAAAATAACAGCAGAAAAAGAGGACAAAGGCGGTGGGAAGGACAGTGGCCAGCAGGTCAACACATCTTTAACCTAACTCTCTGACCTCATCGGGTTTCTTCAAGCGTGTAACACTGTAATTACACAGACTGGAAGTGGTGTCCCAGCAGGAGGGAGCTACAGTAACTGTTGTTGTGTTTAGAGGAGACTAGAGCTGCTGACTGATGTGCTGGTTACCAGGCAGAGACCGGCCGCGCGTTTGCCAAAGTTGCGCCTGTTTTTCTTGGCACATGCTCGTCGCTTCAGGATGAGCTCGGATCAAAAGTCAGTTTCTCTGTCCTGACTCTGCTGCCACACGTGTGTTTACACTTTCTCTCTCTCTCTCTTCCCTTTCCGCTGCAGGAGACGGCCTCTTCCTGCGATGCTGAGCTCCTCTCGTTGCTCCTGGACGCCCGGCTCCTGGTGGGCTGCGTCTCCTCGGCCGTCTACCCGCTGCTCAGCTCCCACATGCTGTCCCACCAGCAGGAGCGGGGCTGGGACGTGGAGAAAGCCGCCGCCGAGCTGCTGGCGGCCGGCCACAGGCCCGAGGCCGGCTCCCTGCTGCTGGCTCATCGCGGAGCCCACCAGGCTCAGTTCACCTTCAACTCTGCCTTGGCCGTTCTCAAGAAGTGGCTGTGAGCGGTGGGAGCATGAGGGGGAGAGGGAGGCGGGGAGGCAGGTTGGACGACGGCCACAGACCACGGTGATAAAGGAGCTTTAGGGAAGGAGAGCGGGAAGGTGTTGAGAGAGCAGCAGAATTAGATTGGATTGAGATCTGAAGAAACTAGCATGAAGGCAGAACTGAAGCGATCTCCGGCTGTACCTCTGCATTTTGTTCTGTAATTGGGTTTCCGGTTCATCAACTGAAGACGCGTCAGCACCAGCTGCAGTGTCCCCCTTTAAGGTATAAGTGCGGGTACCTTTTAATAGTGAAACATCTGCTTCATTAGAAACACACACAGACACACACACGTTAATAGATCCACGAACCTCTGCTGTCTCTCATTCACGAATGCATGTTCAGACTGAGGGCTCAGATCAGAAAACGCACCGACTGCTTTGCGTTTATTTTTGTGTGTTTATATGTGTGTGTGCAGCGCGCGCCATCCTTTTGTGTGATAAAGTAATTGAGCAGTAGCCGGGAAGCAGTGGGTGGAAATTAGCCTATTGTTCCGTGACAGGTTTGCCTCTTTGACATCCCATCGTTAAACACCCTGCCTCTGCTCCATTGTTTTCCCCCTAATAATGTCTAATTAATTCCTTCTAAACAAATTATCCCCGCAGCTGCCCCGCGCCCTGTGTGTGTGGGCATGTGTGTGTGTGTAGATGCACAAATTCTCTATACGAGCGCCGACACCCCAGCGATATCATGTAGAGTTAATGATGATGAGAACTAAAGGCATGTGTGTGTGCTCACGCATGCAGCGATGATGTTGTCAGCGTGGTGTGTTTCACTTTTTAAAGTACAGGTTTCATTTTCTCCCACCTCTCAGAGCTGAAATAAAGACAAATCTAATGACATGAGAATGACTCAGGTTCTCTTTTTTATTGTATTGAATCTATTTCTTCATAATTGTGTTGCTGAGTGGATAGCATTCAAGCCCATCCAAACTTTTCAAAAGATGTCTCAGTGTTTGTTGTGTAAGATTTATATATACGTATATTTATCGTTGACCTGGTGAGGATTTTACAGAGTTTACTTTTTTTTTTTTAATGAATGGGTTTTATAAAGATTCGAGTCCCATCTCGTAATGAATGCACTCAAAACATTTGCATTGTAATTACAGCATTTTCACGTTGTTCCAAGATAATTACAGCCCTCTGCCCGATGTGTATTTTTACTCACTCCCGATGTACTTTTTGTTTTATTACACAATCATTTCAAATCAGTTTAGTAAAGTGTTTTCACTGGTCAACAACCAACTGCTTTCACCTCAAAATCTGCTGCCACCAAAAGTATTTGGTATTTGTTTTTTCTGTTGTTACCGACCCAACCATGTTTTTAAGAAATTAGTGTCAAAGGAATGATTTGAAAAAAGAAATCCATGTGTGTAATTTATCTCATTTGTCAAAGCATTAGAAAAAGTAAACCTGTCCTATCAAAGAGGAACATTACTCTAATGAACAGTACACAAGAGTACACAGTTTGGATGTTAATTAGGCAACATGAAAAATATCAGCTTTTTCCTTCTGAGATTTTCAGAAAATCTTTGCAGATTTTTTTTATTTTTTACATTTTTTATTCAATTTAGTTACTAGAGAGGAAGAGGAACCAATAAGTGCCATCACTGCATGACAGGCCCTGAGAAAACACTGTATTTTCTCTCCTAGCTCTATTGGCGCCTGCATGAGCTGATTGTGATAAAATGTTTGCAAAGTGCAAGTTATCAGTGCTGCGTTCACGTCTGCAATGTGCTTTAGTTAATTATCCAGATGCAGCTTGTTGAAGACTAGCTGTAACTGTACTTGATGGCGACCGTATGGAATTGTGGCACCAATGGCTTCAAGGCCCATTTGAATCTGTTCAGGCAGTAATAAGCAGATCATGTTTCCATATTTGCTTGTTAACTTTCTTCTGCTGCACTTAATCCCTTAATTATGGAATAAACATAATGGTTTCTGCATGGATTTTTTTTTTTTTAAACAAAGGGACTTCTTCTGCCACCCCCAAAGACAAAATATAATCTAAAATAATATCTTCTATTTATTATGTTTTGTTTGAGCACCCAAGTGGTATCTGCCTGCCTAACCCTCTGTCATTTGCAATACATTTAGGCAAGCCAAAATAAGAATATATATTATTTCTACATTGTGAAATATTCACCAGTAATTCACTTTGGCAGGCAACATTTTAAACAGCTGCCAGAGTGGAGTAGCTCGTATCCCTGACAGGCCAGAAATTGAATAAAGGGGCTGTGGCTCTGAGGTATTTACCCTGACAGCAATATTGCTGTGTTTCAAGCCCATTCATAAGGGATGGGTGTAGGGGGTGGGTGGTGGAGCTATATATCAAACAAGGGAGTAATGAATCTCCCCACCTGTTGAGGGGATAGGGGGAAATGAGACAATGCTCGTGTCAGTGATAGGTCACAAGAAAATACAGCTAGACACAAAGCTATCAGATGGCTGCTTTTTGCAGGTCTGGCTGTGAAAAGGAAGTGCCAACAACATTATACTATAAGGTGAAATAATACTGAAGAGATTAATGGGTCTATTTCACAGCCTACACTCATGGCTCTGTCATTCATGCTGCTCTAAGCCAGTGTCAGACTGATAGCTGAAAAGATGAGTGCGATTTCCAGACGTGAAAGTACACTTATGTTCATTTCCTTGTGTCAGAGACAAGTTCTATTGAGCCTGCTGCAAGAATTCAATCAGTCAGGTTTGTTCACATACCCTCGAGCTACAGCATTAGTCCACTTTTTGTCCTGGCCAGCATGAAATCAACTCATTGTGCTCAACTAACACGATTACATGAGACCCTGTTGTAATCAGTCCTCAAGTGGTAAATCCTGCAGTCATTAGGTTGATCAAATCAGCGCCACTAGGCACACACACACACACACACACACACACACACACACACACACACACACACACACACACACACACACACACACACACACACACACACACCGTTTGGGTTTCTGCTCTGCAGCAATCTCAGGTATCTGAGACTATGTTTGAACTAACTTTAAGGTTAATGTTCAGCCAAAGCTACTTGCCATCAAGGAATTATCCAAAGACACTGAGAAGAGCCATTAACGTAGCTTGGAAGAAAGAAAATATGCAGAAATCTAGACGAGGGAGGCTGGTAGAACATTAAAACAACTTCAAGTGCACATATTGATAAACAGAGAGATTAGAATATGTAGAAAAAAGAAGGGGGAAAAAGCAGAGGGACGAGGGAGGGCGAGGACCAAGTGGATTAGCACTGCGGTGTTTTCACTAGCGAGGTGTTTTGACCTGTCTTGATTAGCAGCGTTGATCCCCATAAACCCCAGGGAGCATTCTTGTGCTTGTTTGCTTAAAACACACACACACTTGCAATACCAAGCAGCTTCTCAGTGGCCATCCACACAGCCGCTGCATGCTAATTCTCAGCAGCAGATCTAATCTTTTTTTTTTTATTCTTTTTTTTATTAAATTTTTTTTAGCAAAGTAAACACTTAAATGTGAAAAGTTTTGACACTTTCTTTCAAACACAAACACCCTGCTCTTTAAAGCTAATACTATCTATGGTTTTAAATTGACTGTGTCAGTGTTTTTATTTTTATTTTTTCTGTTAGAGCTAGCAAAAAAAAAAAAAATGGGGTAAGCTATTTAGCTGCAGCACCATATTAACTCGGTCAGTTATTACATTTTTCAGAAACACCCAATATTCATAATAAATTACATTCAGATTAGCTAGTAGGGGCGCCATGACAGAGCTAAAAGGAGAAGGGACATTTACATGTAGCTGGCATTCAGCATGTGGCCATGATACACAACTCCAAACCAATGATTGCTTTGCATCTACTGGGTGTGGTAACTGTTTGCTAACATGTTCATTATTATATATCAGCAATCAAATCAAGGGGATTATATGTCAGTGGTGTGTTCCAATTTGTTTCCTGCTGTCCGTTAAAAAAAAGAAAAACAATATTTCATATTTTATACGGATAACATTTCACTATGACGTCTATTAGCCAGGCATTAGTCATCTTGAGGTATGGATTTTGTCTTTGCTCTTTTGCCTTCTCCTCTTCGCTCTCTCTATCATTTCAGTGTCCAGCTGGCCCACTTCCATCCCTGCACTGCCAGATTTCATCACAGATTGACGTCCGATGGGCTCAAGGTAACAGGCTCATGAGAAATTTCACTCCAGGTCACGCATTGATATTTTCACTGAAGCAATGGTCTTAAGGTTTTCGGGACCACCAGAGATTCTTGATTCTATCGACTCACATGACTGATGATGATGATGTTACTGATTATTGATGATAGTGAGGTCTAATCAGCAAAGACCTTTAACATATTTCTCATCCTCTCTCAGTTATTCTCTTGTGATTTTTCTTCTGCAGAAACTCCATTATCATAATATTCATACTTTTAAGAACTCCTAAAAAGTCAATGCTGACAAAGCCATGCTGAGGATAAAAGGGCTCCTGTCGGCATAGATCTCAGCCTTCAAGTTCCCTTTCAGCTTGCACCACCCTCTCATAATTACCTGACATATAATTTCACTTTTATTGACTTTCATCTTGATTGAGCATTCAAGTCAGACCTCTTTACTAACCTATCCCTCATTCACATAGAGTAGGCTACTGCCTTACAAGAACCACACACACTCAGATTGTGTGGATAGATATTAACATCTTTACATTTTTTTTTTTTTTTTTACACTTTTCATTTTACTCTTGCCATTGATTGTCACTGTTGCTACAGAAGGAGGAATCATAATTACACTTTATGATGGAAATGGCAAGGTCTTCTTTACACCAGCTGACTTTCTAATAGTCTTAAATATTGAGATGGTCTTTTAATGAACGTGTTACTTTTCTTTTCATGTGATTTAGTAGAAATTTATCCAGTCTCCAACTCTGTTTGTGCTCATGTGCACGGACAGACTGCAAGCAACTGTGGGAAATATTATGGTCTACCTCCCTTACGGCTGGTATTTGGTAAACACAGTGTCGCAACCTGTCATGTGTCAGCATCCTTTTTTTTTTTTATCTGTCAGACAAAACTCTCTGTGCAGGCAGTATGAGCCACAATCCATCCAGAAGGTGAGAGAGAGAGGGGGGTTGAGGAGAAAAGAGAATTTGTGTCCCCCCAGGGGGGCACTGAATGAGACGGGATCTTGCAAACTCTCTCCTCTGCTGAGTGGAGGTTATCTCTTTGAAACAAGGCATTTAACTTGTGCCTACGAGTCCTCTGTGGAGTCTGCAGTGTGAGAGGAAGAGAAAGGAAACATGAAAGGAGAGAAAGGGGAGTAAAGAAAAAATAGTGTTTGCATTCCAGGAAATCCCTCACATGCCTTTTAACTTGTCAACAGACTGAATCCTGGGAAATCATTCATTCTCCAAAGCCATGTTTGTTTCCTTTGCCTCTATAATTTTCATCCATCCTGTCTTGTCTGTCTGACCTGCAACCTTACCCTCTACAGAATGACTGTCTGTCTACCAACCTCTATCCTTGTAATACACTGAAATACACATGCAGAAGCCTTCATGCCCTTCTTTCAGACAGGAGTGAGGCAGCTTTCGAAGGAGAAAACTGTAGATCTGCAGCAGAGCAGCAATAGAGATGGGAAATTACTGAAGGTCAAAAAACAAAGTGCTAAGAAAGAGAGAAGAAAGATTAATAGAGGGTTGGTGGAAGGTAGTGCTGCAGGACATGCATCATATGGGAGGATTTCAGTTGAACAGACAACTGCTAGATTTGCTTCCCTTTTTAGACCAGAAAACCCAAACTAACAACAACAACATAGTTTTGCCTGACCTCGTCAGCCATAGCATTCAGCACCTTTCCTTATGTTTCTGCACACTTTTAATGAGCTGATTGCCAGTCCAAGACTGAGGCTTTTCGCTTAGCTTAGCATTAGTTGGCAGTCAGTCAAACTTACTTTCATATGTTGGGAATCCTCTTTTGGCTTTTATGTAAGTGTTGCCAATATAGTTGTTGAAAAATTGCTGTTGCATACTGTATGACATTGTTGCCTCTGTTTTTGTTGTTGAGGGCTAGTTAGCTAATGCTTGCATTTTCTTGGAGATTTGTTGAAGCCTTTGTTGACTACCTGCAAATCATATTTGTTGGATTTAGATTGTGTTTGTCCCTTTTTTGTGGGGTTTGCTAATGACCATCGCTAAATGATTACTTAAAGATGGTTATTATCAACTATTGGTGAGAAAGGGTTTGGTGAATTCAATAAAATTACAAATGCCTTCTCTAGCAGATGGGACATGGAGTAAACTGAACAAGACTAGAAACCTTGTACATAGCTCGACCGTCTATGGTCAGATCCTAATTTTATAACTGCAATGTTGTCTCTCAAAATTAGCAAACACGTCTTCAAAGACAAAGATCGCATGTGAGTTCAGCTGTACTTATAAAATTAATCAGATCATTAGAGATGGACTATTTATCTTACTATCTCTTCTCTCACACTTCCCAAAGCCTCGGACCGGAAAGGTTTAGCTTTACTACTTCCAACTCCACTACATACAGTACTGTATCATCCTTTTATTAGATGGAGGTTTATGTTTCTAACTCCCTCTGTTTGATGTGTGGAATTGGTCATAGTGGTTGTTACAAAGCTTCATTACTGAGGACTTCTCTCTCTACCTCCCTCTCTCCTGCTCTGTCTGCTCATTGTGTCTTATGTTTAGTTACTCCTCTGCCTCCTCCAGTAATAATGATGCATGTAATGAAAGTAGTTTATTTGCCATGGAGGCGAGGCTCAGTGTGTTGGATATACTCCAGCTGGGGAGACCAGAGTGGATCTCAGTAGCCTACTCCAGTGACTGTGCTGGAAATATCATCACTCAGCTACACAGTCAGTCATCAACATTCATGAAATCAGTCTGTCTCTGTCATTTTAGGCAGATCGTATCATACTGAAGTATGTTCAAGTGTTTTTTGATTAGTTATTTCAATGCTTTAAATCTGGAGTGTATGTTTGACAGCTTTGATTGACTCACGACTGTGGTGACTGGTTATATGGTCGGGACTTCGATACCGTGGCTTTACTCTACTGCACAGTCACTGACTTCAAATGACACCAACAGAGCAAGATGGCAGTTCATATTTCCACAATATTTTGGCTTCATTTTTGTACAGTGGGAGGAAGTGGAGACGTGTCATCCATCTCTATCACCGAACCCAATAACAGTCTCTCTGTAACAAATGACCTGCATTGAAAGGGTCTCTGTCTCAGTGATAATGTTTAAATCACTGGAAACTTGACATCTGTAGTGTGAAAACAAGTGAAACATTTTGCCAGCAGCTCCTCTCGTATGTTGAACCGTGGCAGAATGAGGCCGCGGCTAAAAAGGAAAATGACATGTCATTCAACAAATTGATGAAACAAGTTGATTTGCATTGGAGACACAATGAATTTAACTCCCAAAGCTAGTAAAAAGTCTGATGGATTGTAACATTTAATAATAGATCAATATGCTATGTTTGCACATTGAATCTATAGAAGCAGTTCTGTGCTGCCTTTGTGAATACTACTGTTAGAATAATGAGAGAAACGAAAGCTGCCTTACTTTGCTTTATAAAAAGAGCTTGAGATTGTGGCATCAGAAAAAAGTCTGTGCACTTGAGAAAAATGTATACGCACCACCAAATGTTTCCACAACACTTGTTTCATTACACCAAAGATTGGAAAAATTACAGTAATGGATTTTATTTCACACACTGGGATCCACACCCCATCCTCTTTTACGGGCACACGCATATTCACATCCTCCAAGCTGTTACTAACCGCCGTATGTTTCTCAAACTGACAGGTTGTTCGGTTGTTTAGCAAATAAAAAGGGAGAGCTGGAGAGGAGGTGGAAGGCTGGTTTGTGAGCCGGGACAGCGCAGTGTGGGATGGAGTGCAAAACCGGGGATCCAGAGTGACTGGAGGATTGTTTGTGCACGTCTGAGGACAGAGCTGAGGCAAGAAGCAACACAGGAGCTGGAAGGAGAGAGAGAGAGAGAGAGAGGGAGAGAGGAACTGAGCCGAGCTGCCAAAACAATATGAGTAGTTGTATATCTATATTGTCGAGTGAGCTCTAAAAGTCGTGCCCAAGGTGCTCCAACTGACTACTGAGTAAAAGGTCTGTCAATTTAATGTTTGTATTATTTTCAAATTTGCACAAGAAAATCTCAAATTCAGTCATTGTGTGGTGGTCATTATGGGATATTGAGTATGAAATGATGAGATAATACTTTTATCATGTGGCTGCAACATAAGTAAAAGTGGAAAAAAGCTGAAGGAGTGTGAATGCAGTGTATATTATATATTTCAGTCCTGCTGAGAAATGTGTGGAATTAGGGAGGAATGGAGCAATGGTGAGAGTCTGGGTAATACTTCACACTCAGTGGAGTAAAAGTTTCATCAGCAGCGTGTGTGTGTGTGTGTGTGTGTGTGTGTGTGTGTGTGTGTGTGTGTGTGTGTGTGTGTGTGTGTGTGTGTGTGTGTGTGTGTGTGTGTGTGTGTGTGTGTGTGTGTGTGTGTGTGTGTGTGTGTGTGCGTGTGTGGGTGTGTGTGTGTGTGGGTGAGTGGTTCAGGGAGCATACAGCTACCTGTGTGTGCGTGCATGTATTGTGCTTGTACGTGTACACGACAGCCACATGTGTGCTGAATATCAATTGTCTCACTTCTCTATGTGAGTATTTATTTGTGTGTCTGTGTGTGTGTGTGTGTGTGTGTGTGTGTGTGTGTGTGTGTGTGTGTGTGTGTGTGTGTGTCTGCGGCATTTAGTATCTCTTCTCCTGCAATCAGAGATTCATTGATGTCTATCTCCTCGGCTGAATGTAGCAAATTACCTGCTTTGACACAGACTGTTATCTTCTCTGCTTCCAATGTTCGAGCTCGGCTACATGTCGACTCAGCCTAACACCACCAACCCGCAGCATCTAAACACACACCACGCACGCAGTGAAAGGTGGAGTTTACAGGACCTTTGCTTCCTACCTGAGTGTAGGCAGGATGATTACAAAAAACCTTTAGAGAAGGCGGTATACGGTTGTGTGTTTTTCATCTATTTGCTCTTTGAGAATCTTGGGTCTGTGAGGTCTCATAGTGTCACTGATCTATAAATACTCAGAAAGTCATGATACAAGATGTGGTCGTTGCTACCAATGCCATTGATATCCAGTGATTATAAATACCAAATTTGATACTAAAGCATAAACAGAACACAACACAACAAATGCAAAGTATCTCCGTACACCTGCCAAGGCAATGTTTTTTATTTTCTACAGGTTGTGACAGAACTGTCACTGCATTTGAACTTGTCGCTGCCATTCTCTATGTTGTTGTTGTAATTGTTTGCTCTGCATACCCTCTTCCTCTCATCAGGTTTGATGCCAGACCAGGATGCTTGTAGGGTTATTATTCCGCCCTCGTCAGCCCCCAGAAGAGTGTTTCTGACATCTATGGTACCTACACTACCGTAGAATAACAACCACCATCACATTTTTAGAATAACAGCATTGACTTGGTGCTGGTGACATCCCTGATATATTCAGCATGTTAGTTGGATATTCTTTATAGGCCGGGAGCCAGGTCCACCCCTCAGGATGTTTTTTGCTACCTTTTTTTCACTATTATTTCTTGTTATCCCATACATTGGGCCATCACAAGTTGATAACCTCCACCCCCAGCAAGGGGCCGTTTGGCCCCAGGGGCCAAAAAACCCCCTTTTGGGGAAAAGCTTCTGGCGAAATGATGTAATGGCATATATTAGGGTACAGCAACTGCATACATGGTCAGATAACTCTGAAATTTTGCATGGTGTATCCTGACACATAGGGGAAACTATCAGAATAATATTCTGGGGCTTACTGCCTTTCTATTTTCAAATATCACCCTCAGTTTATCCCAAAAGACAAAAAAATGTGTTTCCGCCTGACAAATTGTCATCAAATGTGATCATTTTCAAGCATTTTATTATACATATCACTGCCTTAGATGGATATGAAAAACTTCCCACATTTGTAAGACTCAATTTAAGCCCAAGATGACCTTTCTATCTAGAAGATTACACCTGCTATGACCAAAGTCTTCCAGTGTCCTACCTCAAAATCAGAGAAAACGGAACTTTCAGCATTAGCATTCCAAATGGGATTAAGCATGATTTCTTGCACATAAACTGTATCTTAAACAAGATTGGAGACTTTAGTTATAGGCTACTACTATACTATCTTAAGTTAATTACATGAAAAGTGAATAATGTTACACCCCCAGGTGGACCAGGGTATCAGGGTACAATATAAAAATAAATGCTAACCGATTTACACACACCAACACACTTACCAACCAACACACTTGAACCAAACAACTAGTCTATGGGCCAGACCAGATTTTGGTACCACTCGGGGGCAAAATCTAGAAACATTTTTTGAAAAGGTACATGTCTATAGATTATATTTTGGTATGATAACCCATCCTAAGTGGCAGCTTTATGACAGTTATCAGCTCATAAAGTTATCAACCCCCTGCAATAAATAGGCCTCTAAACGCAGGGGGCATATCTTGTTTTGTGCTCATTTTCAGATCTTTACTCATGTTATGAGGGCATGTTTGGTAGCATTTTAAAGTGTATAATCCTAGCTTTCATTTAGACCTAGTTTTGAGCCTATCTAAAAAAAAATATAAAGGTCACATGGTCAAAGGTCAATCTATCTCAACAACTATTTTTCCACTATTTTCGCCTAAACTGTAGTCTTTTTTATAGCACTGTGAAATGTAGGAACAGCACTGACACAAATAACAAAAACTGAAATACTCACAGGACTGTAACAATTCAGGAAATGTATAATCTTCCCATAATTTCCTACTATAAGGGATGATTGTGGCCCTTAAAGTGGAACATGGGCCCAGGCGAGAATTGTCAATAACTGCTTATTCCTCTGTATTTCTCAAAGAGTTTTTATGTTTTCTATATATCTTTGCCCCAATTATCATCATAATCATGATTATAGTCCAGAGTTAAGGCAACTTCTTCATCCTCCTCCACCCTCTGATTTGTGCATGTTTGCAGTTTGCACATTTTCGTGCACTCTCTTTACATCTTTACCCTAATCATCATCATCATCAGTCCAAAGTATGTAGCTTTGTAGGTTTGAGTGTCCTAGCTCTTTAAATAATAATTGATAAATGAGTTATATAGCGGCACGGTAGTGCAGTGGTTAGCACTGTCGCCTCACAGCAAGAGGGTTCTGGGTTCGAACCCGCCGGCCAGCTGCGGCCCTTCTGTGTGGAGTTTGCATGTTCTCCCCGTGCATGCGTGGGTTCTCTCCGGGTACTCCGGCTTCCTCCCACAGACCCAACTGCCAAGTGCTCATTGAGCTCTCTGTAAAACGGTTTGCATCGTCGCCTGCCGTGCAGGAGACCAGGATGCGAACCCCACCTGGGGCAGTCTGTACCGAGAAACACAACGCAGAGGGCCAGATTGACATTGGCTACACTTGGTCATGGGGGGTAGTACAGGAGGTTGGCATCGAAAGAGTATCACTGTTAGGAGAGTGGGGGTCGAGGAGGTCAGGTTATGGAGTGCTTTCAATGTGAGAAGAAGGATTTTAAACTGTATACAGTACGTTAAGAAACAGGAAGCCAGTGAAGGTTTTGATGTTGACAATGGAAAGGGTGAAGTTGGCCGTAGATTTAGTGAGAGATTTGGGATCAATGAAGAATATCTGATTTGTCATAGTTAAGTTTCAGAAAGTTGTGTTGCATCCATGATTTAATATTATTGAGGCAGGAGATGAGAGTGGTGTGGCTGGTAGTAGTGATGGATTTTGTAGAAATGTAAAGCTGGATGTCATTGGCGCAACAGTGAAACTGGAGACCTTGACGATGGGTGATGTTAGCAAGTACAGGATGAAGAGGAGGGGACCAAGCCCTGAACTCTGGGGGACACCTTGGGACACCTGGGGAGGAATTCAAGAGAGTGCAGTTCCAGTGATGTTTAGGGTGGAGGAAAGATTGGAGAGGAGGATGGAGTGACTGATGGTGTCGAAGGCTGCAGTGAGGTCGAGAAGGATGAGGATGGTGAGGTGGTCGGAGTCTGAGGCGAGGAGGATGTCATTGGTGATTTAAGAGCTGCCTGTATGTTGTCTATGGAATCCAAATTGAAATGGTTCAAATAGGTTGTTAGCTGAGATGGGTTTGAAATTGAAATTGTTCATGATGTTGGGACTGAGGCCAGGTTTCTTCAGGATGGGGGTGACAACAGCTTCATTGAAGGAGGGACAAAGCCTGAGGTGAGGGAGGTGTTGATAACTGAAGTGATGAGAGGAGTGATGATGGAGAGACAGTTGGGATGGGATCAAGCACGCAGGTTGAGGTTAATTCTTTAAGAAGAGTTGGGATGTCAGGATGAGTGGGTAGCGCCCCCCAAAAACGCCAAAATCCCCTGCAATATCCTCCTGTGGGTATTCACTCTTGTACTGAGCTCCAAGTGATGCCATGTGTGTGTCAGTCACAGGTGTATGACTGGTACCTGATTGGCGTCCAGACCTCAACCCAATGGGCTCTTTGCACAACTCCACTACTTCCTGAACTTAATGCTGCTCCTTCATTTCCTGTCTTACATTATTGGACAAACTGATTAATCCAGGTGTGTCTGAGGAGTCACAATGGTCAGACACACCTGGATGAATCCAATAATGTAAGACAGGAAATGAAGGAGCAGCATTAAGTTCAGGAAGTAGTGGAGTTGTGCAAAGAGCCCATTGAACTCTTGTGGGATCAGCTTGGGAGTTGCTGTACATGCTACAGTAACCAACACAACCACACTGGTTGACCTTCAACAACTCCTGGTTGATAGATAGTAAGATAGATACTATATACTTTACTGTCCCCTGGGGGTAAATTTGGCCTGGACTCAGCGTCGTCAGACCCTTCAACCACATACAAAGACCTGTAGGCTTCCAGACTTCCCCTGCCTCACCCAGGGGCGGGTCTGCCATGGTGGCATGGAGGGGCACCTGCCCGACCTAAAATCTGATTGGCCACCCTGTGTGCCCCCCCAATGGTCAATGACTTGTGGTCAATCACTGTGAAAAGCTCTTAACCACTCCTATGTTCAGTGTACAGAGCTACTGTATAAGCACTAACTTCTGACTATGGGTCGGATCTACTAAAGGTTTGTGTGTATAAAAACATGTTTGTGCGTGCAAACTTGATTACACGCGCAAACACATGCTGAAGCTGATCTACTAATCGGGTGCACCGAGGATTGCATCACTCAAACGGTCAAAATTGCACGTGCAATCCATTTAGCGTGTTTGCCTTAATGAATATGCAAATATGGGCGTTTCTGCCAGAACGTGCAAAATATTGGGAGGAGTAGATGCAGAAATATGCAAACATGCACAAATCAGAGGGTGGAGGAGGATGAAGAAGTTGCCTTAACTCTGGACTATAATCATGATTATGATGATAATTGGGGCAAAGATATATAGAAAACATAAAAACTCTTTGAGAAATACAGAGGAATAAGCAGTTATTGACAATTCTCGCCTGGGCCCATGTTCCACTTTAAGGGCCACAATCATCCCTTATAGTAGGAAATTATGGGAAGATTATACATTTCCTGAATTGTTACAGTCCTGTGAGTATTTCAGTTTTTGTTATTTGTGTCAGTGCTGTTCCTACATTTCACAGTGCTATAAAAAAGACTACAGTTTAGGCGAAAATAGTGGAAAAATAGTTGTTGAGATAGATTGACCTTTGACCATGTGACCTTTATATTTTTTTTTAGATAGGCTCAAAACTAGGTCTAAATGAAAGCTAGGATTATACACTTTAAAATGCTACCAAACATGCCCTCATAACATGAGTAAAGATCTGAAAATGAGCACAAAACAAGATATGCCCCCTGCGTTTAGAGGCCTATTTATTGCAGGGGGTTGATAACTTTATGAGCTGATAACTGTCATAAAGCTGCCACTTAGGATGGGTTATCATACCAAAATATAATCTATAGACATGTACCTTTTCAAAAAATGTTTCTAGATTTTGCCCCCCTGAGTGGTACCAAAATCTGGTCTGGCCCATAGACTAGTTGTTTGGTTCAAGTGTGTTGGTTGGTAAGTGTGTTGGTGTGTGTAAATCGGTTAGCATTTATTTTTATATTGTACCCTGATACCCTGGTCCACCTGGGGGTGTAACATTATTCACTTTTCATGTAATTAACTTAAGATAGTATAGTAGTAGCCTATAACTAAAGTCTCCAATCTTGTTTAAGATACAGTTTATGTGCAAGAAATCATGCTTAATCCCATTTGGAATGCTAATGCTGAAAGTTCCGTTTTCTCTGATTTTGAGGTAGGACACTGGAAGACTTTGGTCATAGCAGGTGTAATCTTCTAGATAGAAAGGTCATCTTGGGCTTAAATTGAGTCTTACAAATGTGGGAAGTTTTTCATATCCATCTAAGGCAGTGATATGTATAATAAAATGCTTGAAAATGATCACATTTGATGACAATTTGTCAGGCGGAAACACATTTTTTTGTCTTTTGGGATAAACTGAGGGTGATATTTGAAAATAGAAAGGCAGTAAGCCCCAGAATATTATTCTGATAGTTTCCCCTATGTGTCAGGATACACCATGCAAAATTTCAGAGTTATCTGACCATGTATGCAGTTGCTGTACCCTAATATATGCCATTACATCATTTCGCCAGAAGCTTTTCCCCAAAAGGGGGTTTTTTGGCCCCTGGGGCCAAACGGCCCCTTGCTGGGGGTGGAGGTTATCAACTTGTGATGGCCCAATGTATGGGATAACAAGAAATAATAGTGAAAAAAAGGTAGCAAAAAACATCCTGAGGGGTGGACCTGGCTCCCGGCCTATTATGCTGTTTATGAAGGCTACATCGATCAGCCACAACACTGAAACTGGCAAGTGGAGAAACGTACAAGACACAAATGAAGATTTGTTTCATATGATGACAACTGAGGAAGCGTGTGTGATGCAGTCAAAAGCTCCAGAGGAGTTATTAAGTGGATCTTATGGTGATTTTTTTTTCTTCATTCCCACTGTGACACTCCAATGTTAATTCTTACAGTATAAACTCAGTTTGGCTCAGCAGTGCTTGATTGAGGAGATCCCAACATTTGCAAAGAAATCTGAGGGGAGTGTGCCTCTGTGTGTGTGTAATAATATGCACAAGGCAACAAGAATAATTCCAGTCCACATCACATTATGCAGTCATAAAAACAAGTAGCCTTGGGTCTGAACATTTCAGTCAATGTAGACATCACATGTCACCAGTATGGACTAGAACATGTTGATACTGTCAGGCATAAAACACTTTCCCCCCAAACTCATAGGTACCTGTAATAGGGAAAATGTTAAGCGCTTGTGACTAACTCAGCCAATGTGCTTCATCAAGATGATGTAAATGAATTGGTCGCAGTGCAAGAAACCCCCAAATTGTCATCATATTTTAATAAAATATGTTTCTAAACTATTTGATGGGTAGAAATTACCCTTCCCCAGCTGAGTCCCTCCCATAAGAGTAAATTTGCTCATTTATTTATTCATTTCATGTCCATCTGAAACCCATCAGTTGATTTTAAGGGTCTTTAAAGGGTTAATTTCCATAAAGGTAATAAATAATCTGTGTTTCTATGGACTCTATGATCATCAAATATATACACCCACAACTGTAGAGCAAAACTTTTCTAAACAGCCCAACAAAATGACAGACAATTCAACGCTAACCCACAACAGCAGCGAGAACAGGAACAACAGGTGTTTGTATTTCTGAAGTAGTCAAGCCAGAGGAGAATGAGGCAATCAGTTACCATGGTGATAGTGGAGGAGGAGGAAGAGGAAGAGTAGGGGAGTGGTGGTGGTGGTGGTGGTGGGGGGGTCGCTGAACAGTTTCGTTTGGAGAGTGTCACTTACAGGCTTTGATGATGATAAGGGCTGCTGCCGGGGTAAACAACATCAGAGTGTTAAAATAGTGAGAGAATTGGGCACTCCAGAGGACCAGGTTGCGTTCACTGACATCTTTTTTTCTCTTTCTCCCCCCACCTCCTTCCTACTTATCCCTTTTGCCTCTCTCTCTCTCTCTCTCTCTCTCTCTCTCTCTCTCTCTCTCTCTCTCTCGCCCTTCACACCCCCAACTCACACACAAACACTCACCCATCAACCTAGGCTACCTGCTACTCGGTCTGCAGATGTCCTGCCGGCCTTGTGATTAACAGCAAGGATCGCCGTAACCATGGCAACGCTCTGACACACACACACACACACACACACACACACACACACACACACACACACACACACACACACACACACACACACACACACACACACACACACACACACACACTTCCATGTGTGGGGTAGGCATTTGGTCCAAAAGAATACATAGACATATATATGTACACACATAACCTATACAGGACCTATACAGCTATACAGTATGTACATACATATACACATACTTTTACACATACATACATACATATAGTACATACAAACATACACGTTTACATACATATACATATATATAGAGAGAGAAGAGACAGGGAGAGAGAGAGAGAGTGACATGTCTTGTTGTTGTTATGTGTGTGTGTGTGTGTGTGTGTGTGTGTGTGTGTGTGTGTGTGTGTGTGTGTGTGTGTGTGTGTGTGTGTGTGTGTGTGTGTGTGTGTGTGTGTGTGTGTGTGTGTGTGTGTGTGTGTGACCTTCTGTTTGCAGGGGTAAAAGGTGGCGTTGCTTATTGGATGCTCTTTTCGGAGGCTGTGACGTCCTCCGGGGGTTCGTTGATGCGTCACACAGAGAACGGATGTCACACTGCCAATGGATAGATGTCATCAAGCTTGCTCCAGTGAGTGATTCTCTCACTTTCACAAGGCGAGGAAGGGTAAGGGGGGGAGGAGGGGGGACGAAAGGAGTGATGGACTGAAAACCAGTGAGGCAACAATCACAATGGCAGGCAGTGAAGCCTTTGAATTCCTTTGAAATGGCAGATAAAAAAAAGAAGGGAGTGTAAAGAGGGCAATGAAAGGAGAAGAGTAAGGGGAAAAACACAACACAACAAAACAAAACAGAGATGAGATAACAGTCCTGGTAAATGCAGAGTGGGAGGATGATCCAGAGCAAGACGAGCAGAAGTGATAAATTAAGAAAGGAATATGGCGAGAACTGCAATGGAGATGCAGGCATAGTGAGAGGGATGCGTGTGCATGTGAGTGTGTGTGTGTGTGTGTGTAAGAGAGAGAAACGACTGCTGAATGAGCAGCAGTGTGTGAGTGTGTGCGTGTGCAAAAAAAAAAAAAAGAGAGAGAAAGATGAGACAGAGAATGAGCGAGAGGGAGGGTGAGGGAGAGATGAGAGCAGTGGAGGATGTTGAGCTGAAATCTTAACTAACAGAAGCGTTGGCACCACACTGAGAAGAAGAGCTGAAACCAGACATCAGGGCTTTAGGCTAATTAAGAAAAGAAAGAAGTTATGCGTGTATGTGTGTGTGTGTGCATGTGCGTGTGGACGTGATGAGTGTGTATTCGTCCCTATGCGAATGTCAATGTAGATACAGATGTGTTTGAGTATGGGAAAAGAGGAAAAACAAGGCGTTAGTGCTTGTGTATGTGTGTTTGTGTGTATCCAATACTGTAACTTCGTGTTACCTCATGTTACCTAAGATAACTTCCTTTACTTTTTTTGTTCTCTTCCATATTTAGCAGCCTGTCTCAATCACGCTTTTGTCACATTATGTCAATCTGCTTTTTCTCTTTGTATGTGTGTGTGTGTGTGTGCGCGTGTGTTTTGTGCATATCTGTGGATGTTTTTATCATCTTAATTACCCAAAGATATCCATCTGTCAGTGCAATGAGCTTTAGAGATCAGGCAGCAAAACAATATTGTCTCCTTGTTAGTTGGGTCATAGTGCTGATTACTACTCAACGTGACTGAACTGCAGTTAGGCTGCAATATCATTGTCTCAGCATTATGTAAACTGGATTTTATACTGTTTCTACAGCGTTATCCTGATACTATCGGCCATTGTTTCCATTAGTTTTGATAAAACTTTACAACTTTCTTGCTGAAGTCTGTCAACAGAGTGATGTCATCAGAAACAAGTTCTCCAACCTGAAGTTTTTTTTGTCCCTAACCCAGGATACCATCTAAAAGACCACATCCAAAGTTGGTAACATGTGTGCTTAATAATGCAGAAAACAACACTTCCTCCATTTCCTTTGTAATTAGTACCAAACTGTGTTGGCCTTTCTTGCAAATATGCTTGTAATTTACAGATAATTAGCCAGCTGTTTTAAGAAGTTATTGGAAAAGCATCAGGGGAATGGGGCCTGTAAAGTAAAATTACCCAAATTTCATATTTTGATGATTGCAACTTTGGAAAATACCCACTTTATATCACAGAATCAAACTGAAGAATTCTAATAATTTTTGCTACACCTAAGAATACAATTTTGACACAAAACAAAAATAATGATTTTTTGTTTTTACCATCTTTTTTTCATTATCTTTTCACAGCCACTATAAACAAGATTAATGGCAACAAATTACTCTTTCAACATACTGTACATGTGCAAAAATGAGTACTGTTTCAAAATGAACCTATAATTTATAGAGATTTATCACCAAAAATGTACGTCCTCATGCCTCATAAATTCAGGTGTCAACTTTAGAATCACTATTGATATGGATTGTTTTAACGATCAAAATGAAAAGAAAACACATCCTGTAATGGACCCTACAGTAAATGTCAGATCATCTCCTCTCTAAAATGTGAGGTGAAGTTCAAACAGTGATTGTCCTTCCAAGCGAGATCTACTGTGGTACATAAAACAGTGTGAATTCAAAGAGCAACTTAACGCCAGACTTGAAACAATGTGTCACTGCCTCCCTGTGTCACAGCTCCAACCACACGCAGCATCACAGATGGGCTGAATGGTTGGGTGTAGTCAGAGGTACGCCCTATTGCACCTGTAACTTGTGCACCCAGCAGTGATGTCACAGTGTAATTACACACCCTAGAGTGCAACAGCAATCAAAGGGTGTTGACCTGAAACAATTCAAACATGAGGGGATCAAAACAAAAACAAAAATCCCACCTTTTTTCACAAATCAAATTCAATTTCAGGAAAAAAGAAAAGACTATTGGAAAATAAATAAAGATAAACAATGACTTGTTCTGGTTTCAGAGGAAAATATGGTGTCGATTAAGTTTGAAAACTCTAATTGAGTTCAGCCAGATTAATGCAGCTCTCCAGTGTCTAATTAAGTCGACATCTGTGGCGGTTTGTGTACTTGTTAATTCATCCCTGCAACAACAGACATTATTCTAGTGGCGAGGCCCTTTCCAATACCCCAATAATCAATAAAAAGCTCACTAATGGATGACACACCTACCTGCAGTGTATGCATTAAACTGAAAGTCTCTTGTTCTTAACTCTGTCTCTGTTTGCAATCACTGAGGACAATGAGGATTAATTGTCTGATTACAGCCTGATTGAGCCTATGCCTGTCCTCATACACAAACAGCACCGCAATGGATACAGTAATGTAAAAGCTTTCTGTCAATTTACTCATCCCATCTCATCGCCATAGTAACTAAATGGAAAAACATCCCAGATCGTCTCGTGTTTTGAGCAGTAACTTCACTGACTGGGAAAAATAAGATGCCAAAAGCAAGTAAACAGTAATTTTATTGTCAATTTATGGAGCAAAGGCGGTTGTATGAGCACCAAAGGCACAGTCTGCACACAAAGGTACTGTTATAGTACCTCTTTACTTTTGGGAAACACACCACTTGAGTGTCTCTGGTTGAAAGCCTGTGCTAGTCCCTTTAATCTTTGAGACCAACAGCTACTGTTTGGACTGTCCATCAAGCGAATCACTGTGCGCTTTTTGCCCTGAAGATACTAACACGTTTTCACTGGATGTTCTGACCAAGGTGTAAAGAAGCCTTAACCTGACACACCAGGGCCTAGTCAGAAACTGTCTGGAAGAAGATCAGGCATTTAAAAGAAAAATGCTTAGCATCTGTCAATCACCCAGAGAGATTCGGCATTATTTCCATTTATTTTCTCTACAGTACCATGGCAACCACTACTAAATCAAACTCTGACCGAAGCCAAAGAGAGAAAATGTCTTACCCATGAGAGACCTTCAGTGATTTCTCTGCTCTTCTTTTAAAGAAAAATGACTCTCTAGTTCTTGTATCACTGATGTTATAGTAGCATCTATGCTAAACTCTGTGGAAGCAGCCAGGACAGTTAATAAACAGTATGGCTCCTGCTGTCACAACCAAAGACACACCTCTAGCTGCTGGATGTTCCTCTCTCACAGGACACTGATTGGTCCATTTCCTGTATTACAAACACACCTTGGAGTATGAAGGCACAAGTATTACAAGTCTCAGATATAAAAAAACGTATACAAATGCAAAATACAGTAACACCAGCTCTGGAGTGACAAATGAAGTCAAATGAGGACAGTTAGTCAATATCTGTTAGATACCACAATCCATGAATAAATAAAATGAATGTTTTTATGGACTTGAACTGTGACATTGTTCTGTATGCTATTGAAATGCAGTCCACTGCTGCAACACTGAGGAGAAAACAAAATGCAGTATAGGCTACAGCATTTTAATATAAATATAAAAAAGCACCATTTTACTTAATCATCATGTCCTCTTTTGCTTTTAAACTAATTCCAATTATTGCAGTGTTATCTTGTCTATATATTGCATCTACTTTTATGAATCACTGTCTACATCACAAATACCAATAAAATTGTTCTATTTAGCAATAACATACTGTAAATGAACTAGAAACCTGATGTACCCTGTAACTGCAAAGATAAATATGTGTGGTCTATCTCAGCCAGCGGTGCTGCTGATTAATAACCAACGATCTCTCTGTTTGCCCACGCTCATGTTAACACATGGCATTATAACACACCCCACTGCAAATCAATGCATGTTCACATCTCAAACTTAATCTTCACTGGCTGTCAATCAATGGGCTCCAACGTAGCCTGCTCGCCTGATTGGTTTGGGGCCACGGCCTCCGTTCCACAGGGAGTCACAGCCAATCAAAAGGTGTTAACCTGAGATGATTCAAACATGAGGGGATCAAAACAAAATTTTCCCACCTACAGTATTTTCACAAATCCAATTCAATCCCGGTGAAAAATGACAATGTGCTGTCTCAGGAAAAGAGATAGGACTACTGGAAAAAAATAAAAAATAAAGTCGGACTCTGACTTGTTATGGTTTTAGAGGCAAATATGGTTTTGATTAAGTTTGAAAACTCTAATTGAGTTCAGCCAGATTAATGCAGCTCTTCGGTGACTAATTAAGTCGACATCTGTGGCGGTTTGTGATCTTGTTAATTCATCCCCTCAACAAAACACATTGTTCTTGTGGTGAGGCCCTTTCCAAAACTGCACTCGTCAATAAAAAGCCCACTAATGACTAATGATGACACACTTATCTGTGAGCACTAAAAAGGACTGCATTCAATTATTTGTCTGATTACAGCCTGATTGATCCCACGTCTGACTTCATACACAGACAGCACCGCGATGGACACAATAATGTAAAAGCTTTCTGTCAATTTACTCCTCCCATCTCATCGGCATAGTAACTAAGTATAAAACCAACCCAGATTGTCTCATGTTTTGTGCAGTAATTTCACTTGAGTGGGGAACATAAGAGTTCAAAATGCAAATAAACTGTAATTCTATTGTCACTTTATGGCAAAGGTGGCACAATCTGTACACAGAGGGACCGTATTACCTTTCTGCTATTGAGAAACCCACCACATGGGTTTGTCTGCATGATTGAAAGCCAGTGAAAGTCCCTTTAATCTTTGAAACCAAAGGCTGCTGTTTGGACTGTCAAGCATACGTGTGTGTGAGCGAGAGAGAGAAAATGGGGAGAAATCAGACGAATCAAAAGCAACAACAAGAACAACAGGTGTGTAATATTTTCAGCGGGTGCCATGTTTCCATTTCCGTTACTGCACTGATATGTGTGAATATGTGATTAAGCAGTATACATCTAAAAACCCTGCATGTGTTTGTGTGTGGGTGTGTGTACGTTTTTAAGTGGATTTTCGCTAAATGTATTCTCAAGTCTTGGCTGGCTGAAAGGATGATGACTGTAATCAAGCAAGTGCCTTTCCATCACACCAAGCTCAAATGCAGCGATGACATTTCCAAAGGTGCATGCTAGATGGAATATTAAAACACAATGTCACGCCAACTCTTTTAATGGCTTGTCTTTGTGCCTTAAAAGCCGCTTGACATTTCCAATCAGGCTCCCCGGTGGTTTGGTTTGGCTCTGTGAAGTTTTGCTAAAGTTTAATACGTTGCTTTTGAATTTTACATGCTTTATGTGTGTTTGTTTCTTTCAGTTCTGCCAGCAATGGCAAAATGAGCTCTCACTGAGCGAGGCAGGCACACATAATTCATCTCTCTGATGGTAGGAGAGATTATATGATGAGTTAGAAGAATAAATGATTCTTTTGTAGGCTTTTGATGGCAGATGAAAAAAATGTGTGTAAGAGTGGAGGTAGAATTAGAAAGACCACAAGGAGAGAAGATTGGAGAAGGAAGTGTGTGTGCGTGCGTGTGTGTGTACAGTAGGTAGGTCAGCATTTTTTCATCACTCTATCAGCGTGTTGACTGAAATGGAGCAGGACAACCCCTCAAAATACAGTTGCACACACGCACACACACAGACACGTACTTCCTCATACCTGCCAATGTGATAGAATCAGAGGTGACAGCATACACACCTGCCAAAAAAAAAATCCCTTGGGTTTTTCAGGTAGCGAGTAAACCATCATGTTTTGTCTCAGTGTGCTGCATTATTCCCCTTCTTCTCCTCCTTCTCTTTTTCTCTGCAGCAGCTGTTGTCCTCCTTCCTCTCTCCATCTTTTCTCATCCCCGAAGCTCTTTTGCCTCAACGAGTCCGGTCTAGGCACCGGAGACGTGCTCGGAATCAATTCTCTGATTAATACAGGAGACAAACACAATTAAAAATTGATTTGTAGCTCATTATTGACCAATGTGAATAATTAACCAAGGTCTCAAGAACGTGCGCGCAGGAGTGTGTTTTTGCGCAGGGCTCTATGTGTGTATGAGAGATTTTACTGCACATTCACATATTGTTAATACCATATTCTGCTTTATAGCGAGTGGTGACCACTTGCTGTAAAGCAGCACGTACACACACACACACACTCAGCTACTGTAAATCTTTAATGCTAAATTAACACTGCTGGTATATATACACACTGTGTCTTAAATTCCCCACTGTTAATAAGTGTTGGTTTTCCTCTGACATTACTGGGTGCTCAGAAATCTTGATTGTTATCCCGTAAAGCTAATGTGGCTTTCTAAAAGTTCAGTTTTACTAAAGTGTTAATGTCAAGTGTTATGTAATTTCACACCACGCTTATTGACACTGACAAAAAACACTGTCAGAGTCTGTTTAACACATCGGCTCTTACAATGCGTGATTCTGAAGGTGATGTGTGTGTTGAAGGGAGATTTTAACAGGATGGATTGTTTCGTCCATTAAGTCATTACCCACAATACAGTGTCTCTCAGTCGTCTCGTTTGGTTACAACACTGAAGGATGAATTTTGACACTTTGCTCCTGCAAACACAGACAGCCAAATTGGTTGATGTGTGAACACTTTTGCTGCTTCAGTTTTAGAAACATTTTTGCTCCGTTGTTTGCGGAACAGGTACCAAATGAAAAAATCGACACTGAATTGATACATGCTTTTAGGGAATCTCCAAAAAGGCTGGATTCTGGAGTGAAGATACAGTACATGTTAATACTGTCTCGCTGCAAGATCTTTGATCAATCTGGTTATTTTTTCTGGTGAAGATGTCCTCTGTTAACCAGGTGGGCTGAGTTTTGAAATGTGTTTAGAGAAAGTGTTCCTTCGTGTTCTCTGTCTCTCAAGTTCTGATTTAAACAAACCAGGACTTCATCCATCTGTCTCACCTCACTGTCGCTTCTGACAATTTCCACATCCACCTCCACACAGTTACCTATCATTGTGTTGTCATTGCCTCCACCATCCTATTATGTACAAATGGAGGAGAAGGTTGACAGTTTGTCAGGCCAGGGGAGATAAGATGGCCATTTAGCAGGCGTTTGCTCTCCTATCGTCTGTCTAGATTTAATTATACTGTTAGCTCTCCTCCAAGGAAAGGCTTTGAAGTCACTATGTCAGGAGAGCTGAGAGACTAAATGTGATCTGTTATACCGGCAAGTGTACTGCGTTGGAGCTTTAGGGAGATTTAGGAAGGATTTCAATGCACTGCAGCCTTGCAGTTTAGATTTTTTGAAATTAATAACCACATATAATGAATTCATTATTGTACAGAATTAAAAGCTGCCCTCGTAGTTAGACCTTGATTTAATACAAATCTGCCAAATCAGAGCAGCTCCAGCTCTGGCAGCTCAAGGGGAGCACCCCTGCAGAGCCTGAATGCAGCACTCCCATCACGATAGCACAGTCTGTAAAACATGCACCGCAGTCATCGCCGGAGGCAAAAGAGGAGTGACCCCTCTGAAATGTGACGATATGATATAGGCAGCGGGGCGGGGGTATGGTGTAATGAGTAGGGAGACCATCCTTCAAACCAAGGACCTGGGTTCTGGTAGACACCCGGCTCCACTAAAGAGTCCTTGAGCAAAGCACTGAATCTCCACTGAAAAGAGAATTTCCTGGAGGGGATCAATATTCATTACTATGGCTTGAGCATCCTTTTCAATCAAGAGGAAGCAAAGAAAGTATGATTACACTCACAAGGAGTGTACAAGTGCATAATTTTCTTCACATGAGCACATGTAATATTCTGGTGTAAAACTACAGACAGCGTGGTAATCTGAACTGTGAGAGCCGTGAGGGAAATGGATGCAAATTCTAAAATTGTCCTGCCCTGCACACTTATCTGTTATCAGCTCTCCATTGGTGCCCTTTCCCTCCTTTCTTCTTCTTCTTCTCTTGTATCTGTTGTTTCATTAGACCCCATCTAATGTTGCTTTTGCTCTTTTGGGCCCAGCTCCTTTTTCTTTTCCTATCAGTTGTTTGCCAGGCGGTGAGTCTGTGAAAGCTGTCTGATTTATAGCAGCATAGGGAGCCATGCTGGACAGGACTCTTCCACTGGGTATTCAGTAAATGTGTGTGTACTGTATGTATGTTTGTGCTCATGTGTGTAGAAGAGAGAGGAAGAGTCCGTTTGTGTTGGTATAGGGAAGAGAATACAAAAAGTTGTTCCTTTTATTTTGGACCAAACACAGACATGTGTTTGTGTTGGCGTCTCCTAATATGGTTAAAGGGCTTTGGAATCAGTAACTTCTGCTTGTTCCGCTTTTATAAATCCTACATTCATTTCATGTGTTGTTTTGGCCGTTTGAACACTGAATACAAAAATACTCCGTTAAAAATAGTGAACATCAGCAGTAAAGTCATTGGTGTCCAGCAGAGTAACCTGTCTGTTTTGTATAGTAGTAGTCAGGTGGTGGCAAACCACTCTCTTCATCAGGAGTTTCAGTTCCTCCCCTCAGTTAAAGCAGAAGTAAGCGATCCGGTCGTTTTGGCTAATGCTGCGTTCCAGGCAGGCTTTTGAAACCGTAAATTACAGCTTCAAGTCACAACTTACGACTTTGTAGCGTTCCAGGCAACCCACTCGTGTTTTTCCGACCTGTTTTACCTGTGAAAGTCACTATAACGGCCACTCGTAACTTCCGACCCGTGAACTCGTACCAGATCGAACTGGTATGACTTCACAGGTCACGAGTTACGAGTTTCCTTGAACGCACCATAACAGTCCTCGTCCCTACGTCACCACATTCACGGCGTCCCTTGGCTGCACACACAGCCCTGCATGCCGTTCTCTCTCCTCATTGGATAAAAACTGTAGGATACGATAAATGTTTTCTCCTCGGCTCAGAGCAGAGCAGAGTGACTGACAGACCCGTGTTTCGGTCCAAACACTCTATGTAAGTGATTGCTGTCGGAAGATATAACTATTTAAGACTTATATTAACACAAATATATCACTTACTTCTGCTTTAAGACCAACAGATACAAACACTCATTCACTCCCACAGCCATCACTCTCATTAATGCAGGGAAAAGGAGGTAGACATACACACACTTGCACTCTTTTATTTACTTGTTTGTGCATTTGTGGCTTTTCCTAGGTGTTGCATTTCACTGTGGATAATGTTGATAATGTCACTGGTTGGCAATCTATGTTCCTATGTTGAAGTATTTTAGATTTGATTCATTGGTCGTTTTTTTAGTGATCAAGATTGCAGGACTGTTGTCATTGCAATGTGACTAGCACAAGAATGTGTTTCTTTTGTATGGATTTTTATTGTGGCTTTGATGTTCGACCTGTAATAGTTGTTGTGCTCTTGAGCTTATTGTTCAGGTGTCTGTTGTGTCTTTTATGCTGCAACACAAATTGCCCGTTTCGAAATAAGTTGACTTGACTTGACTCTTTGCTGCTGTAGTCCATATTTTGTATTTGCATGTTTTTGCTCACTTGTGAGGTTTTTTCACTGGATGAAGTTTGAAAAAAAATGACAACTTGTAATCAATCACAATTAATCACAACTACAGAATAAACTTGTCCCTCGGGTTACTCCCAGAAGATCCTTGTTTTGCCGTTTCCTTAGTCCACAGTGTCCCTGAATTGAGACACAGCTTCTGTCACAGTCCCAAGCACTGTGTGACATCACGTTACCTTGATGACGCCAAAACATGTTTTGTGTTATTGTGGTTTAAAGACATGATGAAACCATTTTCTCTCATCCACTTCAGTCACTGTGCCCCCTGCCCCCTGCCCCCGGCTCCCTCCTGAGTACTTACCACCACTGCCCCCCCACTGGGCGAGGAGCTACTGTAACCTGACAAGCTAACGTTATGGTAAAATTTTACAGAAGTCAGCAATATGTCCTTAGTATGCCAGTTTTCTTTTTCATCTTTGCTGTCAAATTCAAAATGTTTCCTCATAACACTGCTCTCATGATTCAGCACAGTAAGCAAAGAGAAGGATTACAGTAACAGCACATCATTATTACTGTAGGTTTGACAGTGCTTGTTAGAAACAACTCCCAAAGAGTCTGTTAAAGTTTTGAACGCATCATTACAGATTGAATATTTAAATTAAAGGAAACCCCTCCTGAATTTAAAGCTCACATTGTTTTGAGATTATTAAGTGTAAACTTTACTGAAAAAACCCAGAGTGAAGAAGAGACAGAGAGACTGATAGATGCCTTACTGAATAAGATTGATATTTCTCCTAGTGTCACCTCCATACAAGAGACTCCACATTCATCATCTACATGCATGTGTGTGATGCTCTGCAAAACTGTTGGCAAAACAGTGAACATTGCTTATGTCTATGCTTTCTTTTGGATCTGTACATTTCTATGAGTGTGTGTGTGTTCATTCTTTGCTCACCTGATTCGTGGTGTCTTTCAATGTATTTATCTGTATTAACATTTACTGGTATTTGTGCTTTCATGTCTTCTGCGCTCTAAGTGCTGTTCTTCAATTCTTTCTTTTCAGGCCAAATATTTTCTCTCTCTCTTTCTTTATGTTTTACGATATATTGCATCATTTTTATGGTTTTCAAGGAGACTTAGTGTACAGCTTCTCTGTACACTAATTGGGATACAAGTGCACGGTCTGTCTGTCTGTATACCTGCCTGTTTTCACTGTCTGTCTGCTCGCCTGTCAGCTGATCTGCGTTGCCGCTCGTTCACTCTCCGTTTCCAACATTTTCTCACAGTGATATAAAGGAACCAAAAGGTGCTAGGTTGCTAAGGTAACCAGTCTTCC
This sequence comes from Trachurus trachurus, assembly GCF_905171665.1. Lineage (NCBI taxonomy): Eukaryota > Metazoa > Chordata > Actinopteri > Carangiformes > Carangidae > Trachurus > Trachurus trachurus. The sequence continues at coordinate 17,350,917 of NC_139910.1, read as the reverse complement.
TATCATTCCAGGATCTATCACAAGTGAGTTCAACAAGCCAGTCAGAGGTTGAAATTGGAAAAAAGAAAAGAAAAAAAAAGTCATGCTTGCAGTAAATGATCCTGGAAGAATTTTACAATGCAGAGATCAACAACATAGTGGCAACACAATAGCGGTGAGAATTTCTCACAGATAGATGTTTGTATCTAAAGCAATTTTGTTGTCAAGGGCAAACATTGGCGCATGGGTTGATTTTTCTATTTCATGGATTATTATTTACATAGTATGTTTTAAATGGTATCTGTAATATCCAGCTCTGTGTTACCTATTCTTTTACACTTAAATCAGGATAGTATTTCAGGCAGAACTTGGACTGAATGGCAATTTAAAGTGGCATTGTACAGTATGTAGTTATTATTGTTGTTAAAAGAAAATGTAACACACTGCAGCAAAGCAAACTACTGTTATGTTGGTTTAGTGAAGAAATTAGGTGATAATTCTCCATCAGAGCAGCTGCGATACGATTTTACTGTAGCCTATGCCACACATGGGATAAGTCTGCAAACAGCAGGACACAGTGAAAGGAGTTGGTTACTTGTTTGAGGAGTTGTCGCCTGCAGCCCTTTATCTAACAGCTCTCCACGGCTGCTCTTCCTTTGAGTCCTTTTTTCCCTGCAGTATTTCAAACTGAGCCACTGTCAAAATATTACCAAATGACCACTGCCTTGTTTTAGAGAAGCATTTTTCTTGAATGACAGACAAAGACGTGTGACATTTCCTGTGACTTACCCTAATCCTAACAGTTAAATATTTTAATGGTTAATACTGAAAATATAAATGTTGCAGTAGGCCAAAGGGTCAGTCACCATAGTGTTGCCTCATTTGATGAGAGATAGTAATCTAAGACACTTTCTCACCTGTTGTATGCTACGGTAACATAGCTTGGTTTATCCAGACACATTGGTAGTTTTAATGCTTTCTGTGAAATTTTGCCATAATTACCATGAGAAATCTCTACTTACAGCAAAAAAACAGTTTTACAGTAAAGGCTCACACTGACTCTGACCATTTGATCACCAAAAAAGTTGACATTTCGCCAAATGGGAACAGACCCCCATAACCCTAATCCCTACCCTAACCATAACCCTCAGTTCTTAAGGTGTTCATAAGTATGATATCAAGTTGGCCTTTAGCCACTAAATCCTAATCTGTTTTTCCTTGCGTCTACCAAATTCGAAGAAGGCATGGCAGAGATAAACAAAGCCAAAACTGAGGTGGCCACAACCTTGACCTTTGACCACCAAAATCTACTCAGTTCTTCCATGTATTCTAATAAAGGTTTAGTGCCAAATTCGTCAAAGAAAACAGCTCAGTAGTTCAGAAACTAGCCATGTGAGTAGCTGCCAAACTTCTGGCCCCACCTGTTTTGCATGAGTAAGTGAATGTGGTGGGTTGAGCACGGCTTCCTGCTGAGCATCTCTCTTGTGTTCAGCCCCAATTCAGTGACTGACTGCAGAATTCAAACAACACAAAGCTGGGTCCATCAAAGAACCAAAGAGTCAGACTGAATCTGAGCCTTGTCCCAGAACGAGATGGTCCACTTTGATAGACTGACACACACACACACACACACACACACACACACAGACAGACACACTAGGGCAAAGTCTGGCAATGGTTAGGAGTTAATCAACCTGTTTATTGCCCCTCTGTGACAGGCTGGTGTTTTTGTTTTTATCTCTCTCCCCTTCCTTCATCCTTTCTTCCTCTAAGATCCTGCTGCGGTAAAAATCAGACCCAATCAGTCATTCGCAGAAGCAATTAACTGCAATTGGCCAGGGCTGAATGGGGATTTTACTCCACAGTGTGTGTGTGTGTGCGTGTGCGTCTGTGTGTTAAAGTGTGTGAGCTCTAGTGACTTTCTGTGACTTATTGCTTTCTCAGACATTCATTCAGGAAAATGCTATGTGTGGGCTTGTGTGTTTTTGTTCCTGAAGAGACAGGTGGATCATCGCAGGTCACAAAGTGTATGAATATAAGCTGCTGCATGTTGAATCATTACTGTGTGTAACTTTAACAATTTCCTTGACTTAATTTTTCACAGTTAATTCAATATTTAAGCTGAAATGCCTACTTTTACTGAAAGTTATTTTACCAGCCTCTTTTATTATGAAAAATCTCTGATTCCAGAGCATACCAAAGGGCATACCAAAGGGAAGAAAGTAAAGTTAACAACGCATTAAAAAACACACAAAACAATAATAATTAGTTTCAGGTATTGCATTTAAACCCAGACATTGTATACGTTGGAGGGTGGGGAGGGTAGTGGCATGCACTTTTTCTCTGCTGATGATATTATGTCTCTGAGGGTTTAAATTTACTGGTAATTGCCTGCTAGCGTGATCTCTGCACCGCACCTCCAGGGGAAACCCTAATCAGTTGTACACTTGTCAGCTGTTAGTGTAATTCCTTTGCAAAACAAATTAATTACTCTTAAAGAACTGAAGGTTGAGAGCTGCTGTGGGCATCACTGGGATGAGAAATATTGAAAACTAATAAAACTTTTTCTTCTTCTTCTTTTTTTCAATTTTCTTTTTTCTTTCGATATCTGATTTAATTAATTTAATTTAATTCAAACTCTTACTTAAGTAAGTTTAAAGGCCAGCTGGGTCTTATATTAACTGCAACTCACAGAGCAGCTGTTGATGTTAGATGAGCAAGTGCTGACGGATAAGTACTGTATGTGTGTCGAACGCAAGTTGACCGCAGCTACTTACTGTAGCCTGCCTTTTTGTGTTTGTGTTTTCTCCCATGTCTGTAACATGGTTCACAGTTTTTCTTTGGTTCCACTGTGTTTCTTTTGGTTCTATAGAGACCTCCGAGGTCTTGATAAACTCTGAATGTGTGTCTTTTGTTGCCCGTCTTGTCTATTGTCACTTGTGTATGGAGTTGACCTCCAGTTGTAGATAATGAAAGAGGGTACTTTTTTTTTGATAGCTACACAGAATATATTACAGTACAAAGATTTGGAAGATAGCCAGTTACTATTTTAGACTGTTGAAAAGCTCTTCTGGGAAGTGGATGGGATTTTTTTGTGCTGAATCATGGTTTTGCACAAAAATGCCAAAGTGCGGGTGCATGTGCCCATGATTGTGTGTGTGATTTACTCGTCTGCTTTAATGTTATACCCTGCTTTGTCTGTGTGCGTCCTTTGCCCTTCATTAGAGATGCAGAACCGCTCTATTTTTGTGCCTCACATTTCTCATCAATATTTTACTCCCTCTCCTCCTCTTCTCTCCTCTTTTTCTCTCTCCATCTCTCCTTCTTGGGCATTAGAATAAGGTTTTATCTATGCTTCACCACACACCATTGAAGGGCTGGCTGGCTGGCTGGAATCCCGTCAGGACGATATGAGTTGCGTCTGGTGCTATAAAAAAAAACTGCCACTGCCAGATGGTTGCAAACAATCCTTTTGCTATTTGTTTTCAACCTGTATTTACTCAACGTGGGTTGACAGAGTCCAGTATATGGCTACACACTTTTCAGCTATCCACACAGGCGTTGTCCAGTGCAAGCAATCTTTCTGACACGGGGTCATTTGGCAAATTCATCAGAGCAATGGTGGTCAAGGGCAGGTCAACTGGTTATAGCAGTTAAATATAGTTCTGTCCAATTCTCCCACCAGGAATGTCAAATCATATTCCCCCTGCTGAGTCAATTCCTGCCGCCCCATCAACACTAATGACACTATGTAGACAGGAGGAGACAGAGGGAGAGTTAAAAGAGCAGAGACCCCATGTAGTGCAACATAATAACAGCGTGCCCTCCATACTGATGAGCCATGGCAGATGCTACAAATGTAGCTGAGGCTGCAAACGTTTAACCTTTGAACGGACGTATCTGCAGGTGGCACCGTTTCAGTTTATCTCCCTGTTCTCTGGCTTTTTGCAAGGGCAAGTCCAAGCTGTGAGTGAGAGATGGGCTTTGTTTGTAACACTTTGTTTTTTAACAGGTCAGTAAATCCTTTGTACTTTTCGTATGCTCCTGAAAACTTTCTTTGTTTTCAAAATAGGACTGAAAAATGAATCAAAAATATTATCAAAATTGCAGGGGCTGCATTTTTCACATTTTAATCACATCTTATAGTTTTTTTCCCCCTGTGAACATGATACCATTTTAACCGAAATTGTAACTGATATTGCAATTGTGCTAGGCTTTTTTTTTTTGCATATCATTTAGCCATAATTGAAATGATAACATGCCACTTTTTAAAATTTCAATTAAATACTAGTTGAAGATAGAGTCAGTGCACAGCGGGTGGGCAAATATTCAAAAAATGTGCAAATTTCAGTCACGCATATGAGTCAACATGAAGTTCTCATAATCAGTGATGAATCACTGTTTACATGAGTCTAAGAAGAAAAGTTTGCTAAAACATTCCCTCTGGTAATCAACAGTGACTTTTAAACACGCCGCAGTTAGATTAAGGTAGCAATCTCGACTATCATTTAAATAATTATGTGTTTAGCAGCAATGCAGCAAACAAGGAGGTTGAACTTGTGAACCACTGACTTTAATATTTAAATATTTAGGTGTGATTATGACAGACCTGCAGGTGATGGACTTCACCCTTCGCCTTCTCTGCCAGGTGACCAACTTCTTTAGCATAGCTGCTCACAAAGTATGGGAAGTTATTTCTTGATTTTTTAATTAAAGCCAGAATAGTTTGTTTTGCCATCCCTAGAATTATCAAGTCATCAAGGACATGAAGTCATCGAAAAGGGTGGGTGATGATCCGTGACTCAGTCAAAGTCTAATCAAAGATCAAGTCCTAATTTAAATTAAATTTTACCCGTGACACTTCTTTCAGTCAGACTACGAGTCTACAAAAGCCCATGATTGCTGTATTGTAGCTTTCATCATTTCTTTCAGTAATATGTTTTTCCTTCTCTCCTCCATATACTCTAGGCATTTAAAAGTTGTACTCTTCTCTTCTGGTGACAAAACTTGTAGTGTCAAGCCTCGTAGCATCTGCTTAGCTGTAAATAGAGTCTGGTTATGTCTGCAGGAGACCAGGGTTCAAACCCCACCTGGGGCAGTCTGTACCGAAAAACACAACGCAGAGGGCCAGATTGACATCGGCTACACTGGCATAAAACAAAAGACTTTAAGACGCAAAAAAAATCACACATCGTTGGAATCTGTAGCAATGGTAACCAACTTTCAGTTTATGTTATGAGCTGTTGTTATGTTAGCAGGGACAGGCTAACAGCCTAAACAAGCTGCTGGTAGCCTTTGTGAACGCTACAAGTGGCACAACAGCATTATAGGACAGTGAACAACTGAAAATTACTCACCATGCTGATCTGCATCAAATACAAAACATTCACATGTCAGTATATTTACATCAGAATATAAACAAAATATATGTACTCAAAAACAAATAGATTATTCAATGGTCTTTGAGGTTTTGTGGATTATTTAAAAATGTCAAGATTAGATTTCTCCCATCATCTCAGCTGCAGACGTGACTCACATCATGACATAATTGAATCATGATCCCTGAATCAGAAATCACAGTTTCAGTTTAGTGAACTGATTTAATCCAATTAATCAAATCACTAAACCCAAACGTCTGGCAAAGTCCCTGCATATGATAATGTTTCTGTTCCATATAAAATGTCCAAATATAATTGTATCCCTAAATTATGAGGGCAAGTGGGGCATTTATTCAACAAAATGTATCATATTTTGCGGTCATTGTAATAAATTACAGCAACGTTGTGAGATGAAACGCCTAATGCTAAAATGTTCATGCTTTATTTATAAAATGCTCCCACCTACCTACAGTGGCCTGCTGATAAAAAAAAAAGCAACTGATTGTTTGCTAATTAACTTTGAGGCCACTTTTGAAAATCTGGCTGTGCTCCAGCTGTGTGTGTGTGGTAGTTTTTTTTTTCCGGTTTATGTGTATCAAAATAAAGGTGTCATTATAGAGGGCATTAGCCTCTTTGCCTGCCTTTATTAAGCCACACATGAAGGGCTTTATTTCATCAGAGCTGACACCCTCCCCAGGAATCATTTCTTTTTGCAATTTTCTGCTCGGTTTCATGTTCCATTACTGGCAGATTATGCTTTTTCTCTGTCTTGCACATACACTCATTTATGGATGAGCTCACTTCACACACAAACACATTTGCAGCACTTACACACATACACACACAGCTGCACACACATATTGTGAATGCTCATGATCCCATGCACTATTGTTACTGGACCACTGGTTGCTGAATGGTGAATGGGAGCTTAGAGGAGAGGACAGTAGTTAAACCAGCACTGAATTGCTTTCTTTACTATGAAAGTAAAATCAATTCCAAAACCTATTACCTGTACGGATGATTTAAAGGCACTTTGTGAAAGGAAAGGTGAGTTTTTACTCCCTATTTCATCCTAATTTATCTCTATATGTTTACCTGTGTGTGTGCAGTTTTTGTGTACAGGGGAGATTGGATTATATTGACTCTAAAGGTGCTGATTCAGATCATAGGATAAGATTTGTTTAAAGGGCTTCTCCACACTAGAGGCCCGATGCATTGGTAAAGGTTTAGGTCCCCAAGAGCTCTTGAAAGAGGCCCCCTCCACCTTGTGTCAAAATGGGTGTCAATATCTATCCATCTGGTCATGAAAAGAGAAATAAAAATAAAAATAAACCACCCTGACTGTGAATTCAAGCAATCACGTAAACACCTTCTCTTCAAATCTGAAGTCGGTAAAAGAAATAATATAATATATAAAAAAAACATTTTTCTGACTGTCACTTCAGCTGCAGTGTTTCTCCCCGTCCGTTTGTGTTTTGCTCACCAGGCACCAGGGCTTTGTTCACAGTGAAAACACAGACATTTATTATGTTATGATAAATGCCAGTGGGGAAAAGTGTTTATGAACTGCAGCATGAAAAAGATAACCATGAAAGGAAAAATAATTAGCCATTTTATTGTTCTTTTTTTATCAATTAATTTATTTGCTTAATGAATGATTTCCGTTTTATGTTTCATCTCATTATTGAATTGTATTCTCCATATTGTTCACCTGACACAAATGCTGATAAATTAAATTGAAATGGCACTGAATTAGTCACACGTGTTAATGTGTTAAAATGCGTGCATATATATGTGCATGACATTAAAGCTGCACATTTCAGACAATTTAAAGCCATAATATCAGGGTTTTTTTTTCCTTTCTATTTTAAAAAGGGATACTCAGTGATGATTTCTGGTTATTTCATGATACTGGCTGGGTTATGTAAAACAGTTGGCTCTGACAGGTAAAACAACAGGTTGTCTTCCTCTTTTTTAGTCACTGTTTAACTCTGGACCTGCCGGCTGTGCCATTGTGTATAATCATGATAGACTTATCTATGACAGAGTTTACAAACAGCTTCGTTCATCAAGCTTCTGTTTGTCTTCATAACTGTAAAGGTGACTCGTAGAGTTCACTCTCCACCTGAGGTCCCTTGTTCACTGTGCAAGCCTACTCATTAACAAAAGAGGCAAATGTGTTGTAGGGGAGACCGGGGATGGTTGTAACAAAGAGATTGTTGTAACAGCATCACTTTTACCAACAACATTAGAGTGATGTGATCAATATCATGTGTTATCACTCCCTCACTGATATTGCATATGCATTTGAATGGCTCTATGAAGAAGTGTGTAGGGTTTACAGCCCAAAAACATCTTTTTAGGTCAGAAACTAATCTTTTTTAGACCAAATCCAAGTTCTGACCAGTATCGATACCGTTGGTGTTTGAATTAGGCAACTTGTATAAGATGAAAGAGCAGGTTCTTAGGTAAAATGTGAGTCATTTCATCAATGTTTATATCAAACCACCATGCTGGTACAGCTGGTCAAACAATGACTGACAGAGGTGGGGATGGTTGTAACACCTTTTATCTTTGTTGTTTTATTAAGTGTCATTAAGTGTCACCATCTTTCCTGGAATTTTACCTGGATTATTAGCTGCTTCTGACCTCCTGCTGAAGGTTTCCATTCATACACACCCTTCATTGGTATTATCAGAATATGTTCTTTAAAGCAGAAGTAAGTGATATATTTGTGTTAATATAAGTCTTAAATAGTTATATCTTCCGACAGCAATCACTTACATAGAGTGTTTGGACTGAAACACGGGTCTCTCAGTCCCTCTGCTCTGCTCTGAGCCGAAGAGAAAACATTTATCGTATCCTACAGTTTTTATCCAATGAGGAGAGAGAACGGCATGCAGGGCTGTGTGTGCAGCCAAGGAACGCCGTGAATGTGGCGACGTAGGGACGAGGACTGTTATGGTGCGTTCAAGGAAACTCGTATTTTTCCGACCTGTGAAGTCGTACCAGTTCGATCTGGTACGAGTTCACCGGTCGGAAGTTACGAGTGGCCGTTATAGTGACTTTCACCGGTAAAACAGGTCGGAAAAACACGAGTGGGTTGCCTGGAACGCTACAAAGTCGTAAGTTGTGACTTGAAGCTGTAATTTACGATTTCAAAAGCCTGCCTGGAACGCAGCATTAGCGAAAACGACCGGATCGCTTACTTCTGCTTTAATACAGCTTTCTAATGTTAGGATCCACACCACTGTCACTGCTTATTTATCCGTCAGTGATGGGGTTTCTTTGTTAATACTGAACCACAGGAAGATGCTTTCGTGTTGGAACATGCACAATAAACTTACATAGATCCATATTTTTTGGTTTGGTCTCAGTTTATAGTTTTTAATCTCACTGTTACAATTTACCCCAGGTTGTGTTACTACCCCCTTGCATTTGACATCAAATAGTGAATTCTGTGATAGTTTAAGAAGTTCAAGGCACTGCTACTTGTACAGTAGTGGACAAATGAGGGTATTCTGTGTCAAAATTTGAGAGCCCTACCATGAACACTATGCAAGTTATATGAGCTGAGACAAAAAATGTTACAACCATCCCCAGTCTCCCCTAGTCATTAGTTATCCTTAATTTGTACGCATCCTTTTTATATTTTGTCAACCTTTAGTAGACTCAAACTCTGGAGAGTTTTGTTTTAGTCAAAGAAAACTATAGCCTAAATATTTTTAGTCTACCTGTAGTTGATGAAAAAAGTTTAGACTTTCCTTTTAGTCATCATAACCTTTGTTGACAAATATGTTCTGAACAACATGTGTGTAGTTTTGGTCAAGGTCAAGAATGAGCTTTTAAATCAAATTTGCTTTTCAAACGGAAAGAAAAATGTTCTTTTGAGCGTCTGGTTTGCTGTTGTTCATTTTAAGCAAAACACTCAGGTATGCAGTCTGGTAAGAATGCAACATCAGCAAATCCTTTGCAAACCAAGCCTTGCAATGTGAGTGAATCATTGCTATGATATAAATTTTCAGTTTGATACAGAAACAAGAAAATCTCACACAATGGAGGAGAATCCTGGAACAAATCCCCTCATCCCTGTTGTTAGTCTTGTGCCAGAAAGGTGTTGATCTGTCTGTAATGCTGTGGGCCTTAGCTGTAGTTTTGTGTTTTTACAGGTGGTACGCTAAATACATTTGTGCAGAAAATACTTGGAACCTCTTAAGACAGCTGGCTCTGGCACAAACCCCTCTTACATAGCACACTGTGCATTTTAATAATCAGTCGCTGATGGACTACATTTAGCTGCATGAACCAGATTCTGTCCTGTGGCAATTGTGTTATAGTGTGGAAACCATGTTAACCACTTAAACATAGACACATTTGTCTAAAGGTGACTCCACTCACTCACTCACTCAGCAGTGTAGCAATGTCCACATCACTGTTGTTAGTGGTTATGGCTTTAAAATGAACATATCTGTAGCCTAGGTAACAGCTTCATGTTAGGTTACCTCACTTTTTGTCATGTACCTAGAGATGTCTCTGCAGTTTTGTGGTTTCCCCCCCCCAGTAATCCTGTAGCCTCTGGGCTTCTGTCCCCACAGTACCATGCTCTCACCTTTTCTCTTGGCGGGTTTGAAATGAGTCAAATGCTCTGCTGCTGCAGTCTTGTTGTATGTTGTCCGAGCTCCTGCAGCTGCGGTGTTAAAATGTATCCAGCAGCTCGGTCCAGACTAGCTCTGTCGGCGGTGCGTTCATGGGAGTCCACGGGAAGATGATTCGGACATAGAGGAGGAGGAATGACAGCAGCCATCCAGTGAAAGGAGGACGTTTGGATTATGTCATCACTTGAAGCAACAGTAGACTGTATACCATTTCATTTACTTTTTTAACATCCTTTTTTTCCCAATCAAATGGAGATGTATCAAGGCTTAATGTTTACTAAATCATCTTTTGACACATCAGTCTTTGTCATGGGAAAAAAAGGTTGTCGAATGATACATTATGAATCAGATTTTTTCCACCATAGATTTAGTCTGCTTTTGATTTGACTTTGTTTATAATCAACTTGCAAACTATAGTATTTAGTTCATCCATTCAAAAATATATAATGAATGATATAATTAAAAAAAACAACATTTTCCCCATACATACTACTTATATTCTAATTTCAGTGCATCTGTGTGTGACTTTTCCAGCATGGCCTGCCAAAAAAGAATTAGGCTACATGAACTGTAAGTGGTGTTGCTCTGGGAACACATACATTAGAAAGAGAGGTTATTATCTGGAGGCGTACAGACGTTGTGAGGAGGAGACAGAGCAGAGCCTGTTCTCTTGGTCCCAGTCTGGTGTGATGGTGGGCGAGAATAGAAACCACGACGCATGGGTCACTGAGAGGTGAGAGTGAGAAACAGGAGAGTGCAGGAGGAGATGAGAGGTGATAGACGCCGCTGAAATGAGTGTGGAGGAATCAATGGATGAGAAAAATACCAGGAAAGGCAGCAATTTGAGACAGTTTTAGTGATTTTATAAGACAAGTCGCAAATTGTGTTTTTTTCTCCACCAGGTTATGTGTCATCAGTGGAAATATGTGGGAGAACACAATTGTTGTCAAAAATAGTAGCTACTTTTAGACTGGATGTGTGTGCTTCAGCTGTGTTTCAGTGTGTGGATTAAAGGGATGTACCCGAACCCGAATACGTTATTCGGAAGTACACAAATAATGCTTTGACCCAGAATCGTTTTTCTGTCCGAAGTTTCTCCTTTTTTCTAAAGAAAAAGAAATGTTTGAATGTGTGTTTTGAGCATGATTTTGAGCCAACTACAAGAGATTAAAACAAAACTGAACAAAAAATGTTGGTGCATGTTTTGAGCCAATCACATCCATGCACGAGACACTGCCTGTTGGGTTTTGGTGAATACAGCCCTCAGGCTCAGTCCCTTATATTATCGCAGAGGAGCAACAGCACATAACCAGGTGACTCTGGTTCACACTCCAACACAGTGGGTGGCGGTGATGCACCTTAACGGGAAAATAAGCGGCTATAAAACGGTGGATAAATTCAGTCATTCAGTCCGATTACGTTTGGAGAGTCTAGAAGAGCCGTACGATTAAATTATTTTATTCCTGTTCTATAGCCGAGAGTTAAAGCAGAAGTTAGCCGGCTAGCTCGGCGGAAGTCTCTAGTGTGCCCACTTCCGGTTTCTTCCCGAATACGAATAACGAATTCAAGGTTTTTTTTTAAAGCCTGAATCCGAACTTGAATACAAATAGTGCACTGGCTTTACACCCCTAAATGCATTATCTGTGCTGCTGCCACACTTTGGCAGGTGTGTGAAATGGACTGCAATCATTTATTTTGAGTGAAACTAGCACTCACACATTCACACACATATTTCTTGCAGAAGAAGTGTGTGTACATAGGTTGCTCTATGATAAGCATTTCATTAAGCTCAGTTAAACAACTTCGGCACTAATAGATGAGTCTCTGTAATGCTATGAGTCATTGTCGATCTTGTCATCCGTAAACCTGTTTGTACTGGTGCACACGACTGGCTTTGATTGTGTTCATTAAAGATGTTTGTTTCATCTTTGAATTCTTTTGTTCGTCATTTTACAGCGGAGGAAACGTCTTTAAAGTTAACTTGCAAAAACAGTGAGCTGTTCCTCTCTGCCGCAGGTTAGAAGACGGCCTCCTCTTTTTTGTAAGATCAGATTCATGACCTTCATTTTTTTGGCAATTTAATCTTAAAGATAGTGCCAGTGTGTCTAATTCTTCCCTGGGGAAATAAAACCCATCATTAGCCCATCACTCTTTCTTTTTTTTTTTTTTTTTTTTACCAAACACTTTCCATTGAGGTCACTAACTTGCATCACTCACTCAGTCACTCAACAAAACTAGGTATTTGTCTGTGAAAAGATGTGACTGCAGGCTTTTATATTTGTTGTTATTGTAGTTTGGATGTTGAATATCATTTTATGCATATGTAGTGGTGATATGTGTGGGTGAAAATGTCCTATGTACTACTGATACAACTTTTATATATGGGTAATAGGTCAAATCTGCATCCCACTTCACACACTGACAGGCCACCACTAGTAAATGACAAACTTTCATAGCAACCTAGTGAACCATTCCATGTTGAAAAATGGCATACATTTCATTAGATAACCGGATTAACTTGTTGTGGAATAGTTGATAGAGGCAAAAACAATCTGCCATGCCTCTATGATATCATACAAAATGTATCAATCAATCCATATACCTTTCTTTACATTTAGTGGCATTCACAGTATAAAGTGTTGGTTGGTTTAAATTGGCCTTGTGATAAACAAAATCCTTGAGTGAATTACTGAGGAACTATCACTTCTATGTTAAAGGAGCATTATCGCAAATCCAAATTCTTAATTCGGCCACTAGATGGAGCCAGGCGGAGCATATCAGATATAAACAAGCGGGCAGCTGTCAGAGAGAGAGAGGAGCCTCGTTTAGTCCTCCCCTTCTCCCCCTCCTCCTCCCTCCTCCTCCCTCCTCCCCCCTCCCCCCTCCTCCTCCCTCACCAGGCTGAATGAACGTGCAATCGCGGGAAAGGAAAAAGAAAACTCGCTAGTGGAAGCGGCAGCTCTACTCGCGCACAACCACAACAACGGCAACAACAGCAACTGCAACTTCCTCCTACAAATGTATGATCGTTGGTGTGACGTGCAGACCGCAGTGGGACGATTCAGTGACTGTAAGCAGCCTAACACTGCTACATTACAATTTACTGTTGCATTTTTCCGGTTCGGAGGTCGGATTTGCGAGTTTCGAGTGCAATTGAACGCAGCAAGCGCCGGGCCGGCTTGGATCATAACAAAGACAAATGCTGCATTTGCCCCACGGACACTATACTGTTGGCGATTTTTTTTGTAAATTTAGTTATGGCTCCCCCCGACCCATGTTTTGCATATTTCAGTTTGTTTTATGCTATTACTGCTGTATTTGCGATAATGCTCCTTTAAGCTTGAAAATATTCAGATATTAATTTTATTGCTCAGCCTTATCACTGTAATTGCTGTATTGAGCTAAAAAATGAGCCCTGGTCCTGCATATATAAACACAAAGCACGGATCAGCTTCATGCTTATTCATCAGCTTCTCACCTCTTAAATAGTTTCAGCAAACCACCAGTGATCTGTCAAATGACCACATGTTTGTTGAGCAGCTGCACTCATGAGTTCATATCGAGAGAAAAAATGAAAGAGAGAGGGAGAGAGAGAGAAAGAAAGAGAGAGATTACCGAAGTCCTCACATGAATTTCTGCGGAGAATGAAAAAGAAAGAGGGGGGAAAATGATCTCGGTTCAGTCTCTTCCTGTGAAAATGTATTCACTGAGGGCATTATTCAACAGTGTGCAATTGTAAAAGATGCAAGTGAAATTTCCTTGTGTAAAGAGAAGCGTTAGGAAGTGGTAAAAGATAAACCTTTAAGTGAGGAAGCACTCGGGGAGTTTAACCGGAGTAAAATCACAAACGTTAAGAGAATGACATTTAGTGGTGGGTTATTCGGAGCAGGGCAGCCAGGAAGGTTGTGAAATGCTCATAATGACATTTACAGTAACCTTTTCCTGTGACTTTTTAAGAAGGGTTAAAACCACAGAGACGGAAAGATGGGGCTATGTTGGGTCTTTGCCATTAATCAAACTGTGATTGCGCCATGCCACAGCCCAAGGGCAATTTCTTTTCTCACTCGTTAAAAAGTGAGGGTGAGGAGGAGGAAGAGGAGGGTCACATACATTTAACAGTCAGTGCTGCAGGGTGGAAGGAGTTAATCATTTGACCACTCATGCCAGGGCTGGGACCTGTGGCAGAGTGTCTTTGAGCCAGACTACGTCCTGCTGCTAATTCTGACCTCCACAGGGGAGTCGAAGCAACTCATTACCATTGATAAAAATGAATACAAAGCGCACTCTCTTGTTAAGAATGTTCTCATGGAAATTCAGGTTGCATGAATGTTTTATCATCACCAAATTGCTCATTATTATGTACAAATGTGTTTTGGAAACCATGGCTATGCACATTAATTATGAAGAAAAGCAGCTTAATGGAGTTGATTTAAGGGAAGGGAGGCTGCTTAGAAAAACACTGACTGTAAAAGACCTGAGAGCAAATGTGATCAGACATTTACAAAATGTTTGCGAGCGAGACCTACTGCTGGCAAAATGAAAGGAAAATGCCTTCTGCGGTCAAAACCTCTCTATCGTTCCTGTCCAAATTAGATGTCAACTCACAAATGCCATCCTCAAAAACACCTGAATCCCATGATATCTGACTCTTTCTTTCCCATCCAAAGGCAATCTTCATCTGTGGTGCTAGTGACAGAGCTGCTGGGGCGCTGAGAGTACATTTAAAGGTAATGTTTGTAAAGCTGCACTGAATGAATGACCGATACTCCGACAACCTCTGAAGCACTTGTTGACAATATGCCGCTGACATTTAGCAGCCACTGCCTCCTCACGGAGGTGGGGAGGCACTGATGACAGAGCAGTGCAGCTGCACCACACCCTCATATCCTGAGGCAGTTGAGTCCCTAAACTCAGTGAAACACATCAAATGCCCTTAGAATAGAAAATGTATGGGCTGTAGGAAATGGTACTGCTGATGCTGGTGCTCAAAAAGTTGTTTTTTTGCCACTGACCTTTAAGAATTCATCAAAACACAGATCTCAACACTTGCAAAGACAAAACCACTGACTTCATAAGTTTGTAGCAGCTGCTACAAACAACTAGAAAAGAGACAAATTAAACTTTACAAATTTAGATTCTACAAACAAAACGTATGATGAGTTTCTCAAAAATTATGCATGGTTAGATTCAAGTTATATTAGCATCCTCTCAATCGGCCACAGTGAATCACTGCCTACAAGTAAAATAATCTGTAATACTAAACCAGCAGCGAACAATGGAGCTGGAATGGAGCCAAAAGTAGTGAATTTACCTTTGATACTTCCTGTATATTTTGTTGCTAATAGTTGTGTACTTTGACTTGTGATGGATTGCTTTTACAACATGGTAGGCCTATTGTTACTATCACTCAAATTAAACAAAGAAATATAGGAAGTACATCCACACAGTTACCCTGCCTTGCACAGAAAATAAAGCATACCTTGCAAAATATGGAAACAAACTCTTTAGCTCTTTTGAAGCACACATTTCAAGCTGTGACTTTAAAGTTGAAGTAAATAAACAACTGCTGAGTCCGACACCTAAACCACCATGGGCAGGTGCAGACAAAGGACAAGAAGTTTGTTTGAATAGAGGCGTGTATTTGCATGTCAGTTAGTCCACCTGTTGTACCTAAAGCTGGGCGGGGGTGTTGTAATGCAGGTTGTTTGCAATAGGATGTGTTTATAGTATTGTCCAGTAGAGGAAGTGGGTATAATAGCTGGTATTATTTGAGTGTGCTCCATTTTAACACAATCATCAAAGCTTTGACTGCATGTCCCAACAGAGGAGGAATTTCTCCTGTTTTTGAAGTCATCCCTTGTTGGGTGTATGAAAACCTGCATCCTCACAAATCACATTGACCAACACAGAAAAGCAGGTTAGCTACTGTGTCTAGTAAAAACATCACTGTGTCTACTGACACAGAGTCGACTTGACTCATTTTAGAGATATTGTTATTTCAGTTTCACTTCTCATGTTCTAGATACAGTGTTTTAATTCATCAAATAAAGGTAATCTGTTTGTATCGTTATGTAAAGCAAACACTAGCTAGGGTAAAGAGGAGAACTTCTTGACATTGCCTCATTTAAGTGGCAGTCACAAAGACTTTAGTCCCGGTTGAGTTGGCAACACCTGTAGTTAGTGGTGGTTACAGCAGTAAATGTGGTTTCATACTACAGGTCACAAAATTCTCAGGGCTGCAAAACTATGCTAGTTTTCAAAAAGAAGTCAGACATTAATTATCCATGATGCTGTGAGAAACTGAGTCGGATTTTATGCAGCACACGGCATGAGTCTGCAAACAGCAGCGTGCAGTAAAAGGAGCTGTTTGGAAGTTGAGGTGAGCAGCCTGCAGTTCTTCATCTATAACTGTGGCTGCTCCCTCTTGTTCCATTAATCCCTGTAATATTTCACACTGTCAGAAAACGACCGTTGTTTTGTTTTGTAGATGCATTTTTGCAAGTGCTAAGCTCACCAAGAAACATTTTGCATTTCCTGTAACTACTTCATCGTAAAAGTCGACTCAAATTCTGCCACTTCAGTGCTTTTAATGTGAAGCAGCAGCTTTGGGAAATGTTTGGTTTGCATTTTCTCACGTAATATCGGACACCCATTTCTTAATACTGTGCATGTGTAAATATTGCAGTACTTTCATCAGTGGGCCATAAGCTCAATTACCACTGAGTTACCTCATTCAGTGATATATACTGAATTAACAACCACTTATTTAAATGGAAATATTTGGGATTGCCACTTAGGAAGCGGAAATCTCATGAAAACACTAAAACCAGTCTATTAGTTCATCTCTCACCTCCCAACATCCTTCCCCTGTCTGTGGCTCTCATTTGCATGATTCAATTCATTATTCACACAGGGGTAAAAAGTGCATTTGGATATTTACAGATTAAGATAAACACATCAAATGAACTACTGTGTCCATGTTCATCGCAGTGTTGTTGTGTTGTCCAAAAGTATGCCTCACAGCTGTGCTTTTTAATCGTGTTTGTACAACAATGGATTTGTATGGCACAGAATATGGTTTAATCAGGCTTTGGCTAAACACACAATTCTTGATAATAGGATCAATTCATTGTTAGTTTTTTTCTTTTCATTGGATTTGTTGACAAAAAATGTGAGTATTACCAGATTTATCCTTTAAGCCTTATGATGTGCAAGAACTTTGTTATTTAACTGATATTATAGTAACGCCATGACAGAGAGGGATGCTGCCTGTACTGTATAGGCCATTGTAAAGAATCTCTGTTCAAGGACCAACAGTGTGCAGCTCGGAAAACAGACTCTTTGTGTTTATACCAACCTATTACAGGTTTAATCAATCACGCACGAAGATGATGCTTTGAGGGCACTGATAAGCAGGTCTAGTTGGCCATGTAACTCAAATTACAAATGTGCTGCAGCGTGTAATCACTTTTAAATGTCAGTATCTGGGTACAAGTTCAAATGCAGAAATGCAGAAATGCCTCACATGATGTATGCAACGTGTTTTCGTTTTTTTTTTTTTTTTTTTTTTTACAACAGATGTTTAGAGGAAACCATTGTTGCCAGTTCTTTAACAGCATGTAACCCATTTACCACTGCCTCATTTCCATCAGCAGCTGTGTATCGTCGCCACCGCTGAATAAAAGGGCCCATCCTAAAGAACGGCAGAGGAACACAAGACATTCAAGTCTACTGGGAGTCCAGACTAGTGTCTAGATTAGAGGGAGATCCTCTTAAAGGCATCGTGCAGACAGGATACTCTGTCTTGTTCCCTCCTCCCCAGAACATCTCCTCTGAGACCACTGATTTAGCTGGCAGCAGGCTAGCTGCGATCCGCTTTGTCTAGATGCGCGCACACACACACACAGTCACACTGAAGAAGAACCTCAGTGTGAATTGAATACATCCATGCCACTGCACAAAGAAACAATAGCTAGTCCCCAGTGAGTCCGTGTGTGTGTGTGTGTATGTGTGTGTGAGAAAGAGAGAGAGAGAGAAAGAGAGGGAGTGAAAGATGTAGTTGTCATATGTTTGTCTTACATGAGTAACTATTAAGGCTAACAAGTAGCTTTGAGCTTTGGAGAGAATTTGCAACGTCTCACACACACAAGACCTTAGTGGATATACGGTACGACAGAGGCTGGAGTTTCCCTAGTAACAGTGTTTACCTTCACACTGTCGCTGATGGATACAAAGATGCAGACCTTCATAAATATACATGCACACAGCATATGGACGATACACACGCGCATGCACACACACACACACACACACACACACACACACACACACACACACACACACACACACACACACACACACACACACACACACACACACTGAGAGTCGTCTGAGCTCACACAAACAACCTGACTCTCACAGCTATGGTAGTTAGGTCTCACACTTTCACCCACTCACACATTCATATATAGTATATAGAGCTGAAACAGAAATGCACACACACACAATGTCATGTCAGATGGTGGAAACATCTCCTTGAGCTAACAATAACAGTGTGGTGTGCATTATCTGCCTGCAGCTCTCTCTCTCACACACAAACACGTACACACAATGGTAAATCTTTCTTTGAGGCTTATTAGTCACAGACCACAAACACACATACAAACTCTCACACCAGCTGCCCCACTACCCTGATTTTTCAAACTCAGAGGGGATGTCTGACGCAGGCACTCACTCACACACAAACACACACACCTGGAGCAACCTGAATTCAACATTGAGCCTGTCCAAATTCTCCAAACAGTCATAAGAAGAAGAAGAAAGCAGAGGGGTAAAACAGAAACAAATGGATGTTAATCCAAATCAACCAGGATTACATGTTTGTTTATGTTTTTGAATTATTGAAATAATGTCTAATTTTGACTAAACCTCCTAATTTGAGCCTGAAACCTCAGTGCGAACACTTCTGGTTTGCGTCTTTGCCACTGTTTCAAAATGAACTGAATTTTAAATTACCTTTGCCTTTGGATGGAAACAGTATATTTTTGGCTTTAGTAAAACAATGAGCAGTGAGGGGAGTCAAGCAATACGGAGCAATAATGAAGAAATAGCGGCCAACAGGGGCTAAAGAGAATTAGAGGAATGGGAGGAAACAAGAAAGGAAATGTGTCAATATATTCACAGCAAATCCAAAAGAATAAAGTATGTGGGTCAATAGCAGGAGAAAATCTTCTGAAAGCACATTTACAAGATCCACAGCCTCATTAGTCTGTATGTTGACATGAGGAATGTCTGAGAGCTGAGATTGTAACATCTGCGTGCGCGCGCGCGCGCGCACACACACACACACACACACACACACACACACACACACACACACACACACACACACACACACAATGGACAGGAGACCTGCCTCTGATTGAATATGTCAGTGAAGCAAACATCAGCTACATCAGACAAAATCAGTCCCAGCAGAGACAAATACACATGGTAGAATCCCAGCATGCATGCTCCTCTCTCTCTTTCTCTCTCTTCCTCTCTCTCTCTTGCTCTCCCTCACACACACACACACACAATTACACAAAAAAAAAAACTCTTTGTCTAACTCTCCCCTCCAGCTGGATTCAACTGAATCAACAGCAGCTTTGTTGTTTACGACCACATGAGTACTTGGAGGTGAAGATTCAACCAGACAAGCTCTACAGTGGCATTAAAACATGTTGAAAACCTCTTCACCTCCACATAAGATACTGCACACACACACACACACACACACACACACACACACACACACACACACACACACACACACACACACACACACACACACACACACACACTGACCGTGCTCTCATGACTACAATCGCAAATGAATCATAGCAAGTGCAGGAAGCTGGCAGCCTGAACAAAGACACACATTACAGCAAAAACATTTCCATGAATCTGCTCCCTGGTCCTTTCAGACTCAATTACGCAAAGGCAAGGGAGACGAACGCCTTAATACCAGTGAGGTGACTGATCCCAGCTTCACTGGCACTACCACAGATCACAAGCCAAGGCAAGCGGCTGACTCTCACAGCAGAGGTGTAGCAACATCAATCCAGGGATAAAGCCACCGCAGGCTTGATACAACGCATGTGCCACAATAACAGAGTGTGTTTCTTCACGCTTTATTCACAGTGCAGATGGAGAATATGCGCACAACTTAGTGAGCAGAGCTGCTGTGAAGAATCAAACACACATAATCTGGAGAGAGCAACATGCCTGTGAGTTGTGTAGCCTAAATGTCAGTGAGAGTAAAACCCACACATGGAAAAATGGCCTGTGGCCAAATGTTCCTATTGAGTCTATACAGCTGCCTATATACTGTAGCTCCCAGATCCCATATGGATTTTTCATAAAGCCTTTATGGGCTTGATGCAGATGACCATTTTACTGCCTCCAAATACTGTGGAGATATATGAAGCCTATTTGGCTTGAGGCAGGTCAGGAGGCACCAGAGCATCAATAATTCATACATCTCAGTGTGTGTGTGTGTGTGTGAGAGAGAGAAGGAAAGAGTGAGAGATGGTGTGTTATTGTACAAGACCAAAACAACACCTGCTAGACCAAGTGATCATTTTCATATTTCAACCTCCATTTATTTGAACCAAGAAAAGAGATCAGGGTTAAATCCACTAAACTTAAATACAAAAATAAGGGACTCAAATTGAAATCAATATATGAATACAATTTACACATACATCCAGTGCTGTTGATCAGGATGACAGCATTGTGAAAATGACAATACTCTTGATATGGCAAAAAAGGAGAGATTGAACAAGCCAAAATGCTTTGTTTAGGCAACTGCGTAGCCATCTGGGACTGTCAGAGGACTATGAATTAGTGGCTTTGATCTGTGTGTTATGGTCAGTCCCGGTCTTAAAGCTAACAGTAAAAAAATAGAAGGGAGACTTTTCGAGAGCCACCCCAGATCCTATCTTTCATCTTTTCACCCCACATCTCTCCCTCTCCCGGTCTCACCGTCAGGTCTGCCGCAGCGGGCGCCCTATGCAGAAGAGAAGGGGCCAAATCCATTTTTCCAGAGAAATTAAACAGAAAAACCAAACCGAGCCGTGTGCGCTTATGTGCGGGTTGTACAGGTGATTTCGCTGTTCGGGGCAATGGGTTTAGTAGAAATCGTGTGTCCCACTCGGCACGAATTCTAATCTGAAGGGGCGTTGTCTGTTTATATGGCCGCTCTCTTTCAGTTTTCAACACTCTGCAATTTGATGGGGGAATTCCACAGAGCGCCTGTGGTCCAGACGCAGCCCGGGGTCCATCCCTGACTGACAAGACAGAGAGAACAAGACAGACCAGTCCAAAAAAAAAAAAAAAAAAAAAAAAACCAACAGGTCCTTTTTGCATGTGTGTGCGTCTGTGTGCTTGTGTGCGTGTATGTGCGAGTACGTTTTGTGTGCGCAAAATCTGTGCGTCCGTGCGCATTGGCGAGAGGAGGCAGCTTGGGATGGGGGGGGGAGAAGATGGGGAGGGAGTTAAGGGAAGGGGGGGTTGGATATGGTTGGGGTAGGTGGGTGGGGGTATCAAACGGAATCCCTGATCACTCCTTGCCCCCGTTAACCAAAGACAGCTCTTTGAGAATTCCACTGGCGTCCACTCGCCTCCTCTCCCGGATCATGTCCTCCAGGCTGCGAAAGACCAGAGTGTGCACCCCGCTGCCAGACAGATGCACTTTGAGGAAATACTGCTGCTCCGCCGAGTGCGCCTCTCCCCCGGCTTTGAACTCCCGTTTCCCAAAACGACACCAGGCTGCGAAACTTTCCGAGTTGGTCCAGCATATCTCCTCGCTGCTCAGGCCCAGGTGTCCCGCTGCGTTCTGCATCACCAGGTCGGGGGGAAGCGGTCGGTACCGGTACCGATTGTTGACTATCCTCCCGTGGCGACCGCTGCTGATCTCAAGCAGGCTGTCCTTGCGGATCTCGCCCTTGTGCAGATGAATGACCTGGTCGTCCTGCTCGTAGATGGCCCAGTGGGGGGCTTGCGCGGTGGCCACGAGCTCCAGCAGGTCCCCCGGTTTGCACATAGTCAGCAAAGTTTTGGCCGAGTACACATTCAAGTCCTCGTTCTCCCGCAGCTTGGAGAAGATGCATTCCTGGGAGCAGAACGCGGAGTATTCCACCTCGCTGACCGAGAACGGTCCCTCCTCGGCCGGGCTGTGGTCCTTGGTGAAGCCGCAGTCAGACGGAGTGCGGTCGTCCACCTCCTCCTCTTCGTCAGAGAAGAAGTAGGCGACGCCGACCCGAAGCTCGTCCTTCTCTAGCCCGGACGGATCCCCCGTGGGCAGCTCGCTGTAGTTGAGGTGGGTGATCCGATCCAGTTGATTTCCCATCAATGACCTGGCAAGGCAGAGGCATGGACTGCGGTGTCTGAGAGTGATAGAGGGAAGAGATGGAGAGAGAGATAGAGAGAGAGATGGGTGTCAATACAGTAAAATGCAGCGGCAAGCAATATTCACTTTCACGAGGCGCCACACACTGAGCACAAAAGCTTGGCTGCGTTGAAATCCCTTTGGACAATTGATAAGAGAGCAGACTGAGAAGGCACTCAACACTTCTCAGCAGTCATCTACACACAGGGACGGGAGCTCTCTGGTGTTATTGAGCCGAAAGAGTACACTAACACAATCAATGATCCTCTGCCCCCTTGCTCTCCTCGCACTCGTTAGTCAATCATTAATTCCAGTGGAATGTAAAAAGAGCCTGCTGTTCCCATGCAGAGGAGGCAAGGAAGAGGAAAGAAAGGAACAACAATGTGAGAAAGGCAGCAGCTGCGTAAAAAAAAGAGAAGGTATCGTAAATAAAGGCCACTGTTGTGTCTTTACGCATGGCGCAAAGCGAAAAGAAACTGGAGAGAAAGGAGGATACCTGTGCGCTCCCCGGGGGGCAAATGGTTAAATATCCTTATGGTCCATTAGAACAGAGGCATGGGTCCCCCCCCTGCTCTCCCTCTGCCTCTTCTTCTGTCCTCTTTCTTGCCACACTTGTCTCTCACTCTTTCGCAGCGCGCACCGGGGCGCTCCGGCTGTCGTGCGTGCGTGCTAGTACTTCACTTCTTTTACAGCCGCCAGCTCCTTTTAAGTACCAAGGAGAGCTCCGCCTCGGCCGGCGCGCTCCGCCTCCGCAGGGGTTTCACTGGAGAGCGAGTCACGGAGTCCATTACCGGCGAGCCAATGGAGGCGGCGGAGGGACGTGCCAGTCAATCCGGCGGTCCAATCCGGTGCGAGCAGGGCGGCCAGCGGCGATAGGCGGCTGTTACCGTGGCATGGGTTTTGTTGTCAGAGAGCTGTGGAATTCTCTACATGATCAGCGGAGAGTCCTTATAGGCAAGTTCAAGGCAACAGTCATCAGCGATAAGCGCTTGCATATCTCAAGAGGAGCACATGAGAGAAGCTGAGTTTTTTTTTTATTGCGCTCCTGCTGCGCTATAAACATCTCTACTATCTCAGAGCTGCTGCTCCAACACTGCGCCCTTATCGTGGGCACACTGTTGCTACAGGACAAGACAAATGTGTCCCCAGCCTCCTGAATACACGAGCAGGTTCTGTCCTTCAGTTCAAATGTGGAACTTGCAAATTATTTCCACTTCTTCCACACAGCCTGTCACGATATGAGAGTGTGTGTGAGCCTGGCATGTGCTGAAGGGAGGGGCTGGAGCCAGGTGTGTGTGTGTGTGTGTTTGAAACAAAGAAAGGAGTCAAGAGGAGATTAATACAAACTCTATCACATTTTTACTTTGCATTGATGTTGTGTTTAGGAACAAAATATGACTGAAATGAAATGCATATCGAATTTCAGCCCGTGACTCACTTTTTGCATGCATAATGTAGTATTGTATACTTGCACACACTGCTCCAAAGATAAATGTGAGTACACTCATGTCATCCACACTGTGCAGCTGCAGGCACGTCTCTCTTTTCATCACCGCTGCCCAGAGCAGATAGTCATCTGGCCGTTGATATCAGAGCCTTCTCCATGAAGCAACTGTTTTCTTTGTCTACCTGCACATCAGAAATCTGCTCTTTTTTTTTTTCTTCTGGCAGCATCCGGTGAGCTCCTAAGAGTATTTCTCTCCTTCCTCTCCCAGATGGTTTTGCGATAGCAGCTCTCCAGTTGCTGACATGGAACAGTCCCTGTTGGCTCTTTTTTTTTTGCAGTATAGGTGAGATATGATTGTGTACGACCCCACAACCACCCACCCCACA